>NC_047120.1:7723718-9083388 GCF_902500255.1 Thalassophryne amazonica
CTGCCACCCATGGGACAGCACACCCAACACCAGCGGATCCCCTTGTGGGTGGTGAGCCCACGAGGTGGAGATGGAAGGTCAACATTGCCTTTTTGGGCTGTGCCCGACTGGGCTCCGTGGCAAGCATGGCCACCAGGTGATAGCTGACGGGCCCTCCATCCAGGCCTGGCTCTACACAGGGGCCCCGGACTTCCTCCGGGCCGGGTCATGCTTCCTCTTCTTTGTTTTTGTCTTGATGTCTTGTGAAGCATTCTTAGTCTTGCCCCTCACGTGAGACCAATTTGTCATGGGAGACCCTACCAGGAGCACAAAGGCTCCAGTCAACACAGCTCTCAGGTTCAGAACACAAACATCCCCACCACGATAAGGTGATGGTTCCCAGAGAGTTTTTTTTCCAAAACCAAAACAAATAAAGGGATGACAACTTGTTTTCCAATTTCCTTTTTTTTTTTGCACAAATCAGAAATGGAAGAAATGAATAACAAACACTAATTTTCATTTTGTTGTTTGATTTATTTCTGCCAACAAAATTGGGTGGAGATTATGTTTTTTCCCCTGTTTGTTTGTTTGTTTGTATGTGTACACACACACAGACGCGTGCACACACATGTACACACACAGGCACACACACATGCTCATACACACACACACACACCCACACTTTTTTTTTTTTTTTACTGAAGATTCATGTCCTGATAGACAATAACTGATTCAATTTTCAAGGTCAAAGGTCAAAGTCAGGAAAAATCTTCAGGAAAAATCACTATCCTTTAACGTTAAACAAATTTCCAAAAATTCATATCTTTGTCAAAAAAGACCATATTCCTTTCATATTTGACAGCATTATGTAGGATGGCATCCTTTATCAACTGATAAAGTTTGATTCGGATCTGATCCATTTAGCAGATTTTAGCAGATACAGGTGTCCGTCCAGACCTCTTTGCACTGTCGATTTTGCAAGTTTTCCCACCTACAAAGAATGGAGAGGTCTGTAACTTTTATTGTAGGTAAACTTTAACTGTGAGAGACAGAATCTAAAAAAAAAAAAATCAGAAAATCACATTGTATTATTTTTAAATAATTCATTTGCATTTTATTGCATGAAATAAGTATTTGATCCACTAGAAAAACAGACCTTAATATTTGGTACAGAAACCTTTGTTTGCCATTAGAGTGGTCAGACGTTTCCTGCAGTTCTTGACCAAGTTTGCACACTGCAGCAGGAATTTTGCTCCACTCCTCCATACAGATCTTCTCCACATCTTTCAGGTTTCAAGTTTCAGCTCCCTCCAAAGATTTTCTATTGAGTTCAGGTCGGGAGACTGACTAGGCCACTCCAGGACCTTGAAATCCTTCTTATGGAGCCACTCCTTAGTTGCCCTGGCTGTGTGTTTGGGGTCATGTCATGCTGGAAGACCCAGCCATGACCCATCTTCAATGATCTTACTGAGGGAAGGAGGTTGTTTTTACAAAATCTCACGATATCCTATCTTATCCCATCCATCCTCTATTCAATACGGTGCAGTCATCCTGCCCATTTGCACAAGAGCACCCGCAGAGTTTGATGTTTCCACCTGCATCCTTCACGGTCGCGACGGTGTTTTGGGGTTGTTCTCACCCTCCAAACACAGCGAGTGGAGTTGATGCCTAAAAGCTCTATTTTGGTCTCATTTGACCACATGGCCTTCTCCCATGCCTCCTCTGGATCATCCAGATGGTCACTGGTGAACTTCAAACGGGCCTGGACATGTGCTGGCATGAGCAGGGGTACCTCCCTGCCCTGCAGGATTTTAAACCATGACGGCGTTATGTGTTAGTCATGTAATCATTGTTTTGGACTTTCACAGAATCACCCTTACCCTATGAAGTGAGATCTTGCATGGAGCCCAAAACCAGGGAAGACTGACAGTCATCCTGTGTTTCTTCCATTTTCTAAGAACTGCGCCAACAGTTGTTGCCTTCTCATCAAGCTGCTTGTCTGTTGTTCCCGCTTTTGTAACAGGCCCTATTTTGGAGCTTTACAGTGCATCCAGAAAGTATTCACAAGTGTTTCACTTTTTCACAATGTATGTTACAGCTGTATTCCAAAATGTATGTAATAATTTTTTCCTCAACATTCTACAGACAATACCCCATAATGACAATGTGAAAAAGTTTTTTTAGTTTTTTTTTAGTTTTGCAAATTTCTTAAAAAAAAAAAAAAAGAAATCACATGCACATAAGTATTCACAGCCTTTGTCATGAAGCTAAAAATTGAGCTCAAGTGCCACCTGTTTCCACTGATCATCTTTGAGATGTTTCTACAGCTTAATTGGAGTCCACCTGGGGTAAATTCAGTTGATTGAACATGATTTGGAAAGACATACACCTATCTACATATAAGGTCCCACAGTTGACAGTCAGAGCACAAACCAAGCATGAAGTCAAAGGAATTGTCTGTAGACCTCTGAGACAGGATTGTCTGGAGGCACAAATCTGGGGAAGGGTACAGACAAGGGCGCAATTTAGAACTAGAAATTGGGGGGGACAAAGTGCGAGGCCCGCAGGGCCGAAGCCCATAGGCTGGAACAGTAATTTTAATGAGCATCCAGAACAGTAATTTTAATGTTTTGAGAAGACCTAAAGTGGACACCATTTTACTTATACAATTTGAAACTGTGGATATAAGTACTCTATTCTGAGAATAGCCAGCATTGATTTTATTAACATCCTGGTGTAAATAAGGTATCACCACATGTGTAGAACTCAAAAAGAATGATAGGTTGAGTTTTCATTAAAAAAAACAAAACAGAACTGCAATGTGCTAAAATGTATTCATAAACATGAAAGAACAGGCTTTTAATCATTATTAACTATCGCATACTGTATTTTTTTTTCCTCAAGATTTGTTTTTGCATAAGTTTGAAAAAACAACAGATCGTAAGTTTAGGATAAATTACTTATCATGAATTTAATTTTTGAAGTGGCACTAATGACAACACTCATACTGAACATAATTTCACTTGCATAGACTGATTTTGGAGATCAAGCAAGAATTGCAGATGGGCTTTCTGAGGTCCCAGATAGCTTTTCTGATTTCCTTTTCTAACTTTCAGAATTTAGTAAATTAGCATATGGTCCATTGATACTTATGTGTAGACACTAGTCCCTAGAGGGAACTATTTTTGGTTTCAAATCTGGATAAATGCAGTCCCAGAAAATTCTGAATGTGACAAACAAGAAACAGGTCAAACAAGTCAATGCTGCTAAAAATACATACTTGCAGAAACAAAGATATTATCCTGACATGGTTTGCACATAAAACTGAAATGGTTTGCACATAAGGCTGGCATAGCATGTTTCAAGTACACACATATATGTCAGAAGGTGGAGGGGACATACCATTTTTTGCCCCCCCCCCCCCGGTTGAAAAGGTGGGGGTGACATGTCCCCCATATCCCCCACCAAATTGCACCCATGAGTACAGAAACACCTCTGCTGCTTTGAAGATCTCAATGAGCACAGTGGCCTCCATCATCTGTAAATGGAAGAAGTTCAGATCCACCAGGGCTCTTCCTAAAACTGGCCGCCCATCTAAACTGAGCAATTGGAGAGAAGAGCCTTAGTCAGGGAGGTGGCCAAGAACCTGATGGTCACTCTGTCAGAGCTCCAGCATTCCTCTGTGGAGAGAGGAGAATATTCCAGAAGGGCAACCATCTCTGCAGTAATCCACCAATTAGGCCTGTATGGTAGAGTGGCCAGACGGAAGCCACTACTTAGTAAAAGGCACATGGCAACCTGCCTGGAGTTTGACAAAAGGCACCTGAAGGACTCTCAGACCATGAGAAACAAAATTCTCTGGTCTGATGAGACAATGATTGAACTCTTTGGCATCATATTTGGAGGAAACCAGGCAACATCCCTGCAGTGAAGCATGGTGATGGCAGCATCATGCTGTGGGGATGTTTTTCAGCAGCAGGAACTGGGAGACGAGTCAGGATTGAGAGAAAGATGAATGCAACAATGTACAGAGACATCCTGGATGAAAACCTGCTCCAGAGCACTCTTGTTGTCAGACTGGGGCGATGGTTCATCTTTCAGCAGGACAGTGACCCTAAGCACACAGCCAAGATAACAAAGGAGTGGCTTCAGGACAACTCTGTGAATGTCCTTGAGTGCACCAGCCAGAGCCCAGACCTGAATCCGATCCCCATACAACCTGATGGAGCTTGAGACGTGCTGCAAAGAGGAATGGGCCAAACTGCCCAAAGGTAGGTGCACCAAGCTTGTGGCATCATATTCAAGACTTGAGGCTGTAATTGCTGTCAAAGGTGCATCAACAAAGTATTGATCAAAGGGTTTGAATACTTATGTACATGTGATTTCTTAGGGGTTTTTTTTAATAATAAATTTTCAAAAATTAAAACAAAAAAAACTTTTTAATGGTGTCATTATGGGGTGCTGTGAGTATAATTTTGCGTGAAAAAAAACAGACTTTATTCCATTTCAGAATAATGCTGTAACATAACAAATGTGAAAAAGTGAAATGTTGGGAATACTTTCAAGATGCACTCTATGGTGCACATTCTAAAGTGCGTAGAATGAGTGCATTTTGGGATGTGACCAATGCCATATTCCACTTTACAGAGAATCCAATGTAAACACAGAGTGAGGGGGAAGTTTTAAGCTTTTTTTAATTTTCAAAACTTTTTCCAAATCTGTTTTGTTTTGGTGAGTGATGGAGAGGATGCACTAATCTGCATCATAGTGGTATGCATCTCATACCACTATGAAAATGAAAGACCTCTGTTGGCACATAAGGCTCAGCCAGTAACGGATAAATGGAGTGCATTCATTTCATACTTCCATGGCATTTCACACACACATACACACACACACACTCACACAACGTCAGGGTGCAAAGGGAGAAATGTGGGAATTACAAACTTTGAACAAATGCCCTTTATGATTTTCTTGTCTAATGGGACTTGAATCAAGAATCCCTAAGATGCTTTCTGTGTGTAGTTGAGCATCTTGCATAGCAGCAAGCTAACATTGGTGTGTGTCTGTGTGTGTGTGTGTGTGTGTGTGTGTGTGTGTGTGTGTGTGTGTGTGTGTGTGTGTGTGTGTGTGTGTGTGTGTGTGTGTGTGTGTGTGTGTGTGTGTGTGTGTGTGTGTGTGTGTGTATTTCAGACATGTATGTAAAGTGCTTTGAGCATGAAAGTACTACATAGTTGTCATCTACCCGTCGTATGTGTTAGCTCTGTGATGGCCTGGCGGCCTGTCCGGGGTGAACCTGGCCTGTTGCTCTGTGATCACTGTAATAGGCTCCACCTCCTCTGCAACCCTAAAACTGTTTATTAACTGTTTATATTGATATTGTGACAGAAATAATTGTGTTTTATTTGTTAAATGCTTGTATTTTGTATATTTTAAATCATTATCTTTATGTTGTTGATTTTACCCACTATAATGTGTGCTGCTGCCTTTCTTGGCCAGGCCTTGATCTCAAAGTTTTAGTTTGTTTGTTTGTTTGATTTTTTTAAATCTAGTTAAATAAAGGAAAGAAAGAAGAAGAAAATGGAAATAAGTGTGAATAAAAAATTCATCCACTTTCTTTATGAACAGTCACGTAATGTGGGATACTGTTCATTTTTCATATTAAACTCTTTGTAATCCTTTATTGATCCCTACCTGGCCTTGGCTACCATCCTGGGATCACCACCATACATTTTTGTGTCAACGATGGTTTACTGAGGCTGGAGTGTGAGCATTATTTAGTCCCCATAAGTGGCACCAATTGGGTCAAAAATTAGTGTCAGGCTCAGGCACTAATTGGTAGACCTCCTGAAGGGGAAATGGACTCCAAAGCTCACTCCCTCTGTGCTGATTCAGCTGTTGTGCCTCAGCTTCAATTTTAGATTTTGCCACTGAACAAGATGTCCGGTGTGTTGAGACAAGCTGTTGCTAGGTCACCACCAAAGGAGGGAAATCATCCTTCTCCAGGATCATAAAAGACTAACAGTAAAATGATCCAAAATCAGAACATTGCAAAAGCCAACAAGTTACTGCTGCAAGCAGGAACAGACACATACAGTCTGGAACAGTCATGATTACCCATAGTGTTTGTGTTTGCAAAGCATATTAAAGGACTGATGTGGTTGGATTAGCTTCCTCCGGGGAAATTATTTTCCACAGTTTGTGTTTCCACAAACTGTGCCTCATACTGTATATACTGTGTTCCTTAATGAAACCGCTGCACATAAACAATCTTATTTTAATCACTCCAGGATGTCACTCTCAGGATGGAGCTTTTGTTGTTGCTGTTATCATCAGCCATCAGTCACAAACTTCAAGTATTAAATTCCCAGTCAGGTAATTCAGAAAATGAACATTGAAAAATCCTACACTTCCAGTGCAAAATTCATGCATATTTATAGTTATTCTGCACTCGTCGCCCCTCTGTTCCTCTGTTACTCTGAGACATGTAATGCAGTTAACAAGCAATTAAAGTGAATTAATAGCAAATCTGAGCAAAGGCAGATCCCAGGGGACCACTGCTTGGTTTCACGGCAGGTGATAAGAGACGAGTGTGAGCTGATGGAGTAATGATATCTATGAATTTACCACTGCAAAATAATGCAAATAACTCTGTTCATAAATCACCTTAAACTGTTGCTGCTACCTGGGAGCACCAAACACAACTAATGATGAAAATTTAAAAAGGGCATTAATCTTAGGTTAAATTGTGGATCAGATGTCACAAAAAAGTGTGAACATTTCTGCTTGAGGGATGTGTGTTCTTCGTGTACCTGCTCTGTGTTTGGTTGATGGAGGAAGTGGTACAAGAACAAAATCCTGATCTTTCTGTGACTATGTAGATGTGATTGGAGGGACATCATACAAGAGCCTAAAGCCAGTCTCTCATTTCCCATATTTGACTTCAGTTCATGTATGTTTTTGGTGAAAGAAAAAAAATCTAATAATTAGGGCCTGAAAATGGGTAAATGTATCATTGTAGAAGAGTATGAGTGATTGGTAAAGTCTTAAACATGTTGGAAAAAAACAATTGTGATGTCATTACACACTGTGATCTACAAAACATAAAAAACAGATGGAATTTGTGGAAACATGGGGTTATATATTATATAGCAAAACTCAAAGCATGTGACCATTTGAAATAAATAATATTTGCTTGAATATGGATTTGGCTGCTCAGTTATTTTGACACCACACAATAGTTTAAGCTAAAATTAAAGTGCAATGCAGATTGTTTTCTGTTTTGGAGCAAGCAGTGAGTGATTTTATTGGAGTGGGGTGAAAATGTGATCATGCATTGGTGAGTGCAGCAGTTTGTAGTCCAGGGGACCAGCGGAAGTGTACAGCTCAGTGAGCATAGTTATCATACAAATGTGATATCTCTGTGACAAAGTAGGTGACAGTGGACATGCAGGTACAACATGCAGTGGTCTGGACGAACTGTTCTGTCAGCAAAAGCCTTCTTCTGATTATACTCTGCAATATAAATCCATAGCATTCATTCATTCATTGATTCATGTTCTACCACTTATCCAGCTCTGGGTCACGGTGGTAGCATACCAAGCAGCCATAGCCTAAACAAAAGACAGTTCTGAGATACTAACACATACATTTTAGCTTTGTGGAAAAGTGTGTCAATAACAACGGGATACTGCATAGATTGTATGAAATACTTTTGTGTAAACAAGCACTCATGTCATGGGACTCGTGCATACTTGGTGTCATCGGCAATAACACTAAGAAACACAAATTATGCCTGTTATTTGAATAAATCAGACCCTGCTGTGTTAGGTGAGTAGGTGTGATTTAGGCAGGTTGACTGTCCGGTCAGTGCTGATATAACAACCTGATGGGGGTATGTATGGGCATGTATAAGTCACACGTGTCTGAGAAGTGAGAGGGCTGTAGCTTTGTTGTAGAGAGAGGTCAGAACACGGCAAGAGAAGAGACTGAGTTCATGCACACCACAGCAGATTGTGCTGTATGTGTTACACCTTTAAAAACATATTCATGAACAACATGCTCAGGATGGCTATTGTACTGCTGTTATGCTGTTATAATTTGAAAAGAGGCTGTAGCCACACAAGGCAGAGCCCTGAAACTTGGGCCGTTGTGTAAAATGTAAATAAGAACAGAATACAATGATTTGCAAATCCTCTGCAACCTATATACAAGTGAGTACACCACAAAGACAAGAAATTTAATGTTCAAACTGATAAACTTTATTGTTTTTGTGCAAATATCTGCTCATTTTGAAATGGATGCCTGTAACACATTTCAAAAAAGCTGGGACAGTGATATGTTTACCACTGTGTTACATCACCTTTCCTTCTAACAACAGTCAATAAGCGTTAGGGAACTGAGGACACTAATTGTTGAGGTGGAATTGTAGGTGGAATTCTTTCCCATTCTTGCTTGATGTACAACTTCAGTTGTTCAACAGTCCAGGGTCTCCGTTGTCATAGTTTACGCTTCATAATGCGCCACACATTTTCAATGGGCGACAGGTCTGGACTGCAGGCAGGCCAGTCTAGTACCCGCACCCTTTTAGTACGAAGCTACACTGTTGTAACATGTGCAGAATGTGGCTTGGCATTGTCTTGCTGAAATAAGCAGGGATGTCCCTGAAAAAGACGTTGCTTGGATGGCAGCATGTGTTGCTCCAAAACCTAGATATACATTTCAGCATTGATGGTGCCATCACAGATGTGTATGTTGCCCATGCCATAGGCACTAACACACCCCCATACCATCACAGATGCTTCCTTTTGAACTTTGCACTGGTAACAGTCTGGATGCTCTTTTTCCTCTTTTGGCCGGAGGACACGACATCCATGATTTCCTAAAATAATTTGAAACATGGACTCATCAGACCACAGCACACTTTTCCACTTTGCGTCTGTCCATTTCAAATGAGCTTGGGCCCAGAGAAGGCCACAGCGTTTCTGGATATTGTTGATGTATGGCTTTCGCTTTGTATGGTAGAGATTTAACTTGCACTTGTAGATGTCGCGACAAACTGTGTTAACTGACAATGGTTTTCTGAAGTGTTTCTGAGCCCACACGGTAAGATCCTTTACACAATGATATCGGTTTTTAATGCAGTGCTGCCTGAGGGATCGAAGGTCACGGGCATTCAGTGTTGGTTTTCGGCCTTGCCGCTTATGTGTAGAAAGTTCTCCAGATTCTCTGAATCTTCTGATTATATTATGGACTGTAGATGATGGAATCCCTAAATTACTTGCAATTGAACATTGAGAAACATTGTTCTTAAACTGTTGGACTATTTTTTCATGCGGTTGTTCACTTACCACATTAACCTGTTCACCTGTGGAATGTTCCAAACAGGTGTTCTTTGAGCATTCATCAACTTTTCCAGTCTTTTGTTGCTCCTGTCCCAGCTTTTTTGAAATGTGTTGCATTTATCCATTTTAAAATGAGCAAATATTTGCACAAAAACAAAAAAGTTTGACCATTAAATATCTTGTCTTTGTAGTGTTTTCAATTGAATATAGGTTGAAGAGGATTTGCAAATCATTGTGGTCTGTTTTTATTTACATTTCACTCAACGTCCCAACTTCATTGGAATTGGGGTTGTAATAATAATGACAAAAAAGCCTAGCATGGCCACAGTGGGGAAAAAAGAAAGAAAAGTGTGGATGGCAGTGCACTCACCGACTTGCAGAATCTTTTCAAGAGTGACAGCCGGCTGAGTCTCAACAATATACAGTATATAAAATTGTCAATACCAAAGCATTAAATAATAAAGCATTTAACACAGGTCCGTTATGGTCCCCAAACAAAACAAAAAAGGAATAAATATCCTCCTCATTCTCGATCGCCAGAAAGATCTTATGCACCCCACCCCCTCTGCCACACACACACACACACACACACACACAAAGATAAAATAATAAATCCGGATCACGGCTTCATCCTAATCTAACGCCACTGTAAACAGGCCAGCTGCAGAGCCAGTTGGCTTGAGGTTGCTGGATTCACTCATCCATGATCACACCACTTCCAGAAGCGCTTTTCCTCTCCGATCATATTAATACTCCCGTCACACATACATCAATCAAGGCTGAATGGTGTCAGAATGATGCATCCAGCCAGGACGTATTGAGGTGTGGCCTGAAGACTGACAGACGGCAGTCTCTGAGCAGTCTGCATATTTGGTCCTATTCGCTGGGCTGTCCCGAGTGTGTTGCACATGTTCAAAACACTCTTGGCACCATCGAGATGGGACACAAATCTGTCTTTTTACAGTTTGATTGGCATCTGATCTCAGTCTACATATTCTGACGGCATCATAACAGCATCTGAAACAATCTGATCGCGGTTGATTGAGCTCTGAGATGGATCGGTCACAGCAAAGTCTGCTGGCATGTTGTGCCATGTATGTCCACCTCCACTGCCAGAAGGGCAAAGAAATGTTGATATGTAATCAGTGGTGGGCACAGATAACCAAAAAATTAACTTCGATAACAGATAATCAGATAACTGAAAAGTTATCTTTGATAAAGATAAAACGATAAACCACCCAAAAATGTATCAGAAGTTACAGATAACCGATAAATTCCAGTATTGCCTCTGGTACATTTGGAACTACTAACAAACTGAATTTGAGTTTTAACACCACAATCGCTTCTGGTAGCATCAGAAGCGACAACAGACCCAAACAATGAGCCAGCACTTCTGTCTTTGAACATCTTGTCCCCTGCTAGAGGTTCTTGTTTAGTACATGCCTTCCAGCACAGAAACAAGCTGAGAGCAGCCACAAAGCCCAGCTCTCTACCCAATCACAATCACGGTCAGGCGGAGGTCTTGGAAAATAAAAAAATGAGTTATGGTTTGGTGTATAAATAAAATGAATATTGATAGAATAACTCCATTAATGTCAATTCTGTCATTTGTACAAAGTTAAAATATAACATATATCTTTTAATGTTGAATAATGCACTAATTCTGAAGTTTTATAACAAACACAGACAGATCGCAAAGGATTCTGGGTAAAATGTGCCTCTGCTAAACACTGATTGGTTCAGTCATTCATTATGTAAACCAACACGTAAATGTGAGTGTGTCGTGTATTGGTGTTTACAGATAAATGTGCTTTTGTAAAATATTCCATTTTTTTATTTGTAAAAACAGGCATTTATAACGGAGCCCTGGAAGTGTCATCGCAAAATGTTTTCCATGTGGAGAAGCGCTCATTTTATTATATTGTGCGCACGTTTTATGATGTTGTGCACTTGAGCTGCTGCACACGGACAACACCATTAATATCGCATCATAAAACTATTTTTATATTGTGCCTAAAACTCTTATTAATATATTCTCTGGGATTATAGACATTGTTATTGCGTTTGTTTTATGTAAACGTGAGAATCACAGGCTGTCTCTCCATTATTTTCAATGGGAGCTGCTGTGAGTTACACTCACTTCCTGATCATGTCGTTCTGGGGGAAAGTGAAGTTTGCTCTTTAACGTCTTGATTAATGTTCTTTACAACACTGTTTGCCCTCTTTGTTCCAGACTAATATATATACGAGGTCTGTTAGAAAAGTATCAAAAACTATATGGATTTGAATCACGTGCGATTACATCAGACAAGCTTGAACCCTCGTGAGCATGCAAGAGTTTTTTTCACGCCTGTCGGTTACGTCATTCACCTGTGGGCTGGCTTTGAGTGAGGAGTGGTCCACCCCTCCCATCGGAATCTCTTTGTCTGAGAACTTCCTGAGAGACTGACGCTTTGCTTGATCAAAATTTTTTCAAAGACTGTGAGGCACATCAAAGTGGACATCATTCGAGAAATTCAGCTGGTTTTCTGTGAAAATTTTAACGGCTGATGAGAGATTATGGACTGTTGCTGTCGCTTTAAGGACTGCCCACGGAGCGGGACGTCACGACGCCTCTGTTGGAAGCCTTAAGGACAAGTTGGAACACAATTTCTCAGATACTCACTCAACTGAAAGCCATCAAAAGCCACCTGGTTTTTACAAATGATTATATCAACACGGAGGTGTTTTTCCTGTGCCGCCGCACCACGCCAGCTGCGTCCCGACGCGCGAACCCGTCCGCACGTCTTTCATTAATAAAATCTCCTTTAACAGTGGAATGTCCGGATAAACTGCTGATCCCGACCTCTTCTGAAAGTTCTCTGTTCTGTCACGACGTCCTGGGTCAACAGAGGCTTAAATTTGGAAGCTTTCAGCTTGAAACAGGCAGACAGCGGTGGCTCAGGGCGCGTTGCGATGTCCCGCTCTGTGGGCAGTCCTTAAAGTGACAGCAACAGTCCATAATCTCTCATCAACCGTTAAAATTTTCACAGAAAACCAGCTGAATTTCTCGAATGATGTCCACTTCGATGTGCCTCACAGTTTTTGAAAAAATTTTGATCACTCCTCACTCAAAGCCAGCCCACAGGCGAATGACGTAACCGACAGGCGTGAAAAAACTCACGCATGCGCACGTGATTCAAATCCATATAGTTTTTGAACAAAAAATAAAAAGGTACGTTAGTTTTATCACAGACCTCGTATAATATGTCTGAAATTCGGTTTATTAAATTCCACGCAGATTAAACGTAGCAGACATGGATGATTTGTTATAATTGTTTTAGCAAGTTTTCAGGGTATCATGCAGGAGTCTCTTAATAACGTGACGAAAAGCATAAAAAAATACATTTTTGTAGTATAATATTCATTTACAATTGTCATCATGTGGATTCTCTATGTTGTTTTGACTGCAGCGACTCTCTGGCACACAAGGGATTATGGGATACGTCAATAGGGCGAATAGAGAACTCCAGCTGCCCAGCATGACATCATCTGAAGCTTAAGCACATTAAAAATGATGCTGAGGGTGAAGCGTCTCCCCGTTGTGAGGACGACAATTTAGGTCATATTATGAAGTTCATTTTGAACGAAAGGAAAACGTGCGGACGTTTTATTAATTCGAGGGCTCAATTAAAGGAAAACGTCTGCACATTTTATTAATTCGAGAGCATGTTTTATTAATTCGAGAGCACGTTTTATTAATTTGTGGGCTCAACTAAAGGAAAACATGCGCACAAATTATTATGCCCAGAAAAAAAAATCACTTTAAGTGACCTCTCCCGGGTTCCGTAGGGCCCAGCTTCAGGGCCAATACTGCCATGAACACTACTGGCCAGTAGATAGCAGTAGAGACCTTGAAAACTTGCCAAAACAAAATTCCAGATAATCCGTGTCTGCTAAATTTAAGATGCATGGAATTTAATAAACACAGACACAATAACAACATCTAGAAACCCAGAGAATATATTCACGTGAGTTTTAGGCACTAGAGTTTAATGCTGTTGTTCATAGAGCCTGATCAGAGTGTTTCAAATGCATTTCTTATGTTGTGAACGTACTGAGATTAGCCCATCCTACCCATAATGCACTGCTGGGCACAGCATATATGCACACTAAAACCTTAAAAATTAGCGCATTACTTTAAAACTAAAACATATATCGGATATTTTCACTTTATAAAACTTCAGACATGAAATTAATTTAAATAACTTGTCCAAAATTAGTTTGGTTAAAAGTTGAACCATAAGTTAAAAATGTATGCCTCTGGATGACTTGGGTGATATTGCCCTCATGTTAGTATGGGGTTAAAAGAAATGAGTTTTTTTTTGGGGGGGGGGGGGGACCAGTTCTCCTTTGCCTGTAAAGGATAGAGTGGTTTCTTTTGAAAGCAGCTCTCCTCTGTTTTGCAGAGAGTAGAACTACACAAAAGCTACGAAACGTTTAACAGGTAGGTGCTCAACTGATTTTAAATTTTAAAAATGTTTGTAGCTGTTCAGCTTTATTTACCATGATAGCAGTCTAAATTTATCAGACAAAAATTTATCGCAAGATAATTAGTCCGATAATGGTTTTTAAAGTTATCTAAAAAGATAATCCGATAATGAAAACATTATCTTAGATAAGTATCGGTTATCGGATTATCGGAACTGTTCCCACCACTGTATCAATCAATCAATCAATCAACTTTTTTCTTATATAGCGCCAAATCACAACAAACAGTTGCCCCAAGGCGCTCCATATTGTAAGGCAAGGCCATACAATAATTATGAAAAACCCCAACGGTCAAAACGACCCCCTATGAGCAAGCACTTGGCCACAGTGGGAAGGAAACACTCCCTTTTAACAGGAAGAAACCTCCAGCAGAACCAGGCTCAGGGAGGGGCGGTCTTCTGCTGAGACTGGTTGGGGCTGAGGGAAAGAACCAGGAAAAAGACATGCCGAGAAGGGGGGCAGAGATCGATCACTAATGATTAAATGCAGAGTGATGCATACGGAGCAAAAAGAGAAAGAAACAGTGCATCATGGGAACCCCCCACAGTCTACGTCTAAAGCAACATAACCAAGGGATGGTCCAGGGTCACCCGATCCAGCCCTAACTATAAGCCTTAGCGAAAAGGAAAGTTTTAAGCCTAATCTTAAAAGTAGAGAGGGTATCTGTCTCCCTGATCTGAATTGGGAGCTGGTTCCACAGGAGAGGAGCCTGAAAGCTGAAGGCTCTGCCTCCCATTCTACTCTTACAAACCCTAGGAACTACAAGTGAGCCTGCAGTCTGAGAGCGAAGCGCTCTAATGGGGTAATATGGTACTACGAGGTCCCTAAGATAAGATGGGACCTGATTATTCAAAACCTTATAAGTAAGAAGAAGAATTTTAAATTCTATTCTAGAATTAACAGGAAGCCAATGAAGAGAGGCCAACACGGGTGAGATATGCTCTCTCCTCCTAGTCCCCGTCAGTACTCTAGCTGCAGCATTCTGAACCAACTGAAGGCTTTTTAGGGAACTTTTAGGACAACCTGATAATAATGAATTACAATAGTCCAGCCTAGAGGAAATAAATGCATGAATTAGTTTTTCAGCATCACTCTGAGACAAGACCTTTCTGATTTTAGAGATATTGCGTAAATGCAAAAAGGCAGTCCTACATATTTGCTTAATATGCGCTTTGAATGACATATCCTGATCAAAAATGACTCCAAGATTTCTCACAGTATTACTAGAGATCAGGGAAATGCCATCCAGAGTAACGATCTGGTTAGACACCATGCTTCTAAGATTTGTGGGGCCAAGTACAATAACTTCAGTTTTATCTGAGTTTAAAAGCAGGAAATTAGAGGTCATCCATGTCTTTATGTCTGTAAGACAATCCTGCAGTTTAGCTAATTGGTGTGTATCCTCTGGCTTCATGGATAGATAAAGCTGGGTATCATCTGCGTAACAATGAAAATTTAAGCAATACCGTCTAATAATACTGCCTAAGGGAAGCATGTATAAAGTGAATAAAATTGGTCCTAGCACAGAACCTTGTGGAACTCCATAATTAACTTTAGTCTGTGAAGAAGATTCCCCATTTACATGAACAAACTGTAATCTATTAGACAAATATGATTCAAACCACCGCAGCGCAGTGCCTTTAATACCTATGACATGCTCTAATCTCTGTAATAAAATTTTATGGTCAACAGTATCAAAAGCAGCACTGAGGTCCAACAGAACAAGCACAGAGATAAGTCCACTGTCCGAAGCCATAAGAAGATCATTTGTAACCTTCACTAATGCTGTTTCTGTACTATGATGAATTCTAAAACCTGACTGAAACTCTTCAAATAGACCATTCCTCTGCAGGTGATCAGTTAGCTGTTTTACAACTACCCTCTCAAGAATCTTTGAGAGAAAAGGAAGGTTGGAGATTGGCCTATAATTAGCTAAGATAGCTGGGTCAAGTGATGGCTTTTTAAGTAATGGTTTAATTACTGCCACCTTAAAGGCCTGTGGTACATAACCAACTGTATGTAATATCATGTGCAGTGGGTGTGAACAGTGTGCAATCAAACTGAAAGTACCGTGTGCCACTGCGCCTCTCTGTGGTCTCATGCGCAGTAATGCATAGTGCACGTTAGAGGCTTGTAGCTGAATGGATCTCACCGCTGTAATATACATATTATTACTTGATCACCATCTAAACTCTGTAGGAGGTATGACGTGGAACTGTACTGTCAGGCCATGACAACATTATTAAACATGAAACTCACCTCCAGCATGGAACCAGGATTGCACCAGGTTCACAGGATACAGAAACCACAGCCTGTGGTGAAAAGCCTCTCAGGTGCTGTGTAATGCAAACAATCAAAAATAAATCCCATGTGATATTCCAACCAACATCACTGTGTACAGAGTTGCAGTGTGTTGCTGAAGTGAGAAAAAAAGAAAAAAGAAATTAAAGTTCACTGGAAAGGCTGCGTCTGATGCATGGTGTAAAAACTTGGCCCACTGCCAGAAAAATTTTCAGCAATGTGTTGAGTTGCTGGCAGCGGCGTGCACGCTTAGCAGCTCATTAGCCATTGTGCAATCATTTGATGATTTCAGCACCTGTTTTATGCACACACACGCACGTGAGGTCAGTAGTGCTGGTAAGGGGATGACGAGCGCAGATGTGATTGCATCAGTGAGTGAGTGACCGCACTGATGCCGGCTTTGACACATATGGCGTGAGTCCGGTCCATACGTTGGTTGTACTGCGATGTCCAGTACCGGCAGGGCCTTTGCAAAGGAAGGACAGAGCGCTGCCTCTCACTCTGTCCCGAGTTTGCCATCCAGACTTTTGGGACTTCAGGCAGTCTTCAGAGCTTTTTATGACAGCAGTCTGTGTCTTCTGACTGTTGTCTAAATGCGTTTTGGATGTGATTGTGCAGATGTGGACGAGGAAGTCGGGATGGTATCCACCCACAGTCTACACAGCTCTTTCCCTCTTGACTGCGTCCGGATTATGGCCATGTTTGCCGTGCCGGGCTCGTTCCTGCGCATTCTTACAGGGCTTAAAAGAAGAGCACTTTCTGACGCACTGAGACTAAAGGGTTCGAGACACATTCTATTACAAATGTACTGTAAAATATTACAAGCATCTCTTGAGTGCAAAATGACATCCATTCAAGCACAATTCTTTTAAAAATGGTTATGTGTTATCTTAGAAATATTCCTGGCTTTTCCATGCAGCAAAATTTGGGAGTGTTTGTCTGTGTGTGTGTGTGTGTGTGTGTGGGGGGGGGGGGGGGGGGTCGCCTTTGCAGGTAAAAAAAATGTAAAATATATTTGAAATCTGCTGAATGTGCCCGTTCATTAATATTCTCTCTAATTCCAAATGAACCTCAGTCTTTTCACAAGGCTCTGTGAGGGAAAAATAATCTGCACAATTAATAAGCGCATAAAATGAAATAAAGCTGAAGTAGACACAGAGGTAATAAAAGGAGTGAATATTTACTTTGAGCTGTGTTCCAAGCCACTGAGGATTTCTGTGACGGGAGATACGGCGCAACTGCAGAGGAACTGATGGGATATTTACATGTAATTATGACACGCTTCTCTTCATCCTGCACACAGAGAGAGCAGAAGACAACAGACCACACCACTGTGTCACTACAGAGTCCTCATGTTTACTGTCTCCCAAAGATTGATGAGTGAATGTGCTGTTCCACTAAACTCACTGCCCATCCCCTCTCTGTCATGCAGCCGCTTCCTTCGACATTCATTCAGTAAATTCTACATGACCGTTGAGCTTTATTGTGTGTATCCGTGTGTGGACGTGTATGCCCGATGGAATATTGCAAACCTCCCTTCCCTCTGTCCAGGTTTAACTGTCAGTCAACACTTAGCCTGACACCAGTCCTGAATCCCTCAAGTCGGGAATACTTTGACTCGTGTTTGGAATGATGCCCGTCATCCTATCATGTGGACGCAATGTGAGACACCTATAAAACGTATAATCCTGGAATCAGTCACATTCCGTACGTCCAGGAATGGAGGAGAACTCAAGCTTGGTTTGTTTGTTGGTTGGTTGGTTTTTGTTGGTTGGTTTTTCTGCAGGTGAGCGTGGAGCTGCCGTTTTATTCACACTCTGTCTTCTGTAACTGTTTTCTTGGATGTTATTTTTCAGCACTGTGCACTTAATTTTGGTTTTTCTTGTGTGTGTGTGTGTGTGTGTGTGTGTGTGTGTGGTGTGTGTGTGTGTGTGTGTGGTGTGTGTGTGTGTGTGTGTGTGTGGTGTGTGTGTGTGTGTGTGTGGTGTGTGTGTTGTGTGTGTGTGTTACAACAAATGATATCAAGTATGTTTGTTTGTTTGGTTTTGTTTTTTTATTTGTTTGGTGTTGTTTTTCCCTCAAAACAAATTCTTCAACATTTCACACAAGGTTTGAGTCCTTCTGGTTCACATTTTGAAACTCCACAATGATGGTGATATTGCCAGCAACTGAAATGTCTTTTTCTATTGATACTGGGTGGTAACATAACACATGCAACAACAGTATGTTAACGTTAATATGAAATTCAGTCAGCCTGTTGCAAGTTTGCAGCTTGTTCTTTGTTCTACACAAAGTCTGTCACATAACTGAACATATTGATCCACTGGCAATAAAAAAAAAATCACACAAAAGAAGAATCTGACATTTCAGTTTAGTTGTTTCATTCATGGTATTTAAGTAAACTGAATATTTATGGTGTTTTCTGTGCTGTGTAGAAACACACGCAGACAGCGGTGTGCACAGGCCTCTGCATTCCACCAGCTGAACACTTCTAATTATCCAAAAGCTTACTTAATACTGTGGATGGAACAATAATGTCTGAAAGAGAAGGGGTTTTAGGATAATAAACAGTGCATGAGTTAGCGTTGCTGCACTGATTGTCATGCCAAGTTAATGGCTGCCATACACGTTTCTACAGCTATTGTGCCAGTGGCGACACTTAGAGGTGATGCTGGAACCGTTAATAGTGTGAAAACACGAAGTATCAGAGTGATCTGCACATCAGCACACACTGATAACATTAACCCACGTGTTTGCAATTATATGGGAGATATAAAGCAGGCGCAAATTGATGTGTAAAATGGCACTAACAGTGGTTGCATTAGTGTTGTTAGAGGACCTTGGCAAATGGTGCAATCCGACATGAGCGTCTCTTCAGGGAACGCGAGGATTTACTTGCAAATGATGATTATTGGCTCATAAGCCGATTTTATTTACCAAGGCTGCTGGTACTGGAGTTGCGTGCAGAACTGCAGTGGGCCCAGAGCACAATATGGCGAGAAGCCAGGGGTTATCCCACACAGGTGCTGACCACGCTGAGCTTCCTGGCAACAGGGTCATTCCAGCGGGAGCTGGCCAATGGGCCAAGAGTGTGCCAATCAATCTTGAGCCGAGCCATGCCAGCTGTGTGGAATGCAATCATCTGAATGTCATCCAGGTCCATCACTTTCCAACATTAAAGTGGAATTTTCAGTTAGAGCCGGTTAAAGAGCCATCACATTATGAATTTTTTTTGTTAATAGGAAACATTTTCATTTCATCAATGTTCAAATAATATGTGATGTTCAAATGAATTGGGTTGGGGTGGGAACAGGCTAGAGGTTGGCACGGTGGGCAATGGATGGCTGCTTGCTGAGTAAATAGTTTATTTGTATAATTGTTCCAAATGAAAACCAGCACAGGCACATTTGGGTATGTGTGCATTCAAATATATTATTTTGTTATTAGTATAAATGTTTTTTCCTTGATGGTGAAACTAGAGCTGCAGATTCTTAACAGGCCCCCGATTGTCTCCCTGTGTTCAGTATTTGTCAATAAACGTGTGTGTAAAGTTGTGATGTTACATTGTCAGCCGCTGCACCTCATTTTGTTTTGTATGTGTGCACTGTTCTGAGACCACAGCATTTACATCCTCACACACACACACACACACACACACACACACACACACACACACACACACACACACACACACACACACACCCACACTTTTACCATTTAATGTTTATTCCATTTGACAGGGTACCAAATAAAATATCCCTGTGTCTCTCCACTTTATTTCCAGTTATAGAGTAGTTCATACTCTGTAGAATTTCTTTTCTTTGTTCATGTGGAATGATCAGACAGAGATGGGAACCCCAGGTCCCAGGGCCTACTTAAATAGACTACTAGTAATGATATTTCTAAAATTTGTGTAAAAGCATGTTAATAGGTATAAGCAATACAAATGTAATAGGAGGAGGAGGCATGCAAGCAGGAAGCAGTGTGGGCAGCCTCTGTGTTTGTGTCACAGCAGACAGGAGGGAGTTTTCCACTGACAAAAGGCTGCGTGTTTCAGCGCTGCACTACAGACAAGAGGAGTCCCGCACGGCACGTACGCATGCACACCTCCTCTTGTCTTCTCTGAGCCCAGGAGAACTGCACGCGCAGACTGATTGATCGTGCAGGTAACGATTTGAACTGTGCACCAGGATCATTGTTGCCACATCAGAATGTTTCCAGTTTGTTTTTTTTAAAGAAGAAAACCCCGCTGTTCTCGTCTTTAACATTTCAGGAAAGCGAAAGTATAATGACTTGGAAGATTAGTGGGGGGGTTTTTTCTGCTGTTTTGATGTATGAACTGAATCTTCCAGATCCAGACTGTATGTTTTTAAGCCACTGCATCACTTTAGTAGTCTCTAGTGTCAGCTCACCTGGATCATTATTGGAATCATGTTTTCTGGAATTAGGCTACAGAGAGCTGAATGATCCTTTCTTTACAGCCAGGGCCCCGAAACACTTGATGCTTCAAATTCCACGTGTGATTAAATTCCCACTTATGCTCACTGATGTTAAATAAGCCTTAACTGCTGCGTAATTTAATATTTTATTTTAAAATCACAAGTTAGATCCTGCTAAATGTTTTATTTCTATATGCCGCGTTTAATGCCGCAGCTGCTGATTCTTTTCATTATTAATCTGATTATTTTCAGAATTAATTTTGTGTGTAAAATGTCAGATATTTGTGAAAATGTACCTTGATTTTATAATGTTTCATCCATGAAATGGTCCAAAAATATAAGAGAACTGAACTGACAATGATCTAATTGGAAGAAAAGCATGAAATCCTGTGTTAAAAGCTGAAACATGAAAACATTTTTTTTTTTCTGAGATGAGAAAAATTACATTTTTCTAAATAATGTTGGTATTTATTCTAAATTTTATATTTATTTCTTGTCATGTTTGGTGCCATTGTTAATGCAAAATTATTTGTTTGCAGCTGTTTTCAAAACATTAATAAATTATTATTGAAATAATAACTCAATATTAATGTAATATTGAAAGAGAATCATACTGACAAATTCTGAATTATTGTTCATTTCGAGAAGGGGTAGGGGAGCACCACAAAGTATTTGTGCTTAGGGCACCAAAATGGCTAGCACCGGTCCTGGGTATGTCTGCATATGCGCTCAATTCCACGTTGATTGGGCTGTACACGCGGAATGTGCTTGGATCCATGCATACACACACTTTAATACAACTGGATATTTTGTGCATACAGCAGTTTCTGGGTTTTGGCGTACGCCATGTTTCAGTAGGAAATCCACACACTTTGTACATGAGGCCCCAGGTGATCACTTTTTTGACAGCAAGAGGATAACTTTGGAAATCAATGACATTGAGGCGTATCATTCCCTTCTCAGGAAAGACAAGAACGTTAAGCCAATCATTATATGTTTTGTTTTTGTCTGCTGTTTGTTTGCTTGTCTGTTTGTCTGTCTGTTTATTTGTTTGCTTGTGAACCAAACTGTTGATCTGAATCTGATCCAGATTACAAATTTTGTGGCCATTTAAATTTAACATTGAAAACTCCACTTAATGTTTATTTTACATTATATCCTAAAATGTGCTCCAATCCCTCTCATATTTGAAGGTGAGGTGCAGACTGGCATTCACTATCACCTGACTCAGTTTGATCCGGATCTGATCCGGAGTGTGGATTTTGTGGACATTTGAGTTTAATATTGAAAAGCCCATTTGGTGCACATTTTGCATTATATCTCAATCAAAAGTGCCTCAGGCACTCATCAGTCAGAAACCAAGTGCCAAAAAGCAATGACAAATTGTGTACAGCAGAGACAACCGATGTTCTGTGAAAATTATCTGAAGAAGAATTCAGAAACTGAAAAAGTTGAAGAAATACCTTGATGTCACAAAAACAAAAACTTAAATTCAAGAGCCTGAACTAAATAAACACTCCTGATATTTGATCACATCTATTTTGTCTTATGAAAAGCCACTTCTAACAGGACTTTGACCTAGAAAAATTTCCAAGGTAAAACATTTGTGGAATTGGAAACTAATGTTGGAGGAGGTTTATGCTCTACTAGCGAGGTGCTCCAGTTTGTTTTGTGAACAGAAAACAGCACTACTCAAACAGGAGAGCAAGCTCAGGGGGACTGACGTCTGCCTAAATGACACCTGACAACGAAGACTGATATTGCGGCGTAATGACTCGCAAATCGACACCATCTCCTAACCGAACATCACTTTAACATTTCGCGATGAATGAACCCGCAATCCTTGTCTAATACTGCCATACCATTTCCTCAAAAGAAAATATGCGTTGATAAATATTTATGAATGGACATATGAAAGTGAATTGGTCAACTGTTGGTGACTCTGAGTATAGTATGTAATTAGCATCTACAAATGAATTAAAAATACAAATTTAACCATCACGTTAGTTAAGCTCACACCAAATACTTTACTAACACCTTGAAAAAGCTTTATAATAGTATTTCTGTAAGTTTACTAACACGTTGATAAGCATTTATAAATGGACATGTAAAAGTGAATTAGTCAACTGTTTGAGATTGTGACTAAAAAGTATATTAAGCAAATACAAATGAGTTATAAACACATTTAATCACAAGGATATTAATTAATGCTTAACTAATGCTCAGTTAAGGGTTATGATGACGTGGCTAAAAGTCTTTCTAAACTGAAGCCAAACAAGGCCACTGGCCCAGATGGCCTGAAAGCCCGTCTACTCAAAGACTGTGCTCCTCAATTAAAAGGAGTCTTTTTCAGATTGTTTAATTTCCTTCTTGTCACAGGAGTGCCCAAATCTTGGAAATTCTCCATAATAAGGCCTATACCAAAAAAGCCAGGGGCAAGCAAACTTGAAGATTTTCGGCCCATTGCCATAACCTCCATATTATGTAAAACTATGGAGAGGTGTTAGTTGACGTCCGGACCACCACAGTGGTCAGTGAACTAGACCCTCTGCAGTTTACCTATAAGAGGGACAGAGGTACTGATGATGTCGGATTGATCTTGCTGGACATGATCTCAAAGCAGCTTTCACTTGCTAAAGCATACGCTCGGGTTTTGTTTGTAGACTTCAGTGCAGCTTAATTCTATGAAATTACATATTCTTCTGAAAAGGCTGGCTGATTTAAATGTTGAAAGGGCCTGATGCTCTGGATCAGAGACTTTCTGTCTTGTTGCCCTCAAAGAGTTTGTGCTAACAACATTCTGTCAGGAGAGCTCATCATAAGCACTGGCTGCCCACAGGGTAGCGTTCTTTCACCTCTGCTCTTCTCTCTTTTTACAAACGAATTTGCAGTTAATGACACAAACTTTAAACTGATTAAATACGGATGACATGGCCCTAGTCGGCCTGCTACAGAAGTGTGACTCCTCTGGTGAAGCCTCCTATCTCGCTCACACTAAGGCTCTTGAAGCTTGGTGTCTCGACAGCCAGCTGGAAATCAATGTGTCTAAGACAAAGGAGCTTGTTTTTCACACAAAGCAAGAACTGACCGTGCAGCCAGTTTCACTCGATGGCCAGCTTGTTGAAACGGTTGAAACTTTTAAATATCTTGGTACAGTTCTTGATAGTCACTTGAGCTTCTTTGAAAACACTGATTTTATCTTTAAGAAATGTTCACAGCGACTCAGTCTTCTCAGAAGATTGAGTTGTCTTGGTGTTAATCCGCAGATTTTAGAGCTTGTGTATTCTGCACATATTGAGAGTATTTTAACATTTCATCTTTGTGTTTGGTCACTTGAGTTGTAAATGTAAGGACAAATTAAATAGAATTGTAAAAATGGCGGGGAAAATTGTGGGAAAACCCCAGAAGACTCTGGCCCACATTTACACTGACAGGATGAGGAGGAAAGCTGAGAGAGTCCTGGCAGACAGCTCTCATCCTCTGTCCTGTCAGTTTGAGCTCTTGAAGTCTGGGAGGCGCTACAGAGCTCCTCTGGCCAAAGGTTCTTTCAAAAATCTTTTATACCAAATGCCGTCACCATAATGAACTCAAAAAAGTGACCACTCCACAAATTAAACCTGAACTGCTTTACTTCTGTTTTATTTGATTTTATTAGATCTTACTGTACGTTTTATTTATCTTACTAGGTCTATTCTATTTCTTCTTTTACTTCCATTTTATGTATCTTATTTTTGTTTTATTCGTGTGTTTGTATGAATGTTTTATGACTGTTTTTTTTTTTTTTTGTCTTTTTTGTGCTGGTGAGCCAAAGACAATTTTCCACATCGGTGGACAATAAAGAATTATTCTATTCTATTCTATTCTATTATTCGTGCATTGAAAGAAGAATTTGTACATAGATAATGTCTTTAAAACTGCAAACTTATAGTGATGGAGAAAGAGACTTGAGCTTTGTTCATTATTAACAAATGATACATAAAGTATTGAGGAATAAGGAAAAGTAGTTAATGTAATCTTTACAAATGTTATAACAGATATACTGAGCATCAGCTAATGGTTTATTAATGGTTAGTAAAGGCTTAATAATTTGTGAGAAAAAATGTAAAAATAAAAATATGATTGGTAAATATTTTATCACTAATGAATAGTGTCTGATTTTACGTTTGTAAATGATGAACTATTAATGATCAACTTTTCTTGGTTTATAGAGAATTAAAATTAAGCCATCTATTTATGTTCTTACCAATGAGTAGCTAATTAAAAAGAATGTTTTGTAAATGTTTTACAGGTAGTTATTTAAGCATTTAATTACACTTTATAAATGCTTTACTAATGCTTCATAGCGTGCAGCTAATATAAAGTGTTACCAAAAGTTGATTCCAGGATAGTTGAAAAGATGTCACCAGTGGTGGATGATGTGCTGGAGTGGAGATACAATGGTATGTAAAAGTTTGGGGACCCCTGATGAAAGGCTTGTAATTTTACAAATTTCCTCGTTTCCTCCT
Organism: Thalassophryne amazonica; assembly: GCF_902500255.1. Lineage (NCBI taxonomy): Eukaryota > Metazoa > Chordata > Actinopteri > Batrachoidiformes > Batrachoididae > Thalassophryne > Thalassophryne amazonica. Next base: position 7,748,817 of record NC_047120.1, read on the forward strand.
CCGCTCCCTCTCTCTCTCTCTCTCTCTCTCTCTCTCTCTCTCTCTCTCTCTCTCTCTCTCTCGCTGGAGTGCCTTCTCTGATTTTTCTTGTTTTTCAAACTCTGAGCTTTTTGGTAACACAAAGCCTTTCAACTGTAAAATAAACCAAATTTCTGAATGTATCTTCAGATACGGATACAGAAGGACTTTCATGGTGGCTTTTTTTCTTCAGTTCTGAGCAGAGACACTGTTTTCAGCTGCAGCCCTTCACAGCGCGCCGCTTTGGCCACAGAACATGCTGACTCTCTGATCTATGCTGTTTGCAATTTGATACAGAGAAAATGAGAAATATATTTATTATTACTTTAATTATTGGTTTTAAATTGCAAAACTATGACTCTATAAGCTTTAAATACGATCGAATTGGTACATTTTCAGCAGCATTTCAGTTCATTTTTCAGAAATTCTGTGCTGGGCGGCATAGGCAATTTGAACCCAAGAGCCGGCTGGAAATTTGCAGTACCGGGTGGGGTCAGCCGGCGCCGCCCACTGTAGCTAGAACCCTGGTCAAGCATAACACCCTCCTCTCTCATCTGTATTGTTTTTGTTTTTCAGGCTGTCAGGATTCTTTTGTCCACTGCAGCTGCTAATCTGTGACACATGCTGTGTTTCCTTTCAGCAGACAGAGGACGTGGCACAGACAGAGGGCTCCCAGCTCCATCTACACACAAGTGATTTGTCGGAGAAGCAGCAGCCAAAGAGGTTACATGTTTCCAACATCCCTTTCCGTTTTCGAGACCCTGACCTCAGGCAAATGTTTGGGGTGAGTGCAGAACTGTAAAGGTACCTTGACACTTGCATAAATTTGAATCTCCACACTGCTGCACAATTCACTGTGCCATTGTGACCCGCTTTTTTTTCTGCTGGACGCCGCACTTTGTCCCATTTGATGCCACATTATATAAAATAATTATTTCGTAGCCGATGACGTATTTACTCTCAGAGGTTGGCTGATAAACCCTTCTCTCATTGCTCCCAGAGAACCCCAGAGAAATTATCTGCAGCTCCAGCTTGTCTCGTGCATGTCATGCAGTGGAGAACATATCTGGAACCATCTCAAAGATAATTATTTATAATATATACTGTCAATTGGTAAAACAGTTGCATTTTCATTCCTTCTTATGTGTTTGATAATGTATCTGTAAAATTATGTTTACTATGTATGTAACATCTTACGAGGTCTGTCCATAAAGTATCGTACCTTTTTATTTTTTTTTAACTATATGGATTTGATTCATATGTTTTCACGTCAGACAAGCTTGAACCCTTGTGCACATGCGTGAGTTTTTCCACGCCTGTGTCGCGACGGTGTTTTGGGGTTGTTCTCACCCCCAAACAGCGAGTGGATGATGCCTAAAAGCTCTATTTTGGTCTCATTTGACCACATGGCCTTCTCCCATGCCTCCTCTGGATCATCCAGATGGTCACTGGTGAACTTCAAACGGGCCTGGACATGTGCTGGCATGAGCAGGGGTACCTCCCTGCCCTGCAGGATTTTAAACCATGACGGCGTTATGTGTTAGTCATGTAATCATTGTTTTGGACTTTCACAGAATCACCCTTACCCTATGAAGTGAGATCTTGCATGGAGCCCAAAACCAGGGAAGACTGACAGTCATCCTGTGTTTTCTTCCATTTTCTAAGAACTGCGCCAACAGTTGTTGCCTTCTCATCAAGCTGCTTGTCTGTTGTTCCCGCTTTTGTAACAGGCCCTATTTTGGAGCTTTACAGTGCATCCAGAAAGTATTCACAAGTGTTCACTTTTTCACAATGTATGTTACAGCTGTATTCCAAAATGTATGTAATTTTTTTCCTCAACATTCTACAGACAATACCCCATAATGACAATGTGAAAAAGTTTTTTAGTTTTTTTTTAGTTTTGCAAATTTCTTAAAAAAAAAAAAAAAGAAATCACATGCACATAAGTATTCACAGCCTTTGTCATGAAGCTAAAAATTGAGCTCAAGTGCCACCTGTTTCCACTGATCATCTTTGAGATGTTTCTACAGCTTAATTGGAGTCCACCTGGGGTAAATTCAGTTGATTGAACATGATTTGGAAAGACATACACCTATCTACATATAAGGTCCCACAGTTGACAGTCAGAGCACAAACCAAGCATGAAGTCAAAGGAATTGTCTGTAGACCTCTGAGACAGGATTGTCTGGAGGCACAAATCTGGGGAAGGGTACAGACAAGGGCGCAATTTAGAACTAGAAATTGGGGGGGACAAAGTGCGAGGCCCGCAGGGCCGAAGCCCATAGGCTGGAACAGTAATTTAATGAGCATCCAGAACAGTAATTTTAATGTTTTGAGAAGACCTAAAGTGGACACCATTTTACTTATACAATTTGAAACTGTGGATATAAGTACTCTATTCTGAGAATAGCCAGCATTGATTTTATTAACATCCTGGTGTAAATAAGGTATCACCACATGTGTAGAACTCAAAAAGAATGATAGGTTGAGTTTTCATTAAAAAAACAAAACAGAACTGCAATGTGCTAAAATGTATTCATAAACATGAAAGAACAGGCTTTAATCATTATTAACTATCGCATACTGTATTTTTTTTTCCTCAAGATTTGTTTTTGCATAAGTTTGAAAAAACAACAGATCGTAAGTTTAGGATAAATTACTTATCATGAATTTAATTTTTGAAGTGGCACTAATGACAACACTCATACTGAACATAATTTCACTTGCATAGACTGATTTTGGAGATCAAGCAAGAATTGCAGATGGGCTTTCTGAGGTCCCAGATAGCTTTTCTGATTTCCTTTTCTAACTTTCAGAATTTAGTAAATTAGCATATGGTCCATTGATACTTATGTGTAGACACTAGTCCCTAGAGGGAACTATTTTTGGTTTCAAATCTGGATAAATGCAGTCCCAGAAAATTCTGAATGTGACAAACAAGAAACAGGTCAAACAAGTCAATGCTGCTAAAAATACATACTTGCAGAAACAAATATTATCCTGACATGGTTTGCACATAAAACTGAAATGGTTTGCACATAAGGCTGGCATAGCATGTTTCAAGTACACACATATATGTCAGAAGGTGGAGGGGACATACCATTTTTTGCCCCCCCCCCCCGGTTGAAAAGGTGGGGGTGACATGTCCCCCATATCCCCCACCAAATTGCACCCATGAGTACAGAAACACCTCTGCTGCTTTGAAGATCTCAATGAGCACAGTGGCCTCCATCATCTGTAAATGGAAGAAGTTCAGATCCACCAGGGCTCTTCCTAAAACTGGCCGCCCATCTAAACTGAGCAATTGGAGAGAAGAGCCTTAGTCAGGGAGGTGGCCAAGAACCTGATGGTCACTCTGTCAGAGCTCCAGCATTCCTCTGTGGAGAGAGGAGAATATTCCAGAAGGGCAACCATCTCTGCAGTAATCCACCAATTAGGCCTGTATGGTAGAGTGGCCAGACGGAAGCCACTACTTAGTAAAAGGCACATGGCAACCTGCCTGGAGTTTGACAAAAGGCACCTGAAGGACTCTCAGACCATGAGAAACAAAATTCTCTGGTCTGATGAGACAATGATTGAACTCTTTGGCATCATATTTGGAGGAAACCAGGCAACATCCCTGCAGTGAAGCATGGTGATGGCAGCATCATGCTGTGGGGATGTTTTTCAGCAGCAGGAACTGGGAGACGAGTCAGGATTGAGAGAAAGATGAATGCAACAATGTACAGAGACATCCTGGATGAAAACCTGCTCCAGAGCACTCTTGTTGTCAGACTGGGGCGATGGTTCATCTTTCAGCAGGACAGTGACCCTAAGCACACAGCCAAGATAACAAAGGAGTGGCTTCAGGACAACTCTGTGAATGTCCTTGAGTGCACCAGCCAGAGCCCAGACCTGAATCCGATCCCCATACAACCTGATGGAGCTTGAGACGTGCTGCAAAGAGGAATGGGCCAAACTGCCCAAAGGTAGGTGCACCAAGCTTGTGGCATCATATTCAAGACTTGAGGCTGTAATTGCTGTCAAAGGTGCATCAACAAAGTATTGATCAAAGGGTTTGAATACTTATGTACATGTGATTTCTTAGGGGTTTTTTTTAATAATAAATTTTCAAAAATTAAAACAAAAAAACTTTTTAATGGTGTCATTATGGGTTCTGTGAGTATAATTTTGCGTGAAAAAAAACAGACTTTATTCCATTTCAGAATAATGCTGTAACATAACAAATGTGAAAAAGTGAAATGTTGGGAATACTTTCAAGATGCACTCTATGGTGCACATTCTAAAGTGCGTAGAATGAGTGCATTTTGGGATGTGACCAATGCCATATTCCACTTTACAGAGAATCCAATGTAAACACAGAGTGAGGGGGAAGTTTTAAGCTTTTTTTAATTTTCAAAACTTTTTCCAAATCTGTTTTGTTTTGGTGAGTGATGGAGAGGATGCACTAATCTGCATCATAGTGGTATGCATCTCATACCACTATGAAAATGAAAGACCTCTGTTGGCACATAAGGCTCAGCCAGTAACGGATAAATGGAGTGCATTCATTTCATACTTCCATGGCATTTCACACACACATACACACACACACACTCACACAACGTCAGGGTGCAAAGGGAGAAATGTGGGAATTACAAACTTTGAACAAATGCCCTTTATGATTTTCTTGTCTAATGGGACTTGAATCAAGAATCCCTAAGATGCTTTCTGTGTGTAGTTGAGCATCTTGCATAGCAGCAAGCTAACATTGGTGTGTGTCTGTGTGTGTGTTGTGTGTGTGTGTGTGTGTGTGTGTGTGTGTGTGTGTGTGTGTGTGTGTGTGTGTGTGGTGTGTGTGTGTGTGTGTGTGTGTGTGTGTGTGTGTGTGTGTATGTCAGACATGTATGTAAAGTGCTTTGAGCATGAAAGTACTACATAGTTGTCATCTACCCGTCGTATGTGTTAGCTCTGTGATGGCCTGGCGGCCTGTCCGGGGTGAACCTGGCCTGTTGCTCTGTGATCACTGTAATAGGCTCCACCTCCTCTGCAACCCTAAACTGTTTATTAACTGTTTATATTGATATTGTGACAGAAATAATTGTGTTTTATTTGTTAAATGCTTGTATTTTGTATATTTTAAATCATTATCTTTATGTTTTGATTTTACCCACTATAATGTGTGCTGCTGCCTTTCTTGGCCAGGCCTTGATCTCAAAGTTTTAGTTTGTTTGTTTTTTGATTTTTTTAAATCTAGTTAAATAAAGGAAAGAAAAGAAAAATGGAAATAAGTGTGAATAAAAAATTCATCCACTTTCTTTATGAACAGTCACGTAATGTGGGATACTGTTCATTTTTCATATTAAACTCTTTGTAATCCTTTATTGATCCCTACCTGGCCTTGGCTACCATCCTGGGATCACCACCATACATTTTTGTGTCAACGATGGTTTACTGAGGCTGGAGTGTGAGCATTATTTAGTCCCCATAAGTGGCACCAATTGGGTCAAAAATTAGTGTCAGGCTCAGGCACTAATTGGTAGACCTCCTGAAGGGGAAATGGACTCCAAAGCTCACTCCCTCTGTATGATTCAGCTGTTGTGCCTCAGCTTCAATTTTAGATTTTGCCACTGAACCAGATGTCCGGGTTGTGTTGAGACAAGCTGTTGCTAGGTCCCACCAAAGGAGGGAAATCATCCTTCTCCAGGATCATAAAAGACTAAACAGTAAAATGATCCAAAATCCGAAACATTGCAAAAGCCAACAAGTTACTGCGTGCAAGCAGGAACAGACACATACAGTCTGGAACAGTCATGATTACCCATAGTGTTTGTGTTTGCAAAGCATATTAAAGGACTGATGTGGTTGGATTAGCTTCCTCCGGGGAAATTATTTTCCACAGTTTGTGTTTCCACAAACTGTGCCTCATACTGTATATACTGTGTTCCTTAATGAAACCGCTGCACATAAACAATCTTATTTTAATCACTCCAGGATGTCACTCTCAGGATGGAGCTTTTGTTGTTGCTGTTATCATCAGCCATCAGTCACAAACTTCAAGTATTAAATTCCCAGTCAGGTAATTCAGAAAATGAACATTGAAAAATCCTACACTTCCAGTGCAAAATTCATGCATATTTATAGTTATTCTGCACTCGTCGCCCCTCTGTTCCTCTGTTACTCTGAGACATGTAATGCAGTTAACAAGCAATTAAAGTGAATTAATAGCAAATCTGAGCAAAGGCAGATCCCAGGGGACCACTGCTTGGTTTCACGGCAGGTGATAAGAGACGAGTGTGAGCTGATGGAAGTAATGATATCTATGAATTTAACCACTTGCAAATAAGCAAATAACTATGTTCATAAATCACCTTAAACCTGTTGCTGCTACCTGGGAGCACCAACACAACTAATGATGAAAATTTACCAAAGGGCATTAATCTTAGGTTAAATTGTGGATCAGATGTCACAAAAAAGGTTTGTGCACATTTCTGCTTGAGGATGTGTGTTCTTCGTGTACCTGCTGTTGTTTTGGTTGATGGAGGACGTGGTTACAAGAACAAAATCCTGATCTTTTTTTTTTCATGTGACTATTGTAGATGTGATTGGAGGGACATCATACAAGAGCCTAAAGCAGTCTCTCATTTCCCATATTTGACTTCAGTTCATGTTATGTTTTGGTGAAAGAAAAAAAATCTAATAATTAGGGCTGAAAATGGGGTAAATGTATCATTGTAGAGAGTATGAGTGATTGGTACAGTCTTAAACATGTTGGAAAAAAAACAATTGTGATGTCATTACACACTGTGATCTACAAACATAAAAAACAGATGGAATTTGTGGAAACATGGGGTTATATATTATATAGCAAAACTCAAAGCATGTGACCATTTGAAATAAATAATATTTGCTTGAATATGGATTTGGCTGCCTCAGTTATTTTGACACCACACAATAGTTTAAGCTAAAATTAAAGTGCAATGCAGATTGTTTTCTGTTTTGGAGCAAGCAGTGAGTGATTTTATTGGAGTGGGGTGAAAATGTGATCATGCATTGGTGAGTGCAGCAGTTTGTAGTCCAGGGGACCAGCGGAAGTGTACAGCTCAGTGAGCATAGTTATCATACAAATGTGATATCTCTGTGACAAAGTAGGTGACAGTGGACATGCAGGTACAACATGCAGTGGTCTGGACGAACTGTTCTGTCAGCAAAAGCCTTCTTCTGATTATACTCTGCAATATAAATCCATAGCATTCATTCATTCATTGATTCATGTTCTACCACTTATCCAGCTCTGGGTCACGGTGGTAGCATACCAAGCAGCCATAGCCTAAAACAAAAGACAGTTCTGAGATACTAACACATACATTTTAGCTTTGTGGAAAAGTGTGTCAATAACAACGGGATACTGCATAGATTGTATGAAATACTTTTGTGTAAACAAGCACTCATGTCATGGGACTCGTGCATACTTGGTGTCATCGGCAATAACACTAAGAAACACAAATTATGCCTGTTATTTGAATAAATCAGACCCTGCTGTGTTAGGTGAGTAGGTGTGATTTAGGCAGGTTGACTGTCCGGTCATTGCTGATATAACAACCTGATGGGGGTATGTATGGGCATGTATAAGTCACACGTGTCTGAGAAGTGAGAGGGCTGTAGCTTTGTTGTAGAGAGAGGTCAGAACCGGCAAGAGAAGAGACTGAGTTCATGCACACCACAGCAGATTGTGCTGTATGTGTTACACCTTTAAAAACATATTCATGAACAACATGCTCAGGATGGCTATTGTACTGCTGTTATGCTGTTATAATTTGAAAGAGGCTGTGAGCCACACAAGGCAGAGCCCTGAAACTTGGGCCGTTGTGTAAAATGTAAATAAGAACAGAATACAATGATTTGCAAATCCTCTGCAACCTATATACAAGTGAGTACACCACAAAGACAAGAAATTTAATGTTCAAACTGATAAACTTTATTGTTTTTGTGCAAATATCTGCTCATTTGAAATGGATGCCTGTAACACATTTCAAAAAAGCTGGGACAGTGATATGTTTACCACTGTGTTACATCACCTTTCCTTCTAACAACAGTCAATAAGCGTTAGGGAACTGAGGACACTAATTGTGAGGTGGAATTGTAGGTGGAATTCTTTCCCATTCTTGCTTGATGTACAACTTCAGTTGTTCAACAGTCCAGGGTCTCCGTTGTCATAGTTTACGCTTCATAATGCGCCCACACATTTTCAATGGGCGACAGGTCGGACTGCAGGCAGGCCAGTCTAGTACCCGCACCCTTTTAGTACGAAGCTACACTGTTGTAACATGTGCAGAATGTGGCTTGGCATTGTCTGCTGAAATAAGCAGGGATGTCCCTGAAAAAGCCGTTGCTTGGATGGCAGCATGTGTTGCTCCAAAACCTAGATATACATTTTCAGCATTGATGGTGCCATCACAGATGTGTATGTTGCCCATGCCATAGGCACTAACACACCCCCATACCATCACAGATGCTGTCCTTTTGAACTTTGCACTGGTAACAGTCTGGATGCTCTTTTCCTCTTTTGGCCGGAGGACACGACATCCATGATTTCCTAAAATAATTTGAAACATGGACTCATCAGACCACAGCACACTTTTCCACTTTGCGTCTGTCCATTTCAAATGAGCTTGGGCCCAGAGAAGGCCACAGCGTTTCTGGATATTGTTGATGTATGGCTTTCGCTTGTATGGTAGAGATTTAACTTGCACTTGTAGATGTCGCGACAAACTGTGTTAACTGACAATGGTTTTCTGAAGTGTTTCTGAGCCCACACGGTAAGATCCTTTACACAATGATATCGGTTTTAATGCAGTGCTGCCTGAGGGACTCGAAGGTCACGGGCATTCAGTGTTGGTTTTCGGCCTTGCCGCTTATGTGTAGAAAGTTCTCCAGATTCTCTGAATCTTCTGATTATATTATGGACTGTAGATGATGGAATCCCTAAATTACTTGCAATTGAACATTGAGAAACATTGTTCTTAAACTGTTGGGACTATTTTTTCATGCGGTTGTTCACTTACCACATTAACCTGTTCACCTGTGGAATGTTCCAAACAGGTGTTCTTTGAGCATTCATCAACTTTCCAGTCTTTTGTTGCTCCTGTCCCAGCTTTTTTGAAATGTGTTGCATTTATCCATTTTAAAATGAGCAATATTTGCACAAAAACAAAAAAGTTTGACCATTAAATATCTTGTCTTTGTAGTGTTTTCAATTGAATATAGGTTGAAGAGGATTTGCAAATCATTGTGGTCTGTTTTATTTACATTTCACTCACGTCCCAACTTCATTGGAATTGGGGTTGTAATAATAATGACAAAAAGCCTAGCATGGCCACAGTGGGGAAAAAAGAAAGAAAAGTGTGGATGGCAGTGCACTCACCGACTTGCAGAATCTTTTCAAGAGTGACAGCGGCTGAGTCTCAACAATATACAGTATATAAAATTGTCAATACCAAAGCATTAAATAATAAAGCATTTAACACAGGTCCGTTATGGTCCCCAAACAAAACAAAAAAGGAATAAATCCTCCTCATTCTCGATCGCCCAGAAAGATCTTATGCACCCACCCCCTCTGCACACACACACACACACACACACACACAAAGATAAAATAATAATCCGGATCACGGCTTCATCCTAATCTAACGCCACTGTAAACAGGCCAGCTGCAGAGCCAGTTGGCTTGAGGTTGCTGGATTCACTCATCCATGATCACACCACTTCCAGAAGCGCTTTTCCTCTCCGATCATATTAATACTCCAGTCACACATACATCAATCAAGGCTGAATGGTGTCAGAATGATGCATCCAGCCAGGACGTATTGAGGTGTGGCCTGAAGACTGACAGACGGCAGTCTCTGAGCAGTCTGCATATTTGGTCCTATTCGCTGGGCTGTCCCGAGTGTGTTGCACATGTTCAAACACTCTTGGCACCATCGAGATGGGACACAAATCTGTCTTTTTACAGTTTGATTGGCATCTGATCTCAGTCTACATATTCTGACGGCATCATAACAGCATCTGAAACAATCTGATCGCGGTTGATTGAGCTCTGAGATGGATCGGTCACAGCAAAGTCTGCTGGCATGTTGTGCCATGTATGTCCACCTCCACTGCCAGAAGGGCAAAGAAATGTTGATATGTAATCAGTGGTGGGCACAGATAACCAAAAAATTAACTTCGATAACAGATAATCAGATAACTGAAAAGTTATCTTTGATAAAGATAAAACGATAAACCACCCAAAATGTATCAGAAGTTACAGATAACCGATAAATTCCAGTATTGCCTCTGGTACATTTGGAACTACTAACAAACTGAATTTGAGTTTTAACACCCACAATCGCTTCTGGTAGCATCAGAAGCGACAACAGACCCAAACAATGAGCCAGCACTTCTGTCTTTGAACATCTTGTCCCCTGCTAGAGGTTCTTGTTTAGTACATGCCTTCCAGCACAGAAACAAGCTGAGAGCAGCCACAAAGCCCAGCTCTCTACCCAATCACAATCACGGTCAGGCGGAGGTCTTGGAAAATAAAAAAATGAGTTATGGTTTGGTGTATAAATAAAATGAATATTGATAGAATAACTCCATTAATGTCAATTCTGTCATTTGTACAAAGTTAAAATATAACATATATCTTTAATGTTGAATAATGCACTAATTCTGAAGTTTTATAACAAACACAGACAGATCGCAAAGGATTCTGGGTAAAATGTGCCTCTGCTAAACACTGATTGGTTCAGTCATTCATTATGTAAACCACACGTAAATGTGAGTGTGTCGTGTATTGGTGTTTACAGATAAATGTGCTTTTGTAAAATATTCCATTTTTTATTTGTAAAAACAGGCATTATAACGGAGCCCTGGAAGTGTCATCGCCAAAATGTTTTCCATGTGGAGAAGCGCTCATTTTATTATATTGTGCGCACGTTTTATGATGTTGTGCACTTGAGCTGCTGCACACGGACAACACCATTAATATCGCATCATAAAACTATTTTTATATTGTGCCTAAACTCTTATTAATATATTCTCTGGGATTATAGACATTGTTATTGCGTTTGTTTATGTAAACGTGAGAATCACAGGCTGTCTCTCCATTATTTTCAATGGGAGCTGCTGTGAGTTACACTCACTTCCTGATCATGTCGTTCTGGGGGAAAGTGAAGTTTGCTCTTTAACGTCTTGATTAATGTTCTTTACAACACTGTTTGCCCTCTTTGTTCCAGACTAATATATATACGAGGTCTGTTAGAAAAGTATCAAAACTATATGGATTTGAATCACGTGCGATTACATCAGACAAGCTTGAACCCTCGTGAGCATGCAAGAGTTTTTTTCACGCCTGTCGGTTACGTCATTCACCTGTGGGCTGGCTTTGAGTGAGGAGTGGTCCACCCCTCCCATCGGAATCTCTTTGTCTGAGAACTTCCTGAGAGACTGACGCTTTGCTTGATCAAATTTTTTCAAAGACTGTGAGGCACATCAAAGTGGACATCATTCGAGAAATTCAGCTGGTTTTCTGTGAAAATTTTAACGGCTGATGAGAGATTATGGACTGTTGCTGTCGCTTTAAGGACTGCCCACGGAGCGGGACGTCACGACGCCTCTGTTGGAAGCCTTAAGGACAAGTTGGAACACAATTTCTCAGATACTCACTCAACTGAAAGCCATCAAAAGCCACCTGGTTTTTACAAATGATTATATCACACGGAGGTGTTTTTCCTGTGCCGCCGCACCACGCCAGCTGCGTCCCGACGCGCGAACCCGTCCGCACGTCTTTCATTAATAAATCTCCTTTAACAGTGGAATGTCCGGATAAACTGCTGATCCCGACCTCTTCTGAAAGTTCTCTGTTCTGTCACGACGTCCTGGGTCAACAGAGGCTTAAATTTGGAAGCTTTCAGCTTGAAACAGGCAGACAGCGGTGGCTCAGGGGCGCGTTGCGATGTCCCGCTCTGTGGGCAGTCCTTAAAGTGACAGCAACAGTCCATAATCTCTCATCAACCGTTAAAATTTTCACAGAAAACCAGCTGAATTTCTCGAATGATGTCCACTTCGATGTGCCTCACAGTTTTTGAAAAAATTTTGATCACTCCTCACTCAAAGCCAGCCCACAGGCGAATGACGTAACCGACAGGCGTGAAAAAACTCACGCATGCGCACGTGATTCAAATCCATATAGTTTTTGAACAAAAAATAAAAGGTACGTTAGTTTTATCACAGACCTCGTATAATATGTCTGAAATTCGGTTTATTAAATTCCACGCAGATTAACGTAGCAGACATGGATGATTTGTTATAATTGTTTTAGCAAGTTTTCAGGGTATCATGCAGGAGTCTCTTAATAACGTGACGAAAAGCATAAAAAAATACATTTTTGTAGTATAATATTCATTTACAATTGTCATCATGTGGATTCTCTATGTTGTTTTGACTGCAGCGACTCTCTGGCACACAAGGGATTATGGGATACGTCAATAGGGCGAATAGAGAACTCCAGCTGCCCAGCATGACATCATCTGAAGCTTAAGCACATTAAAAATGATGCTGAGGGTGAAGCGTCTCCCCGTTGTGAGGACGACAATTTAGGTCATATTATGAAGTTCATTTTGAACGAAAGGAAAACGTGCGGACGTTTATTAATTCGAGGGCTCAATTAAAGGAAACGTCTGCACATTTATTAATTCGAGAGCATGTTTTATTAATTCGAGAGCATGTTTTATTAATTTGTGGGCTCAATTAAAGGAAAACGTGCACACAAATTATCATGGCCAGAAAAAAATATCACTAAGTGACCTCTCCCGGGTTCTGTAGGGCCCAGCTTCAGGGCCAATACTGCCATGAACACTACTGACCAGTAGATGGTAGTAGAGACCTTGAAAACCTGCCAAAACAAAATTCCAGATAATCCGTGTCTGCTACATTTAAGGTGCGTGGAATTGAATAAACGCAGATACAATAACAACATCTAGAAACCCAGAGAATATATTCACGTGAGTTTTAGGCACTAGAGTTTAATGCTGTTGTTCATAGAGCCTGATCAGAGTGTTTCAAATGCATTTCTTATGTTGTGAACGTACTGAGATTAGCCCATCCTACCCATAATGCACTGCTGGGCACAGCATATATGCACACTAAAACCTTAAAAATTAGCGCATTACTTTAAAACTAAAACATATATCGGATATTTTCACTTTATAAAACTTCAGACATGAAATTAATTTAAATAACTTGTCCAAAATTAGTTTGGTTAAAAGTTGAACCATAAGTTAAAAATGTATGCCTCTGGATGACTTGGGTGATATTGCCCTCATGTTAGTATGGGGTTAAAAGAAATGAGTTTTTTTTTGGGGGGGGGGGGGGGGACCAGTTCTCCTTTGCCTGTAAAGGATAGAGTGGTTCTTTTGAAAGCAGCTCTCCTCTGTTTTGCAGAGAGTAGAACTACACAAAAGCTACGAAACGTTTAACAGGTAGGTGCTCAACTGATTTTAAATTTTAAAAATGTTTGTAGCTGTTCAGCTTTATTTACCATGATAGCAGTCTAAATTTATCAGACAAAAATTTATCGCAAGATAATTAGTCCGATAATGGTTTTTAAAGTTATCTAAAAAGATAATCCGATAATGAAAACATTATCTTAGATAAGTATCGGTTATCGGATTATCGGAACTGTTCCCACCACTGTATCAATCAATCAATCAATCAACTTTTTTCTTATATAGCGCCAAATCACAACAAACAGTTGCCCCAAGGCGCTCCATATTGTAAGGCAAGGCCATACAATAATTATGAAAAACCCCAACGGTCAAAACGACCCCCTATGAGCAAGCACTTGGCCACAGTGGGAAGGAAACACTCCCTTTTAACAGGAAGAAACCTCCAGCAGAACCAGGCTCAGGGAGGGGCGGTCTTCTGCTGAGACTGGTTGGGGCTGAGGGAAAGAACCAGGAAAAAGACATGCCGAGAAGGGGGGCAGAGATCGATCACTAATGATTAAATGCAGAGTGATGCATACGGAGCAAAAAGAGAAAGAAACAGTGCATCATGGGAACCCCCCCACAGTCTACGTCTAAAGCAACATAACCAAGGGATGGTCCAGGGTCACCCGATCCAGCCCTAACTATAAGCCTTAGCGAAAAGGAAAGTTTTAAGCCTAATCTTAAAAGTAGAGAGGGTATCTGTCTCCCTGATCTGAATTGGGAGCTGGTTCCACAGGAGAGGAGCCTGAAAGCTGAAGGCTCTGCCTCCCATTCTACTCTTACAAACCCTAGGAACTACAAGTGAGCCTGCAGTCTGAGAGCGAAGCGCTCTAATGGGGTAATATGGTACTACGAGGTCCCTAAGATAAGATGGGACCTGATTATTCAAAACCTTATAAGTAAGAAGAAGAATTTTAAATTCTATTCTAGAATTAACAGGAAGCCAATGAAGAGAGGCCAACACGGGTGAGATATGCTCTCTCCTCCTAGTCCCCGTCAGTACTCTAGCTGCAGCATTCTGAACCAACTGAAGGCTTTTTAGGGAACTTTTAGGACAACCTGATAATAATGAATTACAATAGTCCAGCCTAGAGGAAATAAATGCATGAATTAGTTTTTCAGCATCACTCTGAGACAAGACCTTTCTGATTTTAGAGATATTGCGTAAATGCAAAAAGGCAGTCCTACATATTTGCTTAATATGCGCTTTGAATGACATATCCTGATCAAAAATGACTCCAAGATTTCTCACAGTATTACTAGAGATCAGGGAAATGCCATCCAGAGTAACGATCTGGTTAGACACCATGCTTCTAAGATTTGTGGGGCCAAGTACAATAACTTCAGTTTTATCTGAGTTTAAAAGCAGGAAATTAGAGGTCATCCATGTCTTTATGTCTGTAAGACAATCCTGCAGTTTAGCTAATTGGTGTGTATCCTCTGGCTTCATGGATAGATAAAGCTGGGTATCATCTGCGTAACAATGAAAATTTAAGCAATACCGTCTAATAATACTGCCTAAGGGAAGCATGTATAAAGTGAATAAAATTGGTCCTAGCACAGAACCTTGTGGAACTCCATAATTAACTTTAGTCTGTGAAGAAGATTCCCCATTTACATGAACAAACTGTAATCTATTAGACAAATATGATTCAAACCACCGCAGCGCAGTGCCTTTAATACCTATGACATGCTCTAATCTCTGTAATAAAATTTTATGGTCAACAGTATCAAAGCAGCACTGAGGTCCAACAGAACAAGCACAGAGATAAGTCCACTGTCCGAAGCCATAAGAAGATCATTTGTAACCTTCACTAATGCTGTTTCTGTACTATGATGAATTCTAAAACCTGACTGAAACTCTTCAAATAGACCATTCCTCTGCAGGTGATCAGTTAGCTGTTTTACAACTACCCTCTCAAGAATCTTTGAGAGAAAAGGAAGGTTGGAGATTGGCCTATAATTAGCTAAGATAGCTGGGTCAAGTGATGGCTTTTTAAGTAATGGTTTAATTACTGCCACCTTAAAGGCCTGTGGTACATAACCAACTGTATGTAATATCATGTGCAGTGGGTGTGAACAGTGTGCAATCAAACTGAAAGTACCGTGTGCCACTGCGCCTCTCTGTGGTCTCATGCGCAGTAATGCATAGTGCACGTTAGAGGCTTGTAGCTGAATGGATCTCACCGCTGTAATATACATATTATTACTTGATCACCATCTAAACTCTGTAGGAGGTATGACGTGGAACTGTACTGTCAGGCCATGACAACATTATTAAACATGAAACTCACCTCCAGCATGGAACCAGGATTGCACCAGGTTCACAGGATACAGAAACCACAGCCTGTGGTGAAAAGCCTCTCAGGTGCTGTGTAATGCAAACAATCAAAAATAAATCCCATGTGATATTCCAACCAACATCACTGTGTACAGAGTTGCAGTGTGTTGCTGAAGTGAGAAAAAAAGAAAAAAGAAATTAAAGTTCACTGGAAAGGCTGCGTCTGATGCATGGTGTAAAAACTTGGCCCACTGCCAGAAAAATTTTCAGCAATGTGTTGAGTTGCTGGCAGCGGCGTGCACGCTTAGCAGCTCATTTAGCCATTGTGCAATCATTTGATGATTTCAGCACCTGTTTTATGCACACACACGCACGTGAGGTCAGTAGTGCTGGTAAGGGGATGACGAGCGCAGATGTGATTGCATCAGTGAGTGAGTGACCGCACTGATGCCGGCTTTGACACATATGGCGTGAGTCCGGTCCATACGTTGGTTGTACTGCGATGTCCAGTACCGGCAGGGCCTTTGCAAAGGAAGGACAGAGCGCTGCCTCTCACTCTGTCCCGAGTTTGCCATCCAGACTTTTGGACTTCAGGCAGTCTTCAGAGCTTTTTATGACAGCAGTCTGTGTCTTCTGACTGTTGTCTAAATGCGTTTTGGATGTGATTGTGCAGATGTGGACGAGGAAGTCGGGATGGTATCCACCCACAGTCTACACAGCTCTTTCCCTCTTGACTGCGTCCGGATTATGGCCATGTTTGCCGTGCCGGGCTCGTTCCTGCGCATTCTTACAGGGCTTAAAAGAAGAGCACTTTCTGACGCACTGAGACTAAAGGGTTCGAGACACATTCTATTACAAATGTACTGTAAAATATTACAAGCATCTCTTGAGTGCAAAATGACATCCATTCAAGCACAATTCTTTTAAAAATGGTTATGTGTTATCTTAGAAATATTCCTGGCTTTTCCATGCAGCAAAATTTGGGAGTGTTTGTCTGTGTGTGTGTGTGTGTGTGTGTGGGGGGGGGGGGGGGGGTCGCCTTTGCAGGTAAAAAAAATGTAAAATATATTTGAAATCTGCTGAATGTGCCCGTTCATTAATATTCTCTCTAATTCCAAATGAACCTCAGTCTTTTCACAAGGCTCTGTGAGGGAAAAATAATCTGCACAATTAATAAGCGCATAAAATGAAATAAAGCTGAAGTAGACACAGAGGTAATAAAAGGAGTGAATATTTACTTTGAGCTGTGTTCCAAGCCACTGAGGATTTCTGTGGACGGGAGATACGGCGCAACTGCAGAGGAACTGATGGGATATTTACATGTAATTATGACACGCTTCTCTTCATCCTGCACACAGAGAGAGCAGAAGACAACAGACCACACCACTGTGTCACTACAGAGTCCTCATGTTTACTGTCTCCCAAAGATTGATGAGTGTAATGTGCTGTTCCACTAAACTCACTGCCCATCCCCTCTCTGTCATGCAGCCGCTTCCTTCGACATTCCATTCAGTAAATTCTACATGACCGTTGAGCTTTATTGTGTGTATCCGTGTGTGGACGTGTATGCCCGATGGAATATTGCAAACCTCCCTTCCCTCTGTCCAGGTTTAACTGTCAGTCAACACTTAGCCTGACACCAGTCCTGAATCCCTCAAGTCGGGAATACTTTGACTCGTGTTTGGAATGATGCCCGTCATCCTATCATGTGGACGCAATGTGAGACACCTATAAAACGTATAATCCTGGAATCAGTCACATTCCGTACGTCCAGGAATGGAGGAGAACTCAAGCTTGGTTTGTTTTGTTGGTTGGTTGGTTTTTTGTTGGTTGGTTTTTCTGCAGGTGAGCGTGGAGCTGCCGTTTTATTCACACTCTGTCTTCTGTAACTGTTTTCTTGGATGTTATTTTTCAGCACTGTGCACTTAATTTTGGTTTTCTTGTGTGTGTGTGTGTGTGTGTGTGTGTGTGTGTGTGTGTGTGTGTGTGTGTGTGTGTGTGTGTGTGTGTGTGTGTGTGTGTGTGTGTGTGTGTGTGTGTGTGTGTGTGTGTGTGTGTGTGTGTTACAACAAATTATATCAAGTATGTTTGTTTGTTTGGTTTTTGTTTTTTTTATTTGTTTGGTGTTGTTTTTCCCTCAAAACAAATTCTTCACATTTCACACAAGGTTTGAGTCCTTCTGGTTCACATTTTGAAACTCACAATGATGGTGATATTGCCAGCAACTGAAATGTCTTTTTCTATTGATACTGGGTGGTAACATAACACATGCAACAACAGTATGTTAACGTTAATATGAAATTCAGTCAGCCTGTTGCAAGTTTGCAGCTTGTTCTTTGTTCTACACAAAGTCTGTCACATAACTGAACATATTGATCCACTGGCAATAAAAAAAAATCACACAAAAGAAGAATCTGACATTTCAGTTTAGTTGTTTCATTCATGGTATTTAAGTAAACTGAATATTTATGGTGTTTTCTGTGCTGTGTAGAAACACACGCAGACAGCGGTGTGCACAGGCCTCTGCATTCCACCAGCTGAACACTTCTAATTATCCAAAAGCTTACTTAAATACTGTGGATGGAACAATAAATGTCTGAAAGAGAAGGGGTTTTTAGGATAATAAACAGTGCATGAGTTAGCGTTGCTGCACTGATTGTCATGCCAAGTTCATGGCTGCCATACACGTTTCTACAGCTATTGTGCCAGTGGCGACACTTAGAGGTGATGCTGGGAACCGTTAATAGTGTGAAAACAAGAAGTATCAGAGTGATCTGCACATCAGCGACACACTGATAAACAATTAACCCACGTGTTTGCAATTATATGGGGAGATATAAAAGCAGGCGCAAAGTGATGTGTAAAATGGCACTAACAGTGGTTGCATTAGTGTTGTTAGAGGACCTTGCAAATGGTGCAATCCGACATGAGCGTCTCTTCAGGGAACGCGAGGATTTACTTGCAAATGATGATTATTGGCTCATAAGCCGATTTTATTTACCAAGGCTGCTGGTACTGGAGTTGCGTGCAGAACTGCAGTGGGCCCAGAGCACAATATGGCGAGAAGCCAGGGGTTATCCCACACAGGTGCTGACCACGCTGAGCTTCCTGGCAACAGGGTCATTCCAGCGGGAGCTGGCCAATGGGCCAAGAGTGTGCCAATCAATCTTGAGCCGAGCCATGCCAGCTGTGTGGAATGCAATCATCTGAATGTCATCCAGGTCCATCACTTTCCAACATTAAAGTGGAATTTTCAGTTAGAGCCGGTTAAAGAGCCATCACATTATGAATTTGTTTTTGTTAATAGGAAACATTTTCATTTCATCAATGTTCAAATAATATGTGATGTTCAAATGAATTGGGTTGGGGTGGGAACAGGCTAGAGGTTGGCACGGTGGGCAATGGATGGCTGCTTGCTGAGTAAATAGTTTATTTGTATAATTGTTCCAAATGAAAACCAGCACAGGCACATTTGGGTATGTGTGCATTCAAATATATTATTTTGTTATTAGTATAAATGTTTTTTCCTTGATGGTGAAACTAGAGCTGCAGATTCTTAACAGGCCCCCGATTGTCTCCCTGTGTTCAGTATTTGTCAATAAACGTGTGTGTAAAGTTGTGATGTTACATTGTCAGCCGCTGCACCTCATTTTGTTTTGTATGTGTGCACTGTTCTGAGACCACAGCATTTACATCCTCACACACACACACACACACACACACACACACACACACACACACACACACACACACACACACACACACACACACACACACACACTTTTACCATTTAATGTTTATTCCATTTGACAGGGTACCAAATAAAATATCCCTGTGTCTCTCCACTTTATTTCCAGTTATAGAGTAGTTCATACTCTGTAGAATTTCTTTTCTTTGTTCATGTGGAATGATCAGACAGAGATGGGAACCCCAGGTCCCAGGGCCTACTTAAATAGACTACTAGTAATGATATTTCTAAAATTTGTGTAAAAGCATGTTAATAGGTATAAGCAATACAAATGTAATAGGAGGAGGAGGCATGCAAGCAGGAAGCAGTGTGGGCAGCCTCTGTGTTTGTGTCACAGCAGACAGGAGGGAGTTTTCCACTGACAAAAGGCTGCGTGTTTCAGCGCTGCACTACAGACAAGAGGAGTCCCGCACGGCACGTACGCATGCACACCTCCTCTTGTCTTCTCTGAGCCCAGGAGAACTGCACGCGCAGACTGATTGATCGTGCAGGTAACGATTTGAACTGTGCACCAGGATCATTGTTGCCACATCAGAATGTTTCCAGTTTGTTTTTTTTAAAGAAGAAAACCCCGCTGTTCTCGTCTTTAACATTTCAGGAAAGCGAAAGTATAATGACTTGGAAGATTAGTGGGGGGGTTTTTTCTGCTGTTTTTGATGTATGAACCTGAATCTTCCAGATCCAGACTGTATGTTTTTAAGCCACTGCATCACTTTAGTAGTCTCTAGTGTCAGCTCACCTGGATCATTTTTGGAATCATGTTTTCTGGAATTAGGCTACAGAGAGCTGAATGATCCTTTCTTTACAGCCAGGGCCCCGAAACACTTGATGCTTCAAATTCCACGTGTGATTAAATTCCCACTTATGCTCACTGATGTTAAATAAGCCTTAACTGCTGCGTAATTTAATATTTTATTTTAAAATCACAAGTTAGATCCTGCTAAATGTTTTATTTCTATATGCCGCGTTTAATGCCGCAGCTGCTGATTCTTTTCATTATTAATCTGATTATTTTCAGAATTAATTTTGTGTGTAAAATGTCAGATATTTGTGAAAATGTACCTTGATTTTATAATGTTTCATCCATGAAATGGTCCAAAAATATAAAGAGAACTGAACTGACAATGATCTAATTGGAAGAAAAGCATGAAATCCTGTGTTAAAAGCTGAAACATGAAAACATTTTTTTTTTTCTGAGATGAGAAAAATTACATTTTTCTAAATAATGTGGTGGTATTTATTCTAAATTTTATATTTATTTCTTGTCATGTTTGGTGCCATTGTTAATGCAAAATTATTTGTTTGCAGCTGTTTTCAAAACATTAATAAATTATTATTGAAATAATAACTCAATATTAATGTAATATTGAAAGAGAATCATACTGACAAATTCTGAATTATTGTTCATTTCGAGAAGGGGTAGGGGAGCACCACAAAGTATTTGTGCTTAGGGCACCAAAATGGCTAGCACCGGTCCTGGGTATGTCTGCATATGCGCTCAATTCCACGTTGATTGGGCTGTACACGCGGAATGTGCTTGGATCCATGCATACACACACTTTAATACAACTGGATATTTTGTGCATACAGCAGTTTCTGGGTTTTGGCGTACGCCATGTTTCAGTAGGAAATCCACACACTTTGTACATGAGGCCCCAGGTGATCACTTTTTTGACAGCAAGAGGATAACTTTGGAAATCAATGACATTGAGGCGTATCATTCCCTTCTCAGGAAAGACAAGAACGTTAAGCCAATCATTATATGTTTTGTTTTTGTCTGCTGTTTGTTTGCTTGTCTGTTTGTCTGTCTGTTTATTTGTTTGCTTGTGAACCAAACTGTTGATCTGAATCTGATCCAGATTACAAATTTTGTGGCCATTTAAATTTAACATTGAAAACTCCACTTAATGTTTATTTTACATTATATCCTAAAATGTGCTCCAATCCCTCTCATATTTGAAGGTGAGGTGCAGACTGGCATTCACTATCACCTGACTCAGTTTGATCCGGATCTGATCCGGAGTGTGGATTTTGTGGACATTTGAGTTTAATATTGAAAAGCCCATTTGGTGCACATTTTGCATTATATCTCAATCAAAAGTGCCTCAGGCACTCATCAGTCAGAAACCAAGTGCCAAAAAGCAATGACAAATTGTGTACAGCAGAGACAACCGATGTTCTGTGAAAATTATCTGAAGAAGAATTCAGAAACTGAAAAAGTTGAAGAAATACCTTGATGTCACAAAAACAAAAACTTAAATTCAAGAGCCTGAACTAAATAAACACTCCTGATATTTGATCACATCTATTTTGTCTTATGAAAAGCCACTTCTAACAGGACTTTGACCTAGAAAAAATTTCCAAGGTAAAACATTTGTGGAATTGGAAACTAATGTTGGAGGAGGTTTATGCTCTACTAGCGAGGTGCTCCAGTTTGTTTTGTGAACAGAAAACAGCACTACTCAAACAGGAGAGCAAGCTCAGGGGGACTGACGTCTGCCTAAATGAACACCTGACAACGAAGACTGATATTGCGGCGTAATGACTCGCAAATCGACACCATCTCCTAACCGAACATCACTTTAACATTTCGCGATGAATGAACCCGCAATCCTTGTCTAATACTGCCATACCATTTCCTCAAAAGAAAATATGCGTTGATAAATATTTATGAATGGACATATGAAAGTGAATTGGTCAACTGTTGGTGACTCTGAGTATAGTATGTAATTAGCATCTACAAATGAATTAAAAATACAAATTTAACCATCACGTTAGTTAAGCTCACACCAAATACTTTACTAACACCTTGAAAAAGCTTTATAATAGTATTTCTGTAAGTTTACTAACACGTTGATAAGCATTTATAAATGGACATGTAAAAGTGAATTAGTCAACTGTTTGAGATTGTGACTAAAAAGTATATTAAGCAAATACAAATGAGTTATAAAACACATTTAATCACAAGGATATTAATTAATGCTTAACTAATGCTCAGTTAAGGGTTATGATGACGTGGCTAAAAGTCTTTCTAAACTGAAGCCAAACAAGGCCACTGGCCCAGATGGCCTGAAAGCCCGTCTACTCAAAGACTGTGCTCCTCAATTAAAAGGAGTCTTTTTCAGATTGTTTAATTTCCTTCTTGTCACAGGAGTGCCCAAATCTTGGAAATTCTCCATAATAAGGCCTATACCAAAAAAGCCAGGGGCAAGCAAACTTGAAGATTTTCGGCCCATTGCCATAACCTCCATATTATGTAAAACTATGGAGAGAGTGTTAGTTGACGTCCGGACCACCACAGTGGTCAGTGAACTAGACCCTCTGCAGTTTACCTATAAGAGGGACAGAGGTACTGATGATGTCGGATTGATCTTGCTGGACATGATCTCAAAGCAGCTTTCACTTGCTAAAGCATACGCTCGGGTTTTGTTTGTAGACTTCAGTGCAGCTTTTAATTCTATGAAATTACATATTGTTCTGAAAAGGCTGGCTGATTTAAATGTTGAAAAGGGCCTGATGCTCTGGATCAGAGACTTTCTGTCTTGTTGCCCTCAAAGAGTTTGTGCTAACAACATTCTGTCAGGAGAGCTCATCATAAGCACTGGCTGCCCACAGGGTAGCGTTCTTTCACCTCTGCTCTTCTCTCTTTTTACAAACGAATTTGCAGTTAATGACACAAACTTTAAACTGATTAAATACGCCGATGACATGGCCCTGGTCGGCCTGCTACAGAAGTGTGACTCCTCTGGTGAAGCCTCCTATCTCGCTCACACTAAGGCTCTTGAAGCTTGGTGTCTCGACAGCCAGCTGGAAATCAATATCTCTAAGACAAAGGAGCTTGTTTTTCCACACAAAGCAAGAACTGACCGTGCAGCCAGTTTCACTCGATGGCCAGCTTGTTGAAACGGTTGAAACTTTTAAATATCTTGGTACAGTTCTTGATAGTCACTTGAGCTTCTTTGAAAACACTGATTTTATCTTTAAGAAATGTTCACAGCGACTCAGTCTTCTCAGAAGATTGAGTTGTCTTGGTGTTAATCCGCAGATTTTAGAGCTTGTGTATTCTGCACATATTGAGAGTATTTTAACATTTCATCTTTGTGTTTGGTCACTTGAGTTGTAAATGTAAGGACAAATTAAATAGAATTGTAAAAATGGCGGGGAAAATTGTGGGAAAACCCCAGAAGACTCTGGCCCACATTTACACTGACAGGATGAGGAGGAAAGCTGAGAGAGTCCTGACAGACAGCTCTCATCCTCTGTCCTGTCAGTTTGAGCTCTTGAAGTCTGGGAGGCGCTACAGAACTCCTCTGGCCAAAGGTTCTTTCAAAAATCTTTTATACCAAATGCCGTCACCATAATGAACTCAAAAAAGTGACCACTCCACAAATTAAACCTGAACTGCTTTACTTCTGTTTTATTTGATTTTATTAGATCTTACTGTACGTTTTATTTATCTTACTAGGTCCTATTCTATTTCTTCTTTTACTTCCATGTATTTTATGTATCTTATTTTTGTTTTATTCGTGTGTTTGTATGAATGTTTTATGACTGTTTTTTTTTTTTTTGTCTTTTTTGTGCTGGTGAGCCAAAGACAATTTTCCACATCGGTGGACAATAAAGAATTATTCTATTCTATTCTATTATTCGTGCATTGAAAGAAGAATTTGTACATAGATAATGTCTTTAAAACTGCAAACTTATAGTGATGGAGAAAGAGACTTGAGCTTTGTTCATTATTAACAAATGATACATAAAGTATTGAGGAATAAGGAAAAGTAGTTAATGTAATCTTTACAAATGTTATAACAGATATACTGAGCATCAGCTAATGGTTTATTAATGGTTAGTAAAGGCTTAATAATTTGTGAGAAAAAATGTAAAAATAAAAATATGATTGGTAAATATTTTTATCACTAATGAATAGTGTCTGATTTTACGTTTGTAAATGATGAACTATTAATGATCAACTTTTCTTGGTTTATAGAGAATTAAAATTAAGCCATCTATTTATGTTCTTACCAATGAGTAGCTAATTAAAAAGAATGTTTTGTAAATGTTTTACAGGTAGTTATTTAAGCATTTAATTACACTTTATAAATGCTTTACTAATGCTTCATAGCGTGCAGCTAATATAAAGTGTTACCAAAAAGTTGATTCCAGGATAGTTGAAAAGATGTCACCAGTGGTGGATGATGTGCTGGAGTGGAGATACAATGGTATGTAAAAGTTTGGGGACCCCTGATGAAAGGCTTGTAATTTTACAAATTTCCTCGTTTCCTCCTCCGCTCCCTCTCTCTCTCTCTCTCTCTCTCTCTCTCTCTCTCTCTCTCTCTCTCTCTCGCTGGAGTGCCTTCTCTGATTTTTCTTGTTTTTCAAACTCTGAGCTTTTTGGTAACACAAAGCCTTTCAACTGTAAAATAAACCAAATTTCTGAATGTATCTTCAGATACGGATACAGAAGGACTTTCATGGTGGCTTTTTTTTCTTCAGTTCTGAGCAGAGACACTGTTTTCAGCTGCAGCCCTTCACAGCGCGCCGCTTTGGCCACAGAACATGCTGACTCTCTGATCTATGCTGTTTGCAATTTGATACAGAGAAAATGAGAAATATATTTATTATTACTTTAATTATTGGTTTTAAATTGCAAAACTATGACTCTATAAGCTTTAAATACGATCGAATTGGTACATTTTCAGCAGCATTTCAGTTCATTTTTCAGAAATTCTGTGCTGGGCGGCATAGGCAATTTGAACCCAAGAGCCGGCTGGAAATTTGCAGTACCGGGTGGGGTCAGCCGGCGCCGCCCACTGTAGCTAGAACCCTGGTCAAGCATAACACCCTCCTCTCTCATCTGTATTGTTTTTGTTTTTCAGGCTGTCAGGATTCTTTTTGTCCACTGCAGCTGCTAATCTGTGACACATGCTGTGTTTCCTTTCAGCAGACAGAGGACGTGGCACAGACAGAGGGCTCCCAGCAGCTCCATCTACACACAAGTGATTTGTCGGAGAAGCAGCAGCCAAAGAGGTTACATGTTTCCAACATCCCTTTCCGTTTTCGAGACCCTGACCTCAGGCAAATGTTTGGGGTGAGTGCAGAACTGTAAAGGTACCTTGACACTTGCATAAATTTGATCTCCACACTGCTGCACAATTCACTGTGCCATTGTGACCCGCTTTTTTTTCTGCTGGACGCCGCACTTTGTCCCATTTGATGCCACATTATATAAAATAATTATTTCGTAGCCGATGACGTATTTACTCTCAGAGGTTGGCTGATAAAACCCTTCTCTCATTGCTCCCAGAGAACCCCAGAGAAATTATCTGCAGCTCCAGCTTGTCTCGTGCATGTCATGCAGTGGAGAACATATCTGGAACCATCTCAAAGATAATTATTTATAATATATACTGTCAATTGGTAAAACAGTTGCATTTTCATTCCTTCTTATGTGTTTGATAATGTATCTGTAAAATTATGTTTACTATGTATGTAACATCTTACGAGGTCTGTCCATAAAGTATCGTACCTTTTTATTTTTTTTTAACTATATGGATTTGATTCATATGTTTTCACGTCAGACAAGCTTGAACCCTTGTGCACATGCGTGAGTTTTTCCACGCCTGTCGGTGACATCATTCACCTGTGAGCACGCCTTGTGGAAGGAGTGGTCCTGCCCCATCGTCGGATTTTCATTGTCTGGAAATGGCGGAATGATTTGGGGTTTTTTTCCTTCAGAATTTTTTCAGAAGCTGTTAGAGACTGGCACCTGGAAACTATTCGAAAAATTTATCTGGCTTTTGGTGAAAATTTTACGGGCTTCACAGAGAATAAGGTCTGTTAGTACAGCTTTAAGGACCCCTTTAAGGACGCTCGGGGTGCGCTGCGCTCTGAGCTGCGACGACACGGCACAAGCTACCGGACCATTTCTGAGCTGATGGCTCTGTGGATATGAGACCATCGTGTGCTCTTTCTCTGGTTATCACAAGAGCTGGACATCAGCCATTCTCCGGCAGATTTCACTTTTAACAAGAGATTTTGTCATGGAAAGCTGCACGGAGGCTTCGCGTGTAAAGACTGATTCGCTTTGGAAGCGAGACAAAGGAACACCTCCGTTTCGGCGTGTCAGAGGACAAGTTTGGACATGTCCAGCTCTCCACAATTTCACTGATACTTACTGGACTGGTAAGCATTGAAAGCCGAGATAGACATGTCCAAACTTGTCCTCTGACACGCCGGTGTTCCTTTGTCTCGCTTCCAAAGCGAATCAGTCTTTACGGGTGAAGCCTCCGCGCGGCTTTCCATGACAAAATCTCTTGTTAAAAGTGAAATCTGCCGGAAAATGGCTGATGTCCAGCTCTGATGGAAAAAAAACCCCAAATCATTTCGCCATTTCCAGACAATGAAAATCCGATGATGGGGCGGGACCACTCCTTCCACAAGGCATGCTCACAGGCGAATGACGTCACCGACAGGCGTGGAAAAACTCATGCATGCGCACAAGGGTTCAAGCTTGTCTGACGTGAAAACATATGAATCAAATCCATATAGTTTAAAAAATAAATAAAAAGGTACAATACTTTATGGACAGACCTCGTATAATCATTCAAATGTGCTGTGCTGCACTGCACTGTGGCAGTGAGACACATTGACACAGAGTGACACACAGTGTTGTCGAATGGGTTGGGCAATGTTCACAACTAGTTCACAAAATGAATGTGTGTCAGTACTTTTGAACATTTTAAAGGATTTTTGTGCATTGACTCCCAGACACGCACAGTTCACGTGCAAGTTTAAATTTTGATTGATTTTTACATTAATTTGTGATGTGTAGATGATGTCATTATTGATATGACTAAATGATGAGCAAACCCTGATGTCATTTGTGTCAGAATTCATGGTGTGGAACCGACAGAATGTTGGACATAATATGCAGACTCACAGACTGGGGTGGTGGAGTAATAAAGAAAACTTTATCTTGAATTAACAGGCAAAGGTACAGTACACAGGTAATCAGACAGCGTAGCAAAGGTGATGTCAGACGTGAGGCTGAGGTGTGTCCAAAAACAAGCAGGGTTCAAAAACACAGTGAGTTCAAATTCAAAGTCTGTCAAATTCAAGGTCATAACACGGTAGATTGGATGGACATGGACAAGACAAGAGCAAAACAAGGCTGGAATGCAGACAATGTGGTCAAACGAACTGGCAAAGAACAAAGAAACATGCAAGGCTTAAATAACAGGATGTGATTAAGGAAAATGAATACAGGTGTGTGAGAAAGGTCAGGAAGGAGACAAAGATGAGGCAAGGGGGAGTGCAGTAAAGTAAACACTAAGCAGACAGAACTAAACTGGAAGGTGAGTCCCAAACATAATGCAAAAAAATCTAGACATGGAAGGAACAAATCCAGGGAACCAAAGGTGAGAGCTGAAAAATGATCAACAAGAGAATTAAAGGCTGGGGCTGAAACTAGAACAGAATTAGCATGTGGCAAAAGTATAAAGCCCTGGTCCCACCAAATAATGAAGGATGAATCATGAGCCATGCAGCAAATACATTTTTTTTTATTTTAGTTCAAGTCCAGTTATTCAACAATCATGGGAGAATAGTGGCTCTGAGAGGCTTTTAGAGGCAAAATATTTGGCTAATGAGGCTCATCTCTTTCAATTTCAAGAACTTCAAAATTTAGTAAGAACAGCGTGGGGCAGTTTGTGTATGAGTTACCAGGAGGACAAATAATGATTTTAGAGGCATGGTTGTGGTGAGGACGAGGCTAATATAACCCCAGTTTCTGAGCACCTCGTGGCTACGAAGACAGGACAGGCTATTTTGGCTCCGCCCTCTCGCACACATCATCGTGACAATTCCATCTGCTTTGTACAGCAGCCACTGTATGTAAAATAATCATTTTGTAGCGGATTAATCATTTTCTGTCAGAGCTTGACAGAGCTTGAAAACACCTCTAATTGATTCTGGAATCACAGAGTACTGTTTCATCTGGACCCTTTTTTTTTCCCTCTCTGTCTCATGCGTTGAGGTGGAGAACGTATTTGGAACAGCTTAAAAGGTAGTTATTTGCAGTGGTGGGCACAGATAACCAAAAAATTAACTTCAATTACAGCTAATCAGATAACTGAAAAGTTATCTTTGATAAAGATAAAATGACAAACCACCCAAAATGTATCGGAAGTTACAGATAACCGATAACCAATAAATTCCAGTATTGTCTCTGGTGCACTTGCAACTACTAACAAGCTGATTTTGAGTTTTAACACCACGATTGCTTCTGTTAGCATCAAAAGTGACAACAGACCCAAACAATGAGCCAGCACTTCTGTCTTTGAACATTTTGCCCGCTGCTGGAAGCTCCTGTTTACTACATGGCTTCCAGCACAGAAGCAAGCTGAGCGGAGCCACGAAGCTCAACTCTCTGCTCAATTGCGATGCTGCCACCAGGCGGAGGTCTTGGAAAATAAAGGAATGCTGAGTTATGGTTTGGTGTATAAATAAAATGAATACTCATAGAATAACTCCATTAATGTCAATTTTGTTAAAATATAACATATATCTTTTAATGTTGAATAATGCACTAATTCTGAAGTTTTGTAACAAACACAGACAGATCGCAAAGGATTCTGGGTAAAATGTGCCTCCGCTAACACTGATTTGGTTGAGTCATTCATTATGTAAACCAGCACGTTAATGTGACATTTGTCGTGTGTTGGTGTTTACAGATAAATGTGCTTTTGTAAAATATTCAATTTTTTTATTTGAAAAACAGGCATTTTCAAAAAAAAAGCCAAGTTGTAATTAGATAACCATCTGATATAACCGGTGTCAAAAATAAATAGAACACTGCCATGATCTACTGGTGCCAGACGTTCAGTACTTAAGCTGGGTTTACACTATGCGAGCTTTGGCCCTTTTTCAGCTGATTTTTCATTCATGCAAGAATTTTTTGGATTGCACTGAGTTTCAGGTTAATTGTGCGTCCTGCATCGTTTAGTATACATGGAGTAACAAGCTGCGTTTAACATCTCACAACCACCTCCTGATCAGCAATCATATGGTCAGATGAAAATCAAACCTGTTTGATATTCTGGTCGGCCATCGTGAGGGTATCCCGCTGCTGAACCGCTACAAGCATCCAACCTCTTTTCATTCACGCATGTGCAAACACCGCAGCACCGCTGACCTGTCTTGTAATGTTTCTTTTTTTTAAACTTTGATGTCTCCCATCAAGAGTTTTTGTAATAAATAAGAAATGTAAATTAAATTTGAAAAAAAAAGCTTCTGTTTACGTTTTGCTTCTAGAAACACGAGTCCGACGTGTGGTTTTGAACGTACAATGTGTGTGAGAACATAAATCGGGCGCTCTAAACTTTTACACCGTGTGGTTCTGTGGTACAGTTTGAGCTGGAATCGAGTACAGTGATTGAAAAACTGTAGCCCAGCTTCAGTTTGAATACTGCCATGAACACTACTGGCCAGTAGATGGCAGTAGAAACCATAAGAACGTGCCAAAACAAAATTCCAGATAATCCGTGTCTGCTACATTTAAGATGCATGGAATTTAATAAATGCAAACACTATAACAATGTCTATAAACCCAGAGAATATATTCACGAGAGTTTTAGGCACTAGAGTTTAATGCTGTTGTCTGTGGAGCCTGATCAGAGTGTCTGAAATGCATTTCTCATGTTGTGAACGTACTGAGATTACCCTATCATACCCACAATGCACCTGGACACAGCATGTCCACACTAAAACCTTAAAAATTCACCAGTGTAAAAATGAAGACCAGCATTTATGCAGAATGCCAACTCGCAAAAGAATGATTTTGCAGACATTAATAGATGAACACAAAGTTAAAAGTTGGATCACCAGTGTCAAAATGAAGATGAGCATTTCTGCAGAACACCAGCTTGCAAAAGAGTGATTTAGCAGACAATGCAGGACAAACACAAAGTTAAAAGTGGATCACCGGTGAGCCACAGGAAAAAAATAAAGCCAGCGAGAAGAAGCACATTTAATGACTCTCAAACACAGGTTAACTGCAGCCTGGCACATGGATGGGCACACCGGCCGGTCTGTACAGGAGCGTCTTGTTTTGGACTGAGAAGGGACAATGGAGCATGAGATTGGCCGGAGAATCTGCGCAGCAGGGGTGGTATTGCATTCTGTCTGCCATACTGTTGTGACAAAGAGGAAGCTGAGCCAAAAGGTGAAGCTCTCGATCTACTGGTTAATCTTCGCTCCTACGAGGGTTGGGTCATGACCAAAAGAACTAGATCGTGGGTACAAGCGGTCGAAATGGGCTTCCACAGGAGGATGGCTGGTGTCTCCATTAGAGATAAGGTGAGAAGCTTGGCCTACTGTGGGGAGCTCAGAGTAGAGCTGCTGCTTCTTTGCATTGAAAGGAAGAAGCTGAGGTGGTTGGGGCATCTGGTAAGGATGCCCCCTGGGTGCTTCCCTATGGAGGTGTTCCAAACACATCCATCTGGGAGGAGGCCCCTGGCCCATACTCTGAATTATTAGATCAATTTGGTGCGTTCATCTCTAACTTGTCAACTATAGTACGGATAACATTCTGATTATTGGTGACTTTAACATTCATATAAATAAGCCTTCTGATCCCCTTTGCAAATCATTTATGGAAATTGTGGATGCATTTAGGACTCAACGCACATTCGTGGAAATACCCTGGATTTGGTTCTCACACGTGGTGTTGCTGTCACAAATACTGACATCATGCCTCTTGCATTGATGGTCTCTGATCACTCACTTATGAGGTTTACAGTTTCCCTGCCATATTTAGTGGACCACAACCTTATTTATAACTGCAGCGACACATCAACTCCTCAACTACAACTGAACTCAAAGCTAGACTGCCTGGTATCTTAGCTTGACGTTTGGAAAATGCCCAATCAGTTGACAATCTTGTAAATAGTTTACCTTTGAGAAAACCACCACCCCCCCAAACGCAGTCACCTTGGTTGATTACTTGCATGACCTCAAGCTAAAATTAGAAGTATTCCACCTTGCATGGCGTGATGCTATCTTAGACTATAAGCAAGCACTACTGGCTACAAAGAGGACCTATTATCCTGATTTGATCAACAAAAACAATCATAACTCAAAGTTCTTGTTCGACACGGTGGCAACGCTTATACATGGACAACCACCTGCAGTTTGCTCTCCTTTTACAGCACAAGATTTCCTAGATTAATTTGAGTAGAAAATAGAAGACATTAGGTTAAACATATCCCAGCATCCCTTAACCCAACCACTTCAACCTGCTATTGAGGTGGGTGCCATTACTGAGGTATTACCTAGATTTACAGAATTTGATAGTATCTCACTTGGTGTGCTGACGAACCTCGGAATGTCTACA
Source organism: Thalassophryne amazonica (assembly GCF_902500255.1). Classification (NCBI taxonomy): domain Eukaryota; kingdom Metazoa; phylum Chordata; class Actinopteri; order Batrachoidiformes; family Batrachoididae; genus Thalassophryne; species Thalassophryne amazonica. Next base: position 7,780,763 of record NC_047120.1, read on the forward strand.
AAATGCACAACCTGTTTATTTGATCCTATACCAACAAAACTGTTTAAGGACCTGTGGCCTATTCTTGGGCCAACTGTGCTGGAAATTATAAATCTCTCATGAACTTCTGGATGTGTTCCTAAATGTTTCAAATCTGCAGTGATTCAACCATTATTTAAGAAATCTAATCTTGACCCGAGTGTATTGAAAAACTGTGGGCCAATATCAAATCTATCATTTTGCTCTAAAATTCTGGAAAAAGTGGTTTCACTGTAGCTCGTGGATCACCTTACTGAGAATAATCTTTTCGAGCCACTGCAGTCTGCTTTTAGAAAATATCATTCCACAAAGATAGCGCTCACTAAATGGTAAGTGATCTTCTGCTTGCAATGGATTTGGACACCACTACAGTTCTGGTGCTGTTAGATCTCAGTGCTGCATTTGATACCGTGAATCATCATATGCTTCTCGATCAGCTGGAGAATCATTTTGGGATTACTGGGAATGCCCTTGCATGGTTGATGTCATACCTGACCAGTCCTTCTCACTGTGTTTAGTACAATAGCACTACCTCTAACCTTAGTGACATGAAATTTGGGGTTCCACAGGGGGTCCATCTTAGGCCCCCTGCTTTTCTCCCTTTATATAGCACCCCTTGGGCACATATTGCAGCATTTTGGGATTACCTTTCACTGCTATGCAGATGATACTCAGTTATACATGCTGCTAATTGCTGGTAATCTCATCCACATAAAATCCTGAGAAGATTGCCTTGCATGAGTGAGAAACTGGATGTCTAGCAACTTCCTACTTTTAAACTCTGATAAGACTGAAATGATGGTTCTTGGTCCAGTGAGACATCAGCATCAATTTGACCAGTTAATGCTTAGCCTAGGTTTGTGTGTCATACATCACACTGACAAAGAGAGGAACCTTGGGGTAATTTTTGATCCTACATTGTCCTTTGACCTCCACATTAGAAATATTACAAGGACTGCTTTCTCACCTGCGAAATATAGTGAAGATTCGTCCCATCCTGTCTATGGCTGATGCTGAAATCCTGATTCATGCATTTGTTTCTTCTAGACTGGACAACTGCAATGTTCTATTTTCTGGTTTACCGCAGTCCAGCTTTAGGGGTCTCCAACTGATTCAAAATGCTGCTGGCTGGTGGGGATCGAGGGATGGAGGGTGGCTGTCTCTGATGTGCTGAGAGACTGATTGCTCCAGGCACTTCCTGATTACAGACATCAGGGAGATGGATCTGCAATCATTCTGGCTGTCTATGTCAGTTTTTGGGGGGATAGGGATGATGGCGGAGGCCTTCAGACATGTGGGAATGCTGGCCACATGTCTGAAGAGTTTAATGACGATCCCTGCCATTTGGTCTGCATATGCTTTAATCACTGCCCCCCGGGATACCATCAGGGCCAGCAGCTTTCCTGGGGTTCACTGCCTTTAGGTTTTTCCTCACCTCATGCTCCTGGAGAGAAACGGGGGAGGTGCTGGAAACAGGGGGAGGCGGAGACTGTAGGTGTGCGGTGGTGATCTCGAACCATTCAAAGATGTTTAGCTCCTCTGCCAGGTTGCTGCTAATGCTGGAGGATGTTGGAGGGTGATGACCTTTGTAGTTGGTTAGGGCCTGGATGCCACTACCCATCTGATGTTGGTTATTGTCTATCAGGTATCCCTCTATTTTACTTTTGTTGGACTCCTTAGCCTGTTTGATGCCCCTCCTCAGGTCAGCTCTGGTGGTGCTGTAGAGAGCTTGTGTGCCATTTGTCTCTGCCTGCGACGAACTACAGCAGCTTTGAGCTGCAGCTTTTTGAACTGAATCTGTCATATCCCGTCCTTTGCATCGTTGTTTATCGTCCACCGAAATATAATAAGGACTTTATAAATGAGTTTGTGGACTTTCTGTCCGGGACCGTGGTGAAATATGATCATATTTTAATCTCCGGTGATTTTAATGTACATGTCCTGTATGGAGTTGTTTGCTGTATCTGTTAGCTGTTTAATCTGTGCAGTTAGATTGATCTAGATAACTAGATAATGATTTGTTTCACAGTGTAATCTTCACGTGCCTTAACTAAAGCACTCCCTCTGCTGAATCACCTCTAAATTATTTACACATTATTCACTTCGTGTGTTTTTAGGAATCCGCTAGCTTAGCGCAGCTACTAGCTCTTAGCCGGTTTAGCATGGCGGCTTCTCCTGTCTCTCCAACACTTTTCTGCTCTGGGTGTGAAATGTTTAGTTATTCCTCGGCCTCCTTTAGCAGTAATGGTACTTGTAATAAGTGTAGCTTATTCGTACCTTTGGAGGCCAAGCTGGGCGAATTGGAGACTCGGCTCTGCACCTTGGAAAATCCTACAGCTAGCCAGGCCCCTGTAGTCGGTGCAGACCAAGGTAGCTTAGCCGCCGTTAGTTCCCCTCCGGCAGATCCCGAGCAGCCGGGAAAGCAGGCTGACTGGGTGACTGTGAGGAGGAAGCATAGCCCTAAACAGAAGCCCCGTGTACACCGCCAACCCGTTCACATTTCTAACCGTTTTTCCCCACTCGGCGACACACCCACCGAGGATCAAACTCTGGTTATTGGTGACTCTGTTTTGAGAAATGTGAAGTTAGCGACACCAGCAACCATAGTCAATTGTCTTCCGTTGGCCAGAGCAGGCAACATTGAAGGAAATTTGAAACTGCTGGCTAAGGCTAAGCGTAAATTTGGTAAGATTGTAATTCACGTCGGCAGTAATGACACCTGGTTACGCCAATCGGAGGTCACTAAAATTAACATTGAATCGGAGTGTAACTTTGCAAAAACAATGTCGGACTCTGTAGTTTTCTCTGGGCCCCTCCCCAATCGGACCGGGAGTGACATGTTTAGCCGCATGTTCTCCTTGAATTGCTGGCTGTCTGAGTGGTGTCCAAAAAATGAGGTGGGCTTCATAGATAATTGGCAAAGCTTCTGCGGAAAACCTGGTCTTGTTAGGAGAAACGGCATCCATCCCACTTTGGATGGAGCAGCTCTCATTTCTAGAAATCTGGCCAATTTTCTTAAATCCTCCAAACCGTGACTATCCAGGGTTGGGACCAGGAAGCAGAGTTGTAGTCTTACACACCTCTCTGCAGCTTCTCTCCCCCCACCTCTCTGCAGCTTCTCTCCCCTCATTACCCCATCCCTGTAGAGACGGTGCCTGCTCCCAGACCACCAATAACCAGTAAAAATCTATTTAAGCATAAAAATTCAAAAAGAAAAAATAATACAGCACCTTCAACTGCACCACAGACTAAAACAGTTAAATGTAGTCTATTAAACATTAGATCTCTCTCTTCTAAGTCCCTGTTAGTAAATGATATAATAACTGATCAACATATTGATTTATTCTGCCTTACAGAAACCTGGTTACAGCAGGATGAATATGTTAGTTTAAATGAGTCAACACCCCCGAGTCACACTAACTGCCAGAACGCTCGTAGCACGGGCCGAGGCGAAGGATTAGCAGCAGTCTTCCATTCCAGCTTATTAATTAATCAAAAACCCAGACAGAGCTTTAATTCATTTGAAAGCTTAACTCTTAGTCTTGTCCATCCAAATTGGAAGTCCCAAAAACCAGTTTTATTTGTTGTTATCTATCGTCCACCTGGTCGTTACTGTGAGTTTCTCTGTGAATTTTCAGACCTTTTGTCTGACTTAGTGCTTGGCTCAGATAAGATAATTATAGTGGGCGATTTTAACATCCACACAGATGCTGAGAATGACAGCCTCAACACTGCATTTAATCTATTATTAGATTCAACTGGCTTTGCTCAAAATGTAAATGAGTCCACCCACCATTTTAATCATATCTTAGATCTTGTTCTGACTTATGGTATGGAAATAGAAGACTTAACAGTATTCCCTGAAAACTCCCTTCTGTCTGATCATTTCTTAATAACATTTACATTTACTCTGATGGACTACCCAGCAGTGGGGAATAAGTTTCATTACACTAGAAGTCTTTCAGAAAGCGCTGTAACTAGGTTTAAGGATATGATTCCTTCTTTATGTTCTCTAATGCCATATACCAACACAGTGCAGAGTAGCTACCTAAACTCTGTAAGTGAGATAGAGTATCTCGTCAGTAGTTTTACATCCTCATTGAAGACAACTTTGGATGCTGTAGCTCGTCTGAAAAAGAGAGCCTTAAATCAGAAGTGCCTGACTCCATGGTATAACTCACAAAGTCGCAGCTTAAAAAAGATAACCCGTAAGTTGGAGAGGAAATGGCGTCTCACTAATTTAGAAGATCTTCACTTAGCCTGGAAAAAGAGTCTGTTGCTCTATAAAAAAGCCCTCCGTAAAGCTAGGACATGTTACTACTCATCACTAATTGAAGAAAATAAGAACAACCCCAGGTTTCTTTTCAGCACTGTAGCCAAGCTGACAAAGAGTCAGAGCTCTATTGAGCCAAGTACTCCTTTAACTTTAACTAGTAATGACTTCATGACTTTCTTTGCTAATAAAATTTTAACTATTAGAGAAAAAATTACTCATAACCATCCCAAAGACGTATCGTTATCTTTGGCTGCTTTCAGTGATGCCGGTATTTGGTTAGACTCTTTCTCTCCGATTGTTCTCTCTGAGTTATTTTCATTAGTTACTTCCTCCAAACCATCAACATGTCTATGCTTCGATCTTAAATATGATCAATCTATCTTTATTAGTTGGCTATGTACTACAGGCTTTTAAGGTGGCAGTAATTAAACCATTACTTAAAAAGCCATCACTTGACCCAGCTATCTTAGCTAATTATAGGCCAATCTCCAACCTTCCTTTTCTCTCAAAAACTCTTGAAAGGGTAGTTGTAAAACAGCTAACTGATCATCTGCAGAGGAATGGTCTATTTGAAGAGTTTCAGTCAGGTTTTAGAATTCATCATAGTACAGAAACAGCATTAGTGAAGGTTACAAATGATCTTATGGCCTCAGACAGTGGACTCATTTCTGTGCTTGTTCTGTTAGACCTCAGTGCTGCTTTTGATACTGTTGACCATAAATTTTATTACAGAGATTAGAGCATGCCATAGGTATTAAGGGCACTGCGCTGCGGTGGTTTGAATCATATTTATCTAATAGATTACAATTTGTTCATGTAAAAGGGGAATCTTCTTCACAGACTAAGGTTAATTATGGAGTTCCACAAGGTTCTGTGCTAGGACCAATTTTATTCACTTTATACATGTTTCCCTTAGGCAGTATTATTACACGGCATTGCTTAAATTTTCATTGTTACGCAGATGATACCCAGCTTTATCTATCCATGAAGCCAGAGGACACACACCAATTAGCTAAACTGCAGGATTGTCTTACAGACATAAAGACATGGATGACCTCTAATTTCCTGCTTTTAAACTCAGATAAAACTGAAGTTATTGTACTTGGCCCCACAAATCTTAGAAACATGGTGTCTAACCAGATCCTTACTCTGGATGGCATTACCCTGACCTCTAGTAATACTGTGAGAAATCTTGGAGTCATTTTTGATCAGGATATGTCATTCAGTGCGCATATTAAACAAATATGTAGGACTGCTTTTTTGCATTTGCGCAATATCTCTAAAATTAGAAAGGTCTTGTCTCAGAGTGATGCTGAAAAACTAATTCATGCATTTATTTCCTCTAGGCTGGACTATTGTAATTCATTATCAGGTTGTCCTAAAAGTTCCCTGAAAAGCCTTCAGTTAATTCAAAATGCTGCAGCTAGAGTACTGACAGGGACTAGAAGGAGAGAGCATATCTCACCCATATTGGCCTCTCTTCATTGGCTTCCTGTTAATTCTAGAATAGAATTTAAAATTCTTCTTCTTACTTATAAGGTTTTGAATAATCAGGTCCCATCTTATCTTAGGGACCTCATATTACCATATCACCCCAATAGAGCACTTCGCTCTCAGACTGCAGGCTTACTTGTAATTCCTAGGGTTTGTAAGAGTAGAATGGGAGGCAGAGCCTTCAGCTTTCAGGCTCCTCTCCTGTGGAACCAGCTTCCAATTCAGATCAGGGAGACAGACACCCTCTCTACTTTTAAGATTAGGCTTAAAACTTTCCTTTTTGCTAAAGCCTTTTTCCTTGTTCTCTCCCTCAGCCCCAACCAGTCCCAGCAGAAGACTGCCCCTCCCTGAGCCTGGTTCTGCTGGAGGTTTCTTCCTGTTAAAAGGGAGTTTTTCCTTCCCACTATCGCCAAGTGCTTGCTCACAGGGGGTCATTTTGACCGTTGGGGTTTTTCCGTAATTATTGTATGGCTTTGCCTCACAATATAAAGCGCCTTGGGGCAACTGTTTGTTGTGATTTGGCGCTATATAAATAAAATTGATTTGATTTGATTTGATTTATGTCTGTTGTGATTCCTCTCCTCCATCTTCCTGTCCCCTGGTCACGGATTTTTTTTAAACCTGATTGAGTCCTTTAATTTGAAAAGGGGCATATTTTAGATCTTGTGCTGTTTTATGGTTTATCTGTCTCTATTAAGGAAATCTGTGCAACTCTGTGTATTTCCGATCATCCACCTGTGCTGTTCACGTTGACGCTTCCGTGCTCGACAGATAAGCCACCTGCCCCTGAGTGCCTCCAGCGCACTATTAACCATTCGACTGCCACACAGTTTTCCACTGTTTTTAATGATTTTTTTCTTTTTGTGCAAACTTGATGGAAAATGTGGTCTCAGTGCTGATAATATTTTGTGTGTCTTTAACATATGCATGGATATCTTTGGACTGTGTCGCTCCTCTTAGGCTAAGGCGCTCTAAACCACACTCACAGCCGTGGTTAAATGAGTCAACGCGTGCACTCAGACGCGCATGTAGACACGCTGAGAGAAAATGGAAAAAAGATCATCTCATTGTATCTCGACAAATTCTTCATGGCTGTATGTTTGCTTATCAGAAAGCTGTCAAAGCTGCCAAAGCAACCTATTCTCTACTTTAGCCAGAAATAATGGCCATAAGCCGCAGGTCCTGTTCAGTGTCTTGAACTCTCTTATTAATCCCAGTGATGTCTCCCCTTTTGTGCCAACACCTACACTCTGAAATATTTTTTTTTACATTTTATTTTATCACAAAAGTGTTTGCCCTTAGACCAGCTCATTCAGGTGTTAGCTCCATCACAAACTCTGATTTTTCTCTGTGTTCTGCTGCCCTCGATCACGTCAGGCCTTTGTCCTTCTCCCAGCTTTCTGATGTAATCAATCATCTGCATCCTACAAATTGTTCTTTAGACATCATTCATCCTCATCTCCTCAGAGAAGTTTTTGATTTGGTGGGAGCCACTATTTTGTTGCTGGTTAACATGAGTCTTACCTCTGGCTGTGTGCCTTTAGCTTTTAAACATGCTGTGGTGAAACGTTTAAGTAAAATGAAAAATGGTGATCCTTCCATCCTTTCTAATTTTAGGCCTATATCTCAACTCCCCTTTTTATCCAAGGTGTTGGAGAGAGCATTCCACATTCAGTTGCAGTCGTGTTTAGCCCGGCATGACATTTATGAAAAGTTTCAGCCTGGCTTCAAACCCAGACATGGCACCAAAACCATTCTACTGAGAGTTTTTAATGATTTGATTTTAGCTGCCGACTCAGGTAGGCAACCTGCCATCCTGATGCTTTTAGACTTGTCAGCTGCCTTTGACACAGTGGACCACGCGATTCTGCTGCATCATCTCAAGCACTGTGTGGGTTTTACAGGCTCTGCTCTCACCTGGTTCAGTTCTTACCTAACAGAGTGGAGCTTTTGTGTGCAGCTAGGTCACTTTTCTTCAGTTGTGGCCCCACTGACATGTGGAGTCCCTCAAGGCTCCATTCTAAGTCCTGTTCTTTTCCTTTTGTCCATGTTGCCTCTTGGCGGTATCTTTCGAAAATACCAAATATCTTTCCATTGCTTTGCCAATGATGTCCACATTTACCTATCACTAAGGTCGTTAGGCAATGACCCAATGCAGCCATTAATGGATTGTTTGAGTGAGGTCAAATGTTGGATGAATGCTAACCTATTATATCTCAATGAGTCAAAGACTAGGTTATCCTGTTTGGGGGAAGCACTTCCACAGCCTGCTCTGCTGATGTCCTAGATCCCCAGGGTTCCAACATTCACTCCTGTGTGAAGAACCTTGGGGTAATCTTTGACAACTATTTTAAATTTGATAAACAGATCAGTGCTGTTATTAGAACAAGTTTCTTCCAACTTCGTGTCCTAGCCAATTCGAAGCCATGTTTCTCTAGGATTGACCTTGAGAAGGTTATCCACGCCTTTGTGACAAATAGACTAGATTATTGTAACTCTCTGTACATTGGCTTGGATCAGACCTCTCTAAACCACCTCCAGCTTTTTCAGAATGCTGCTGCTTGTCTTTTTTTGTGAAAGAAAAAGTTCAGCCACATTACGCCGGTCTTGGCTACTCTTTACTGGCTTCTGGTCCATTATGGGGTTGATTTTGAACTTCTTTTAATTGTTTTCAAAGCCATCAATGCCCTGGCCCCAGTGTACGAGGGTAGGCTGAAAAGTTCTAAGGCTCCCCATGAATGAGTAATGCATTAACTGCATTATAGTGAGCCTTAGAACTTTTCAGCCTACCCTCATATCTTTCGGAGCTTCTTTTTCCTTATACCAACTGTTGCTGGAGGTGCCTAAAACCAGATTAAAGACAAGAGATGACAGAGCCTTTGCAGCAGCTGCCCCAGGCTCTGGAATATTCTCCCCTTTAATATTAGATTATCCCTGTCCCTAGAGACTTTTAAAGCCTCTATTGCTTTGAGGTGAGTTGAGTTGAGTTGAGCTGAGTTGAGTTGAGTTGAGTTGAGAGCTCTGTCTCCCATCCTGAAGGCCAAGTCATGAAGTCTGATCAGGGTCTAACCCTAACCCTGTTTGGAAAGACCTGGATGTGTCTGTCCTTGGTGACGTATTGTACACAGTACCTGATGTGGAAGAGGACAGGCTCTGTGTGTGTGTCCAGATCCTGAACTTCAAAAATACTCCACTTTGTGCCGGTGTCGCAGACCGAAAGGTCTGCCCCTAAAAATTGGTCCGCCCAGACTCCATTGCGCATGCGTCATTTCGGACCTCAGCAGCTCATCAGAGAAAGAGTCTCTTCACCCAACGACATCAAATGGATTAATGTGATTATTAATCATCAGATGACAAGGTAAAACCTCTTAAATCATTCTAAAGTCAGTTTGAAACAGAAATGAGGCAACATTCTGTGATGTTTTGAAATGACCAACGCAAAATGAATGCATCAGCCAGCAGCTCTTGTTGCCACAGCACTCTGATCGCTTCCTCTGCCTTTGATGAAATAATGCTGAATTTATGTGAAAATGATTGTTGTACAAGGGCAGCACTATGGCTTAGTGGTTAGCACTGTTGCCTCACAGCGAGACGGTCGTGGGTTCAAATCCCGTGGCCTTTCTGTGTGGAGTTTGCATGTTCTCCCCATGTTTGCGTGGGTTTCCTCTGGGTGCTCTGGTTTCCTCCCACTTCCAAAGACATGCGGGTTAGGTGGATTGGAATCTTTAAAATTGTCCGTAGGTGTGTGTGTGGGTGTGTCTGTGTTTGTTTGTCTATTTGTGGCCATGTGACAGACTGGCGTCCTGTCCTGGGTGTACCCCGCCTCGCGTTCTATGACTGCTGGGATAGGCTTCAGCCCCCCGTGACCTTTAAATGGACTAAGCGGTAGAAGATGAATGAATGAATGAATGAATGAATGAACAAGAAGCACTCGGAGAGTGCAAACCTCCGCCAAGGCCATGGGGTCACTGACGCCATAACATCTACACGCCGTGGAATCATTGAACTTAAAAAAGTCTAACAATGATGTTTGCTCAGTAGTAAAAAAGGTTTAATCTGCTGTGACTGGATAGCATGTATCCTTAGCGCTTGGCATCACAGTTTATTGCAACTTGCACCTTTCCCAGAAGCTACTGTCATCTGAGCACTGATATTGATATTGCATGTGCTTATAGACAAAAACAAGTAAGAGACAAAATTCAATTTATTGTTTAACTAAACTGCAAATATATGAATTTTTTTAGCATTTATGAAACACTTCTCTAAATAAATAACAGTAAATTCTGAAATAGAACTATTTTTTAAGTGTTGCATGTGCTACACAAGGCCATAGGGTCACTGACCCTAAAGAGATTCCCTCCTTGGCACAGTGATCTATTCAACAATTCAGTGTTACAACCAAAACTATGATACATACACTTTTCTTTCCTTTATATTTGACATCCATGACCATAAAAACATACCACTAGAACTTGGAATCACTTTTATGTCTTTATTAGTTCAAATGTTATTGTATCAAAATGATTTTTCGGTAATGGCGGTTTTCTTCTGGATCTAGCTTCATAACATTTGAAGCTACATCAAATCTGATGACACCTTACTGAATCAGTACAGATTCAGCTACAATTTGGTGTTAGTTGTGCATCTCTAGCTTCATTTGTCACCTCACACTGACACGTTTTCCATTTTCCCTATATTTTTGCATATTCTGGATCACCAGATCTGGAATCCGGATCTGATCATCACCAAACTTTGTTGTTTGATAGAACATTTGACTATGTTACACCCTAATTTTTTTCAAGCCTTTCTGCCTTGTTTTTGTGGAGTTAGAAACTAGAATGTCAAAATTCCCCCTATCCCGCAATGGTGAAGAATCCTTTAAAAAAATCTCCTGGATCCGGATCGTGATCCGGATCAACACTAAAATTTAATCACTTGTTCCTCTTGTCATTTCCAATCACTCCACAAAATTTCATCAAAATCCGTTCAAAACATTTTGAGTTATCCTGCTGAGAAACAGACAGACAAACAAACAAACTCGACAGAAAACATAACCTCCTTGGCGGAGGTAATGAATGATTGTTGTACAAAGGCTTCAGATATCTGTTGCTGAGACAGATGATGACTGGAGTGCAGTTTGAAGCAGAAACGAGGTGATAATCCATGAACCGTGGTTGATGACGCATGCTCAGTGACGGCAGGGTGGACCGATTTTTAGGGGGGGACCGTTCAGTCTGTGACACCGGCAACACAATCCTGCAACTGCGTGAGGACATTTTCAGCCCAGGCTTTGATGGTCTGGGTGGCTGGTTTTGTTTGCCTCCTGAGGGGGGTGTAAGCTGGAAACAGGAGCAGAGAGAGGTGAAATGGTAAATGGTAATTGGACTGTTTTTATATAGCACTTTCCATTTGCATCAAATTCTCAAAGTGCTTTACAATAATACCTCACATTCACCCCGATGTCAGGGGTGAATGCTACATACCGGAAGCAACTAGGGGATTAAGGACCTTGCCCAAGGGCCCTTAGTGATTTTCTGATCAGGCTGGGAATTTGAACCAAATATCCTCTGGTCTCAAGCCCAACGCTTTAACCCCTAGACCATCACTTTCTTTTCTGGAATTATTTCTTAAATAAAGTGTACATCTCATGACACCGGTATTGATTAGTATTGATATAAATGTTAGTATGGATATGGATATAGTGGCCCAGATACCATACCATAGCATGAGCCTGGATGGGATACCAGACCATCACAGGTTACCTCCTCAGCTGAGGCCAGTACCCATTTGGAACAATTGAGATGAAGGGTCTTGTACAGGGACACGACCATATTTCTGGAAAAATCACTGTTCTTCAAAAATTCAATGTCTATGAGTGCTGCTGTCTCTTGATAAATGTAGTGCACACAGAAAAATCTCATGCACTAAATGTTCACATGCAGCCAGACCGGGAACATAAACAGGACGAAAAAGGTCCTAGCACAGAGGGAGTTTGGCTTAATTCTCTGGACAGGATGCCATTAAACTTTGAAATATTTACATATAAAATCATTCTTGGCTTCTACATTCATGTGTAAAATGTCATTTTGGACACCTATAAATCTCATGCTCTCCAGACTTGGTGATCATAGTGTGTGTTGTGGGCAAGACTGTGGCACACCTGTCTTGGTGTGTGGGGCTCTTGATAGCTGGGCAGGATCTTCAGCACCACACTGCCACTGGCCTCCTTCAGCATCTCCTGCAGTACTTTTGGGTCATTGCCCACCTCCTTCCCATTCACCTCCTTGATGATGTCACCGACATAGAGCAAGCCTTGCTGGTCAATCATGCCACCATGGAGGATCCTGGCAATCACCAGCTCGCCACTTTCTACATGAAACATCACTCCCAGGTGCTCACCGGACACCTTACAAATGCCAACCATCCACACTGCATCCGGTGGCACAGGCTGGTTATTGGTTATTGCGTCCATGAATGCACAAGGGCTAGGTGGAGGAGTCTCATAGCTTTTGGATGCCACAGAATCATGTGTCTACAGGAAGGATTGGAAGTGGGGCTCCTTGAGGATGTGGTTGAGCTCATCAAGCTGCCTGGCTTCTGTGTGGGAGTGGACTGAGCTCTTTGAGAATGTCTTGAACCACCTCCACGTTGTTTGCCCTCATAGCCTCAAGCTTGGGTTCCTCAAAGTGCTCATGAGCCACTAGGCTCTCCATGTTGCCTTTGAGGAAGATCAGGTCCAGATTGTTAGCAGTGGTCGAGCTGATGCTGTCACTCAGAGTCTCCAGGGCCTGATGCATAGCAGAGTCAGAGCTGCATGTCACCATGGGCATGTTAAAAACCAGTTCCTCCCACCATTCTCCTCAAGATTTGTTAGGTCAACTGTAGTTAAAGGTGAGATCGCGCACTGATCGCTCGTGCATGTGGTTGATGAGGCGTAATGATCAGTGCTGTCCTGCAGCAGCAGGTGGTCTGATTATCTAGGTGTGGGGAGGGGGGTCGCTCTGTAGGCATGTTTTTGTTAGAATAAACATGATCAAGTGTGTTTCATGCCCTCGTTGCACACTTGACATGCTGGTAGAATTTGGGGAGCACAGTCTGGGTTCAAATCCCACCCCTGCCACATTTCTCCATGTAATGTGGAGTTGCGTCAGGAAGGGCATCCGGCGTAAAACCTGTGCCAATTCAACATGCAGATCCACCTTGGATTTGCTGTGGCAACCCCAAGTGCAAAACAAGGAATCAGCCGAAAGGACTTACCTTTTTTAGTCTTGAGGAATGCTTTATTAATGTTCTAAGCAATGATGTGCAGGACATCCAGATGAGCCCTCTGTTGTTTTGACACCATGATCTGAAGCAGGCCGAGTGTCATGTTGATGTTATATAAACAACATCACAATGGCTCCCGTTAGCTCCCGTTAGCTCCTGTGGCAGGTCAAAGGGTCAGCACTGGACAGATATGGCCTCTGGGTCCGGTGAGCAGTGGTTGTCTGTTACTCTGGTGTCCGAGCACCAGTCCTCAATCACGTAAACACAGAGTCCTCCTCCTATGCTCTTACCGGAGGCTTCGGTCCGGTCGTAGCAGTGACACTATTGACACTATCTGCTATTTCAACTGGATTAAGTATATATAATTTTGACGGACCTTGAGACATTAGTATTTTCCCAATAATTGGTCTAAGGAAAGATGAATGATTCAACAGATTAAAGCCAAATTTATTGGCTGTGATCATAATAAAGTGGATTTTATTCACCAACTCATAATTCATAAACACTATGGCTAAATAAACCAACTAATATGTTGGTAATATGTTGGCTGTTGTTACGTGGAAGATTTTGTATACTTCATTAATTTAACTGAACATTTACTGAACTATATGTATGAAATATTTTTATTTGGGGGAATTTTGAATAGATTAGATTTATCCATGGGGATTCCCATAATAATAATAATAATAATAATAACTATTTATATATGGTTTTCCCAGGTATCAAAGCACTAAACAACATCAACTCCAACAATAGAAGAATAAATGCCAACAACAAAAATACACTAGAACAATGCACAAATATCCCAGTTTAAAGAGCCAGTTTTAAAAAACTAATTAATTCATGTTTTTATTGTTCTGTTTCCAACACAGTGGACCAGCAGTCCTTGTCCATCTGTTGATTTATTTTCTCTATACTATTCCAAATAACTTTCATTATTTTGTTCATCGCACATGTATTTGTTCATCCTGCTTAATTTTGGAAGTTAACAGTCCTTATGTTACACACCGCAAGCTGAGGGCTTCCTGCATAAATCTGCTGTTCACGTCTCCATGTTACTGTCGAGCAGCAGTCTGGATGCATCTGACAATTTCTTTTGCTCAAACTGTCAAATAATATCCAATTTGTTGTCCAATAGACATCTAGTTGTTTATCTTGTTTATTTTAGAATTAGAAGTCCGTATGTTTACCAGCAAAACAGTCTGTGGTGTGCACATGTGCTGCACTGAGTTCCTATCCACTGTTAAACTCACCCTCAGGGAAAGATGTGTTACATGTGAGCTTTACATACAGGAAAAAAGCTGTGACTTATACTCCGGTGTGACTTATAGACTCTTGCCCCTTCACAGTGCATTTTCTGACAGCTGTGACTGCAACGTGACTTATCATCCAGAAACTAGGGTTCTTGTCACTGCTGCTGCTGATACTTTATGTGTCTCTTGTTCACCATGACAGTAAATGTCATTTCAAACTGATGACTCCTTTAAAATCAGTCACTACACAAATGACCAGCAGGCAACACAATGAAGCTTTGCGTGCTGCTTGACACACACATTGGCCATGATCCATCTTCACGCCCTCCAGGTCTGTTCTGGTTGGTTCAAAGTGCAGGAAAGGGTGAATTTGCCAGTCAGTATTGTTCAACAGATTGTCTGCACTCCATTATTTTGGAAAGTGGTTTCCAGAAAACTAATTACACATACATGTGGCTCCACAATCCATGTGTAGCACTTCCCCAGAGAGGCTGAAGTTACAGAGCTCAGGGCACTCAGTGTGTCTCAGTGACACAACAGACAGCAAACAGCTATCAACCAACGTCATGGAACAAGAATTTTTGCTGAATTCTATTGAACTGGTTGACATTCAAACCAGAATTTCATGACCTCCTGTAATTAAAAAAAAAAAAGAAGTCCTGTACAGTATCAATCAGGGTGTGATTTTCTGAGCAATCCCGGAGCAGGTGTCTCACATCACTGAGCAGAGACAACATGCGGCAACTTCAGCTGGGGTCTCAGAGCACGGACTGGTGCTGTGCATCACCACATTCACCTCACTGCAGAACCATGCGAGGCACTGGTTGGCAACCACCCAGGCAAACAACTAATCCATCCTCACCTCCTGAATATCTTTCTGACACATTTAGGTGGTACAGGAATGTACCTTTTGCCTTTTTCAGTGATGAGTGTCCTCAACAAATATTAATCAAATCAATTTTATTTATATAGCGCCAAATCACAACAAACAGTTGCCCCAAGGCGCTTTATATTGTAAGGCAAAGCCATACAATAATTACGGAAAAACCCCAACCGTCAAAACGACCCCCTATGAGCAAGCACTTGGCGACAGTGGGAAGGAAAAACTCCCTTTTAACAGGAAGAAACCTCCAGCAGAACCAGGCTCAGGGAGGGGCAGTCTTCTGCTGGGACTGGTTGGGGCTGAGGGAGAGAACCAGGAAAAAGACATGCTGTGGAGGGGAGCAGAGATCGATCACTAATGATTAAATGCAGAGTGGTGCATACAGAGCAAAAAGAGAAAGAAACACTCAGTGCATCATGGGAACCCCCCAGCAGTCTAAGTCTATAGCAGCATAACTAAGGGATGGTTCAGGGTCACCTGATTCAGCCCTAACTATAAGCTTTAGTAAAAAGGAAAGTTTTAAGCCTAATCTTAAAAGTAGAGAGGGTGTCTGTCTCCCTAATCCGAATTGGGAGCTGGTTCCACAGGAGAGGAGCCTGAAAGCTGAAGGCTCTGCCTCCCATTCTACTCTTAAAAACCCTAGGAACTACAAGTAAGCCTGCAATCTGAGAGCGAAGCGCTCTATTGGGGTGATATGGTAATATGAGGTCCCTAAGATAAGATGGGACCTGATTATTCAAAACCTTATAAGTAAGAAGAAGAATTTTAAATTGTATTCTAGAATTAACAGGAAGCCAATGAAGAGAGGCCAATATGGGTGAAATATGCTCTCTCCTTCTAGTCCCTGTCAGTACTCTAGCTGCACTATTTTGAATTAACTGAAGGCTTTTCAGGGAACTTTTAGGACAACCTGATAATAATTAATTACAATAGTCCAGCCTAGAGGAAATAAATGCATGAATTAGTTTTTCAGCATCACTCTGAGACAAGACCTTTCTAATTTTAGAGATATTGCGCAAATGCAAAAAAGCAGTCCTACGTATTTGCTTAATATGCGCATTGAAGGACATATCCTGATCAAAAATGACTCCAAGATTTCTCACAGTATTACTAGAGGTCAGGGTAATGCCATCCAGAGTAAGGATCTGGTTAGATACCATGTTTCTAAGATTTGTGGGGCCAAGTACAATAACTTCAGTTTTATCTGAGTTTAAAAGCAGGAAATTAGAGGTCATCCATGTCTTTATGTCTGTAAGACAATCCTGCAGTTTAGCTAATTGGTGTGTGTCCTCTGGCTTCATGGATAGATAAAGCTGGGTATCATCTGCGTAACAATGAAAATTTAAGCAATGCTGTCTAATAATACTGCCTAAGGGAAACATGTATAAAGTGAATAAAATTGGTCCTAGCACAGAACCTTGTGGAACTCCATAATTAACCTTAGTCTGTGAAGAAGACTCCCCATTTACATGAACAAATTGTAATCTATTAGATAAATATGATTCAAACCACTGCAGCACAGTGCCTTTAATACCTATGGCATGCTCTAATCTCTGTAATAAAATTTTATGGTCAACAGTATCAAAAGCTGCACTGAGGTCTAACAGGACAAGCACAGAGATGAGTCCACTGTCTGAGGCCATAAGAAGATCATTTATAACCTTCACTAATGCTGTTTCTGTACTATGATGAATTCTAAAACCTGACTGAAACTCTTCAAATAGACCATTCCTCTGCAGGTGATCAGTTAGCTGTTTTACAACTACCCTTTCAAGAATTTTTGAGAGAAAAGGAAGGTTGGAGATTGGCCTATAATTAGCTAAGATAGCTGGGTCAAGTGATGGCTTTTTAAGTAATGGTTTAATTACTGCCACCTTAAAAGCCTGTGGTACATAGCCAACTAATAAAGATAGATTGATCATATTTAAGATCGAAAAATTAATTAATGGTAGGGCTTCCTTGAGCAGCCTGGTAGGAATGGGGTCTAATAGACATATTGATGGTAATATTACAAGTAGTACACATGAGCTGACCCTTTCCAGGTCACCATTTCTTTGACTCAGTGATTCGAGCAGTACCAAAAGAACCTGTGGCAAGACAAAGTGCCACAGATATTAGTGTCCAAATAAAAGGAAGCAAAAAAAAAAAACCCCACAAAGATAAAGATCAACTTTATTTATCCCAAAGGAAATTATTTTGCCAGACTTCAGAAACAGGAAACAATGGTTAGTTAAATACACAATTACAGAAAGTGTTAGTATTAAAAAGAAATCAATCTCTTTTTTTGAGAGTAAGTAAAACAAAATTTATGCAAAATGACTGGAAGATACATTTGTGCTGAAACATTTACATACTCTGCCAGAATTTTTTTTTTTTTTTGGCCATTTTCTCATATTTACATCTGTTGTGAAAGTGTCGTGACACGGACCCACAACAGGGGGCGTTAATGAACGGACAATGGATAAGCCAAAAAGTAACAATTTAATGTTGTGAATCACACAACGATGTACAGACAATAACAATACAGTGACTGTCAATCATACACCAGGTGACGTGTGGGCAGGCTCGACGATAGAAGACACCTGGCGAGAGAAAAGCCGGATCCACACAGCTTCCACCGCCAACGGAGCTGAAGAACACCGGAGCCGCCAAGCCCTGCGCCCCAGGTGGCCGCTGTCTTCAGCAGTCAGACCCGGTACTGCTGGCAGAGAACAGAGACAGTCCAGATGAGTGTGAGGTCGCACACTCAGTAATCCCACAGTCTGTATTCAGTAAAGGAGGGAGAACCTCCGCCTCCAATCACACACTCTTGCAGCTCCTGTCTAACCACTTATCTGGTTGGAGTGTGAAGCGAAACCGTCGCTGATCACACCAAACGCCAATCCCACAGATAAGGCAAACACCACAGGATAACGGCTGCAAAAGAAGTTCAGACTATTACACAATGTTTTTGTTCAGCAGAGAAAATTACCTGATAGGTAGTTGATTTCTCGGCAAGGAGGTGGAGTCGCAGTCCGGCCTTTATGGAGATGGTGATGAGTTGACTGAGTGACAGCTGGTGCTGATAAAGAGTGACAGCTGTCACTCCCAGTGGCTCCGGCGCCCTCTCGTGCTTGAAGCCCGCACTCCAAGCAGGGCGCCATCTGGTGGTGGTGGGCCAGCAGTACCTCCTCTTCAGCGGCCCACACAACAACATCTCTGCTATAAGACCTGTTCTGACCTATGGTTTAGAGTGTACCTACCAGAATAAAACTGTTATAGATAGGGTTGAAGTTGCCCAAAGTAAGTTTCTTAAAGCTGCCCTTGGTCTCAAGTCCTACTGTAGGTCATCTCCTCTTTTCCAAGCATTAGGTGTTGATCGTGTCAAAAAAAATATGTCAGCATCCAGAAACTATCATTGTTTAGGTCTGTGTTCTTGTCGTGCTCACGTACACATGTACTGTGTAAATATCTTTTATGTCAAACACTTCAAGGTCAATTGTTTAGTCAGGCTAATCTTGCTTCAGCTGTTGTTAATAGCTGACAGGAGTATGGTATATCCTTAGCTAGATATCTATGCGACACTTCTTATAAAGGAGCTAGCAAGAGAACCATCAAAAGAACCCCTGAATGTGGTGTCGCTGACAGTGTTCGCTTCATTTTAACTGCCGCTGATGACTTTGAGAGCTCAGTTGTCAATGATTTATTGTCACCATTTTAATATTGTTGTGTCTGTCTGTTGTTGATTTTATTTTTTTTTTCTCCATGAATTAGGAGGTTCAATAAATCAAATCAAATCAAATCAAAATCAAAACTTTTCAGAGCATATGAATGATAACACAAATCCTTTTGTTTCACTCATGTTTAGTGGTTGTGTGAAGCCATTTATTGTCAAACAACTGTGTTTCCTCTTTTAAATCAGAATTACAACAGAATAACCCAAATGATCCTGACAGCTTAGAGTCTTTGTGGTTGTGGACGAGGCTCTCTGATGGTGAATCTGCCACTGAATATGTCGCAGAGTTTATTTACATCAGTTATGTAGAAATACAAACAGTATGACGCTCTGGTAAATCTGTGTGTAGACAGTTCTTATAAACTGAGTGACTGTGCAAGAAGGAAAAGAGTGAGGAAAGCCACCAAGACAGCCAGACAACCCAGAAGAAGTTATAGGCTTCTGGGATGTGATTGGAGAAATTGTGCATAGTGCATGTTTTGCATTTTGTATCACCAGTTATACAGCTTCATGATTAAGTGGTATAGAGGAGGATTTTCTTAAAAAGAAGACCTGAAAGTTCAGCTTCAAATTGCCAGAAGGTACATCTGAGATACAAGCCTAGATATGATCTGTTTTGGTGAAAGAAAATCCTTCTCAGCTCTTCTCCGCTATGAAGCTAAGAGCATAGAAGATGACGCTGGAGACCACTGAGTGATAAAACATCTGCAACATAGGTGGTTGGTGATCCAGGTCACATTGGAGCCTTCACCGTCATGTCCCGTAGCTTATCGCTGAGCAGGTCAGGCCGGATGGTGGTGGAGGCACTGGAGAAGTCGGAGAACATGACTCCCACATGACTCTGATCACCAATCACTTCTCTGCACTGTCTATGACTCCATAAGCTGTTTCCTGGTGTCTCTCAAACTCAAAAGTCAATGTCCCAGAGACTTGACTGTTACTGCTGAGATGAGTTAATCTTTCAACAGATTTCACCACAAACGTGAACAAACCAGATCACTCTGACTCCTCAGTCAGATTCTCAAGTCCTACAATTGTGGCATCTGTTGATTTCACAATGATCACAACATCAAGAATCAAGAATGAAGTCAGCTGAGTGAACCTTCCATGGACATTTTGAACCAGAGCCATAACACATACCCAAGGGCAGAATTCACTGGGAAGAAGTCAGAAACTTTTCCCCCACTCTACACAACACTCACAGTACACCGGTGTATAGGCTATGATGCTTAACTAATGTAATTACAAATACAAGGTCTGTGAGAAAGGTATCGCACCTTTTTATTTTTTTCAAAAACCATATGGATTTGCATCACGTGTGATTGCATCAGACAAGCTTGAACCTTCGTGCGCATGCGTGAGTGTTTTCACGCCTGTCGGTTGCGTCATTCGCCTGTGAGCAGGCTTTGTGTGAGCAGTGGTCCACCCCTCTCGTCGGATTTTTATTGCGAATAAAATGTCTGAACAATTTGGAGCTTGCTGCATCAATTTTTTTCCAGAAACTGTGAGAGACCTCCAGGTGGACACTGTTCAGAAAATTAATATGGCTTTCAGGGACGATTTTATGGGTATCATACAGATTAAGGAGTGTTGCTGCCACTTTAAGGACGGCCCACAACTGCTGAGAGCGCGGCGCGCTCCCAGCGCCGATCGACATGCTCAAACAACCAGATCATTTCCAACGTGAAGGCTTTGTTGATCCGGGACCTCATCTGACTTTCACAAAAAGGCAGGAGATGTGGACATCAGCACTTTTTTGGCACATTCCACTGTTACAGGAGTTTTTTTCATGGAAAGAAAAGCGGAGGGACGCGCCACGGAGTCGTTCATTACGCGGCACATAACCACCTCCGTGTTGGTCTCACAGGACGGCTTTCAGGTGGATTTCAGATGGATTCCGGTTGCTTTTCAGTCATGTGATTATCCGATTGTGATTGTGCATGAGCTGGACATGCCCAACATGTCCTGGAAGGCTTCATCACAGGCGTCTGCGGTGGTTCCAGCAACTGGTGAGGATGCCTCCTGGTTGTTTCCCTCAAGAGGTCTTCAAGCATGTCAAACTAGGAGGAGGAGGAGATGCCAGGGAAGAACCAGGGCACACTGGAGGAATTATATTTCCCAGCTGGGTTGGGAACACCTACAAACAAGAGTTTGTAGACTTGGCTGAGAACAGGGAAGTGTGGGTCAAGGATCATGGTCAAGGATGTCAAATATAAAGGAAAGAAAAGTGTATGTATCATAGTTTTGGTTGTAACACTGAACTGTTGAATAGATCACTGTGTCAAGGAGGGAATCTCTTTAGGGTCAGTGACCCTATGGCCTTGTTTACAGAAGTGTTTCATAAATGTTAAAAAATTCATATATTTGCTGTTTAGTTGAATAATGAATTGAATTTTGTCTCTTATTTGTTTTTGTCTATAAGCACATGCGATATCAATATCAGTGCTCAGATGACAGTAGCTTCTGGGTAAGGTGCAAGTTGCAATAAACTGTGATGCCAAGCGCTAAGGGTACATGCTATCCAGTCACAGCAGATGAAACTGTTTTTACTACTGAGCAAACATCATTGTTAGACTTTTTTAGGTTCAATGATTCCACGGCGTGTAGATGTTAGCGACCCCATGGCCTTGGCGGAGGTTTACACTCTCTGAGTGCTTCTAGTTAAATGATGGATTTGGCGGTTTAAAGCATTAATATACGAGGGAATATCAAAAAGTTTGAGCCTCAAACAGAAGAGCAAGATATTTAGATTTATAATGTTTTATTTTTCAACATAGTCCCCCCCTACCAACTCCATACACTTGTTCGAGTAGTTGTTCATACTAGTTTGCCGGTAATTGATACCCGATTGGTAGAAGTCAACATCCTGGTTGCGTAACCAGCCCTCCACTGCAGCAGTCAACTCATCTGGGAAAGAGGTTGAAGTCGCTAGGGTTTAGGTCTGGAGAATAGGGTGGGTGGGTGAAGAAGTTCATAGCCACACTCGCGCACAGCATCCATGGCAACCCGGCTGGTGTGGACTGGTGCGTTGTCCTGTTGAAGCAGAATGCCACGACTGACACTGGAGGGTATGTCACTTCCACACAGTGTTATGACTCAATAATTGAAGTGGGCAATATTGTCCTACATGAAATAAGTAGCTAAGGTATTGATGTAGATCAGGTGTGATGCATTGTAATATCCGACTGGGAAAAATGTATGAGGCTCAAAACTTTTTGACATCCCCTCAGTGTTTACAGCAGTCTTTTCAGGTCCGGTTAGGGAGCCATGTCCATTACCTGATACAAATGTTTTGGGTTCTGACTGGCAACCAACCAGACAATCTTGCATCAAAATATTTCATTTTCACATTGTTATGAGAGTCTCTAGCAACACTTCATATGGTGATTGATGGAGGTTTCATCTGGAAAACAGCTGATAAAAATTAAATTATTCTGGCAGACGGCTGTTGGACTGCGCCAGGGTTGCCGATGTCATCTATCCTATTCTTGATGTTCATGGACAGGATTTCAAGGCAGAGTCTGAGACTGGAGTATGTCCAGTTTGGTGACATCAGACCTGAGTGTCTGCTTTTTGTCAATGATGTGGTTCTGTTGGCTTCATCAGACAATGTGCACTCAGCATGTTTGAGGCAGAGTATGAAGTGACTGGGATGAGGGTCAGCACCTCAAAATCTGAGACCATGGTCCTCTGTCGCAGTTTAATTCAATTTATATATTTTGCACCAAATCACAGCATAAATCACCCCAAAGTGCTACACAAGGATAAGGTATAACCAACCTAAGTCGGAAAACGGTGGGAGAGTTCAAGTATCTCTGGGTCTTGCTTAGGAATGAAGGTAAGATAGAGCCTGAGACTGGCAGACTGATTGGGGCTGTATCTGAGGTCATCATCGTGGTGAGCCAGAAGTCAAGACTCTCACTTTACAAACTGATTTACACTCCTATCCTCAACTATAGTCATAAGCTTTGGTTAATGACTGAAAGAAAATGGTGGTGCATGCAAACAGTAGAAATGACATCCCTTTGTCAGGTATCTGGGCTCACACTTCAGGACAAGGAGAGAGAAGATGAAAGAATAAGAATAAGGGAGGAATATGTGGACTCAGAGTAGAGCTACTGCTCCTTTGCACTGAAAGGAGCCAGCTGAGGTGGTTCGGGCATCTGATGAGGATGTCCCTGGTCGTCTCACTAGAGAGGTCTTCCAGGCATGTCCAAATGGGAATCGGCCACAGGAAAGATCCAGGACATGCTGGAGGGGTTATATTTCCAAGATGGCTTGGGAACACCTGGAGAGCTCTTGGGAAGAATTAGAGGACTTGATTGAGGACAGGGAAGTTGTGGCTGCACTGCTGGGTCTGCCTCTACTGTGACTTTGACCTAAATGATAATAGCATCGTGGTGGTGGTGGTGGTGGCAGTCCCTCGGTGGTGAGGATGATTGTCTCGATAGAGTCATGGGCGGGATAGGAAATCTACATCCATGGTTGATGTAGAGATGTCTGTGCATGGGTTTGTTTAACATGGGAATGTTCTTGCACACTGACAAACACAGATCCTTAGTTTGAACTGATGGGTGGGAAATCCTAAAAAAAAAAAATCTGGGTCTGATGACCTGCTGAAGCCTTCTTCTGCTTTAACAGCCATTGGGTCACAAGCCATCACCTCCTCTGCCTGATCCGCCACTGAGGATGTCTTGATTCACCAGAGCCCTGTTTGCCATCTGGGTGTTCATAGTTACTGTCGCGGCCGCTGGACATACAAGGTCCACACCATATTACACCCCACCCCTCAATCCCCAACCTGCTCTGGTGTCCAGGTGTCACAATGTGGACAAGGGGTTGGATTTTGACACCCTGTTAAATTGCAAATACTGTTTGATAAGATGGGCTTTCAGGTTCTGGCCAGAAGGGGTGAACATGCTCTGGGTCAGGTGTGTAAATAAGCAAAAATCTGTATAATCAATACTTACAGAATAAAATACTCTAATTTTATGCTGTTTCAATGTCTACTCCTTAAGTGTCTGATGGAAAGCCAGGAGCACATTATTCTAAAATTATTTGGAAAACTTTCAGTGTTACAGAGTTACAACAAAATCATTGAAACTCAGACTAACTTCATCAGTGAGTTCCACATTGATACCAACAGGAGAGTTTATCAGGTCTGATCTTTTGTATGTGGTAGAATTCTGCTGGTTGAGCATTGAAGAGGCTGTCAGGGCTCAGTCACAAAAATATGTGCACATGCACATGTGCATTATACACTGCACTCACATATGCACTTTCTCTGTTTTCCTCCCTGTTAATGGTCCATCTTTAGGATTAATGGGTGTGGGCTGGGCAATGGTATTACTGTCCAGGCTCTTTTTGGATTAGCCTTCCACACAATGGGCTGCAGTGGCACTTTCCTCCATTCAGTTAAAATGAGCCTCGCGAGTCTCCCATTACAGTTCCACTAGACGCACGCCACAATGCAAACAAAGGCAATAGCTGGGGCATTACAACAAATAGAATTCTGTGTCATTTCAGCAAAAAGCATAATCGAAAAGCAATATCAGACCATTAAACAAAGCTATATCAGAGGTTCAATCAAAGGTGATGCAGCCAGAAGCTGGAGGTCTGTCTTTGAATTACACAATAATCCACTGTAATGTTCCCTCAATCACCTTTAGTCCACAGAACAGAAGCACAGCTTCATAATTACACACGGAAGAAAACGAAGTCTTCATAAACAAATACAGTTGGGTTCATTAGCCAAAACTGAGTTTAATTCACAAGGAAAAAAAAAAAAGCATTTGGGGGAATTGTGACTGGGAAGAGGGTTTTTTATGTTTGAAGGATAATTACTAATTCAAGCCAACAGTAGATAGTTACATTAAGTTTCATTCTTCAGATGTGGTCAGAAACGCCTGCACAGGATGACATCCTCAGTTTTTCTGCATTTAATCATCCTTGCATGTTTGTCCAACTGCCACTTATTTTCAGACTTATGTGGAGTATTTTGGTTTCTGCAAGGCACAAACATGTGGGAAGCCGTCCCGGAGTGGCCATATGTCAGCTCCTGTGGGGTTTGTTTAGGTCTTTTCAGCATCTTGTTATTATCTCTGATACATGGGACCAAAATACCTGCCGACGGATCCAGCTGGGCTGCAGTGTTTGGAGGACTCTGTTCATTTAGCCGTACCCAGAGTGAAACTTGACAAGTGGATGTGCAGGACTGCTGCCCTCCCATGAGCCTCAGCTGTGGTTAATTAATAAGCAGGCGCTTAGTGAGTCCGCTGCAGACGGGCCCTCACTGTCACATTCCCAGAGGCAGGGGTCCTAAATGAGTCATTAGATACTCCACGTGCACTCACGTGCACTCAGTGTGTGTGTGTGTGTGTGTGTGTGTGTGTGTGTGTGTGTGTGTGTGTGTGTGTGTGTGTGTGTGTGTGTGTGTGTGTGTGTGTGTGTGTGTGTGTGTGTGTGAACGAGCAAGTGAGCACCGGGGGTTGAGTTTTGTGCTAATGGACTTTTAATGACACCTACTCCCATCTAATCACCTGCTCTGGAAGCTCCCAGCATTTCAGGTAGACCAACGTTCGCAGCAAGGAGTTTCTTTTTAATGCCACCTGTTCATGGCTGCCCTCTCATTTGCGTGCCCAATTATTCCGTAATGCCCGGATCTTACTGTCTGTGCCCCTGAGGAGGCGTTGCATAATTATAATGTAAAAATCTGGTCATTTGCAGTGACATGTTGGTGTTTTTGCCCTAAGGCGGTGCTGAGCGTGCACCCTACTGTGGGTGTGTCCCTGAGAGGTGTCCGTGTCCTTCTGTTGATTATCAGAGAATTGCGACACAGTTGATGGTCAAAGCTAATTATCTATTAAACATTAAGCTAAGGTGCCATCTGTGATAAAGACTATTTTATTAAAAGAATACATTTTGTTGTTTATTTTGTCTTTGGGGTCCGTATCAGTTTGCAGTATTATCGAAACACCGGGATAAGATGTTTTACATGTGTACCAGTATTCCTTCCCGTTCATGTTTTCAGTATATCAGCATGTGGATGTGGCGAGCACATAGTCAGCTGTTTTCTGCGGCAGCTTCAAATGCTTTAAGCTAAATAAACGTGTGTCGTGGTTAAATGTCTGGACAGAACCGGACCATTACAAGGTGCTGGACTCAAATGCTGGGAGCACGAACCAAAACAGGTTGTGAATGAGAAGAGCTTTATTTACAACACAAAATAACTTAAAATACTGTGCTGAGCTGGAGGAAGCCTGCTGAGCCGAGACTGGGCCCACATATAGTGGTGGCAGTTCGGGAGCTGCAGTGCACACAGGGACAGACCTGGAAGTCTGAGAATGAGCTGGAGTCCTGTATTATATGGAGCTAGAACCAGGGCCAGGTGGGATGCAGAGAGACGAGGATGAGGAACTAGGAGGGTGGAGGAGAACAGAGGTGAGTGACTGCACTTGTAACACTGGAAGCCTTTAACCACAAACAGTTCACTGTAGACTTAAGGTGGGAATGTTCACAGTTCATGAATTGTCATCAGAGATCAGATGTGCCTCTTGTGACACAGTTCCAATTAAGCAGTACTTGGCTTCAAAAATGACTTGGAAAGTTCTTAGTAGTTCAGCAACAGAGTTCATACAGTTCTTTGGAAAACAATTCTTGGAACTAATTCTTAGTACTAGTTCTTGGAAACAGTGCTTAGTCATGCACAGTCGCACACAGGAGCAGCGTGAGAATGAGATCTCACAGACATGCAGGAACTTAGCTGAAATGTGGCAGAGCTATGCGCTCTGAGGCAGAGAGCAGAATGCGTTCCAAAGTGACAGCGTGCAGAGAGCAGCGAGGGCGCCACGCAGAAAAATGTCTGGAAACACAAAAGCTCTAAAACAGGAATTAGAGATGGCCAGGTTACCTGGAGATGAGCTACGGGAAGCTCAGATATCAGAGCGCATGGAAGTGGCAGGAATGACAGCGTGTAGAATCTGGCATGGTCAAGGTAACGGATTCCTCATGGAAGGCTCATGGAAGAGCTGAATCCAGTGGGTCAGGGTCACAGAACAAAGACTCTGGCAAAGACTGAGCTCACAGCCGCAGTTTAAGTAGCCGGCCCCTGATTAGGAGCTCATGAGTGTCAGCTGTGAGGAGATGATGAGCTGCAGGTGTTCCTTGGCTCTGATGTGCGCCCCCTGGAGGGAAAACAGACAAACTACACACAATAGATTAAAAAAGGGAAGGAGAGAGGCAGACAAAGGCAGACCATGACAGTGACATCTAACAGTGCAGTGGCAACACACAAAAAAAGCAGCAGCACAATAATACTGAGATAAATATAGGGAGAGGTCAGGTCAGAGGTGGATGACCCCTCGGGAGACCACACATCTGAAGGGCTGCTGGGTGACTCCTTTGGGGGGGGGTAAGATGTCATCTGAAGGACAAGAGGTCATTGGAATGGAGGCTAGGTGGTCCCTGACTACCAGGACACTCCTTCCATGAGCAAGTCAGGGTGGATGGCTATGTTGCCAGGAGTCCAGGGAACATGACAGTCACAGGAACAAGAACTAGAAACACATGGTTGACTGGTACAGTGGTAGCCGTCTCTGGAGTAGTGTTAAATATGTCACTGCTTCATAATGTAGTCTTTGTCATGTGTCAGATGTCCTTAGCTTTAGTGATATATTATTATTTCATGCAAAACATTTAGGTCTCGTCTGTTTTCATCTGCAATAATGCATGTTATTATAGTCTTAGTGTTTTAGGACACCGACATAGACTCATTATCAGCTCGTCTTAGTCATGGAAAAAATGGTCATTGATAATATATTTTGTCTCGTCGAATGAAATTAACACGACTGCAGTACATGCCCTGATGGCAGCATGGCAGTTGACAGCAGTTGCTATGGTAGCAGTCTTTAGAGCAGGGGTCTCAAACTAATTCCAGACAGGGCAGAGAGGCTGCAGATTTTCCTCGCAACCAACCAGTCCAGCAGGTGATGTCACTGAACACCTGATTCCATCTGCTCAAAGTGATGTTAATCAGTGAAATCACCTGCTGGAGTGGGTGAAGATAAAGAAACACCTGCACTCTCTCAGTCTTTTCTGTGTATTTTGTTTAAATATAGTAGGATCCTCAGGACAGAAACCGTCCTGGGTTTGCTTCAAAAATATTGGCCAATGAGCGATCCAGTATTATATAGAGATCAGTGGTTGCACTGGACTCCCCTGAAATCTGATTGGACACAGATGATTAACATGGCATGGTTGAGAAGAGCTGCATTTGAAATCAGTGTGTCATACTGACTGCCACAAAAAGTTCTAATCCACCTTAGTAGAAGATGAAAATTGTTTGCCTCCCATTTGAACTGAACACGTTTGAACGATGGACTAATAATGACACCAATGTTATATTGGTGAGTAAATGACCATATTTTATGCCAGAAATGATGTCCATGTTGTTAAAAGATGCTTTTCTCCTTTAATTCAGGTTGTTTTTTTATATGTGCATGTCTCCAGTGATTTTTTTTAAACAAGCAGGCAACTGTTGATTAACTAACCTCTTAATTTTGCTGTCTGAAGGACTTAAATAACCTCTTAATTTTGCTCTCTGAGTGGCACCAGGATGATGCATTTAACTTAAAAATACACATGCCACTGAGTGTTTCTCAACCAGGGTTGGGTAAGATTACTTTGAAATGTAATCCAAAAGTAATCAGATTACAAGTAATCCAAATGTGTTTCAAAGTAATCCTACCCAACCTTGTTCTCAACTGTAATCAAAAGTATTGGAACACTTAGTATTCTACACATTTGAATTTCTTTATGCCATTTCAAATACAAATACATCAATCTAAAGTTATCTTCTTTAAACTCAAACTGAACGTAAATGTCTGCAACCTGATATAAATTAATTAAAAAAAAAATACCACTTCCTAATGAAGTGGTGTAGAGGAGCATTTTCTTAAAAAGAAGACCTGACAGAAAGTACTTCCATGAGCAAGTCAAGTCAAATGCGTTGTTACATCCAATGCAGTTTGGTTTTAGAAAGTAACATTCTACAGAAACAGCCTGTAGCTATCTCTTGGAAAACATAAAATCAAATTTAGACAAAGGAGGAGTTGTTGGAGCAATTTTCTTAGACTTACGCATAGCGTTCGATACCGTAAATCATGAACTTCTCTATTCAAAATTACAAAGATTCAAACTATCACAAAACACAATAAGTTGGTTAAAATCTTATTTATCAGGGCGAAATCAATGTGTCAGAATTAATAATGTAGTATCTGAGATGAAACTGTGCAATATAGGTTTACCACAAGGGTCAATTTTGGGCCTGGCATTATTTTCTTTATATATAGATGATTTACCTTCAGTATGTGACAATGTGAGCATACAAATGTACGCAGATGATACAATAATATACACACACGGAACAAATATGACTGAGGTTGTGAGCAAACTAACTATAGCCATGGGAAGAGTTTTTACCTGACTTCAGGAATCCTGTCTAACATTAAACTTGGAAAAAACAGCAGCCATGTATTTCACTATTAAGAATAAATCAACAGTATATCCAAATATTATTATCAATGATCAAATTATAAAAAATGTAACTGAGTTCAAATATTTAGGGCCTACATTAGATTCAGCTCTCAGTTTTAAGAAGCATATAAAAAAGATCTCAAACATTTTTAAATTTAATTTAGTTACTTTTAAAAGCATGAGAAATACATTAATAGTCAAACTTTATTGCAGACTCCAACATCCAAATAGACATACCATCACATACAAAACATAAAGCAAATATGTAGTATAAGAAAAAGTGTATATATCACATAATGTTAAAAAAACAAATAAATAGATATATATATACACATACACACATATACAATATATATACATATATACATACATACATACATACACCCATACACATGTACACACCCATACACATACATACATAAAAAAGTGCTTATGCATATTCAATAAAAAGGCATCTAATAAATAGAAGCAGTAAAAAAATGCCATTAAAAAAAGTGCATACACATTCTATAAAAGGCACAAATACCAGTGTTTCCACATATGGGATTGGTATCTAACAGAACTGCACCAGGGATTGGTCAACTGCATAATGAGATTATTCCCGGACCCCTGCAGTCTCCATATAAACTTGTACATCAGTCTTCTCAGGGTAGCCTGGAAGGTGTTTAACCCTAAATCACAAAAGAGCTTGCTGGCACTACTACCCCTGGGCTTTTTGAGCAGGATTCTGAGACAGTCATTATACGCAACCTGACGTTTTTGCAAACTCTCCTTCTTATACCTCACCCAGAGGGGGGCCGTGTACATAGGGGTACAGTAAGCTCTAAACAAGTTCACCTTCACTTCATCAGAGCAGTAACGAAATTTTCTCACTAACACATTGGCTTGGACATACAGCATTCTTCCCTGTCTGACCATGTCAGCATCATCCTCCATCTTATCATTAACAATGTGTCCTAGATATTTTACATTGGTGCACACAGACAGTGTTTGACCAGAAAAATAGAAACCTGGGAAGTTAAGATGTTGATCCTCCTTGGTCCTACATATCATTATCATGCTCTTTTTGGCATTATACTTGATGTCAAACCTGACCTCGTAGTCAGAACATATATTAAGAAGCTGTTGGAACCCTGCACTGCTGGGAGATATAATGGCCAAATCATCAGCGTACATCAAGTGATTGATTAAGGTGTTGCCCACAATACACCCTGTTCTACAATCTCCCAACTGCCTTGACAGTTCATCCATGTACAAGCTGAATAGGCTTGGGGATAAAAGCCCACCCTGCCGTACCCCATTGCCAACTCTGAAGGGAGAAGATAAAAAACTCCCCCATTTCACCTGCATAGTCTGTCGGTCGTACCAATTAACAACAGAGGCTGCAAAATGCTTTCTAAATGCAATGATAATACCTCATTTCTAACAACGTAAAATCCTTAAAATCCTTGATCAAAAAAGTATTCAATATCATCATTGTCATATTTTGAGCAAATATGCTATGCTCAGCTTTGAAAATTTTATCTTTTTCCATGAGGTTCATGTTGTGTGGGCTGCCAGAAGAGGAGGTACTGCTGGCCCACCACCAGAAGGCGCCCTGCCTGAAGTGCGGGCTTCAGGCACGAGAGGGCGCTGCCGCCTCAGGAACAAGCCGTGGTGACAGCTGTCACCCATCATCCGTGACAGCTGTCACTAATCAACACATCTGGTATAAAAGCAGGAAGACACCTCCACCAAACTGCCGAAATATCATCTTCATCTGGAGGTAATACTCTCAGCCCCTTTTGTGAGATCAATAAATCTATTATTGTGAGTGTTTGCAGGAGAACCGGTCATTTTTGAGGAGGCTGTGCAAGACGGCGCTCCTTTTCAGCTGAGACCGCTGCAACGCGCTGAGTGAGAGGTGGAGGTGGCATTCCCACCATTGTTACTGGGTGTTCACACACCCACCCTTTGACTGTCTTTTGCTTTCTGCCAGCAGTACCAGATCCGACACGCCGGGAAGGTGGCCACCTGGGGACTCTGGGACTTGGCGGCTCCAGTATTCCTCGGGTTCAGGTGGTGGTGGAAATCGTGTGGTTCCGGTTCGTTTCCAGACGGGTGTCTCCTATCGTCGAGCCTGCCCACACGACACCTTTTATTAATCGACTGTTGCACATTCTGATTCTGCTGTGTTTGGTTGTGACATTCACACCAGTAAAGTGTTATAATTTGACTCCTTCCATTGTCCATTCATTTACGCCCCCTGTTGTGGGTCCGTGTCACTACACTTTCCCAACAGGATATCTCGGCCAGCATCATGGACTCCGAGGGGCGTCACCAGGTTGTTGGACAACCAATGGGAGAGCAGGGAGCGCAGGCATCTGCAGGAGGCGTGATTGGTGAGCTACAGCATATTCTCACCGCCTTTACGGCTCGAATGGATCAAATAGCCGAGCAAAACATCCTCCTGAACCGCAGGGTGGAGGCTCTCTCTGCGCAAGTGGCGGTGAGCGCTCAGGGCGCTGCTGCAGCTCCTCCTCCTGTCGATCCTGTGCTAGATATTAATGTTCCAGTGGTGGTCCAACAACCCCTCCCACCATCCCCTGAAGCATACATAAGCCCTCCTGAGCCATACGGAGGTTGTGTGGAGACGTGCGCGGACTTTCTTATGCAGTGTTCGCTGGTCTTCGCACAACGTCCCGTCATGTACGCGTCAGACACAAGCAAAATAGCTTATGTGATCACTCTGCTTCGGGGAGAGTCACGCGCTTGGGCTACAGCGCTTTGGGAGCAAAATTCACGGCTCCTTCATACGTACACTGGGTTTGTGAGGGAGTTCAGAACTGTGTTTGATCACCCTAACAGGGGAGAGACCGCTTCAACTGTGCTGCTATCGATGAGACAGGAACGCCGGAGCGCAGCCGCTTATGCAGTCGACTTCCGCATCGCAGCTGCGAGGTCCGGCTGGAATAACGCTGCGCTCCGCGCCGCCTTTGTAAACGGACTGTCGTCAGTCCTAAAGGAGCACCTAGTGGCAAGGATGAACCGCGGGAATTAGATGGGCTTATTGGTCTCGTTATACGGTTAGACAATCGGTTGGAGGAACGCTGTCGGGAACGAGATGAAGGACGTGGCCGGGCGCGCGCCGTCCCTCTTCCTTCAGGGTCCGAGAAGGGTCCACCCTTCCCACGCTCCCTGGCCTCTACGTCCCGTGGGGCGACAGCTCCCCCTGCTGACGAAGCTATGGACACGAGCAGGGCCACATTTAGACCACCTAATAGACAGAGGAGGTGTCCACGCGGGGCGTGTTTTGTTTGTGGCTCAATGGAGCATCAATTGAGCGATTGCCCCGAACGGTTAAACACCAACGCCCGCCCCTTAGAGACTGGGCTTAGGGTGGGCCAAAAACTTCACGTGGGACACACACATATTGCCGCACGACTCCCAGTTACAATCCTTAGTGGGGATTTAACCCTTCAGGCCCCAGCACTGGTAGACACAGGGTCAGAAGGGAATCTGTTAGACAGCAGATGGGCCAGGGAGGTGGGGCTCCCTCTGGTGGCGCTACCTACATCATTGCAGGTGCAAGCACTAGATGGCACCCTACTCCCTTTACTCACACACAAGACACCACCAGTAACTCTGGTAGTGTCAGGGAAT
Source organism: Thalassophryne amazonica (assembly GCF_902500255.1). Classification (NCBI taxonomy): domain Eukaryota; kingdom Metazoa; phylum Chordata; class Actinopteri; order Batrachoidiformes; family Batrachoididae; genus Thalassophryne; species Thalassophryne amazonica. The sequence goes on from NC_047120.1 coordinate 7,813,843, forward strand.
CATAGGGAGGAGATTGAGTTTTTTGTGACTCCTTCTACCTCCCGTGTGATTCTGGGGTTCCCCTGGATGTTGTAACACAATCCCCGGATTGATTGGCCGTCCGGGGTGGTGGTACAGTGGAGCGAAACCTGCCATCGGAGGTGTTTGGGATCCTCGGTTCCTCCCGGTTCCCAGGCGAAGGAGCAGGTCCAAGTACCCCCCAATCTGTCGGCGGTGCCGGTTGAGTACCACGATCTTGCTGACGTTTTTAGCAAGGATCGGGCACTCACTCTTCCCCCGCACCGTTCATATGATTGTGCCATCGATTTGTTGCCAGGCGTGGAGTTCCCGTCCAGCAGGCTGTACAACCTCTCCCGACCTGAGCGCGAATCGATGGAGACCTACATCCGGGACTCCTTAGCTGCCGGGCTGATCCATAACTCCACCTCTCCGATGGGAGCGGGTTTCTTTTTCATGGGAAAAAAAGATGGCGGTCTTCGTCCATGCATTGATTATCGGGGGCTGAACGAGATCACGGTTCGCAACCGATACCCGTTGCCTTTGTTGGATTCAGTGTTCACCCCCCTGCATGGAGCCAAAATCTTCACAAAGTTGGATTTTAGGAACACATATCACCTAGTTCGGATCCGGAAGGGAGACGAATGGAAGACGGCATTTAACACCCCGTTAGGTCATTTTGAGTACCTGGTCATGCCATTCGGCCTCACTAACGCCCCCGCGACGTTCCAAGCTTTGGTTAATGACGTCTTGCGGGACTTCCTGCACCGATTCGTCTTCGTATATCTGGATGATATACTCATCTTTTCTCCGGACCCTGAGACCCATGTGCGGCATGTACGTCAGGTCCTGCAGCGGTTGTTGGAGAACCGGTTGTTTGTGAAGGGTGAGAAGTGTGAGTTTCACCACACTTCTTTGTCCTTCCTGGGGTTTATCATCTCCTCCAACTCCATCGCCCCGGATCCGGCCAAGGTCGCAGCGGTGAGAGACTGGCCCCAACCGACAAGCCGTAGGAAGCTGCAACAGTTCCTCGGCTTCGCAAATTTCTACAGGAGGTTCATTAAGGTGTATAGTCAGGTTGTTAGCCCCCTGACGGCCCTGACCTCACCAAAAGTTCCCTTCACCTGGTCGGATCGGTGCGAAGCCGCGTTTAGGGAGTTGAAACGCCGGTTCTCGACTGCACCGGTCTTGGTGCAGCCCGATCCTGGTCGCCAGTTCGTGGTTGAAGTGGACGCCTCTGACTCAGGGATAGGAGCCGTGCTATCCCAGAGCGGAGAAACCGATAAGGTTCTTCACCCGTGTGCCTATTTTTCCCGCAGGTTGACCCCAGCAGAGCAGAACTATGACGTGGGCAATCGAGAGCTCCTTGCGGTGAAAGAGGCCCTTGAGGAGTGGAGACACCTGCTGGAGGGAGCGTCAGTGCCTTTCACGGTTTTCACTGACCACCGGAACCTGGAGTATATCAGGACTGCCAAGCGACTGAACCCCAGGCAAGCCTGCTGGTCACTGTTTTTCGGCCGTTTTGACTTCCGGATCACCTACCGCCCCGGGACCAAAAACCAAAGATCGGATGCCCTGTCCCGGGTGCATGAACAGGAAGTCAAGACCGAGCTGTCGGATCCACCGGAACCCATTCTCCCGGAGTCCACTATCATGGCTGCTCTGACCTGGGACGTGGAGAAGACCGTCCGGGAGGCCCTGGCACGGAGCCCGGATCCCGGAACAGGACCGACAAACAGACTATACGTCCCACCAGAGGCCAGGGCTGCCGTCCTGGACTTCTGTCACGGGTCCAAACTCTCCTGCCACCCAGGGGTGCATAGGACCGTGGCAGTGGTCCGGCAGCGCTTCTGGTGGGCGTCCCTGGAGACTGGCTTACATCCAGGCCTGCACCACCTGCGCCAGGGGCAAGGCTGACCACCAGAAGGCACAGGGACTTCTACAGCCACTTCCTGTGCCTCACCGCCCCTGGTCCCACATCAGTCTGGATTTTGTCACGGGCCTCCCGCCGTCCCGGGGGCACACCACCATCCTCACGATAGTGGACCGTTTTTCTAAGGCGGCCCACTTCGTGGCCCTCTCGAAGCTCCCGTCGGCCCAGGAGACGGCGGATCTCCTCGTCCACCATGTTGTCCGGCTGCATGGGATACCAACAGACATCGTTTCGGATCGCGGTCCCCAGTTCTCCTCGCAGGTGTGGAGAAGTTTCTGCCGGGAACTGGGGGCCACTGTAAGCCTCTCGTCTGGGTATCACCTGCAGACTAACGGACAGGTCGAACGGGCCAACCAGGAGTTGGAGCAGGCCCTCAGGTACACGACCTCCGCACACCCGACGGCTTGGAGTGAACATCTGGCCTGGATCGAGTATGCTCATAACAGCCAGGTGTCCTCTGCCACCGGCCTCTCCCCATTCGAGGTGTGTCTGGGGTACCAGCCCCCTTTGTTTCCTGTGGTGGAGGGAGAGGTCGGTGTGCCCTCGGTCCAGGCCCACCTGCGGAGATGCCGTCGGGTGTGGCGCACCGCCCGTTCGGCCTTGTTGAGGGCCCGGACGAGGGCTAAAGCCCATGCAGACCGTCGACGGTCCCCGGCCCCTACTTACCAGCCCGGGCAGGAGGTGTGGCTTTCCACCAAGGACATTCCTCTCCAGGTCAAGTCCCCCAAGTTGAAGGACCGCTTCATTGGACCCTTCCCCATCCTCAAGGTCCTCAGTCCTACCGCAGTGAGGCTCCAACTCCCGGCCTCACTGCGGATCCATCCGGTCTTTCATGTCTCCAGGGTAAAACCGCATCACACCTCACCCCTCTGTGCACCCGGTCCGGCGCCGCCTCCTGACCGTATTATCGACGGGGAGCCGGCTTGGACAGTTCGCCGGCTCTTGGACGTCCGTCGAATGGGCCGGGGTTTCCAATATTTGGTGGACTGGGAGGGGTATGGCCCCGAAGAACGCTCCTGGGTGAAGAGGAGCTTCATCCTGGACCCGGCCTTCCTGGCGGATTTCTATCGTCGCCACCCGGACAAGCCTGGTCGGGCGCCAGGAGGCGCCCGTTGAGGGGGGGGTCCTGTTGTGTGGGCTGCCAGAAGAGGAGGTACTGCTGGCCCACCACCAGAAGGCGCCCTGCCTGAAGTGCGGGCTTCAGGCACGAGAGGGCGCTGCCGCCTCAGGAACAAGCCGTGGTGACAGCTGTCACCCATCATCCGTGACAGCTGTCACTAATCAACACATCTGGTATTAAAGCAGGAAGACACCTCCACCAAACTGCCGAGATATCATCTTCATCTGGAGGTAATACTCTCAGCCCCTTTTGTGAGATCAATAAATCTATTATTGTGAGTGTTTGCAGGAGAACCGGTCATTTTTGAGGAGGCTGTGCAAGACGGCGTTCCTTTTCAGCTGAGACCGCTGCAACGCGCTGAGTGAGAGGTGGAGGTGGCATTCCCACCATTGTTACTGGGTGTTCACACACCCACCCTTTGACTGTCTTTTGCTTTCTGCCAGCAGTACCAGATCCGACACGCCGGGAAGGTGGCCACCTGGGGACTCCGGGACTTGGCGGCTCCAGTATTCCTCGGGTTCAGGTGGCGGTGGAAATCGTGTGGTTCCGGTTCGTTTCCAGACGGGCGTCTCCTATCGTCGAGCCTGCCCACACGACACCTTTTATTAATTGACTGTTGCACATTCTGATTCTGCTGTGTTTGGTTGTGACATTCACACCAGTAAAGTGTTATAATTTGACTCCTTCCATTGTCCTTTCATTTACGCCCCCTGTTGTGGGTCCGTGTCACTACACTTTCCCAACAGTTCAAATGGTTTAAAAAATAGTTCATAATCAAGCTCAGCCACCTCTCAAGAACTTCATTCACCTGTCCTCTGATACAACAACAAGGGTAACAAGAGCAACCACTTGGAGGCATTGCACCATTCAAATGTAAGACTGCATTTGCACAATCGACATTTTCTTACAGAGCCACAAAGAAGTGGAATATATTATCAGAAGAAATAAAAACACAACCAGACTTTAAGACATTTTCTGTAAAGATAAAATCATGGCTTCTTCAAAACCAAAGATGTAGGCACTAAATATATAGCACTGCTAAAGGTAACACTGAACATGTGTAATAAGTATTCTGATTCTATACAGAAATTGAGAGATGAACTGTATGAAGGGTGAATATTTTTTACAAGTGTTTTGATATTGTACAGTAATTGAGAGGTTTAGATGAATTTATGAATGTCTTGACAATTTTGATGTTTTGATGCTGCATGTTATGAGTGACAGGGATTAATTATGAATGGTTGTTTTAAACGTTTTGGTATGGCACAGTATTTTAGAAATGAATGATGTAAGAATGAATTTAATATTATATATTTTATGAATTTAGTATTATATATTTTGTAGGTTTGTTTGTGATGTATTTAATAGCCCTATGTGTATCCCCCTGACCCTCAAGGACTACAGATGGAAATTAGCTGTTGCAGCTACAATCTGGTACAAACATCTCTGCTTGATGAGCATAATGTAATTGTATGCTGTCCTTGTACAAATAAATGGAAATGAAATGACAGAAGGTACATTTAAAAGTACATGCAAGCCTAGATTTGATGTTTTGGTGAAATAAACTTTTGTATTTCTTCATAATTGATGTAAATAAAGTTCAAGACATATTCAGTGACTTGGAAATGTTCATGTTTCCATCCCCTGACTTGTCTGAAGAAAACTGGCAATAAAACTGATTATTATTTCCAGGTTTTAGAGATCAAATTTTTATTCTTGTTTTTTTTTTTTTTTGTATTTCCTATATTTGAAATGGCATAAACAAATTAAAATGTGTGAAACACAAAATGTTCCAATACTTTTGGAGGGCACTGTATCCTAACCTGATGAGTGCAAACAGAGTGTGGTATTTTTACTGTTTTGTTTAAGAATGTTGAATTTTCACTGTTGCTGCACTTTGTGTGAAATCATAGTCATATCATATATCATATTGACATGACAATATTGAGATATGATCATTTGGCCATATTGTACAGCCCTATTATCAACTCGCTGAAAACTTTGAATATTAATTTACATCTACATTTAAAAAATGCTTAAAGTGGCAGGGGTTTAGGAGGGCTGTAATTAGGGGGCAATTAGGGGGCTGAAAGGCAAAAAAGAAAAATATTTAAAAAGGCTGGGGGTCTGAGGGGGCAGAGCCTCCCTCTCAGAAGCTAAAAGGTTTTAATTCTGAAGGACCTAAATGACATGGTGAAATGAAATGCTGAAGTCCTTCGCTTGTTCATGTCCGTGACATATACATATTATGATATCAAAACGAAAAATTTGCATGTTCTTGTTATGGAGGATACTGCAGCCAGACTAGTTTTGATCAGAGCTGTGGCATGGACTAATTTTGGCCAAAGCTTGTGCTTGCGCTAGTGCTTTTTAATGTGTAATTTTGGTTCTGTATGAAATGTGCTATTGCACGCCTTGACCCCCGTGCAAGCTTACACTACCTGGGTGGCATTTGGCAAAACATGGCAGAGTTTGTTTTGCTGACGGATGATGATTTGAACAAGTTAATTGATGGTGCTAATTTTCTAACACACACACACACATAAAATAAAACAAATCCACTATACTCTAAGCCATCTGGAGGCATGAAGAGCTGTTAGGATGAAGTGCTGGACTAATTTCTGATGCAATTTTTCACTGGACTGAGGAAAGCAGACGGCAGTCTGTACATGAAGTCAGTTCTCGGCATCACGGACTATATTGTCAGAACTGTTTTTGAACTATCTGACTGTTTTTGCAAGTTGACTGAGAATAATTTTGGACTCAAAATTATAATATCAAATGTATGTCTTTGTTCTTAAGGCAAATGTCCTGCCCAACAGGACAGGCCTTTGCTGAAAACAATCCAGGGGAGAAAAACCCCAATTTTGGGGCATTGTCAGGCACATTGTCCATTTTTTATCAATTCATTCTTTTTGCATGTCAAAATAATGTTAAAGATTGGTACAAATGCAGCCATAGGCCAACCCTGATTGTAGCTGAGGTGCACAAGACATTTCATACCCATGTGTGATGAACTACAAAATAAAACCATACAATTAGCAATTCTGGAGGACACAAAAGCATGAATGAGAATTTTGACATCTGCCATTGTAGAGATCGGATTAATCACTGCAATGCTATGGAAATTAAAGTGGGCGGTCTTAACCACCTGTCTAATATGCAGGACAAAAGACATTGTTGGATCAAAGACCAGACCAAATGTTTTTAATTTGTTCACTATGATGAGCCACACAGCGACAGTGCTGATTGATTAGTAAATGTCTGCGTCACAGGACCAACAACTTTCGTGGATAATTTAGGTGAAAGTCTTTGATCACCAGACAAGAGTCTAAGTCTTTTAGCTGCTTAATCATAAAAATGTTTTCTCAAAGGTGTCCAAAAAAGTGAGAGAGGATCAAAGCCTCAAAGCAAGTTTTTTTTGTTTTTTTTTTGTTTGTTTTTTTGCTGGTAAAAAGGAAGCAAAATTCACAGTCTTCAAAAACAGCAGGGCAGACAGCTTCAAAGAGACAAAGGCTGACAAGCATTTTTATACACTTCAGGGGTCAGTAACTCCACCCAAAGTGGGAGGCCTTTCTAAGCTTAGCACTTCTTCAATCACAATCACAACAGTTATTAATGACATCATTGTGCTGGTGCAAATGACGTCATTTCTTGGAAAATCGGCCACCCAGTGACTTCACTCAGGTGTCAAAAAAACCTTCATGGAAAATTACTAGGCCAGAGGGCTCATCTCTGGGTCAGCAGGCCCTGAGTCATGGACATTCACTCCTCTTGTAAACCCACATTTTTAATCCAATATTCATTTTCTTTAGAAATTAAGTGGTTTACTCTAATTATACCTTTAACTCCAAATTCTGGCCTTATAGTTTCCTTTAAAAAACATACATTTTGCACAAAACATATTTTGTTCTAAACATCTGTTCACTGTCATCAGAAATACACAACAAACCCCTTTCCTGACATTATGTATTATATGTTTGTCATTAGCACATCATCTTTCTTTAACAAAAATTATAACACACAACAATCACAGAGTTAAAATTCAAATCAAATCAATTTTATTTATATAGCGCCAAATCACAACAGTTGCCCCAAGGTGCTTTATATTGTAAAGCAAAAGCCATACAATAATTACAGAAAAACCTCAACGGTCAAAACGACCCCCTATAAGCAAGCACTTGGTGACAGTGGGAAGGAAAAACTCCCTTTTAACAGGAAGAAACCTCCAGCAGAACCAGGCTCAGGGAGGGGCAGTCTTCTGCTGGGACTGGTTGGGACTGAGGGCAGAGAATCAGGAAAAAGACGTGCTGTGGAAGAGAGCAGAGATCAATCACTAATGATTAAATGCAGAGTGGTGCATACAGAGCAAAAAGAGAAAGAAACACTCAGTGCATCATGGGAACCCCCCAGCAGTCTAAGTCTATCGCAAATGAAACAACCAAGGTGTTGTTATAGTTTAGACATTTTATTCAGGACATTTAACCAAAATATCTCATTAATCATTTCAAAATTCAGCCATTTATGTACAACCCCAATTCCAGTGAAGTTGGGACGTTGGGTAAAATGTAAATAAAACAGAATACAATGATTTGCAAATCCTCTTTCACCTATTTTCAGTTGAATACACCACAAAGACAAGATATTTAATGTTCAAACTGATACACTTTATTGTTTTTGTGCAAATATTTGCTCATTTTGAAATGGATGCCTGCAATACATTTTAAAAAAGCTGGGACAGTGATATGTTTACCACTGTGTTACATCACCTTTCCTTCTAACAAGTGAGTGACAGCTGGTACGGATGATGAGTGACAGCTGTCACTCCTGGTCGCTCCGACGCCCTCTCGTGCCTGAAGCCCGCACTTCAAGCAGGGCGCCATCTTGTGGTGGTGGGCCAGCAGTACCTCCTCTTCAGCGGCCCACACAACAGAAGCTTTGTAGGTGGAATTCTTTCCCACGTTTGCTTGACATACGACTTCAGTTGTTGTATTTTGCGCTTCATAACGCACCATGCATTTTCAATGGGCGACAGGTCTGGACTGCAGGCAAGCCAGTCTAGTACCCGTACTGTTTTACTACGAAGCCACGCTGTTGTAACACGTGCAGAATGTGGTTTGACATTGTCTTGCTGAAATAAGCAGGGACGTCCCTGAAAAAGACATTGCTTGGATGGCAGCATATGTTGCTCCAAAACCTGGATGTACCATTCAGCATTGATGGTGCCATCACAGATGTGTAAGTTGCCCATGCCATGGGCACAAACACACCCCCATACCATCACAGATGCTGGCTTTTGAACTTGTGCTGGTAACAATCTTTTTCCTATTTTGTCTGGAGGACACAACGTCCATGATTTCCAAAAACAATTTGAAATGTGGACTCATCAGACCACAGCACACTTTTCCACTTTGCGTCTGTCCATTTCAAATCAGCTCGGGCCCAGAGAAGGCGATGGCATTTCTGGATATTGTTGATGTATGGCTTTCACTTTGCATGGTAGACTTTTAACTTGCACTTGTAGATGTAGCGACAAACTGTGTTAACTGACAATGGTTTCTGAAGTGTTCCTAAGCCCATGCAGTAAGATCCTTTACACAATGATGTCAGTTTTTAATGCAATGCCTCCTGAGGGATTGAAGGTCACGGGCATTCAATGTTGGTTTTCGGCCTTGGCGCTTACGTGTAGAAAGTTCTCCAGATTCTCTAAATCTTCTGATTATATTATGGACTGTAGATGATGGAATCCCTAAATGCCTTGCAATTGAATGTTGAGAAACATTTTTCTTAAACTGTTAGACTATTTTTTCACGCAGTTGTTCACAAAGTGGTGATCCTCGCCCCATCTTTGCTTGTGAACTGCTGAGACTTTTGTGGATGCTCGTTTTATACCCAATCATGGCACTCACAGTTAGTGTCCTCAGTTCCCAAATGCTTATTGAGTGTTGTTAGAAGGAAAGGTGATGTAAAACAGTGGTAAACATACCACAGTCCCAGCTTTTTTGAAGCATGTTGCAGGCATCCATTTCAAAATGAGCAAATATTTGCACAAAAACAATAAGGTTTATCAGTTTGAACATTAAATATCTTGTTTTTGTGGTGTATTCAATTGAATATAGGTTTAAGAGGATTTGCAAATCATTGTATTCTGTGTTTATTCAGAATTTCACACAACGTCCCAACTTCATTGGAATTGGGGTTGTACAAAATCTATTTTCAAAGCTTATAAGTAACTGTAGAAACTAAATATGAGGATTATTTTAATAGATTGGTGATAAGCCTTGTAGAGTTTTATGTGACACGAACAGCCGATCATAATGTTTGTGCAGCAACTCTGATGCTGAAAGTTGGAAATTACTGATGTCCTGAGCTCATTGAAGCAATGAGCTTTTTTATTATTGATCATATTTCACCAATTAAATTTGAATCACAAAATCACTGTGTTCCCACTGGTTTAGTTTCATATGCGCTGCGCTGTGCTGGCAGAGGTAACAGGCAGCCAGCGTCTGTTATCACTCACTGTCAAAGTCGGTGCAGCCACAGTGCAAGTGTTAAAATTGCATGTCACTCTCCCTCGCCCCAAATCATTTCTGAAATGTGTTTCCTTAAAATAAAATAAATAAATAAAAAATAAAATAATAATAATAATAATAACAACAACAACAACATTAAGGGGCGAACAGCTTGGCTTAAACATGTTGGGGTTTTTTGCGGGGGGGGGGGGGGGGCAGTACTTCCTCTTCACTGCAAATACTGTCCCTCTCAAAATAAGACAGATAATCCAAAAGCTAGCCAAATTGTCTTGTATTATGCAAAAAAAATAAAAATTCTCAAGTCTCAGTATGTAAATGTGCCTTAAAAAGAGACAGAAATCTTTTTTGCAATATTCTCCTGCTTGGTGGCTCAATCCTCAGCATCCTTCTCCCTATATACCCTGGGTCCCTCCTCTGTACATGTCAGAACCATCTCAATCTCTTCTCTCTAATTTTATCTCCAAACCGTCCCACATGAGCTGTCCCTCTGATATATTCATTCTTGATCCTGTCCATTCTCATTACTCGCAAAGAGAATAGCAACATCTTCAGCTCTGCCACCTCCAGCTCTGCCTACTGTCTTTTTGTTAAGGACCACTTCACACATAACACGACATTGGGCGAAAGAAGCAGAAACCGGAAGAAAATCCGTGAACAAGAAACGAATTGGAGAACCGTGAAACATTCCACCTGCTGTCTGGAGGGACACACAATCAGACAGGCGTGCACGATACCTCAGAAAAGGTTTTGTGCACACTCATATTCGCACAAACACAGTGCAAGCACATGGACAGTCGCACACAGATCAGCAGAGCAACAAAATAAAACAACACCACAATTGATCGTACTTAATTCCTGTTATAAAGAGTGGACTTAGCTTCCAGCTAGACATACACCAGGAAGTACTGAAATGTCGTGGATTACTGTTCTCCCTTTTATGTTTTACATGAATTACCTGATGCACTCATCTCATGCAGACATCAGCCAGGCTCTCGTCCCATGAAGAGCCGGCTCCTGTGTCATGAACGCATCAGGCAACATGACGTGTCCAGCGCGCAGTGATCCGCTGGTGGCTGTGTTGCAAATGTGATATGTGTTTTAATTATTACAAGGTGGGGAAATCCCCTAGTTGCATGCACCTCGCTGTGGCGTCCAGAGTTGCGGTGCGCTGACGCGGCTGTCAGCTGACAGGTGCTGCATGTCCACAGTAAAGCATTTGAGCAAAGCAATCACACATGAATGAGTTCATGCCTTTACCCTTATTTGTTTCATTTAACCCTCTGGGGCCGACAGCTAAGACCAAGCTTTACTAAATTATAAATAACTTTTTAATAATATGAGATAGAAACTTACATTTTTTGCTGAAAAGTTAACTCTGCTGTCTTTCGAGCCAGCCATCAGCCATATTGTTGCTCACAGATCTTCACCTCTTTTCTAAGCCTAGCTTCTACTATTCTTTCCCATAACTTCATGCTGTGGCTGATCAAGTTTACACTCCTGCAGTTATTGCAGCTCTGCACATGACCCTTGTTCTTAAAAAGCAGAACCAAGACATCACTTCTCTACTCCTCAGTGATCCTCCCCAGTGGTATGAAATCTCGACCACCTTTGCACTCTTCATCCTTTTCATACCTTTCCCCCACTTCAGTCTTACTAATCCACAACACTTTCTGATTTATTTATTGGACAAAATCCAGCCTGCTTTCCTTTTCATTTTTTTATTCATCAACTCCTCAAAATACTCCTTCCACCTTCTCAACACACTTTCAGCACATTTCCAACTGTTTTTGTTTTCACCCTAACCTACTGCACATATTTTCCATCTCAGTCTCTCTGTCTGGCCAATCGGTACAAGTCCTTTACTCCTTCCTTTGTGTTCAGCTTCATGCACAGTTCACCATGTGCATTTACCTTAGCATTAGTCACATCTGCTTTCATCTTCCACATTTTGTTGTACTCCTGTCTGCTTTTATCATCATTGTGACTATCCCAATTCTGTTTCACCAACCTCTTTCTCCTTCGACTTTCCTGGACATCTTAATCGCATCACCAACTGCCTTGCCTTCTTTCTTCTGTCCAGATGCTAAACCCAGTTCCTTCCAAGTTGTCTCCCTCACCACATCTACAGTTGTTGTCCAGAATTACATCACCTCCATCCAGTGCTTCTCAACTCTTCCTTGAACTTTACTTGTCTTTGTCTTTCAGCTTCCATCATCTGATCCGTGGTTCAGTTCTCACACCCTTCCTCTTCTTCACCTCTAAACAAACTGTACACCCTCCCTGTTGTCTAGCTATTAAACTGTTCACTTGCTGCCACCTTACAATTTCCATTTTCTTTTAGTTGCATCTCCTACATAGAATATATTTTACCTTTCTCCACACTTGTGTGTATCCCTGTTCTCCTCCTTCATCACATCCATTTCCATTATATTTCCAAAATCTATTATCATCTGCCCTTCCAAATTCCTCTCATTGATGTGATGTCTACTTTTTGCATCCTTATCACCTCTGTTCCCTTCACCAAGCAACATGTGCTCCAGTCAGCACTCTTTTATGATACAAGCTACTGCAGGGGTGCCCAACCTTTTCTGAACCAAGCTCTACTTTTAAAGTTGACAGTGTATTGAGATCTACCAAGTCATATTGAAAGCCATAGCGTAGCCACAGCACCAATACAATAACACAATTTTCTGGCATGAAGAAAGATTTATCAGTAATAATACATTATTTAATTAAATGTGCATGGTGCAGTGAATAAGCACAAGTAGGCCTAGGACTAGCCTGTAACAACACAACAGCCCAAATAATACAATATCTAATTCAAGTTGGGAAAACTGTTCCCTACCTTGGTGGGACCTCTGACACTGAGATGAGGCAGCTAGTTTCTCATAGTCCGGACAGTAGGGGCTGAGTGCAGCCATAAGCAGGCGGCAAGGTGGTCAGTCATACTGAATCTGTATTTTGATTTGATGATTTTCATGTGTAAAAAGGCAGATTCACAAATATGTTGATCCAAAAAGTGCAGTCAAATTCTGTGCAGTTTGTCTGAGGTTGGGTTACTTCTCTTTCTCCATTAAATTCCAGAATTTCATGCCAGGTGTTGCTCTGACCACGGTCCATGGCCAGGGACTGTGGTCCTGCGGCTTGCGTCACACACATATTGTGATGATGATATGATGATATGACAATGATGATGTTATCACACATATTGTGCTCCAAGTACCCATGTACAAGCCATGGTGATGCTTGCGTGTCTGCAAACAATGACAGCATGTTGAAAAATAAAAAACAACCAAGATCACCTTTGGATCTCCCCCAGCCACCTCTCAGTGCACACAGCGATGCCCATGCAGCCAGAGCTGCACCATGGTGGCCTGCAGCAGCTGTGAACTTCACTGACCTGACCTCCAGTCACTGTATGCGAGGGAGGGATGTTTTTAGTTCATTTCATTTCATCTCATTCATGTATTTTCATTAATATTAATTTTACTTCCATGGGCATGGTTCACAAACAAAAAGAAATGGGAGGATGATAATTATTGTATTCACTGCTCTTTATAACAAGAATTCTAATCTAATTACATTTTTTCACAAATCTGATTGGTTAATTGTGTGACATATCAGGCGTATAATATCTGCGGAATGGTGGCCAAAGATGTATTACTCCTCGCCCTGACCAGTGTTTTGATGAGATATGTCATTACTGTAATGTGTGCGCAACTGCGCATGCGCACTATTGTCGGGACGTGGCACTTTCGAGAAGCACAATTCGTCAGAACACCGGCTGCACACACTGCTAGCTGTTACCTCAGAGTGAGAGAAAGTTGCATCACACCGTCGAAATGGGTGAATTTAAGATACTGTATGAAAGTATTGATGTGGATTCTGATACAGAATTACCGTTTCACGTTTGATCGATTTTAACATTTGATGGATTACTCCGTACTCTGACCAATGTTGGCTTCACGGTAAGCCTAGCCTCGCCGACTGAATTACCTACAGAAAAATAAACCGTGCAAACAATGGAATTGGATTAGAATGGGAATAACCGCCTTGTGTCTGATGATGTGTGGATGTTCATGCTGTTAATACTACTTTAAAGCTGTATATTCGACCGTATAACCCAGCATAAACGTCTGCCCATCATCAGACAACAGGGTTATTCCCTAATTTAACCCTCTGGGGCCGACACCGTCGTATACGATGGCTAAGACCAAGCCTTACTAAATTATAAATAACTTTTTAATGATATGAGATAGAAACGTACTTTTTTGCTGAAAAGTTAACTCTGCAGACCTTCAAGCCAGCCATCGACCATCTTTGTACTCCTCATAGAAGCTGTGTGATGATGTGTGCAATGTGAGTGTCCAATCGGAATTGGTTCACTGTCACATGGTTTTCCAAAATCCAATCGTAGGGCAAATTCACCTCACGTGAAAAGCCAAAGATCGTTTTCAGGAGTGATATGTTACTAGTTGCCCATTTGAATAGCCCCCTGGGTGCTCCAATGAGTACATACTATTGGGCTCCAAATGCGCCCTGCGCCATTACACACAGCGATCAGTGAAAGCAGACGGAGCAGACAGAGAGCCTCTGATGACAATCTCACATGCTCAAACAAAGAGTGTGTAACTATCAGGATTGCTCCACTAGTTTGCATGTGAATGTTACTGGATAACTCTGTTGCTTTTACCATGAAGACAAAAAAACTGCATAGACCATTTTGTATATATTGTTCAAAATGTGCATTTGCGTTTATTGTTTCAACCTTATTGTTGCACAGTCTTTCACACAAGACCTCAAATTTGTTATATGGCTGGGGGGGCCTGGCTGCCTTTTTGTTTCTGTCCTTTGTTTCTCCTTCCAGGTGGCTTGCATTTGGGACTGAGTGGCTGTGTTGCTGAGGTTATCAGGACCTCACCCTGATCACCTGCGGCTCGTCAGGACTCACAGCTGAGGTGCATCTATATGGATTGGAACATGGTGGCATTTAAGACTGGAGTATACAGTGTGTATTTGCCAGAGACTCGACCTTGTGACCAGACGGGTGAGATCGTCGTCTCGGGAGCCATCTCATCATCAGTGGATGCAGAGAACGTCCAGGGTTTGATGCACGGTCTGTGAAAGAGGAGAGGGTGAGGTCTCATGCTCGTCAGCACACTTCCTGAGGTACGTTAGATTTTGTGACTAACATTTATACAGTCAGTAAATGTGGTGTCCCTCACACCTTATTATATTGAGCTGTACGTTAGTCATGTATCGGCTTCCACTGCAGTGGAGTTTTGTGAACTGGATGTTCCATGCCTGCAGGTTGGGAAGCTGATTAGTAATTAAGCCAGGAAGTGTTTGCTGTTTATGTACACCTTTGAGTGGTCTCTCTGTGTGTAGAGTGTGGACTCACATAATGGTTCCTTCTTTCACAGACTCGGTTTGTTGCGGCCACCTGGGGGGTGTCGGCGGGGTCCTTGGGTCCGAACGGCTTCTGGCTCCGGACCGTTAGCGCTGCTGGGAGCGCACCGTATCACCACCACGCCAGACCGCACACTCTTTTGTTGTTTTGTATCACATCACTGTTATGTATTAAATTCAGTTAGCCTTTGTACCGTGCTCTGCTTATTTCATACTGGGTCCTTCAAACGCTGGTCGGTTCTCCGAGCTGCGTCCGACACATAACAGTATTCTCTGGCCAAACATCACGGACCCAGCGGTAGCAGAGACGGTAACGCGCCGGGAAGGCGGCAGCAGACGTTCAGTAGTTATCCGGATCAGTTGCGGGTGCTCTCCGCCTGGATGGTGCGTGTTTGAGACCCATTGCTGAATACTGATTTGTGCTCTCTTGCAGCCGTGTTCCTGTATTGTGCCTTATCCGTGGGTCGTGGTGGAGTGTGACTGGCGACGGCTTCGCGTCACGCTCCGACCGGATAAGAGGTTTAAACAGGAGCTGCAAGAGTGTGTCTGTAATGGGGGCACGCGCACGGCGGAGCTCTGTGGCACGGGTCGCTGAGCTTCCTGTGTTACAGTTGTAGCCCCGCTTCCCCGGATAAAGATAACTACTGCGTCTGTTGTATCAGCTCCGGCGTTATTTAGTTGAGCACATTTTGGTTGTGTGTTGCACACAGCTGCGCACGGAGATGCAGCTCGTTTGTTTTCTGTCACCAAAGGGGTTTTTTTCATTTTTAGCACTTTGGCCCCCTCTTTTGGTGACTTAGTCACATTACAGTTAAGCTCTTAAGTTAGAACAGGTGTGTTCGATTTGTTTGAGCTTAACGGTATACGTCAGATTTGTTTTGTGTTAGTTCATTTCGTGTAGGTGTTTTTTGAGTCGGTTTTTGTGTGGGATTTATTTTTTTTTTCCACTGTTTGTGTCTGGGGTTGTGACCCTGCAGCCTGTCTAAGAAGAAAAAAAAGAAAAAAAAAAGAAAAGGGCCCGAACAACTGTATGTTGGTCTGTTAGTCTTTCTTTTTATTTCTTTTTGTTTCACCTCCCCAGGGTTTGATGGGACGGTCCCCTGGGGGGTGTTGGGGTGGTACTTGGATTTTTTTTTTCTTTTTTTTGTTTGTTTTTGTTATGCCCTCTCTTCTCCTCTGACTCCAGCTGGGTGAGCCGTAGTGTCGGCGTTGCTGGAGTGGTGCAGTTTGGTTATGCTGGGCGTTTCCCAGGTAACCTCTGCACCTGGGGGGGGTGTTTTCTTTTTGTTCCCTCTCTTCTCCTCTGACTCCAGCTGGGTGAGCCGTAGTGTAGGCGTTGCTGTAGTGGTGCAGTTTGGTTATGCTGGGCGTTTCCCAGGTAACCACTGCACCTGGGGGGGGGGGGGGTGTTTTTCTCCTTTTGTTTTTCCCCCCAGTTTCTGCCCTCAGGGTTTGACTGTGGTGTCCTCTGGGGGGGAAGGGCTGTGGGTCCATCTAGCCGTGGACGGCTGGGGCTGGGTCTGTTGGTCATGAGGGGAGGCGTCTCCTGGGGTTGACGAGTGGTCCTCTGGGAGGCGCTGGGAGTCCCCGTGGGTGACGTTGGATCCCAGAGGGACCTCGGCTGTGGTTATTACTCCTAGAGCTGGCGGGAAGTCCTCTGTGGGGTGTTGGTCCCTACATGTCGTTTGGGGGGGGGGGGGGGTTTCTCCTTTTGTTTTTCCCCCCAGTTTCCGCCCTCAGGGTTTGACTGTGGTGTCCTCTGGGGGGGAAAGGGCTGTGGGTCCATCTAGCCATAGTCGGCCGAGGCTGGGTCCGTTGGTCATGAGGGGAGGCGTCTCCTGGGGTTGACGAGTGGTCCTCTGGGAGGCGCTGGGAGTCCCCGTGGGAGTCTCTCTGTGTGTAGAGTGTGGACTCACATAATGGTTCCTTCTTTCACAGACTCGGTTTGTTGCGGCCACCTGGGGGGTGTCGGCAGGGTCCTTGGGTCCGAACGGCTTCTGGCTCCGGACCGTTAGCGCTGCTGGGAGCGCACCGTATCACCACCACGCCAGACCGCACACTCTTTTGTTGTTTTGTATCACATCACTGTTATGTATTAAATTCAGTTAGCCTTTGTACCGTGCTCTGCTTATTTCATACTGGGTCCTTCAAACGCTGGTCGGTTCTCCGAGCTGCGTCCGACACATAACAAAATTACCTTTATAAAGTGTCAAAACAGTTGTTTATTATAGTTTGCTGTGTGTTTGAATAAATGTGTGTGGAAAACTATTTTCCGCTTTTCTTTTTCCTCCCTTATTTTGATTGTAAACCTTTATTACACCTATAAAACACAACAAAATATATATATTATGAAAGCACAGGTTGTCCTGAAAAAAAAGAGATATAAAACTTGATTGTGGGATGCAAAGAGAGCTGTTAACAGTAACAATAAAACATTTATGTCAGGCGAGTGAACTGTCCAAAAAATGCCCTCGGACCCCAGAGGGTTAAATATTATAATAATACGAGGTCTGTCAATAAAGTATAGGTCCTTTTTTTTTTTTCAAAAACTATATGGATTTCATTCATATGTTTTTACGTCAGACATGCTTGAACCCTCGTGCGCATGCGTGAGTTTTTCCACGCCTGTCGGTAACGTCATTCGCCTGTGAGCACTCTTTGTGGGAGGAGTCGTCCAGCCCCTCGTCGGAATTCCTTTGTCTGAGAAGTTGCTGAGAGACTGGCGCTTTGTTTGATCAAAATTTTTTTCTAAACCTGTGAGACACATCGAAGTGGACACGGTTCGAAAAATTAAGATGGTTTTCCGTGAAAATTTTAACGGCTGATGAGAGATTTTGAGGTGATACTGTTGCTTTAAGGACTTCCCACGGAGTGAGACGTCATGCAGCGCTCCCAGGCACCGTCGTCAGCCTGTTTCAAGCTGAAAACCTCCACATTTCAGGCTCTATTGATCCAGGACGTCGTGAGAGAACAGAGAAGTTTCAGAAGAAGTCGGTTTCAGCATTTTATCCGGATATTCCACTGTTAAAGGAGATTTTTTTAATGCAAGACGTACAGACGGATTGCAGCGTCGGCTCGCAGCCGCTGCGATGCTCTGCCACAGGAAAAACACCTGCGTTGGAAGCCTTAAGAACAAGTTGGAACATGTCCAGCTGTTAAACAATTTCTCATATACTCACTCCACTGAAAGCCATCAAAAGCCGCCTGGATTTTACAAATGGTTATCAACACGGAGGTGTTTTTCCTGTGCCGCCGCACCGCGCCAGCTGCGTCCCGACGCGCTGACCCGTCCGCACGTCTTTCATTAAAAAAAATCTCCTTTAACAGTGGAATATCCGGATAAAATGCTGAAACCGACTTCTTCTGAAACTTCTCTCTTCTCTCACGATGTCCTGGATCAATAGAGCCTGAAGTGTGGAGGTTTTCAGCTTGAAACATCAAACATGCACCGATTGAGGCTGAATGGCGTCAGAATGACACATCCGGCCACATTCGGGAAGTATTGATGTGCGGTCTGAAGACCAATGGATGACAGTCTGTAAGCAGTCTACATATTTGGTCCCATTCGCTTGACTGTCCCGAGTGTGTTGCACATGTTCATTCAAAACACTCTTGGTGCCATGGAGATGTAACACACATTTGACGGCGGTCTATATGCAGTTTTTGCGTCATCTGATTGCAGTCTACACATTCTGACTTCATCAAAACAGCATCTGAAATGATCTGATTGTGGTTGATTAAGCTCTGAGATCGATTGGTCACAGCAAAGCCTGCCGGCATGTGGTGCACGGATGTCCACCTCCACTGGACTCTATCCAAGGAGGGCAAAGGGAATGTTGATATGTAATAACATGTATGTGGCACACATACATGTTATTACATATTTTTGCCAGCTTGCACTCGACCGAGACGGACGCACTTTTCTCTTCTCCCTCCCTCCTTATCTTTCCTGCTTTTGTGGCGTGTTGTCTGTGAGGCTGCAGCTTTGCTCTTCTGGAAACGACAAAAATGGATCTGTTAAAGTGGTCTCTGAACGCAATTGACACTATTTTTTCTACAAGACCTTCGGGAGCGGAGGACCCGACCTGTCCTGCTGGGACGCATGTGATGGGTTACGTGATGGACTCGTGGAGGAGATGGCAGGTCATGTGCCTTTACATGCTTTCTGTGGAGGACGTTGAAGATGTGTACATATTCGGCTTGGTGGTGACCGGCTTTCTGATGTGTGGAGCGGGCACTCTGCTGGTTTACCGGAAAATCAAGAAAGTGGAAGCAGCTTTGATTGGTCGTTCCAAGCTGATTGATTCGATTGGGAAGGCAGTGGCTGCGCAGTCGGCGGGGGTTAACCGCGCGTTGGATGACATCTCTAGGAAGATTGCAGCCCTGGAAACCCGCTATGACCGTCTGTGAAGACCACATTCTACATTTCAGATGCATTGAGAGCCACTCTGTTCTCAGAACTGTGGAATCTTTCAGGCGTCTGTTAATCTGGCTATTCATTTGGCTTCCCCAAATACAGCTGCACTTCAAGGTCGCTGTGATAAGAAACCTCCTCAGAAGAACAACACTTAAGCCTCGCTCCCTGGTCTTCCCCCCTCCCCTCAGCTTCTCCAGCTCTGACGTGAACTGTGGACTGTCCAGGACTTTCTCAGCCTGCGCAGGGCTGTTCCCTCCCCCCCCCAGACTGTTAGACAAGGCCGTCGACGGCGCTGAACTGGCTGCCTTCCGGAGTGTTCTGATAAACTGGTCCTTTCAAATCTCGGTTGTCGTCCTGTGTCCTTGTTTTGTCTCTGTGATTATTGTTTTTTGTGCTGATGGGATTTTTTTTTTTCCTCATTGCCGCTGTGTAATGCAGTGGCTATGAGGGTTTTTTTTCTTCTCCTTTTCCCTCGTGTTTTGCTTTCATATATATGTTTTATGTACCGGGCCGGCCTATGTGTTGTGTGTTATGTGTGTTGTTTGTTATGGGTCAGTGTTGGTTTGCTCAGCCCTGCTGTTGACCAAGGCAGGGATGTACATCTGGAGCTGGTCCCCGGGCGCCTAATGGCGACCTCTGCTCCTACTGGCAAATAGGATGGGTTAAATGCAGTAGCCACATTTCATTGTGCAGGAAAGTTCTTCTGTTCTGTGCATATGACAATAAAATTTTCTTGATTCCTTGATGTGCAGTGAATGTGAACAGCGTGCAATCAAACTGAAAGTACCGTGTGCCACTGCGCCTCTCCGTGGTCTCACGCGCAGTAATGTGTCATCGCACACGTCAGAGGCTCAGAGCTGAACGGATCTCACCGCTGTAATATACATATTATTACTTGATCACCTTGATCTAAACTCTGCAGGTGTGATGTGGAACTGTATCGCCAGCCCATGACAACATTATTAAACATAAACTCACCTCTAGCACAGAACCACATTCATTTCACAGCGCAGATCACACAGGATCCAAACCACAGCCTGTGGTGAAAAACCTCTCACCCATCTGCTGTGTGCTGCAAATAAAGATGGCTAAAATTATATCCCATGTAATAATCCAACTGATAACACAGTGTACAGAGTTGCGTTCTGCTCCTGAAGTGAACAAAAAAGGCTGCGTCGGACGCATGGTGTGACTGCTTGACCCACTGCCAGGAAACTTTCAGCAAACATGTCCAGTGGGATGCGCGTGCACGTGCACGGGGCGCAAATGATTACTGGCTCATGCAGCCGCTATGAACACACAAAGAGCTGAGTGATCATTTCAGCCCGTGCTCGTGTGCATGCACGTGCACCCCGTGCACAAGTGCACACACTTTAGTGGCTCATTCAGCCGCTATGAACACACACACATGCACACAGCTGAGTGATCATTTCAGCACGAAAATGCACGTGAGGTCAGTAACACTGTGAAGGAGAGGATGAGTGCAGATGTGATTGCATGACTGAGTGAGTGACTGAGTGAGTGACTGAATGACTGCACCATGCCGGCTTTGACACATATGGCATGAGTCCGGTCCATACGTTGGTTGTCCAGTATCGGGGACTGTGCAAAGGGACCACTCCAGTCCCGTGTTTGCCATCCAGACATTTGGACATCAGGCAGTCTGTATCTGTTGTATACATTCACTTTGGATGCCATCATGCATGCTGACCACACCTTCCCCCCCCCCCCCCCCCGACTGAGTCAGATTCTGGCAATATTTGCCGTTTCGGCCTGGTTTCTGCACATTCTTTCCATGTGTGATGGGGGCTTAAGCTACACCAATTTAGCGTAGCTTGATGAGAGTCTCGTGAGGAAAATCACACAAGTTCATCTGATTTTAAACAAGTGTGACCATGAGTTAGCGAGAAGGCGACACTGAACGTCTCTTTTTTGTGATCCTCTCGGGAGAACCTTGACATGGACATGGGACGTGACACTGCCCCAGCCATTTGTGTTAGCAGTGTGCATGTCTACTGGATCATTGACTGTTGACATTGAATTGAATTGAATTTATTAGACACCCACGCAACAAAATTTCACCCATATACAGTACAACAACAAAACTCGTAAATTAAGTTGTCATAGAAAAAAACAGTAAGAAAAAAATAAACAATGTACGAGGTCTATTAGACAATAAACCGACCCTTTTATTTTTTTTAACTATATGGATTTGAATGACGTGCGATTCCACCAATCATGCTTGAACCCTCGTGCGCATGCGAGAGTTTTTTCACGCGTGTCGGTGACGTCATTTCCCTGTGGGCAGGCCTTGAGTGAGATGTGGTCCCGCCCTCTCGGCTGAATTCCTTTGTTTCACACGCTGCTCCAGACGGCGCGCGTTGCTTTATCAAAATTTTTTCTGGACCTGTGAGGAATATCCGAGTGGATACTATTCGAGAAATTAAGCTGGTTTTCGGTGAAAAGTTTAACGACTGATGAGAGATTATGGGGTGTTTCTGTCGGTGTAAGGACTTCCCACAGAGCGGGACGTCCTGCAGCGCTTCCAGGCGCCGTCATCGGCCTGACCTGAAAACATCCTAATTTAAGGCTTAATTCACCCAGGACATTGTGAGAGAACAGAGAAGATTCAGAAGAGGCCGGCATGAGGACTTTATGCGGACATTCCACTGTTTAAGGACATTTTTTAATGACGTGCGCGCAAATTCGCTAAGTCGTTTCTGTGACGACTCGGCGAATCTGTGTGCGCCGCGACAGGAAAAACACCTCCGTGTTGAAAACCATTTGTAAAATTCAGGCGGCTTTTAATGGCTTTCAACAAGTGAGTAACTGAGAAATTGTTTAACAGCTTGGGCATGTTCTAACTTGCCCGTTAAGGTTTCCAACGGAAGTGTTTTTCCTGTCGCGACCCCCCGCGGTTGGGTCCGGCCCGACATGCGACTCTGCCCGCACGTTCTTTCATTACAAAATGTCCGTTAACAATGGAATGTCCGAATAAACTCCTCATGCCGACTTCTTCTGAAAGTTCTCTGTTCTCTGACGACTTACTGGGTCAACAGTAGGGTTGGGTACCGAAACACGGTGCCAATAGAGCACCGGTTCCGATGTAAATGGTAGTAACAAGACCGAATAAGAATGAAAATTTCGGTGCCTCATTTCGGTGCCTGACTTTTTTTTTCATGAGCCGAAAGGGGGCGACCGACCACAGTGTTCCGGCATCAACCTGCGTGACGTCAGCGCCGCATTAGCTAATGAGAACTGATAGCAAGAGGATCAATAAAAATGCCGAAGGCGAAACGCTCCAAAGTTTGGCTTCATTTCACACCCAAGGGCAACGACTCTGCGACGTGCCACAGATGTCATAAAACAATTGCATGTAAGGGAGGTAACACATCAAATTTGATGAAACATCTGGCCAGTCACGGAGTTTATTTGAAAGCTGAACAATGCACGGTGTTTGATAAACTGAGCGACGTTTCACGGCCCAGCACTTCGGCAGCAGGAGCTGCAGGGCAAATTGAAGAAAGTCCCACTCCCAGCCCTGCTAGTGTGGCGTTGCACATCACCGATGATGACGATGACAGCAGCCGTTCCTCTTCAGGTAAGTTTAGTTTAATGCCAACCGCAAATCTTGATTATTAAGTGTCTTAGGTTAGCATTAGCAAGTATTGTTGCATTTTAACAGCGTGTGTCTAACGCCTGGCTATGTATAGTTCCACTTAGTGTCTGCTGACGTTATGCTTAACATGAACCTCATAACAAGTACTGTATGTATGCAAAATGTACGAGATTGAATGCGCATTTTGCACAAGATTGAATGCGCAATTTTGCAATTGCATAGGAACAACAAATAGGTAAGCTATAGCTAAAGACTGTAGGCCAGTTGTACGTGACCTGTCGATATACCTGTCTCGAGGCTACACTATTAAATATTTCTGCTCAATGTCTGCTTAAAGCAAAAGTCTGAATATATGTAAACAAAATGTTGAACTTTCAGTATATTTACATCAGTATCAATTTTCGTTTAATGAGTAACAGGTGTATATTATTAACTATTTTGATAGTAATGTTTTTATTTCTGGCTTTCAAGTAACCACAGTGACTCCTTTCACCCTGGCTAAGAAGAATGCACTACCCAAGGAGAAGGTGGAGGAAATCCACAGGGCAGTCACCAAATTTGTGGTGATGGGGCTTCATCCATTTTCCACGGTGGAATTACTATCTTTTAGGTGAAAATGTGGCAGATATTAAAATAGACTAATATATACACACACACACACACACACACACACACACACACACACACACACACACACACACATATATATATATATATATATATATATATATATATATACACACACACATACATATTGTTTTTTTTGAAGGGAGATGAGCATTGCCCTGAACCCTAAATATCAACCACCATCCAGGGATGACCTATCCAACACCTTAATACCTGCATGGTATTCTGTTGTGAAACAGAATGTCATCCAACAGCTTGCACACGTCAGCAAAACTGCAGTTACTTGCAATGGATGGACCAGTGTGGCACAGGACCACTATCTGACAGTGACTGTTCACTACATTTACAAGGGCAGCATCCAGCAGAAAGTTCTGAGCACTGAAGCAGTTTATGAGGCTCAGACAGGGCTAGTGGTGGCAGAGGAAATCCACAAAATTCTTCAGGAGTTCAAGTTGACTGGAAAAGTCCTTGCTGCCACAGTAGACAATGCAAGCAACTTGGATGTTGCCCTGAAAAATTTTAAATTTTTAAAAGTTGGATGCTTTTCCCACACACTCAACCTGGCAGCACAGAAGGTGTATGGCATCCAAGCTGTGACCAGGTGGTGTGCAAAGATCCGTGCAGTGGTGGTGTGGTTGAAGCACTCCACCATAAGCAAAACTGTTTTAAGAGAGAAGCAACGACTCCTCAGTAAATAGCATTAATATAATCATGATACATTTAAATATAAGAAGTCGTTTATTGTAATTCAAATGTCTGTGTTTTAGATTTGCCAGAGCATAATGTTATCCTTGATGTGAGGACTTGCTGGAATTCTCTGTACATCATGGTTGAGCGGTTTGTGGAGCAGTTCCCTGCAATCCAGGCAGCTTGCCTCGATCAAAGGCTGAGGAAGCCAATGGAGAGGGACAGGTGAGGTGATAGACAGGAGGGTCCCTTGTAATAATGTCAGTTTAACTTTTGTAATTATTTTCATTCATTTTTTTATTATTGTTTATATTCCATAGACTAGAGCGGCTCACTGACTGATTTTGAGAAGGCAGAGGAATTCATGAAATGCATGAAAGTCCTGTACACCTCAACCCTCTGCGTGTCAAGTGACAAGTCCCCCACATGCAGCCAAATCATCCCAATCCTCACAAAGCTGGAGGCACGATATTTACCCACAGATGATGACAGTATGTTTGTGGCTGCTATAAAAGAGAAGGTCTGGGGAGATCTCGAAAAAAGATACCAGGTACTATCTATTTGCAGCCAATCTCTATGTTCACAAAGAGAGAAGCCAAACTACACAATTTTTACTACTGGACACTAAATCATGTTTTCATTACAGGATAAAGAAATTCAGAACTTCCTTCAGGAGGCCACATTGATGGACCCTCGCTTTAAAGGCAAGCTGGAAGTTGGTGTTACAGAAGCTTGGGATAGGCTTGAGAAAGCAACGATTGACAATGTCACGGCAACTCAGGTATTTTACAGCATATTTATATATGCTCTATGTCTATGTTACAGTTTCTTTAACTAAGTATTTCTGTTTTGTGTGTAATCGGTTTGTGTCTGCAGCTTCCACTAGAGGACCATCATCAGAGTGAGGCAGAAGTAGGTGGTGATGGTGATGATGAGGTGGAGGTGGAGCAAGAGGACACACATGTAAGTGCAGTCATATACTATTTATCTTGTCTACAATGATGATGAATAGTTGTTTTTTGTGTTATACTAAACTTGTTTGTTTTTTACAGCAAAGAGGAGCTCACAGGATGTCAGCCTTGGAGCAGTTATTTGCGGATGAAGACCGGGAACTTCTCCACACAAGCAGTGCCCTCTCTATCATGGAGCAGGTCAAGAAAGAGATTGAGCTCTACAAAGGCATGCCAGCAATTACATCTGGACAAGACCCTGTGGCTTGGTGGTGGGGTAAGAGGGATACCCTCCCTAATTTGTCTGCCTTGTCAGAGGTGTATTTGTGCGTGCAGGCCTCCGCAACCCCTCTGAGAGGGTTTTCTCCTGTGCTGGACATGCAATTAGCCAGGAAAGATGCCGTATATTGCCAGAAAAGGCCAATATGCTGATATTCCTGCAGAAGAACTGAAATTGAAGAATTGAAGTTATTTATATGTGCAATAACTGTTTTATAATATTTTGTTCCATATTTGTGTTATATTTATATTAAAGTGATTGTTCGGGTTATTGTTCTATTTGATATTATGGACATTTTATTTTATATTTAGTAT
Organism: Thalassophryne amazonica; assembly: GCF_902500255.1. Lineage (NCBI taxonomy): Eukaryota > Metazoa > Chordata > Actinopteri > Batrachoidiformes > Batrachoididae > Thalassophryne > Thalassophryne amazonica. Next base: position 7,839,729 of record NC_047120.1, read on the forward strand.
TATCATATGTTTTATTTATATTGTTTAAAGATTTACAACAACTTAATATTATGTTTCAATTTTATTTAGGAATAAAAGGGTATTGTTTTTTTTTTTGACAAAGTGTGTGCAGTTCATTTTTTTTAAAGTACCGGTTCGAGAACCGTTTAAGCACCGGTATCGCTTAAAAAATACCGAGTAGGCATCGGTATCGGATAAAACCCAACCGATACCCAACCCTAGTCAACAGAGCCTGAAATGTGGAAGTTTTCAACTTGAAACAGCGAGACACTGCCGCCTCGAAGCGCAGATCGCCATCAGGCGCCGTGGGCCGTCCTTAAAGCGACACTACCAGACCAAAATCTCTCATCAGCCGTTAAAATTTTTACCGAAAACCAGCTGAGTTTATCGAATGGTGTCCACTCAGTTGTGCCTTACAGCTTTGAAAAGATTTTGATCAAACAAAGCAGCAGTCTCTGAGCCATTCCTAAGCAATGAAAAAATCGACGAGAGGGTGGGCGCCTCCTCACTCAAAGACTGCCCACAGGCAAATGACGTAACCGACAGGCGTGAAAAAACTCTCGCATGCCCACGAGGGTTCAAGCATGTCTGATGTAATCACACGTGATTCAAATCCATATGGTTTTTGAAAAAAATAATAAGGTCGGATACTTTTCTAATAGACCTCGTACATGGTGCCTAAAGGCGTAGGCAGAAGCAAAGCTTATCAACGCCTACACCCCTTCATGAAGTCAAATCAAACCAGGCATATGTGCCTGTTCATAAACGTTCACAAATTCTGAACAACAGCAGCTCATAATTACAGTTAAAAGAAAACACATATTTCCCAAACAGCTCCCAATACAAGCTAGTTACCACCTTCATATTTCAGTAGAAAAGGTTCAAGTATAACAACACCTTCATATAACACAACTCAACCACTTTCATCTAATACATATCTGGAGAATACCATTTCTTTGTATATATATTTGAACCGGTTGATATCTGGACATCGCTTGAGTTTCTCAGGTAGATTATTCCATTTTTAGGACCACAAAGGGAGACACAGAAGCATTTCCTGGTTATCCTAGCACCAGTAATTTTAAAATGATACAAACCCCTTAAATTATACAATCCTTCTCTTTGCGTAAAATATTCTTGAATTCTAAATGGTAATTGCTTATTTTTCACTTTATACATCAATTGAACAGTCTTGAATAAAATCATATCATAAAGTTTTAATATCTTTGATTTAATGAACAATGGGTTGGTATGGTCCCGATACCCTGCATTGTGGATTATTCTTAATGCTCTTTATTGAAGGATGAATAATGGTTGCACTGTAGTTTTATAGTTATTGCCCCAGACTTCAGCACAGTAAGTCAAGTAAGGTGCAATCAATGTGCAGTACAGAATGTGTAGTGATTTGGCATCAAGAATGTGCTTTGCCTTATTTAATAATGCAATACCTTTGGATGTTTTCTTTTGAATATATTGAACATGAGCTTTCCAGTTAATTCTATCATCAATAATCACACCAAAAACTTATTCTCTTTGACACATGCTATGTTTATCCCAAGTATATTTAACTGTGTATGTACATCCTTTTTATAATTTCCAAATATCATTTTAGTTTTAGACCAATTTAATGACAGCTTGTTAATATCAAACCAATTCTTCAACTTGATCATTTCAGTTCTTAAATAATAATTGTTTCAAATTCTCAAAGTTTGTGTCATCAGCAAAGAAAACTGCTTTAAACACATCTGAATGTTTACATAAATCATTGCTATATGAACTTGAACTTGAACTTATTTATTTTGGCACACAAACTCGTCAATAACAAAAACTGATACACAAGACAGTTCCACAGTGACATGTGTGACCAAAAAGGTCACACATGTCACATATACAAGTATAAAATAAATAATTTTGGTCCAAACACAGAGCCCTGGGGAACCCTGCAAACTATGTCCAGGTACGAAGAACAGCAGTCCCCGAATTTAACAAACTGCTTCCTGTTTTGTAAATAATCTTTAATCCAATTCAGAGCCACTCATCTGATCCCATAAAGTTCCATCTTTTGAAATATGTTGTGATCAACTGTGTCGAAAGCCTTTCTTAGATCAATAAATAAACCGATTACTAATTCCCTTTTGTCCACATGTTTATTTATCTCTTCTATTGCATCGAACAAAGCCACTGCAGTGGACCATTTTGCTCTAAAACCATATTGACTGTCATCAAGCAAGTTGTGTTGTTCAATAAATTTATCCAATCTGTTATTGTAAAGTTTTTCCAATATCTTAGAAAATTGTGACAATACACAGGCCTGTAGTTAGTAAAAAGATATTTGTCACCAGATTTGAATAAAGATATCACCTTTGCCACTTTCATACCATTTGGGACAATTCCAGTTTTAAATGATTTCTTAAATATATAAGTTAATGGTTTAGCAATTTCTGTAATTATTTTCTTTACTAAGGCCATATGTACATCATTATGATCAGTTGACTTTTTGCTTTTACATGTGCTGACTACCATAAAAAACTCCCTTTTTTAACAGGAAGAAACCTCCTCCATTCACCAAAAACCCAGGATCAGATACCAACTCAACATAGTTATTATGAAAAATGATACTCTTACTCTTAATACTGTTAAACGATATACAAAACGTTTCTGCATATTTTTCACAAATTGTTATCATGTGACACATTGCAGCATGACTAGGCGATAATAAAATTACATCATTGGCATATCCTATTGCACCACAGAATACATTACCTACATAACAACCATACCCTCAAGCTGCAAGCTGATTTAGCATACCATCTACAGTAAGTAAATTGAGAACAAGGTAGGGCTAAGGACTGCGCCCTGCTTCACACCATTACTAGCTGAAAACCACTCAGAAAAAACATTCACATACCTAACACACATCCTCTGCCCAATATACATATTTTTAATAAGTCTGACATAGAGTGGGTTTACATTTCTATCTAACAAGAGCTGAAAAAGCCTGCAAAGCTCAATTCTGTCAAATGCCCATTATTTATATAATAATCTATAGTCTCTAACATAACAGAGGCTGCAAGTGCAGTGGAATGTTTACATTTAAAACCAAACTGCAAATTACATGTACAGAGCTTCTGTTTTCAATTTTCAATTTATTTTCATTTATATAGCACCAAATCACATCAGAGTTGCCTCAAAGCACTTCACACAGGTAAGGTCTAACCTTACCAACCCCCAGAGCAACAGTGGTAAGGACAAACTCCCTCTGAGGAAGAAACCTCAACCAAACCAGACTCAAAGGGGTGACCCTCTGCTTAGGCCATGCTACAAACATACATTACAGAACAAGTCACAGAACAATTCACGGACGAATATACAAGAAATGCTATTGGCACACAGGACAGGAGGATCGCCAACACGAATACAACTCCCATCTCTGGATGGAGCTGCACCTTAAACAGAGAGAAAAAACAGAATCAGGCATCAGCAAGACAAAAAATACTGTATAATTTGCCAGCATTAAACAAGAAAAACAGAGAAGTACTAAGGTGATCGCCGGCCACTAGCCCTAAACTTCACTAAAAGAATTTAGGTAAAGTTGAGGCCGTGGCCCACTCCAATTACTAATAAATGAATTAAAAGAGTAAAAAGCGTAAAACAAAACTGTACCAGTATGCTAGCCATATGAAAGGGAAAATAAGTGCGTCTTAAGTCTGGACTTGAAAATCTCCACAGAATCTGACTGTTTTATTGACGCAGGGAGATCATTCCACAGAACAGGGGCACGATAAGAGAAAGCTCTGTGACCCGCAGACTTCTTATTCACCTTAGGGACACAAAGTAGTCCTGCACCCTGAGAACGTAAAGCCTGGGCCAGTGCATAAGGTTTAATTAGGTCAGCTAGGTAGGGAGGTGCCAGTCCTTGAATAATTTTCTAGGTTAGTAGCAGAACCTTAAATCTGATCTCACTGGGACAGGAAGCCAGTGAAGGGATGCCAAAATGGGTGTAATGTGGTTGAACTTCCTGCTTCGTGTCAAAAGTCTGGCTGCAGCATTTTGAACCAACTGGAGACCCCTAATGCTAGATTGCGCTAAACCAGAAAATAGTGTTATATGGCTGGGGGGGCCTGGCTGCCTTTTTGTTTCTGTCCTTTGTTTCTCCTTCCAGGTGGTTTGCATTTGGGACTGAGTGGCTGTGTTGCTGAGGTTATCAGGACCTCACCCTGATCACCTGCGGCTCGTCAGGACTCACAGCTGAGGTGCATCTATATGGATTGGAACATGGTGGCATTTAAGACTGGAGTATACAGTGTGTATTTGCCAGAGACTCGACCTTGTGACCAGACGGGTGAGATCGTCGTCTCGGGAGCCATCTCATCATCAGTGGATGCAGAGAACGTCCAGGTTTGATGCACGGTCTGTGAAAGAGGAGGGGGTGAGGTCTCACGCTCGTCAGCACACTTCCTGAGGTACGTTAGATTTTGTGACTAACATTTATGCAGTCAGTAAATGTGGTGTCCCTCACACCTTTTTATATTGAGCTGTATGTTAGTCATGTATCGTCTTCCCCTGCAGTGGAGTTTTGTGAACTGGATGTTCCATGCCTGCAGGTTGGGAAGTTGATTAGTAATCAAGCCAGGAAGTGTTTGCTGTTTGTACACCTTTAAGTGTTCTCTCTGAGTGTGGACTCACATAATGGTTCCTTCTTTCACAGACTCGGTTTGTTGCGGCCACCTGGGGGGTGTCGGCGGGGTCCTTGGGTCCGAACAGCTTCTGGCTCCGGACCGTTAGCGCTGCTGGGAGCGCACCACGCCAGACCGCACTTTGTTCTTTATGTATCATTGTTATGTATTAAATTCAGTTAGCCTTTGTACCATGCTCTGCTTATTTCATACTGGGTCCTTCAAACGCTGGTCGGTTCTCCGAGCTGCGTCCGACACATAACAAATAGAACATTGCAGTAGTCCAATAAGAGATTAATGCATGGATCAAGGTCTCAGCATCAGCCATAGACAGGATGAGACGATTCTTCGCTATATTTCGCAGGTGGTAGAAAGCAGTCCTCGTAAAATTTCTAATGTGGAGGTTAAAGGACAATGTAGGATCAAAAATTACCCCAAGGTTCCTCACTTTGTCATTGTGATGTATGGCACACGAGCCTAGGCTGAGCGTTAACTGCTGAAATTGATGCCCATGTCTCACTGGACAAGGGAACTATCATTTCAGTCTTATCAGAGTTTAAAAGTAGAAAGTTTCTAGACATACAACTTCTCACTGCTGCAAGGCAATCTTCTAAGGATTTTATGTGAACGAGATTACCAACAGTTATCGGCATGTATAACTGAGTATCATCTGCATAGCAGTGAAAGGTAATACCAAAACACCGCAATATGTGCCCAAGGGGTACTATATAAAGGGAGAAAAGCAGGGGGCCTAAGACAGACCCCTGTGGAACCCCAAATTTCATGTCACTAAGGTTAGAGGTAGTGTACTGTACAAAAGACAGTGAGAACGACTGATCAAGTATGACGTCAGCCAAGCAAGGGCACTCCCAGTAATCCCAAAATGATTTTACAGCCTATCAAGACGAATATGATGATCCACTGTATCAAATGCAGCACTGAGATCTAACAGCAACAGAACCGTAGTGGTGTCTGAATCCATTGTAAGCAGAAGATCATTCACCACTTTAGTGAGAGCTGTCTCTGTGGAATGATATTTTCTAAAAGCAGACTGCAGTGGCTCAAATAGATTATTCTCAGTAGGATAGTCTACGAGCTGCTGTGACACCACTTTTTCCAGAATTATAGAGCAAAATGATAGATTTTATATCGGCCAATAGTTTGTCAATACACTAGGGTCAAGATTAGGTTTCTTAAGTAATGGTTTAATCACTGCAGATTTGAAACATTTAGGAACAGATCCAGAAGTTAAAGAAAGATTAATACAACCCCTGGCAAAAATTATGGAATCACCGGCCTCGGAGGATGTTCATTCAGTTGTTTAATTTTGTAGAAAAAAAAGCAGATCACAGACATGACACAAAGCTAAAGTAATTCAAATGGCAACTTTCTGGCTTTAAGAAACACTATAAGAAATCAGGAAATAAATTGTGGCAGTCAGTAATGGTTACTTTTTAGACCAGCAGAGGGGAAAAAATATGGAATCACTCAATTCTGAGGAAAAAATTATGGAATCATGAAAAACAAAAGAACGCTCCAACACATCACTAGTATTTTGTTGCACCACCTCTGGCTTTTATAACAGCTTGCAGTCTCTGAGGCATGGACTTAATGAGTGACAAACAGTACTCTTCATCAATCTGGCTCCAACTTTCTCTGATTGCTGTTTCCAGATCAGCTTTGCAGGTTGGAGCCTTGTCATGGACCATATTCTTCAACTTCCACCAAAGAATTTCAATTGGATTAACATCCGGACTATTTGCAGGCCATTTAAAACTTTCCTTTTTGCTAAAGCTTATAGTTAGGGCTGGATCAGGTGACCCTGAACCATCCCTTAGTTATGCTGCTATAGACGTAGACTGCTGGGGGGTTCCCATGATGCACTGTTTCTTTCTCTTTTTGCTCTGTATGCACCACTCTGCATTTAATCATTAGTGATCGATCTCTGCTCACCCTCCACAGCATGTCTTTTTCCTGGTTCTCTCCCTCAGCCCCAACCAGTCCCAGCAGAAGACTGCCCCTCCCTGAGCCTGGTTCTGCTGGAGGTTTCTTCCTGTTAAAAGGGAGTTTTTCCTTCCCACTGTAGCCAAGTGCTTGCTCACAGGGGGTCGTTTTGACCGTTGGGGTTTTACATCATTATTGTATGGCCTTGCCTTACAATATAAAGCGCCTTGGGGCAACTGTTTGTTGTGATTTGGCGCTATATAAAAAAAAAATTGAATTGAAAAATTGAATTGAATTGAATTTACCCTATGTGTCTTTTTGCAAGGAATATTTTCAGTTTTTGCTCTATGGCAAGATGCATTGTCATCTTGAAAAATGATTTCATCATCCCCAAACATCCTTTCAATTGATGGGATAAGAAAAGCGTCCAAAATATCAACGTAAACCTGTGCGTTTATTGATGATGTAATGACAGCCATCTCCCCAGTGCCTTTACCTGACATGCAGCCCCATATCATCAATGACTGTGGAAATTTACATGTTCTCTTCAGGCAGTCATCTTTATAAATCTCATTGGAACGGCACCAAACAAAAGTTCCAGCATCATCACCTTGCCCAATGCAGATTCGAGATTCATCACTGAATATGACTTTCATCCAGTCATCCACAGTCCACGATTGCTTTTCTTTAGCCCATTGTAACCTTGTTTTTTTCTGTTTAGGTGTTAATGATAGCTTTCGTTTAGCTTTTCTGTGTGTAAATCCCATTTCCTTTAGGTGGTTTCTTACAGTTCGGTCACAGACGTTGACTCCAGTTTCCTCCAATTCATTCCTCATTTGTTTTGTTGTGCATTTTCGATTTTTGAGACATATTGCTTTAAGTTTTTTGTCTTTGATGCTTTGATGTCTTCCTTGGTCTACCAGTATGTTTGCCTTTAACAACCTTCCCATGTTGTTTGTATTTGGTCCAGAGTTTAGACACAGCTGACTGTGAACAACCAACATCTTTTGCAACATTGCGTGATGATTTACCCTCTTTTAAGAGTTTGATAATCCTCTCCTTTGTTTCAATTGACATCTCTCATGTTGGAGCCATGATTCATGTCAGTCCACTTGGTGCAACAGCTCTCCAAGGTGTGATCACTCCTTTTTAGATGCAGACTAATGAGCAGATCTGATTTGATGCAGGTGTTAGTTTTGGGGATGAAAATTTACAGGATGATTCCATAATTTATTCCTCAGAATTGTGTTAGTCCATATTTTTTTCCCTCTGCTTGGTCTAAAAAAGTAACCGTTACTGACTGCCACAATTTTTTTTCTTGATTTCTTATAGTGTTTCTTAAAGCCAGAAAGTTGCCATTTGAAATGACTTTTAGTTTTGTGTCATGTCTGTGATCTGCTTTTTTTCTACAAAATTAAACAACTGAATGAACATCCTCCGAGGCCGGTGATTCCATAATTTTTGCCAGGGGTTGTAATTTCTAGCACAGTCGGCCCAAGAGTGGGCCATAGGTCCTTAAACAGTTTTGTTGGTATAGGATCAAATAAACAGGTTGTGCTTTTTGTTGACATTACGAGTTTTGTCAGCATGCCTGGTGAGATACTATCAAATTCTGTAAATATAGGTAATACCTCAGTAGTGGTGCCCACCTCAATAGCAGGGTGTAGTGGCTGGGTTAAGGCATGCTGGGATATGTTTAACCTGATGTCTTCTATTTTCTTCCCAAAGTAATCCAGGAAATCTTGTGCTGTAAAAGGAGAGCGAACTACAGGTGGTTGTCCATGCATAAGTGTTGCCACCATGTCGAACAAGAACTTTGAGTTATGCTTGTTTTTGTTGATCAAATCAGAGTAGTAAGTCCGCTTTGTAGCCAATAATGCATGCTTATAGTCTAAGATAGCATCATGCCAGGCAAGGTGAAATATTTCTAATTTTTAACAACGCCATTTCGGTTCTAGACCTCTTGCTCTATGCTTGAGGTCACGCAGATAATCGTTGAACCAAGGTGACTGTCATTTGGGGGAGCGTGGTTTTAACACAGGTGGTGCAATCATGTCGAGTGTAGTTTTGAGCACTGAGTTTAAACTATCCACAAGTCTGTCTACTGACTGGGTATTTGTCAAATGTGAAGCTAAGATATCAGGCAGTCTAGCTTCGAGTTCAGTCTTAGTTGAGGAGTTGATGCATCTCCGTAATGATATATAAGGTTGTTGTTCCACTAAACATGGCAGCGAAACTGTAAACTTAATAAGTGAGTGATCAGACACCACTGATGTAAGAGGCATGATGTCAGTATTTGTGACAGCAATACCACATGCGAGAACCAGATCCAGGGTATTTCCACTAATGTGGGTTGAATCCCGAATGCATTGCCGAAGTCCTAATGCATCCACAATTTCCATAAATGATTTGCAGAGGGGATCAGAAGGCTTATTTATATGAATGTTAAACTCACCAATGATCAAAATGTTATCTACACTAGTTGACAAGTTAGAGATGAACGCACCAAATTCATCTAAGAATTCAGAATATGGGCCAGGAGGCCGATATACAGTGACAATAACAGTGACAGTAATACGACTGATTTTAATTCTTCTGACCTTGGCAATGTGTAATATCCTGAGCAGAGTGGACAATCAGATGCTCAAATGAGTGATATTTTGTAACCCCCAACAGCTAATAGGCTAAACCTAGATTTATAAATAAGAGCAACACCCCTGCCTTGCTTCGCATCACGAAGGACGTGACTAAATGTATATGCTGGTGGGCAGGCCTTATTTAAGGGGAGGACAGCTGTAGGTTTAAGCCAGGTTTCACATAACCCAATCATATCTAAGTGATGATCAATTCTGTTGTTCTCTTCTAAGCACCAGTACATCAAATCCCTTGCATAATGCACTTTGAAGGCATATAGCAGGAAAATTTGCATATAGCCTGTTACATATGTGCTTATTTTTAGGAATTGGTAGCATAACGCTGCAGAGCATATCATATTCCCTATCATACAGGGAATATGATATGCTCTGCAGACATAGGAAAGGTTTCTGTTTCTCCATGTGTGGCCCTAGATCAGGGGTGGCCAAGTTCGGTCCTTAAGAGCCACCTTCCTGACACTCTTGGTTGTCTCCCTGCTCCAACACACCTGAATCCAATGAAAGGCTCATTAAAAGTCTGCTAACGAGTCTTTCATTGGATTCAGGTGTGTTGGAGTAGGGAGACAACCAAGAGTGTCAGGAAGGTGGCTCTCGAGGACCGAACTTGGCCACCCCTGCCCTAGATTATGGAATAACCTGGAATAACGGATGAACTCATACGATGTCCAAATATCAATCAGTTTAAAAATCTATATAAAAACATGATGTTTTCAAGATATGTATTTAATGAAGTACGATGAGTTTGTGTTGTCAGTTGTAATGTGAACTTGTTCGGTAACATCATTTGTGTATGTGCATGTATGTATATGTGTATGTATATCTATGTATATCTATGTATATAATATATATATATATATATATATATATATATATATATATATATATATATATATATATATATATATATATGTGTGTGTGTGTGTGTAATTATGTATGTATGTGTTGGTGTGTGTATACATGTATACTGTATATGTATGTAAATATGTTTGTAGACGAAGACACGGTGTTCACTTGTTATGTTTATGATAATGGGATTTGAGTTTGTGTTGTGTTAAATGTGTTTGTAGCATGGCCCAAGCAGAGGGTCACCCCTTAGAGTCTGGTCTGCTTGAGGTTTCTTCCTCAGTACATCAGAGGGAGTTTTTCCTTACCACTGTCACCTGTGTGTTTGCTCTGGGGGTTGGTAATTTGTATATATGTATGTATGTGTGTATGTATATATGGGGTGGACGTTTATAAGCTCACCCCCTTTTTGGTCACACATGTCACTGTGGAATTGTCTTGTATATCAGTTTTTGTTATTGACGAGTTGTGTGCCAAATAAATAAGTTCAAAGTTCATATCTTAATAGCATAATAATAATAATAATAATAATATAATATAAAAAAGCATAATAATTTTCCTGTCATCAACTGGGCCAAGAAACATTGTGTATGGATTTCTATCAATTAATTGCTGATTCATCCATGCAGTGTGTGTAATGTCAGCTGCCAAATCTGGCCCAACATTAGGAAAAAAATTATTAAAACTGTTCACCACTTGGTTCGTGCCATAGTCATCTTTATTATTATAAGTAAATTATGTTGGGTAGTTCTTTGCTTTGGGTTTATTTGTTTAAATACTAATCAATATTTTCCATGTTTCCTTTATGTTATTTTTATTATTGTTAGTATTTTTCCAAAGTATAATTTTTTAGAGTTCCGCATAATGGTTGTTAATTTATTTTAAAAATGCTTAAAGTTAATCTCAGCCTCTCTTGATTTACTTCTAATAAACTCTCTATATAACATATTTTTCATCTTACACACCTTTTGCAGCCCTTTTGTTATCCATGGATGAGCCTTATATTTATTATTTGCACTGCAATGTACAACCCCAAATCCAATGAAGTTGGGACGTTGTGTAAAATGTAAATAAAAACAGAATATAATGATTTGTAAATCCTCTTCAACCTTTATTCAATTGAATACACCACAAAGTCAAGATATTTAATGTTCAAACTGATAAACTTTATTGTTTTTGTGCAAATATTTGCTCATTTTGAAATGGATGCCTGCAACACGTTTCAGAAAAGCTGGGACAGGGCAACAGAAGACTTGGAAAGTTGATGAATGTTCAAAGAACACCTGTTTGAAACATTCCACAAGTGAACACTGTCATGATTGGGTATAAAAGGAGCATCCCCAAAAGGCTCAGCCATTCACAAGCAAAGATGGGGCGAGGATCACCACTCTGTGAACAACTGCATGAAAAAAATAGTCCAACAGTTTAAGAAAAATGTTTCTCAACCTTCAGTTGCAAGGAATTTAGGGATTCCATCATCTACAGTCAATCAGAGATTCAGAGAATCTTCTGATTGACTTTCTTCACGTAAGCGGCAAGGCTGAAAACCAACATTGAATGCATGTACCTTCAATCACTCAGGTGGCACTGCATTAAAAACTGACATCATTGTGTAAAGCAGTGGTCTCCAAACTATTCCAGAAAGGACCGAGAGGCTGCAGGTTTTCTGTGCAGCCACTGACTCCAGCAGGTGATTTCACTGATTAACATCACTTGGAGCAGGTGGGATGAGTTCATCAGAGAAATCACCTGCTGGAGTCAGTGGCTGCACAGAAAATCTGCACCCTCTGGGCCCTTTCTGGAATAGTTTGGAGACCACTGGTGTTAAGGATCTTACTGCGTGCACTCAGGAACACTTCAGAAAACCATTGTCAGTTAACACAGTTTGTTGCTACATCTACAAGTGCAAGTTAAAACTTTACCATGCAAAGTGAAAGTCATACATCAACAACATCCAGAAATGCCGTCACCTTCTCTGGGCCCGAGCTCATTTGAAATGGACACACGCAAAGTGGAAAAGTGTGCTGTGGTCTGATGAGTCCACATTTCAAATTGTTTTTGGAAATCATGGACGTCGTGTCCTCCAGAAAAAAGAGGTAAAAGACCATCCAGATTGTTACCAGTGCAAAGTACAAAAGCCAGCATCTGTGATGGTATGGAGGTGTGTTAGTGCCCATGGCATGGGCAACTTACACATCTGTGATGGCAACATCAGTGCTGAAAGGTACATTCAGGTTTTGGAGCAAAACATGCTGCCATCCAAGCAACGTTTTTTTCAGGGACGTCCCTGCTTATTTCAGCAAGACAGTGCCAAGCCACATTCTGCACGTGTTACAACAGCATGGCTTCGTAGTAAAAGAGTGTGGGTACTAGACTGGCCTGCCTGCAGTCCAGACCTGTCGCCCATTGAGAATCTGTGGCGCATTATGAAGTGCAAAATATGACAACGGAGACCCCGGACTGTTGAACAACTGAAGTCGTACATCAAGGAAGAATGGGAAAGAATTCCACCTACAAAGCTTCAACAATTAGTGTCCTCAGTTCCCAAACGCGTATTGGGCCTCATGTATCAACGTTGCGTACGGCGATATTTGAGCGTATATGGGGTGTACGCCAAAACGGCTGCGCTACTTGGCATTTATCAATGTGGTCGTTGGCGTACGCTGTGCTGAAAATATACACCAGGTTGAGAGGTGGCGTAAATTATACACCAAAATGAACCAGTGCTGGAATCCACATAAAAATGAAACTGATCAACATGATAAATAGTGCCATTATACAAATCAATGCATATGTTACATAAATAACACTTTCCTGATTATACTACATAATAATCAATACAAATCCCGCTTTTGCGGGATTGTTATGGAGCATGAACCGTGGTCACAGCGCTGACTGCAAAGACAGCACTGCTCGCCTTTTTCTCCAGACTTCGAGCCTGGAGCCAGAGCAGCGCTGAGCTTAACTTCATGTGGTGTGATTGTTTTAGACTATGAAATTGATAACAACTGTAGTTTCGTCATTCCCTTAATTCGCCCGTGCTGCAACCAGGTTTTGTCATCTCCATTCGGTTGTCACAATAAAATAAATACAGAAATACATTTAAAAAATAAAGAAATGTGTCAGATTAGGTGTGTCTTATTAATTGAGCGAGCAAATATCCACATGTCAAGAATTATTGACATGTGAAAAGAGAATACAGTGGTCCCTCGCTATAACGCTGTTCACCTGTCGTGGCCTCGGAGTCTCGCGGAGTATTTAGTCCAATTTTGCATGCCTTTTTTTACAGTGTTCTGTGTTCTGCGTATCTGTTTATAAGAATCTTGTTGCCCAGAAGAGAAAAGAGCGCCAACAACTACTCATAACTGTGTTTGTCACTCGGAAACAGACACCTGCAGCCAGGTGTGAGTGGGAAAAGGCGCAGCGCCAGGACGCAGAGGCCCGATCTGTGAAATACTGGTTAGTCACTATTAATAATTTCTTATGTGTCCAACCTCGTACGTTGATCGTTAAAATTAATTTGTTAGTTCTAAATGCCATCATAATTATTTATAGGAAAACATTCTATTTTTATTTCTCAAACAAATGATTGGGCCTGAAAACAGTTTGGTCTTATTTTCCTACTAAGGTTTGAACTTTGAGAGTGTTTACACACGAGAGAAAAGTGAAAAACTGTTCATGCCTGATTGAGAAAGTGTATAAACTGTGTAGTGAGGGGTTTTACAGCTTTGAAACGTCTATAATAATTGTAAAAAATAACGCTGACTACGTCGCGGTTTCGCATATTACAGGCTATTTTTTAGAACGTAACTCCAGCGATTAATGAGGGACCAGTGTAACACTTTATTGATTATATACTACAAAACAATTGATCCGACGGCCACTTTTGATGCTCTATTGGCACGCGTCGTGCTTGGTGGAGTTCTTTTTCATTGCTGTCTCCCGGCTTCCATGTCATAAAATGAGGGTGTGTCTGAAGCGGAGTCTGAATATTTATGGGCGTGTTTATTATAATTACATTCGTTTCCACCTGCCGCATTTATCAAGATCACGTCAGGCGTACTCCAGAAATGGGCATGTCACGGCAACTTTGGTGTATTTCAAGTTTACGCCGTAAATTTACGCCACAAGTGCACAACATTGATACATGAGGCCCATTGAGTGTTGTTAGAAGGAAAGGTGATGTAACACAGTGGTAAACATACCACTGTCCCAGCTTTTTAAAGCTTGTTGCAGGCATCCATGTCAAAATGAGCAAATATTTGCACAACAACAATAAAGTTTATCAGTTTTAACATTAAATATCTTGTCTTTGTGGTGTATTCAATTGAATATAGGTTGAAGAGGATTTGGAAATCATTGTATTCTATTTAAAATTAACATTTTACACAACGTCCCAACTTGGTTCTGAGTAGTCATCCGTCGACATGCCGCCGATGGGAATCTGGCACCTCCTCTGAAGATGCACATCCGGGCCCCATCCGTGGCACACAGCTAATGGAAGTTCACACACCTACGGCATGAATGTGTGTGTGTGTGTGTGTATACTCAACAAAATATAAACGCAACACTTTTGGTTTTGCTCCCATTTTGTATGAGATGAACTCAAAGATCTAAAACTTTTTCCACATACACAATATCACCATTTCCCTCAAATATTGTTCACAAACCAGTCTAAATCTGTGATAGTGAGCACTTCTCCTTTGCTGAGATAATCCATCCCACCTCACAGGTGTGCCATATCAAGATGCTGATTAGACACCATGATTAGTGCACAGGTGTGCCTTAGACTGCCCACAATAAAAGGCCACTCTGAAAGGTGCAGTTTTGTTTTATTGGGGGGGGATACCAGTCAGTATCTGGTGTGACCACCATTTCCCTCATGCAGTGCAACACATCTCCTTCGCATCATCCGTGAAGAGAACACCTCTCCAACGTGCCAAACGCCAGCGAATGTGAGCATTTGCCCACTCAAGTCGGTTACGACGACGAACTGGAGTCAGGTCAAGACCCCGATGAGGACGACGAGCATGCAGATGAGCTTCCCTGAGATGGTTTCTGACAGTTTGTGCAGAAATTCTTTGGTTATGCAAACCGATTGTTCCAGCAGCTGTCCGAGTGGCTGGTCTCAGACGATCTTGGAGGTGAAAATGCTGGATGTGGAGGTCCTGGGCTGGTGTGGTTACACGTGGTCTGCAGTTGTGAGGCTGGTTGGATGTACTGCCAAATTCTCTGAAACGACTTTGGAGACGGCTTATGGTAGAGAAATGAACATTCAATACACGAGCAACAGCTCTGGTTGACATTCCTGCTGTCAGCACGCCAATTGCACGCTCCCTCAAATCTTGCGACATCTGTGGCATTGTGCTGTGTGATAAAACTGCACCTTTCAGAGTGGCCTTTTATTGTGGGCAGTCTAAGGTACACCTGTGCACTAATCATGGTGTCTAATCAGCATCTTGGTATGGCACACCGGTGAGGTGGGATGGATTATCTCAGCAAAGGAGAAGTGCTCACTATCACAGATTTAGACTGGGTTGTGAACAATATTTGAGAGAAATGGTGATATTGTGTATGTGGAAAAAGTTTTAGATCTTTGAGTTCATCTCATACAAAATGGGAGCAAAACCAAAAGTGTTGCGTTTATATTTTTGTTGAGTACACACACATGCAATAGCCAAGTGGCCTCTGTGTTTGGGGAAATTGTGCACAGTGCATGTTTTGCATTTTGAGCAGAGAAGAATTTTCTTTCACCAAAACAGATCAAATCTAGGCTTACATCTCAGATCTACCTTCTGTCAAATTGTAGCTAAACTTTCAGGTCTTCTTTTAAAGAAAATACTCTTCTGTACCACTTCATCATGGTAAATGGACTGCATTTATATAGCGCTTTTCCATCTGCATCAGACACTCAAAGCACTTTACAATAATGCCTCACATTCTCTCCGATGTGAGGGTGCTGCCATACAAGGCACTCACTACACACCGGGAGCAACTAGGGGATTAAGGACCTTGCCCAAGGGCCCTTAGTGATTTTCCAGTCAGGCTGGGATTTGAACCGAGGATCTTCTAGTCTCAAGCCCAATGCCGTAACCACTAGACCATCACCTCCCCTCCCATGAATCTGTTTAACTGAGGATATAAAATAGAAAATATTTACTGTGCAGAATTTCTCCAATCACAGCCACAGAAGCCTATAACTGAATATCACTGTACGCCAAAGTCGTTGCATTGCATCAGTGTAGGTCTGACAAGTGAGTTACTCATCAACATTCACCTTCTAACTGATCTTACAAATTCCTCAGCAGCTGGTTAATAAATGAAAAATGTCTTCATGAACAAATACTTAATGCATCATTTATCAGGCATAAAAAATCAATTTATAAACCCATTTTAGAAGAACAAAACATTGACAAATGACTTACTGATGAGAAAAAAGGTGAACGAAGCATTAACTCATATCTTAACAAATGTTTCAATATGATATTTAAAGTGGTACTGCAATCTAGAAATATTAGTGAGTACAGAAGTGACACCATCACATCCTGTACTGTTCATGAAACTGTCATCACGTTGACTTCCTGACCCGTCCTCATGTCCTACAGTCTGTCTTCAAAATGTCTTTGTGTTCTCAGAACCACCACATTTGTTGTGGTATTTTTCCTGCAAATATATTCGTCAGTGGAGATTAATGACATGAATATGCAGCATGTGTTTTTATCTCAGGTGTTTGTGTTGATGGAATCTTTCATTTTTCAGGACTAGCACTACTTCTGTAACCTTGCTTTGGTGCTGCTACCTCTGCATGTTTAATTTTTTATTGAAATAATCCACTTGATTCAAGGTCTAGTTACAGGAAGCTGGAGGCTGGACATTACCATGCCGCATGGCGAGGCCAGTGCTGCTTCACAAATCCACTGTTATAGCAGTGCTGTGACTCAAACATGGAATAAAACATCAGCTTCTGGTCCAAAATAACAACATGTTACCATGTGGACTGATGGTTAATGATGATACCAACAATACTGATATTAAACTAATCATTTCATGAATAGCATTTAAATAAATGAACTGCATTTATTTAAGTGCTTTCAGGCTCAAAGCACTTTACAGTGATGCACCACCTTCACCCTTTCTCACACACACACACACACACACACACACACACCGCTGTCAGCATGCTGCCATTCAAGGCACTTGTGACAGCCGGGTTTGGTAGGAGACAAATGCAAGGCTCACTGTCACAGTTCTGTTTGCAAACAGACTTTAATGAAAAGGAAAGCAATGGTCGGTACACAGGGAGGCAGTTTGTCACAGTTCTGTTTGCAAACAGACTTTAATGAAAAGGAAAGCAATGGTCGGTACACAGGGAGGCAGTTCAAAAGGCATAACAGCAGTACAAAGATCATCAGGCTAGACGTGGTCTGAAAAAATGGGCAGGAGGTCGAGAACACACTGAAGCAGGCAGAGCTAGGAAACACGAGAACGAGAGCTGGTATGAAGGCACAGGGTGCAAAAAATTGGCAAAGAACCAACACAACCCGTGAGCTAATAAGCCCCATGTGGCAATCAGCAGATTATGGACAGGTGTGCATGGTAAGAACCAGAAGCGGGGTGTGGCCAGAGAGAGAGAGAGAGAGAGAGAGAGAGAGAGAGAGAGAGAGAGAGAGAGAGAGAGAGAGAGAGAGAGAGAGAGAACCACAGACAGACCCCAGCAATAAAAATCCCACAAGGACAGAATACACAGAAAAATAATACAAAAGCAAAAATAGAATAAAAACAAACCAAACCCCATCCATCCATCTTCTACCGCTTAGTCCAATTAAGGGTCGCGGGGGGCTGGAGCCTATCCCAGCAGTCATAGAGCGCGAGGCGGGGTACACCCAGGACAGGACACTAGTCTGTCGCAGGGCCACAAATAGACAAACAAACACAGACACACCCACACACACACCTACGGACAATTTGTTTTTAAAGATTCCAATCCACCTAACCCGCATGTCTTTGGATGTGGGAGGAAACCGGAGCACCCGGAGGAAACCCACGCAAACACGGGGAGAACATGCACACTCCACACAGAAAGGCCACGGGAATTGAACCCACAACCTTCTCGCTGTGAGGCAACAGTGCTAACCACGAATCCACTGTGCTGCCCCAAACCAAACCCAGTGTAGCGAAATTACATGCCTTGCAATGGGGGACCATAAAGATGTAACAAAATTAGTCGGCTCACACGGGAGCACCAAAATAAATGTAATTATTTGGAATAAATGGCACCTCACATGGGCACCAATTTAATGTTATTGTTATGTGGGCCGCTGAAGAGCAGGTACTGCTGGCCCACCACCACCAGAGGGCGCCCTGCTTGGAGTGCGGGCTCCAAGCACGAGAGGGCGCCAGACCCAGAAGAAGTGACAGCTGTCACTCATCGCACCAGCTGTCACTCATCTACGCCACTACATAAGCCGGACTGCAACTCCACCTCCCCGCCGAGAAATCAACTACCGAAGAGGTAATTTTCTCTGCTGACTCGAAACGTTGAGTAATAATCTGAACTTCTTTTGCAGCCGTTATCCTGTGGTGTTTGCCTTATCTGTGGGATTGGCATTTGGTGTGATCAGCGACGGCTTCGCCTCACACCCCAAACCAGATAAGTGGTTAAACAGGAGCTGCACGAGTGTGTGATTGGAGGTGGAGGTGCTCCCTCCTAACTGAGTGCAGACTGTGGATTACTGAGTGTGCGAATTCACACTCATCCATTCTGTCTTTGTTTTCTGCCAGCAGTACCAGGGTCGACAGCCGAAGACAGAGGCCACCTGGGGACTCGGGACTTGGCGGCTCCGGTGTTCTTCAGGCCGTTGGTGGTGGAAGCCGTGTGGGACGCGGCTCATCTCTCGTCGGGGGTCTTCTATCTTCGAGCCTGCCCACATGTCACCTGGTGTTAATTGACTATACATATCTTGTGTGTTTAGTTGTGTGTTGTCACAACATTAAATTGTTACTTATTGGCTTATTCATTGTCCGTTCCTTTGCGCCCCCTGTTGTGGGTCTGTGCTACGACACCTTCCCAACAGGATTTCTCGGCCATTCGTCATGGATTCCGAGGGGCGTCAACCCGAGCTTGAACGGCCAATGGAAGAGCCAGGAGCGCAGGCGTCAGCGGGAGGCATGTTGAGTGAGCTGCAGCAGATTTTAACCGCCTTCACGGCTCAGCTGGATTTGGTGACCGAGCAGAATGTTCTCCTTAACCGGAGGGTGGAGGCTCTTACCGCCAGGGTGGAAGCGCGCGATCAGGGCGCTGCTGCAGCCACTCCTCTTGCTGGTCCTGGGCCCGTAACAGACGTTCCACTGGTCGTTCAACGACCCCCCCCCACCATCCCCTGAAGCATACATAAGCCCTCCGGAACCGTACGGAGGCTGTGTTGAGACGTGCGCAGAATTCGTCATGCAGTGTTCGCTCGTCTTTTCACAGTGTCCTGTTATGTACGAGTCAGACGCCAGCCGGGTGGCTTATGTTATTAATCTGCTTCGAGGAGAGGCACGCGCCTGGGCTACGGCGCTTTGGGAGCAGAATTCACGGCTCCTAACGTCTTATGCTGGGTTTGTACGGGAGTTTAAACAAGTTTTTGACCATCCCAACAGAGGCGAGACCGCTTCGAGCGTGCTGCTGTCAATGAGACAGGGGCGTCGCAGCGCAGCCGAGTATGCAGTCGACTTCCGCGTCGCGGCAGCGAGGTCTGGCTGGAATAACGTTGCGCTCCGCGCCGCCTTCGTAAATGGACTGTCTCCGGTCCTGAAGGAGCACCTGCTGGCTAAGGAGGAACTGCGGGATTTTGACGGGCTTGTCGATTTGGTTATACGCTTAGACAACCGTTTGAATGAGCATTGTCGGGAGCAGGCCGGGGGGCGTGACCGGGCATGAGCCGTCCCTCCCCCTTCCGGTTCCGAAAGGGTGACGTCGTCCTCACGTTTCACTGCCAGAGAGCTCCGTGTGGCTACAGCTCCCCCTGCTGAGGAGGCTATGGACACGAGCAGGGCCAAAGTAAAGACAAACGTCAGACAAAGGAGGCTGGCCCGCGGGGAGTGTTTTGTCTGCGGCTCTTGTGAGCATATGCAGAAGGACTGCCCCAAATGGTCAAACTACAACGCCCGTCCTTAGAAACTGGGCTAAGGGTGGGCCATAACACGCATGCGGGGAAACCCCACAAATCTGCACGAATCCCAGTAACGATCCTTTGTGGGGATCTAACCCTTCACGCCCCAGCACTGGTAGACATGGGGTCGGAAGGGAATCTGCTGGATAGCAGATGGGCAAAGGAAGTAGGGCTCCCCCTGGTGGCTCTGCCGTCACCATTGCAGGTGCGAGCACTAGATGGCACCCTGCTTCCGTTAATCACACATCAGACCTTGGTTGTGTCTGGAAATCACAGGGAGGAGATCGTGTTCCATGTAACACCTTCTACCTCCCGAGTGATTTTGGGATTTCCGTGGATGGTGAAGCACAATCCCCGGATAGATTGGCCGTCCAGGGTTGTGACGCAGTGGAGCGAAACCTGCCACCGGGAGTGTTTAGGATCCTCGGTTCCTCCCGGCATGACGGCTAATGAGGAGGTTAAAGTCCCCCCCAATCTATCGGCGGTGCCAAAGGAGTACCACGATCTCGCTGACGTCTTCAGCATAGATCTGGCGCTCACTCTTCCCCCGCACCGACCGTACGATTGTGCCATCGATTTGGTCCCGGGCGCTGAGTAACCGTCCAGTAGGTTGTACAACCTCTCACATCCGGAACGCGAATCAATGGAGACCTACATCCGGGACTCTTTAGCTGCCGGGCTGATCCGGAACTCCACCTCCCCGATGGGTGCTGGTTTCTTTTTTGTGGACAAAAAGGACAGCGGACTCCGTCCATGCATTGATTACAGAGGGCTGAACGAGATCACGGTTCGCAACCGATACCCATTACCTCTGTTGGATTCAGTGTTCACGCCCCTGCATGGAGCCCAAATTTTCACAAAATTGGATCTTAGAAACGCGTACCACCTGGTTCAGATCCGGAAGGGAGACGAGTGGAAGACGGCATTTAACACCCCGTTAGGTCACTTTGAGTACCTGGTCATGCCATTCGGCCTCACTAACGCCCCCGCGACGTTCCAAGCTTTGGTAAATGACGTCTTGCGGGACTTCCTGCATCGGTTCATCTTCGTATATCTGGACGATATACTCATCTTTTCCCCGGACCCTGAGACCCATGTCCAGCGTGTACGTCAGGTCCTACAGTGGTTGTTGGAGAACCGGCTGTTTGTGAAGGGCGAGAAGTGCGAGTTCCACCGCAGGCGAGAAGTGCGAGTTCCACCGCACTTCTTTGTCCTTCTTGGGGTTCATCATCTCCTCCAACTCCGTCGCCCCTGATCCGGCCAAGGTTGCGGCGGTGAGAGATTGGCCCCAACCAACAAGCCGCAGGAAACTGCAGCAGTTCCTCGGCTTTGCAAATTTCTACAGGAGGTTCATTAAAGGCTACAGTCAGGTAGTTAGCCCCCTGACTGCCCTGACCTCCACCAAGGTCCCCTTCACCTGGTCGGATCGGTGCGAAGCCGCGTTCAAGGAGTTGAAACGCCGGTTCTCGACTGCACCAGTTCTGGTGCAGCCTGATCCTGATCGCCAGTACATAGTGGAAGTGGACGCCTCTGACTCAGGGATAGGAGCCGTGCTGTCCCAGAGCGTGGAGGCTGATAAGGTTCTCCATCCTTGTGCCTATTTTTCCTGCAGGTTGACCCCAGCTGAACGGAACTATGACGTCGGCAATCGGGAGCTCCTCGCGGTGAAGGAGGCTCTTGAAGAGTGGAGACACCTGCTGGAGGGGGCGTCGTTGCCTTTCACGGTTTTCACGGACCATCGGAACCTGGAGTACATCCGGACCGCCAAGCGGCTGAACCCCAGGCAAGCCCGCTGGTCTCTGTTCTTCGGGCGCTTTGACTTCCGGATCACGTACCGCCCCGGGACCAAAAACCAAAAATCGGATGCATTGTCCCGGGTGCACGAAGAAGCCAAGGTGGGGCTGTCGAACCCCACCGAGACCATCATCCCCGAGTCCACTGTCGTGGCCGCCCTTACCTGGGACGTGGAGAAGACCGTCCGGGAGGCCCTGGCAAGGAGCCCGGACCCAGGGACTGGCCCCAAGAACAGATTGTACGTCCCACCAGAGGCCAGAGCTGCCGTATTGGACTTCTGTCACGGATCCAAGCTCTACTGTCATCCCAGAGTGCGTAGGTCCGTGGCAGTGGTCCAACAGCGCTCCTGGTGGGCGTCACTGGAAACCGACGTTCAGGACTACGTCCAGGCCTGTACCATCTGCGCCAGGGGCAAGGCAGACCATCGGAAGACCTCGGGACTCCTCCAACCCCTGCCGGTGCCTCACCGCCCCTGGTCTCACATCGGCCTGGACTTCATCACGGGCCTCCCGCCGTCCCAGGGCAACACCATCATTCTCACGATAGTGGACCAGTCCTCCAAGGCGGCCCACTTCGTGGCCCTCCAGAAGCTCGCGACGGCCCAGGAGACGGCAGACCTCCTGGTCCACCACATCATGCGGCTGCATGGGATACCATCGGACATCGTATCAGATCGTGGTCCCCAGTTCTCTTCGCAGGTTTGGAGGAGTTTCTGTAAGGAGCTGGGGGCCACGGTGAGTCTCTCGTCCGGGTACCACCCCCAGACAAACGGCCAGGCAGAGCGGGCTAACCAGGAGTTGGAGCAGGCCCTTCGCTGCGTCACCTCCGCGCACCCGGCGGCCTGGAGTCACCATCTGGCCTGGATCGAGTATGCCCATAACAGCCAAGTCTCGTCTGCTACCGGCCTCTCCCCTTTTGAGGCATGTTTGGGGTACCAGCCCCCATTGTTCCCGCTGGTGGAGGGAGAGGTCGGTGTGCCCTCGGTCCAGGCCCACCTCAGGAGGTGCCGCCGGGTGTGGCGGACCACACGCTTTGCCCTGTTAAAGGCCCGGACGAGGGCCAAGACCCATGCGGACCGCCGCCGTTCCCCGGCCCCCACATACCAGCCCGGGCAGGAGGTATGGCTTTCGACAAAGGACATCCATCTCTGTGTGGACTCCCCAAAGTTGAAGGACAGATTTATTGGACCCTTCAAAATCCTCAAGATCATCAACCCGGCCACAGTGAAGCTCCAACTCCCAGCTTCACTGCGGATCCACCCTGTGTTCCATGTGTCCCGCCTCAAGCCACACCACACCTCGCCCCTCTGTGCTCCTGGACCTACGCCGCCTCCTGCCCGGCTCATTGACGGGGGCCTGCTTGGACAGTCCGCAGGCTCCTGGACGTCCGTCGTAAGGGCCGGGGGTTCCAATATCTGGTGGACTGGGAGGGGTATGGACCTGAAGAACGCTCCTGGGTGAAGAGGAGCTTCATCCTGGACCCGGCCCTCCTGGCCGATTTTTACAAGAGACACCCGGACAAGCCTGGTCGGGCGCCAGGAGGCACCAATTTAATGTTATTGTTATGTGGGCCGCTGAAGAGCAGGTACTGCTGGCCCACCACCACCAGAGGGCGCCCTGCTTGGAGTGCGGGCTCCAAGCACGAGAGGGCGCCAGACCCAGAAGAAGTGACAGCTGTCACTCATCGCACCAGCTGTCACTCATCTACGCCACTACATAAGCCGGACTGCAACTCCACCTCCCCGCCGAGAAATCAACTACCGAAGAGGTAATTTTCTCTGCTGACTCGAAACGTTGAGTAATAATCTGAACTTCTTTTGCAGCCGTTATCCTGTGGTGTTTGCCTTATCTGTGGGATTGGCGTTTGTTGTGATCAGCGACGGCTTCGCCTCACACCCCAAACCAGATAAGTGGTTAAACAGGAGCTGCACGAGTGTGTGATTGGAGGTGGAGGTGCTCCCTCCTAACTGAGTGCAGACTGTGGATTACTGAGTGTGCGAATTCACACTCATCCATCCTGTCTTTGTTTTCTGCCAGCAGTACCAGGGTCGACAGCCAAAGACAGAGGCCACCTGGGGACTCGGGACTTGGCGGCTCCGGTGTTCTTCAGGCCGTTTGTGGTGGAAGCCGTGTGGGACGCGGCTCATCTCTCGTCGGGGGTCTTCTATCTTCGAGCCTGCCCACACGTCACCTGGTGTTAATTGACTATACATATCTTGTGTGTTTAGTTGTGTGTTGTCACAACATTAAATTGTTACTTATTGGCTTATTCATTGTCCGTTCCTTTGCGCCCCCTGTTGTGGGTCCGTGCTACGACACCTTCCCAACAGTTATTAGGTATTGTTAAACTCCCAAATTGAATTAGATTGGCCGAGACCAAAATAATTAACAATTTTAGGGTTTAATAATTATTATTTATTTAGGATAATTTACTCGGGGCACCACCTATTTGAAGCATAGGTACTTTAATTTAAACATTCATTAATTTATCAGTCTCAAATTAATCAGTCTCAATTTAATTAATCAGTCTCGGGTCTGAAAGTCTGAATTCTACGATACAATTGACCAAAGGTTTCTTTCTGAACACCAAATGAACCACAGCAGAAATATTTACAATTTATTTACAATTATACAAGAAATGAACAGTTTACTGGCCATTTTGTGGATAGTGATTAAATAAGTTCATTTATGGACACAATTTGCTTAACTCATGAGATGTGAAAGAAAGATGAAGCTTAAAGACTTTAAGTCAATAAATCTGATTAGAATTTAGTGATGAAATTTGAAGCCAATTAGCTTTACCGCCCGTAGGACAGTTCATCAGACCGTTTATTCTGTCCTTGTTTGTGGTTAACCACATGGGGGTGACACCATGTTGTTTCTTCAGGCTGAGCCAGACTGAGCCCCATGGCTGTAGATCAGGACACCGGGTGCTCACCTTAAATCTCCCCCTGTCCTGGCTCCAGGAGGAGGCTTAACCCAGAGAAGGTGACTCTATTCTTTATTTTTGTCAAATACATTTTTTTAAGAACCCTTGTCTCCTCTACCCAGGAGCCAGTAGGCTGTTCACAGACAGGAATTCAAGGGGACTGGAGGGTGTCCACTTTAGTACAAGGTAATAGAAACAAGTGGCAGAAAATAAAGAATCGGTGTGAGGTGTTTTACATTTCATTTTCCATACCATTCCATCTTTTTCTGATATTGGGTTGTAAATTCATCACCATCCTTTTTTCACTGATCTTGTAAACATAATATACTTAAGGCAAAGCCTTGGACCGAACATTGACGTAGGTTGATGGAAATACATCATGTGACACACCATAGTTCTACATGTTTTGGGTGTATGAAGGTCTCGAGATAAAGGTACTTTAAGCACACTGACACGATTTGTTAATGATAAACCATTGTAGGCTTTTAATGGTACATACATTTGGGATTATTAAAGGTATTCATGAAAATATCATTACTAAGTAGAATATCAAGAACAGAAAATGCTGTATTCTCAAGATTGATAGATTTATTAAATGATCAATGTAATTTACTACAGTAAATATAAATCAATACATTTTTGACATGATATTGATTGATAGGGCCATGAGTAGAGGTGACTGCAAAGTGTCTGTTGGAGAAAAACAGCTTTTGCCCAAAATGCCCTGTCCTACAAAGGCAGTGTCCAATGGAACGCCTTGCCAACTACAGTGAGGGAGGCCCCAAGCTTTAAAGCTTTCAAAAGTGACTTAAAGGAGTGGCTCAGATCAAATCAAAAATGTGAACATCATGAATTCAATTGTAGAAACTAAGAAGAACATTAGGGAAATGTGCAATGCATCACAGCATTAAATCAGATTTGTAAATTTATTAACTTATTCAAATTGTATTGTATTGGGTTTTGGACGCTCCATTACAATACCATGGGCGTTATCTCTCGTGAGCCTTTAAAGGGAGTGGGTCCTCCAGACAGATGCCAGATTTCACTGTTTGGCACCAGAGTGAATGGGCCCCTGGCAAGTGGCTGACATAGTTAGCCACACAGTTATTGTATGGCTAGAGGAAAAAGAATTAAGTAATTATTTATACATTTAATTGCTGCAAATTAGGGATGTGAATCTCATTACTAACAATGATTCGATATGCATCTCGATACACTATATGATACATGACAGTACTAACGATGCGATGTGATGCGATACGATTCACCCCTGTTCCTGATTCGATGCGATTTGATGTGTGTTTGATGGAGACTGAATTCCTAACAATGCGATACGATGCAATTCAACATGATGCAAATAAATTATACAAAAAATTTTAATTGAAAATTCTCAAGGTCGGCATAGGTCACTTCAGCAAAGTGACCAATTGGAAGGCCAGAATTCATATTTCCGTAACGCCACTCGGGGAAAACACGCTTGACTGTATGTTGTTTTATTGAAATCAGCCGATTTTTATTGTTAGACTTCCTTCTAACGGCCAGCTGACAACTATCATTGTCTGGAACGATGAGATTTATACACCAAGCTGACCTAAAATGACCCGTTGTACATTAAATTGACTTTATTGACGAGTCTGACCCGTTTAAAAAATTACCAAATTACATGTATTTGAATGAGGTTTGGTGCTGTTTTCACCGAGAAACTCCGCCCCTCAAGGCTAATCTGCCTGGATACCGACCTTGAGAATAAGAAGCTGCAATTCAGTATGGTACTATGGTATTCTTCTTCTTCTTCTGATTCTGCTAGAGGCAGAGGATTTGTTTTACTCCTTATCAGGAAATTTACCAGATTCAACATTATGGAACAGAAATTGGTTCCCTCTGTATGTGGAACCTGCTTCATCACAAAGTCAGAACTTATTAACAGTTAGGGCCCTGTTCCACTGGGGAGAGGATTAATTGCACATGAATTAAGTATACAAAGTTTGGGCGTTCGTTGTCGTCCGCAACAAAAATGGCTAAAAATGACAAATGTCCCAGTATGAATTATGGATATACAACCCCTGGCAAAAATTATGGACTCACCGGCCTCGGAGGATGTTCATTCAGTTGTTTAATTTTGTAGAAAAAAAGCAGATCACAGACATGACACAAAACTAAAGTCATTTCAAATGGCAACTTTCTGGCTTTAAGAAACACTATAAGAAATCAAGAAAAAAAGATTGTGGCAGTCAGTAACGGTTACTTTTTTAGACCAAGCAGAGGAAAAAAATATGGACTCACTCAATTCTAAGGAATAAATTATGGAATCACCCTGTAAATTTTCATCCCCAAAACTAACACCTGCATCAAATCACATCTGCTTGTTAGTCTGCATCTAAAAAGGAGTGATCACACCTTGGAAAGCTGTTGCACCAAGTGGACTGACATGAATCATGGCTCCAACACGAGAGATGTCAGTTGAAACAAAGGAGAGGATTATCAAACTCTTAAGAGAGTAAATCATCACGCAATGTTGCAAAAGATGTTGGTTGTTCACAGTCAGCTGTGTCTAAACTCTGGACCAAATACAAACAACGTGGGAAGGTTGTTAAAGGCAAACATACTGGTAGACCAAGGAAGACATCAAAGCGTCAAGACAGAAAACTTAAAGCAATATGTCTCAAAAATCAAAAAATGTACAACAAAACAAATGAGGAACGAATGGGAGGAAACTGGAGTCAACGTCTGTGACCGAACTGTAAGAAACCGCCTAAAGGAAATGGGATTTACATACAGAAAAGCTAAACGAAAGCCATCATTAACACCTAAACAGAAAAAAACAAGGTTACAATGGGCTAAAGAAAAGCAATCGTGGACTGTGGATGACTGGATGAAAGTCATATTCAGTGATGAATCTCGAATCTGCATTGGGGAAGGTGATGATGCTGGAACTTTTGTTTGGTGCCGTTCCAATGAGATTTATAAAGATGACTGCCTGAAGAGAACATGTAAATTTCCACAGTCATTGATGATATGGGGCTGCATGTCAGGTAAAGGCACTGGGGAGATGGCTGTCATTACATCATCAATAAATGCACAAGTTTATGTTGATATTTTGGACACTTTTCTGATGTTTAAGGATGATGAAATCATTTTTCAAGAAGATAATGCATCTTGCCATAGAGCAAAAACTGAAAACATTCCTTGCAAAAAGACACATAGGGTCAATTTCATGACATAGGGTTAATGTCAACGAGCAGATGTGATTTGATGCAGGTGTTAGTTTTGGGGATGGAAATTTACAGGGTGATTCCATAATTTATTCCTCAGAATTGAGTGAGTCCATATTTTTTTTCCTCTGCTTGGTCTAAAAAAGTAACCGTTACTGACTGCCACAATCTTTTTTCTTGATTTCTTATAGTGTTTCTTAAAGCCAGAAAGTTGCCATTTGAAATTACTTTAGTTTTGTGTCATGTCTGTGATCTGCTTTTTTTCTACAAAATGAAACAACAGAATGAACATCCTCCGAGGCCGGTGAGTCCATAATTTTTGCCAGGGGTTGTATTAATAATTTATTGTTATGTGTCGGACGCAGCTCGGAGAACCGACCAGCGTTTCAAGGTCCCAGTATGAAATAAGCAGAGCATGGTACAAAGGCTAACTGAATTTAATACATAACAGTGATACAAAAAATACAAAAGAAAGTGCGGTCTGGCGTGGTGCGCTCCCAGCAGCGCTAACGGTCCGGAGCCAGAAGCTGTTCGGACCCAAGGACCCCGCCGACACCCCCCAGGTGGCCGCAACAAACCGAGTCTCAGGAAGTAGGAACCATTATGTGAGTCCACACTCTACACACAGAGAGAACACTTAAAGGTGTACAAACAGCAAACACTTCCTGGCTTGATTACTAATCAACTTCCCAACCTGCAGGCATGGAACATCCAGTCCACAAAACTCCACTGCAGTGGAAGTCGATACATGACTAACATACAGCTCAATATAAAAAGGTGTGAGGGACACCACATTTACTGACTGTATAAATGTTAGTCACAAAATCTAACGTACCTCAGGAAGTGTGCTGACGAGCGTGAGACCTCACCCCCTCCTCTTTCACAGACCGTGCATCAAACCTGGACGTTCTCTGCATCCACTGATGATGAGATGGCCCCCGAGACGACGATCTCACCCGTCTGGTCACAAGGTCGAGTCTCTGGCAAATACACACTGTGCACTCCAGTCTTAAATGCCACCATGTTCCAATCCATGCAGATGCACCACAGCTGTGAGTCCTGATGAGCCGCAGGTGATCAGCCTCAGGTGATCAGGGTGAGGTCCTGATAAACTCAGCAACACAGCCACTCAGTCCCAAATGCAAGCCACCTGGAAGGAAAAACAAAAGACAGAAACAAAAAGGCAGCCAGGCCCCCCAGCCATACAACAGTACCCCACCCTCACGGGAAGCCTCCCGGTGACCACACAAACCTGGGCCAGGAGAAACACCCCCCTCCAGGGACCATGGCTGGAAACCGTATCCGCATTCATCATCAAACAGAACGGTTGATGTCTTCTCCTCTGGCTGCATCTTTGCCTTTGTTTCCGTCAGTCACTTAGCACAGGTGTGGCCAGGAGTTCTTAAACCTGTGCGGTCAGCCTGTGTCCAACCATGTTCACAGTGTGGTTAGTCATAAAACCAAAAAGACAAACAAACAACCAAAACACCCCCCCCCCCCCCCCCCCCCCCAGAGGCCCGTTCCATCAAACCCCGAGAAGGGGAGAAAAGAAACACAACCCAAACTTAAGCTAACAAATAAAAATGCTAACACCCCCCCCCCCCCCCCCCCCCAACGACATGTAGGGACCAACACCCCCCAGAGGACATCCCGCCAGCTCCAGGAGTAATAACCACAGCCGAGGTCCCTCTGGGATCCAACGTCACCCACGGGGACTCCCAGCGCCTCCCAGAGGACCACTCGTCAACCCCAGGAGACGCCTCCCCTCATGACCAACGGACCCAGCCCCGGCCGTCTATGGCTAGATGGACCCACAGGCCTTTCCCCCCCCAGAGGACACCACAGTCAAACCCTGAGGGCGGAAACTGGGGGGAAAAACAAAAGGAGAAACCCCCCCCCCCCCCCCCCAGGTGCAGCGGTTACCTGGGAAACGCCCAGCATAACCAAACTGCACCACTCCAGCAATGCCGACACTACGGCTCACACGGCTGGAGCCAGAGGAGAAGAGAGGGAACAAAAAGAACCCCCCCCCCCCCCCCCCAGGTGCAGAGGTTACCCGGGAAACGCCCAGCATAACCAAACTGCACCACTCCAGCAACGCCGACACTACGGCTCACCCGGCTGGAGCCAGAGGAGAAGAGAGGGCACAAAAAAAAAAAAAAAACCCAATTACCCCCCCATGACCCCCCAGGGGACCGTCCCATCAAACCCTGGGAGGTGAAACTGAAAGAAATAAAAAGAAAGACTAACAGACTAACATACAGTTGCTTGGGTCCCTTTTTGTTTTTGTTTTTTTTACACAGAACTGCAGGGTCACGACCCCAGACACTAATAGTGTAAAACAAAAAATAAAATCCCACACAAAAACCAACTCAAAAAACACCCACACAAAATGAACTAACAAAACAAGTGATTTATACCGTCAAGCTCCAACAAATGGAACACACCTGTTCCAAGTTAAGAGCTTGACGGTAATGTGACTCAGTCACCAAAAGAGGGAGCCAAAGTGCTAAAAATGAAAAACCCCCTTTGGTGACAAAAAACAAACGAGCTGCATCTTCGTGCGCAGCTGTGTGCAACACACAACCAAAATGTGCTCAACTAAATAACGCCGGAGCTGATACAACAGACGCAGTAGTTATCTTTATCCGGGGAAACGGGGCTACAACTGTAACACAGGAAGCTCAGCGACCCGTGCCACAGAGCTCCGCCGTGCGCGTGCACCCATTACAGACACACTCTTGCAGCTCCCGTTTAAACCTCTTATCCGGTCGGAGCGTGACGCAAAGCCGTCGCCAGTCACACTCCACCACGACCCACGGATAAGGCACAAACACAGGAACACGGCTGCAAGAGAGCACAAATCAGTATTCAGTAATGGGTCTCAAACACGCACCATCCGGGCGGAGAGCACCCGCAACTGATCCGGATAACTACTGAACGTCTGCTGCCGCCTTCCCGGCGCGTTACCGTCTCTGCTACCGCTGGGTCCGTGATGTTTGGCCAGAGACTACTGTTATGTGTCGGACGCAGCTCGGAGAACCGACCAGCGTTTGAAGGACCCAGTATGAAATAAGCAGAGCACGGTACAAAGGCTAACTGAATTTAATACATAACAGTGATACAAAAAATACAAAAGAAAGTGCGGTCTGGCGTGGTGCGCTCCCAGCAGCGCTAACGGAGTCCGGTCCACTGTTATTCCACTGTTAAAGGAGATTTTTTTAATGAAAGACGTGCGGACGGGTCCACGCGTCGGGACGCAGCCGACGCGGTGCGGCGGCACAGGAAAAACACCTCCGTGTTGATAACCATTTGTAAAATCCAGGCGGCTTTTGATGGCTTTCAGTGGAGTGAGTATATGAGAAATTGTTTAACAGCAGGACATGTTCCAACTTGTCCTCAAGGCTTCCAACAGAGGTGTTTTTCCTGTGGCGGAGCGTCGCAGCGGCTGCGAGCCGACGCGCGGACCCGTCCGCACGTCTTTCATTAAAAAAATCTCCTTTAACAGTGGAATATCCGGATAAAATGCTGAAACCGACTTCTTCTGAAACTTCTCTGTTCTCTCACGACGTCCTGGATCAATAGAACCTGAAATGTGGAGGTTTTCAGCTTGAAACAGGCTGACGACGGCGCCTGAGAGCGCTGAGCGACGTTTCGCACTGTGGGAAGTCCTTAAAGCGACAGAATCACCTCAAAATCTCTCATCAGCCGTTAAAATTTTCACTGAAAACCAGCTTAATTTTTCGAACCGTGTCCACTTCGATGTGTCTCACAGGTTTAGAAAAAATTTTGATCAAACAAAGCGCCAGTCTCTCAGCAACTTCTCAGACAAAGGAATTCCGACGAGGGGCTGGACGACTCCTCCCACAAGGAGTGCTCACAGGCGAATGACGTCACCGACAGGCGTGGAAAAACTCACGCATGCGCACGAGGGTTCAAGCATGTCTGACGTAAAAACATATGAATGAAATCCATATAGTTTTTGAAAAAAATAAAAAGGACCGTTACTTTATTGACAGCCCTCGTATATCTGTTTTAAACACTGTCCCAGTCCGCTGCCAAGCCGCAAATCCCCGTCAGTTGCGGATATCAGCAGTTAATGGCAGATATGCAGCACATAGAGTGAGTATGTATTGTGTATGAATTGACGTATGTATGGAGTATGTAAGGCGGATGTCATCCGCATCCCGATTTTTGAACAGCTCAAAAATCCTGGCTGCAGACATGTGTGCCTCTGCAGATGATCACGGACGTGTTCGGAAGACGGCTGACTCATACAGGCATGTTACACGGATATTGCGGATGTTTGGCGAATATGGGCCAATTTTGTGCGCAATCCATATGCAAATCCTCCTAAACGCCAGTGGGACAGGGCCCTAAGACAACATCACTCTCAATGACTGACTTAAAGTGAGTCTCTCATTGACAGAGTACTGCCTTGGCGAAAGTAATTTGAGAAACTTTTCTTACCAGAGTTTTGCTGGAAGTTTCCCATCTTTTTAAAAACAGCCAAAGTATCTCCAAATGCCTGATTAAAATGTTTTAGGTGCTTGAAAAATCTCCAACTGCTCACGGACCTCCGTGTTTGTTGTGGTACAAATGTTCTTTCAGGCTTCAGTCTGTGTTCAAAACAAAACGCTAAGCGATGTGATCATGATTTCGCCTGTCAGATGAATCGATGCACACTGACTGAATCTATGCACTCACATCTTGCACATTTGTATCTTGACCCCAATTCGTACTGATTAATCTCCACATCCCTACTGCAAATGGGGTAAGGTAAGGGAACACTTAATTCATATTGCAAAAAGAGGAAGAAGGAGAACAGGGTGAAGTTATTGAAGAATAGATAAACAGCGGATGTAATTGAAGTAAAATAGAACATATAAATATTATTTTAGTTACCCACATTAGGCAAAGGAATAATCCAGATTATATATTCAATGGATATAATACACAGACTATATAGATGGAGACCAAAATCTTACAATAGACATCATTTTGATGTACTTTTGTGGGACTTATTATATAGGTGATTGTTATAGCATGATTGTATTGGTACTAAAGTAAGTCCCTTCGGCTGCTCCCTTGTTTGCACTCGGGGTCGCCACAACAAATCCAAGGTGGATCTGCATGTTGATTTGGCACAGGTTTTATGCCGGATGCCCTTCCTGACGCAACTCCACATTACATGGAGAAATGTGGCAGGGGTGGGATTTGAACCCAGAACCTTCCAAACTGAAACCAAGCGCATTAACCACTTGGCCACAATTTTTTAAATTATTGGGGATGCTCAAAAAGGACCCTGCTAACATTTATCTGGGTGCAGTAAAATAATGGATGTAATCTCATGGAGAAATACCACCAAGTTAGTGTAGGTTTGTGCTGATTTATATTTGTATTGAGTGGGACATATATTAAGACATACCTTCCAGAAAATTGTAATGGACTATCCACCATCATTTACTTATTGCTTCATTAACCACTATGAATATGATGGGAAGGGACTTAATTCAGTAATCTAGGGATTATAGAGTAAAAAGGAGGCCTGATAGTATTTTACATATAGTATTTGAAAAAGTATGCCAGTTCAGTACCTGGGGGGGGGGGGGGGGGGGGGGGTGCCTGATGAATCTAAATTGGTGGATCTAATTTGCAAAAAAAATGTGGATGGAATCAATTGTGTTTATTTCAATGTGCAAAGATGAGTAATCTGACCAGAGACTCTGTGACTGGACTCTATGAATAATATGAATAATTCACAGCCATTTCACTGAGGGCTCACTTAAACATTTTGTTCTAGCAAAATAGTGTTGGAAATTTCTTCCAAATATTATTGCATCTGACGGCTCTGTAACCAGAGCCCTGACTGGACTAAAGACATGCTGAGGGATTAGCTATGAAATTGGTATCAATAACCTAATAGTTAGCTGAGTTGGCAAATGACAGGGCTGGTACTTTAATTTCAATTTTTTTAAATTGACTTGACTTTAGCAGTATCTGTACTGGTCCTTTGTATCAGGCATTTGTCTCTCAAATGCATCACCACTGCCTTAGACACCAAATTAGGGGTACCTTCCCCTTATTAAATGTTACAGCATTAATGAAACCATACCTTTAATCTTCTTTTCTGAAGCAACAGATCTGGAAGACCTGGACGAGAAAAGAAGACCGATGTGTTTTTTATTGCCTAATTAAATTTTTGCGCTGCTAAGTGTTAACACACATAGGCCACGGTTCTTTTTTGGAGATGAATTCTGTTTTTATTTTTTCTTTTATCAATTTTATTATTAACTTTGATTCACTGATACACCATGTGAGATTCTTTCCATGATACACTGGGCAATGATGAATGCTTGCTACTCTTAATCTGGCAACAAAGTACTGCTTAAATAAATTTTGCAGTTGGTGTAGGTATTGCAATAAAGTAACCATTTATACACCACTGGGGGTGCAGGATTATGGGGCTTTCTTTTGTCTAAAAGGGCGAGTGTCTAGTTACACTAGTGTGTCTAACATTACACTCTTGCATTAATCTCTCGCTATATCACAACACATTACAACTGACAATAATTTTAAGGTTGTGTTTGCTTTGTTGTGGTCGTTCAAACAATTTCATGATGGACACTTAAAGATTCCATTGACACTTGATGAGCTCCCTGTTTTTACTATTATTATTGCCTACCTTTCAGATCAGATACCTTTGTATCTGATCTTTTCCTTATCTCATTTGATATGGGAATGTAATCATTTGTTGGTGGTTGAGTGCAGAATTGTTCAGGTTTATCCAACAGATTAGTCTTTGAGGAAATTGATGGGGAGAAAATTTAATTCACAGTCAATGAGCCTATGAATTTAAAGATCAGTGACAATTTGGACGTGACACCTTGAATGGTAGTTCCTTCTCACACCTTGCCCCCTGCCTCACCCCTGCCTTGTTGGCATGTCATATCAGGCGAGTATGGAAGGCTGGATAGCTCATGACGGGTAAGATCCCACCTTATACCCTGGGACGACCTAACAGGCACAGTCACGATTACTTGATCTCGTTTCAGTGAGGCCTTGACTCTAGTCTGGCTACATGGGCACCATAAGGGAACATCGGGATGGGGTCAACTGATAGTTGCTTATGTGTCTACATGATTGGCAGAAAACTGATTTGATTGGAATGTTGGTTCATACATGAGAACTGAATTATGACAAAAAAATATGTTAATTATTGACATGACATAGTCATGTCAAGAGGGGGAGTAGTTAGATTATATCTGTGTTAATTCCTTATTTTAATTTTTTATGTTATCAAATATTTACTTTTGTTATCTGTTTAGTAGTGCCTGTAACCTGGTTTTAACTGGTTCAAAGTCTCATCAGACAGTTAAGTTTCACTTCCATTACACATGTGCAAGCTTCAGATACTGTCTTTTATAAAAAAAAAAAAAAAAAACACTTGTTGGCTTAGTTCAGGGTCTCTCACAAGATGTGTGGGACACATCTCTGGGGACCCAGGCCTTATTTTCACGGTGACTTTGAATAAATATAGAATTGAGAAATAGTTCAACTTTGTATTTTGTGAGGGACAGCATTACAGTAAGAACCAGGTTGGACTAACGCCATTGTAATGTTTATATGGCACTGCTAAATTATGAACGAGTAACAGAAAATGTCCAGATGCAACCAAGAGATGATGCTGCCAACTATGATGAGTTTGAGTTGCACGATATTGGTCCTACTGTTTGATCATTGTGATTAAAATATGATGAGTGTACAGAAAATCTCCATGAAATTATACAATTCCAATGTAAGAAATTATAATTGTTAAAGAGGAGGGAAATGTTAGAAAAGTTATTGTTGTCAATGCTCTGTCAAATGTATTTACCATTAAAATTGTGTTAGTAATTGATTGAACAATGCCATGGCGAGACATTCAGACTGAGAAACTGATTGACATGCTATATGATGAGGCGAGACAATGTTTCATCAGTGTATAATGAACAAGGAACAGACTTTGAGAGTGACTGTCTTATACTATCAAATAATTTCATAGAATGGACTTTGTAACACCTTGGGACTCTATATAAGTAGCATGAAAACTGAATGTACGCCTATTTGCCTTTCAGACTGTACACCTTTTAAAGTTTTAAATGAAGAAAGATCTTAGAAACTGAAACCTGTTTCCCCTGGTGTCTCATTTGTTGTCTGTCAGTGTTTTAGGTAATTTTCCTAACAGTAATGTAATTAAAATACTTTGAGTTACATTATTGCTTTGAAATTTTTTCCATATATCCACAGACACACAGATTTGGGCATCAGGGAATCATAGTATAGATAGTAATGTATGTGCCACTGATTTCATGGAAGTACGTCACAGATAAATTTAACCAGGTTAACTGGAAAAATCCTTGCTTATTTTGAAATATCTCCTTGGTGAACCCAAGTTAACTTATTGAAAGATGCATAAAATAACACTGGACTCCGAACACATTTAAATGTTTGTGCCATGTGCTGTAAGAGGTGATCCTTGCCACATGGTTTCTGTTATTACACAGTTATACGACAATTATTAATGCGGAAAACTGTGGAATAAGTACCTGCTAACAGATGATCCGGTCATTAGCTAGTAAGCTTTCAATCTGTGTGTCTTTTGAGATGCTGTTTAGACATTTATGCAGTATGTTTATGTCTGACTTGGATTTTCTAATCGTGTTTTTTGCTTCCTGGTTAGCAAAGAAAATACGCGTTGCAGATGGATTGTCATGGTAACCGGTCCGGATATAGGAAAATGTCTGACCGGTAATCAGCTAATCAGAGTGTGTGTAACATCGCAGCCATATAATAAAATAGAACATTGTTTGTGTTATACTAAAATTCTCTTTCATTGAGCATACTTTGTGTAATATTCTGTAAATGTACATGTATGTTGTGGTACTCATAATCTAAGTTGTCCTCCATGTAAAATTCTCTTTACATGGACAGGTTTGTCCACATTAATCAAAGTATATGAAAATAAGTAGAGTAGATACAAACCTATATGAAAGCCATGTAAAATCTGGGACATCCTGAAATTTGTGGGTTCCCAGGATGTTGCTGGACATTATAGCTGTCCAGTGCACCAGTACTGTTATTGCTGGACAGAGCTGAAGTACAAACTTTGTTGGTTGTCATCCGGGATCCAAAGCAGTTCCATGGTTTGGTGGATGCAGTGATGTGTGGCGCCATTGCATGCTTTCAGATCTGATGTGACATTAAACAAACATCAATTACACACAAGAATCTGATTTTGTAGGGATGTGAAGCTGGCTTTGCAGGAATCAGCTGACTTTGCAAAGATATGAAGCTGACTTTTCAGGGATGTGAAGCTGACTTGGCAGGGATATGAAGCTGACTTTGGAGGGATGAAGCTGACTTTGCAAACATATGAAGCTGAATTTGCAGGGATGTGAAGCTGAATTTGCATGGATATGAAGCTGACTTTGCTGGGACATAAACCTTACTTTGGAGAGATGTGAAGCTGAGTTTGCAGAGGTATGAAGCTGACTTTGCAAGGATGTGAAGCTGACTTTGCGGGGATTGGAAGCTGACTTTGCAAGACATGAAGCTGACCTTGCTGGGATATGAACCTGACTTTGCAAGGATATGAAGCTGACTTTGCAAGGATATGAAGCTGACTTTGCAGAGATATGAAGCTGACTTTTAAAGGATATGAAGCTGACTTTGCAGAGATGTTAAGATGACTTTGAAGGATATGAAGCTGACTTTGCAAGGATATGAAGCTGACTTTGCAGAGATGTGAAGCTGACTGCAAAGACATGAAGCTGCCTTTTCAGGGATGTTAAGACAACTTTGCAGGGATATGAAACTGACTTTGCAGAAATATGAAGCTGACTTTACAGGGTATGAAGCTGACTTTGCAAAGATATGAAGCTGACTTTGCAGGGATTGTTGTGAAAGTGTAGTGACACGGACCCACAACAGGGGGCGCAAATGAACGGTCAATAGATGAGCCAAAAAGTAGCAATTTAATGTTGTGAAGGTGCACAACGAATACACAGACAATCTCAGAATATGATAACAGTCAATCCACAAAGGTGACGTGTGGGCAGGCTCGAGGATAGAAGACGTCTATCCTGAGAAGAGCCGGAACCACACAATTTCCGCCGCCACCGAACCTGGTGAATACTGGAGCCGCCAAGTCCCGAATTCCCAGGTGATCACCGTCCCCGACTGTCGGATCCGGTACTGCTGGCGAAGAACAAAGACAGTCAAGTGTGGGTGTGTGTACACCCAGTAACAACGGTGGGAATGCCACCTCCACCTCTAACACACACTCGTGCAGCGTCTGTTTAACCACTTATCTGACGGACGTAGGACGAAACAGTCGCGACCCACGCTGGTCCTCTGGTTGACAGCTGCAAAACAATAGCTCTTAGAAACAATTACTACAGGCAGAGAAAGTTACCTCCATTGAAGTACGATATCTCGGCAACGAGGTGGAGATGACGTCTGGTCTTTATGGAGTGAGATGCTGTAGAGTAGATGGGTGACAGCTGTCAAGAGATAATGAGTGATAGCTGTCACCCCTGGCTGTGTCCGGCGGCAGCGCCCTCTCGTGCCTGAAGCTCGCACTTCAGGCAGGGCGCCCACTGGTGGTGGGCCAGCAGTACCTCCTCTTCTGGCGGCCCACACAACAGGGATGTTAAGATGACTTTATACTTTATTGATCTCACACTGGAGAAATTATGTTTACACTCCAGTTACCTCAGACAGCAATTAGTCCACAATTATTACTTGTTTACCATAATAATGGCACACATCAGAATTAAGGACAGCACATACACATTTGACATTGTCAGATGTGTATGTGCTGGTCAAAGTCAGCTTATTGACGGGTCAGATTCGTCAATAAGCTGACTTTGCAGGGATGTGAAACTGACTTTGACGGGATATGAAACTGACTTTGGAGAGATATGAAGCTGACTTTGCAAGGATATGAACCCGACTTTGCAGGGATGTGAAGCTGACTCTGCAAAGACATGAAGCTGACTTTGCAGGGATGTTAAGATGACTTTGCAGGGATGTGAAGCTGACTTTGCAGGGTTGTGAAGCTGACTTTGATGAAATAAGAAGCTGGCTTTGCAGGGTATGAAGCTGACTTTGCAGGGATGTTAAGATGACTTTTTAAGGGATATGAAGCTGACTTTGCAGAAATGTGAAACTTACTCTGCAAAGACATGAAGCTGACTTTGCAGGGATGTTAAGATGACTTTGCAGGGATATGAGGCTGACTTTGCAGAGATATGAAGGTGATTTTGCAAGGATATGAAGCTGACTTTGCAGGAATGTTAAGATAACTTTGAAGGGATATGACGCTGACTTTGCAAGGGTATGAAACTGACTTTGCAGGGATATGAAGCTTACTTTGCAGAGATATGAACCTGACCTTGCAAAGATATGAAGCTGTCTTTGCAGGAATATGAAGCTTGGAGAATACGAGCTCGGAGTCGAGCCGCTGCTCCTCCACGTCGAAAGGAGTCAGTTGAGGTGGCTCAGGCATCTTTTCCAGATGCCCCCTGGACGCCTCGCTGGAGAGATGTTCCGGGCACGTCCCATTGGGAGGAGGCCCCGGGGAAGACCCAGGACACACTGGAGGGACTACATCTCTCGGCTGGCTTGGGAACACCTTGGGGTTCCCCCGGAGGAGCTGGGGGAGGTGTGTGTGGATCAGGAGGTCTGGGCGGCTTTGCTTGAGCTGCTGCCCCCGTGACCCGACTCCGGATAAAGCGGAAGAAAATGGATGGATGGATGGATGAAGCTGACTTTGAATGGATATGAAGCTGACTTTGCAGGGATGTTAAGTTGACTTTGAAGGGATATGAAGCTGACTTTGCAAGGATATGAAGCTGCCTTACAGGGATGTTAAGGGCCCTGTCCCACTGGCGTTTAGGAGGATTTGCGTATGGATTGCACACAAAATTGGCCCATATACGCCAGACATCCGCAATATCCGTGTAACATGCTTGTATGAGTCGGCCGTCATCCGAACACGCCTGTGATCATCCGCAGAGGCACGCATGTCCGCAGCCAGGATTTTTGAGCTGTTCAAAAATCTGGATGCGGATGACATCCGCCTTACATACTCCATACATACTCAATTCATACACAGTACATACTCACTCTATGCGCTGTATATCTGCCGTTAACTGCTGATATCCGCAACTGACGGGGATTTGCGGATCGGCAGAGGAACGGGACAGTGTGTAAAACGGATATTTTGTGTGCCCATCATGTCCACATCACAAACTAAAATATGTTGTAGCGACTGCATACAGATTGGTCATGAATAAAGCATTTTTATTACATCTGCTTTGCAGCTGATTTGTGGACAGTCTGTGAATGCATAACAGACACGTCACATAAACCCAAAGTACTATATGTGGCAGAAAGTGACATACGAGGTCTATTAGAAAAGTATCCGACCTTATTATTTTTTCAAAAACCATATGGATTTGAATCACGTGTGATTACATCAGACATGCTTGAACCCTCGTGGGCATGCAAGAGTTTTTTCACGCCTGTCGGTTACGTCATTCGCCTGTGGGCAGTCTTTGAGTGAGGAGTCGTCCACCCGCTCGTCGATTTTTTTCATTGTTTAGGAATGGCTCAGAGACTGTTGCTTTGTTTGATAAAATTTTTTTCAAAACTGTAAGGCACAACTGAGTGGACACCATTCAATAAATTCAGCTGGTTTTCGGTAAAAATTTTAACGGCTGATGAGAGATTTTGGTCTGGTAGTGTCGCTTTAAGGACGGTCCACGGCGCCTGACGGCGATCTGCGCTTCAAGGCGGCAGCGTCTCGCCGTTTCAAGTTGAAAACTTCCACATTTCAGGCTCTGTTGACGCAGTAAGTCATCAGAGAACAGAGAACTTTCAGAAGAAGTCGGCATGAGGAGTTTATTCGGACATTCCATTGTTAACGGTCATTTTGTAATGAAAGAACGTGCGGGCAGAGTCGCATGTCGGGCCGGACCCGACCGCGGGGGGTCGCGGCAGGAAAAACACCTCCGTTGGAAACCTTAACGGACAAGTTGGAACATGCCCAAGCTGTTAAACAATTTCTCAGTTACTCACTTGTTGAAAGCCATTAAAAGCCGCCTGAATTCTACAAATGGTTTTCAACACGGAGGTGTTTTTCCTGTCGCGGCGCACACAGATTTGCCGAGTCGTCACGGAAACGACTCGGCGAATTTGCGCGTACGTCTTTCATTAAAAAAATGTCCTTAAACAGTGGAATGTCCGCATAAATTCCTCATGCCGGCCTCTTCTGAATCTTCTCTGTTCTCTCACGATGTCCTGGGTGAATTAAGCCTTAAATTGGGATGTTTTAAGCTCGAAACAGGCCGACGACAGCGCCTGGAAGCGCTGCAGGACGTCCCGCTCCGTGGGAAGTCCTTACACCGACAGAAACACCCCATAATCTCTCATCAGCCGTTAAACTTTTCACAGAAAAACAGCTTAATTTCTCGAATAGTGTCCACTCGGATATTCCTCACAGGTCCAGAAAACATTTTGATAAAGCAACGCGCACCGTCTCGAGCAGCGTGTGAAACAAAGGAATTCAGCCGAGAGGGCGGGACCACATCTCACTCAAGGTCTGCCCACAGGGAAATGACGTCACCGACACGCGTGAAAAAACTCACGCATGCGCACGAGGGTTCAAGCATGATTGGTGTAATCGCATGTCATTCAAATCCATATAGTTAAAAAAAAAAATAAAAGGGTCGGTTTATTATCTAAGAGACCTCGTATCTGCCAGTCAGTGCCGGTCCGTCTGTGTAAATCCACAAAGACGTAGCTGCTGCAAACCAGGACTTTTATTTAACACCAACAAAAGGAAGAGTTGCTCTTTAGCCACAACTCACGCTGAGGTTTGTTTTCTGTGACACTCTCAAAAAAAAAAAAAAAACACCGTCTCACACCCCGAGCGGCTTCCCCCCGTCGACTCCCCAAACTCATGAACAGTTAACCCTCGCATGACAACATGAAACTCTGTGATCAACTTGTCCAAGTCCAGCAATTGCTCCAGAGGCTGTATTGTTGGTGTGAATAGTGATGCCGACGGCCCGACTGCGCTTATTTTATGACCGCAATGCAGATGCTGCGCACGCGCAACACGTGCATGATGCATTCATAATAATTTCAATTTTCAATTTCAATTTTTCAATTTGTTTTCATTTATATAGCGCCTTATCACAAGAGAGTTGCCTCAAAGTGCTTCACACAGGTAAGGTCTAACCTTACCAACCCCCAGAGCAACAGTGGTAAGGAAAAACTCCCTCTGAGGAAGAAACCTCAAGCAGACCAAGCAGATGACAAGCAGGATGACCCTCTGCTTGGGCCATGCTACAAACATAAATTACAGAACAATTCACAGAGCAATTCATGGACAAATAATAGAAATGCTATTGGCGCACAGGACAGAAGCCTCGCCAACACGAATACAACTCCCATTTCTGGATGGAGCTGCACCTTAAACAGAGAGAAAAAACAGAATCAGGCATCAGAAAGACAAAAAAATACTGTATAATTTTCCAGCATTAAACAACATGAAAAACAGAGAAATACTAAGGTGATCGCCGGCCACTAGCCCTAAACTTCACAAAAAGACCCAGAATTTAGGTAAAGTTGAGGCCGTGGCCCGCTCCAATTACTAATAAATGAATTAAAATAGTAAAAAGTGTAAAACAAAACTGTGCCAGTATGCTAGCCATATGAAAGGGAAAATAAGTGCGTCTTAAAGTCTGGACTTGAAAGTCTCTACAGAATCTGACTGTTTTATTGACGCAGGGAGATCATTCCACAGAACAGGGGCACGATAAGAGAAAGCTCTGTGACCCGTAGACTTCTTATTCACCTTAGGGACACAAAGTAGTCTTGCACCCTGAGAACGT
Organism: Thalassophryne amazonica; assembly: GCF_902500255.1. Lineage (NCBI taxonomy): Eukaryota > Metazoa > Chordata > Actinopteri > Batrachoidiformes > Batrachoididae > Thalassophryne > Thalassophryne amazonica. The sequence continues at coordinate 7,882,879 of NC_047120.1, forward strand.
AAAGCCCTGGCCAGTACGTAAGATTTCATTAGGTTAGCTAGGTAGGGAGGTGCCAGTCCATGAATAATTTTATAGGTTAGTAGCAGAACCTTAAAATCTGATCTCACTGGGACAGGAAGCCAGTGAAGGGATGCTAAAATGGGTGTAATGTGGTCGAACTTTCTGCTTTGTGTCAAAAGTCTGGCTGCAGCATTTTGAACCAATTGGAGACCCCTAATGCTAGACTGCGGTAAACCAGAAAACAGAACATTGCAGTAGTCCAATCTAGAAGAGATAAATGCATGGATCAGGGTCTCAGCATCAGCCATAGACAGGATGGGACGAATCTTCACTATATTTCGCAGGTGGAAGAAAGCAGTCCTAGTAATATTTCTATTGTGGAGGCCAAAGGACAATGTAGGATCAAAAATTACCCCAAGGTTCCTCACTTTGTCACTGTGATGTATGACACACGAGCCGAGGCTGAGCGTTAACTGGTCAAATTGATACTGATGTCTCACTGGACCAAGAACCATTATTTCAGTCTTGTCAGAGTTTAAAAGTAGGAAGTTTCTAGACATACAACTTCTCACTGCTGCAAGGCAATCTTCTAAGGATTTTATGTGAACAAGATTACCAGCAGTTATCGGCATGTATAATTGAGTATCATCTGCATAGCAGTGAAAGGTAATCCCAAAACACCGCAATATGTACCCAAGGGGTGCTATATGAAGGGAGAAAAGCAGGGAGCCTAAGACAGACCCCTATGGAACCCCAAATTTCATGTCACTAAGGTTAGAGGTAGTGTTACTGTACAGAACTCAGTGAGAACGACTGGTCAAGTATGACATCAGCCATGCAAGGGCACTCCCAGGAATCACAAAGTGATTTTCCAGCCTATCAAGTAGAATATGATGATCCACTGTATCAAATGCAGCACTGAGATCTAACAGCAACAGAACCGTAGTGGTGTCCGAATCCATTGTAAGCAGAAGATCATTCAGCACTTTAGTGAGAGCCGTCTCTGTGGAATGATATTTTCTAAAAGCAGACTGCAGTGGCTCAAAGAGATTATTCTCAGTAAGATAGTCTATGAGCTCCCGTGACACCACTTTTTCCAGAATTTTAGAGAAAAATGATAGATTTGATATCGGCCGAAAGTTTGTCAATACACTAGGGTCAAGATTAGGTTTCTTAAGTAATGGTTTAATCACTGCAGATTTGAAACAATTAGGAACAGATCCAGAAGTTAAAGAAAGATTAATCATTTCCAGCACAGTCGACCCAAGAGTGGGTCACAGGTCCTTAAACAGTTTTGTTGGTATAGGATCAAATAAACAGGTTGTGCTTTTTGTTGACATTACGAGTTTTGTCAGCATGCCTAGTGAGATACTATCAAATTCTGTAAATATAGGTAATACCTCAGTAGCAGGGTGCAGTGGCTGGATTAAGGCATGCTGGGATATGTTTAACCTGATGTCTTCTATTTTCTTCCCAAAGTAATCCAGGAAATCTTGTGCTGTAAAAGGAGAGCGAACTACAGGTGGTTGTCCATGCATAAGTGTTGCCACCGTGTCGAACAAGAACGTTGAGTTATGCTTGTTTTTGTTGATCAGATCAGAGTAGTAAGTCCGCTTTGTAGCCAATAATGCATGCTTATAGTCGAAGATAGCATCACGCCACGCAAGGTGAAATACTTCTAATTTAGAACAATGCCATTTCCGTTCTAGACCTTTTGCTTTATGCTTGAGGTCACGCAGATAATCATTGAACCAAGGTGACTGTGATTTGGGGGAGCACGGTTTTAACACAGGTGGTGCAATCATGTCGAGTTTTGAGCACTGAGTTTAAACTTTCCACAAGTCTGTCTACTGACTGGGTATTTGTCAAATGTGAAGCTAAGACATCAGGCAGTCTAGCTTTGAGTTCAGTCTTAGTTGAGGAGTTGATGCATCGCCGTAATGATGTATAAGGTTGTTGTTCCACTAAACACAGCAGTGAAACTGTAAACTTAATAAGTGAGTGATCAGACACCACTGATGTAAGAGGCATAATGTCAATATTCGTGACAGCAATACCATGTGCGAGAACCAGATCCAGGGTATTTCCACTAATGTGCGTTGAATCCCGAATGCATTGCCGAAATCCTATTGCATCCACAATTTCCATAAATGATTTGCAGAGGGGATCAGAAGGCTTATTTATATGAATGTTAAAGTCACCAATGATCAGAATGTTATCTACACTAGCTGACAAGTTAGAGATGAACGCACCAAATTCATCTAAGAATTCAGAATATGGGCCAGGAGGCCTATATACAGTGACAAAGTAATATGACTGATTTTTATTCTTCTGACCTTGGCAATGTGTAACATCCTGAGCAGAGCGGAGAATCAGATGCTCAAGCGAGTGATATTTGTAACCCCCAACAGCTAATAAGCTAAACCTAGATTTATAAATAAGAGCAACACCCCCGCCTTGTTTCGCATCACGAGGGACGTGACTAAATGTATATGCTGGTGGGCAGGCCTCATTTAAGGGGAGGGCAGCTGTAGGTTTAAGCCAGGTTTCACATAGCCCAATCATATCTTAGTGATTATCAATAATTAGATCATTGATCAACAATGATTTTGAGGACAGTGAACTTATGTTAATGTTTGGGTTTAGGGGTGGTTCCAGAGTAGCATATATAAGATGCCTCAAAGTAGGTTTAGGTTTAAGACATTCCACGCACGTTGTAGGTAGCAGACTTGAAATCTTTGCTATTGTCGGAACAACCACTGGGCCATCCTCAATTTCAACATCATCCAATATAGTAATGGGTATTAAGTTTGGAAAGCATATCCCTCTATGATTTTTATGGACAGGACAACAGAAGCAGGCCACGGTCTCAACTTGTTGAAATTCCCTCCCTGGCAAATAAACTGCACTATCACCATAGTGGATTTTCTGCACTAAATTCCCTGCTAAGCTAATGGATTCCATGTTTAACTTTGTCAGCCTGCTAAACGCCTCATCAGTACCCCGGGAGGGGAGGGGACCAGAGACTATTAATCGATGCAGACACATCTTTCTGGCAAGGTCACAAGTCCTCTCTATATCCATTTTTGTGACCTTTGACTGCTTCATCCTGATATCATTGGTGCCAACGTGAATAACTATATGACTATATCTCATGTCATGTTCCTTCGTCTGTCTTCCCTTCTGCAGCGTCAGCACCCTAAGATGAGATGTAATGTCGGGAGCTCTGGCCCCAGGAATACATTTAACGTCAGCCGGCATCTGTAACCTGATTTTGCTGGTGATAGAATCCCCTATCACTAAAGTCCGGTGTTTCGGCCTGGAGACAGGAGTGGAAGTCACTTGTGGGCTCAAAGAATTCACATCTGGCAAATCCAAGGGGGAGAACTGATTCACAGTTCGCACTGGCGAGTGTGATCGGGGTGCCACAACCGGGCACCAAGCCCTACGGGGCTTCCTCTGCCTAGCCATAGTCCGAAAGCCGTCCTCCACAGCCGGCATTTCTAAGTTGATGCTAATGGGCTCACTAACCGGCCCAACACTAACCTCATCTGGAGTGCCCGTAACATCTAACTCCACTGCGCTAAGAAGCTGCTCTAACTTACGGACACGGCTCTCTGAGAGCCACCCTATCTTCCAACATCACGCAGGATTTACGGAGGGTGTAAAGTAGAATTAGTAGTGTACTTTGTGCACTAAGAAATTCAAGAATGTAGCCAAGCAAACACGAGCTAATCAATAATGGATAAGCTAACCACTCCTAAGGCTCACACAGACGCAAATAAATTTATTAAAATTCACAGCACTTACACTGAAGAACTAACAGAGGTATTAAACAGGTAAAAACGCAGCAGCTATAAAATACACTAAACAGTTAATTAACTAACAGGAGTGTAAAAAAAGAAATGAAAAAATTATGACGGGGGTCCGAAATAGCTAACGCAAGCTAACCGCTAGCAAAAATACTAGCTGCTCCTAAGATTTTACACAGGAGTAAAATAATTACTTAAAATTCACAGCAGTTCAACTGAAAAACGAACAGCAGTATTAAACTGGTAGAAAAGAAACAGCTATAAAAAGTAACAACGGAGAGGGGAGGGGTCGACCTAGCTAGCGAATGCTAACCGCTAGTGAATGCTAACTGCTAGTGATTCGCAACAGGACTGTTGTTAAATAACGTTCAGAGTAGATACAATTAGTAACCAGAAGAGTGCTAAACAGAAATAAAAGAAGCTTATACAACCGTGTGAAGTTCAGAGTGGCATCACAGCAACAAACAATCCGTCAGAAGCAAGTTGCCAGATCTGTGTTAATACACCCGTAATACTGCCGTGATAATCTCAGTGTGTCGGATCAATTTCCCCACTACATGTGTTATATAACCATGATTGTTCATCATATACGAGGTTTATTAGAAAACTAACTGGCAGTTTTATAAAAAAAAACTATATGGATTTGAATCACGTGCGATTACACCAGACATGCTTGAACCCTTGTGCGCATGCGTGAGTTTTTTCACGCGTGTCGGTGATGTCATCCACCTGTGGGCAGGCTTTGAGTGAGCACTGGTCCAGCCCTCTCGGCTGAAATCCTTTGTCTGAGACGCTGCTGGAAAATTTTTTCAGGACCTGTGAAGGATATCCGAGTGGACACTATTCGAGAAATTCTGCTGGTTCTCGGTGAAAAGTTTAATGGCTGATGAGAGATTGTGGCGTTTCTTTCGCTTTAAGGACAGCTCACAAAGCGGATCGGCGCGGCGTGGTCGGAGGTGGCATCCGTCTGGCTGTTTCAAGCTGAAAACATCCTAATTTAAGGCTCTGTTCACCCAGGACGTCAGAAGAAGTCGGCATGAGGAGTTTATGCGGACATTCCACTGTTAAAGGAGATTTTGTAATGAAAGAACGTGCGGGCAAATTCGCCGAGTCGGTTCCGTGACGACGATGCAAATCTGTCTGCGCCGCGACAGGAAAAACACCTCTGTGTTGAAAACCATTTGTAAAATTCAGGCGGCTTTTGATGGCTTTCAACAAGTGAGTATCTGAGAAATTCTTTAACAGCTGGGCATGTTCCAACTTGTCCGTTAAGGTTTCCAATGGAGGTGTTTTTCCTGTCGCTACCCCCCGCGGTCAGGTCCGGCCGACATGCGAATCTGACCGCACGTTTTCATTACCAAATCTCCTTTAACAGTGGAATGTCCGCATAAACTCCTCATGCCGACTTCTTCTGAAACTTCTCTGTTCTCTGACGACGACCTGGGTGAACAGAGCCTGAAATGTGGAAGTTTTCAGCTTGAAACAGCGAGACGCCGCCGCCTCGGAGCGCAGATCGCTGTCAGGCGCCGTGGGCCGTCCTTAAAGCGACACTTACAGACCAAAATCTCTCATCAGCCGTTAAAATTTTTACCGAAAACCAGCTGAATTTATCGAATGGTGTCCACTCAGTTGTGCCTTACAGTTTTGAAAAAATTTTGATCAAACAAAGCAGCAGTCTCTGAGCCATTCCTAAACAATGAAAAAATTGATGAGAAGGTGGGCGACTCCTCACTCAAAGACTGCCCACAGGCGAATGACGTACCCGACAGGCGTGAAAAAACTCTCGCATGCCCACGAGGGTTCAAGCATGGCTGATGTAATCACACGTGATTCAAATCCATATGGTTTTTGAAAAAAATAATAAGGTTGGATACTTTTCTAATAGACCTCGTATTCGCTATATATTATTAATATATCCGTAATTCATACTGGGACATTTGTCATTTTTGGCCATTTTTGTTGCTGACGACAACAAACGCCCGTAATTTGTATACTCATTTCATGCGCAATTAATCCTCTCCCCAGTGGGACAGGGCCCTAAGATGACTTTGAAGGGATATGAAGCTGACTTTGCAGGGATGTGAAACTGACTCTGCAAAGACATGAAGCTGACTTTGCAGGGATGTTAAGATGACTTTCAAAGGGATGTTAAGATAACTTTGAAGGGATATGAAGCTGACTTTGCACGGATATGAAACTGATTTTGCAGGGATGTTAAGATGACTTTGCACGAATATGAAGCTGATTTTGCAGGGATGTTAAGATGACTTTGCACGAATATGAAGCTGATTTTGCAAGGATGTGTAGCTGACTTTGCAGGGATATGAAACTGATTTTGCAGGGATGTTAAGATGACTTTGCATGAATATGAAGCTGATTTTGCAGGGATGTTAAGATGACTTTGCACAAATATGAAACTGATTTTGCAGGGATGTTAAGATGACTTTGCATGAATATGAAGCTGATTTTGCAGGGATGTTAAGATGATTTTGCAGGGATGTTAAGATGACTTTGCACGGATATGAAGCTGATTTTGTAGGGATGTTAAGATGACTTTGCACGGATATGAAGCTGATTTTGCAGGGATGTGTAGCTGACTTTGCAGGGATATGAAACTGATTATGCAGGGATGTTAAGATGACTTTGCACGAATATGAAACTGATTTTGCAGGGATGTTAAGATGACTTTGCACGGATATGAAGCTGATTTTGCATGGATGTGAAGCTGACTTTGTAAGGATATGAAACTGACCTTGGATGGATGAAAGTGACTTTGCCGGGATATGAAGTCAATCCAGTCATTTCGTACAGCATGTTATTGTTTGGGTATTGATCAAACATCTTCTCTGGACATATTGATGATGGAGGTCGTTCACAGGTTCTCCCTTTCTTTCAAATTGTACTGTGTCAAGTGCTTCTTGCTTATTTTATGTTTTTCAAGGACTCTGGCAGTTGTTGTTGTGCTGACCTAGTCCACATTGGCAAAAATAACCTTGTCTGCCAGCGCTCTGTCCGCAATTTCTCTCTGTTTTATGGCATTTCTTGCAATGACCTCATCAATGAAAAGCAGTTTCCTGGGAGTCTCCCTCCTGTAGGAGACGACCTCCTGCATACAGTAACATAAAACACAAAACAATTAAAACATGTCAGTCGGTGCTAAATATAAACATAGTGTATACTGTACTGTAAAATGTACTTCAAGAGTTGAGAGATAGATGTCTCACCTGTTGTTTTGACAGAAAATTCTCAATATTGATGCAACTTCTGAGTGCTGAAAGTTTGTCTGCACCCTGAACCCTGAATCCTGAACACAGCCGCTCTCAAACAGAGTCCATGATCCGCCACGTGGTCAGTAATCGTATGTCATCACAGACCACAGCTCTTGGTCTTCCTCTCCTTCTTCTTCTCCCTCTCACTGCCACACTTCACCAATCTGTCCTCTTTGGTCCATATTTTCAAGAAACAAACTTCAGATCCATCCCCTTTTACTGACTTGCTACAGTAACGAGGTCTAACACAGGTCTCCTGGACGGGTTTTCAACTGCAAACTGCACTCAGCTGTGTTTGGAATTTTATTTTCTAATTATTTCAGTGCGGCTGCAACAGAAATGCACATTATTTTCCCCTCATTCTGTTTTGATTGTGTTTTTAACGGTTTTGAACAAAGTGTGTTAGCATTTGATATGATGCGCTGTAAAAAAGAGTGTTTTGCAGGTGGTGGACTCAGACTGAGAAGAGTTCATGAATGTTGGTAACCATGGTAACTGAAGGCATTTTGTGTGAATGCAATGAAAAGTGATTGACAGTTTGCTCCACAGACTTCTGTTTTGCTGACTGTGACTTCAGTTCTCACCACTGCTTGTTGGCAAATGAAAAAAAAAAAAATGATATGACTACATGGACAATACAGTCTTCAATTCATTCAACAACATGTGGATGAATTGGTCTGTTTCTTTACTTATTGATGAACAGTAAGAAAAGCTGCAAAAGTATTTCCCATTAATCTGGTCATAATGTTGCATGATTGACTGTTAAATTCCTTCTGGCACAGTTTATTTGGACAGGACAGGTTTAATATGAGGGGACAGGTTGAAATAATTAATGTCAGCGTTCCATCAGTCAGTCTTACAGACTGTGTGCATCCATAGCAGGACTGCTGCACCTTTTCCCTTCTGTTAAATGAGCCATGGAAATGACCTCAGGTTATAGCATACAAATAATCAATGTTTATGGGTGTGTTAATGTGGTACAAATATTTCATTTGGTGAAAAATGGTACATTCCAACCTTCATCAAATTAAATATGCGTTCCATTGAAACCATGTAAAAACATTCATTATTTGTTTTGTATGATGGCTAAAATAGCTAAATTATTGCTACTGTTTTATCGCTCTTATCTTGATTTTATTGCTACTGTTTTATTGTTTTTACATTGATTTATAGTCTTTTGTGTTCTTCTGTTTTATACAGTAGCACTTTGGGATTTGGTGTCAAATGTAAAGTGCATTATAAATAAAATGTATTATTATTATTATTATTAAAATAGATCCTTGTCATTTGATATTTTATTAATTTATAAATAACAGAAAAGGCACTTATATTTTGGAGTTCCACTGGTGCTTTGACATCAAGAGTCCAACAGGAACTTTAAATAGGAGTCCAAAATCATTCTCAATCAACTTGCAAAAAACATTTCTGACGATGTATTCCATGATGCCGTGCACTGACTTGGTGTACAGACTGCTGTCTGCTTTCCTCACTCCAGTGAAAAATCACATCAGAAATGTGTCCAGCTTTTCATCCTCTTTGTCCTAACAGCTCTTCGTGCCTCCAGACAATTAACGGTGTGGTGGATTTTGTTTTTGTGTTAGAAGAATTAACAGCGTCAATTAGCTCCTTCAAACCACAGCCATCAGCAAAAACAAACTCCGCCATGTTTAGCTAAACGCCGCCCCACCAGTGGGCAGTGGTCGCAGTGTGCAATGATACAAAACATGTGGAACCAAATTTGCACGCTAATTGCAAAGCAACACAAAGGGGACAAATAATCCATGTCACGTGTCATACAAAGCACCAATCAGATGACAAGGATCCACTCAGATGTTATATAATAATCCTTTGTGAACATGTCTGTGTAAAAGTAATATTTATGTTTATTGGTAAGGGTCCGGCCCCACTGGGGAGAGGATTAATTGTGCATGAACTGAGTATACAGATGTGGGGCGTTCATTGTCGTCTGCCACAAAATTGGCCAGAAATGACAAATTACTCAGTATGACTTACAGATATATTAATAATGTATAGCGAATATATGACAAACAATCACGGGTGTATTACGCATGTATTGAGGAAACAGATTGGACGCCTTGCGATTATCACAGACATATTACAGATGTATTGAGAATACATCGCGTACGTGTTGTGGCAACAGCAGTTGTATTGCGCATGCACGGCATCTGCATTGCGGTCATAAAAGAAGCGCACTCAGACAAATTACTCAGTATGACTTACAGATATATTAATAATGTATAGCGAATATATGACGAACAATCACTGGTGTATCACGCATGTATTGAGGAAACAGATTGGACGCCTTGCGATTATCACGGACATATTACAGATGTATTGAGAATACATTGCGTACGTGTTGTGGCAACAGCAGTTGTATTGCGCATGCACGGCATCTGCATTGCGGTCATAAAAGAAGCGCACTCAGGCCTTTCGGCATCACTATTCACACCAACACCACAGCCTCTGGAGCAATTGCTGGACTTGGACACGTTGATTGGTATGTTGTTGGATGGCAGCAACTATCACACTACGTTGGGGATCCATAACTACATCTGTACGTCTCCATAGCTGGACTGGCAAGTATGTCGATTTCTACCACATATAGTGCTTTGGGTTTATGTGAAATGTTTGTTATGCATTCGCAAATTGTCCACAAATCAGATGCAAAGCAGACGTAATACAAACGCTTTATTCGCAGCTAATCTATATACATTCATGATAATTTAATTTAGTCCGTGATGTGGATGTGATAGGCAAGCTATATATCTGTTTTACACACTGTCCCAGTCCACTGCCAAGCCACAATTCCCCCGTCAGTTGCGGATATCAGCGGATAACAGTGGATATACAGCGCATAGATTGTGTAGGTATTGCATATGTAAGGCAGATGTCATCTGCAACCAAAATTCTGTGCTGCTCAAAAATCCTGGTAACGGAAAATGTGCCTCTGCAGATAATTGCGGACGTGTGCGGATGTCAGCCAACTCATATAAGCATGTTTCACGGATATTGCAGATATTTAGCGAATATAAACCAATTGCGTGAGCAATTCATGCGCAAATCTTCCTAAATGCCAGTGGGACTGGGCCTTAAGGTTAGACCTTACTTGTGTGAAGCGTCTTGAGGCAACTTTATTGTGATTTGGCGCTACATAGATGAAAATAAATTGAAACAGAAAAATGTGCAATTTATCTCAAAGATGGAGGTGTTGAAAGAAGCATTTTTTTTTTTTTCAATTTGCATTGCCTTTTTGGATTGCCACCTTTGTCCCACGCATGATGAAGACCACAGCTCTGCATGCAGATAAAAATAAAATCCAAAGTCCGTGGGATGGGACACGTCTGTTTGTGCCTGTATGAAACGTGGTGAGGCCACCTGCTCTGCTCGGGGCATAAAGAGCGTAGACAGTATTTTAAAAAAGTACATGAGATAAAATGGTTGGAGAGATAAATTCATTCTTCCAGAGCTGAGGAGTGACGGCTGTGCATCTGGAGCCTTTACTGAAGAGGCACTTTTTTCATCCTTACATGACTTCAACTCCTTGTGTCAAGATAATCTCATGAGAACAAGGTTAAATTAACAGGCCATCTTGGCAGTGGGGGGAATCATTCTCAGGAACTGTCCAAGGTACCTGGTCCTAGTGTGGATAGCCACAATCCAAAGTCAGGCCTGAACTGGTAGGAAGGGCATGGCACCATGGTGGAAGGGAACTTCACTTTCCTCTGGCAATGACTGATGAAGTTCTTCCACAGAGGAGTAAGTGTCATCAGGACAACAATCTATCTGAAGATGTTGTCGTGAGGACACACGTTGAATTCAGTCATCACCAGCAGGTTGACACTGATCCACACTGATGTGAGTGTAGCCTCAACAGTTTTCAGTAAACCTGCTTCTGAAACAGGACCCAGGTTTCTCAAACATAAAAGAGCCAAAACTCACAACCCCACCAATGTGCTCGAAGTCAGATCCACCATGTCTCAGTACAAGATCCCATCAAGCCCATAAAGAAAGAGAACAAACGAGAACTTACAGGCACCAGGACTGCAGAGACACACCCAGAGGCACACATACACACGCAGAGGCACACACACACACCCAGAGGCACACACACACACACACACCCAGAGGCACACATACACACGCAGAGGCACACACACCCAGAGGCACACACACACACACCCAGAGGCACACATACACACTCAGAGGCACACACACACACACATACACAGAGGCACACACAGAGAGGCATGCACACACACACAGAGGCACACACACACACACCCAGTGGCGCACACACACACACACACACACAGAGGCACACACAGAGAGGCACACACACACACACAGAGGCACACACACACACACACAGAGGTGCACACAGAGGCGCGCACACACACACACACACACACAGAGACATACAGCCAGAGGCACACATACACACGCAGACGCACACACCCACACCCAGAGGTGCACACATACATACACACAGAGGCACACACACACAGAAGCACACACAGAGAGGCACGCACACCCACACACACACAGAGGCACACACACACACACACACACACAGAGACACACACCCAGAGGCACACATACTCACGCAGAGGCACACACACACACACACAAACACAGAGGCACACACAGAGACACACACACACACACAGAGGCACACACAGAGAGGCACGCACCCCCACAGAGGCACACACACACAGAGAGGTGCACACACACATACACACACAGGCACACACACAGAGGCACACACAAGCACACACAAACAGAGGCATACAAAAACATGCACACGCACATATACACACAGAGGCAGACACACACACACACACACACAGAGGCACACAAAAGCATGTGCACACACACATGGAGGTACACAAAAACACACACAGATGCACACAAACAGTGGCACACAAAAGCATGCACACACACACACTCGCACACAAGCAAACACATACACACAGGCAAACACACACACACAGGGCGTTAAACAGCATTCAGAGTAAATGGATTTCTTTCTGTTCTCTGTAGTGAGGGAAGAAGAATTTGCTAATTGTGAACACTGACTGTGTGACTTTCTAGTTGTGATGGGAGTTTGTGGGTAAAACTGCATCGTGGTTTTTAATTCAACGTGTTTCAGAGAAGGAAAACCTGATCTAATTATCGTCTCTCCTGTATTTCTGTTTGTCCCCTGCTCTTCTGTCTACTTCCTGTCCTCTGCAGCAATTTGGCAAGATTTTAGATGTGGAGATTATTTTTAACGAGCGAGGCTCCAAGGTAAGTGCACTGCAACCAAAGACAAACACACACACACATGTAAACACACACACCCACTCACACACACACATACACAGTGTAATAATAATAATTATAGAGCCATCAGTGTGTATTCCGGGCTGCAGGCGGCTCTCACACAGTCACCGTCCTACACTGTGACAAACACTGAATGGGTTCCACTTATCTTAACACTGACATCAGGAGTCACGTGGTCTTTAAACACACATTGTCTTGCCCACTTGGCTCCCCTTCCTCTGCTGCCAAGAAGTAAAAATAACTTTTATGCTAATATCCGACTTACAGTTGGAGAAGAGGAGGATCCTGGACACTTTGAATTTACTGATCAAATGGAACAGAGATCATCTGGACTCTGCATTAGCCACAAACTGCTGTTCACCATCCAGCAGCATCCTGAAGCTTCTGCATTAATGTGCTCATTTTCAAGTAGCAAAAATAAAACAATCATAAGCTGTGTGCCAGTGATCAAAAACCATCAACAAAACATCCACCATGGAGAACAGAGTGTGAACAACTGCACACAAAATAAAATACATTCATCCTTATACCTTTTTCTTCATATAGTGTGGAGTTGCATCAGGAAGGGCATCCGGCATAAAACCTGTGCCAAATTAACATGCAGGTCCACCTCAGATTTGCTGTGGCGATACCGAGTGCAAACAAAGGAGCAGCTGAAGAGACTTACTTTTTTATGTGTGTGTGTGTGTGTGTGTGTGTGTGTGTGTGTGTGTATTACATTTATGCTGGTGCTAAACTTATTTGCCAAACTAGTATTCCTCAAACACCACATTATGTTATCAGCAGGTAGTACTGTACATAACTTAAACAAAATTAGTGAATGCAACTGTGAGTTAAGTGTGACGTAAATACAAGAATTGTCAGTGTAGAATTGGAAATGACAAACAAAAAATACCTGCAATTATTCCCTATGACTTGCATCTTAAGCATAGCATTACTGAAGTGAATGAACGAGTTAGTTAGTCATTCACTAAGTAAGACAGTGAGTAAATCAGTGATCCAGTTGGTAAATTGGTGAGTCAAGAAGTGACTCAGACAGTGAGTCGTTGAGACAGTCAGTCAGTCAGTCAGTTGGGGAGTTAGTCTCTCACTGAATAAGCAATTGACTCATTTTTCAACTCACTAAATGACTCACTTTTTGATTGACAAACTGACTCAGTGACTTAGTGAATAAGTCATTGAGTCAGTCAAGGAGTGAGTCAGACAATCAGTCATTCAGTGAATAAGTTAGTGAGGCACCAAACAACTCACTGAGTCACTCTTTCAGTCAGTCAATCAGTCAGTGAGTCAGTAAGGAACTCAATCACAGAGTCAGTAAGTGATTCAGTTTCTGTGAGTTAGTCTATGAGTCTGTCAGTGAGTCAGTAAGGAAGCCAGTCAATAAGTGAGTCAGTCATTCTCGATGAATTTCAAAGAGTTAATCTGTGAGTCAGAGTTTGAGTCAGTAAGTAGCTCAGTCAGTGAGTCTGTAAGTGAATCAGTCAATCACTAAGTAATTCAGTAAATTAATGAGTCAGTTGATGAGTCATTGAGTCAATAAATGGCCCCATCAGAATGTTGGAGAGTCAGTCATACAGTCAGTCACTTAGTAAATAAGTTATTGAGTCAGATAGTGAGTCACACATTGTGCAATTTGGCTCATGTAAACTAATCGAAAAGGGTTTAAGATGCCTGCAAAGACTCTGTGACAATTTATAGAGAAAATTTGTTGTTGTGCAATTTTTGCCATCTTCAAAATTCAACCACCAAGGGGTATGCAAAGCCTTGCGCACATTTTGCAAAATTTCATGAATTGCCCCGCAATTGCCATTCACACCCTGTCGCAGCCCAGTGAGATACCACTCTAACTCTGTCATTAAGTTCATTTGAGAATCATTCAGTGAGTCAGCAGTCAGTCAGTTATTCACAAAGTAACTCAGTGTATAAGTCACTTTGTCAGTTGGTGAGTCACTGAGTTGATTATTGATGCAGTCACTACATACGTCAGTGAGTTAGTGAGTGAATCAGGATCAGTCACAGATTAAATAAGTCACTGAGTCAGAAAGCAGGTCAGTGTGTCACTTTCTGGGTCTGTCAGTCAGTCAATCAATCAAAGTCTTTAAATGAGTCAGTCAATGTCAGTGAGTCAGTCAGTGAGCCAGTAATTAAGTCAGTGAGTCAGTCAGCCTCAGTGAATGTCAGTGAGTGAGTCAATGAGTCATTCAGTGTCAGTGAATATCAGTGAGTCAGTCAGTATCACTTTCACTGAGTCTGTAAGAGAATCAGTCAGTCAGCCATTCACAAATTAATTCAATGATTAAATGAGTTAGTGACTCATTGAGTCAATAAGTGATGCAGTCAATGAGTTGATCAGTCCGTCAGTTAATCACTAAATAGGTCAGTGACTTAGTCAGTGAGTTAATGAGTGAATCACTGAATCAATCACTCAGTGAACTAGTCACTGAGTCAGAAAGAGAGTCAGTGACTCACATTTTGAGTCACTAAGTCAGTGAATCAGTCAGTGAATGTCAGTGGGTTAGTGGATCATTCAGTGAATTTGTGAATCAGTCTGTGTTAGCGAATGTCAGTGAGTTAGTGAGTCAGCAAATGTTCTATAACTTTGTAAATTATATTCTGCTTTCAAATTTGGGGCTCTGGTGAGGACCACTTAACTTCCTGTATTGAGCCATGTTGGCATCTTGTAACAGTCCCAGGGAGCAGGAGGCAGACCTGTCCAGTTGCTTGTGAAGCCATGTTGTTCACTGCAGTGGTCATCGCTGCTTTGACATAGTAACTACACATACGAGGTCTGTCCGTAAAGTATAGGTCCTTTTTATTTTTTTCAAAAACTATATGGATTTCATTCATATGTTTTTACGTCAGACATGCTTGAACCCTCGTGCGCATGCGTGAGTTTTTCCATGCCTGTCGGTGACGTCATTCGCCTGTGAGCACTCCTTGTGGGAGGAGTCGTCCAGCCCCTCGTCGGAATTCCTTTGTCTGAGAAGTTGCTGAGAGACTGGCGCTTTGTTTGATCAAAATGTTTTCTAAACCTGTGAGACACATCGAAGTGGACATGGTTTGAAAAATTAAGCTGGTCTTCAGTGAAAATTTTAACAGCTGATGAGAGATTTTGAGGTGATTCTGTCGCTTTAAGGACTTTTCACGGTGCAAGACGTCGCGCAGCGCTCTCAGGCGGCGTCATCAGCCTGTTTCAAGCTTAAAACCTCCACATTTCAGGCTCTGTTGATCCAGGACGTCGTGAGAAAACAGAGAAGTTTCAGAAGAAGTCGGTTTCAGCATTTTATCTGGATATTCCACTGTTAAAGGAGATTTTTTTAATGAAAGACGTGCGGGCGGATTGCAGCATCGGCTTGCAGCCGCCGCGACGCTCCGCCACAGGAAAAACACCTCTGTTGGAAGCCTTGAGGACAAGTTGGAACATCTCCAGCTGATAAACAATTTCTCATATACTCACTCCACTGAAAGCCATCAAAAGCCAACTGGATTTTAACAAATGGTTATCAACACGGAGGTGTTTTTCCTGTGCCGCCGCTCCGCGCCGGCTGCGTCCTGACCCGTCCGCACGTCTTTCATTAAAAAAATCTCCTTTAACTGGAATATCTGGATAAAATGCTGAAACCGACTTCTTCTGAAACTTCTCTGTTCTCTCACGACGTCCTGGATCAATAGAGCCTGAAATGTGGAGGTTTTAAGGTTGAAACAGGCTGATGACGGCGCCTGAGAGCGCTGCACGACGTCTCGCACCGTGAAAAGTCCTTAAAGCGACAGAATCACCTCAAAATCTCTCATCAGCTGTTAAAATTTTCACTGAAAACCAGCTTAATTTTTCGAACCATGTCCACTTCGATGTGTCTCACAGGTTTAGAAAAAATTTTGATCAAACAAAGCGCCAGTCTCTCAGCAACTTCTCAGACAAAGGAATTCCGACGAGGGGCTGGACGACTCCTCCCACAAGGAGTGCTCAAAGGCGAATGACGTCACCGACAGGCGTGGAAAAACTCACGCATGCGCACGAGGGTGCAAGCATGTCTGACGTAAAAACATATGAATGAAATCCATATAGTTTTTGAAAAAAATAAAAAGGACCTATACTTTACGGACAGCCCTCGTATAGTTCTTAAGTAAGTTCAAATCCATCTTCCATGTTCTTTAGCAAAGCTCAACTACGTTTACTCAGTCACTCCTTCAAAGACATTTACCCATATTTTGTCATCCTGATGAGCTGGCACAAGTGTTTTGTTTTCTCTCTCTGTCTCTCTCTCGCTCTCATTAGAAAGATGCCAAAAACTCATGGAGGTTTAGTGGAACATACATAAAGGCTGAATAACTGGATTGTAATAAAAACAGCACACAGACCATTTGTTCTGTGTGGTTATGAAGATAGTCATCAGGTTCCATCATTCTGGAAGCCCACACATTGTGTCCTTTAGGGCATCTTTACATCAACTTAGTTTTTCCTTCATGCTATTTATATTCTGTGCTTGTCTTTTCGCTTCCCACTCGGTGGAAGCCTAATTACTTATCCATGACAAAAAAGAGGGAGAGCACACTATCTGTGAGTGGGGCTGAATATATCCATACATGGCAACAGAATGTCACAAGGATTAATTTCATTCTTACTTCACTCTTTTAAATGCATTTTTTATCTACTTCCTCTCTCAAGGGCAGGCCTATGTGTTATTTATGCTCAGCTTCGGGAGGAACTGAATCTTGCAAATGCACACGAGATCACAGTGCTGGCTGCTGCTCGCGCACATTATCAGGTGAAGCAATTACGGGGCAATGGCTGGAGCAAAATCCATAAGCTAAAAGCTGCAGTGGCTCCTCCAGCAGCCATTTCTGCCAGGGGTAGCTAAAAGAGTTCAGGCTCTGCTTCCCAGTACAGTAGGAAAAAGTGAAAGCAGCGATCACAATTAGTGCAGCATTTGTACAAGTAGGTCTTCCATCATTATGAAGGTAGTGCACATTATCTGGAGACTGATCTCCTGATAACAAGAAACCACAGGAGAGCACCAAATTTCTTGTCTTTGGAGTACAGCAGCTGGTGCAGTGCTGAAGGGTCTCCACTGCACAACACCACCCAGGTTCAGACCTGAGGTGGCTGATGTGAGTGGGCACCTAGATCATCATTTACTTAACTGTTCAAAGCTTCCACTGCTGAAGCTGCAGCGGGCAGCTGTGGCTTGAAGGTCTTCAGTGCCTCAAGGGGCGGCAAACCTCGAACACTATGGTGGACACAGGTGGTCAGGGAAGCCGTCTGACTGAAGAAGGAGTCCTTCCAAGATATGTTATCTCGGAGGACTCCAGAGGCAGTTGCAAGGTACGAAGAGCAGCAGCCTCTGTTGTGGGGAGGCAAAGCAGCGAGTGTGGGAGAAGTTCAGAGTAAGCATTGAGAAGGGCTTTCGGTCAGCACCATGGTGCTTCTGACAGACTGTGAGGCACCTCAGAGGGGGAAAAAAGGAGAACCATTCAAGCTGTCTACAGTAAGGATGGGACTCTGTTGACCTCAACTGAGGATGTTAATCTGCTGCTGGAAGGAACACTTTGAGAAACTCCTGCATCAGACCGGAGTGCCCTCTATAGTAGGAGCAGAGCATGAAGCTGATGGAGGATTATCATCAGTTTCCCTGGTGGGGGTCACTGAGGTAGTCAAACATCTCTGCAGTGGCAAGGCCCCGGGGGTTGATGAGATCCGTCCAGAAATGTTTAAGGCTCTGTGTGTGGAGGGATTGTCTTAGATGAGACATCTCTTGAACATTGCATTAAGGTCTGGGACAGTACCTAAGGAGTGGCAAACTGGGGTGGCGGTTCCCATATTTGAAAAGGGGACCAGAGAGTGTGTGCCAACTACACAGGGGCATCTCACTATTCAGCCTCCCTGGTAAAATCTACTCCAGGGTGCTGGAAAGGAGTGTTCAGCTCATCGTTGAACCTCTGATTGAAGAGGAACAAAGTGAGTTCTGTCTTGGTCGCGAAACAACTGACCCTACAGAGGGAGTAGCAGTGGCTGTGGCAAACTAGCTCCATCGAATGGTGCCAGCTTTATCCCTGCCAATGAGCTTATCATGAGTCTGAGACTGAAGCAGTCACTGGTTGTTGTGTCTGTTGTCTCAGTCTTCGCTCCAACTGTGGTGAACCATGTCTCTGTGAAAGAGAACTTTTATTTATAATTTCATTCAGTGATTGATGACCCTCTCAGAGTTGACACTTAATAATGTACCATGAGTGTCATGGGTGATTTAAAAAGACAATTGGCACTGACAAACTGCTTATGAGGACTGCTTTTGTCTGCACAGATCCAGTGAATTTGGTGAAAATGGCACAAAGATGCCTGACTTTGCAAAAAGCCATTGGCTACAACTTCCTAGATCCTGGTTTCAATGTCCAGATGTACACCGCTGGACATGACAACACCAGTGGAGATTGACCATGTCCTTCTGGTAAACTGCTGAAGAATTGTGCAGAACAGTAGCGTCTGCAGAAGAGCCCATTGTTGTCAGTGAATTGTGACGACAGACTTGTTGTGGCTTCCCTGAGGCTTCAGTTGAAGTCTTGCAGGATGCGTTCACATGACCCTCAACCTGCTTACAGAGGAAGCAAAGCACTTTCTTTCTCCAAACCTGCACCTCAACCCACTGTAGTTATGGTGGAAGATGTTTCAGTCCTGATAGATGCCTCTGCTGTACAGTCACATTGGGCCAAGGTACTTTGAGCAGCTGTATAAGGCTAATCCTCCCACTGGAATGTTAGACATTTCAGAAGGCCCCTTCACACATAACACAATGTTGGACATCCCTGCTTATTTCAGCAAAACAATGCCAAGCCACATTCTGCACGTGTTACAACAGCATGGCTTCGTAGTAAAAGAGTGCGGGTACTAGACTGGCCTGCCTGCAGTCCAGACCTGTCGCCCATTGAAAATGTGTGGCACATTATGAAGCGCAAAATACGACAATGGCGACCCTGGACTGTTGAACAACTGAAGTCGTACATCAAGCAAGAATGGGAAAGAATTCCACCTACAAAGCTTCAACATTTAGTGTCCTCAGTTCCCAAACACTTATTGAGTTGGTGATGTAACACAGTGGTAAACATACCATTGTCGCAGGTTTTTTAAATGTGTTGCAGGCATCCATGTCAAAATGAGCAAATATTTGCACAAAAAGAATAAAGTTTAAGTTTGACGAAGATAATTTTAGAATTTTTTTATTCTTTATATTTTTTATATTTCTTGTATTTAAAATGGCATAAACAAATTAAAATTTGTGAAATCCCAAGTGTTCCAATACTTTTGGAGGGCACAGTATCCTAACCTTATGATGAGTGCAAAATGAGTGTGGTATTATTACTGTTTTGTTTAAGAATGCTTAATTTTCACTGTGCTGCACTTTGTGTCAAATCATAGTCATATCATATATCATATTGATATGACAATATTGACATACGATAATTTGGCCATATTGTACAGCCCTACTGTCAACTAGCTGAAAACTTTGAATATTAATTTACATCTACATTAAAAAATGCTTAATGTGGCGGAGAGTTAAGAGGGCTGTAATTAGGGGGATCAGCTGGCAAAAAAGAAAAATGCTTAAAAAGGCAGGGGGTTTGGGGGGCAGAGCCTCCCTCCCCAAAAGCTGAAAGGCAAAAAAAGGAAAATGCTTAAAAAGGCAGCCCCCCCCCCACCCCCAGAAGCTGAAAGGTTGTAGCCATGCTCATGCTCCCAAGAACCATTTTACTGAAAAAAGTCTGCAAATCAAATCAAATCAATTTTATTTATATAGCGGCAAATCACAAGAAACAGTTGCCCCAAGGCGCTTTATATTGTAAGGCAAAAGCCATACAATAATTACAGAAAAACCCCAACAGTCAAAACGACCCCTATGAGCAAGCGCTTGGTGACAATGGGAAGGAAAAACTCCCTTTTAACAGGAAGAAACCTCCAGCAGAACCAGGCTCAGGGAGGGGCAGTCTTCTGCTGGGACTGGTTGGGGCTGAGGGGAGAGAATCAGGAAAAAGACATGCTGTGGAAGATAATGCAGGACCTAAAGGACATGGTTAGATGGTGAGGACTTTCTAGGCATGTGAGAGGCAAATAAAGAAAAATGCTTGCGGGGGGCCTGGGGGAGCAAAGCCCCCCTAGAAGCTGAAAGTTTTTAGCCATGCTAATGCTCCCCTGAAGGATTTACTAAAAAAAAGTCTGAAGGGCCTAAATAATATGGTGAGATGCTGAAGAGCTTCTCTCGTTCATGTCTGTGACATATACATATTAGATAGATGCCAGATACAGTAGATGGGTATTTTTGAGATGTCAGAATGGACTGGCAGTTCCATGATGTTGCAGATGTGGTGAAGTGCAGCACCAGTTCCTGCTCCCAGACATGACTAGTTTGGAAGGTACTGTGACGATGTGGCACAACTTTTTTTTTACCTGATGCCCTTCCTGACGCAACTCCAGTCTTTACTGTAGAAACGCACACAGCTCCTGGTGTTCTGAAGAGGTTTCCTGTCCAGGTACTAACCAGGAGCCACTGTGCATTTCTTCTGAGATCTGATGGGACCAGACTCACACAGAGCAGACTGACTGTGCGCATTTGTTGTTAATAATAATTATCACTAAATATATGCAGTGTTCCTGGGAATCAAAGCATTTGATTTTATTTATACAACTCCAATAACAAAAGAATAAATGCCAAGAATATAAAGTGCACTACAGCAATGCACAAAAGTACCAAGTGATAATACAGAAAAAGGTGTTTATATGGTTTTATCCTCTTCAAGAGGCATTTTCATGATTGGTGTGATTTATACTCCAGAAAATACAATATTTAGATAAATGTTTCCATTGAAGATATTCTGCTGTTTGTCAGTTTATGCATTTTCATTGTTTTTATTAATAATAATAACAGTAATAATGGATGCTGCAAACTGAACTCCTGTTATTGGGACGTTTTATGATGGAGTATCTGCTTCTGCCATGTTTTGGTGTCTAATTGAGTTGGATTTCTCAGTGCACATTCATTCAAAGTGCTGCAGAGTTTGAATACAAAATTTAAGTGCCCGGGTTTTGTTTTATACCAAGTAGGAATGAAGAGAGTCCAAGCAATTGAACCTCAAATGCTTTGTCTACATCTCTAACGTAATGCCGCTGGGTCATGACCCTTCGTTCTACATGGGAGTCTACAGTTAATGGTTTGTGTATTTTGTGTCTGTGACATAAAAGAACTGGTGATTGATACAGACGTTTAAAAGAAACAATGGTGACCTGAACTGCTTAATAAACTATAGTTGTAACAAGGATTCAAGGAACTTTATTGTCATGCCAACTCACATTTCCATGTTAGTGATACAAAATTTGTACTCAGGTCCCGGTTATTTAAAAAGTAAAACATATAAATATAACCTATTAAAATCAAATAAAAGCCAGAATTACCATAATTAATACCAAATATAGGTGTGAACAGCAAGTATAACTATTCCACTGGGAATTAACTGGAAACCAATACTGCACATATGTTGCACAGAGAAGGTTTTTGCACATGGGCAATTAAAGTGGTTTTAGTGCAGTCTGTATGTGATGATGTAAATTCTGACAGCCTCAGGGAAGAAGCTGTTTCTGAGCCTGGTAGTTCTGCTGTGAATGCTCCTGAGCCGCCTGCCTGACGGAAGGAGCTGAAACAGACTGTGTGCAGGATTTGAGGAGTTCCTCAGAATGCGGAGAGCCCTTCCTCTGCACCGTGATAAGTAGAGATCTGAGGTTGTGGGAAGGCTGCTCCCTATAATCCTCTGTGCAGCCTTTACCACCCTCTGCAGAGCCCCCCTCTCAGCAGCCGTGCAGCTGCTGTGCCACACAGTAATGCAGGTGCAGAGGATGCTCTCCACTGCACAGTGATAGAAGTTCCTCAGAATGGAACTCCCAAGACCAGCTCTCTGCAGCTTCCTAAGGAAGTAGAGGTGTTGGTGGGTTTTCCTGACCAAACGGGATGTATTGGCACCCCAGGTGAGATCACTGGATATGTGCACACCCAGCTACCTGAAGCTGGAGACCACTTCCACAGCTGCTCCTCCAATATACAAGGGAGGGGGAGGGCACTTGTTCCTCCTAAAATCCACTGCCATTTCCTTGGTCTTCTTCACATTGATGCAGAGATTGTTATCTCTGCACCACTGCACCAGATGTTCCACCTCCTCTCTGTATATGGACTCAACATCGTCCTTGATGTGTCCCACTACTGCTGTGTTGTCCGCAAACTTCAGTATATGACAGCTGGGATGTCTCGCTGAGCAGTCATATGTTAGCAGAGTGAACAGGAGGGGGCTCAGCACACAGCCCTGGGGCGAGCCAGTGCTGAGGGTGATGGAAGAGGAGATGGTGTTGTGGATCCTTACAGTCTGTGGTCAGTTGGTCAGGAAGTCCAGGACCCAGTTCCCCAGTGTGGAGCTCAGAATAAGGGAGCAGAGCTTCTGCACCAGGGTCTGTGGGATGATGGTGTTAAAAGCAGAGGAAAGTCCAGGAAGAGCAGGCGAACATATGAGTTCCTGCTCTCCAGATGGGTGAGGGCTGAGTGAATTACCGATGAAATGGTGTCATCAGTGGAGCGGTTCCTCTTATAGGCATACTGGTGGGGGTCTACAGTGACGTCGATGGAGTCTTTGATGTGCGTCATGACCAGCCTCTTGAAGCACTTCAAAGCTACTGGAGTTAAAGCTATAGGTCAGTAGTCATTCAGGGCTTTCACTGTGGAGCACTTGGGGACACCAGCTGTCTGTCAGCACCTCAGACAGCTGGTGTGCACAGTCCCTCAGTATCTGCCCCAGAATATTGTCTGGGCCTGCAGCTTTCCGGGGGTTAATCCTCTGGAGGGTGTTCCTTACATCTGCTGTGGTCACACTGAGGGGCGTGTCACCAGGAAGTGGTGTGAGTCTGGTGCTGGGGGGCATGTCCGGGTCCTCAAAGCGGGCGAAGAATCTGTTGAGTGCATCTGGCAGAGAGGGGTCCCTTTGGCATTGTGCATCCCTAATATTATAACCTGTGATGCACTTTATGCTATGTCACATGCGCCAGGGGTCATTGGTGGTAAAGTGACCCTGGAATTTCTGAGCATATGTGGCCTTGGCCCTCCTGATGGCAGCCATCAGCTCCTTCCTTGCTGCTGTGAGCGATGATGCCTCACCTGCCCTGAACACAGCATCCCTAGCTTTCAGCAGAGCTATCACCTCAGCATTCAGCCAGGGTTTCTGATTCAGGTAGCAGGTTACTGTCCTAGTGGAAGTGATGTCATCAATGCATTTGGAGATGAAGCTGAAGACAGAGGAGGTGTGTTCCTCCAGGTCCACCTCTCCCTCACACGTAGCTGCCTCCCTGAAACCTGCCGGTATGTGTACTGAAAGCAGTCCTGGAGGATAGAGGCTTCGTCTTTGGGGCACACGGTGACTGTCTTCTTTATTGGCCTGGTCCTCCTCAGCAGCAAGCGATACGCTGGCGCCAGCAGGATGGAGATGTGGTCGGAGGAGCAAAGATGAGGGCGGGGGAGAGCTCTGTACACTCCACCAATGTTGGTGTACACACAGTCCAGAGTGTTGTCTCCCTGTGTGGGAAAGGTGACATGCTGGTAAAAACTAGGCAGCATGTCCATCAGTTTCACGTAATTAAAGTCCCCTGCAAGTCCCATGTAGCTCCTTCAGTGCATCGCTAGCGTTAGCATATGGCGAACACCACACTGAACTCACGAGGAAGATAATGAGGTCTGCAACGCACACTCATGATTTCTAAAGCCTCAGAGCAATAACTTTTAACCAGTCCACAATTTGTACACCAACCTTCATTGACGTACGCACACAGTCCTCCTCCCCCTCTTTTCCCCATCCGCTCGGAAAAGCTGCAGTCCGTCAATCTGGAAGGCTGAGTCCGGCATGTTATTATTAAGCCAGGTCTCCGTGAGACAAAGAATGGCACAGTTCTTCATTTCTGTGGAAGTACTCAGCCTCAGACATAACAAATACAGTTTGCCATCCAGCAAGCGGACACTGGCCAAAAAGAGAGTTGGAATCGGTGGCCTGCTAGCCTTTAACTGGGCTAGCGCACCACCGCACTTTCCTCTCTTTTGTTTTCGGAGGCACCGCTTCCTTTTGTGGGCTGCTCCCTGCCACTCTGTTGTCCTCAGGAGCCGCTGTCTCCCGAGTGCATATTTCAACTCCGGAGATATTGTGCAGACCGAACTGTTTCTGATGGCCATCAGTTTGGTTAAGCTGTAGTTCACACATATATTCAGCCAAAAACTGCATCAATAGCGGCTGTTAAGTGTAAAAATACCAAGGCTTAACCAGGAGCTCAAGAAGCCGCTGCACTGCCGCGCGCCGCTATACATCGAACATATATCGAATTGACATCAATTCAATCAACGCGGCCTTGTCAAGATTAACGGCTGCTTTTTCTGCTCTTCTGTGACGGAGCCACTGAGGGGTGGAGGCAGACGCAGACCACCACACACCATCACATAGACATTGTTTCAGTTATTTATGCTTCATTTCTGTTTTGCTACATCTTGACTGCAGGTTTATCTAAAGGTCATTTTGTTCCATGACAGATCCAATGTGTTTAGATCGCACCGAAAGGAATAACTTTTGTCAGCAAAAGTGGAGAGAGACCAAATGAAAAGGACAAATACACCAGATGCAAGTGATCAAACCAAAGCATGATTAGTCTGAACTAATATAAATATAGTCATGCTAAGTTCTGTACAAGGTTCAGTGTGACAGGTGAGGTTGAAGTCTAGCAACAGGCACTCTGTCTGAGCATTAGCACAGAGAACTGCCCACCCTGGGCCCTGGATTGGTAACTACCCATTCAGACTATGACGTCCTGCAGCCACACATTAAGTTGGCATTCTGTTGGTCTTGTGAACTAGGCACTGAGCCAGCTGCACACTGAAAAACATCCCCTGAAAACTAAATGCTTGTCTGTTGTGTCACACCTGATGCAAACCCATGATGTAAGTACCACAGCACATCTGGGGCTCCCTAACTAACAAGGGCTCCAGCTGTCAGAGCAAATGTCATTGATAGTTTACATCTGATGCAGCTGTCATGTTTATGCTCAGTGCCCTCAGATGTGCCAAACATAAGCGGGTTCACAACACATGTACACTCTGTTTGCCTGCAGATATTATCACCAGTCACCTGCAATAGTGAGTGAGTATGATGTTTAGGAAAAAATTGGAGGAGGAAGGATCAAAATTACATTTTAGGAGAGGCACTTTAAAGCTTCTACTCCTCATCTTAATCTCCCTAATTTACTGTTTGTTTGGTACAGCATCATTCCAGCTATACACAAGGACCCTTTGAAGAGACCTGGTACCAAAGACACATAGTCGTTACATTAGGTCCACTGATTAGCATCCAAGTCTCACTGACTTGGCATTTAAGTAACAGTAACATAAATTCATCATGTTGACCCAACAAATTTATATTTAGGCCACTCAACAAAATTGTTTCTGGCTATGTTAACACATTTTTCTTGGGTGGAAATTCCATAATTGTATTATCTTCACTGAGTAAGGTACATTTTAAGTTGTTGCATGTTATATTAAAACTACATGATTTGAATGTGTTCACCAATAAAACTTGATTTTATATCGTAGAAGCTACACGTTAGACTTTGGGTTCATGTAACATAAACAACACACGTTTTTTTTTTTGTTTTTTTTGAGTGTGTATCATAATTTTATTTGAAGCTGCAAATAAAATTGACACACACTGGCACACCTACGTCTTACGGGCTAGTGAGGTGTGTGGGGGTTACGGGGAGGAGCATTCTGCTAGCTGTGGCCCAGCCCCATGGTACTCTGTCCTGCATGCCTGTATTTCACTGAAGCCATAATAAAACTAACCAAGACAACACTCCCAGGACCCCATACAAGGTGATGTATGACCCTTGGGGGTCTCTGGGTATGTCCCTGAGATGCCCACAGGCACCTCATTGGACCCCAGTCCCTGTGGGCGCCTAGAGATGGTCTTTGAACGGTGATGAGCACCCCCTGGGTAGTAATAGTGACCTTCCAGGTGGCTGGGATCAGTTCATGAGTGGCACTGAGGACTTGAGGGAAACCTCTCCTTGGCTCTGGTGGAAGGACCTTGAGCCTGGTGATGTACTGCAGTGCTTCAGGATGTTGCTGGCTCTTGTGCCAATTGATGATCACAGGCAAGACAGTGGCCTGCTCAGACTGCAGTGTGCTGGGTTCTGTCTGACAGTCTGGCTTGGGACCTGTGTCATATATCTCATGCTTACAGGGCTGCGTCACTCCTGTGTGCTGGGAGGCTGAGTGGACCCCTTCATTGGGGGATGGTCATGCTATCCCTGTGTCACTTCTTATCTTCTGGTAGTGCAGAAGATAATCTGTCACTTTCTGTGGGAGTGGGGGTGATCTGTGGTGCCTGCTGGAGCAGCAGGATTCTGAGTGACCATGTAGCTGATTGTCGGTTTGGGGGTTATGTGGCTCTGATGCAACCCTTGACAATCATTCACATTATCACACATCTATGAGTCATTTATTTTCTTTCAAATTCTGTGCATAGATTCAAAGCTTTCCCACATACGTAACAGCACTTACCTTCATGTAGCATGTCTTTTCAGTAAACATGGTCCTCAAGCGCTCATATACAGCTCTGCATATTTCATCAACCACCTCTGTTAAGCATCGGCTATACTAAAATACAAAATGGAGCGAAATGGGGCAAAATGGAGCCTAATAATCACAAAATGGGGTAAAATGTAAGGAAATGGAGCAGACTGACCCAGACTGACTCCAAATATGATTAAATTGTCACGTTTTGGCCCTGAGCGGGGTGTTGGTTTTGTTTTTTCCTCCTTTCTCCTTTTTTACCACCATCTGATCCTGTTTTGCTTTATTAGTGTTTCTTTTCATCATGTGTTTTCTCTTTGTTCTATTTTGCTTTGTCACTTTGTTTCCTTTGTTACTTTTCATACTTCTGCCATGGTTTAGTTCCGTTCTTGTTTTTCTCAGTCAGTCTGTGTTTTCATTGTTTATCATTTAGTTATCATCTGTTTATTTTTGCTGTTCTCTTTTCTGTTATTATCTGTTCTGCTTTAGTATCAGATTTTTGGTTTCTGTTCTGTTCCAGTTTTCTTCAGCCAGTTTGTGGTTGCATTATTGATCATTAGTTTGTCACTTGTTTATTTTCTCATTTGTGTTATCAGTTACATTGTAACATTGGGTTTTGTATCTGTTATCATGTAGTCTCCGTTTTTCTTCTTGTTCTGCTTTAGTATTAATTTGTTCATGTATTCCCTGATCAGTTCTCATGTTCTTGCCCGGTTCAGTGTTATATTTTATTCTGTCTTGTGTTTGGCTTGGTTCATAGTTCCCTGTTTCACTCCACGCCTTGCACCTGCCATTATGTGTTTATCCCTCTCGCATCTCTGTTTGTGTTGTCACGTCATGTCACTTCACCAGCTCTGTGCCCTTCTCTCACACTTTGATCCTGTCTGCTTTGTGTTTTAATTTACTCCCGCTCTTGCACCAGCTCATGTGTCTTTGTCTATTACATCTTTCCACTTTGTGCACTCCCTTCCTCACTATCTTGCCCCATCCATACTCTTTGTCCACCAGCCACACCCTGTTTCTAGAGCCTTCTCCTCACATAACACCTGTTTATTTAATCTCCTCCCAGCCACCACACCTTTGCCAGTTTGTCATCACTTCTAGCACACATTCCAGCCTTTTGTGCTCAGTCCTGTTTTGCCTTGCCATGTACCTGAAACTTGCTCTGTGTTTCTTGACCATGCCTTTTGCCTCAGTCCTTATGTCAGTGTTTGCTCATGCCTCCAACCCCTGCCTGGATATGACTGCATTTTTGCCCTACCCTGTCTGTACCTCTGTTCCGCTGCCTGACAACTTGTGTACCGAACCTCATCCTGGAATAAACACGACAACTACTTTTACTCCAAAGCCTGGTCTGGGAGTTTGTATTGTGCGTCCACCCTCTCCGGCCTGACATGACTAAGATTCAATTAAGTACTTTTATGTAATTTTTTTTAGCGAAATGGGGACTGATAATAATGAAATGGGGTAAAACATTATGAAATGGAGCAGACTGACCCACTGACTGAAGTTTCATCTCTTGAACGCCAGGTGGTGCACCAGCCCCTAATACATGTACTGAGCGCATCTCACAAAAAACAAATGCCAAAACAATTGAATAAAAGTACATATTTGGAGTCAGTCTGGTTCACTCTGCTCCATTTCATGACATTTCACCCCCATTTCGTGATTATCAGTCCCCATTTCGTCCATTTTATTCATTTTTATTTTAGTATGGCTCATTAAGCATGGCTTCTTTTGTGTTTGCTGTTTTTTCACGTTCTCTTGCATCCTTGTTGCCTTTTTCTGCATTTCTGCTGTTATTGTTTTTGTCACTGTTTTTTTTTTTGTGACTGCTTAATTCATGGGAAAGTAAAAGTAAATTTATGTTGCGATATTAAACACTGTATATATTCTTCAAGGTATGAGCCATCTATGGCTTATACCTTAAGTGATATAAATAGACAATGTTAAAAAAAAGAACAAAATAAATCAGATTTTCACAAAAAAAAAAAAAAAAAATCTTAAATGGACATCCCAAATGATTCTGTCTCAGACAAGTTCAAATTGGAGTATAACCCAGTGTTGATTCTTGTGCAAATCCTCTCAAGGCCACTTGCTTTACTGAACACAGTATTGATTCTTGTGGCGATGATCATTAAATCAAAATTTATTGGATTTTCACCAAATTTGTGGTGAACATCCCAAGTGAGAGTATCTCAGATCACTACAGGTTTGGATAGGGTCAGGTTTCACCAGGACTCTCTGAGAATCCCTTTTTTATTGAGTGCTGCATTTTAGAATGTATCATCCCTGAAACCTGCAGGCTTTTTCTTGGTATTTTGCTCTTGTTATTATCATCTGGTGCTATTTATTAAATCTCTTTCCGAACCAATCAGGCAACAAAACAGCACATCAATATTTAGTCTACATAAATTCCATAGCATAGTTTAGCTGGCAACACTGCTGGTCAATCAACCCCAATTCCAATGAAGTTGGGATGTTGTCCATCAATCCATCCATCCAT
The DNA here is from genome assembly GCF_902500255.1 of Thalassophryne amazonica. Taxonomy (NCBI): domain Eukaryota; kingdom Metazoa; phylum Chordata; class Actinopteri; order Batrachoidiformes; family Batrachoididae; genus Thalassophryne; species Thalassophryne amazonica. The sequence continues at coordinate 7,912,433 of NC_047120.1, forward strand.
TTTCTTCCACTTTATCCGGAGTCGGGTCGCGGGGGCAGCAGCTCAAGCAAAGTTTTTATTTCAAGGAAATAAAAACAGAATACAGTGATTTGTAAATCCTCTTCAACCTATATTCAATTGAATACACCACAAAGACAAGATATTTAATGTTCAAACTGACAGAATTTTTTTTGTTTTGGACAAATATTTGCTCATTTTAAAATGGATGCCTGCTACACATTTCAAAAAAGTTGGGACAGGGCAACAAAAGACTGGGAAAGTTGATGAATGCTCAAAGAACACCTGTTTGGAAACAGGTGAGTGTCATGATTGGGTATAAAAGGAGCATCCCCAAAATGCTCAGCCATTCACAAGCAAAGATGGGGTGAGGATCACCACTTTGTGAACAAATGCATGAAAAAAATAGTCCAACAGTTTAAGAACAATGTTTCTCAATGTTCAGTTGCAAGAAATTTATGGATTCCATCAACTACAGTCCATAATATAATCAGAAAATTCAGAGAATCTGGAGAACTTTCTACACGTAAGTGGAAAGGCCGAAAACCAAGATTGAATGCCCGTGACCTTCAATCCCTCAGGTGACACTGCATTAAAAACCAACATCATTGTGTAAAGGATCTTACCACGTGGGCTCAGGAACACTTCAGAAAACCATTGTCAGTTAACACAGTTCATCGCTACATCTAGGGGAGGTGATGGTCTAGTGGTTAAGGTGTTGGGCTTGAGTCCAGAAGATCATGGGTTCAAATCCCCGCCTGACTGGAAAATCACTAAGGGCCCTTGGGCAAGGCCTTTAATCCCCTATTGCTGCCGGTGTGTAGTGAGCGCCTTGTATGGCAGCACCCTGACATCGGGGTGAATGTGAGGCATAATTGTAAAGCGCTTTGAGCGTCTGATGCAGATGGAAAAGCGTTATATAAATGCAGTCCATTTAGCTACAAGTGCAAGTTAAAACTCTACCATGCAAAGTGAAAGCCAAACATCAACAACATCCAGAAATGCTGACATCTTCTCTGGGCCTGAGCTCATTTGAAATGGACAGACACAAAGTGGAAAAGTGTGCTGTTGCCTGATGAATCCATGTTTCAAATTGTTTGGAAATCATTGTTTTGGAAATCATGGGCGTTGCTTCCTCTGGACAAAAGAGGAAAAAGGCCATCCAGATTGTTACCAGCTCAAAGTTCAAAAGCCAGCATCTGTGATGGTATGGGGGTGTGTTAGTTCCCATGACATGGGCAACTTATACATCTGTGATGGCACCATCAATGCTGAAAGGTACATCCAGGTTTTGGAGCAACACGTTGCCATCCAAGCAACGTCTTTTTCAGGGACGTCCCTGCTTATTTCAGCAAGACAATGCCAAGCCACATTCTGCACGTGTTACAACAGCGTGGCTTCATAGTAAAAGTGTGAAGGTACTAGACTGGCCTGCCTGCAGTCCAGATCTGTCACCCATTGAAAATGTGTGGCGCATTATGAAGCACAAAATACGACAATAGAGACCCCGGCTGTTGAACAACTGAAGTCATACATCAAGCAAGAATGGGAAAGAATTCCACCTTCAAAGCTTCAACAATGTTGCACAAAAACAACAAAGTTTATCAGTTTGAACATTAAATATCTTGTCTTTGTGGTGTATTCAATTGAATATAGGTTGAAGAGGATTTGCAAATCGTATTCTTTTTATTTACATTTTTCACAACATCCCAACTTCATTGGAATTGGGGTTGTACAGTATCGTAAGACAAAATACATGCTTCAGTGAGTGTCTTCAAACTTATCGATGAAAGTATCTAAGCCAACACAAACACAACTCAGTTCCGTGGTATAAATTACTGGTGTGCTTTGTGGTTCCCTGTTGAACTTCAGTCTTCAATTCAATTCAGTTCAATTCAAATATATTTATATAGCACATTTAAAACACAGCTGCATCTGACCAAAATGCTTCACAATAATAGCAAAGTGTAAAATATTAACAAAGGAAAATAATAAAAATAAATAAATAAATAAAAGAATAAAAAAAAAAAAAAAAAAATACAGAGCAAAGCATATACCAATTAGCCAATGTTGAAAGACAGGGAGAAGAGATGGGTTTTCAGTCTGGACTTAAACTGTCCCACAGACTCTGAGGACCTGACAGTCAGCGGAAGATTGTTCCAGAGTCGTGGTGCTGCGACAGGAAAGGCTCTATCATCCTCTGGATTCAAGCCTGGCTTTAGGAACAGCCAAGAGAAGCTGGTCAGCTGACCTCAGAGCCCTACGTGGAGTGTACAGCTGCAAGAGCTCACTCAGATACACTGTGCCTATACAGTGCAGACACTTACAAACAATCAGCAAAACTTTATATTTAACACGAAAGCCGACAGGGAGCCAGTGTAAGGTGCAGAGCACAGGGGTGATGTGCTCATGCTTCTTTGTTTTAGTCAAAAGGTGGGCTGCAGCATTCTGTACACTCTGCAGGCGCTGTAGGGAGCGCTGGTCCAGCCCAACGTAGAGAGCATTACAGTATGTTGTGTGGGCCGCTGAAGAGGAGGTACTGCTGGCCCACCACCACCAGAGGGCGTCCTGCCTGGAGTGCGGGCTCCAGGCACCAGAGGGCGCTGTCGCCTCACAGGAGCAGCCGGGGTGACAGCTGTCGCTTATCACCGACGACAGCTGTCATCAATCATCAGATCCACAATGGTATATCAGCAAGACGGCATCTCCACCTCATTGCCGAGATATCGTTCTACCTGAAAGGTAATATCCTCAGCCTGACAGCTTGATTGAAAGCCTTTTTTTGTGATTTTGTGAGTGATAACAGACTTTTTCTCCAACGAGAGGTGGAGGTAGCTTCCCTGCCGTGCAGATTGCTGGGTGCAGACGCACCCACGTTTAACTGTGTTTTTGTTCCTCGCCAGCAGTACCAGGTCCGACACGCGGAGGCAGTGGCCACCTGGGAGTTCGGGACTTGGCGGCTCCAGTATTCCCGGGGTCTGGTGGCGGAGGAAATCGTGTGGTTCCGGTGCTGCTTTGGACAGGCGTCTCCTATCCTCGAGCCTGCCCACACGACACCTTGTAATTTGACCTTTGATCTATTGTGTGATCTGTTGTGTTTGTTGTGCACGTTCGCAACAGTAAAGTGTTGTTATTTGACCTATTTCCATTGTCCGTTCATTTGCGCCCCCTGTTGTGGGTCCGTGTACTTACACTTTCCCAACAGGATATCTCGGCCAGCGTCATGGATCCCGAGGGGCGTCAACCGGCTGTTGAACGGCCAATGGAAGAACAGGGCGCACAGGCGTCCGCAGGAGGGGTGATCGGTGAGTTGCAGCGGATCCTCACCGCTTTCACGACTCGGTTGGATTTTATGACCGAGCAGAACGTCCTCCTGAACCGCAGGGTGGAGGCTCTCGCCGCACAGGTGGAAGCGCGCCCTCCGGGCGCCGCTGCGGCTCTCCCTCCCGTCGACCCTGTGCGTAACAGTGACGTTCCACTGGTCGTTCAACGACCCCTCCCACCTTCCCCGGAAGCATACATAAGCCCCCCAGAGCCGTACGGAGGCTGTGTGGAGACGTGCGCGGATTTCCTTATGCAGTGTTCGCTCGTCTTCGCACAGCGTCCCGTCATGTACGCGACTGATGCTAGCAAAGTAGCTTATGTGATAAATCTGCTTCGTGGTGAGGCACGCGCTTGGGCTACAGCGCTCTGGGAGCAAAATTCACGGCTCCTTCTGACATATGATGGGTTTGTGAGGGAGTTCAGAACAGTGTTTGATCACCCAAATAGAGGAGAGACCGCTTCAGCTGTGCTGCTGTCAATGAGACAGGGGCGTCGGAGCGCAGCTGCCTATGCAGTCGACTTCCGCATCGCGGCTGCGAGGTCAGGCTGCCCTCCGCGCCGCCTTTGTAAACGGACTGTCACTGGTTCTAAAGGAGCACCTGGTGGCTAAGGATGAACCACGGGATTTAGACGGGCTTATCGATCTCGTCATACGATTAGACAATCGGTTGGAGGAACGCCGTCGGGAACGAGACGAAGGGCGTGGCCGGGCACGCACCGTCCCTCTCCCTTCCGGTTCCGATCGCGTTCCGCCCTCCCCACGCTCCACGGCCCCTGCGCCTCGTGTGGTTACAGCTCCCCCTGCTGACCAAGCTATGGACACGAGCAGGGCCACATTTAGAGCACCAAGTAGACAGAGGAGGCTGGACCGCGGGGCGTGTTTTGTTTGTGGCTCGATAGAGCATCAATTGAGAGACTGCCCCGTGCGGTTAAACACCAACGCCCGCCCTTAGAGACTGGGCTAGGGGTGGGCCGAGACATTCACGTGGGACACACCCACATTGCTACACGACTCCCAGTTACGATCCTGTATGAGGATTTAACCCTGAAGGCCCCAGCACTGGTGGACACGGGCTCTGAAGGGAATCTGTTAGACAGCAGATGGGCCAGGGAGATAGGGCTCCCTCTGGTGGCTCTTACCTCGCCTGTGCAGGTACGAGCACTAGATGGCTCCCTCCTCCCTCCAATCACGCATAGGACACCACCTGTAACTCTGGTGGTGTCAGGGAATCACCGGGAGGAGATCGAGTTTTTTGTGACTCCAACTACCTCCCGTGTGATCTTGGGGTTTCCCTGGATGTTGAAACACAATCCCCGGATCGACTGGCCGTCCGGGGTAGTGGTTCAGTGGAGCGAGACCTGCCATCGGGTATGTTTAGGTTCCTCGGTACCCCCCGGTTCCCAGGCTAAGGAGGAGGTCAGAGTCCCACCCAATCTAGGGACGGTGCCGGTGGAGTACCACGACCTGGTTGACGTGTTCAGCAAGGATCTGGCGCTCACCCTTCCCCCCCACCGTCCGTACGATTGTGCCATTGATTTGGTTCCAGGCGGTGAGTTCCCGTCCAGCAGGCTGTACAACCTCTCACGGCCTGAGCGCGAATCAATGGAGACCTACATCCGGGACTCTTTAGCCGCTGGGTTGATCCGGAATTCCACCTCCCCGATGGGTGCAGGTTTCTTTTTTGTGGGCAAAAAAGACGGCAGACTTCGTCCATGCATTTATTACAGGGGACTGAACGAAATCACGGTTCGGAATCGATACCCATTGCCCCTGTTGGATTCGGTGTTCACGCCCCTGCATGGAGCCCGAATATTCACCAAGCTAGATCTTAGAAATGCGTATCACCTGGTTCGGATCCGGAAGGGAGACGAGTGGAAGACGGCATTTAACACCCCTTTAGGCCACTTTGAGTACCTGGTCATGCCGTTCGGTCTTACAAACGCCCCTGCGACGTTACAAGCTTTGGTTAATGATGTCTTGCGGGATTTCCTGCACCGATTCGTCTTCGTATATCTGGACGATATACTCATCTTTTCTCCGGATCCTGAGACCCATGTCCGACATGTACGTCAGGTCCTGCAGCGGTTGTTGGAGAACCGGCTGTTTGTGAAGGGCGAGAAGTGTGAGTTCCACCGCACATCTTTGTCCTTCCTGGAGTTTATCATCTCCTCCAACTCCGTCGCTCCTGATCCGGCCAAGGTTGCGGCGGTGAGAGACTGGCCCCAACCCACAAGCCGTAGGAAGCTGCAACAGTTCCTCGGCTTTGCTAATTTCTACAGGAGGTTCATTAAGGGCTACAGTCAGGTAGTTAGCCCCCTGACCGCCCTGACCTCACCAAAAGTCCCCTTCACCTGGTCGGATCGTTGCGATGCCGCGTTCAAGGAGTTGAAACGGCGCTTCTCGTCTGCACCAGTTCTGGTGCAGCCCGATCCTAGCCGCCAGTTAGTGGTTGAAGTGGACGCCTCGGACTCAGGGATAGGAGCTGTGCTATCCCAGAGCCGGAAGACCGATAAGGTCCTTCACCCGTGTGCCTATTTTTCCCGCAGGTTGACCCCGGCCGAACGGAACTATGACGTCGGCAATCGAGAACTCCTTGTGGTGAAAGAGGCTCTTGAGGAGTGGAGACATCTGTTGGAGGGAACGTCCGTGCCATTTACGGTTTTCACTGACCACCGGAACCTGGAGTGTATCAGGACCGCCAAGCGGCTGAATCCCAGGCAAGCCCGCTGGTCACTGTTCTTTGGCCGTTTTGACTTCCGGATCACCTACCGTCCCGGGACCAAAAACCAGAGATCGGATGCCTTGTCCCGGGTACATGAAGATGAAGTCAAAACGGAGTTGTCGGATCCACCGGAACCCATCATCCCGGAGTCCACTATCGTGGCCACCCTCACCTGGGACGTTGAGAGAACCGTCCGGGAGGCCCTGGCACGAAGCCCGGACCCCGGGACTGGGCCGAAGAATAGACTCCCACCAGAAGCTAGGGCTGCAGTTCTGGACTTCTGTCACGGTTCTAAGCTCTCCTGTCATCCCGGGGTGCGAAGAACTGTGGCAGTTGTCCGGCAGCGCTTCTGGTTGGCGTCCCTAGAGGCCGACGTCCGGGATTATATCCAGGCCTGTACCATCTGCGCCAGGGTCAAGGCCGACCATCGCAAGGCCTCGGGATTGCTACAGCCGCTGCCCGTGCCTCATCGCCCCTGGTCCCACATCAGCCTGGATTTTGTCACGGGCCTCCCGCCGTCCCAGGGCAACACCACCATTCTCACGATAGTGGACCGATTCTCCAAGGCGGCCCACTTCGTGGCCCTCCCGAAGCTCCCAACAGCCCAGGAGACAGCGGACCTCCTGGTCCACCACGTCGTCCGGCTGCATGGGATTCCAACAGACATTGTCTCTGATCATGGTCCCCAGTTCTCCTCGCACGTCTGGAGGAGCTTCTGCCGGGTACTGGGGGCCACGGTAAGTCTCTCATCCGGGTATCATCCCCAAACCAACGGGCAAGCAGAACGGGCCAATCAAGAAATGGAGCAGACCCTGCGTTGCGTGACAGCCGCGCACCCGGCGGCCTGGAGTACCCATCTGGCCTGGATCGCGTACGCCCACAACAGCCAAGTGTCATCCGCCACCGGCCTCTCCCCTTTTGAGGTGTGTCTGGGGTATCAGCCCCCGTTATTCCCGGTGGTTGAGGGAGAGGTCGGTGTGCTCTCGGTCCAGGCCCACCTGCAGAAGTGCCGTCGGGTGTGGCGTGCCGCCCGTTCTGCTTTGCTGAAGGCCCGGATGAGGACAAAGGCCCATGCAGACCGGCGGCGGACCCCGGCTCCTACGTATCGTCCTGGGCAGGAAGTGTGGTTGTCTACCAAGGACATTCCACTGCAAGTGGCCTCTCCAAAACTACAAGAACGGTACATAGGTCCTTTCAAAATTCTCAAGGTCATCAGTCCCGCCGCAGTGAGGCTTCAGCTTCCGGCCTCACTGCGGATCCATCCCGTGTTCCACGTGTCCAGGATTAAACCACACCACACCTCACCCCTCTGCACTCCGGGTCCGACACCACCTCCTGCCCGGATCATCGATGGCGAGCCGGCTTGGACAGTGCGCCGGCTTTTGGATGTTCGACGGATGGGCCGGGGCTTCCAGTATCTGGTGGACTGGGAGGGGTACGGCCCCGAAGAACGCTCCTGGGTGAAGAAGAGCTTCATCCTGGACCCGGCCCTCCTGGCCGACTTCTACCGCCGCCACCCGGACAAGCCCGGTCGGGCGCCAGGAGGCACCCGTTGAGGGGGGGGGTCCTGTTGTGTGGGCCGCTGAAGAGGAGGTACTGCTGGCCCACCACCACCAGAGGGCGTCCTGCCTGGAGTGCGGGCTCCAGGCACCAGAGGGCGCTGCCGCCTCACAGGAGCAGCCGGGGTGACAGCTGTCGCTTATCACCGACGACAGCTGTCATCAATCATCAGATCCACAATGGTATATCAGCAAGACGGCATCTCCACCTCATTGCCGAGATATCGTTCTACCTGAAAGGTAATATCCTCAGCCTGACAGCTTGATTGAAAGCCTTTTTTTGTGATTTTGTGAGTGATAACAGACTTTTTCTCCAACGAGAGGTGGAGGTAGCTTCCCTGCCGTGCAGATTGCTGGGTGCAGACGCACCCACGTTTAACTGTGTTTTTGTTCCTCGCCAGCAGTACCAGGTCCGACACTTGGAGGCAGTGGCCACCTGGGAGTTCGGGACTTGGCGGCTCCAGTATTCCCGGGGTCTGGTGGCGGAGGAAATCGTGTGGTTCCGGTGCTGCTTTGGACAGGCGTCTCCTATCCTCGAGCCTGCCCACACGACACCTTGTAATTTGACCTTCGATCTATTGTGTGATCTGTTGTGTTTGTTGTGCACGTTCGCAACAGTAAAGTGTTGTTATTTGACCTATTTCCATTGTCCGTTCATTTGCGCCCCCTGTTGTGGGTCCGTGTACTTACACTTTCCCAACACAGTAATCCAGACGTGATGTTATAAATGCATGGATAGCTCTTTCAAAGTGAACTCGAGTAAAATAAGATTTAATCTTGGAAAGAGTCCTCAGCTGAAAGAAGCTGGCCTGATGACAGAGCTGATGTGCTTATCAAATCTGAACATTGGGTCAACTATCACCCCTAGATTTTTTATGAAAGGGCGGCAAAAAGTGGACAGAGGACCAATAGCACTGTCTTGTCCTTGTAGAGGGTTACTTTGCCCGAACACTAAAATCTCAGTTTTATTTTTATTAATATTCAGAAAATTAGCTCTCATACAGACTTGTACATCATTCAGACAGTCCTGTAGTATTTTTACTGCAGCCTGGGTATCACAGGAAATTACAGGAAGGTAAATCTGAAGGTCATCTGCACAACAATGAAAACAAACTTTGTGCTTTTTAAAAACAGACCCAAGAGGGATCATGTACAAAGCAAAGAGAAGTGGTGCTAAAATTGAGCCCTGGGGCACGCCATATTTAAGCGGAGACACAGAGGAAGAGTACTGTCCTACATTAACAGAAAAACTTCTGTTGGAAAGATAGGACCGAAACAATTTATCGCTGAACCCTTAATACCTATGTGCATCTCAAGGTGAGTCACAAGGACACTGTGGTCCACTGTGTCAAAAGCTGCAGATAAATCTAAAAGCAGAAGAACCGCAGAGTTCCCAACATCAACAGTTAAAAGAAGGTCATTAAAACTTTTAAAAGGGCTGTTTCAGTACTGTGCCTTAATTTAAAACCAGATTGAAACTTCTCCCCTATTTCATTAAGATCCAGATAAGCCTGCAATTGGTCATAGACAGCTTTCTCTAAAACTTTAGACACAAATGGCAATTTAGAGATCGGTCTATAGTTGGACAACACATTTGGGTCAAGATTGCTCTTTTTGATGAGCGGCTGGACTACAGCATGTTTAAGAGCTGACGGAAAACAGCCACTTGATAGAGAAGCGTTCACAAGTTCAGCAATGTATGGACCAATACACTGAAAAACATCTTTAAACAAATGACCTGGAACAATGTCCAAAGTGCAGGAAGAAGACATAAGCTGATTAACAATTTTAGTCAGCACACAAATAGATACAGGATTAAAATAATCAAAAACAGCATGACACATGGATGGATCTGCTGACTCCACTTCAAATACAGGAGATGGTCTAAGATCAGAGATTTTATCTCTGAAATAAGAGAGAAAATCTTCACAAAGGCTGGCTGAGGGCACAGCGATATTGCTCGCATGAGGATTAATGCGCGAATTCAGTGTTAAAAAGAATCTGAGGTTTATGACAGTTTGAGGACACAAGATCTGACATGAATCTAGTTTTAGCAGCTTTTGCTGCTCTCTGATACTCAGACAGTCTGTCCCTCAGTATTTGCAATGAAACGTGAAGATTATCTTTTTTCCATTGTTGCTCAGAGTGCCTACAAGAGCGCCTGAGTTCACGAGTGCACTCGTTTAACCAAGGCTGTGCCGTGGGCTTTAAGCGCTTCAGCCGTAAAGGAGCCACAGAGTCCAAAGCCTTCGTGCATGCACCATTAAAATAAGAAAGGAGTTCATCAGGAGTTGCGTTATCTGAGTTGTTTCTATACGTTTCATGAAAAGCATCAGAAAACGGGGCGGCTGACTCAGTACTGAATGTGTGCACCTGGCGCGCCATGGCGCACGGACTGACCACGCTCCGAGACAACGTTAAAGAGAATAAAACAGCAAAGTGATCAGAGAAGTGGGTTTCACAAATCTCAATTACATTAGGATTAAGACTGAAAGAGAGCACAATGTCCAAAATATGCCCCTTCTCGTGCTTACAGCTTGACACAGATTGAGTCAAATTAAAAGAGTCAATCAAATCCAAGAAGTCTTCAGATCAGAAAGTGATCGCAGTTCAATGATAAGTTGGCTGAATGAAGTCTTTATTTGGCTTTGGAGGGCGATACACCAGTGCGCACAGGACTGGAGTATCAGAGCTTATCACAAAAGTCTGCGGTTCAAAGCTGGAGAACAGATCTGCCGGTATCTGCCGACAGGTGTAGCTTTTTTTATATACAGTAGCGAGCCCACCACCTCTGCCACTCATCCAAGGCGTATTAAAGTAAAGGCATGCAGGGGGTAAAAGCTCGGAGAAAGGTGAAGACTCACCGACTTGGAGCCAGGTCTCTGTGAGCAGCATTATATCCAGTTTGCGCGATGTAAAGAAATCTTTCAATAAAAATGTTTTGTTAGCTAGCAATCTAGCATTCAACAGCCTTAAAATCTGTTGTGGGCTTCATCTCTCCAAATTCTCAGAATGTCATTTTAACTGTCACAGGTGTGTGTGAGCACTTACCATTGCACAGTCTGGGAGCAGTGGTGTGGTCTTTCTTCTTGCTTTGCCAGCATTCCACTGAATTTGTCTTTGCACAAACCTGCCAATCCTGCATATTTCCCCTTATGATCAAAGCCTACCTGAAGGTAATATGTCTCCTCAGTTCAGTTTCTGAATGGTCCTTTCTTGCTTTTTAACCCCACACAGTAACGTTTCTGGGGCTGAACTGTGGAGCGTGTCACACCGTTTCCCAGCAGCCCTTCATAAGGCGTGTTCATTCTGTCGTCTTCTTGCTCTGTTTGTATTTTTCTGAGGATTAAGTCATGTCTTAATGGTTTCTATCGATGATACCATCTTGCCTCTCTGAATTTGTTTTTGTCTCTTATCTTGGATCCTGTTGCCATCTCAGACATTCAGACATTAAATAATCTTTAATTAAATGCAGCCACGTGCCTCTGACACATGCAGAACTGTGTAAAAATGATTCATGATGTTCTTCATCCAGGTTTTAGTTTACAAGGAGCAGATTTTAAAATAAAATTTTCATGGATTGAATAAAATAATTATTGAATGGGACACACTGTACAAAATCACTTTTTGTCAACTTTTACATTTTAATGTGTGTGATGTTCAATGTTGAATCCATTCTCCTGTTTTCAGCATTGCTTACGACGGATTTACTTTGTTTGGAACAGAAGAAACTGTAATTTTACATGAATATTCAAACACCCCCCACCCCACCCACCACTTCCTAGCACATTGTCATGCTTGGTGTGTTTGTACTATAGAGTCTGATCTACATTGATTTTTCGGGGCCTGAATACCAATATTAAGGTGTTAAAAATGTTGCTGTTATTTCCACCAATATTTGACAAAAATGGTATTGATTCTTAACATTTCGTGATGAAACAATTATGGCAAAGAAATGTACTTGAGGTTTGGTGTTCTACAGTTTACAAAAGTGAACTTTTCTTTCTTTATAAATATCAATAAATATAACCAAAAACCAACCGTGGAACATTGCACTGCCATCATGATGCCGTCACACAGTGTTGCGTTGCTCAGTATTTGTATGAAATAGACTTCTTGTCTATTTGAGCCCCGCCTAGCTGGAGGCTAGTTGTCTTGTCTCCAGTCGCTGTGAAACGTCTTTGATTGAAAGTTAATTGCAGGTTGTTATCTCTTGTTCCTAGTGTGATCAAGGAGTGATGGGGTCCCAGCCATCCCTGACAGCATTCTAAACAATGGTGTTAAGAGTGCCATCTGCAGGAGATTCTATGTAATGACACCATTTCCAACAGATAATATGTTCTGCATTGATGTTTGAAAAAATTTTCATTTCAAATTTTCATTTCAAACATGCAGATAATCATAGGTTCAAGAAAAGCTCATATCAGATGATATTAATAGTCAACCAATATATCACTTGGGTTGTAGTTCATACACTGCTATTTTAGCAAAGTTTATATATATATATATATATATATATACACACAAGGTCTGTTAGAAAAGTATCCGACCTTTTTATTTTTTTCAAAAACCATATGGATTTGAATCACGTGTGATTGCATCAGCCAAGCTTGAACCTTCGTGCGCATGCGTGAGTTTTTTCACGTCTGTCGGTTGCGTCATTCGCCTGTGAGCAGGCTTTGTGTGAGCACTGGTCCACCCCTCTCGTCGTTTTTGTTATTGCGAATAAATGTCTGAACGATTTGGAGCTTTGCTGCATCAATTTTTTTTCCAGAAACTGTGACAGACCTCCAGGTGGACACCGTTTGGAAAATTAATATGGCTTTCGGGGACGATTTTATGGGGATTACACAGATTAAGGAGTGATCCAGACGGTTTAAAGACCGCCCACAACTGCTGAGAGCGCGCTGTGCTCCGAGCGCCGATCGACAGGCTCAAACCCCGCTGAAACAACCAGATCATTTCCAACGTGAAGGCTTTGTTGATCCGGGACGTCGTCTGACTTTCACAAAAAGGCAGGAGACATGGACATCAGCACTTTTTCGGCACATTCCACTGTTACAGGAGTTTTTTTCATGGAAAGAAAAGCGGAGGGACGCGCCACGGAGCCGTTCATTACGCAGCACAAAACCACCTCCGTGTTGGTCTCACAGGACGGCTTTCAGGTGGATTTCAGACGGCTGTCGGTTGCTTTTCAGTTGTGTGATTATCCGAAATTGAGCATGAGCTGGACATGCCCCAACATGTCCTGTGAGGCTTCATCACGGCGTTGCTTTGCGCCATGCGGCTCCACCGCGACGCACGGAACTCCTACGCACGTCTGTCTCAATGTGCCGAAAAAGTGCTGATGTCCACGTCTTTTCACAATTCCTGTGCTAGTCAGACGACATACCGGATCAAGACAGCGTCCAGTTTAGAAATGAACGGCACATTCCACTGTTACAGGAGTTTTTGTCATGGAAAGAGGAGCGGAATTCCGCACGTCGCGGTGGAGCTGCATGGCGCAAAGCAACGCCGTGATTAAGCCTCACAGGACATGTTGGGTTCAAGCTTGGCTGATGCAATCACACGTGATTCAAATCCATATGGTTTTTGAAAAAATAAAAAGGTCGGATATTTTTATAACAGACCTCGTATATATATATATATATATATATATATATATATATATATATATATATATATATTGCATTGTAATGTAGTGACTCATGATTTGAGTTTGTCCTGCTTTTTGGTTTGATTTGTTTCCAAACAGATTATACATGTGATTAATTTAGATTAATTCATCACAATCTTATTAATAATTAGATTATTTTTTTAATTACCTGTCAACACTAATTAGTGTGGTGTTTTTTTTTTCTCTTAAGAGACGATGTAAAACAGTGTCTCACACAAACAAACAAGCAACAGAAAACCAAACCACCGCTTCCAAACACAAACTACAGCCACACAAAGTGGCTGTAGGAATTCTGATGCGAATCTGCAGACTGCATTTCAAACATCATTTATCAAAAGTCTCGTTAATTGATTTGGTTTCAGTGTTCTCTGGAGTTCAGTAGAGTCTATCGTCATAAAAGAAGCACTTCACATCAACGCGCTCACACCCAGGGATCAGTGATCACAGGCGGCTCTGCTGACACAGACAGATGAGGCTTTGGAATTCACTCTTTGGAGGCACGTTTTCACAGACGCTTTTTCTGACTGAAGTCCATCTCCAGGCCACGACTCCGACTCAATCGAGAGCTTCAGCTGGACAGTCACGGCTGGATGATGCTGTGCAGATTGTGATTGTATGGCACTTACCTGCTGCCCCGTGGGGCGCAAGCAGCAAAGTAGCACCAGAACACTCCAACGCGCTTACACACAGGCACACACACACAGGTACACAGGCACACACACAGGTACACACACACACACAGATACACACGTATACACACACACACACACACACAGGTACACACACACGCACAGAGGCACACAGGCACACACACAGGTACACACACACAGGTACACACACAGGCACACACACACAGGTACACACACACACAGGCACACACACACAGGCACACACACACAGGTACACACACACACAGGCACACACACACAGGCACATACACACAGGTACACAGGCACACACACAGGTACACACACACACACAGATACACACGTATACACACACACACACACACACACAGGTACACACACACGCACAGAGGCACACAGGCACACACACAGGTACACACACACAGGTACACACACACACACAGGCACACACGCACACACACAGGTACGCACATACACACATACAGACACACACACACAGGTAGTCATACACACAGGCACACACGCACAGAGGCACACATGTACACACACACACAGGTACACAGGCACACACACAGGCACACAGGTACACACGCACACAGGTACACACACACAGGCATAGAGGTATACACACACACACAGGTACACACACAGGTACACACACACACACAGGCACACATGTACACAGGCACACACACAGGTACGCACATACACACACACAGGCACGCACGTACACACACACACACAGGTACACAGGCACACACACACAGGCACGCACGTACACAAACACACACACACAGGTACACAGGCACACACACAGGTACGCACATACACACACACACACACAGGTACACACACAGAGGCACACAGGTACACAGGCACACACACACAGGTACACACACACAGGCACACAGGTACACACACACAGGTATGCACATACATACACGCAGGCATGCACGTACACACACACACACACACACACACACACAGGTATACAGGTACACAGGCACACACACACACACACACAGGTACACACGCAGGCACACAGGCACAGACACACAGGTACACACAGGCACACAGGTACACAGGCACACACACACAGGTACACACACACAGGTACACAGGCACACACACACACACACACACACACAGGCACACACACACAGGTAAACAGGCACACACTCACACGCAGGCACACAGGCACACACACAGGCACACGGGTACACAGGTACACACACACAGGCACACAGGTACACACAGGCACACACACACACAGGTAAATCAAATTAAATCAATTTTATTTATATAGCGCCAAATCACAACAAACAGTCGCCCCAAGGCGCTTTATATTGTAAGGCAAAAGCCATACAATAATTACAGAAAAACCCCAACGGTCAAAACAACCCCTATGAGCAAGCAT
The DNA here is from genome assembly GCF_902500255.1 of Thalassophryne amazonica. Taxonomy (NCBI): domain Eukaryota; kingdom Metazoa; phylum Chordata; class Actinopteri; order Batrachoidiformes; family Batrachoididae; genus Thalassophryne; species Thalassophryne amazonica. The sequence continues at coordinate 7,927,777 of NC_047120.1, forward strand.
TTGGCGACAGTGGGAAGGAAAACTCCCTTTTAACATGAAGAAACCTCCAGCAGAACCAGGCTCAGGGAGGGGCAGTCTTCTGCTGGGACTGGTTGGGGCTGAGGGGAGAGAATCAGGAAAAAGACATGCTGTGGAAGAGAACAAAGATCAAACACCAGTGATTAAAAGCAGAGTGGTGCATACAGAGCAAAAAGAGGTGAATAAAAAGAAACACTGGGTGCATCATGGGAAACCCCCCAGCAGTCAAAGTCTGTAGCAGCATAACTAAGGGATGGTTTAGGGTCACCTGATCCAGCCCTAACTATAAGCTTTTTCAAAAAGGAAAGTTTTAAGCTTAATCTTAAAAGTAGAGAGGGTGTCTGTCTCCCTGATCCGAATTGGGAGCTGGTTCCACAGGAGAGTAGCCTGAAAGCTGAAGGCTCTGCCTCCCATTCTACTCTTACAAACCCTAGGAACTACAAGTAAGCCTGCAGTCTGGGAGCGAAGCGCTCTATTGGGGTGATATGGTACTATGAGGTCCATAAGATAAGATGGGACTTGATTATTCAAAACCTTATAAGTAAGAAGAAGAATTTTAAATTCTATTCTGGAATTAACAGGGAGCCAATGAAGAGAAGCCAATATGCGTGAAATATGCTCTCTCCTTCTAGTCCCCGTCAGCACTCTAGCTGCAGCATCTAGCTGCAAAAGCCCTCCGTAAAGCTAGGACATCTTACTACTCATCACTAATTGAAGAAAATAAGAACAACCCCAGGTTTATTTTCAGCACTGTAGCCAGGCTGACAAAGAGTCAGAGCTCTATTGAGCCGAGTATTCCTTTAACTTTAACTAGTAATGACTTCATGACTTTCTTTGCCAGTAAAATTTTAACTATTAGAGAAACAATTACTCATAACCATCCCAAAGACGTATCGTTATCTTTGGCTGCTTTCAGTGATGCCGGTATTTGGTTAGACTCTTTCTCTCCAATTGTTCTGTCTGAGTTATTTTCATTAGTTACTTCCTCCAAACCAGGGGTAGGCAACCTGTTCCAGAAAGAGCCATGAGGGTGCAGGTTTTCTTTGCAGCCACTGACTCCACCAGGTGATTTCACTGATTAACTGATTCCATCTGCTCAAAGTGATATTAATCAGTAAAATCACCTGGTGGAGTCAGTGGCTGCAAAGAAAACCTGCACCCTCATGGCTCTTTCTGGAACAGGTTGCCTACCCCTGCTCCAAACCATCAACATGTCTATTAGACCCCATTTCTACCAGGCTGCTCAAGGAAGCCCTACCATTAATTAATGCTTCGATCTTAAATATGATCAATCTATCTTTATTAGTTGGCTATGTACCACAGGCTTTTAAGGTGGCAGTAATTAAACCATTACTTAAAAAGCCATCACTTGACCCAGCTATCTTAGCTAATTATAGGCCAATCTGCAACCTTCCTTTTCTCTCAAAAATTCTTGAAAGGGTAGTTGTAAAACAGCTAACTGATCATCTGCAGAGGAATGGTCTATTTGAAGAGTTTCAGTCAGGGTTTAGAATTCATCATAGTACAGAAACAGCATTAGTGAAGGTTACAAATGATCTTCTTATGGCCTCAGACAGTGGACTCTCTCTGTGCTTGTTCTGTTAGACCTCTGTGCTGCTTTTGATACTGTTGACCATGATGATAGAATTTAAAATTCTTCTTCTTACTTGTAAGGTTTTGAATAATCAGGTCCCATCTTATCTTAGGGACCTCATAGTACCATATCACCCCAATAGAGCGCTTCGCTCTCAGACTGCAGGCTTACTTGTAGTTCCTAGGGTTTGTAAGAGTAGAATGGGAAGCAGAGCCTTCAGCTTTCAGGCTCCTCTCCTGTGGAACCAGCTCCCAGTTCAGATCAGGGAGGCAGACACCCTCTCTACTTTTAAGATTAGGCTTAAAACTTTCCTTTTTGCTAAAGCTTATAGTTAGGGCTGGATCAGGTGACCCTGAACCATCCCTTAGTTATGCTGCTATAGACTTAGACTGCTGGGGGGTTCCCATGATGCACTGAGTGTTTCTTTCTCTTTTTGCTCTGTATGCACCACTCTGCATTTAATCATTAGTGATTGATCTCTGCTGCCCTCCACAGCATGTCTTTTTGCTGGTTCTCTCCCTCAGCCCCAACCAGTCCCAGCAGAAGACTGCCCCTCCCTGAGCCTGGTTCTGCTGGAGGTTTCTTCCTGTTAAAAGGGAGTTTTTCCTTCCCACTGTCGCCAAGTGCTTGCTCACAGCGGGTCGTTTTGACCGTTGGGGTTTTTCCGTAATTATTGTATGGCTTTGCCTTACAATATAAAGCGCCTTGGGGCAACTGTTTGTTGTGATTTGGCTCTATATAAATGAAATTGATTTGATTTGATTTTGAATTAACTGAAGGCTTTTCAGGGAACTTTTAGGACAACCTGATAATAATGAATTACAATAGTCCAGCCGAGAAGAAATAAATGCATGAATTAGCTTTTCAGCATCACTCTGAGACATGACCTTTCTAATTTTAGAGAGATTGCGTAAATGCAAAAAAGCAGTCCTACATATTTGCTTAATATGCACACTGAAGGACATATCCTGATCAAAAATGTCTCCAAGGTTTCTCACAGTATTACTGGAGGTCAGGGTAATGCCATCCAGAGTAAGGATCTGGTTAGACACCATGTTTCTAAGATTTGTGGGGCCAAGTACAATAACTTCAGTTTTATCTGAATTTGCTTTTAAATTCAGATAAAACTGAAGTTATTGTAAAATCTATTTAAGCATAAAAATTCAAAAACAAAAAAATAATATTGCACCTTCAACTGCACCACAGACTAAAACAGTTAAATGTGGTCTATTAAACATTAGGTTTCTCTCTTCTAAGTCCCTATTAGTAAATGATAAAATAATTGATCAACATATTGATTTATTCTGCCTTACAGAAACCTGGTTACAGCAGGATGAATATGTTAGTTTAAATGAGTCAACACCCCCGAGTCACACTAACTGTCAGAATGCTCATAGCACGGGCCGAGGGGGAGGATTAGCAGCAATCTTCCACTCCGGCTTATTAATTAATCAAAAACCCAGACAGAGCTTTAATTCATTTGAAAGCTTGACTCTTAGTCTTGTCCATCCAAATTGGAAGTCCCAAAAACCAGTTTTATTTGTTATCTATCGTCCACCTGGTCGTTACTGTGAGTTTCTCTGTGAATTTTCAGACCTTTTGTCTGACTTAGTGCTTAGCTCAGATAAGATCATTATAGTGGGCGATTTTAACATCCACATAGATGCTGAGATTGACAGCCTCAACACTGCATTTAATCTATTATTAGACTCAATTGGCTTTGCTCAAAATGTAAATGAGTCCACCCACCACTTTAATCATACTTTAGATCTTGTTTTGACTTATGGTATGGAAATTGAAGACTTAACAGTATTCCCTGAAAACCCCCTTCTGTCTGATCATTTCTTAATAACATTTACATTTACTTTAATGGACTACCCAGCAGTGGGAAATAAGTTTCATTACAGTAGAAGTCTTTCGGAAAGCGCTGTAACTAGATTTAAGTATATGATTCCTTCTTTGTTATGTTCTCCAATGCCATATACCAACACAGTGCAGAGTAGCTACCTAAACTCTGTGAGTGAGATAGATTATCTCGTCAATAGTTTTACATCCTCATTGAGCACAACCTTGGATGCTGTAGCTCCTCAGCCTTAAATCAGAAGTGCCTGACTCCATGGTATAACTCACAAACTCGCAGCTTAAAGCAGATAACCCGTAAGTTGGAGAGGAAATGGCGTCTCACTAATTTAGAAGATCTTCACTTAGCCTGGAAAAAGAGTCTGTTGCTCTATAAAAAAAAGCCCTCCGTAAAGCTAGGACATCTTACTACTCATCACTAATTGAAGAAAATAAGAACAACCCCAGATTTCTTTTCAGCACTGTAGCCAGGCTGACAAAAAGTCAGAGCTCTATTGAGCCGAGTATTCCTTTAACTTTAACTAGTAATGACTTCATGACTTTCTTTGTTAATAAAATTTTAACTATTAGAGAAAAAAATATTCATAACCATCCCAAAGACATATCGTTATCTTTGGCTGGTTTCAGTAATGCTGGTATTTGGTTAGACTCTTTCTCTCCAATTGTTCTGTCTGAGTTATTTTCATTAGTCACTTCCTCCAAACCATCAACATGTCTATTAGACCACATTCCTACCAGGCTGCTCAAGGAAGCCCTACCCTTAATTAATTCTTCGATCGTAAATATGATCAGTCTATCTTTATTAGTTGGCTATGTACCACAGGCTTTTAAGGTGGCAGTAATTAAACCATTACTTAAAAAGCCATCACTTGACCCAGCTATCTTATCTAATTATAGGCCAATCTCCAACCTTCCTTTTCTCTCAAAAATTCTTGAAAGGGTAGTTGTAAAACAGCTAACTGATCATCTGCAGAGGAATGGTCTCTTTGAAGAGTTTCAGTCAGGTTTCAGAATTCATCATAGTACAGAAACAGCATTAGTGAAGGTTGCAAATGATCTTCTTATGGCCTCAGACAGTGGACTTATCTCTGTGCTCATCCTGTTAGACCTCAGTGCAGTGCTGTTGACCATAAAATTTTATTACAGAGATTAGAGCATGCCTTAGGTATTAAAGGCACTGCGCTGCAGTGGTTTGAATCATATTTATCTAATAGATTACAATTTGTTCATGTAAATGGGGAGACTTCTTCACAGACTAAGGTTAATTATGGAGTTCCACAAGGTTCTGTGCTAGGACCAATTTTATTCGCTTTATACATGCTTCCTTTAGGCAGTATTATTAGAAAGCATTGCTTAAATTTTCATTGTTACGCAGATGATACCCAGCTTTCTCTATCCATGAAGCCAGAGGACACACACCAATTAGTTAAATTGCAGGAATGTCTTACAAACATAAAGACATAGATGACCTTGAATTTCCTGCTTTTAAATTCAGATAAAACTGAAGTTATTGTACTTGGCCCCACAAATCTTAGAAACATGGTGTCTAACCAGATCCTTACTCTGGATGGCATTACCCTGACCTCTAGTAATACTGTGAGAAATCTTGGAGTCATTTTTGATCAGGATATCTCCTTCAATGCACATATTAAGCAAATATGTTGTTATGTTTCGGATGCGGTCGGAGCACCGACCCAGCGTTTGAAAGGACCCAGCATGAAATAAGCAGAGCACGGTTCAAAGGATAACAGAATTTAATAAACATAACAGTGAGCAGTGCTAAACAACTAAAAGGTCCGCGGTCTGGTGAGGTGGAAACACGGCGCGCTCTCAACAGCGCAAACGGTCCGGAGCCACAGCAGTTCGGACCCAGGGACCCCGCCGACACCCCCCAGGTGGCCGCGACAAACCGAGTCTGTGAAGAAAGAAAACATGAGGTGAGTCCAACTCCACACAGAGAGACACAACTCAAAGGTGCACGCAATCAGCAAACACTTCCTGGCTTAAATCTATACATCAGCTTCTCACCCTGCAGGCACGGAACAACTCAGTTCAAATCTCCACTGCAGCAGAAGCTGATTAGACAATTAGCATAACGTGACAGCTCAATAACACAAGGTGTGAGGGACACCAAATACACTGTCATTACTTCATAAAAGTCACCAAAACCAAATTACCTCAGGAAGTGTGCTGAAGAGCGTGAGACCTCACCCAATCCTCCTTCACAGACTGTGGCGTCAAACCTGGAGCGGTCTCTGCGTCCGTGATGGTGAGATTGTTCTCCTGACGTCGATCTCACACGTCTGCTCACAAGGTCGAGTCTCTGGCAATCACACACTGTGCATTCAAGGTTTAAATGCAGCAATCTCTGATTAAGACAAAATACACCACAGCTGTGAGTCCTGATGACCTGCATGTGAAAACAAGCCTCAGGTGTTCAGGGTGAGGTCCTAATGCTCAGCCACTCAGTCCTGAATGCATACCACCTGGTGGGAGAAACAGAAAACAAAAACCAAGCCAGCCAAACACCCCAGCCCACAACATATGTAGGACTGCTTTTTTACATTTGCGCAATATCTCTAAAATTAGAAAGGTCTTGTCTCAGAGTGATGCTGAAAAACTAATTCATGCATTTATTTCCTCTAGGCTGGACTATTGTAATTCATTATTATCAGGTTGTCCTAAAAGTTCCCTGAAAAGCCTTCAGTTAATTCAAAATGCTGCAGCTAGAGTACTGTCGGGGCCTAGAAGGAGAGAGCATATTTCACCCATATTGGCCTCTCTTCATTGGCTTCCTGTTAATTCTAGAATAGAATTTAAAATTCTTCTTCTTACTTATACGGTTTTGAATAATCAGGTCCCATCTTATCTTAGGGACCTCTTTGTTATGTGTCGGACGCAGCTCGGAGAACCGACCAGCGTTTGAAGGACCCAGTATGAAATAAGCAGAGCACGGTTCAAAGGCTAACTGAATTTAATACATAACAGTGATAATATAATAACAAAAGGTGCGGCCTGGCGTGGTGCGCTCCCAGCAGCGCTAACGGTCCGGAGCCAGAAGCTGTTTCGGACCCAAGGACCCCGCCGACACCCCCCAGGTGGCCGCAACAACCGAGTCTCAGGAAGTGTGCTGACGAGCGTGAAACCTCACCCCCTCCTCTTTCACAGACTGTGCATCAAACCTGGACGTTCTCAGCATCCGCTGCTGATGAGATGGCTCCCAAGACGACGATCTCACCCGTCTGGTCACAAGGTCGAGTCTCTGGCAAATACACACTGTGCACTCCAGTCTTAAATGCCAACATGTTCCAATCCATCCAGATGCACCACAGCTGTGAGTCCTGACGAGTCGCAGGTGATCAGGGTGAGGTCCTGACAGCCTCAGCAACACAGCCACTCAGTCCCAAACGCACGCCACCTGGGAGGAAAACCAAAAGACAGAAACAAACCGGCAGCCAGGCCCCCCCAGCCATATAACAGTACCCCACCCTCACGGGAAGCCTCCCGGCGACCACACACACCTGGCCCAGGAGAAACACCCCCCTCCAGGGACCATGGCTGGAAACCGCGTCTGCGTTCATCCTCCAACAGACTGGTTGAACTGGCTGCATCTTTACCCTTGTTTCTGACAGTCTCTTAGCACAGGTGTGGCCAGGAGTTCTTACACCTGTGCGGTCAGCCTTTATCCAAACATGTGTAATTTGTCATAAAACAAAACACAAACAACCTAAACACCCCCCCCCCTCCCCAGGGGACCGTCCCATCAAACCCCAGGGAAGGGGAGAAAAGAAAAACAACCCAAACCCAAGCCTACAAACAAAAATACTAAAACACCCCCCCCCCTCCCCAGAGGACCGTTCCATCAAACCCCAGGGAAGGGGAGAAAAGAAAAACAACCCAAACCCAAGCCAACAAACAAAAACACCAAAACACCCCCTCCCCAGAGGACCGTTCCATCAAACCCCAGGGAAGGGGAGAAAAGAAAAACAACCCAAACTTGAGTTTACAAACAAAAATGCTAAAATACCCCCCCCTCCTCCCCCCAAACGACATGTAGGGACCAACACCCCCCAGAGGGCCTCCCGCCAGCTCCAGGAGTAATAACCACGGCCGAGGTCCCTCTGGGATCCAACGTCACCCACGGGGACTACCAGCGCCTCCCAGGGGACCACTCGTCAACCCCAGGAGACGCCTCCCCTCATGACCAATGGACCCAGCCCCGGCCGTCCATGGCTAGATGGACCCACAGCCCTTTCCCCCCCAGAGGACACCACAGTCAAACCCTGAGGGCGGAAACTGGGGGGGGGAAAAACAAAAAGATCCCCCAAACCCCCCCCCCCCACCTCTCCTCCCGGGTGCAGAGGCTACCTGGGAAACGCCCAGCACAACCTAACTGCACCCCTCCAGCAATGCCGACACTACGGCACACCCGGCTGGAGTCAGAGGAGAAGAGAGGGCACAACAAAAAACAAAAAGAGGAAAAAACAACCCAAGTACCACCCCATCACCCCCCAGGGGACCGTTCCATCTAACCCTGGGGATGTGAAACAAAAAGAAATAAAAGGAAAAACAAACAGACCAACACACAGTTGTTTGGGTCCCTTGTTTTTTTTTTTTTGTTGTTTTTTTTTTTTTTTTTTTTTCAGACAGGCTGCAGGGTCACAACCCCAGACAAATAGTGGAAAACAAAAAATAAAATCCCACACAAAAACCAACTCAAACAACACCCACACAAAAGGAACTAACACAAAACAAATCAGTGAGTTATACCGTCAAGCCCAACCAAATGGAACACACCCGTCCCTACTCAAGAGCTTGACGGTAACGTGATTCAGTCACCACAAGGGGGAGCCAGAGTGCTAAAAATGAAAAAACCCCTTTGGCGACAGAAAAAAACAAACGAGCTGCTTTTGTGTGCGCAGCTGAGTGCAACACACAACCAAAATGTGCTCGACTAAATAACGCCGGAGCTGAAACAACAGACGCAGTAGTTACCTTTATCCGGGGAAACGGGGCTACGACTGTAACACAGGAAGCCCAGCGACCCGTGCTAACAGAGCTCCGCCGTGCGCGTGAACCCATTACAAACGCACTGTTGCAGCTCCCGTTTAAACCTCTTATCCGGTCGGAGCGTGACGCGAAGCCGTCGCCAGTCACACTCCACCACAACCCACGGATAAGGCACAACACAGGAACACGGCTGCAAGAGAGCACAAATCAGTATTCAGTAATGGGTCTCAAACACGCACCATCCGGGCGGAGAGCACCCGCAATTGATCCGGATAACTACTGAACGTCTGCTGCCGCCTTCCCGGCGCGTTACCGTCTCTGCTACCGCTGGGTCCATGATGTTTGGCCAGAGACTACTGTTATGTGTCGGACGCAGCTCGGAGAACCGACCAGCGTTTGAAGGACCCAGTATGAAATAAGCAGAGCACGGTTCAAAGGCTAACTGAATTTAATACGTAACAGTGATAATATAATAACAAAAGGTGCGGCCTGGCGTGGTGCGCTCCCAGCAGCGCTAACGGTCCGGAGCCAGAAGCTGTTTCGGACCCAAGGACCCCGCCGACACCCCCCAGGTGGCCGCAACAACCGAGTCTCAGGAAGTGTGCTGACGAGCGTGAAACCTCACCCCCTCCTCTTTCACAGACTGTGCATCAAACCTGGACGTTCTCAGCATCCGCTGCTGATGAGATGGCTCCCAAGACGACGATCTCACCCGTCTGGTCACAAGGTCGAGTCTCTGGCAAATACACACTGTGCACTCCAGTCTTAAATGCCAACATGTTCCAATCCATCCAGATGCACCACAGCTGTGAGTCCTGACGAGTCGCAGGTGATCAGGGTGAGGTCCTGACAGCCTCAGCAACACAGCCACTCAGTCCCAAACGCACGCCACCTGGGAGGAAAACCAAAAGACAGAAACAAACCGGCAGCCAGGCCCCCCCAGCCATATAACACTCTTAGTACCATATCACCCCAATAGAGTGCTTCGCTCTCAGACTGCAGGCTTACTTGTCGTTCCTAGGGTTTTTAAGAGTAGAATGGGAGGCAGAGCCTTCAGCTTTCAGGCTCCTCTCCTGTGGAACCAGCTCCCAATTCGGATCAGGGAGACAGACACCCTCTGTACTTTTAAGATTAGGCTTAAAACTTTCCTTTTTGCTAAAGCTTATAGTTAGGGCTAGATCAGGTGACCCTGAACCATCTCTTAGTTATGCTGCTACACTGCTGCACTGAGTGTGTCTTTCTCTTTTTGCTCTGTATGCACCACTTTGCATTTAATCATTGGTGATTGATCTCTGTTCTCTTCCACAGCATGTCTTTTTCCTGATTCTCTCCCCTCAGCACCAACCAGTCCCAGCAGAAGACTGCCCCTCCCTGAGCCTGGTTCTGCTGGAGGTTTCTTCCTGTTAAAAGGGAGTTTTTCCTTCCCACTGTCGCCAAGTGCTTGCTCATCGGGGGTCGTTTTGACCGTTGGGGTTTTTCTGTATTTATTGTATGGCTTTTGCCTTGCAATATAAAGCACCTTGGGGCAACTGTTGTTGTGATTTGGCACTAGATTTGATTAGTTTCTTGTGTGTCACATTCAGAATTTTCTGGGACTGCATTTGCCCAGATTTGAAACCAAAAATAGTTGCCTCTTGGGACTAGTTTCTACACATACGTATTAATGGACCATATGCTAATTTACTAAATTCTGAAAGTTAGAAAAGGAAATCAGAAAAGCTATCTGGGACCTCAGAATCTCCAAAATCAGTCTATGCAAGCGAAATTATGTTCAGTATGAGTGTTGTCATTAGTGCCACTTCGAAAATTAAATTCATGATAAGTAATTTATGCTAAACTTATAATCTGTTGTTTTTTCAAACTTATGCAAAAACAAATCTTGAGAAAAAAGATACAATATGCGATAGTTAATAATTATTAATAGCCTGTTCTTTCATATTTATGAATACATTTTACCAGATTGCAGTTTTGTTTTTTTTTTGTTGTTTTTTTTATGAAAACTCAACCTATCATTCTTTTTGAGTTCTACACATGTGGTGATACCTTATTTACACCAGGATGTTAATAAAATCAATGCTGGCTATTCTCAGAATAAAGTACTTATATCCACAGTTTCAAATTGTATAAGTCAAATGGTGTCCACTTTATGGGCTTCTCAAAACATTAAAATGACTGTTCTGGATGCTCAGAATGCATCTGATCTTATCTAGAAACCGTTGGCTTCTGGGGGCCTAAAGCGGCCTCCAGACCCCCGGCCTATGGGCTTCGGCCCTGCGGGCCTCTCACTTTGTCCCCCCCAATTTCTAGTTCTAAATTGCGCCCTTGTTGTCAGTGAAGTCAATTTAATGTTATTCAGAGGAGTGTGTCAGAGCCACTCTGTCCAAAATAAAAAGACAATAATGATTAAAAGAATTAATTAAAATATCAACATCATCTGAATTAAACAAATCACATCAAGGTTACAAGCAACAGAAAAAAACATCTGCAGTAAGATGATTAAAAACATGAGATAATGAGAGCCAATCACACGAGGAGCCGACAGACAATCCAGATTAAAAAGAACACAAACATGATCAGGAATAAAAATGTCCTCAGAATAAATAGAGTCAATATTAAAACTGAGAGGAATAAGATCCTAAAGTTGACCTTTGCTGTGTGTGGGACCAGACACACATTGGATCAGATTAAAGATTCCATCAAACTGATGAATTTAGCAGCAGATTTATGCGAAGCATCATCAGTGTGGAACTGAAAATCACCACCAATTAAAAGTCTCGACAGCTTGAGAATTGTAGACAAAAAGTCACTGAAGTCCTTCAGGCAGGAGCTGCACTGAGCGAGTGGACGACACAATAAAAAGGACTCATTCTCCTGACTTTTAAAGTCTGAAATTCAGATGATGGGAACAAGTCTGAACTCACCCATTGGCACACAAAGCTGCTGTTAGAAATCGCACAGAATCCTCCGCCACATCCTGATCGATGCCGCGAGCTGAGATATCAGTAAATTTTTGTTTGAGTTCAACGAAGGGGGGCGTGGTCCAGTTCCCTCTGCCTGGTTTCAATTAGGAGCAAAATTTCGAGATCCTTAGATCCAATATAATCGTTCAAGATAAAGTCTTATTCGTAACAGAACATGCATGTTACAGCTCCATCCTGAGAGGAGCTGGAGCTGGATTTTCCGCAGCGGACTGCCAGGGGAAGAAACACAGGACCTGCAGAAACGAACCACTGCACCCAGAGGTTTAACACACTGGCGGGAGGGTCATTACAGCCGCAGGAGAGTCAGGAAACATCTGACGGAGACAGCAGAGCCTCCCACGAAGATCCATCGAGGAGGCTGATCAAACAGGAATGACAACATTTTCCCACAACTCCGCATTTCCAGAACTGTCTCAGCCACACCTGGACACCAGCTCATGTGCTCCCCTTCCGTCTGCATCCACAGGGTCTCCTATAGTGCTGACTGGCACTAGCATCGCCGGCTAACGGCACAACGGAGGCCACCAAAAGGGCACATTACCTAAAGATGACGAAAATGGAGCCCCATAATTCTCCATAGAAGCTTGAATATTAAGAAGAGCCTGGCGGTCATACACCCAGTGTGCAGCAAGACCATCATAGACCAGCAGGATGACAAACAACAAAACACACAACAGGTACACGAGCAGCAGCAACGGCAAAGCCAAACACAGGCTCCATCTTGGAATGTCCAGTGTTACTGGAACTGCATGCAGGACTGCAGCCGGCACAGAGCGTGATACAGCAAGGACTGCCTCCTTGCCGTAGGTTGTCTGTGCCCACCCAGGTGCTGACCACGCCAGGCTTCATGGTAACAGGGGCATTCTAGTGGGAGCTGGCCCATCAGTCAGGAGTGTGCCAGTCAACCTTGAGCCAAGCCATGCCAGCTGTGTGGAATGCAGTCATCCGAATGTCATCTAGGTTCATCACATTCCAACATTAAAGCGTAATTTCCCGTATGTAATCAGAGCTCTTGGCTGCACACATATTGCTATAAAGGTGCCATCACATGATGAATTTGTTTTTGTTCATTTTAATTTATTTTCATTTATATAGCGCCAAATCACAACAGAGTTGCCTCAAGGCGCTTCACACAAGTAAGGTCTAACCTTACTAACCCCAGAGGAAAAGTGGTAAGGAAAACCCCCTCTGAGGAAGAAACCTCAAGCAGACCAGACTCAAAGGGGTGAGCTTCTGCTTGGGCCATGCTACAGACATAAATTACAGACCGGTTGATGAAACAATTCACAAAATGAATATACAGGAAATGCTGTTGGTGCACAGGACAGGAGGGTCTCCAGCACAAATACATCTCCCATCTCTGGATGGAGCTGCACCTGAAACAGAGAGAAAAAAAACAGAATCAGGCATCACAAAGACAAGAAATACAGTATAATTTGCCAGCAATAAACAACAAGAAAAACAGGAAATACTAAGGTGATCGCCAGCCACTAGCCCTAAGCTTCACTAAAAGACCCAGAATTTAGGTGAAGTTGAGGCCGCAGCACGCTTCGTTTCCTAATAAAATTAATTAAAAGAGTAAAATGCGTAAAACAAAACTATACCAGTATGCTAGCCATACGAAAGGGAAAATAAGTGTGTCTTAAGTCTGGACTTGAAAGTCTCCACAGAATCTGACTGTTTTATTGACACAGGGAGATCATTCCACAGAATAGGGGCACGATAACAGAAAGCTCTATGACCCACAGACTTCTTATTCACCCTAGGGACGCAAAGTAGTCCTGCACCCTGAGAACGCAAAGCCCGGGCCGGTACGTAAGGTCTAATTAGGTCAGTTAGGTAGGGAGGTGCCAGTCCATGAACAATTTTATAGACTAGCAGCAGAACCTTAAAATCTGATCTCACTGGGACAGGAAGCCAGTGAAGGGATGCCTAAACTACATACATCAAACATCATCAGCAACACGTCAGATAGAAGTTTAAAACGTGGACACACTTGAGTGTTCTAGCAGGACAAAGACACACGCACAGTCCAAGCTGGTTGTAGAATGGCTAAAGCAGGTGAACTTCAAGCTTTGGGGACAGCTTTGCCAAAGTCCTGACCTCAGGACTGTCAGAATTATCTGGAAGGTTCTTAAAAGTCAGGTCCATGTTCGGAAACTGCACAATTTAACTGAGCTCGATCAATTCTGCCAAAGGAAAGTGGTTAAATATTAAACCAAAATTCTGCCATAAGCTTGTTGATGGCTACAGTAAGAAAACTGGGTCATGTCTTACGTATGTGTACAACCTTTGACCATGTGTTGATTACAAACAGTCCAAAATAGATTGAAGCTTGTGCATCAAATTCTTGTTTTTTTTTTGTTTTTTGTTTTTTTATTAAAGACATATGTTGGACAATTATGGTGAGCCTTAAAAAGAGCCGTTCTTCAAAGTCACTGACGTCTCAGTAAAATGGTGACATTCCTATCCACGATGTGTGTGTGTGTGTGTGTGTGTGTGTGTGTGTGTGTGTGTGTGTGTGTGTGTGTGTGTGTGTGTGTGTGTGTGTGTGTGTGTGTGTGTGTGTGTGTGTGTGTGTGTGCTGACCTCTGACACCAGCTCTGTGGTGCACAGAGGGAGGTTTCAGTGAAGCCTGTTCTGACATCTTGATGATCATTTGTTGTTCTTTGAGGGGTTTTTGTTTTCTGAACGCACACTGTTTGTGGTGGGGGGTTTTTTCCGAAGCACCTTGTTGTCACTTCTGCTTCAGTTCCTCTCTGGAGGCCTCCTCCTAATCTGCAGCTTTTTGCTTTCTCCTTCTCTTCTGTCATTATGTTCTTTTTTAACTCCACGCCCAAACTCTTCTTTCCTTTGTTTCTCCTGATTTCTAAACCCACCTCATTCTCCTCGGCCACTGCAGGGCTTTGGCTTTGTAACATTTGAAACAAGCGCAGATGCTGACCACGCACGGGAGAAACTAAACGGTACAATCGTAGAGGGACGCAAAATCGAGGTGCCTTCCTTTTGTTGTATATCCTTACGTCCTGTCCTTCCCATTAACTCTCCGGCATCTTCTCCTGATTCTTTTTCTGCCTACATGAAATTTCCTGCATTACTTTCCTGCATTTTTCTCTCCCTCCATCTGTCTCTTCTCTCTTCAACCTGCCTGCTGCACCTTGAATACTGCATGCCGAACCCTGATCTGTAAGTGTGGATGATAAAAAGGGGGACATCTTTAGCCTTGCATGGATCTGCCACAGAATGTTTGATGTGAAAGGTGAATTTGAATTTGTTTCTGACTCACAGTGTCATGTGCATTTGTGCATGTGTGTGCACGTGTTGTAATCTGCGGCATGTGCACGAGATGACAGTGGTTTGAGTTTGAAGCTTCCGTGATCATGCCGGTGGTGTAATTGATCTGTCAAAGTTACAATCTGGCGGCCGTTTTAAAATTCTGCTGATGTGTGTTCCCGTATGTTCCTGACTTTAAATAATCTCCCTGTTTATTCCTCCTGATGGCTCAGCTGCAGTCAGAGGTGTTCACATCGATGCCCTGTTCTTACTTAGGCCTTGAAAGTGGGCATGTCACTGTCACCTAATGTGGCAAATTGTGCCGCCTACAATTTATGAGATAAACAACCAGGTCGAGGTTTGTGAAGAAATGGTAAATGGGCTGCATTTATATCACACTTTTCCATCTATAGCAGAAGCTCAAAGTGCTTTACAGTAAAGCCTTGCATTCACACACACACTCACACACCGATGTCAGGGTGCTGCAATGCAAGGCGCTCACTACACACCAAGAGCAACTTGGGGATTAAGGACCTTGCCCAAGGAACCTTAGGGCCCCTTCACACATAAAACAACTGAAGCCGACGAGCGCATGAAGGAGGAATTGCATGCCATTTGTGAAAATCAGAGCTGCCTCTAACGCCTTGTACACCTGTCGCTACAACTATTCACATACACCAGCTGTGAAAGACAAAGAGTGCCCCGTGAGAGCCCATTCGATCCCTCTGCATGTGTCGGCCAAATTCCAAGTGACACACACAAACATCCAACACCGCTCACTTGACACTTAGAAAATGTGTGGCCATTCACGCTGTCAGCACGAAAAACAGTCAGCAGATGAACACTTTTGAGCTGGCTGTGAAATTTGTCTAAGTGCTCCCCCCAACACATGTGGCATGAGGGGGGGTGAGCACACTTGCATGACATGATGATATGTATTTACAGACATGATCACATGAGGGCCAGACAGCCACGTCTGAGCGCACACAGCCACACGTCAGCAGGCTGCTGCATGTGAAACGGGCCATCAGATCATGCAGCAGGCGATCTGAATGTCACACACATATCGGACACACATGTCCGGCAGAACACGCACTCCGCAGGACTATGACAATATGACAAGCCAACAGCGCCACAAGTACTTTCAGTCACGTATCACCAAAAATACGCCGTAACAAACACAGTTTTGTCAGTTATTATGGCACTTTTTACTCTTTTTTTTTAATACATTTTTCTCCTTGTTGATTTTAAACACGTTACGCTCCTGTTATTACGGCAGTGATTGTAGCGCAGTGGTAAAGTTCCCATCTGTTAATAATAATTTGTTGATGTTAATGTTAATAATGTAAATTGCAGGTTCAAATCCCACGAATGGCATTTATTTTTTTTATTTATCCAGGGTTATTTAACCTCAAGGTTATGTTTTGCGTCCCGATTTTATTTATTATTGATATCAGCCCAGTGATTTTCACGAATTATACGGCTGTTTTTATTTTATTTTTCCTTCACATCAGCGGTGCGATGTTGTGCAACATGTTCCAGCTGCTCGCACTGTGTTCGTGCACGCGCAGGGCCCCTTCACACATAGTGCGATGTTTGGACGAAGTGCGCACTTAGTGCGCATGACGCAGGAATCGTGTGCAAACCACGTGAAATTGTCCCTGCCTCCAACGCCTCATACACCTGTTGCTACAACTGTTTGTGCACACCAGTGGCTGAAAGACAAAGTGTGCACTGTCTAACCCATTGCACCCTCTCGCGTCAGCCAAATTCCAGGTGCCACACACGAACATCTAACACCGCTCGCATGTCACTTAGAAAATGTGTGGCCAGTCGCACTCTTCACACGACAGCAGACTGCAGGCGACCACTGTCATACTGGCAGAGAAATTTGTCTAAGTTCCACACGACTGTGGCTTTGGTAGGTGCACTGAGAATTGACAGGAGGTGTTGCTATGACAGAAGCAGCTGTGGTGATCTGTCATTCTGGACATTCCAGCTACACAACACCTACTGTCTTTGGACAGTCATGGACTACCAACTGTCCACTGTGAGGTGCGTGTGTCTGATTGCTGTATTTACGTGGACATAAATAAAAACATATATCACGGTGGCAACAAGCTGCAGCCAGTAAGTGATCTGACCATCACGTCACCCACGTGAGCTCTGTTCCACGTGGCACGGTGTCTGTGCTGCAGCGCACCGTCCACAAGACACACGTGTTGGGTAGGACACGGGCACGGCCGACTGGATGCACCAGACCAGTAGTTGTGGACATGATCATAGCACACTGTTTGTCATTCATGTCATTTCATGACTATATGTCAGTGACCATGGCTCATCACCAGAGAAACAGATGGATCATATTTGTATTGCTCGCTTGATAAATGCAGTTTTTTTTATATGGTGTGGGATTTAAATTTTTTTTGTAATACTTCCATGTCCTTCTTGATATGAGGCAGCTTCCCACAGCTTTCAAAGAACAGCTTTTGAAAGGCGCAAGTTCGCATCCCGGGTGGTGTTTTTTTTTTTCTTTTTTTTATTATTCTACATAAGCGGCGTGAAGTGGTTCCACACATACCAGCTTGTTTTATTTCTTCCACATAAGCGGTGCTATGTGCTGCACCTGGCACTGTTCCTGCTTTAGTTGTTCAACATTCCAGGGTCTCCGTTGTTGTATTTTGGGCTTCATAATGCGCCACACATTTTCAATGGGTGACAGGTCTGGACTGCAGGCAGGCCAGTCTAGTACCCGCACTCTTTTACTACAAAGCCACGCTGTTGTAACACGTGCAGAATGTGGCTTAACATTGTCTTGCTGAAATAAGCACGGATGTCCCTGAAAAAGATGTTGCTTGGATGGCAACATGTGTTGCTCCAAAACCTGGATGTATCTTTCAGCATTGATGGTGCCATCACAGATATGTAAGTTGTGCATGCCATGGGCACTAACACACTCCCATACCATCACAAATGCTAGCTTTTGAACTTTGCGCTGGTAACAATCTGGATGGTCTTTTTCCTCTTTTGTTCGGAGGACACGACTTCCATAATTTCCAAAAACAATTTGAAATGTGGACTCATCAGACCACAGCACACTTCTCCACTTTGCGTCTGTCCATTTAAAATGAGCTTGGGCCCAGAGAAGGCAGTGGCATTTCTGGATGTTGCTGATGTATGGCTTTCGCTTAGCATGGTAGAGTTTTAACTTGCACTTGTAGATGTAGCGACAAACTGTGTTAACTGACAATGGTTTTCTGAAGTGTTCCTGAGCCCACGTGGTAAGATCCTTTACACAATGATGTCGGTTTTTAATGCAGGATCGAAGGTCACAGGCATTCAGTGTTGGTTATCGGCCTTGCCGCTTACGTGTAGAAAATTCTCCAGATTACCTGAATCTTCTGATTATATTATGGACTGTAGATGATGGAATCCCTAATTTCCTTGCAACTGAACATTAAGAAACATTGTTCTTAAACTGTTGGACTATTTTTTCATGCAGTTGTTCACAAAGTGGTGATCCTCACCCCATCTTTGCTTGTGAACAGCTGAGCCTTTTGGGGATGCTCCTTTTATACCCAATCATGACACTCACCTGTTTCCAATTAGGTGTTCTTTTAGCAGTCATCAACTTTCCCAGTCTTCTGTTGCCCTGTCCCAACTTTTTTGAAATGTGTTGCAGGCATCATTTCAAAATGAGAAAATATTTGCACAAAAACAAAAAAATTCTGTCAGTTTGAACATTAAATATCTTGTCTTTGTGGTGTATTCAATTGAATATAGGTTGAAGAGGATTTACAAATCATTGTATTCTGCTTTTATTTACATTTTACACAATGTCCCAACTTCACTGCAATTGGGGTTGTATTAATACTAAGTGTTCTTGGTACATCAGACAATCCAAAAGCAGATACACTGCAATAAATAACACAGACGTCTCTGTAACATGAAGAAAACTCACAATACACATGGAGAACTTAAATACTGTGTCCTTTGCACAATCAACAAAACTGAAAATCAGTATACACCACTGGGATAATACTTGGAGGAAATAACTAGCAAAAGAAACACTCACTATGACTGCACGGAAGTCTGTTAGTAAAAGTCAGAGGTCAAAATGAAAAAAGAAATTACAGACCTAAGATAGTTACACGGTAACATTGTATGAAGTCATGTTGAAATTCTGGAGATAAAAACTCACTACAAAAACACTAAACATTCATCTCCCTGGAAATCATTGGGAAATCTCCACACCGGGAGGCACTGAGAATAACATTCACCGGGAGTATGAAAAACATGGCACAGGATAGAACTTCTGACAATTTGGCAGAGACCATAGGAAAAGGAGACACGTTATGAGGTCGCTTGTCTAATGACTGAAGTGCTGATGCATGGGAGAACTAAATATTCTTTATGTTCATCAATATTCATCTCTGAGTGCACTCCAGAGTTTTAATGTGTAGCTTGGTGGAAATTCTGGCCTGTATAAGGAGCTAAAAAAAATCAGGTTGTCATGATGCTAAGGGTGGACAAGGAGGCATTTGTTGGAGGACTCTGTGAGCAGGTGACACACCACCTGTGGTCCTCTGACCTTCAGACACCTTACAAAGGAGCTAAACCACTCCAACCCAACACCTCATTCTCTTGCAGTCATGATAAGCAGCGGTGCATTGTAAGAGGCTGATCAGGATGGTCGCTGATTGAGCAGTCACAAAACACCAAATTTCAATCAGATTTCAAACCAAGTATGAGTGGGGAAGTTCTTTTCTTTGCTTCCAGCTGGGAGACAGGTATCATCCCAGCAGATGTGACATGATACCTGTAAGGACTTGTTACTCTTCTCTTGGAAGGAAAAGATGAAGCCCTGGGCCCATACCCACAAAGCACCTGAGGGCCCTCTCAAAGAGCTCCTAACTTAGCCTAAAATTTCCTGGCAAGGAATCTTAGCCTAAGACTGATCCAGAACATGTCTGAGAGCGAGTTTGAGCAAGGAGGAGACAGAAACTCCTATCTTTGTGAGGAGGTGGGGTCGACCCCGTTGCTAGAAATGACGCAGTCCTCTAAGAGCTGTGATTGGTTGTCACAAAATGGGAAGGAGAAATAAGAAATAAATGCGATCTGCGCTTCTAGTTATGAATGGACAGTGAAATTAACCAATCACATAACTGCATTAACAAATGTGTAATTGTGAAAATAATTTAATGTTATGATGATGAAACTCAGCAAAACTAAATTGTTACACAACTTGAAAATGTTTGAATGTACCTCAATCACATGCCAAATATCTATACATTAAAAGTACGCATTCATGTGTGCATGTTTTATTTCGTAAGTTCAGTGTAAGTACAGAACATATAAGTGTAAATACATTAAAAATACATGCATGACACAAAGTAAAAACACATTTCCATTGTGGTCTGTCTAAAATCAAATGACAAAATACATGTAATAATGAAAGAAAATAACAACATTAATAATACAGATAATAATAATTATAGGAGCGAAGCATTGCATAGCGGCGCGAAGCTCGCTCATGGTACAGGGAGTCCCAAACAGGAAGTGCCAAATTTTGAGTCCACAGTTAACAGGAAATGTCAAATGTTTGTTGTGTGGGCCGCCAGAAGAGGAGGTACTGCTGGCCCACCACCAGAGGGCGCCCTGCCTGCAGTGCGGGCTTCAGGCACTAGAGGGCACTGCCGGCTCACAGGAACAGCCGAGGTGACAGCTGTCACTCATCAACTGTGACAGCTGTCACCGATCATCTGCACTTCATCCCGGATAAAAGCAGGATGACACCTCCACCACGTCGCCGAGATATCGTTCTTCTAAGGAGGTAATATTCTCTGCCGTACTAAACGAATTATAACTTACGTGTGCTCTGTTAGCAGCCGTTGTCCTGTGGAACCTTGTCAGCTGATTGGTGGTTTGTGAGAGTGCCGACGTCTTCGCCTCTTACTCTTTCCAGATAAGTGCTTAAACAGGAGCTGCACGAGTGTGTGATTTGAGGTGGAGGTGGAATTCCCACCGTTGTTGTTACTGGGTGTACACACACCCACACTTGACTGTCTTTGCTCTTCGCCAGCAGTACCAGATCCGACACATGGAGACGGTGGCCACCTGAGGGACTCAGGACCTGGCGGCTCCAGTATCCTTCGGGTTCAGTGGCGGAGGAAATCGTGTGGTTCCGGTTCTTCTCTAGACGGACGTCTGCTATCGTCGAGCCTGCCCACACGACACCTTTATCCATTGACTTTGTATCATTCTATAATCTGCTGTGTATGGTTGTGGCATTCACAACAGTAAAGTGTTCAAATTTGACTCCTTCTATTGTCCGTTCATTTGCGCCCCCTGTTGTGGGTCCGTGTCACTACACTTTCACAACAATGTTCCTAGAGTGGAGGCTGCATTTTGAAATCAGGGAGTCACATCAACTGCTAGGTTCCTCCTGTTCAGTAGTTGGTGCTGTGTACCACAAAAAGTTCTAATCCACCTTAGTATAAAAAGAAAAATGTTTGCCTCAGATATGAACTGAACACGTCATTTGAACCATGGACTAACAATAACACCAAAGTTATATTGGTGAGTAAACGACCGTATTTTATGCCAGAAATTAGGTCCAGGTTGTTAAAAGCTGCATTTCTCCTTTAATTTGGGTTGACTTATATATATATATATATATATATATATATATATATATATATATGTGTGTGTGTCTCCAGTGATTTTTAAACAAGCCTCTTAAATTTGCTCTCTGAGTGACACCAGGATGATGCATTTCACTTAAAAATACAAATGCCACAGAGTGTTTCTCAACTGTACTCAAAAGTATTGGAACACTTGGTATTTCACACATTTGTTTATGCCAATTCAAATACAAATAAATAAATAAATCTAAAATTATCTTCCTTAAATTCAAACTCTTGAAAAAAGGGAGCCTCCTCAAATGCCTTGTACAGCTGTCGCTACAACCATTCTCACACACCAGTGGCCAAAAGACAGCGAGTGCCATGCAAATGCCCATTCGAACACTCTTGGCAGGTGTCAGCCGGAGTCCAGGTGCCACCCACGAACATCCAACACCACTCGCAGAGCACTTAGAAATGTTGGGGCCATTTCTAAGTGCCTTCGCTTCTACTGTGTCAGTCCAAATAGAGAAAGTTAAAAACAAAAGCTATAAATATTTAAGTATAAATGGAAGATAACCAAATATAAGATAACATCAGTGTTAAAGATATTACATAAAATCACAGACAGGTTTTCAGGAATTACACAGTTCTGTGTTGTCTGCATGTTTCTGACACTTACTGGACAATAACCTGCAGTATACAGACCTGATGACATCCAGGTGTGGGTGTGTGTGTGTGTGTGTGTGGTCACTGCAGTCTTTCTTGACCATGTTATTACAAATATCACACACACCCACACACACACATTGGATGACTCTGGCTTAAAGGCTCTTATTGGCTCGGTTCCAACGTATCTAAGTTTCTTTGGAGATATGAAAGCCGTTGCGCTTTACGCTCCAATGACATGTTGTGTTTTCATGTACCTCGCGTTCGGACTGAAAGGAGACGGCTGCCACTGGCAGCGTTGATCGCTCTGAACACTTTCCAATCTATTTTACGAAATCCACAATGAAAATGTTTTGAACAGTGCCTGTGTTTTAAACTGTTTTAACTTATATATTGATATTGAGTTGTGTTTTATTTGTTAATTGTTTGTATTTTATTTATTTGAAATTGTTATCTTGATGTTTATTTATTTTGTCCATTATGACATGCACTGCTGCCTTTCTTGGCCAGGTCGCTCTTCTAAAATAAAGGGTTAATAAGAAAATGTAAATAAAAAACACGAGCTGTCGCTCAACATGTCGGCGCTCTTGTGTTATTATAACTGGGCTTCAGTGAACATGAGCGGGATGGTGATGATGGTGATGTCTGAAAGACAGCAAATACATGTTTAAATGACCCCACTGGCTTTGAGCCGACACGTCTGATGATCTAAGTTGTTTTCATGTCTTCAGCTTGTTTCCGTGCTGAGTAGCAGCATGTTGAAGGATGGTGACGGCGCCCACAGTTTTCCCACATTAACGACAGCATCCATGGCCAGAATTTACAGTCTGTTTACACGTAGAACTTTTTCTGGCTAATAGAAAATGGTCACTGTATTTATTTGTTTATATTTTACATTTGGCATTCAAACCAATGGGTATTTCTGCTTGTGTTTGTAAAAGTCCGATGTTGCTGTCAGCTGGGACTGACTTTCCCTCGTCAGCCGCTGTGTCAGGTTGGGTTGCCGGCAGCTGCTTGTCTGTCTGGAATTTGCCTGTCAGGTTGTAGCTCAAAGGAAAAATAAGCTGAAGCAGAATTCAGGTCACAATCGAGTATTAATTAACTGAACCACAAACTGCTCCCCCCGGCCGTCTCTGAGGTGGAGCGTCCACACACAGACGGGCTGCAGAACCGACGTAACCTCCGCTGTCCTCTGTGAGTTACTGGAGATACTTTTCTCCACAGAGTTATAACACGGATCATTTTATTAGATTTGTTTCATTAGAAAGCGTTTTTGAAGTCAGCCACAGATTGTGTGCGTACTTGTGCCTCTTTAACTTGCTGTTTGGTTGATGTTGAATGTGTGTCGTGGTTCCACATCTTTGATTTGTTGCATGTCTCGTTTTACTGACAGTTTGGCAACAAAATAAAATACAAGCATGAGCTTTTCATTTGTTATTTTCAAAGTGTGCAAATTGTATGTTTGTGCTTATATGTGTGTGTTTGTTGTGTATCTGCTCTTCTAACTGTGGTTTGCACATGACAGGTCAACAATGCCACCGCCAGAGTAATGACAAACAAAAAGATGGCTACTCCTTACATAAATGGTAAGTTCACTCCATCTATATTAATGTGTGCATGTTTGTATGCATGTGTGGCATTTGCCGTTTTGTTTGTTTATGTACTTTGGGTCAAGGATGAACGCCGCAAAAACGCAACATTGATAGGACAAATATCTTTGGAGAAATTAGCTATATAAACTAACAATAGTGAACAATGGATGTTGAAAATTAAATTCTGGACTCACTCCATTCCAGCAGGGGGAAGTAAATCATCTGTATATTAAAAGCCGCTTGGCTTCTGTGTACACATACAGCAGTGTTCAGAATAATAGTAGTGCTATGTGACTAAAAGGATTAATCCAGGTTTTGAGTATATTTCTTATTGTTACATGAGAAACAAGGTACCAGTAGATTCAGTAGATTCTCACAAATCCAACAAGAACAAGCATTCATGATATGCACACTCTTAAGGCTATGAAATTGGGCTATTAGTAAAAAAAAGTAGAAAAGGGGGTGTTCACAATAATAGTAGTGTGGCAATTTTGTCAATTGTCAATTTTGTGGAACAAACAGGTGTGAATCAGGTGTCCCCTATTTAAGGATGAAGCCAGCACCTGTTGAACATGCTTTTCTCTTTGAAAGCCTGAGGAAAATGGGACGTTCAAGACATTGCTCAGAAGAAGAGCATAGTTTGATTAAAAAGTTGATTGGAGAGGGGAAAACTTATACGCAGGTGCAAAAAATTATAGGCTGTTCATTTACAATAATCTCCAATGCTTTAAAATGGCCAAAAAAAAAAAAACAGACGCATGGAAGAAAACGGAAAACAACCATCAAAATGGATAGAAGAATAACCAGAATGGCAAAGGCTCACCCACTGATCAGCTCCAGGATGATCAAAGACAGTCTGGAGTTACCTGTAAGTGCTGTGACAGTTAGAAGACACCTGTGTGAAGCTAATTTATTTGCAAGAATCCCCCGCAAAGTCCCTCTGTTAAATAAAAGACATGTGCAGAAGAGGTTACAATTTGCCAAAGAACACATTAACTGGCCTAAAGAGAAATGGAGGAATATTTTGTGGACTGATGAGAGTAAAATTGTTCTTTTTGGGTCCAAGGGCCGCAGACAGTTTGTGAGATGACCCTCAAACTCTGAATTCAAGCCACAGTTCACAGTGAAGGCAGTGAAGCATGGTGGTGCAAGCATCATGATATGGGCATGTTTCTCCTACTATGGTGTTGGGCCTATATATCACATACCAGGTATCATGGATCAGTTTGGATATGTCAAAATACTTGAGGAGGTCATGTTGCTTTATGCTGAAGAGGATATGCCCTTGAAATGGGTATTTCAACAAGACAATGACCGCAAGCACACTTGTAAATGAGCAAAATCTTGGTTCCAAACCAACAAAATTAATGCCTTGCAGATGTGAAGAAATCATGAAAAACTGTGGTTATACAACTAAATACTAGTTTAGTGATTCACAGGATTGCTAAAAAAGCAGTTTGAACATAATAGTTTTGAGTTTATAGCGTCAACAGCAGATGCTACTATTATTGTGAACACCCCCTTTTCTACTTTTTTTTTTACTAATAGCCCAATTTCATAGCCTTAAGAGTGTGCATATCATGAATGCTTGGTCTTGTTGGATTTGTGAGAATCTACTGAATCTACTGGTACCTTGTTTCCCATGTAACAATAAGAAATATACTCAAAACCTGGATTAATATTTTTAGTTACATAGCACTACTGTTATTCTGAACACTACTGTATGAGTGCATATGTCATTTAGTAAGTTCAATGTAGGAACATAATATAATTGTAAATATGTAAAAATACATGGATGACACAAGAAAGTGAAAACACTTATTTCCATTGTGGTCAATTTAAAAATAAAATGATAAAAATTAGGGCTGGGCAACGTTAATGCACTAACGTTGCGTTAATTATTGAGGTCATTATCGCTGACAATTTTGTTCCTCTCCTTAATGCTGCTGGTTGTTTTGTTTTTTTTTGTTTTGTTTTTTTTTTTAGCCTTTTATGACAGTTGTTTGTTGCCTTTTATTTTGAAAGCGTCACTCGGGAGCGAGCTTATGTTGCTACTTCCTGCTGATAGCTGAGTTCACACAGAAAATGACATGAGGATCAAGAAAAGTACAGGCTATACAATGCACAACAAAACAAAATGCAGAAAGACGCCAGACTTTTGAATGGACATTTTCGGTACAAAGTTCTACAGGATCAGGCCCGGATCCAGACCGGTTTGGACCGATGCAGCTGCATCGGTCAATTTTTTTTTACGCATCGTTCGTCATCAGTAAAAAAAAAAAAAATCTTGAATAATCCCGAATAGTGCCGAACGTGTCCCCGCTGTGAACACAGCTTTTCGGTGGTTTTCATGTGCACCTATAGTCCGTAAATTATATGGATTTTTCCAAGTTTCAGAGTCATACTACATACAAATAAAGTCGGATATTCAGGGTTTGATCTGCAGCGGGTCTGTAATCAACCGTTTCTGCAGCACGACTCCACTTTGAAACCATGAACCATTGAAGCAATGCTTCGATCCAGTAGCTCATTGGTTATTTGATTCACTGCTCTTCAGAAACGGCAAGTCCGCTTCTTAACCCCTCTCAAAGCCATTAAAATATCGTCAGTCACTTTTGTGTGGATTAAAGTCACTAACTGGGACTCTTGTCTTGTTGCTGTCAAGAAACGAGAATCGTCCTCCGTTCCGTTCACACAGCTCAAAACCCTGCGCGGCCGAGACAGAGTCCGGTCGGAATTAATAACTTCAAAATTAATCGCCGCCTTAAATAAAATGACACCTCTTTCCAAATGTTGTAATACAGACAAGAAACTACAATTGACTAAAACGTTTTTTCCTCCCAAAATGAAACGTGCTGTATTTTCTTTTCAAATTACATCCTGAAGTGAAGCACAGCAGCTGTAAGAGCTCAGCTCAGATATATGGAAACACATTCATGCCAATAATGCCTGAAAGGAAATGCTTTTGACAAAAACTACAGATTTTGTTTATTCCTATTTATGTCCAGAGATCAAGGATCCACCATGTAGAGTTTATTATGTCCAAAGTTTAAGGATCCAGTGACCAATTTAATATTTATTTACTTTAAGACTCAATAAAATGTTCAATTTAATCGGCTTATAAAGTGCCAAATCACAACAAAATCTAAATATACTAAAACAAATACATCACAATTGTACACATATCAAATTGTGGTATGTGTACAATTGTGACGTATTTGTTTTAGTATATTTAGTCAAGGACATGAATATTGTTACCTGCTGGACTGTTTCTAGTTTTGACTGGTAACAATGGAAAATGTCTTCTGTGAACTGTCTGTATCTCAATATATTATTAAGAACATATGCAGTCAAATTTTTATTGATTTTATCAAATGAAAAAAAAAATCATATATAGATTCAGGTATAATTGAAAGATTTGGGCAATAAATTTGATCTTGTTTACAGTCAATTTTTGTTAGTGTTGTTTTTTTAGGTCATCATATTTATACAAATAAGTGTTCACTATGGTCCATGAAGTATAATAAATATATTAAAAGAAGTGTGACAGTGTATGTTGCACATGAATAAAAGAATGAGGATTATTGAATAACAAGACGCATATGATTTTTATTTTATCATTCGGCAAAAATGCATCTGTCAGATTTTCACTCTGGATCCAGCCCTGCAGGATGGCGCATTGGAGAAAAGCAAAGTTATCTGTAATCATTGCAATGCAGAATTTGCGTTTCACCAAAGCTATACAAGTCTCAGGTACCACCTCAATGGATACTGTTTTTTTATTTATTTATTTTTACAGATTCTCAATTTGATATGAAACAGGATAACAAATGACCTGCCAGTGGTTTTATATTTGATTTCATTAGAGTGTTTCAGTTGAAATTTACATTTTCAAATATATACAACGTTCATTTACATTTTCAAATAAAACTGTGCTTTTAAGCAGCTTTTGAATTCATTTTTGGGTTTCACATACCATGCGATTAATCATGCTTAATCACAGAAAGTCATTGAGTTAATGCAATTAAGATTTTTTATGTTTGCCCACCCCTAATAAAAATAGAAGTAAAAATAAAATAAAAGAATAATAATAATACTGATAATAATAATAATCATGATAATGATAATATTAATAGTGTGTATATGATAACAAGAACCTAAACAATTTATAAATACAGTAAGACAGCAAATTAACATAAAAAAAATTATGTAATTAACATGAAGTAAAAAGAGCTGAGTTCTTCTAAAAACTGCTGAGGTCTAAGGTTGTACAAACATTCTGGACTCACACGCCATTCTAACTCTTGAGAGAAACGTTGCATAATTTATTACCGCCGTTGAAAAATGTATAAACATTACCCAATCTAGAGCCCATGGATCCCCACAGGCATCTTCCTAATTTTTTTGTTATTTTTCCTTCCTAAAGATCACATTAATTTCTCCTTTGTCTGCATCCTTTCTAACTTTAGTTCAAGTATCACACCAAAGGGTTGCTACGTTAGAGTTGATCTGTGAAACAGGCCATTGGTTTAAAAGCATACCAAAACATTTTGACCAGTAATTTAAAAAAATGTATGGCTGCAACAATTAAAAAAAAAATGCAATGAGGCTTTTCAGTTTGATTCAGTTTCAGTTTTCAGCTGATCAGCATCACTTTTAGCAAATGGGATGAGTTTGTCACCTGGTGGAGTTGGTGGTTACATAGAAAACCTGCGCCCTCTTGGCCCTTTCTGGAATGTCTTTTGGCACCGTTGGTCTAAAGTCACTGGACACCATCAAAGCCTCACAACCACACAGTCAGACACCAAACACTTGAACCTTCATACTGCAGCAAAGGCATCGGCATCACCAAAAACCTCTGCCAAAGACCTCATGACACCCATAAATCAATGAATCCATGAAGACATAAATGTCAATGCTGACATCCGTGTATGTCTCTTCAAGTTTATCACTTTCACTATATATAGGGCCACTTCTAACGGCTGAGTCCCAGAAGTTAGTGAAATCCTGAATTTTAGTCCAGATCCCGGACAACTGCAAACTATGAAACTTTGATACCTCACTCAGTTTCTCAACTGCTGCAACTGGATTAACGATTGATGCCACAAACATCACAGCATCATCTGCAAAATCAAGTTCTGTAAACGTTTCCTCACCAACAAAGGCACATAAAACTGGTGGTTTCCAGGAGCAACTGCTGAAAAACTCCAGAACTGACTGAGAAAAATTTTGAGCTCTTGCTGCTGCACTCTGAATTGCACGAATCATTACCACATTCTGGGTATTTGTACGACATTCATACACGGCTGCACGGATGTCTGTCCCGTAAGAATGCAGCTCAAATTCTTTTTGTTTTTCCAATTCATGTGATTCATACAGCATTGGTGCTCTAGTGTGACGAGGCCCTAACACATGCTTTTAATTTTGTACATCAAAATGAGAGACATCCTGTTGATTTTTTTATTTATTCATTTAGATTATTGTGAATTTTGGTTTGGTTCCAAAACAAAATACATGTGCTGGGTCACTTTTCAAACAAAAGGAGTCATATCCAATTCAGCCAAAAGTATTTGACAAAAAACATGTTAATTCACTTGTAACTAAAGTCATTTATGTACATTAAAATCACCACAAATTAATAAAAGTGATAAAGTGCATCTCTCTACCATTTATTTTCTCAAAAAAAAAAAACAGAAATAAATCAGGACTTCCTCAAAAAAAAGAAGATGGATATAGCTCATTTTGGGAAAACACTTCAATTTCAATTAATTCTTCAACACTTCAATTTCAATTAAAACTGAATTTTAAACAAATAGTCAATTAATTGTAATTAAAGTGGTGAAAAGTGGAATAAATTAAAGAATGTCTGGAGATGGAGAGCAATCAATTTTAACAGGAAGAGGAGAATTTGATAGGTTAAGAGAGTAAACATAAAGAGTGACTTTACCTTTGTGTTCACTCCAGGCTGGAAGCTGAATCCAGTGGTGGGAGCAGTCTATGGTCCGGAATTCTATGCAGGTAATCAAACACACCGAGCAACATCAAAATGATATTTAGAATAGGACAGAATAGGGTATATTTTCTATACCTGCTTACTCTAATTGAGGGTCACAGGGAGGGGGGTCCTGGAGCCTTTCTCGGCAGTCATAAGGCGTGAAGTGGGGTACAAACTGGACAGGACACCACTCTGTAGCAGGGCTAAAATAATGTAGAAAACACAAAAGTAGAATAAATACAATATACATAGTAAAGATATATTCAATTTTTTTTCAATTTATTTAGTTTATATAATGCCGAATAGCAACAAAGCTGCCTCATGCGCTTCACACAGGTAAGATCTAACCTGACCAACCCCTAGAACAAGCACACAGGCAAGAGTGGTAAGGAAAAACTCCCTCTGATGATATTGAAGAAGAAACCTCAAGCAGACCAGACTCAAAGGGGTGACCCACTGCTTAGGCCAGGGGTGGGCAACTTGTTCCAGAAAGGGCCAAGAGGCTGCAGGTTTTCTTTGCAGCCACTGACTCCACCAGGTGATTTCACTGATTAATATCACTTTGAGCAGATGGAATCAGTTAATCAGTGAGATCACCTGGTGGAGTCAGTGGCTGCAAAGAAAACCTGCACCCTCTTGGCCCTTTCTGGAACAAGTTGCCCACCCCTGGCTTAGGCCATTCTAACAGTTACAAGGTTTTTACAAAGTTTTACAAAACAGAACATAACACAACAAAAGAATATGCATTTGATGAGAGGTCCATGCAGGCACCCAGTCCACAGGCAGGGGTCATCCATCATTCCATTCAGAGAGCCTGATCCAGCGGCATAGTCTGAATGTGACTGTTTTATTGATGCAGGGAGATCATTCCACAAAACAGGTGTACGATAAGAGAAAGCTTTGTGACCCACAGACTTTTTATTCACCCTATGGACACAAAGTACCCCTGCACCCTGAGAACACAGGGTCCGAGCCGGGTCAGCAAAGTAGGGAGGTGTTAGTCCATGAATAATTTTTTTTTATGTTAATAATAGAACCTTAAACTCTGATCTCACAGAGGCAGGAAGCCAGTGAAGAGACGCCAAAATGGGTGTAATATGGTAAAACCTTTACCTTCTTGTCAAGAGTCTGGCAGCAGCACTTTGAACCAATTGGAGACCCCTAATGCTGGACTGCAGTAAACTAGGAAATAGAACATTGCAGTTATCCTGGGTATTAGCCCTGGGTATTTTGGGTAATCCCAA
Organism: Thalassophryne amazonica; assembly: GCF_902500255.1. NCBI lineage: Eukaryota > Metazoa > Chordata > Actinopteri > Batrachoidiformes > Batrachoididae > Thalassophryne > Thalassophryne amazonica. The sequence goes on from NC_047120.1 coordinate 7,958,636, forward strand.
AATGCCGCAGTATATGCCCAAGGGGTACAATTTAAAGGGTGAAAAGCATGGGGCCAAAGACAAACCCCTGTGGAACCCCATATTTCATTTCACTAAGGTTAGAGGTAGTGTTATTGTACAAAACACAGTGAGAACGACTGCTCAGTTATGATGTCAACCATGCAAGGTCACTCCCAGTAATCCCAAAATGATTATTCAGCCTATCGAGTAGAATATAGTCACCTTCCTGAAATAATGGCCTAAGTCATGTTTTGGAAAATATGACTTAGGCCATTATTTTAGGAAGGTGATGATATCATGATCCACGGTATCAAATGCAGCACTAAGCTCAAACTGCACAAGAACCATAGTGGCAAGCAGAAGATCATTCACCACTTTAGTGAGAGCCGTCTCTGTGGAATGATATTTTCTAAAAGCAGACTACAGTAGCTCAAAAAGATTTTTCTCATTAAGGTGGTCCACGAGCTGCCATGAAATCACCTTTTCCAGAATTTTAGAACAAAATGCTAGATTTGATATCGACCTATAGTTTTTCAATACACTAGGGTCAGTATTAGATTTCTTAAGTGATGGTTTAATCACTGCAGATTTTAAACATGAATAAGTGTTGCCACTGTGTCGAACAGGAACTTTGAATTATGCTTGTTTTTGTTGATCAAATCAGAATAATAGGTCCACTTTGTAGCCACACAAATGTTATATGCACGGGTTGACAAATTAGCGATAAACTCAGCAAATTAATCTAAGAATTCAGAATATGGCCCCTGGGGCCTACAGTAACAAAGTAGCACGGTTGATATTTATTCTTCTGACCTTGGCTGTACGTAGTATCCTGGGCAGATTTAGAAATTACAGCAATACCCCTGCCTTGCTTCGTATCACGAGGGACGTGACTAAATGTGTACACCGGTGGGTATGCCTCATTTAAGGGGGGGACAACAGTAGTCCAGGTTTCAAAGCCAGGTTTCAAATAAACCAATCATATCTAAGTGGTGTTCTATAATTAGATTGCTAATCAACTGTGATTTTGAGGACAGAGACCTAATGATAATGAGACCCAGACTAAGGACCTCAGTGGCGTTAACAACTGGACTGTTGGGATTTGGGGGTGGCTCCTGAGTACCATATATAAGATGCCTAAAATTAGATTTAGTTTTAAGAAACAAGCTAACCACTAATGAAAACACTAACCACTCCTAAGATTCACACAGCACAGCAGGTACACTGAAAAACTAACATAAGTATTAGACTGGTAACAGTCATAAAAGAAACAATTACAACCTTGTATTACTTAGAGCATCGTTCGAGCCAGCAGTCCGTCCGGGTGAAAGTTGCCAGATCTGATATATACTCAACAAAAATATAAACGCAACACTTTTGGTTTTGCTCCCATTTTGTATGAGATGAACTCAAAGATCTAAAACTTTTTCCACATATACAATATCACCATTTCTCTCAAATATTGTTCACAAACCAGTCTAAATCTGTGATAGTGAGCACTTCTCCTTTGTTGAGATAATCCATCCCACCTCACAGGTGTGCCATATCAAGATGCTGATTAGACACCATGATTAGTGCACAGGTGTGCCTTAGACTGCCCACAATAAAAGGCCACTCTGAAAGGTGCAGTTTTGTTTTATTGGGGGGGGGATACCAGTCAGTATCTGGTGTGACCACCATTTGCCTCATGCAGTGCAACACATCTCCTTCGCATCATCCGTGAAGAGAACACCTCTCCAACGTGCCAAACGGCAGCAAATGTGAGCATTTGCCCACTCAAATCGGTTACAACGACGAACTGGAGTCAGGTCAAGACCCCGATGAGGACGACGAGCATGCAGATGAGCTTCCCTGAGACAGTTTCTGACAGTTTGTGCAGAAATTCTTTGGTTATGCAAACCGATTGTTCCAGCAGCTGTCCGAGTGGCTGGTCTCAGACGATCTTGGAGGTGAACATGCTGGATGTGGAGGTCCTGGGCTGGTGTGGTTACACGTGGTCTGCGGTTGTGAGGCTGGTTGGATGTACTGCCAAATTCTCTGAAACGCCTTTGGAGACGGCTTATGGTAGAGAAATGAACATTCAATACACGAGCAACAGTTCTGGTTGACATTCCTGTTGTCAGCATGCCAATTGCACGCTCCCTCAAATCTTGCAACATCTGTGGCATTGTGCTGTGTGATAAAACTGCACCTTTCAGAGTGGCCTTTTATTGTGGGCAGTCTAAGGCACACCTGTGCACTAATCATGGTGTCTAATCAGCATCTTGATATGGCACACCTGTGAGGTGGGATGGATTATCTCAACAAAGGAGAAGTGCTCACTATCACAGATTCAGACTGGTTTGTGAACAATATTTGAGAGAAATGGTGATATTGTATATGTGGAAAAAGTTTTAGATCTTTGAGTTCATCTCATACAAAATGGGAGCAAAACCAAAAGTGTTGCGTTTATATTTTTGTTGAGTACAAACAAGCTGTTAATTGGAAAGAAAGAAGAATAGCCAGTACATCTCACTCATCACTCACTCATCTTCAACTCCTTATCCGGGATCAGGTCACAGGGCAACAGCTCCAGCTGGGAACCCCAAACTTCCTTTTCCTGGGCCACAGTGACAACCTCTGACGGGATCCCAAGGCGTAGTACCCCTCATGGATACATATTGTGGTTTTGCCCATCATTAATTTTTGCACATGCATTATTAAATATTGCACATTTAGTGTATGAGATATTGCACATAGTAAATTTATTTTATGTGTCAGATTTTATTGCACACACTGGTTTTGGGTTGGCATGCGGTACTTCCTTCCCTCCTGTACCACTAGTCTGACAGTGACTGGAAAGAAGCTGGTGTGGAGGCGACCCTGTGAGGACTAATGCTCACTGAGGAGATTGTCTCCTAAAGTACAAAATAAGTTCCTTGGTTTTGTTTATGTTAAGTATGACATCGTTGTCATCTCCATAGACAAATCTGTGGGACACAGGTACCAAGAAGTCTGTTGTTTCTTGTTTGTTTGTTTGTTTGTTTGTGTACACACAGGACTCAAGTGTGCATTATTCACACGAGCTGGATCACGGTGACACTGAAGGATGTGCATGTTTCATGGAAGCGTGTCCAGTGTGGAGGATTTTATTACTGACTGGGCCGTGTGTGTGTGTGTGTGTGTGTGTGTGTGTGTGTGTGTGTGTGTGTGTGTGTGTGTGTGTGTGTGTGTGTGTGTGTGTGTGTGTGTGTGTGAGTGCGCGCGCATGTAAGTGTGTGCGTGTGTGCGTGCATGTATGTCGTTATGATTCTTCAGTTCATGTTAAAATTTTAGCCACTGTTTTATTAAATTAATTTATTTTTTGTGTACTTTTTCTTTGTTATCGCAATCAAGAAGTCCTCCGCTGAGCACATTCAAGCTCTGTGATTACTCACAGAATGCGAGCTTCTTTGCAGCGGGTGTTGATTTTGGAAAAAGGCTTGATTTGATTGATCAGGCTGCTCCCTGGGACATCCTGAGAATTCATCAGGTCCCCTTGAAGTGTCCAAAGATCATACGCAGCCCACACACAGGTACTGTGAGTGCTGTGTGGTGGGAAACTTTTTCACAGTGAGTCCAGTCATTCCTCAGTGTTGGACTGAGTACTGGACTGGGTGTTGAACTGTGTGTTGGACTTGGGGTTGAACTGGGTGCTGGGTCGGGTTAAAACCAGCAGTTTAGGTGCTTTTGCTTTCAAGGAAAGTTTGCTGACCTTGACTTCATGGAGGATGCTGGGGTCTTTGTGGAATCTGTGGATTTTCTGATTCTAGAACTTGGAAGCTCGGTGAGGAATCAGAGTGCCTGGGTTTGTGATTGATAGAGGTAGGAAAGACCTCCTGTGGCATTCTGTCGTGCACCTCGGTGGTCTCAGTCTGTGGCTGAAGGTGCTCTGACAGGACATCTATGTGGCATGCAGGGGGTGTGAGGTGTTGTCCCACATGCTGAGCAGTTTCCTCAGCATCTTCCTCTCTGACACCTCCACCACAGACTCCAGCTCCACCCCAGGACAGAGCCAGCTCTCCTGATGAGTTTGTTGAGTCTGTTTGTGTCAGCTGCCTTCAGCCTGCTGCTCCAGCACACAACAGCTTAGAAGATGATGCTGGAGACCACCGAGTGATAAAACATCTGCAACATATTTCTGCAGACATTGAAAGATCAGAGCCTCCTGAGGAAGTACAGTCAGCTCTGACCTTTCTTCTACAAAGCATCTGTGTTTACAGTCCAGTCCAGTTTGTTGTCTATGTGGACACCCAGGTATGTGTAGTAGTCCACAATGTCTACCTTAGTTCCATTGATGGTAACTGGGTTCAGATGGTTCCTCTCTCTTCTGAAGTCCACCACCAGCTCTTTCACCTTTCCACCACACTCCTGTACTCAGCCTCCTGGTCACTGCTGATGCAGCCCAGAATGGCAGAGTCATCCACAAACTTCTGCAGGTGGCAGGACTGTAACCAGAACCTGAAGTCTGCGGTGTAGAGTGTGAACAGGAAGGGAGACAGGACCATCCCCTGTGCTGCCTCCATACTGCTCTTGATGGTGTCAGATGTAATGTCCGGAAGCCTCACATACTGTGGGCGACCTGTGAGGTAGTTGGTGATCCAGGCCACCAGTGGATCCACATACCACTTGCTTCACACTCAGCTGTGAACCATAAGACCCTGAGCCCTCCAAACTGAAAACCCTCCTCCCCCGACTACATCTTGGTATCCTGTCCATGAATATCACAAACAGGATTGGTGAAAAGGCGCAGCCCTGGCAGAGGCCAACTCCCACTGGAAACGAGTCCGACCGACTGCCGAGAACCCAAACACAGCTCTTGCTTTGTGAGTACAGAGATTGGATGACCCTAAGAAGGGACCCCTCACTCTATACTCCCACAGCACCTCACACAGTATCTCCGCTGCAGGTGTTAGTTGAAAATCTGTTGGACAGTGTGCTCCTCCAGACATTCCCTATTCACTCGCACTATCTGGTTGGGTTTACCAGGTCTGTCCAAAGTCTTCCTCCACCCTCTGATTCAAGTCATCACCAGAGTGATCAGCTGACAACTCTGTCCCTCTCTTTGCCCCAGTGTCCAGAGCATGCGGCCTCAGATCAGATGATATGGTCACAAAATCGATCATTGACCTTCGGCCTCGGGTGCTGTGTTACCATGTACACTTATGAGCATTCTGATGTTTGGACATGGTGTTCATTATGGACAGTCTGTGACTAGCACAGAAGGCCAGTAACAAACGGCCATTTGGGTGTAGATTGGGAAGGCCGTTCCTCCCAATCACGCGTCTCCAGGTGTCTCTGTCATTGCCCACGTCTGCGTTGAAGTCTCCCAGCAGAACAGTGGAGTCCCCCACCGCAGCCCCATACAGGACTCCTTTCAGGGACTCCAAGAAAGCTGAATGCTCCCAAATGCTGTTCAATGCATACGCACAAACAAGAAACAGAGTTTCCCCCCTGCCACCCTATGGCACAGGGAGGCGACCCTCTCATCTACCAGGGTAAACTCCAACGTAGCAATGCTCAGCCAGGGACATGTGAATGTTCCCACACCCACCTGGTGCCTCACACCCTGGGCAACTCCAAAGAAGAATAAAGTCCAACCCCTATCAAGGAGAGTGGAGATGTCTCCAGGAACCATCACCTTATTGTGGTGGAGAGATTTGTGTGCCCTTATGAACCTCAGAGCTGTGTTGTCTGGAGGCTTTGTGCTTCTGGTTGGGGTCTCCTATGTCAAATTGTTCTCAGGCAAGGGAGCAGACGAAGAATGGTTCACAATGACACCATGACAAAACGAGGAAGAGGAAACATGACCTGACCTGGAGGAAGCCTGGGGGCCTTGTCTGGATGTAGGGCCCGTCAGTGAATGCCTGGTGGCTGGGCTTGCCACGGAGCCCAAACGGGCACAGCCCGAAAAGGTAACATGGATTTTCCGTCTCCACCCTGTGGGCTCATCACTCAGAAGGGGACCCGCTGGTGTTGGGTGTGCTGTCCACCCATGGGTGGCAGTGAAAGTCGAGGGCCTTGACAGACCAGACCCAGGCGGCAGGGGCTAGCTCTGGGGGTGTTGAATGTCACCTCGCTGTGGGGGACGGAGCCAGAGCTTGTGTGGGAGGTGGAGCATTGCAAGTCTGGTAGGCTTCCCCTCCACACACAGTCTTGGCTCTGGAACCACTCTCCTATACATGCTGTAAATTTTAAATTGCAATTATTACAACTTTAAAATGGCAAGGAAATTATTATAATAACAATTTAAGTGTTCATACAATGTAAAAGTCTCAAAAACCTCCTCAGAACGTTATATAAAAATAAGGTCCCCCACCCAGCTATCAAAATAAAGTTCCTAATACTTTGTAAGAATGTTTTTCAAATGTAAACTTCTAGGAATGTTTCAGAGTAGACCTATTCTAAGAGGTCACAGGTTACATTCTGTTTCCTATTTTATGCTCATACGGCAGAGGGTATTTTAGCATTATGTATATCTTTATTTGTGATTAAATCAGACATTTTATTGAAATGGGTATTCTGACAAACATAATACTGGCCAGTGCTTGTGCATCGACTCACCCCCTCTTCAGTCATAATATTGCGTGGCAAGCCCTGAGTACTCTGACGGGTGAATACAGTGTTCTGCTGTTATCCATGTGAAAACACTGTGGACATTCCCCCACTGTTCCCAATATTGGCAAAATAAAATGAAGCAAGGAAAGAGAGCCACCCAGCGATTTCCCTCACAATTGCTCTTTGCAGGCTGTTGCAGCGCAGTGAGACAGGACCGTTAGAGGACCGTTAGGGAGACTCAGATGAACAAGATCACTGACACTGTTTTTGGGGACATGGTGCGTTTCTGTGGGTAAGCTACAACACATCCCGTTATAATCAGACCAACGCTTCCAAAGATGTCTTCAAAAACTTGATCCTCTTTACTCAGTGAATGCTTCCGCAGTGGGACACACACACACACACACGCACGCCATGCCATTCCTAATCCTCTCATCTGTCCTCCTACTTGCATTCTGATTTCTGTCTGTGATTCTCAAACTCATATGAAAAATGAAAAATTCCAGCTCTGAGGAGGAATGCATAACTGGAATGATTCTGGAATAATTATGAAGGCATTTATTACGGTGTGGGTGGAGGTGGAGCCGGATATAAAGTGGAAGGGAAGTGTGATTAATCACTCTTTAGCTGACAGCTTTTCCCAGCACCCATCAGCTGAATCAGCCTCTGTAGATCCCGGCTCGCTGACACTGCACTCTGTCTCCATTGCCCGAGATCCGCTACAGGTTTATTGTGCTCAATTCCCATTCACAAAAATGACGGATGATCTCCATGTGCACAAACACACATTGACACAATGTGCAGCACATTCACCCTCACATATTCACCCCCGTCTGCCCAGAAAATCACTAAGGGCCTTTGGGCAAGGTCCTTAATCCTTGAGTTGGTCCCGGTGTGTAGTGAGCGTCTTGCTTGGCAGCACCCTGATCGGGGTGTGAGTGTGTCTGTGAATGTGACACATAACTGTAAAGTGCTTTGAGCTTCTGATATAGATGGGAAAGCACTATATTAATGCAGACTGTTTACCATATCAGCCAAACAATTAGGCACGTCAAGTGAATCATGTAAAAACTGACCATAAACAGAGATTCCAAAACTACCTGACAGGTACAAATAATAATAATTATCCCTGAAAGTTTCATGCTTCTTTCATTCTGTGCACAGTTGTCATGCTTACCAGCCTCACTAACACCACAAGCCAGCTGAAGGCTTCCTGGATAAATCCACTACTCACTTCTCCATGCTGCTATGTGCTCACAATCCATGTCCATCTGTTGATTTATTTTCTTTAAACTGCATCAAATACCATCCAGTATGTTGTCCTTCAAATGTTTATTTGTCCATCTTGCTTATTTTTGTAATGAAAAAATGCTTATGATGAGTAACACAACATCCTGTGGTGTGCACTTGTGCTACACCAACTTCCTGTCCATTGTTGAACTTGCAACAAGGGAAATGCTGTGTTATAAAGTGAGTTCCACATACATTCAAAAAAAAGGCGTGACCTGTGCGCAGATAAAAGCATCAAACTCCACCTCAACAAGCAAGAACATCGCAATGAATTTGATCCGCGCACTGGCACACAATCTTGTGTGCCAATGAGTAAACTTGTCATAAACTGTGCATGAACTGTGCATGAACTGTGCATGGCTGCATGCCACTGTGCAAAGAAAATTTTAGAATGTTCAAAATTTCTTCCAGACATTAATTTCGTGCCACTAGCGTGAACTAGCCATGAACACTGCGCAACCTATTCAAAAACAGTACATGTCACTCTGTGTCACTGTGCGCAGAACATCTGAACCTGACAGTAGATTTCAATTCATCCAATTCATTACTATAAATATTATAAATAATAACCTTTGAGACAAGATTCCAAATGCGTTCTCGAGTGCACGGCATACACCAGACAAGCTGCAGCTATAAATAATTTCTCTGTAATTCTGGAAGCGATGAGAGATGGGTTCATCAGCCATGTTCTGAGAGCAAATACGTCATCGGCTACGAAATGATTATTTTTTTATAGCATGGCGTCAAGCTGGACACATTGGCACGATGAATTGCGCAGCAGTGCAGGGATCAAATTCGTGCAAGTGCCAAGGTGCCGTAGGTAATGTCATGATGTGTTTTTGAGCTCCTCTGGTCTTACGTGGTAGTAAAATTTGTGCACTAGTCTCAGAACAGCCTGAGTTTGATGGGAGGGTGATGGTAGCCAGAGGTTGGTCTTAAAGGTGATGTGTTTATTATTTGTTTTCCTCTAAAAACTCTCATACCTTTCTTCTATCCTTCACTATGAAGACAGCTTGTGCTACATTTACTGAGGCTTCAGGAAGCTCTCACCAGGTTATATCACATCTAAATCCCTGTTCTCACTTTCCTGAATACGTATCATGGAAACTCATGGTTTGAGACATTGTCCATACCTTGGAAAATCTTAGAGTGTTCACGAGGGTAACCATGAAGAGCATGAAAGTGACAACTGGTGTTATCTGGATGACCTCGAACTGTCTAATGATTAAACCCCCATCACACATACGCCGACTGAGGCCGAATGGCGTCAGAAGGACACATCCGGCCTCATTTGGGAAGTATTGAGGCCGGAAGTCTATGAGCAGGCTGCATATTTGGTCCCATTCGCTCGACTGTCCCGAGTGTGTTGCACATATTTAAAACACTCCTGGTGCCATTAAGATGGGACGCACATCTGAAGGTGGCCTATATGCAGTTTTTGTGTCATCTGATTGCAGTCTATGTATTCTGACGGCATCATAACAGCATCTGATCGGCACCGTGTTCTTGGTCATCCTCAGGGATCTGACCACCATCCTTTTGCGGTCTTTTGGGGAACTTTGCCCAAATGATCTGATCGCACTTGATTGAGCTCTGGGATCGATCGGTCCTGCTGGCATGTTGTGCCACGTTTGTCCACCTCCACTGGACCCCGGCCAGGGAGGACAAAGGAAATATTGATATGTTATAAGGTGTATGTGGCATTCTGCGTGCGTCAGAGGTTCGGTGCATCGCCCCGTAACTCAGCTGAACGGGATGTCACCGCTGCAATGCACGTATTATTACATGTTCAGCTCCTAAGTCTGTAGCAGGTATGATGTGGAAATGTTTCTCCAGCCCATCACAACATAAATACACATGCAACTCACCTCCAGTACCTCACAATCCACAGCGCAGCGCAGACAGCTGGTCAAGTCCCTTTCACTGGGCTGCGCTGTGTACATCATCGATTGGTTCACAAATGCAGAATCCACCTCTGGCATAAATAAATCCCATGTGAAGTGCCGTCCTGCACCGATAGTCCAACTACTGTTGTGTTAAGATGTGTATCAATTGAAATGACCAAAAATTTGAGTTTACAGAAAGAGAAAGGAAAAAGTTTGCTGGCTGCATCTGAAGAATGTTGTGCATATGTGGGGAGTTGGTGCACTGCCAACACAGTTCATCAGCAGTTACGGAGTCCAGCCCGATGAATAAAATCTAGTAATGCAAGTATATACTGATCAAACAACTGAAGGGATTTTTCACCGGACTGTACACAAGCAGGTGATCACAGTGACAGTTGTCATTCTGTTTGTGTGCACTCTCTGAATAGACAGCTCCTGTGGTCCCATGTGCACATGTGCGCCCCACGTGTAAACACAGAGCGGCTGGCATAGCATTTATGAAGACACATACATGCAGCTGAACGAACATTTCAGCCACGCACTCGCACACTGCTTTGACCACCTGTTCTACGCACGCAGGCTCACACGTGCACCGCACGCACAACCACGTAGCGGCTCGCTCAGCCATTATGAACACACATGCACAGCTGAGTGAACATTTCATCTGGCCACACACTCACACACTGTTTGGATCACTTGTTCTATCAAGTGATCCAAACACTGGATCACTTGATCCAGTGTTTGGATCCACGCTTGTCCACGCTATATGGGGGCATGTGCTGGTGCCATGGATGACAGCATTCACCAGACTATTTGGGGTTCTGGATGGCAACCACCCAGGCAGACAACTGGTTCATCCCCACCTCTCCAAAGTAACATCTGCTGCAGCCAGGTGCACCATGGGCGTGTCCTTGACCCCTCAGCTGCTAGGTTCCTCCACACTGGATTGCCCCCAAAGAAATTCACCACATGGTCAAAAATGTCACAATTCAACTGATACTCATCAACAGAAAACGACAAACCAGCAAACTGAAGGACAACTGAAACCTTCTACAAATATGCTGCGTGGTAACGCAGTGATGAGTGCTGCTTCTTGCTCCTCACAAATGTTCCTGGTGGGACTTTTTGTATACATGGGCACACACAACGTATACATGGGTACATATCTCTGGGTACTACTGTTTTCTTCCACAGTCTAGAAACAGTCCACAGCACCACCTGTGTCTTTTGGAGTTTCAGGTGGAATGAATGGTTTTACTCTGACAGAGTGTAAAGGGCCTTTTACACTGCACGTGCTGAAGGTGTTAGACATGTCACAGATCACTCCAAAAACCATTATTTTAAATGAGATGCTTCGCCGAGCTGAAGTGATGCTCCGCTGGGAGCACGTGTTGAATCTTTTCATCAAGCTGCTGCGGTCAAAGTTCAACACAATCCAACTTTCACCACTGTGCACTGTGACGTAGCTTAGTGCTGTCCAGTAGAAACAAGGCATCAGGCCAATCAATCAATTTTTTTTTATATAGCGCCAAATCACAACAAACAGTTGCCCCAAGGTGCCTTATATTGTAAGGCAAGGCCATACAATAATTATGTAAAACCCCAACAGTCAAAACGACCCCCTGTGAGCAAGCACTTGGCTACAGTGGGAAGGAAAAACTCCCTTTTAACAGGAAGAAACCTCCAGCAGAACCAGGCTCAGGGAGGGGCAGTCTTCTGCTGGGACTGGTTGGGGCTGAGGGAGAGAACCAGGAAAAAGACATGCTGTGGAGGGGAGCAGAGATCGATCACTAATGATTAAATGCAGAGTGGTGCATACAGAGCAAAAGAGAAAGAAACAGTGCATCGTGGGAACCCCCCAGCAGTCTACGTCTATAGCAGCATAACTAAGGGATGGTTCAGGGTTACCTGATCCAGCCCTAACTATAAGCTTTAGCAAAAAGGAAAGTTTTAAGCCTAATCTTAAAAGTAGAGAGGGTGTCTGTCTCCCTGATCCAAAACAAGGAAGACTACAGAGCAGAAACGTGTCACAGAACTGCTCATTTATACACAGCTGTTTACTGAAGAAAATCCTCTCACGTTTTTTTTTTTACCTCAAAATTAATTTCTGATTACTGTAAAAAAGTTTCTTACATTAGAACACTTGTAACTAAAATTGTAAAAAATAAAAATAAAAGATTCTTTAGAAACCTTTCTTCATCTGTTAATTAAAACCATAACTTACCTGTTGTTTCAGATGAGATTATTGTTGATTAACAATATAAGGAACCTTGCACATTTATTTTTAGACAAATAAAATAGCATGAAAATTAATGTGTTAATTTTGAAGTCTGGTAGAATCATTCATTCATATCTGCATTTCAACCAGGAAAAAGATACCATAATTAAATGCATATGTTTATTATAAATACAACAAGAAATGATTTAACAATGACTGCAGCGTAATTGTTACTTAGGATTTCCTAAACATGAACCTCATCATAAAGTATGTAATTGCTTTTAATGTTGTGATCAGGACAGAGTAATTTCTAAAATATGAATTTGACTAGTGATTGTAAATGTTTTATGCACAATGGGGTGTGGCTTCTACCTGTGCCAATGTCTTTTTGACTGAACTTTGACTTCATGGACATGTTTAATGATTTATTCATTTTATGTTAAAATATAAAATGAAACAGCTTTTTAAAATATGTAATAAAATAGTTGCTGTTTAAAGAGCCTTTGTTTTATTTAGAAGCATAGAAGCAAGTGTTGGTTTGCTAGACTCTCAGGATATTTAACCAGCAACCAGCAACAACAGTGGAGGTTTTTGAAGTGTATTTGTATTTAGGTTGTCTTTCTGATGTAGACAAGTAAAAAAAATATATATATATATATAAAGAAACACTAAACCGTAAAAAAAAAAAAAAATCTGTTATTTAAAGTAGTCTATTTTGTTATAGTCATAGAAGCAACAGTTAAAAAAAACTGTAGCTTTATTTGGTAAAAATAAAAATAGACTGAATCATTTACAAGTTGAAACTTTCACTCAGCTCGACTGAGTGATTCTGCAGCTAAAAGGCTAAGCTAAAGTTAGCTGAGCATTAAACCTTCAGCAGTGCAGTAACGTCACGTTTTATTTTTAAATTATTCTCACCTCAGACAAATTTGCAGAACTAAGCTCCGTTGCTCAAACTGGGTGTTTGCGTATATTTGTGTTTGTGAGGCGTTTCGGGTTGAGTGCTTTTGCTCCATCACCGTGGCTGCTCTGTGTGGCTCTGCATGCTGTTGTGGTTCGATCAATCCCACCATCTCGGCGTCACTCCAAAAAGTTGTTGATAAAAAGCTTCTCCCAGCAGGGTGACGGGAGACTCGTCCTCCTGTACTGTACTGTTCAGCTTTTCTGTGGTTCTGATAGACGCAAATCCAAGATGGAGAAAAGCCAGATAGTGACATAGGAATTTCCACCCCTCTTGCCGCATTCCACGCGTCCAGCGCATTGAACACCCCCACAGTGTCTGACACAACCGATGTGTCCAACACAACAGGACATTTGACGCGGATGAAGCATGCAGTCTGAAAGGCCCTTAAGTCTTTCCTCAAACCCATCCATCCATCCATCCATTTTCTTCCGCTTTATCCAGAGTCGGGTCGCGGGGGCAGCAGCTCAAGCAAAGCCGCCCAGACCTCCCAATCCACACACACCTCCCCCAGCTCCTCCGGGGGAACCCCAAGGCGTTCCCAAGCCAGCCGAGAGATGTAGTCCCTCCAGCATGTCCTGGGTCTTCCCCGGGGCCTCCTCCCAATGGGACATGTCCGGAACACCTCTCCAGCGAGGCGTCCAGGGGGCATCCGGAAAAGATGCCCCAGCCACCTCAACTGACTCCTTTCAACATGGAGGAGCAGCAGCTCGACTCCGAGGTCCTCCTGAGTGACCAAGCTCCTCACCCTGTCTCTAAGGAAGCACCCAGCCACCCTGCGGAGGAAACTCATCTCGGCCGCTTGTAGTCGTGATCTCGTTCTTTCTGTCATGAGCCAAATCTCATGACCATACGTGAGGATCGGAATGTAGATCAGTCGGTAAATCGAGAGCTTTGCCCCCCACTCAGCTCCCTCTTCACCACGACGGTCCGATATAGCGACCGCATCACTGCAGATGCTGCACCGATCCGTCTATCAATCTCACGCTCCATCCGTCCCTCACTCGTGAACAAGACCCCGAGATACTTAAACTCCTCCACTTGAGGCAAGGACACTCCACCGACCTGAAGAGGGCAAAGCACCTTTTTCCGGTCGAGAACCGGATTTGGAGGTGCTGATTTTCAGCCCGGACGCTTAACACTTGGCTGCAAACCACCCCAGTGCATGCTGAAGATCCTGATTTGATGAAGCCAACAGAACCGCATCGTCCGCAAACAGCCGCTTTCCTCAAACCCACTTAGCTGATTTCTAAAGGCTTGGCATCACTGCCAGATCTCCATGTAGTTTGCTGGTTCAGTGTCTGAAACAAGACTACATAGACAGATGGACATGAGTAGCCAGGATCTGATCCCCTCACCCTGCGGGTGGAAAGACAATGCATTCCAGCCGGTATGCTACGGGCTGAGAAATATGGAATCAAAACGGGCAGGAGGTGTGAACTTGAAGATGATGGATGCTGCTGAAGCCTCTTTCACACATGCACGCTAATACGCCCACATGACTGGCACAGTGGTATGTATTAACACACAAGAAGGGCTGTGAAGTAAAAGCTGAATCATCACACCTGAGAAGCATCACTGGTACAGAGGACAGCAGGGGGCACAAACTGCAACAGAAGGCAGACAGTGGAGCAGAGAAGTGCTGCAGAAAGGAACTGTAGTGATGCCCAGTTCTCATCCTCGTCTATCTGGGATCCATTCCACCAACCACATATTGGAAAAATCCAGAATGCAACGTGTTGTCAAAGACCTTTTTTGTTTGTTTTTCCCACACAAACACTTCTTGTAGCATTTGAATGGTGATGATTTTCGCTTAGACATTCCTGGCAAATGTGATTCATTTTTCAAACTATTTTTAGTGTTTGTTTATGTTACTTTCACATGCTTTAACATCAAATCCATCGTCATGGAGGAGCGTCACAATTTCAGGAAGATAATGGCCCCACAGTTGAAAAATTTCTTGCAATAACGAGTGCAATTTAACAACTAAAATTCATTTTTTAAATTTAAAATCCCTCAAAATTATCTTGTTTATTTCTGATACACAAACACAAACAAGAAAACAAACTCAGCAATGGTGGTAGTAAAATGAGATACTTCCAAGCAGCAATTGGCTCCTCAACCTAGACCCGGACTGTCTCCGTTTGTGCCTGCATAGATGCCTTTGGCGTGGGCTCCGAACCAGCAAAGCGCACCCCAGTGTCTCCTGTGCGATTGACAGCTGTGCAGTGGTGTTGTTTCCTCTGGGCTGATCGACAGCTGTGCAGCAGCGTGTTCTTGGTCATCCTTGAGGTTCTGACCACCATCCTTTTGCGGCCTTTTGGGGAACTTTACCCAACCGGCGGTCTTCATCCATGGATATTTTGTGAGGCTTTTCCTCTTCACATCATTTGACCAGTACAGTCAAGCTTCTCAAAAGTAAACCATGATGCTCACTTGTGAATAAACAAACCATATTCTGTCATCTTAAACTCAAAAATCAATTAACACAGCATGTTTTGATACATTAGTGCTAGCTTTTTCTTTTTAACACCGTGAAAGTGTCTTACAGAGGAGCCCGAAATACATTTGCCCGCAACCCTTGTAAAATCTGTGCTGGCATTCTGTGCAGCTGCAATGGTGCAGGCATCAAACAACTCTGTAGTGCTGTCTCACCAAAAGAATCTGCCAGGCGTACTGATGTCCAGATAAAACAAAATTAAAAATACACAGCTCTGCTGTCTTTGTCTTCAGTTAAGTCTGACACATTGCATGTTGCTATGTCAGGAACTGTCCTCACTCTGCTCTTGCAAAAATCACACCCCGCAGTAGAGCTTTGGCCAATCAGAACCCAGTCTGAAGCACTGGATAGCCGTAGGATATAAATGCATGAGTATCTTAAAAGTAAATGGCAAGCACAGGACAAAACAGTCAACAAACATGCAGCCAGCAGGACAGATCTCTGCCTGAGCTTTGCTCAAAGTTTTGAGCATGCACAAAACTTTTTGATGAATTCACTGGATGTCAGCTGACAAGGAACTCATTTTGCAGACAGGAAAAGTATTCTTGCAGGACAAAAACAGACACAAATGATAACCAAAATTAGTAGGAGATTTAGATTTAGAGATTATCTACTACTGAGCAGTGGTACACAGCTAGCTTAGCTCCCAGACTGCAGTTAACGTCCATGCTTTCTAAACTGTTATAATCAAAGAATAGTTCATATGCACAGGTGTCACCATCATCATGGCAGAAATAATGTTCATGTCCATGTTGGTTAATGCTGGATAACATCTCTGTTTGCTTTAATGACAAGTTGCAAAAAAGACAAAGTGTAGGAGTTTTAAAACAGGATGACATGAAGGACAAAACACACACCTGCAACACAAGCAGCGTGTGTGTTCGTGCATATGAAGAGCCTGTACTGACTGTAACCTCTAAATACAGATGTCCATTAGCAGACCATCTTGCGGGTTCCAGTGTTCATCTTGTCATTCATTTGATGACTGAAGGAGATTTCAAGAAGTTACTAGACAGAGTCTGCCATCTTTAATTGGCAGTCCAGGTGAAATGTTTTGGTATCGTACCCATTCTTGAATTCCAGGTTTGCTTTCCCTTTAGGAAGGGGGGTGCAGTCCTTTTGTTCTTGCAGGTCTTCCTCTTGCACCAAAGCTGCAAAAGCAAGTGAACCAGGTTTGAAGCCACTCCTGGGTAGCCCAGAACCCCCCCCCCCCAAAAAAATAAATTATATTTTTGGAAAATTCTAGATATAAAATGTTCCACCCTGGTGCTTTCAGACACCTTTATTAACGGTGCAAAGAGATCAGCCTCACCACACACCTCTGACCACTCAGCCCACGACTCCAGAAGCTTTTCCTGGTGTCTCCTGATCTCAAACGATGAAAATACACAGACATGAATGTCACTGCTGAGAACAAAAGGAACAATTAGCACAAGACATCAGTCTGATGGGTCTGTCTTTAACCACATAAATGCTCTCCCACCCGCTACACACACACACACACACACACACACTTTTGGTTGCGTACAGCGCGACATGCTGAAATTCAGGTGTTTCTAGAGTCCAAAGCTTCTGATGCGTTTGATCAATGTTTGCATAATAATTTTAGCCAGTGTGTGTGTGTGTGTGTGTGTGTGTTTGCATAGTTTCAGCCAGTGTGTATGTGTGTGTGTGTGCGTGTGTGTGTGCGTGCATGCATGTGTGTGTGTGTGTGTGTGTGTGTGTGTGTGTGTGCATTGAATGGTATGTTCCATCTTTCACCTCATGAAATATTCATACCATTGAACTCATAAACATTCATTATTTGTATAATATTACAGCCTTATTCCAAAATGGAGTGAATTAATTTATTCCCTCACAATTGTACTTATAATACCCAATAATGACATGATTTTTTTTTTCAAATTTATTAAAAATAAAAAAAAGCCAAGAAATCACATGTACGTAAGTATTCACAGCCTTTGATCAATACTTTGTTGATGCACCTTTGGCAGTAATTTCACCTTCAAGTCTTCTTGAATATGATGCCACAAGGTTGGTGCACCTATCTTTAGACAGTTTTCGTCTTTGCAGCACCTCTCAAGCTCCATCAGGTTGGATGGGGAGTGTCAGTGCACAGACATTTTCAGATCTCTCCAGAGATGTTCAGTTGGATTCAGGTCTGGGCTCTGGCTGGGCCACTCAAGGACATTTACAGAGTTGTCCTGAGGTCACTCCTTTAATATCTTGGCTCTGTGCTTAGGGTCATTGTCCTGCTGAAAGATGAACCGTCGCTCCAGTCTGAAGTCACCGACTGAATGATAAAATTTGTATAACATTGGCTTATGTGTGGAAAGTGAAGGTGACTACATGGATAAGTAATGACACTGCCAGATCGAGAACATTCCAGGCTGTAAGCAGATATGTGATTCATCTCAGCATCTTGCTCCCTGTTGAAATAATCTCATAGAAGGCAGAACTTATCAGTCAATCCTCTTATATCGCTGCACTAAGTGGAATTGGGGAGGTCTTCTCCCAGCTGGCTTTGGAACACCTCATGATCCTCCAGGAGGAGTTAGAGGGCCTAGCCAATGATAGAGAAGTGTGGGACGAGCCGGTCAGTTGCTGACGTGTGATTATTTTACACCAACCCAAAATCTTTGCAAATACACACATCAGTAAAATTACATAAAAAATAACTTACATTATACTAACAATAAGCATTGATGTACTTCTTGATTAATTTGTCTGTCTGTCTGTCTGTCTCTCTGTCTTTGGACTTGTCTGTGTGCAGTGACGGGGTTTCCATATGCCAGTGCAGGAGCGGCAGTGTCTTACAGAGGAGCCCATTTGAGAGGGAGGGCTCGCACTGTCTATAATACTTTCCGAGCTGTCCCTCCCCCTCCACCGATCCCTGCATATGGAGCGTGAGTTCCTCCGTGCATGTACATAAATGTACTGTTAAGGTGCCCTGACACTTGCACGACTTTGATCTGCGCACTTGCACGCACATTGTCGTGATGATCCACACACTGTGTTCCCAGCTGGACGCCGCACTTTGTTCCGCTGGCTGCCACGCATTGTGCGTTGGATGCTGCGTATATAAAATAATTATTTTGTAGCGGATTAATCATTTTCTCTCAGAGTTGGCTGTTGAAAATGGCTCTAATCACTTCCAGAATCACAAAGGACCACTCCAGCAGCAACTTTTTTTTGTCACACGTGTGCTTAATGAGGTGGAGAACACATTTGAAACCATTTAAAAAGGTAAGTATTTGTAATGTTTATATTGTAATAGTTTGGTAAAACAGTTGCATGTTCTGTTGCATGTTCATTCCTTCTGAGCAGCTGTAAAAGTATGTATTCTGATAGATTTAACATCTTGTTATAATCGATCAGATGAGCTACGCTCTGATGCACTGCGCTGACGCAATCACTCACACTCACTTGCAGTGTTTTTGATTTGTTTGCATAATGTTCACATAATTAATGCATGATGGAGATTTTGAACATTTTGAAACTTTCTTTGCACTCTTGCACGAAGCTGTGCACAGTTTACAACGAGTTTGAGGCGCGTTTACTCTCTTGCACGGCAGACTGCGTGCAAGTGCACGGATGAAAGTCGTGCAAGTGTCAGGGGGCCTTTAGTCAGTACACATTCAGACATGCTGCAGCAGAGGAATACTGCCTCAGACACATAGGCAGCCTTCCAGCAGAGCAGAACATTGTGTGCTGGTTCCAGTTTGACAACAGATCAAGTTTTGGCGGCAGGATTCAGTTCAGTTCAATTTTTTTTATTTTATATAGCGCCAAATCACAACAAAGTTGCCTCAAGGCGCTTCACACAAGTAAGGGCGAACTTTACCAACCCCCAGTGCAAGCACACAGGCGACAGTGGTAAGGAAAAACTCCATCTGATAATTTGAGGAAGAAACCTCAAGCAGACCAGACTCAAAGGAGTGACCCTCTGCTTGGGCCATGCTACCGACACAATTGACAAAACAATTGACAAAATGAATATACAGGAAATTTTGCTGGTGCACAGGACAGGAGGGTTACAGAAACAGACACCACACCCATCTCTGGATGGAGCCGCACCTCCAACAGAGAGAAAAAAACTGAATCAGGCATCAGAAAGACAACAAATACAGTATAATTTGTCAGCGTTAAGCAACAAGAACAGAAGAAATACGAAGGTCATTGCTGGCCACTAGCCCTAAGCTTCACTAAAAGACCCAAACTTTAGATAAAGATGAGAACGCGGCCCGCTCTGTTTCCTAATAAAATGAATTTAAAAGAGTAAAAAGCATAGTAACATACTATACCAGTATGCTAGCCATACGAAAGGGAAAATAAGTGCAATTTTCTCATGGACAGTCTTGAGTCTGGACTTGAAAGTCTCTACAGAATCTGAATGTTTCATTGATGCAGGGAGATCATTCCACACAACAGAGGCACGATAAGAGAAAGCTCTGTGACCCAGAGACTTTTTATTCACCCTAGGGACGCAAAGTATTCCTGCACCCTGAGAACGCAAAGCCCCAGCCGATACGTAGGGTTTACGAGGTCTATCCATAAAGTATCGTACCTTTTTATTTTTTTCAAAAACTATATGGATTTTATTCATATGTTTTTACGTCAGACATGCTTGAACCCTCGTGCGCATGCATGAGTTTTTCCACGCCTGTCGGTGACGTCATTCGCCTGTGATCACGCCTTGTGGAAGGAGTGGTCCCGCCCCCTCGTCGGATTTTCATTGTCTGGAAATGGCAAAATGAAAAGGACTTTTTTTCCATCAGAATTTTTTCAGAAGCTGTTAGAGACTGGCACCTAGAAACCATTCGAAAAATTTATCTGGCTTTCAGTGAAAATTTTACGGGCTTCACAGAGAATAAGGACTTTAACTACAGCTTTAAGGACCCCTTTAAGGACGGTCGGTGCGCCGCGCTGCGAGCTGCGACAATGCGGCACAAACCACTGGATCATTTCTAAGCTGATGGCTCTGTGGATACGAGACCGTCGTGTACTTTTTCTCTGGTTATCACAAGACCTGGACATCAGCCATTTTCCGGCAGATTTCACTTTTAACAAGAGATTTTGAGCCGTAAAAAGGTAATTATTTGACTTGTTTACATGGTCAAAGCTTGATAAAACAGTTGTGTGTTTTTTCCTTCTTGTCTGCAGCTGTTAAAGTATTTGTTCCTATGTTTATAACAGATTTGACTTCTTGTTATAATCGTTCAGACGAGCTGCGCTCTGGTGTGATCTGCTGACGTCACCACTCGCCCTGTTCGCTGCTTGTTTACTCCAATCAACTTGTCCAGCTATTGCTCTGGAGTCTGTATTGTTGGTGTGAATAGTGATGCTGATGGCCTGAGTGCGCCTCTTTTATGGCCGCAATACAGATGCCGTGCACGCGCAGTACGCGCAACACGTGCGCGATGCATTCATAATACACCCGTAATACTGCCGTGATAATCGCAATGCGTCGGATCTGTTTCCTCACTACATGCGTTATACAACCGTGATTGTTCATCATATATTCACTATATATTATTAATATATCCATAATTCATACTGAGACATTTGTCATTTTTGGCCATTTTTGTTGCGGACATCAATGAACGCCTGTACTTTGTGTACTCAATTCATGCGCAATTAATCCTCTCCCCAGTGGGACCGGGCCCTAAGAAGCTAAAAACTCATCTCATTGGATCTGGAATGCCAAGTGAACTATAGCAATACTTTGTCTACAACTAATAGAGGGTCAGCTCAGGGAGCATGCGCTGGTTCCACACATTGCCACATCCAGCACACCATGGAACCCCATTGGTTCCTGGATGGCAACGATCCAGGCACACTTCTGATCAATCTCCAACTCCTAAAAGTAACCTGATCTATCTGTCCCTGAAATGTGGGCATGTCTTTGGGATTCTCCAGCCACTGAGGCACTTGCATGTTGGATCATGCAGAGAGAAATGCAGCACATGCCTAGCATCTCTTAGCTGACACTCCCTCAAAATGTCAGGATCATAGTCCTGCATCATAGTCTCACCAGTGCCTTGGTCACATCAGCAAAAACAGTGCTTAGAGACTGCATTGTGAAATTACCATGACTATGTGCAATCAACTTGCTACCACATTGCAACCACAAATTCTTGAGCCTGGCATGTCGAAGACAGCATCCAGTCTGCCACCGCCCACTGTCAGATGACAAAAAAGCCATAAGATAGAGTCCGATTGCGAGTCATCTGTCATGGGTGTGTGAGTAAATAGGACCAAGATGGCAATTCTATACAATCTGTCGGCAATAATACTGGGAGTGACTGTGACCAATAGTGGAACAGTGTACATCTGTTGCTGTCTGTCAGAAATCTGTTGCCATGTACACCCAACCATGAGACTGAGGATATTTAATCTGGTTGATTCTGTCCACAAAGCAACAAAATATTTCTTTTGCCTCCATGAAAATCTTATCATGCATGTATGATTGTTTGATTAATTGGGGCAGGACAGATTTTATATGGCTTTATATGGGGAGGTGATACCTTTAGTATTTTGTGGTATCCAAATGCACCATATGGACTGTGTGCATCCATACAGTTGCACCTTTTACCTTATATATAACAAGAGTCATAGAAATTAGCTCGGCTACATTGAACGTGTGTGAATATAAGTGTCTGGGTAAAATGAGTTTTCCACTTTTCCTATCAGGCATGGAAACGCGTGAAATGAAGCATTTGAAAAACACATGGTTGTATCTTTGGCTCTCCTGCACTGTTGCGCACAAAGTAGATAATGGCTGTGTATGCAGATAATGTTTTTTTTAATACAAAAAATGTCTGTTTTTGTATGTATGGTGCTTGGATCATAGTTCTTCAAAAGGAGTACATACCAAATTTCGGCAGGGGAGCTGAAATTGTCTGTATCTTCCTCACAGCCACTGTGAGTGAATGTTTTATACATAATACAAGATGTCTGCACCTCCAAGACAATGAAACTACATTGTTCCAGCATAAATTTGACCTGAAAGAGGTCAGTGTGTGTGTTACTGCATTCGTGACTATGTTGGAACTGTGCATCCATCTCATTAGTAATATTTTAATGATGATCAGGCAGCGGTCATGTGAAAATATCTAAATCAGAGGGTGTCAAAATTCAACCCCTCATCCACGTCATGACACCTGGGTAAAGGCCCCATGACACTTGCACAACGTTTCTGCTTAAAAGTGACTTTAGAATTATTTGAGGTCTAGGAGCGTTTCGACTTTTTTCCTTCCCATCCACCGTACCAGTGGCTTCCAGTGGATTGTTTGCTGTTGTGATGCTCTTCCAAACATTACACGGTTGTATATGTCTCTTTTATTTCTGTTTAGCACTCTTCTGGTTGTTAAGTGTTTCTATTCGGATTGTGGCTAGGCGGAGGAAGCCCTGTAGGGCTTGGTGCCCGGTTGTGGTACCCCGATCACACTCTCCACTGCGAACTGTGAATTCGTTCTCCCCCCTTGGATTTGCCTGATGTGAATTCTCTGAGCCCACGAGTGATGTCCACTCCTCTCTCCAGGCCAAAATGCCAGACTTTAGCAATAGGGGATTCTATCACCTGCAAAGTCAGGTTACAGACATCGGCTGACGTTAAATGTACTCCAGGGGCCAGAGCTCCTGACATTGCATCCCAGCTTAGGGTGCTGATGCTGCAGAAGGGAAGACAGACTAAGGAACATGACATGAGATATAGTCACATAGTTATTCATGTTTGCACCAATGATGTCAAGATGAAGCACTCAGAGGTCACAAAATGGACATAGAGATGACTTGTGACTTTGCCAGAAAGATGTGTTGGCATCGATTAATAGTCTCTGGTCCCCTCCCCTCCCGGGGTACTGATGAGGTATTTAGCAGGCTGACATCATTAAATAGGTGGCCGGTGCAATTTTTTAGGCAGCAAGACTTTAGCTTTATTAATAACTGGCCTTCGTTCTGGGGCCGCCGTGGCTTGCTGACGGCGAACGGCCTCCATCCTACTCAGGAAGGTGCCGCCATCTTGTCTGCGAACATAGATAGAGCTCTACAGGGAGGGTAACATTAGGAATTTACAGCAGGCCACAAAGTAGGTGATTAGAGACCCTGCAAAGGCTTATTACAAATGTGGGTGTGGAATCCATTAGCTTAGCAGGGAAATCAGTGCAGAAAATCCACTATGGTGATCGTGCAGTTTATCTGCCAGGGAGGGACATTCAACAAGTTGAGACTGTGGCCTGCTTCCATATGTGTCCTTAAAAATCATAGAGGGCTATGCTTTGCAAACTTAATACCCATTACTACATTGGATGATGTTGAAATTGAGGGTGGCCTGGTGGTTGTTCCAACAATATCAAACATTTTGTGACTCCTGCCTACAATGCGCATGGATTCAGAATCAGAATTGCCTTCATTGTCATTGTAATTTGCATTACAATGAGATTTGAGTGCAACTCCAAAAAGGTGCTTTCCGTGGTGCGAGTAATTTTTAACCAAATAAAAGATAGTGAAATTTAACAGTAAATTATTCAGATTATATGTACAACTAATATAAACATAAGGTAAAATAAAATAAAATAAAATGAAATGTGGACTAAGTAATGTAAAACGAGAATTATATACAACTGTGGAATCATATTGCATGGGAATATTGCACATGGTTTACAGATACAACCTCTGGCAATAATTATGGAATCACCGGCCTCGGGGGATGTTCATTCAGTTGTTTAATTTTGTAGAAAAAAAAGCGGATCATAGACAAGACACAAAACTAAAGTCATTTCAAATGGCAACTTTCTGGCTTTAAGAAACACTATAAGAAATCAGGAAAAAAAATTGTGGCAGTCAGTAACAGTTACTTTTTTAGACCAAGCAGAGGGAAAAAAATATGGACTCACTCAATTCTGAGGAATAAATTATGGAATCACCCTGTAAATTTTCATCCCCAAAACTAACACCTGCATCAAATCAGATCTGCTCGTTAGTCTACATCTAAAAAGGAGTGATCACACCTTGGAGAGCTGTTGCACCAAGTGGACTGACATGAATCATGGCTCCAACATGAGAGATGTCAATTGAAACAAGGGAGAGGATTATCAAACTCTTAAAAGAGGATAAATCATCACACAATGTTGCAAAAGATGTTGGTTGTTCACAGTCAGCTGCGTCTAAACTCTGGACCAAATACAAACAACATGGGAAGGTTGTTAAAGGCAAACATACTGGTAGACCAAGGAAGACATCAAAGTGTCAAGACAGAAAACTTAAAGCAATATGTCTCAAAAATCGAAAATGCACAACAAAACAAATGAGGAACGAATGGGAGGAAACTGGAGTCAACGTCTGACCGAACTGTAAGAAACAGCCTAAAGGAAATGGGATTTACATACAGAAAAGCTAAACGAAAGCCATCATTAACACCTAAACTGAAAAAAACAAGGCTACAATGGGCTAACGAAAAGCAATCGTGGATTGTGGATGACTAGATGAAAGTCATATTCAGTGATGAATCTCGAATCTGCATTGGGCAAGGTGATGATGCTGGAACTTTTGTTTGGTGCCGTTCCAATGAGATTTATAAAGATGACTGCCTGAAGAGAACATGTAAATTTCCACAGTCATTGATGATATGGGGCTGCATGTCAGTTAAAGGCACTGGGGAGATGGCTGTCATTACATCATCAATAAATGCACAAGTTTACGTTGATATTTTGGACACTTTTCTTATCCCTTCAATTGGAAGGATGTTTGGGGATGATGAAATCATTTTTCAAGATGATAATGCATCTTGCCATAGAGCAAAAACTGTGAAAACATTCCTTGCAAAAAGACACATAGGGTCAATGTCATGGCCTGCAAATAGTCCGGACCTTAATCCAATTGAAAATCTTTGGTGGAAGTTGAAGAAAATGGTCCATGACAAGGCTCCAACCTGCAAAGCTGACCTGGCAACAGCAATCAGAGAAAGTTGGAGCCAGATTGATGAAGAGTACTGTTTGTCACTCATTAAGTCCATGCCTCAGAGACTGCAAGCTGTTATAAAAGCCAGAGGTGGTACAACAAAATACTAGTGATGTGTTGGAGCGTTCTTTTGTTTTTCATGATTCCATAATTTTTTCCTCAGAATTGAGTGATTCCATATTTTTTTCCCTCTGCTTGGTCTAAAAAAGTAACCGTTACTGACTGCCACAATTTTTTTTCCTGATTTCTTATAGTGTTTCTTAAAGCCAGAAAGTTGCCGTTTGAAATGACTTTAGTTTTGTGTCATGTCTGTGATCTGCTTTTTTTTCTACAAAAGTAAACAACTGAATGAACATCCTCCGAGGACGGTGATTCCATAATTTTTGCCAGGGGTTGTATTGCACAAGAAACTTGAAGGTGCAGATTAGAGTGATTTGTTTTTGTTCAGAGCAGTGATAGCTGTGGGGAGAAAGCTGTCCCTGAGTCTGTTTGTCCTAGTTTTAATTGACCTATACCGTCAGCCGGAGGGTAGTAGGTCAAACAGGTGGTTGCTGGGGTGGGATGTGTCTTTGCAGATGCTGCCAGCTCTCCTGAGGTAGCGAGAGCTGGCAATGTCTTCCAGGCTGGGCAGAGAGCAGCCAGTGATCGCCTGGGCCATTTTGATCACCCTCTGCAGCGCTCTCCTGTCTGCTGCTGTGCACCCCCCGTACCACACTGTGATGCAGTACGTCAGGATGCTGTCGATGGTGGCTCTGAAGAACAACACCAGCAGCTTCTCCTCCAGATTGTTTCTCCTTAGCACCCTCAGGAAGTGGAGTCGCTGCTGGGCTTTCTTCACCACCACTGTGGTGTTGGCAGTCCAGGAGAGGCTGTCAGAGAGCTGCACTCCTAGGAACCCAATGGTGCTGGAATGTCTCAAACTTAAACCTACTTCTAGGTATCTTATATATGCTACTCTGGAACCACCCATAAGTTCACCTGACAACCCCACTGAGATCCTTAGTCTGGGTCTCATTAACATAAGATCACTATCCTCAAAATCATTGTTGGTTAATGATTTAATTACTGATCATCACTTCGATATGATTGGGTTATGTGAAACCTGGATTAAACCTACAGCTGTCCTCCCCTTAAATGAGGCCTTCCCATCAGCATATGCATTTAGTCATGTCCCTCATGATGCGAAGCAAGGCAGGGGTGTTGCTCTTATTTATAAATCTAGGTTTAGTTTCATTAGCTGTTGGGGGTCACAAATATAACTCGTTTGAGCATCTGATTCTCCGCTCTGCTCAGGATATTAGGCATTATTATCACTTACTGAGTCGTTGCTTGGCCGGTAGCATAGATTTACATTTATGATACCTGGCTATACCTGCCGCAGTAGCGGGCAGGTATAGCAGGTACAGCGGGTGGGTATTCCAATACCCGCCTACTGTGGATAAACTGATGACATCATAGCGTGCAGCCCAAGAACTGTCCGCAGAGGAAAAGATGAAAAGGCGAGAAGTGTGTGTTGGTCACAACATGGATATTACAGATGATTTTCTCTTGGATAGTCTGATAATGAACAGCAGCCAAAGCAGCCAGCTTAATGAGGACACACTGGCGAATTTGGAGAGCAGCGCCATACCAGCCAACACGACAAAAGTTAAAGTGAGCCAACTTTTTATGTATGCATTTGCTGGGTGTCGTGCGTAAATATTGTTAATCTGATTCCACATGTTATGGATCTCAGTAAGTGATAATAATGTAAATAACATGCAGTTGTCGTGCGGTATGCATTTTCTGAGTCCCTGACTGGGCATGGATGTCGGGCCTCTGAAAATGCATACTTCCCTCCAAAAGCATGTTATTCTATTATTGCCAAGGTCAGAAGAAAAAAAACAGCTGTATTACTTTGTCACTGTGTATAGGCCTCCTTACCCATATTCTGAATTCTTAAATGAATTTGGTGCATTCATCTTTAACTTGTCAACTAGTGCAGATAACATTCTCATCATTGGTGACTTAACGTTCATATAAATAAGCCTTCTGATCCCCTCTGCAAATCATTTATGGAAATTGTGGATGCATTAGGATTTTGGCAATGTATTCAGGACTCGACGTACATTAGTGGAAATATGCTGGATTTGGTTCTCGCACGTGGTATTGCTGTCACAAATATTGACATCATGCCTCTTACATCAGTGGTCTCTGATCACTCACTTAAGTTTGCAGTTTCCCTGCCGTGTTTAGTGGAACAACAACTTTATATATCACTACAGCGATGCATCAACTCCTCAACTAAGACTGAACTCGAAGCTAGACTGCCTGATGTCTTAGCTTCACATTTGGCAAATACCCAATCAGTAGACAATCTTGTGGATAAAAACTACAGTGCTCAAAACTACACTCAACATGATTGTGCCACCTGTGTTAAAACCACTCTCCCCCCAAAATACAGTCACCTTTGTTCAGTGATTACCTGCGTGACCTCAAGCATAAGGCTAGATGTCTAGAACAGAAATGGCATAGTTTAAAATTAGAAGTATTCCACCTTGCGTGGTGTGATGCTATCTTAGACTATATGCATGCATTACTGGCTACAAAGCGGACCTATTACTCTGATTTGATCAACAAAAATAAGCATAACTCAATTTCTTGTTCGACACGGTGGCAATACTTATTCATGGACAACCACCTGTAGTTCGCTCTCCTTTTACAGCACAAGATTTCCTGGATTACTTTGAGAAGAAAATAGAAAACATTAGGTTAAACATATCCCAGCAAGCCTTAACCCAGCCACTATACCCTGCTATTGAGGTGGGCACCATTACTGAGGTATTACCTAGATTTACAGAATTTGATAGTATCTCACTAGGCATGCTGACGAAACTCGTAATGTCAACAAAAAGCACAACCTCTTTATTTGATCCTATATCAACAAAACTGTTTCAGGATCTGTGGTCAACTCTTGGGCCGACTGTGCTGGAAATTATTAATCTTTCTTTAACTTCTGGATCTGTTCCTAAATGTTTCAAATCTGCAGTGATTAAACCATTACTTAAGAAACCTAATCTTGACCCTAGTGTATTGAAAAACTATCAGCCGATATCAAATCTATTATTTTGCTCTAAAATTCTGGAAAAAGTGGTGTCACGGCAGCTCATGGACTGTCTTACTGAGAATAATCTCTTTGAGCCACTGCAGTCTGCTTTTAGAAAATATCATTCCACAGAGACAGCTCTCACTAAAGTGGTGAATGATCTTCTGCTTGCAATGGATTTGGACACCACCACGGTTCTGGTGCTGTTAGATCTCAGTGCTGCATTTGATACTGTGGATCATCATATTCTACTTGATAGGCTGGAAAATCATTTTGGGATTACTTGGAGTGCCCTTGCATGGCTGACGTCATACTTGACCAGTCGTTCTCACTGTGTTTTATATAGTAACACTACCTCTAACCTTAGTGACATGAAATTTGTCACATTGACAAAGTGAGGAACCTTGGGGTAATTTTTGATCCTACATTGTCCTTTGACCGCCACATTAGAAATATTACAAGGACTGCTTTCTTCCATCTGCAAAAAATAGCGAAGATTCATCCCATCCTGTCTATGGCTGATGCTGAGACCCTGATCCATGCATTTATCTCTTCTAGATTGGACTGCTGCAATGTTCTATTTTCTGGTTTACCGCAGTCCAGCATTAGGGCTCTCCAACTGGTTCAAAATGCTGCAGCCAGACTTTTGACACGAAGCAGAAAGTTCAACCACATTACACTCATTTTGGCATTTCTTCTCTGGCTTCCTGTCCCAGTGAGATCAGATTTTAATGTTCTGCTACTAGTCTATAAAATTGTTCACAGACTGACACCTCCCTACCTAGCTGACCTAATTAAACCTTACGTACGGGGTTTGCGTTCTCAGGGTGCAGGACTACTTTGTGTCCCTAGGGTGAATAAGAAGTCTGCAGGTCATAGAGCTTTCTCTTATCAATCAATCAATCAATCAATCAATTTTTTTATATAGCGCCAAATCACAACAAACAGTTGCCCCAAGGCGCTTTATATTGTAAGGCAAGGCCATACAATAATTATGTAAAACCCCAACGGTCAAAACGACCCCCTGTGAGCAAGCACTTGGCTACAGTGGGAAGGAAAAACTCCATTTTAACAGGAAGAAACCTCCAGCAGAACCAGGCTCAGGGAGGGGCAGTCTTCTGCTGGGACTGGTTGGGGCTGAGGGAGAGAACCAGGAAAAAGACATGCTGTGGAGGGGAGCAGAGATCGATCACTAATGATTAAATGCAGAGTGGTGCATACAGAGCAAAAAGAGAAAGAAACAGTGCATCATGGGAACCCCCCAGCAGTCTACGTCTATAGCAGCATATCTAAGGGATGGTTCAGGGTCACCTGATCCAGCCCTAACTATAAGCTTTAGCAAAAAGGAAAGTTTTAAGCCTAATCTTAAAAGTAGAGAGGGTGTCTGTCTCCCTGATCTGAATTGGGAGCTGGTTCCACAGGAGAGGAGCCTGAAAGCTGAAGGCTCTGCCTCCCATTCTACTCTTACAAACCCTAGGAACTACAAGTAAGCCTGCAGTCTGAGAGCGAAGCGCTCTATTGGGGTGATATGGTACTACGAGGTCCCTAAGATAAGATGGGACCTGATTATTCAAAACCTTATAAGTAAGAAGAAGAATTTTAAATTCTATTCTAGAATTAACAGGAAGCCAATGAAGAGAGGCCAATATGGGTGAGATATGCTCTCTCCTTCTAGTCCCCGTCAGTACTCTAGCTGCAGCATTTTGAATTAACTGAAGGCTTTTTAGGGAACTTTTAGGACAACCTGATAATAATGAATTACAATAGTCCAGCCTAGAGGAAATAAATGCATGAATTAGTTTTTCAGCATCACTCTGAGACAAGACCTTTCTGATTTTAGAGATATTGCGTAAATGCAAAAAAGCAGTCCTACATATTTGTTTAATATGCGCTTTGAATGACATATCCTGATCAAAAATGACTCCAAGATTTCTCACAGTATTACTAGAGGTCAGGGTAATGCCATCCACAGTAAGGATCTGGTTAGACACCATGTTTCTAATATTTGTGGGGCCAAGTACAATAACTTCAGTTTTATCTGAGTTTAAAAGCAGGAAATTAGAGGTCATCCATGTCTTTATGTCTGTAAGACAATCCTGCAGTTTAGCTAATTGGTGTGTGTCCTCTGGCTTCATGGATAGATAAAGCTGGGTATCATCTGCGTAACAATGAAAATTTAAGCAATACCGTCTAATAATACTGCCTAAGGGAAGCATGTATAAAGTGAATAAAATTGGTCCTAGCACAGAACCTTGTGGAACTCCATAATTAACTTTAGTCTGTGAAGAAGATTCCCCATTTACATGAACAAATTGTAATCTATTAGACAAATATGATTCAAACCACCGCAGCGCAGTGCCTTTAATACCTATGGCATGCTCTAATCTCTGTAATAAAATTTTATGGTCAACAGTATCAAAAGCAGCACTGAGGTCTAACAGAACAAGCACAGAGATGAGTCCACTGTCCGAGGCCATAAGAAGATCATTTGTAACCTTCACTAATGCTGTTTCTGTACTATGATGAATTCTAAAACCTGACTGAAACTCTTCAAATAGACCATTCCTCTGCAGATGATCAGTTAGCTGTTTTACAACTACCCTTTCAAGAATTTTGAGAGAAAAGGAAGGTTGGAGATTGGCCTATAATTAGCTAAGATAGCTGGGTCAAGTGATGGCTTTTTAAGTAATGGTTTAATTACTGCCACCTTAAAAGCCTGTGGTACATAGCCAACTAACAAGATAGATTGATCATATTTAAGATCGAAGCATTAAATAATGGTAGGGCTTCCTTGAGCAGCCTGGTAGGAATGGGGTCTAATAAACATGTTGATGGTTTGGATGAAGTAACTAATGAAAATAACTCAGACAGAACAATCGGAGAGAAAGAGTCTAACCAAATACCGGCATCACTGAAAGCAGCCAAAGATAACGATACGTCTTTGGGATGGTTATGAGTAATTTTTTCTCTAATAGTTAAAATTTTGTTAGCAAAGAAAGTCATGAAGTCATTACTAGTTAAAGTTAATGGAATACTCAGCTCAGTAGAGCTCTGACTCTTTGTCAGCCTGGCTACAGTGCTGAAAAGAAACCTGGGGTTCTTATTTTGTTCAATTAGTGATGAGTAGAAAGATGTCCTAGCTTTACGGAGGGCTTTTTTATAGAGCAACAGACTCTTTTTCCAGGCTAAGTGAAGATCTTCTAAATTAGTGAGACGCCATTTCCTCTCCAACTTACGGGTTATCTGCTTTAAGCTACGAGTTTGTGAGTTATACCACGGAGTCAGGCACTTCTGATTTAAAGCTCTCTTTTTTAGAGGAGCTACAGCATCCAAAGTTCTCTTCAATGAGGATGTAAAACTATTGACGAGATACTCTATCTCACTTACAGAGTTTACGTAGCTACTCTGCACTGTGTTGGTATATGGCATTAGAGAACATAAAGAAGGAATCATATCCTTAAACCTAGTTACAGCGCTTTCTGAAAGACTTCTAGTGTAATGAAACTTATTCCCCACTGCTGGGTAGTCCATCAGAGTAAATGTAAATGTTATTAAGAAATGATCAGACAGAAGGGAGTTTTCAGGGAATACTGTTAAGTCTTCTATTTCCATACCATAAGTTAGAACAAGATCTAAGATATGATTAAAGTGGTGGGTGGACTCATTTACTTTTTGAGCAAAGCCAATAGAGTCTAATAATAGATTAAATGCAGTGTTGAGGCTGTCATTCTCAGCATCTGTGTGGATGTTAAAATCGCCCACTATAATTATCTTATCTGAGCTAAGCACTAAGTCAGACAAAAGGTCTGAAAATTCACAGAGAAACTCATTCACTTATCATGCCCCTGTTCTGTGGAATGATCTCCCTGCGTCAATAAAACACTCAGATTCTGTGGAGACATTCAAGTCCAGACTTAAGACTCACTTATTTTCCCTTTCGTATGGCTAGCATACTGGCATATGTAGTGTAGTTTTCCGCTTTTTACTCTTTTAATTCATTTTTATTAGGAAACGGAGGGTGCTGCGGCCTCAACTTTACCTAAATTCTGGGTCTGTTAGTGAAGCTTAGGGCTAGTGGCTGGTGATCACCTCAGTATTTACTGTTTTTCTTGTTTAATGCTGGCAATTTATATTGTATTTCTTGTCTTTTTTGATGCCTGATTCTGTTTTTTCTCTCTGTTTAAGGTGCAGCTCCATCCAGAGATGGGTGTGATTTTTGTGCTGGAGACTCTCCTGTCCTGTGCACCAACTGCATTTCCTGTATATTCATTTTGTGAATTGTTCTGTAATTTGTGTCTGTAGCATGGCCCAAGCAGAGCGTCACCCCTTTGAGTCTGATCTGCTTGAGGTTTCTTCCTCAGAGGGAGTTTTTCCTTAGCACTGCTGCTCTGGGGGTTAGTACAGTTTCGACCTTACAACTCTGTTGTGATTTGGCACGATATAAATGAAAAGAAATTGAAATTGAAAAAAATTTAGGAGGTTTTACTTTGTCATCTGATGCTTAATAATCCCATTAATCCCTTTGAGTGAAGAGAGCCAGACTCAGACGAGCTGCTGTGGTCTGAAATGTCGCATGCGCAGTGAAAGCAGGTGGACTGATTTTTGGGGGGGACCATTCGGTCTGCGACACCGGAAGTGATTAGACGTGTTTTCAACAGCCAACTCGGCGAGAGATTAATCTGCTACGAAATAATTATTTCATACACACAGCATCCAGCGCTCAACGTGTGGCATCCAGTGGAACAAAGCTTGACGTCCAGCTAGCAACACAGCGGGTAGCATCGTCACGATGAAGTGCATGCAAGTGCGCGGGTCAAAGTTGTGCAAGTGTCAGGGGGCCTTAATATAAAGCTGGGGATTGGCGTGTGCCTTGTGGCCGGTACAGTAACTATGAAGACTCTTTCAGCTCTACCCTGAATGTAGATATCCTGTCCAGGACTCACAACTTGGAGAACCGCTCAAATGTATCTTCAGCCTTAGCCTGCAGCTAGGGAGCGTGTCCACCCTCTGGAAGACATCAGGCATCATTCCAGTTCCTAAAAAAAACAGGCCCAGAGAGCTGAATGACGTCTGACCAGTGGCACTCACTTGACACCAGATGAAGACATTGGAGTGGGTCTTCCTTGACTTCCTCAAACCCCAAGTGCAACATATCCAGGACACTCACACCTGGATAAGGGCCATGGCACAGTGAGGATTCTCTTCTTGGACTTCTTGAGGACCTTTAACACCATCCAGCACCTTGTGCTCCAGGATAAACTGAACAGGATGAGAGTGGACCTTGCCTGATCACTTGCTTCTCTAGCTACCTCGCTAGCAGGCCACAGTATGTCAGGCTGAGGGACACCACATCTGACAGTGTGATCAGCAGCACCAGAGCACCCCGGGGCACAGTGCTGGCCCCTCTTCTCGCCACTCTGTAGACCTCAGACGTCTGCTACAACTCTGAGCTGTGTTACATCCACAAGTTCATAGAAGACACAGCCGTTGTTGGATGCATCAGGGGTGACAGAGAGGAGGAGTACAGGAGCCTAGTGAGGGACTTTGGTATCTGGTGCCACATAAACCATCTACAGCTCAACACCTCAAAGACAAAGGTGCTGGTCATGGACTTTGGGAAGTCCAGACCAAGACAGCACATCTAAGAAGGACAGATACAGGCTGGACAACCTGATCAGGCATGCTGGCTCTGTGGTTTGCATGAAGCTGGACTCTCTGGTGACGGCGGCAGAGAAGAGAACACTGGACAAACTGCTGGACATTATGGACGATGCCAGTCACCCTCTGCACACTGTAATCAGCAACCAGAGGAGCCTCTTCAGCCACAGACTGCTCCTTCCCAAGTGCAGGACCAACAGACTGAAAAACTCCTTTGTCCCTCAGGCCATCAGACTGTACAACTCCTCACTCAGGAAGAGGAGTAATAGGAAGACAGAGGACGGGAAGGAGTGGAAAACCAGTATTGCCAGTATGAAAGACAGTAAACCAGTATTGATCAGTATGTCTGGTATTTATATACAACCCCTGGCAATAATTATGGAATCACCGGCCTTGGAGGATGTTCATTCAGTTGTTTAATTTTGTAGAAAAAAAGCAGATCACAGACATGACACAAAACTAAAGTCATTTCAAATGGCAACTTTGTGGCTTTAAGAAACACTATAAGAAATCAAGGAAAAATAATTGTGGCAGTCAGTAACGGTTACTTTTTTAGACCAAGCAGAGGGGAAAAAATATGGACTCACTCAATTCTGAGGAATAAATTATGGAATCACCCTGTAAATTTTCATCCCCAAAACTAACACCTGCATCAAATCAGATCTGCTTGTTAGCCTGCATCTAAAAAGGAGTGATCACACCTTGGAGAGCTGTTGCACCAAGTGGACTGACATGAATCATGGCTCCAACATGAGAGATGTCAATTGAAACAAAGGAGAGGATTATCAAACTCTTAAAAGAGGGTAAATCATCACGCAATGTTGCAAAAGATGTTGGTTGTTCACAGTCAGCTGTGTCTAAACTCTGAACCAAATACAAACAACATGCAAAGGTTGTTAAAGGCAAACATACTGGTAGACCAAGGAAGACATCAAAGCGTCAAGACAGAAAACTTAAAGCAATATGTCTCAAAAATCGAAAATGCACAACAAAACAAATGAAGAACGAATGGCAGGAACCTGGAGTCAACGTCTGTGACCGAACTGTAAGAAACCGCCTAAAGGAAATGGGAGAAAAGCTAAACGAAAGCCATCATTAACACCTAAACAGAAAAAAACAAGGTTACAATGGGCTAAGGAAAAGCAATCGTGGACTGTGGATGACTGGATGAAAGTCATATTCAGTGATGAATCTCGAATCTGCATTTGGCAAGGTGATGATGCTGGAACTTTTGTTTGGTGCCGTTCCAATGAGCTTTATAAAGATGACTGCCTGAAGAGAACATGTAAATTTCCACAGTCATTGATGATATGGGGCTGCATGTCAGGTAAAGGCACTGGGGAGATGACTGTCATTACATCATCAATAAATGCACAAGTTTACATTGATATTTTGGACACTTTTCTTATCCCATCAATTGAAAGGATGTTTGGGGATGATGAAATCATTTTTCAAGATGATAATGCATCTTGCCATAGAGCAAAAACTGTGAAAACATTCCTTGCAAAAAGACACATAGGGTCAATGTCATGGCCTGCAGATAGTCCAGATCTTAATCAAATTGAAAATCTTTGGTGGAAGTTGAAGAAAATGGTCCATGACAAGGCTCCAGCCTGCAAAGCTGATCTGGCAACAGCAATCAGAGAAAGTTGGAGCCAGATTGATGAAGAGTACTGTTTGTCACTCATTAAGTCCATGCCTCAGAGACTGCAAGCTGTTATAAAAGCCAGAGGTGGTGCAACAAAATACTAGTGATGTGTTGGAGCGTTCTTTTGATTTTCATAATTCCATAATTTTTTCCTCAGAATTGAGTGAGTCCATATTTTTTTCCCTCTGCTTGGTCTAAAAAAGTAATCGTTACTGACTGCCACAATTTTTTTTCCTGATTTCTTATAGTGTTTCTTAAAGCCAGAAAGTTGCCATTTGAAATGACTTTAGTTTTGTGTCATGTCTGTGATCTGTTTTTTCTACAAAATTAAACAACTGAATGAACATCCTCCGAGGCCGGTGATTCCATAATTTCTGCCAGGGGTTGTATTTGTATTTACATTTTGCAAATTGTTTCTTTTACTTTTGATGCTCTGTGTGCTTCTTAACCTGTGTGATGCTGTACATTGCTGCTGGAAACTCCCCTGAGGGAGTCTTCCCAAGGGATTAATAAAGTTCCATCTCATCTAATCAATCAAGAGACAGTATTCCTTGCTCCTGAGGGATTGTCACAGATCTAAATCAGAGAAAATCTGTAGTTGTGGGTTACTGATTTATGTGTGGTTGGTTCAGATAACATTAGTGCTGATTAGTGCATCTCTTATATATGTATTATTTGCAACCCGGTGGCAGACCTATTACATGTTTTGGCAATGTGCCTGCATTTAAAAATTGATTGTTTGCAAACTTTGCTCATCTGTCTGAGAGTGAATACATTTCATCCAAGAAAGGTTGGCTTCCACCAGGCGACCTGTGCAATCACCTTGAGATGACTGAAAGTGGTTGCATAAAGGTTGTGGGTGCTGCAAACCCAACCTCCACATGACTAGTTGGATGCCACAACTACTTGTAATTGGTCACTGGCAGCAACTTATTCACTGCAATCACTAGGTCACCATCTTTCCTAGTTGCAAGTAGGTTGCCTTCCTAGTCTTACTCAAGTGTGACTGGGGTATAAGTAACTATTCATTTGACACAAAGTCATTCCAGTGGTACCCATGGATCCTCCAAAGAGTCCTAGTAACCAACGACATTGAGTCATCACATTGGGTGACTGGTTAGAATCCATGTCTCATAACCATACAGTACGACAGGAAGCAACAGGAACCAAAAGACTTGAACCTTTGTTCTCCTGCAAAGACATCTGCTGCACCAAGCACCTCTGTCCAGTGACCTCAAGACTCTGAAAGTTATTCCTGACCATATCTTGATCTCAAGGCACTGTTGTTTGTCACTGCTGAGATTGCTGTATCCTTATTCACCTTCTCAAGTGCTGCAATCAGAGTACTTACTCCAAAAAAGATCACAGCATCATCCACAAAGTCAGTGTGCTGTGATTAGCAGAAAATCCCAGAAAACTGTGAAACTACAAACTTTTATTTCATGGTTACATCCAATCCAAGTATTTTGTAATTGATTATGTTTGCAGTGATGGGCACAGCTAACCAAAAAGTTAGCTTCGATAACCGTTATTCCGCGAACTGAAAAGTTTGTTTGTTTGTTTAACAGTAAGGTGTGGTAGAGAAGCTTGAATCTTCGACTGGACTGGGTTGCTTGACACGAGGACGTGTGGGCACCCTTGTTACTTTTAATTTATTTCTTAAATATCATATGCCACAAAACAACGGCATAACTAATATTTAATGTTCTCCACCAACAGTGTGGTCTACCAGGATGGTTTTTATGGGGCAGAAATATACGTAAGTCAACTTTCATCTTCATATGCATTTTTAATGACCACTATCTGCTAAACCAAGTGAAGAAAATACATACCTTATACCTCGTCACACTAGAGCACGAATGAGCCCAAATGCTGTACGAATGAGGATTCAGACAACAGCCGTGCAAATTCGAGCTGCACTCGAGCATCTCGTACAGCATTCATACTGCAGTCGGCACATTCATGTGGCCGGAGCACGTGCACTCTACATTTGTGTTATGCTTGTGTTGGAAAACATTCGAACAGCGGTCGAGTTGCAGTTGTGACTGCTGTACGAATGCGGTATGACATACATAAGGCAATTTGAACCATTCAGACTGCTTTCGAGGGGCTTTACGAATTGTTTGATCACGTCGAATCCTGGTCAAATGTCTCAACCGTCCTCTTTGTCACACTGGATCACGAATGCCATACAAAGACATCTGAACGTCATTCGTGCATATCGAGCTGCATTCGAGCTGCAGTCAAATTCCTCATACAACATTCGTGTGGCACTTAACAAAAACAACCCAAGTTCGCACGAGCAGCATAAATGTAGCAAACATGCACACCACTGTCGAGCTGCATTTGAACTGGGGAAAATTTGAATGGCAGTCGAAAGGCAGTCATACTGCAGTCTGACTGCATTTGGAGCATTCTGATCACGTCTGAGAGAACCTCGAAATGGATCAGACACATCCCAGTTGTATGTGCACTAGACGTGAACACTGTGCAATCACACCAAATACACCATGTGTCACAGCGAGTCAGCATGCATCTGTGATGCGCTGACATGCAGTGCGGCTGTCTGGACGGAGTCAAACAGCCATGTTAACATGATATTACAGATACATCCTCTGACACATGAGGTGGACTGACAATGGATTTGTGATATCATGCACATTATGGGCGTAAATGATACAGTGTTTCAGAGCTGCGCTGCACCATGCGCAGCTGAATGGGCTGTCACAGCTGAAATACACATCATATTATAGTAACACATATGAAGAACTGATGTTGTAACTGTGTTACCAAGCCATCACAGTATGAATAGAATTAATGGTCACCTTTGGAACGGCTCCAGATGGACCCGCTTGGCATACACCAGCCAGCCTGTAGCCGGCTGGACTGAAAGGCTTAGGAGAGGTGTAGGTGGGCAAACATGCAATCATCTTTATACTTTTATTTATTCCCCCTTTTGACAGATATGTGTCAGAAATCATTACATATGGATGACTAATGTATGACAGCGACGTAGTTGGCACTATGGCGCCTTTCAGTCCGGTCGGGATAACAGCTGATCAAGGTGCTGCACATGCATGAAGCTGGAACACATGTGTGTTCCAGCTGCACATGCATGAAGCTGGAACACGTGTGTTCAGCTGCTTGTGTGCGCTCATAAACAGCTGATCATTTCCCTGCACGTGTGCTTGTGCCAAACAGCTGATTCTGTGGTGGGTAGGAGAGAGAGAAAGAAAGAGAGAGGGTGCGTGTGCCAAAAGGGGGGTGCGCTGATGCATTAATGTCAGGACCTGCCTTACCTCTTGTATTTTATCCAATATATGGACTGCTCTGTGTCATACAGGTACATGGGTTTGCTGCATTGCACCACGAATGGTGGCTACAACTGGTAGTAATGGTTGTGGGTGTGCACATCAGTTATCACATGTCCGTCAAAATTCAATGACACATGCAATCCAATGATGCAATGGTCAGGGAACCCTGGTTTCCATGTAACCAGTCCATGGGTTGGATGTCATTTGACACCCGGCAATGTGCCCCCCACTTGCCTTCCACCCAGACCTTGAGTGACACATATGGCATTGGAGGGTGTTCTGCATATTCCTACTGCATTCTGCTGGCATTGTGGGGTTTTGTGATGTGTTCTTTTTATTCTTTGTCTTTTTATTTTATTTTGTTTTTATTTTTTCATGTTATGTGCTATGTTGTGTCATTTGACCTACACTCTGGGTAGCTGACCTGCATTCGGAAGCTGCTGCACTCCAAATGTGCGTAAATCCAACCCAGTCTCATGGCAAGTCCTGATTCAGCAGCACGAAATATACATTAATCTATTGGTTGGTGATATTGTGAGGAAAAGCGCCTCATTTTCATCACGGCAGCACAAATTCATTCTAATTCATTCCGTGATGGCTGCACAAAATTAAAAGTGAAGGGGTTTGGGGTCAGGGTGGTTATGGTTAGGGTGGGGAGAAGGAGTAAGATTAGGTTATGGTTAATGCTAGGAGTAGGGTTAGTAATAGTGAGTTAAAAAAAAACCCTTCATGAAAATTTGACTTATTTCGTCACGGGAGCACAAACAAAAAAGTGAGACTGGGCTGCGCAAATCATTCGAGCTGGCTTCAAACCACATTCTGGGTATTTGAACAGCATTTGTAGACAGCTGTATAAATATCTGTCACATATGAATGTCTGTGCCATATGAATGCAGCTTGAATTCTGTTTGTTTTTCCCATTCATGTGATTCGTACGGCATTCATGCTCTCATGTGACGGGGCCCTTAGAGTTGAATTGATGCTCTTGAGTGAAGGCCAGAGTCTTTCACTGTGTTTGCATTTCCTTATAATTTGATATTAAGTTCATCATCCTCTCCTCAGGGAGGTTATGCAGCCTACAGATACGCTCAGCCGGCCACCACTGCTGCAGCTGCCTTCAGTGACAGGTATGTCGGCTACACATCGTTCTTCTTTCCTGTAAGAAAGTCTCACAAATATTGTGTTTTTAAGAGCCCCACACTGGGACTGACAGAAGGAACAATGTACACACAAATATAGTTAATAGTTCAAGGTCAGACAAGCAGCCATTCATAGACGAGAATGATTTCTCAACTTGTACATTCAAATTAAACATACAAAAATGCACATCAAAATCTGGTTCATAAAATGAAACATTTTTACAGCAGTAAAAAGGATGAAAGTTATAATCATGAAAGGATCCAATGAAAAGCAAAATGCATTTGTGGGTTTCCATGGAGGCGCATTTGAAAGACTCGGGTCATGGGTTCCAAAAGCATCTCAAGGCTAAGATGACTATAGAAACACTCTGAAGAACCTCTTTAAAGGACAAGTCACAAGTTTTTTAACATCACATTTAGCAACAACAAAGTATTCATGATTGTAAGTCTCTCCACGCACATGCACCCATAATCAGTGGTCTCTGATGTTTTTTATTGCTCTACCTGACCGAGTTAACAGGTGCATTTC
The DNA here is from genome assembly GCF_902500255.1 of Thalassophryne amazonica. Taxonomy (NCBI): domain Eukaryota; kingdom Metazoa; phylum Chordata; class Actinopteri; order Batrachoidiformes; family Batrachoididae; genus Thalassophryne; species Thalassophryne amazonica. The sequence goes on from NC_047120.1 coordinate 7,999,400, forward strand.
CAGAAAATGTCTGACTTGGCATTTCTCAGTGTGTGACGTACATATTTGCAAAATACAAACATTCTGATGGCTAACAGACAGAGCAAAATGAATGTGGTTATGTCCAATAATGAAGCTTCAGATTTTGGAATCTAAAATGTGGTGATGCACTATTTATGTCACAGGATGCTGTTTTATTGCCACCGTGATCATAGACGTGGACTGTCTCCACCACGCTGTTTTTACAGGCTGCCTGAAAATGTAGACAGATTTCTTACATTGGAAAAAGTCAGAATATATTATTTTCAGGAGATGATGGACTTTCTATCTAATGTGCCACAATCATGAGAGAACTTGAGCTGAAGGCAGAGCTGCTATGTGACCTGTGTGATGACGAGTGAACCTGGATGTTTTTTCTGGCTGGTGAATCGATCTGTGTGAGGATGAGTGGACCTGGACATTTTGTCTGACTGGAGAATCATCTGTGTGAGGTTGAGTGGACCTGGACATTTTGTTTGGCTGGTGAATCATCTGTGTGAGGTTGAGTGGACCTGGACATTTTGTCTGGCTGGTGAAACACCTGTGTGAGGACGTTTGGGCCTGGACATTTTGTCTTACTGGTGAATCATCTGTGTGTGATTGAGTGGACCTGGATGTTTTGTCTGACTGGTGAATCACCCGTGTAAGGACATGTGGACCTGGATTTTTTGTCTGATTGGTGAATCATCCATGTGAGGATGAGTGGACCTGAACTTTGTGAATGACTGGTGAATCACCCGTGTGAGATTGAGTGGACCTGGACATTTTGTCTGGCTGATGAATCATCCATGTGAGGATGAGTGGACCTGGACTTTTTCATCCATGTGAGGATGAATCATCCATCAGAGGTCTTTCTGGTGTGGAATAGTAGCTGAATGAAGACCTGCATCAACTTTAGCTGCACTGTTAAAAAAGGACAAGCCTACTTTTTATGGGTGAAAACTGGCAGCAGTGGTTCCCAGAGTAATTCTGTTAAAAAATACAGTAAAAAATGTAAATGCCTTTAAGGTACAACCAGTAAATTTTACAGTATCAAACTGTTTACAAAAAAGCTGTAATCCAGTAAAAGCAACAGTCTTTTTTGTTGAATTGACATGATTATGCTGCTCTTAAAGGCATACGACCACTAAGCTATTTAAGATTTAAGTCATAAAAAGAATTTTCTTTGGCAGCACTATAATTGTATTGATTAGCCTTTAAATAGGAGATTCATAATATGACATTGCCATTATGATCAAAATAGTTTTGAAAGAACAGAAGGCCTTGAACTACTTACAGCAGCAACGGTGACGACCCATACACTCTATGACAGTGACATCATAGATCATGTGGTGGCTTCCCAGACTTGTGCAAGGGATGCTGGGAAGCACATGGTGACAGCCAATCAGAGTAGAAAGGCACCGTGATGTCTGCTGGCTGGTCTCTGTGGACTGTCTGAGGCTGTTTGTGGAAATAAAGTCAAGAAATTGGCAGATTAAATAACAGGCTTTTAATTCGAGGTCTCGAAGACACACACAATAGTCAAAATCAGAACAGCAGGATTTTGAATAAGTGTGTGTGCACAGAGCATATCTGAGGGTTCTCTTTTGTACATCCAGAGAAAGGTGGGCAGTACAGCAAGCAGTCACGTACACATTTTCCAGGAAATGAAGCTTCAAGTTTCCCATGAAAACTCTCACTGAACAATGGATGTTATCACAGTTTCCGGCCTTGGAGGAGAGACAGTGAGTTTTATCAGTGCAGCTGCAAAACTGCAACATTACATAAAAACAATGAATAGTGTTTAGATGCAAAAGCAAAAGTTTTAGGCAGGCTATCTATAAGGCAGAATTTAATAATCTTGACATGACATGATATGACATCTTTATCTGCCTGCTAATCCAACATGCCAGCAAACGTTCCAGAATGGCTACTTTTCTGTGTAAATCTAACATCTCGTCCATTTAGTAACAGTTAGTGAGAAATAAACATTTCTAAAAATAAAAACATTGCTCTTGTAACCAAATAATGCCTCTGAAGTGAATTACATTACATGTCATGGAAATGGACAGCTACATGCGCACGCATAACCTGAGGTCAAATGTAACTTTCAGCCTTTTCAAAACCTCATGGACGTGCACATGTACGTCCTCCTGCAGATGCCATTAAAAACAAAATAAAGCATTCATTTTGGAAGTCCCTCAAAATAAGTATGTTCTTTTCATTAAAATGAGCTATAATTTTGAAACACACTTCAAAGATAAACCAACATTATAATGCTTGGATTTCAGTAGAAAGTAAAATTTGTCAATTTAGTGAAATTTGGGCGACCCTGTAGCTTTAAAATAATTATCATGGTAAATTTTTAATGCACTTGTTGATTATTGCACATTGAATCCTTTTCAGCAAGAATTCATCAGTCGTCTTTTATTTTGCTCAAGACCACCACACGGGGTTCAGTTTTTCAAACTGTACGATGAGAAGGGGGGCTTGAACCAGGAATTTCCATCTCTTTGGGAAGTAAGAGCATGAACTGCTTGTGCCAACATACACACTGGGAAACTATCTGGCAATGTGATAAATTGGATATCATACAACCCCAATTCCAATGAAGGTGGGACGTTGTGTAAAATGTAAATAAAAACAGAATACAATGATTTGCAAATCCTCTTCAATCTATATTTAATTGAATACACCACAAAGATATTTAATGTTCAGACTGATAAAATGTATTGTTTTTTGCAAATATTTGCTCATTTTGAAATGGATGCCTGCAACATGTTTCAAAAAAGTTGGGACAGTGGTATGTTTACCACTGTGTTACATTACCGTTCCTTCTAACAACACTCAATAAGTGTTTGGGAACAGAGGACACTCATGACTGGGTATAAAAGGAGAATCCCGAAAAGTCTCGGCCATTCACAAGCAAAGATGGGGCGAGGATCACCCCTTTGGGAATAACTGCATAAAAAATAGTCCAACAGTTTAAGAACAATGTTTCTCAACGTTCAGTTGCAAGGAATTTAGGGATTCCATCATCTACAGTCCATAATATAATCAGAAAATTCAGAGAATCTGGAGAACTTTCTACATGTAAGCGGTAAGGCCGAAAACCAACATTGAATGCCCGTGACCTTCGATCCCTCAGGCTGCACTGCATTAAAAAGCAACATCATTGTGTAAAGTATCTTACCGCGTGGGCTCAGGAACACTTCAGAAAACCATTGTCAGTTAAGACAGTTCATCTACATCTACAAGTGCAAGTTAAAACTCTATCATGCAAAGCGAAAGCCATACATCAACAACATCCAGAAACGCCGTCGCCTTCTCTGAGCCCGAGCTCATTTGAAATGGACAGAAGCAAAGTGGAAAAGTGTGCTGTGGTCCACATTTCAAATTGTTTTTGGAAATCATGGATGTTGTGAGGAAAAAGACCATACAGATTGTTACCAGCGCTAAGTTCAAAAACCAGCATCTGTGATGGTATGGGGGTGTGTTAGTGCCCATGGCATGGGCAACTTACACATCTGTGATGGCAACATCAGTGCTGAAAGGTACATTCAGGTTTTGGAGCAAAACATGCTGCCATCCAAGCAACATCTTGTTCAGGGACATCCCTGCTTATTTCAGCAAGACAATGCCAAGCCACATTCTGCACGTGTTACAACAGCGTGGTTTCATAGTAAAAGAGTGTGGGTACTAGACTGGCCTGCCTGCAGTCCAGACCTGTTGCCCGTTGAAAATGTGCCGCATTATGAAGTGCAAAATACGACAACGGAGACCCCGGACTGTTAAACAAATGAAGTCGTACATCAAGCAAGTGTTGTGTGTTGGGGGGTGTGGCTGGATATTTTGGTGTTCTTTTCTTTTCTTTGCTCTTCAGGTGGCATGGAAACTGATTTGTCTGTGGAGAAGGTGCTGGCTGAAGAGTCCTCACCCTCATCAACATCATGTGTAGCACCTGTGACGGGTGCTCACATGCAACCTTAAAGACTTTCAGCTGAAGCAGATAATTGGATGGCATTCTGCATTTAAGTCATGTGTGATTCAAGCAGAACTGCCGGGAACTCGACCTTGTGATGTCCGTTTGTGAGACGCTGAGGACCGCGCCTGTGTTTGACACATCGAGCCCGTGAAGCAAGGAAGGGTGAGGACACATGCTGTCAGCACACATTAAAGGTAATTAAGTGTTTGACTAATTGTTGATAGTAACTTGGTGTTTTGTTACACAGTATACTTGAATTGTGATGAGAATTGTGCAGCTTGCTTCTCACTGCTGTGGCATGCGGATAAGTGATCCTCCATCTGTTATGAGAAGCTGCTCATTTGCATAAAGTTAAAAAAGATACAGACCTGAATGTGTTGCTGATAGCGTGTGTCTTTTGAAAGATATTGTTGTAACTGCTGACTTACCTCACCTCTTCTTTGCTTCACAGAGAGTCAGTTTGTTGTGTCCACCTGGGGGGTGTTTAGCGGTGGTAGTGGGTCCAGGAGCGCCGGGCTTTGATCCTTGCGGGCGCTGGAGAGCGTGCCAACAGTCACTCCACCAGAAGGACGCTATTTTTGTTTTTACACTTTTTATGCACAGCGGGTGTAATAAATATATTGTTTTTGGAACCGCTTTTCTGGTTATTTGTAGCGCTGGGTTCTGTCTGACGCAGGTCCGCTCCTCAACCCGCGTCGACACATAACAGTAGTTCCCGGCCATTCCATAATGGACCCAGTGGCAGAAGCGGTTCCTTTTGCTGAAAAAGTTCAAGAACACTTGGAGAAAATATGGGAGCAATTACAGCATCTCGCAAACCAAATTAAACAAACAGACGTCCGTGTTACGGAGCTTGCAGCGCAAGCCGCTCCGCTTCCTGCTGCTCCAGCTGCAGCATCATCGATACTAGTGCAGATAACTCCGTCACCCAGAGATTCGGCGTCCGAACCGATTGTTTGTCGTCCAGAGCCTTGTGTGGTGATGCAATGTTCTCTGGTTTCTGCTCAGTCAGGTTGGAGCGCCGCAGCTTTACGAGGAATGTTTGTAGATGGGTTAAATGAGTCATTAAAAGACGAGCCGGCAGTCCGTGACGGGCCAAACGATTTAGATGAGCTAATATCGTTGGTGATTCGTCTAGATGATCGGATGAAGGAGCGTGGACGCGAGAGAGGACGCCCATCAGAGCGGGTTTTTTCGTCTCGGGGCTTTCCCCGACACAGATCTGGGCCGCCTCTTCTTCGCTCCACTGAGTCTCCTCCGACGGGACCTCTGGCTCCTCCTGTTGATGAGCCCATGCAGCTCGGACGAGCAGAGATTACTGTATTGCCCCGACATATAAACGTCAAGAAAAATAATGGTGACGTATCTCCAGGTGTTCTGGGACAGGCAATATAACACACATTAAAAAAAAAAAAAATCTAGTACGGGTTAATGTTTTGTTTTCTTTAAATAGGGGTTATAATTTGTTTGGGGAGTCAGAGGCGTGTCTGGTGGAGTGACTGTTAGGCGGTTAGAAGTCCGCCTGGGCTCACGTCATTGTTAATTTCTATGTGTTTTTAGGTATTTTCTGTTTGGGTTATTGGGTCGTTTTATTTTGTTGTTTTATTTCTCTACATCCCTAACCCCAACCTCACTTGCCCCAAGACTGTTTGTCTTGTGGGTTGTGGGGTGGTGCAGGTTGGTCACGCTGAGTATTCTCAGAAGACCTCTGCACCTGGGGGGGGGGGGGGGGGGGGGGGGGGTGGGGGGGGGGGGGGGGGTGTTAGAGGCGTTTTTCTTGGTTTGGTTAGGGCCCGGTTCCACTCCAGCCTCGGTGAGCCTTTGTACCGTTCGTCATTGGTGTTGCCGGGGTGTGGTGCAGCGGAGACTTACCTCAGTCGGAGGGGTGGGCCGATCTGTTGCCGTTCGCCATTTCGGTAGTTCCACCCCTCCCGAGAGGCTGGGGTATGGTCGAGTTGGGGCACCGGATGTATTTCCGGTTCTCTGCTGCGCCTTGGGGTTGGAGCTGGGTTAGTTTTTTCCTGTTCCCTTCTCCGGCTTAATGTTTTGAGCCGTTCGCCAAAGTTGAGCCGCCGAGGGGCTCTGGGAGGGACCCGGGGTCTTTCGGGGTGCCGGGGAGGGTAACAGGGTTTACGGTCGTTTTATATCCCCCCGGGGTTGTTTTTGGTAGTCCTCCGGGGGTTGATTTTTGATTTTGTTCTGTTTCCTTCCGGGTTCCACCTCCAGGGTTGATGGGACGGTCCTCTGGGGGGGAATTGGCTTGGGGCCAACTAGCCAAGTGTGACCGGGTCTGGGTTTCCGGGGTTGTGGGGAGGGGACCTCCTGGGGTTGATGGTACGGTCCTCTGGGGGGCGCCGTTTGCTCCATGTACACCTGGGGACCTTTGTGGGATTATGGTTCTGGCTGTTCCTCCTGGAACTGGCGATGAAGGCCTTCTGGGGGGGGGGGGGGGGGGGGAGTTGGGTTCTGCAGGTCATTCTGGGGGGGTTGTTTGTTATTTTTCTTTTATGCATTTACGTTTGTATTGTGTTTGTGAGGCTGTGTTGGGTTTTTGCGTTTGGGAGTTTTTCTTTTCTTCCCGGGGTTTGATGGGACGGTCCCCTGGGGAGGTTTTGGGTGGGTTTTATGTTTTTTTCTGTGTTGAATTGTACTGGGGAATGTTTTGGGGCTTTTGTTGATGCCAGCCGGCCTTCCAGCTGCGGTGCCTGTCCTGCTGTCTGTGGTGCTGTCTGCTTCCTGACGTGGACCCCGGAGGGAGGTGCTGTTCTCGGGCCTGGTCTGTTCGGTCGCCGGGAGGCTTCCCGTTGATGGGGGGGGTACTGTTGTGTGTTGGGGGGTGTGGCTGGATATTTTGGTGTTCTTTTCTTTTCTTTGCTCTTCAGGTGGCATGGAAACTGATTTGTCTGTGGAGAAGGTGCTGGCTGAAGAGTCCTCACCCTCATCAACATCATGTGCTTCGAGGCGGCAGCGTCTCGCCGTTTCAAGTTGAAAACTTCCACATTTCAGGCTCTGTTGACCCAGGAAGTCGTCAGAGAACAGAGAACTTTCAGATGAAGTCGGCATGAGGAGTTTATTCGGACATTCCATTGTTAACGGACATTTTGTAATGAAAGAATGTGCGGGCAGAGTCGCATGTCGGGCCGGACCCGACCGCGGGGTGTCGCGACAGGAAAAACACCTCCGTGGCAGTGAGTGATTATCCGAGAACTTGTGGATGTGCCTGGACATGCCAGAACATGTCCCGTGAGGCTTCATCACGACGTTGCTTTGCACCATGCGGCACCGCCGCAACACGCGGAATTCCTCCACACGTCTGTCTCAATGTGCCAAAAAGTGCTGATGTCCACGTCTTTTCACAATTCCTGTGCTAGCCAGATGACATCCCGGATAAAACACAGCGTCCAGTTTGGAAATGAACGGCACATTCCACTGTTACAGGAGTTTTTGTCATGGAAAGAGGAGCGGAGGCTTCGCGCGTCGCGGCAGTGCCGCATGGCACAAAGCAACGCTGTGATGAAGCCTCACAAGACATGTTCTGGCATGTCCAGGCACATCCACAATTTCTCGGATAATCACTCGATGGAAAAACCACCGACAGCTGTCTGAACGCCATCTCAAAGCCGTCCTATGAGACCAAAATGGAGGTGGTTTTGTCTCACTCCAGTAGCGAATCCATCGTGACGCGCGAAGCCTCCGCTTGGCTTTCCATGACAAAATCTCTTGTTAAAAGTGAAATCTGCCAGAAAATGGTTGATGTCCAGCTCTTGTGATAACCAGAGAAATTGCACACGATGGTCACAGATCCATACAGCCATCCATTTAGAAATGAAATGGTTGCTCATCCTGTCGATGGCGGCTTCGGAGCGCGGCGCACCACCAGTCGCTCTGGGCCGTCCTTAAAGCGACAGTAACACTCCGTAATCTCTTTGAAGCCCATAAAATTTTCACCAAAAACCATCTGAATTTCTCGAATGGTGTCCACTTTGATGTCCCTCACAGTTTCTGAAAAAATTTCGATCGAGCAAAGCGGCAGTCTCTGAGCCATTCCGAAACAATGAAAAAAACGATGAGAGGGGTGGACCACTCTTCACTCAAAGCCTGCTCACAGGCAAATGACGCAACCGACAGGCGTGAAAAAACTCACGCATGCGCACGAAGGTTCAAGCTTGGCTGACGCAATCACACATGATTCAAATCCATATGGTTTTACATATATATATATATGAGATAGGAGCATCTTCTTTCCAATATGTGAAATGGAGTTTAGGTATGGTCAGGTGACATTAGTGCTGGCATTTGTAAACGAGTTGTTATTGCACATGATATGTGGACATATTAATACTGTGCTTCCCTTGGGTTTGGGGCGGCTCCCTGTGCCTCCGTGGGGGGGGCTGTGTCGGGGGTGAGTTCTGGCACCGTCGGGCCGCTCCCCTGTTGGTTTGTTGTGCTGCCCGGTGGCTCTGGGGGCTGCCTTTCCTGGTCCCTGTGCCCTTCCGCTGCCCCTTTTCTCCTGGTCTCCCCGGGGCCCTGCGTCCTGGACCCACTTCCGTCGGTGCTCGCGGCCAGCCACTTGGCATCTGACATGCCGGAGTGGTCCATGTCATATGGTAAGGTTCTGTACTCTTGTCTTCGCCCAACACACCAGCCACAGTAGTGATCAGATATTTAGCTGTGATCTAGGTCTCTGTGTGGATGGTCGTGTGTTTGTGGCCGTCACCACAGTTTGGTTTTTGGGTGCTCTTAAGAGTTGTTCATGATGGATTTGAATGTGGTTAACACCCTCCTCTCTGCCCCCTCCTCCAGAGACTCCAGAGGACAGCCCAGGACAGAGCTGGACTTCCTGACCAGCTTGTTCAGTCTCTTTCTCTCCCGCTCTGTGCTGCCCGGGGCCCAACAGACGACAGTATAGAGGAGAGCAGAGGCTACACCAGAGTCATAGAAGGTCTTAGGCAGACGCCTGCCCACTCCAAAGGATCTCAGTCTCCTCAGGAGGTGGAGGCGACTCTGACCTTTTTTGTACAGGGAGTTGGTGTTGTGAGTCCAGTCCAGTTTGCTGTTGAGGTTAACACCCAGGTATTTGAGACTGTCCACAGTCTTTATGTCCTCCCCCTGGATGTTCACCGGCGGGTGAGGTGGTGCTTTCCTTCTGAACTCGATCACCATCTCCTTCGTCTTACTGGTGTTGAGACACAAGTGGTTGCGCTCACACCAGTCCACAAAGTCTGTGATGACCTCCAGGGAGGTACTCCAGCTCGTTCCCCTCAAACACGTGACCCACAATGACGGAGTCATCAGAGAACTTCTGGAGGTGGCAGCTGTCTGTGTTGTAGGTGAAGTCCGCAGTGTAGAGGGTGAAGAGGAAAGATGAGAGGACAGTGCCCTGGGGGGCCCCAGTGCTGCACCTTACCACCTCAGACTGACAGCCGCGCAGCCACACGTACTGCGGGCACTCAGTGAGGTAGTCGATGGTCCAGGCAGCGAGATGTCCATCCACACCTACATCCTCCAGCTTCCCCCGCAGCAGTGCCGGTCTGATAGTGTTGAAAGCGATGGAGAAATCAAAGAACATGACTCTCACAGTGCCAGTCTCCAGGTGGGTGAGCACTCGTTGCAGTAGGTAGATGACAGCATCATCTACCCCGATGTTGGGCCTGTAGGCAAACTGCAGTGGGTCCCGGGTGTCGCTCACCACGGTGCGGAGGTGACACAGGACGAGCTGTTCATGAGGTGGGAGGTCAGGGCAACTGGTCTGTAGTGGGCCAGTTCCTTGGCATGCAGTGTTTTGGGAACTGGGGCCACACAGGAGGTCTTCCACATGGTGGGGTATGTATGTATGTAGGTATTGGTTAGTTGTTATGTAACTGCGTATGTAGGTATTGTCAAAATTATTTATATACCTGTCCTGGCGGTGGTTGCTGTGTTTTTAATGTGTGCACTGAGCCCCCATCCAGCTAAGGGTGTTGGAGGCAGCAACGAATTTACACATTTTGCATATGCAGTGGTGGGCACAGATAACCAAAAAATTTACTTTGATAACAGATAATCAGATAACTGAAAGGTTATCTTTGATAAAGATAAAACAATAAACCACCCAAAAATGTATCGGAAGTTACAGATAATCGATAACATAAATTCTAATATTATCTCTGGCACATTTACAACTACTAGTAAAACAAATTTAATAGCTTCTAATAATATTAAAAATAACAACAGACCCAAACAATGAGACCACACTTTTTTCTTTCAACATTTGGCCCCTGCTGGAAACGCTTGTTTATTACAGCCCTCCCAGCACAGAGACACTCTGAGAGCAGCCGTAAAGCCAGCCCTGTATCAATTATAAAGGTCCGGTCATACGGAGGTCTTGAAAAATAAAGTCATACTGACTTATGGTTTTGATTTATAAATAACGTTAATACCAATACAATAACTCCATTAATGTCAATTCTGTCATTTGTACAAAGTTAAAATAGAACATATATCTTTTAATGTTGAATAATGCACTAATTCTGGGGTTTTGTAACAAAGAGACAGATCGCAAAGGATTCTGCGTAAAGGTGCCTGCTAAACACTGATTGGTTCAGTCATTCATTATGTAAACCAACACGTTAATGTGACGTCTGTTGCGTGTTGGTGTTTAAATGTGCTTTTGTAAAATATTGCATTTTTTTATTTGTAAAAACAGGCATTTTTACGGAGCTCTGGAAGTGTCATCGCAAATTTTTTTGCATGTTTTTCATTTTTTTGCATTCTCTCTTTACAACATTCATTTGATGTTGTAAAACATACTTTACACTGTGCGAGATGATTTTTCATGCAGGAATTTTTTGGACCAAGTTTCAGGTTAATCGTGCGTCCTGCATCGTGTAGTGTTCATGGAGTATCAAGCTGCGGTCAACATCTGACGACCACCTCCTGATCGCTGATTGTATGGTCGAATGAGAATCAAACCTGTTTGATATATTATTGTGGTCGGCCGTCGTGAGGTTATCCTGCTGCTGAAAGCTACAAGCAGCATCCAACCGTTCGCACTGTACCTGTGCAAACACTGCAGAGCTGTCTTGTAATAATGTTATTATTATTATTATTATTATTATTATGCAGTTGTTTTGTTTTTAAACTTCATTTGTAAAAAAAAAAGCAAAGCAAAGCAAAAATTTGATTTGACAATCATCTTTCTTTCTTTCTTTCTTTAATATGTATTTCATTCATTTAAATCACCAGAATGAAAAAGGAGCAGAGAGAAAAACAAGTCTTATGTCTGACATAACCGGGGTCAAAATAAATAGAACACTGCCATCTACTGGTCCCCAGACACTGCCATGAACACTACTGGCCAGTAGATGCTAGATGGCAGTAGAGGCTTTCAAAACAAATTCTAGATAATCCCTGTCTGTTCGCATTTAAAATGCGTGTAATTTAACAAACGCAATTAAAAAATCAACGTCTATAAACGCAGAGAATATATACAAGAGAGTTTTAGGCACTAGAGTTTAATGCTGTTGTCCTTGGAGCCTGAACAGAGTGTCTGAAATGCATTTGTCCTGTCGTGACGTACTGAGATTACATCATCCTACCCATAATGCACTGCGGGGCAGAGCATGTGCTCACAAAACCTTAAAAATTAACACATTACTTTAAAACTAAATCATATATCTGATATTTTTACTTTATACAACTTCAGACATGATAGTAAGTTTAAATAACGTCCAAAATTAGTTTGGTTAAAATTTGAACCATAAGTTAAAGATGTATGCCTCTGGATGACTTGGGTCATATTGCCAGCAGTTTTCTGTTTGCAAAGGTTATAACTGTGCATCTGGTACAAAACTTTTAACAGGTGGGTGCTGAACTAATTTTAAAAATGCTTGTCGCTGTTCAGCTTTGTTTATTTTGTTTATCGGTTTAAAAGTTATCGGACAAAAATTCATCGGAAGATAATTAGTCCGATGATGGTCTTTAAAGTTATCTTAAAAGATAATCCGATAATGAAAACGTTATCTTTTATCGGATTATCGGAACTGTGCCCACCACTGTGCATATGATTCCTGCTTCATGTGCACTTCATGCACAATTCTACCAAATTTGCACTATGTGTGAAGGGGCCCTAAAGATTGCTGGATTATCTCTATTAGGTGCATATAAATTGACGAGAGTTAATGTTGTGTTGTATATCTCCCCTGAAACAGTGACATAACGGCCGTCTTGGTCAGCTATTGTGGAAAGCGTATCCCTCTCTTTACTAAAATAGTTGCACCCCTTGCTTTTGCAGAAAAGGATGAATGATATACATCTTTTACCCATTTTACTTTCAGTCTATGATGAGAATTATTTTTTAAATGTGTCTCTTGCAAGACGATTATGTCTGAATGTAGTGACTTTAATTGGTTCATAATTTTACCTCTTTTCACGGGATTGTTTCCGCCCCGTATGTTCCAGCTAGTAAATGTCAGTTCTTTAATATTCTGTGTATCTGTCATATGACAAAAGGAAAAAGAGTTGGCAGACGAGTGAAAATGGAAATCAGATGTCTATACAAATTGTAATAAGCAGCATTTGCTTCCACAGTGGTACAAACAATATGACTGCATAAGTAAAAACACAAGCACACTGAACAACAGGTAAATAAATAACATAATCCCGAAAAACACATCAGGCTAACCCTGACGTAGCCGCAGGAAAGTGGTTAGCGGGAAGGAAGAGAAGAAGAGAAAAACACACACACACACACAAAAAGTGAACAAGAAGTATAAGTGAAATATTAGTAAGTAAGTCCCTTCGGCTGCTCCCTTGTTTGCACTCGGGGTCACCACAGCAAATCCAACGTGGATCTGCATGTTGAATTGGCACAGGTTTTACGCCGGATGCCCTTCCTGACGCAACTCCACATTACATGGAAAAATGTGGCAGGGGTGGGATTTGAACCCGGAACCTTCTGCACTGAAAGAAAGTGCATTAACCACTTGGCCACCACCCCTGCATAAGTGAAATATTAACTTGTGCAAATATCTTTGGCTTATTAACATAATTAAAGTCCGATATAAAAGACTCTCCATCTCTGTATCTTATAATGTTGTAAAATAAAAATGGTCTATCCAAGTGGGGGATCTGACGCATTAACCGCTTAGCTGCTGCCACTCGCTCGCGATGGTGTTGCTGTGAGACGCTTAGCGTACTCCTCGGCCTTCTGTGGGTCAGTAAAGCATCTCTGGAGGCCGTTGTGGGTCACCAAGCATCTCGCTGGATAAAGAGGACCATATCTGACACCGGGGTGGTTGCGCACTAGCTGCCTGGCTCTGCTGAATAACGCCCTTCGATTTGCCACTGATGGAGGGTAGTCTGAGAAGATCCTTGTATTTTTTCCTTGATATTGGAGGTTTCGCACTGCAGCAGCTTTACGGAGAATCTCCTCCAGAAAGTGATGATAGTGGAGCCGTATTATGAACAGGTGCAGGGCCTCAGAGGGACTCGACCGCTGACTGAGAGTTCTCTAGGCCCAGTCGATGAGCAGCACCTCGTCCAGGCCAAGGATGTCTTTTAACAATGTGGCAATAAAGTCCCTCGGTTTAGTAGTTTCAAGGCCCTCACAGATACCAGTAATCCTGATGTTGTTTCTCCGTGCTCTTCCTTCTGAATCTTCATTCCTTTGTTTGAGCGTGTCGACATCAGTTTTGAGCCAAGCCACTTGTTGCTGAAGCTGGCTAATGCTATCGGAGTGAGAAGTAGTGGCCTCTTGGAAATCAGTGACTTTGTCCTGTAGCATCTGGGGTTTAGCTTCAAACTTAGCGATGGATGCTTGAACGATAGGCTGCAGTGATTTCTCCTCTCAGTCTGTCCAGATTCTCACAGATATCATCTTTTATTTTGGTGATTTCACCTCTGAGTGCTGTAATGGCTGCCAGTATGGATCGGTTGGAAGGATCCTCCTCGGCGTCACTGGATTCTTTGATGGCTTCCATTTCAAGCAAGACCACTGCTTGGTCGGGGCCGAGTTCAGCCAGTTTCTGTTTCTTGGATTTCCCCGTCTTCATGTTGAAATATCCAGTCAAATGCAGTTGTAATGTTTTAGAAATAAGATCGCTCCTGTAGCATATAAATAACGACCTTGTTGGCCCTTAAAAGTCATTTTAAAGGATTTCGCTGACCGGTCTGGCTTTTAATTTCTCCAGATGAAAACTGTTTCATGTTTATGGGCAGAATGTATCTGACGGTGTGTGCCACCAGTTCCACGTGTCGATGCGTGTATGACAGTGTTTGGGGAGCTAATCTTTGTTACACTGAGCATGTCAGGTCCGATAAGAAACAGGTGCAGCAGGAGCCTGTAGGCTTCCGATAATGTAAGATTTATCAGCGGCCAGGAGCACCGCTGTGCCACAGAGAGTAATGAACAGCAGCGAGCATGCTTGTCTCTCTCCACAAGATATAATTCATTGTCTTTCGTTCTTCTCCATTCACATCCTTTCTTTCTTGCCGTCAGTGGCGATGTGCAGCACACCTCACCACACGGTTGTTTTCTCTCTCTCTCTCTGTCTCTCTGTCTCTCTCTCCAGTTTTGCTCCATCATGATTAAAAGTGAAGCTCCAGCAGTGGCGTTTGGTAGAGTTCATGTGGAGAGGTTTTATTTATTGTTGGATAAAACAGGACTTACAAAGAATCCCTTGATTCCATCCATCTGTTCAGCACTCGTGCATACACACGCACGCACACACAATCATTTGTCTTCACCAAGTCTTTACAAGTGTTCTACAAAACTAAAGAGTTGCTTTTACACACAATCAAGCAGACCAGTCAAATTCTATTGTGCACATGAGCATAGCTTTAGTCGCGCACATGAACGCAGGTTTAGTCACGCGCGTGAATGCAGGTTTAGTCGCGCATTGCACTTAGCAAGAATGAGCACAAATGAAGCCAAATCAGGCCAAATGGAAAAAAAACACAATTTGTGCCACATCTGGGAGGGAATGAGAAATGCGTAACAATACCATCCAAATGCTCTGACCCTACACGTCACACATAATAGCTCCCAAACACACTTCAAATGTACAACCCCAATTCCAATGAAGTTGGCACATTGTGTAAAATGTAAATAAAAACAGAATACAATGATTTGCAAATCCTCTTCAACCTATATTCAATTGAATACACCACAAAGACAAGATATTTAATGTTCAACCTGATAAACTTTATTGTTTTTGTGCAAATATTTGCTCATTTTGAAATGGATGCCTGCAACACATTTCAAAAAAGCTGGGACAGTGGTATGTTTACCACTTTGTTACATCACCTTTCCTTCTAACAACACTCAATAAGCGTTTGGGAACTGAGGACACTAATTGTTGAAGCTCTGTAGGTGGAATTTTTCCCATTCTTGCTTGATGTACGACTTCCGTTGTGCGATGTACGACTGCAACGCGATCAGATAATCCAACCACACACATGCGCTGCAACACGATCAGTTAATCCGACCATACACACACGCTGCAACGTGATCAGATAATCGAGCCACACAGATTCTCTGCAATGCGATCAGATAATCCAGTCACACACACGCGCTGCAATGCAATCAGATGATTGATCTGCACACACACACGCTGCAATGCAATCAGATGATCGGGGTGATCAGATGATCGGGCCACACACACGCTGAAACACGGTGAGATAATCCAACCACACACATTTGATGCAACACAATCAGTTAATCTGACCATACACACACTGCAATGCGATCAGATAATCCAGCCACAAAGTCTCTGCAACGCGATCAGAAAATCCAACCACACACACGTGCTGCAACGCGATCAGATAATCCAGCCACACAGACTCGCTGCAACGCGATCAGATGATCCAACCACACATGTGCACTGCAATGCAATCAGATAATCCAGCCACACGCATGCGCTGCAATCCAGTCCGATGATTGGAGTACACACACGCTGCAACACAATCAGATAATCCAGCGACATGCATACACTGTAATGCCATCAGATAATCCGACCACACACACATGCTGCAATGCGTTAAATTAATCTGACCACACGCACTGCAACGTGACCTGATAATCCGACCACACACAAGCTGCAACGTGATCAGATAATCCAGCCACACACGCGCTGGAAACACGATCAGAAGATCCAACCACACACGCGTGCTGCAACACGATCAGATAATCCAGCTACACACAGGCGCAGCAAAGCCATCAGATGATGAGCACTCAGACACTGCCAGCCTCACAGCTTTCTCCTCTCCAGGCTATAATGTCCATGTGATGACCACACTGTGGCCATGTGTGTGTCTTGTCAATCAGTGAATACTTCACACGGCGGACTGTCTGAATGTTGCGATTGCATGTTACATGCCCTGATGCGCAGCTGGGTGTGTCGCTGTCCGGCTGGATGGCACACATTGCGTGTCATATGGGATATATATTTAGTGGTGGATGTGGCATTTGCCATCACCAGTTTGCTGATCACAGGATGTCACAGATTTAAACACATGGCACAGCCAGGTTGGTATTCGCCCTGCATCATGAGACACAGCTGGAGGCTTTCCAAAGGTGAGTTTTTATTTTTCCTTATATTCTGCATCATCGTGGCTTGTACAGAGGTAGATGGTGTACCTGTCAGGAAATGGGTTTTACAGCTGTGAGACCCCGTTCAGCTGCATTGTGGCACGCTGTGCACAGCCTCTGGAATGTTGCGACTCGCTGTGGGTGTGCAGTGCAGTGCCACATAGCTGCACGTGGTATTATAGCTATGATGGTCATCATAATTCACATAAATTGTGTAACCATGAGAGGGCATGACAATGTATCTGTGATCTAGGGTTTATTATGGATATAACACCTCATTCAGATTTGTGCGTGGTGCGCCGTGGCTGTGTTGGACTTACTAGCAACGCAGCATCTGAACAGGCTGTAACAGTCATGTTAACATTATATTACAGATGCATGTTGTACAACCCCAATTCCAATGAAGTTGGGACGTTGTGTAAAATGTAAATACTCAACAAAAATATAAACGCAACACTTTTGGTTTTGCTCCCATTTTGTATGAGATGAACTCAAAGATCTAAAACTTTTTCCACATACACAATATCACCATTTCCCTCAAATATTGTTCACAAACCTAAATCTGTGATAGTGAGCACTTCTCCTTTGCTGAGATAATCCATCCCACCTCACAGGTGTGCCATATCAAGATGCTGATTAGACACCATGATTAGTGCACAGGTGTGCCTTAGACTGTCCACAATAAAAGGCCACTCTGAAAGGTGCAGTTTTGTTTTTATTGGGGGGGGATACCAGTCAGTATCTGATGTGACCACCATTTGCCTCATGCAGTGCAAAACATCTCCTTTGCATCATCCGTGAAGAGAACACCTCTCCAACGTGCCAAATGCCAGCAAATGTGAGCATTTGCCCACTCAAGTCGGTTACGACAACGAACTGGAGTCAGGTCGAGACCCTGATGAGGACGACGAGCATGCAGATGAGCTTCCCTGAGACAGTTTCTGACAGTTTGTGCAGAAATTCTTTGGTTATGCAAATTGATTGTTTCAGCAGCTGTCCGAGTGGCTGGTCTCAGACGATCTTGGAGGTGAACATGCTGGATGTGGAGGTCCTGGGCTGGTGTGGTTACACGTGGTCTGCGGTTGTGAGGCTGGTTGGATGTACTGCCAAATTCTCTGAAACGCCTTTGGAGACGGCTTATGGTAGAGAAATGAACATTCAATACACGAGCAACAGCTCTGGTTGACATTCCTGCTGTCAGCATGCCAGTTGCACGCTCCCTCAAATCTTGCGACATCTGTGGCATTGTGCTGTGTGATAAAACTGCACCTTTCAGAGTGGCCTTTTATTGTGGGCAGTCTAAGGCACACCTGTGCACTAATCATGGTGTCTAATCAGCATCTTGATATGGCACACCTGTGAGGTGGGATGGATTATCTCAGCAAAGGAGAAGTGCTCACTATCACAGATTTAGACTGGTTTGTGAACAATATTTGAGGGAAATGGTGATATTGTGTATGTGGAAAAAGTTTTAGATCTTTGAGTTCATCTCATACAAAATGGGAGCAAAACCAAAAGTGTTGCGTTTATATTTTTGTTGAGTATAAAAACAGAATACAATGATTTACAAATCCTCCACCACACCACACCACAAAGACAAGATATTTAATGTTCAAACTGATAAACTTTATTGTTTTTGTGCCAATATTTGCCTATTTTGAAATGGATGCCTGAACATGTTTCAAAAAAGCTGGGACAGTGGTATGTTTACCACTGTGTTACATCACCTTTCCTTCTAACAACACTCAGTAAGCATTTGGGAACTCTGGACACTAACTGTGTCTGTCATGATTGGTTATAAAAGGAGCATCCCCAAAAGGCTCAGCCGTTCACAAGCAAAGATGGGGCGAGGATCACCACTTTGTGAACAACTGCGTGAAAAAATAGTCCAACAGCTTAAGAACAATGTTTCTCAACGTTCATTTGCAAAGAATTTAGGGATTCCATCATCTACAGTCCATAATATAATGAGAAAATTCAGAGAATCTGGAGAACTTTCTACACGTAAGCAGCAAGGCCAAAAACCAACATTGAATGCCCGTGACCTTCGATCCCTCAGGCAGCACTGCATTAAAAACAGACATCATTGTGTAAAGGATCTTACTGCGTGGGATCAGGAGCACTTCAGAAACCCATGGTCAGTTGTCATTGTCACTGTCATTGTCATGGACGTCATGTCCTCTGGACAAAAAAAAATGACCATCCAGATTGTCACCAGCTCAATGTTCGAAAGCCAGCATCTGTGATGGTATGGGGGTGTGTTAGTGCCCATGGCATGGACAACTTACATATCTGTGATGGCACCATCAATGCTGAAAGGTACATTCAGGTTATGGAGTAACACATGCTGCCATCCAAGCAACGTCTTTTTCAGGGACGTCCCTGCTTATTTCAGCAAGACATTGCCAAGCCACATTCTGCACGTGTTACAACAGTGTGACTTCATAGCAAAAGAGTAGTAAATGAGCAAATATTTGCACAAAAACAATAAAGTTTATCAGTTTGAACATTAAATATCTTGTCTTTGTGGTGTATTCAGTTGAATATAGTTTGAACAGGATTTGCAAATCATTGTATTCTGTTTTTATTTACATTTCACACAACGTTCACCTTATGAGGTACAACCAACCAACTTCACCTCATAAGGTGAACTGACAATATATTTGTCATATGATTCGTATTACAGCTGTGAAAGACCGTTCAGATGTATGCTCTGCCCAGCGGCACTGGGATGCATGGACTCACAGCAGCACACAGTGTTTTCAGTATGATTGTGGAATGTTCACATCTATTTCAAAAATGAATGAGTGCCACAAACATTGCACATTACAATATTTCCTTTGCACATCTTGAACGGGATGTACCGGGGTGAAGTCTGGCTCATCCTGCCACAATCGGGACAAACCAGGAGTTGACATGCCTGTCCATGATGATTTCCCTCTATCATGATCAGACCGTTTCAAATGTTGTTTTGATGGCATGAGAATATTTTAGAACGCAGTCAAAATGTAGTTAGAGGCCATCTTGACTGGCGTTTAATATATTTCCACCTCGAATGTACCTTGACAGTTGAGTGCATTTGTTCAACATTTGGGCTGGGCACACGACTGTGCCCAACTGTACTGGACTGTTTGGAATGCACCTTGACCTTGTAGATGGGTGGTTGGAGCACATGTGACAATATGTGTTCCCTCGCTTTGTGTTGCACTGATGCGGTGGTCAGCTGCAGGAACGTGGCCGTGGGCCATGGTTAGCTCCCTCCCTGCTTGATTTCAAATGACATCCAACCCATTACCCCTGATAAACGCATAACTGTACTGGATGTGATCGCGTGTGATCATGTCAGTACAGACATCTCATCACTGATGAGCGACACCCCAACCCCCCCCCCCCCCCCCCCCACCGCCCAGAGCATCAAAGCACTCACGTGAATGGGCTTATTGTCACTATCCACACTGGTACCCACATATGTCCTGGCTGTCAGCTAATGTCCACATAACAGATGGACCATGTGGACGTTGCAATCATGTATGTGTCACATGGCGTGAGGTACAGGGTAGGATTTTATTTTCTATCTCTGTTGTGGTGGCTGATCATACTGCTGCCCATAAGTCCACCTCCACAGGGACATGCTGTATATGCCAATGACAATGTTGGATGGGCAGGGGGAGACAAGACACACTCGCACATCATTCAGGGTGATTGGTGCGAACACGACACACTTGCACACCATTCGTGATGCTTGGGGGGCAGACACAGCACACTGACCGCCCTTTGAGCTGTCGCCACCTTGGCCACATGTGTCCTGGGCACAACATTCATGCTTGCCACGCGAATGGGCCCGCATTTTCTAAATGCCCAAGACTGCTGTTGGAGGTTCATGGGTGGCACCTCAACTGTGGCCAAGTGTGGGTCGAATGGGCATTCACCCGTCATTCACCCTCATTTAGCCACTGGTGCAACCATGGGCAGATGGCAATACGACCTCATCTTGACCACCGTTCAGTTGGGTTTCCAGCACGAGTGTGACACAAATGTGGAGTACATGTGTTGTGGTTGAATGGTTGTGTCGACTTCTGTACAAGGTGTTCAAGTGTGGCTGTGATTTTTCAGGAGTGCCATTGGAATCCTCCTTCATGTGCCATTAGACCTCATTCGTGTTGTGTGTGAAGGGGTCTTTAGCTGAGTACATGAGGTTTAGCTGTGGATTTGAGTGCAGGTTTAGTCTTGCACATGAGCACAGGTTTTGTGTACATTAGCACAGGTTTAGTCATGGAACTTAATTCAACCTTTATTTCTAAAGCATGTTTAAAATGACAGCAGTCAACTAAAGTGCTCTACGAGTACATGATTAAAAAATGGGCACCAAATTACCATCAATCGTAAATAAATAAAATAACAATAAAATTACAACAGGCAACAAAACAAATAAAAGACAATGGAAAATAAAGAGTAAAAAGAAGTAGGAAATAATTTCATTTGATTGCATTTAATTTAATTTGTTTTTATTTACATAGCACCAAATCACAACAAAGCTCAGGCATAGCACATAAGTAAGGTACCAACTCCTAGAGCAAGCACACAGGCAACAGTCTTCTTCTTTGTCTTTCGGCTGTTCCCGTTAGGGGTCGCCACAGCAGATCAATCGTTTCCATCTCACCCTGTCCTCTGTATCTTCCTCTGTCACACCAACCACCTGCATGTCCTCTCTCAGCACATCCATGAACCTCCTCTTTGGTCTCCCTCTTCTCCTCCTGCCTGGTGGCTCCATCCTCAGCATCCTTCTCCCTATATACCCTGGGTCCCTCCTCTGCACATGTCCAAACCATCTCAATCTCGCCTCTCTGACTTTGTCTCCAAACCGTCCCACCTGAGCTGTCCCTCTGATATGTTCATTCCTAATCTTGTCCATTCTCGTCACTCCCAAAGAGAACCTCAACATCTTCAGCTCTGCCACCTCCAGCTCTGCCTCCTGTCTTTTTGTTAGTGCCACTGTCTCTAAACCATACAACATAGCTGGTCTCACTACTGTTTTGTAAACTTTCCCCTTCACCCTTGCTGATATTCTTCGGTCACAAATCACTCCTGCCACCTTTCTCCACCCACTCCACCCTGCCTGCACTCTTCTTCTTCACCTCTCTACCACACTCTCCATTACTTTGAACAGTTGACCCCAAATATTTAAACTCATCTACTTTCACCACTTCTACTCCTTGTAACTGCACTATTCCATTGGGCTCCCTCTCATTCACACACATGTACTCAGTCTTGCTTCTACTGACTTTCATTCCCCTTCTCTCCAAAGCATATCTCCACTTCTCCAGACTAGACTCAACTTGCTCTCTACTCTCACTACAGATCACAATGTCATCTGCAAACATCATAGTCCATGGGGACTCCTGTCTGATCTCATCCGTCAACCTGTCCATCACCACTGCAAACAAGAAAGGACTCAGAGCTGATCCTTGGTGTAATCCCACCTCCACCTTGAATGAGTCTGTCATTCCGACTGCGCATCTCACCACTGTCACACTATTCTTGTACATGTCCTGCACTACCCTAACATACTTCTCTGCCACTCCAGACTTCCTCATACAATACCACAACTCTTCTCTTGGCACCCTATCATAAGCTTTTTCTAAGTCCACAAACACACAATGTAACTCTTTCTGTCCTTCTCTGTACTTTTCCAACAGTATTCTCAGAGCAAACATTGCATCTGTAGTGCTCTTTCTCGGCATGAAACCATATTGCTGCTCACAGATCTTCACCTGTTTTCTAAGCCTAGCTTCTACTACTCGTTCCCATAACTTCATGCTGTGGCTGATCAGCTTTATGCCTCTGTAGTTACTGCAGCTCTGCACATCACCCTTGTTCTTGAAAATAGGAACCAGCACACTTCGTCTCCACTCCTCAGGCATGCTCTCACTTTCCAAGATTTTATTAAACAATCTGGTTAGAAACTCTACTGCCATCTCTCCTAGACATTTCCATGCCTCCACTGGAATGTCATCTGGACTGACTGCCTTTCCACTCTTCATCCTCTTCATAGCAGCCCTCACTTCTTCCTTGCTAATCTCTTGTACTTCCTGATTTACTCTCACCACATCATCCAGCCTTTTCTCTCGCTCATTTTCTTTATTCATCAACTCTTCAAAATATTCCCTCCACCTTCTCAGCACACACTCCTCACTTGTCAGCACATTACCATGTGCATCTTTTACCTTCCTAACCTGCTGCACATCCTTTCCAGCTCTGTCCCTTTGTCTGGCCAATCGGTACAAGTCCTTTTCTCCTTCCTTACTATTCAACTTCTTGTACAGCTCGCAATATGCCTTTTCCTTTGCTTTTGCCACTTCTCTTTGCGCCTTACGCCGCATCTCCTTGTACTCCTGTCTACTTTCTTCATCTCTCCGACTATCCGAAAACTTTTTCGCCAACCTCTTTCTCCTTATGCTTTCCTGGACCTCTTCATTCCACCACTAAGTCTCCTTGTCTTCCTTCCACTGTCCAGATGTTATACCCAGTACTGTCCTAGCTGTCTCCCTCACCACATCTGCAGTACTTTTCCAGTTGTCCAAAATTGCTTCCCCTCCAACCAGTGCTTCTCTCACTGGCTCGCTAAATTTCACACAACAGTCTTCCTCCTTCAGCTTCCACAATCTGATGCTTTGTTGAGCTCTCACTCTCTTCTTCTTCTTTACCTCTAAAGTCATCCTACAAACAACCATCCTGTTCTGTCTAGTGACACTCTCTCCTGCTACCACCTTACAGTCTGTGATTTCTTTTAGCTTGCATCTCCTATAAAGAATGTAGTCCACCTCTGTGCACCTTCCTCCACTCTTATATGTTACCCTGTGCTCCTCCCTTTTCTTAAAGTAGGTATTCACCACAGCCATTTCCATCCTTTTTGCAAAATCAACTACCATCTGTCCTTCCCCATTCCTATCCTTGATACCATATCTACCCATTACTTCCTCATCACCTCTGTTTCCTTCACCAACATGCCCATTGAAGTCTGCTCCTATCACCACTCTTTCATGCTTGGGCACACTCTCCACCACCTCATCTAACACACTCCAGAAATATTCTTTCTCCTTCATCTCACAACCAACCTGTGGGGCATATGCACTGATGATATTCATCATCACCCCTTCAATTTCCAACTTCACACTCATCAGCCTGTCAGACACTCGCTTAACCTCCAACACACTTTTAACATACTTGTTGTGAAAGTGTAGGTACACGGACCCACAACAGGGGGCGCAAATGAACGGACAATGGAGGAAGTCAAATCACAAAGCTTTACTGTTGTGAACATGCACAACAAACACAACAGATTACAATTATAGCAGTAAGCCGAATTCCAATGGTGTCGTGTGGGCAGGTTCGACGATAGGAGACGTCTGTCCGAGTCGAACCGGAACCATCCGATTTCCTCTGCCACCGAACCCCGGGAATACTGGAGCCGCCAAGTCCCGAACTCCCAGGTGGCCACTGCCTCCGCTCGTCGGATCCGGTACTGCTGGCAAGGAACAGAAACAGTCAGGTGTGGGTGCGGCCGCACCCAGCAACACACAGGGTGGAAACACCACCTCTACTCAAAAACAGCACTGTAGGATTGGGATGTGAGTACTTATCCAACCACGTCCAATACGGTCTTCAGCTGACCTAAGCACAAGCAACAAAGTATTACTTCTCTGAATAACACAACTGGCTGAGTTCGTTACCTCCTTAGTAGAGCGATATCTCGGCAATGAGGTGGAGATGCCGTCCTGCTGATATACCTCCCTGGTGATTGATATCAGCTGTCTCAGGTGATGGGTGACAGCTGTCACCCTGGCTGCTCCTGTGAGGCGGCAGCGCCCTCCGATGTCTGGAGCCCGCACTCCAGGCAGGGCGCCCTCTGGTGGTGGTGGGCCAGCAGTACCTCCTCTTCAGCGGCCCACACAACAATACTCTTCCTTTAAAATGACCCCAACACCATTTCTCTTCCTGTCCTCACCATGGTACAACAACTTGTACCCACCGCTGATGCTCCTGCTCTTACTTCCCTTCCACTTGGTCTCTTGCACACACAATATGTCTACCTTTCTCCTCTCCATCATATCAGCCAGCTCTCTCCCTTTACCAGTCATACTACCAACATTCAAAGTCCCCACTCTCATTTCCACCCTTCTAGTTTTCTTCTTCTCCCGCTGTTCGTGGCAACGTGTTCCTCCTCTTCTTCGTCGTCTTCGCCCAGCAGTAGCCCAGTTTCCACCGGCACCCTGTTGGGCAATAGCACCGGTGGCGGACGTTGTTAACCCGGGCCGCGACCAATCCGGTATGGGAATTCGATTCTGAGTCTGCATAGTTCGGTTGGCTTGTTTTACGCCGGATGCCCTTCCTGACGCAACCCTCCTCATTTATCCGGGCTTGGGACCGGCACTCAGAATGTACTGGCTGCACACCCCATGTGGCTGAGTTAAGCACACAGGCAACAGTGGTAAGGAAAAACTCCCTCTGATGATATTGAAGAAGACAGCTCAAGCAGACCAGATTCAGAGGGGTGACCCTCTGCTTGGGCCATGCTACTGACACACTAGACAACAAATATACAGGAAATCTTGGGAGTCCATGCTGCTGTCCAGGATGGGAGGCCTGCAGAAGAACACACCTACTCCCACCCATGGATGGAGCTGCACCTCACACATTAGCAAAAAATAGAAGCAGGCAGAAGAAAGACTATGAATAAGGTATAATTTGTCAGAATTAAGCAACAGGAAAAACAGAAGATCTACTAAGGTGAAATAGAGATGTAATCGCTCATTTAGGAAACGCCAGAGAAAAGAAATAGGTTTTTAAAGAGTCTTTAAACATCTCTACGGGCAGGGATGATCTAATATTAAAGGGGAAACTATTCCAGAGCCTGGGAGCAGCCGCTGCAAAGGCTCTGTCACCTCTTGTCTTTAATCTGGTTTTAGGCACCCCTAGCAACAGTTTGTCAGGAGACCTTAAGGCTCTGGTTGGGGTGTAAGGAAAAAGAAGCTTTGAAAGATACACAGGGGCCAGGCCATTAGAGGCTTTAAAAACAATTAAAAGAAGTTTAAAATCAACCTGGTAATGGACCGGAAGCCAGAGAAGAGTAGCCAAGGCCGATATAATGTGGTTGGACTTTTTCTTTCCCAAAAGAAGATAACCAGCAGCATTATGAACCTGGAGGCAGTTTAGAGAGGTCTGATCCAAGACAACATACAGAGAGTTACAATAATCAAGTCTGCTTGTGACGAAGGCATGGATAACCTCCTCAAGGTCAATCCTAGAGAAATATGGTTTGGACTTGGCTAGGAGACGGAGGTGGAAGAAACTTCTTCTAACAACAGCACCGATCTGCTTATCAAATGGCTGTCAAGAATCATCCCAAGTTTCCTCACACAGGACTGAATGCTGGAGCCCAGGGGACCCAGGACATCAGCAGAGCAGGCTGTGGAAGTGCTCCCCCCAAACAGGATAACCTCTGTCTTGGATTCATTGAGATTTAATAGGTTTAATAGGCACTCATCCAAGATTTGACCTCACTCAAACAATCGAATAATACATTAGACATTACATTATTGGGTCATTGCCTAATGACCTTAGTGGCAGGTAAATTTGGATATCATTGGCATAGCAAAGGAAAGATCTTTGGTATTTTCAAAAGATACCACCGAGCGGAAACATATACAAAAGGAAAATAGGATAGGACCTAGAATGGAGCCTTGAGGGACTCCATAGGTCAGTGGGGCCACATCTCAAGAAACGTGGCCTAGCTGCACAGAAAAGCTCCTCTCTGTGAGGTAAGAACTAAACTAGGTGAGAGCAGAGCATGTAATGTTCACACACTGCTCGAGACGATGCAGCAGAATCGCGTGGTCCACTGTGTCAAAGGCAGCTGACAAGTCTAAAAGCACCAGGATGGCAGGACTACCTGAGTCAGCAGCTAAAATCAAATCATTAAAAACTTTCAGTAGTGCGGTTTCGGTCTGGGTTTGTCTGGGTTTTGTTTTTCGTCTGGGTTTGAAGCCAGACTGAAACTTTTCATAAATGTCATGCTGGGCTAAAAATGACTACACCTGAATGTAGACCAACACCTTGGATAAAAAGGGGAGTTGAGATATAGGCCTAAAATTTGAAAGGATGGAGGGATTGCCATTTTTCTTTTTAATTAAAGGTTTCACCACAGCATGTTTAAAAGATAAAGGCACACAGCCAGAGGGAAGACTCATGTTAACCAGCAACAAAATAGTGGCTCCCGCCAAATCAAAAACTTCTCTGAGGAGATGAGGAGGAATGATGTCTAAAGAAGGTGGTGGTCAAAATCCACCACCTGGGGAGGTGATGGTCTAGGGGAGGTGACGGTCTAGTGGTTAAGGTGTTGGGCTTGAGTCCAGAAGATCATGGGTTCAAATCCCAGCCTGACTGGAAAATCACTAAGGGCCCTTGGGCAAGGCCTTTAATCCACGATTGCTCCCGGTGTGTAGTGAGCGCCTTGTATGGCAGCACCCTGACATCAGGGAGAATGTGAGGCATAATTGTAAAGCGCTACTCTCTACTCTCTACTCTCACTACAGATCACAATGTCATCTGCAAACATCATAGTCCATGGGGACTCCTGTCTGATCTCATCCGTCAACCTGTCCATCACCACTGCAAACAAGAAAGGACTCAGAGCTGATCCTTGGTGTAATCCCACCTCCACCTTGAATGAGTCTGTCATTCCGACTGCGCATCTCACCACTGTCACACTATTCTTGTACATGTCCTGCACTACCCTAACATACTTCTCTGCCACTCCAGACTTCCTCATACAATACCACAACTCTTCTCTTGGCACCCTATCATAAGCTTTTTCTAAGTCCACAAACACACAATGTAACTCTTTCTGTCCTTCTCTGTACTTTTCCAACAGTATTCTCAGAGCAAACATTGCATCTGTAGTGCTCTTTCTCGGCATGAAACCATATTGCTGCTCACAGATCTTCACCTGTTTTCTAAGCCTAGCTTCTACTACTCGTTCCCATAACTTCATGCTGTGGCTGATCAGCTTTATGCCTCTGTAGTTACTGCAGCTCTGCACATCACCCTTGTTCTTGAAAATAGGAACCAGCACACTTCGTCTCCACTCCTCAGGCATGCTCTCACTTTCCAAGATTTTATTAAACAATCTGGTTAGAAACTCTACTGCCATCTCTCCTAGACATTTCCATGCCTCCACTGGAATGTCATCTGGACTGACTGCCTTTCCACTCTTCATCCTCTTCATAGCAGCCCTCACTTCTTCCTTGCTAATCTCTTGTACTTCCTGATTTACTCTCACCACATCATCCAGCCTTTTCTCTCGCTCATTTTCTTTATTCATCAACTCTTCAAAATATTCCCTCCACCTTCTCAGCACACACTCCTCACTTGTCAGCACATTACCATGTGCATCTTTTACCTTCCTAACCTGCTGCACATCCTTTCCAGCTCTGTCCCTTTGTCTGGCCAATCGGTACAAGTCCTTTTCTCCTTCCTTACTATTCAACTTCTTGTACAGCTCGCAATATGCCTTTTCCTTTGCTTTTGCCACTTCTCTTTGCGCCTTACGCCGCATCTCCTTGTACTCCTGTCTACTTTCTTCATCTCTCCGACTATCCGAAAACTTTTTCGCCAACCTCTTTCTCCTTATGCTTTCCTGGACCTCTTCATTCCACCACTAAGTCTCCTTGTCTTCCTTCCACTGTCCAGATGTTATACCCAGTACTGTCCTAGCTGTCTCCCTCACCACATCTGCAGTACTTTTCCAGTTGTCCAAAATTGCTTCCCCTCCAACCAGTGCTTCTCTCACTGGCTCGCTAAATTTCACACAACAGTCTTCCTCCTTCAGCTTCCACAATCTGATGCTTTGTTGAGCTCTCACTCTCTTCTTCTTCTTTACCTCTAAAGTCATCCTACAAACAACCATCCTGTTCTGTCTAGTGACACTCTCTCCTGCTACCACCTTACAGTCTGTGATTTCTTTTAGCTTGCATCTCCTATAAAGAATGTAGTCCACCTCTGTGCACCTTCCTCCACTCTTATATGTTACCCTGTGCTCCTCCCTTTTCTTAAAGTAGGTATTCACCACAGCCATTTCCATCCTTTTTGCAAAATCAACTACCATCTGTCCTTCCCCATTCCTATCCTTGATACCATATCTACCCATTACTTCCTCATCACCTCTGTTTCCTTCACCAACATGCCCATTGAAGTCTGCTCCTATCACCACTCTTTCATGCTTGGGCACACTCTCCACCACCTCATCTAACACACTCCAGAAATATTCTTTCTCCTTCATCTCACAACCAACCTGTGGGGCATATGCACTGATGATATTCATCATCACCCCTTCAATTTCCAACTTCACACTCATCAGCCTGTCAGACACTCGCTTAACCTCCAACACACTTTTAACATACTTGTTGTGAAAGTGTAGGTACACGGACCCACAACAGGGGGCGCAAATGAACGGACAATGGAGGAAGTCAAATCACAAAGCTTTACTGTTGTGAACATGCACAACAAACACAACAGATTACAATTATAGCAGTAAGCCGAATTCCAATGGTGTCGTGTGGGCAGGTTCGACGATAGGAGACGTCTGTCCGAGTCGAACCGGAACCATCCGATTTCCTCTGCCACCGAACCCCGGGAATACTGGAGCCGCCAAGTCCCGAACTCCCAGGTGGCCACTGCCTCCGCTCGTCGGATCCGGTACTGCTGGCAAGGAACAGAAACAGTCAGGTGTGGGTGCGGCCGCACCCAGCAACACACAGGGTGGAAACACCACCTCTACTCAAAAACAGCACTGTAGGATTGGGATGTGAGTACTTATCCAACCACGTCCAATACGGTCTTCAGCTGACCTAAGCACAAGCAACAAAGTATTACTTCTCTGAATAACACAACTGGCTGAGTTCGTTACCTCCTTAGTAGAGCGATATCTCGGCAATGAGGTGGAGATGCCGTCCTGCTGATATACCTCCCTGGTGATTGATATCAGCTGTCTCAGGTGATGGGTGACAGCTGTCACCCTGGCTGCTCCTGTGAGGCGGCAGCGCCCTCCGATGTCTGGAGCCCGCACTCCAGGCAGGGCGCCCTCTGGTGGTGGTGGGCCAGCAGTACCTCCTCTTCAGCGGCCCACACAACAATACTCTTCCTTTAAAATGACCCCAACACCATTTCTCTTCCTGTCCTCACCATGGTACAACAACTTGTACCCACCGCTGATGCTCCTGCTCTTACTTCCCTTCCACTTGGTCTCTTGCACACACAATATGTCTACCTTTCTCCTCTCCATCATATCAGCCAGCTCTCTCCCTTTACCAGTCATACTACCAACATTCAAAGTCCCCACTCTCATTTCCACCCTTCTAGTTTTCTTCTTCTCCCGCTGTTCGTGGCAACGTGTTCCTCCTCTTCTTCGTCGTCTTCGCCCAGCAGTAGCCCAGTTTCCACCGGCACCCTGTTGGGCAATAGCACCGGTGGCGGACGTTGTTAACCCGGGCCGCGACCAATCCGGTATGGGAATTCGATTCTGAGTCTGCATAGTTCGGTTGGCTTGTTTTACGCCGGATGCCCTTCCTGACGCAACCCTCCTCATTTATCCGGGCTTGGGACCGGCACTCAGAATGTACTGGCTGCACACCCCATGTGGCTGAGTTAAGCACACAGGCAACAGTGGTAAGGAAAAACTCCCTCTGATGATATTGAAGAAGACAGCTCAAGCAGACCAGATTCAGAGGGGTGACCCTCTGCTTGGGCCATGCTACTGACACACTAGACAACAAATATACAGGAAATCTTGGGAGTCCATGCTGCTGTCCAGGATGGGAGGCCTGCAGAAGAACACACCTACTCCCACCCATGGATGGAGCTGCACCTCACACATTAGCAAAAAATAGAAGCAGGCAGAAGAAAGACTATGAATAAGGTATAATTTGTCAGAATTAAGCAACAGGAAAAACAGAAGATCTACTAAGGTGAAATAGAGATGTAATCGCTCATTTAGGAAACGCCAGAGAAAAGAAATAGGTTTTTAAAGAGTCTTTAAACATCTCTACGGGCAGGGATGATCTAATATTAAAGGGGAAACTATTCCAGAGCCTGGGAGCAGCCGCTGCAAAGGCTCTGTCACCTCTTGTCTTTAATCTGGTTTTAGGCACCCCTAGCAACAGTTTGTCAGGAGACCTTAAGGCTCTGGTTGGGGTGTAAGGAAAAAGAAGCTTTGAAAGATACACAGGGGCCAGGCCATTAGAGGCTTTAAAAACAATTAAAAGAAGTTTAAAATCAACCTGGTAATGGACCGGAAGCCAGAGAAGAGTAGCCAAGGCCGATATAATGTGGTTGGACTTTTTCTTTCCCAAAAGAAGATAACCAGCAGCATTATGAACCTGGAGGCAGTTTAGAGAGGTCTGATCCAAGACAACATACAGAGAGTTACAATAATCAAGTCTGCTTGTGACGAAGGCATGGATAACCTCCTCAAGGTCAATCCTAGAGAAATATGGTTTGGACTTGGCTAGGAGACGGAGGTGGAAGAAACTTCTTCTAACAACAGCACCGATCTGCTTATCAAATGGCTGTCAAGAATCATCCCAAGTTTCCTCACACAGGACTGAATGCTGGAGCCCAGGGGACCCAGGACATCAGCAGAGCAGGCTGTGGAAGTGCTCCCCCCAAACAGGATAACCTCTGTCTTGGATTCATTGAGATTTAATAGGTTTAATAGGCACTCATCCAAGATTTGACCTCACTCAAACAATCGAATAATACATTAGACATTACATTATTGGGTCATTGCCTAATGACCTTAGTGGCAGGTAAATTTGGATATCATTGGCATAGCAAAGGAAAGATCTTTGGTATTTTCAAAAGATACCACCGAGCGGAAACATATACAAAAGGAAAATAGGATAGGACCTAGAATGGAGCCTTGAGGGACTCCATAGGTCAGTGGGGCCACATCTCAAGAAACGTGGCCTAGCTGCACAGAAAAGCTCCTCTCTGTGAGGTAAGAACTAAACTAGGTGAGAGCAGAGCATGTAATGTTCACACACTGCTCGAGACGATGCAGCAGAATCGCGTGGTCCACTGTGTCAAAGGCAGCTGACAAGTCTAAAAGCACCAGGATGGCAGGACTACCTGAGTCAGCAGCTAAAATCAAATCATTAAAAACTTTCAGTAGTGCGGTTTCGGTCTGGGTTTGTCTGGGTTTTGTTTTTCGTCTGGGTTTGAAGCCAGACTGAAACTTTTCATAAATGTCATGCTGGGCTAAAAATGACTACACCTGAATGTAGACCAACACCTTGGATAAAAAGGGGAGTTGAGATATAGGCCTAAAATTTGAAAGGATGGAGGGATTGCCATTTTTCTTTTTAATTAAAGGTTTCACCACAGCATGTTTAAAAGATAAAGGCACACAGCCAGAGGGAAGACTCATGTTAACCAGCAACAAAATAGTGGCTCCCGCCAAATCAAAAACTTCTCTGAGGAGATGAGGAGGAATGATGTCTAAAGAAGGTGGTGGTCAAAATCCACCACCTGGGGAGGTGATGGTCTAGGGGAGGTGACGGTCTAGTGGTTAAGGTGTTGGGCTTGAGTCCAGAAGATCATGGGTTCAAATCCCAGCCTGACTGGAAAATCACTAAGGGCCCTTGGGCAAGGCCTTTAATCCACGATTGCTCCCGGTGTGTAGTGAGCGCCTTGTATGGCAGCACCCTGACATCAGGGAGAATGTGAGGCATAATTGTAAAGCGCTTTGAGCGTCTGATGCAGATGGAAAAGCACTATATAAATGCAGTCCATTTACCATTTAAAGAATAATTTGTAGGATGCAGATGATTGATTACATCAGAAAGCTGGGAGAAGGACAAAGGTCTGACCTGATCGAGGGCAGCAGAACACAGAGAAAAATCAGAGTTTGTGATGGAGCTAACACCTGAATGAGCTGGTATAAGGGCAAACACTTTTGTGATAAAATAAAATTGTAAAAAATTATTTCAGAGTGTAGGCGTTGGTACAAGAGGGGAGACATCACTGGGATTAATAAGAGAGTTCACGACACTGAACAGGACCTGTGGCTTATTGCCATTATTTCTGGCTAAAGTAGAGAAATAGGTTGTTTTGGCAGCTTGGACAGCTTTCTGATAAGCAAACATACAGCCATGAAGAATTTGTCGAGATACAATGAGATGATCTTTTTTCCATTTTCTCTCAGCGCGTCTATGTATGTCTGAGTGCACGCGTTGACTCATTTAACCACGGCTGTGGTTTCAAGAGCCTTGGCCTAAGTGGAGCAACACGGTCCAAAATTTCCGTGCATGTAAAGTTAAAGACAGACAAAATCTCATTGGCACTGAGACCACATTTTCCATCAAGTTTTCACAAAAAAAAGAATCATTAAAAACAACGGGAAACTGTGTGGCAGTCGAAGGGTTAATAGTGTGCTGGAGGCACTCAGGGCAAGTGGTTTATCCAAAGTGAACAGCACAGGTAGATGGTCAGAAATACACAGAGTTGCACAGATTTCCTTAATAGAGACAGATAACCCATAAGACAGCACAAGATCTAAAATATGCCCTTTTTCATGAGTTGGGAACAGACACGTATATTAAAATCACCAGAGATTAAAATCTGATCATATTTCACCACAATCTCGGACAGTCCTTATATATTATATTTTGGTGGCGCAAAGGACAGGAAATGACAGATTCATTTCAAAAAGCTGTAGCTCAAAGCTGCTGTGACTCACTGCTGGCTGAAACAAACTTGTGTGCCAGTGAGTAAACCCACTGTAAATTGTTGTAAACTGTGTGTGAACTGTGCACGGCTGCATGCCAGTGCACAAAGAAAACTTTGAAATGTTCAAAATTTCTGGCACATATTAATGTTGTGCCATTTACATGAACTGGTCGTGAACATTGTGCAACCTACAGTATTTGAAAGCACTAGGTGCCACTGTGTGTCAGTGCGTGTTATTGCACGCAGAACATCTGAACCTGACATTAGATTATGAAGAGATGTTACATCTATAATAAGCATAATTTTACAGATACATTATGTAACTCATAAGAAGGAATGAACATGCAACTGTTTTACCGATCAGTTACAATATATACATTATAAATTACCTTTGAGACAAGATTCCAAACATGTTCTCCACCGCACAGCACACACAAGACAAGCTGCAGCTGTAGCTCATTTCTCTGTGATTCTGGGAGCAATGAGACCATTAGGCCATGGAAGACACTATTATATTTTGGAGGATTCTGGATCATTTCTTAAATCATCTCATATCTGCTTGATGGATCTTGACAAAATTTAAATCACATGTGGGTGTTGTACAAAGAAAGACCCTGTTAGCATTGGATGTTTGGAGTGATCCGTATCAATATGCAGGTTCTGCAGCAGAAACATACAACATCACAATTTAAAACCAGGATCTGGAAGACACTATTTTGTTTCAGATTGTGAATTAAATATCAGATTGCAACATCTTGATCAGTCAGACCATTCTGGATCAATATGCAATTGTTGCATTGTGTTGTGGAATCTGGATCCCGGAAAAGTCTGGCTCATGATGTGAATCACATATATTTTATTTTAAGTCCTCATCAACCTTTGGTGGATATAGCATGGCAGCAAGCGCTACAAAATGGGATGCATTGGCAAACTCGTGCAAGTGTCAAGGTGCTTTTACTGTCATCACAAAGCCCCTACTAGCTGACTTCCTGACTTGGTTCAGGCATACAACAGGAGTATGGGTCCCGTATGTACTGTATGCATTCTTGATTTTTTGCAAGACCCATAGAGTTTGCATGTGCGGGACAAAAAGTTTCCAGGAGCAGTCTGGGACCTTCTACAGCACTACACCCATGCAAGTGATGCCCCAGTCTCAAGCACAATTTTGCCATATTTCTTCCTGTAGACTATAGTCAAGTGTGCTCCGTAATTTTGCTGGCTTTTTTTTTATTTTTGGAAATTTTATGAATCATACATTTTTGGAAAGCTTATGACCTGAGCTTTCTGAAAAACAATGTTGCCAAAATCTTCTAGGTCATCATGGTGGCCATCTTGGATTTTGAAAAAGTGTGTTGTTCCTTTTCCATCCAGAATGTCTTCAGCAAAGTCTGCATTATCTGCTGCAAAGACGACATTTGCAGCTTTCTTAAGGAATGGGGGCACTTACAGGCCTTCAAAATGCTTGGTGTTCTCTACTACTCCATTGGCAAGAGCAGCCTCCAGTTGAAGTGTACGTCCATGTGAAACACACAACCCTTGCTTGTGAAGTAGCTCCAGAATGGTCTTGCTTCTTGTGTCCTGGTGTAATGTAAGGCCCAGCCCAACCACCTGTGGATTTTCTTTTGTTTGATTTTGTTGAAAGGTACCTGAGCTGCTTGGTTTGTAATGTACCTGCCTGTCTGTCTTAAATTCATACATTACAGTTTGGCTCACAGTCAGTGTAGTTCTATCTGCTCTTCTTGTTCTCTCTTCTGTAGCCAATTGTTCAACAGGACCAGTCAGAATCCACCTCATTAGGCTGTAAAGTTCACCCAGAACAGCTGTAGTATCACTACATACTGGTAGATCATCATGATCTGTGACTTTTCCTCCCTTGTTGAAATTGCCAATGCTATTACATGCTGGACTGTATAATTGGATTGTATAATCCTGCAGGTTTTGTCGTCTCTTTCTGCAACACACACTTTACAGCTGGGAGTTCTTTAAGGATATGTCCTTTCAAACATTTTCGGCTGCAGGCCGGGACATGTATACCATATCATCCCCAAGCATGTTTCTGGATGTTATTTCAGTATCTTCCATGGACATGTAGGCCTTTTGCCTTGTTTTCACGTCATCTCAACCATGCTTGCTGCTTGAAGAGGGTGAATTTGAGATGAAATTGTGCTATCAGGTGTGTCTCATGAAATATTGATTGGCCATCATGCCTTATGAGAATGGACATCAATTGCTTGTGCATCAGTAGGGGAGATAGAAGTATGCAGTCTCATTATGACTGCTGGGTTCTGAAATTTTTCAACAGCTGACTTGAGAGTGTCTCCTGCATTATGTGTGCACACTTTGAATAACTTGTCCCGGGTTTCACAATTCCTTTGCTCGCGGAGTGGTGCTCTATCAACCAGACTGGTCAGATTTGTGCAGTTCCTCATCTCCTCAACTTTCCTCTTCCTACCACGTTGTCTTTTGGTGGAAACTGTGGACACGGTCTGCACATGACGTGGTGTTCCCGAGCTCTCTGAATCCGGTTTTTGTTGGTGCCCTCCTGATAACAGTTTCGGTGCCAAAATGCGTGCTGTGTACACAGCATTTCTTTTGTGACATGTCCCAGTCTTCTTTGTAACTCCACATACTTTCCATCACATAAGCTGGATCTCTCTTTGATTACCTCTAGGACTGTCTGGTAGGAATCTATCCTCGATTGTAATATATAAGGGTGTCCTGCTTTGTCATCACACTGACATATTATGCAGAGATTCCATGTGGTTGTTTCTTCATCCGTTTGCCCTGCTCCTAGCTTGTGCAGGTGCAGCAAATTACTCATGTTATCTGTAAACATATAGTAGAACATATTTTGAGCATATTGGTAAAATAAGTTGATCTTTTGATGATATTTTAGTATCATGTAAAGTTGATGCATAATGCTCATATTACAACCCCAATTCCACTGACATTGGGACGTTGTGTAAAATATAAATAAAAACAGAATACAATGATTTGCAAATCCTCTTCAACCTATATTCAATTGAATACACCACAAAGACAAGATATTTAATGTTCATACTGATAAACTTTACTGTTTTTGTGCAAATATTTGCTCATTTTGAAATGGATGCCTGCAACACATTTCAAAAAAGCTGGGATAGTGGTATGTTTACCACTGTGTTACATCACCTTTCCTTCTAACAACACTCAATAAGCGTTTGGGAACTGAGGACCCTAATTGTTGAAGCTTTGTAAGTGGAATTCTTTCTCATTCTTGCTTGATGTACACGCTGTCATATACGCCGGTCCAGAGCATCCCAAACATGCTCAATGGGTGACATGTCCGGTGAGTATGCCGGCCATGCAAGAACTGGGACATTTTCAGCTTCCAAGAATTGTGTACAGATCCTTGCAACATGGGGCCGTGCATTATCCTGCTGCAACATGAGGTGATGTTCTTGGATGGATGGCACAACAATGGGCCTCAGGATCTCGTCACGGTATCTCTGTGCATTCAAAATGCCATCAATAAAATGCACCTGTGTTCTTCGTCCATAACAGATGCCTGCCCATACCATAACCCCACCGCCACCATGAGCCACTCGATCCACAACATTGACATCAGAAAACCGCTCACCCACACGACGCCACACACGCTGTCTGCCATCTGCCCTGGACAGTGTGAACCGGGATTCATCCGTGAAGAGAACACCTCTCCAACGTGCCAAACGCCAGCGAATGTGAGCATTTGCCCACTCAAGTCGGTTACGACAACGAACTGGAGTCAGGTCGAGACCCCGTTGAGGACGACGAGCATGCAGATGAGCTTCCCTGAGATGGTTTCTGACAGTTTGTGCAGAAATTCTTTGGTTATGCAAACCGATTATTTTGGTAGCTGTCCGAGTGGCTGGTCTCAGACGATCTTGGATGTGAACATGCTGGATGTGGAGGTCCTGGGCTGGTGTGGTTACACGCTGGTCTGCGGTTGTGAGGCTGGTTGGATGTACTGCTAAATTCTCTGAAACGCCTTTGGAGACGTCTTATGGTAGAGAAATGAACATTCAATACACGAGCAACAGCTCTGGTTGACATTCCTGCTGTCAGCATGCCAATTGCACGCTCCCTCAAATCTTGCGACATCTGTGGCATTGTGCTGTGTGATAAAACTGCACCTTTCAGAGTGGCCTTTTATTGTGGGCAGTCTAAGGCACACCTGTGCACTAATCATGGTGTCTAATCAGCATCTTGATATGGCACACCTGTGAGGTGGGATGGATTATCTCAGCAAAGGACAAGTGCTCACTATCACAGATTTAGACTGGTTTGTGAACAATATTTGAGGGAAATGGTGATATTGTGTATGTGGAAAAAGTTTTAGATCTTGAGTTCATCTCATACAAAATGGGAGCAAAACCAAAAGTGTTGCGTTTATGTTTTTGTTGAGTGTAATATAAGCATATCTTACCTGTACACTGATAGTAACTTTTAAATATTTACCACTTTTACAGATTGCTTTGTTGCAGTAGGCTGTAGCCCAAGAAAGAGCTTTGTGTTGTTAACTTATCAATATAAAATGACTATTAGAGCTAATATTTTAGTGATAATATTGCACATATATACACAGTTATAGGTGGCACCACCTACAGTTAACCTATTTTCAATATATTTGCTATCAAAGCCAATCAATTTTGGTTATGGTTAGGTGTGATTCCTTGTGAATTAGAAAGCAAGTGAAAAATCAAGTTTTTTTTAGTCATTATATTGAAAAGTCAATATGGCTGCCAAAATGACCTTAAAAAATTTGGCAACTTTGGTTTTTGGAATCCTTATTTTATAAGCTTTCTAAAAATGTATAATTTATAGAATCTCCAAATTATAGTGCACAACATAGCAGACCTGACTACTAACAGTAGTAGTACTCTCTGCAGGTTGTGAGTGAGGCTCAAGTCGTGCACATGAGCACATGTTCAGTCGTGCACATGGGCACAGGTTGCATTGTGCACATGACCACAGTGTATTCTTATGCAGTTGTGCACATGAGCACTCACTGACATGAACACATTTTGCCTTGTACATATGAACATGTTTAGTCGTGCACATGACCCTTAATTGGAGTAGGCGGGTACAGAAAATGGATGGATGGATGGATGGATGCAGGTTTAGTCGTGCAAACAAACACAAACTACCAGGGGCAGTGCTAGTTAGTGGGAAGCCACAAACCTGACCTGAGGAGGGTTTGACTAATCTACCAACACCAGCACAGCTCATTATTTGTAATCTGACAACATAACATACGTAAGAGTCATGTCAGATCCCGCTTTTTAGATACACGGCACACGCTCACCCTCCGATGAGTGTGTTTGTGTAAAAACCAGCTCTCCGTCTCTGGGATCCGACCTTCGTGTCTTCACGGGTATTACCCGGCAGGGCTGCACAAAGGCTGTTCAAGCTGGTGGCGAGGAGATTCGTCTAGCTGCTCACTGCCTCCATCCGGACGTCGACCCCGCTGAAGCTGATCTCGCACCCCGGTCGAATAGCCTTCCCAGGAACCAGGATACGAACCGGCCACGCCCGTTATCAGGGCTCTTGGAATGTTGCTAGATTTTAAATTTAGTGACTCATACAGTGAGTCCCCAGGATGTGTTATTTTCATTAAAAAAACCAGACTAACCTTTTAGAGCCTTTTGATGTTGTACACCCAATAAACTTTAACTTTTACACCTTAAGAAGCATCAATAATCCAACGTCCGAGCCTTAACACTTTAACTGCATGCTTGGAAATTTATTGCAGGTTTTGCAAGTGCCAATAACATAATCAACATAGATTATATGGTGATAATTTCACAATAGTAATTCAAATATAATTAGAATAATGATTGGCAGAGATTTTTGTTTTTAATTCAATAATTCTGACTGATCTTACTTTGACTGGGACTGGATTGATTTCTCAACAAATTTTCCTAGGAGTGAGGGAAGGAGGTTTTTGAGGTTAAGGTCCCCAGCTCAATGAACTTGATTTCCTCTTCATCAGCTATTAGTCGTTAGCTGACCACGATCCTTGTGTGATATTGTAATCCTTCAGGAAGTTAATCCACATAAGAATTTATTCCGTCTTCAATCAACCAAAAGTTGATCTAATCCATTCTGGTATGCTGTGATGTTCCTTGAGAGAGAAATCGTTGAACATTCCCCACTCAGACTTAAGGCCAGTGGTTATTCTCCATTGTTCTGCTACTCTGTGACTGGACGGCCTGAGTGGGAGTTGAAATCTCTCTCAAATGATCTTTTATGGCTCCAATCCTCTCACTCCATGATTCCAATTGATGCTCACAAGATGGTCAAGTCTTGTGATTTCCTCGTAGCAGGGGAGTAGTGGCAACAGTACCTCTCCCTGGAAGAATAACCCCGTTTCCTGGTGTTTCAACAAGTTATATATGTTCTTGACTCCAGTCGTCCTCAGATGATCTTGGTTACCATGGGGACGCTGTTGACTCAAAACC
Organism: Thalassophryne amazonica; assembly: GCF_902500255.1. Classification (NCBI taxonomy): domain Eukaryota; kingdom Metazoa; phylum Chordata; class Actinopteri; order Batrachoidiformes; family Batrachoididae; genus Thalassophryne; species Thalassophryne amazonica. The sequence continues at coordinate 8,039,214 of NC_047120.1, forward strand.
TCCTCCCTTCTCCTTCTGCTTTACTGGAAATTCCCGCAGCCCCTACCAGTAACTTATTTCTCAAGTTCCTCTTTTCTGTTAACACTTCAGCTTTTCCGAGAATTCATTCTTTTAAATCATTTCTTCAAAATCACATCAATCATATTCAATCATTTCATTACAACTCTCTTTTACATAAGAACAATTCATATGATCATATACAAACATGTTCATTCCTTATTATTCATTTAATTTTTACCAACATCTTAATCATTTGATCAGTTGTTCAACATCAGCTTTTCTTGCTCTACTTGCGACATCTTCTTCACTTCCTCTTTTTCTCTGACTCTGCACTCTTTATGAAAAACAACTCATATAATCATTCATTTCACTTATTCGTAAAATACATTTTCTAATCAACTCTTAATTTTAACACATTAATACTTCATTTGATCATACTTGTCATGTTAGAATCATTCTTAGACATATTCCCTCGTCTTCACCACCGAGTTCATTCCGTGGGCCTCCCCATTTACAATGGAAAAGTCCGGTATGACCTCACTTACTCCTGGAAGGTACCAAACACTGTGCAGTTTAATCCAACAGCATGTATATTAATTCCATGGCACGTATTATATTCCAAGATGAAGCTGAAAGCAAGCTTAAAGTCATATTTCCTGACAGTCATTACAGGTTTCAGTTACAGGTTTCCAGAGGTGGGACAAAGTCAATGTCAAGTCATTGTCAAGTCATCAATCTGCAAGTCCCAAGTCAAGTCTCAAGTCAGCTTGCAAACAATTGGTGGTCATTATGACTTGAGACTTGAGAGTGACTTGATGGTGTCCCACCTCTGCAGGTTTCACTCTGGATAGAACATTGCTATGCAGACCTTGAAGTGCAGTAATGTCAGCAAGTTAGTCCAAAATCACAACATCAAACATGCTCACCTGTAACATCACTGTGGATACTACTGTAGTAATGCAGTCAGTGCAAAGAAGCCTGTTGAGGAAATCTCTTAACTTAAAGTATCCAGCAGTTGCTCACTGGAGAGCAAATAATAATTATTGCAAAGCACTTTGAGCATCTGATGCAGATGGAAAAGTGCTATATAAATGCAGTCCATTTATTTATTTTATTTATTTAGACGGAACTGAATTGCTGAAGCACATCTCAGCACAGTTTCTCACAAGGTAAATGATCAGGCTGTATATGTGTAAATAGAAATACATGCCATATTAAACTGCATCAACAGAATACCAAAGTAATATAAGGTTATTTCAGTAGGGAAAACACTTGGCCACAGAACAAATCGAGCTTTTGTGATGCTGAATTTCCAGAAAGCAGAGATATGAAATGCAGCACAGCTCTGCCTCAAGCCTGGAAAGTACTACATCAAACAACAACCCACTGGTGTCATTACTGCAGGAGCTGAACATGCAGACCACTGCATCAAAGAGGGTCTGTGTAGTGAATGAGCTCAGGGCCCTATCTGCAGCTGGACATGAGGGAGCCTTGCAGGCACTTGTGACCCACACAGAGCCGCTGGTCAGAGTGATGTCAGGTCTGACAATGTCAATGGGTGGTCTTTGCTCAATAGGCCAGGTTTAATCAGGTGAGGTCTGGGAGAATGCACTGGTGTCCCATAGTGCCCCCTCTACCACACCAGGTAGCCACTTTCATGGGTCCTTCATGGCAGCCTCAGAGGTAGGCAACCAGATTGGTATCATCAACAATGATACACTTCTGTGCTAGATCATGCCCAGAGAAAAGCTCCACATGGCCCAAATGCAGTAGTGGCATTCCCTGACAATGCAACCGATTATTCCAATCTGAATCTCCCTAAGGGCCCTTTCACACATAACACGAAGTTGGGTGAAAGAGGCAGAAACTGACTGAAAATGGGCAAAAAAAACTGAATTGGGGAACCACGCAAAATTCCAGCCGCTGTCAGGACGGACACACGGTCGGACAGGTGTGAACGATCCTGTGACATCGATTTTGTGCACATTCATTAGCACGTGCACAAACACAGTGTGAGTATGTGAAAGGTGCTTCCGCTGCTGCACTCACACAGCAGCGGAAGAAATCACGTTAAACATATGTACATAAATCAACAAATATGTGTAAGGACAAAATCATGAGAGAACACAGAACATTATAAAAATAATTAATGTACCGTTTAAATGTAAGACAGTCATGTTACTGGTAATGACTGTTTTCATTGTAAAAATAAAATAAAATAAAAACACAAAATAAAAATTTTTTAAAAGCAGTTTACTTTTACTGTTTTGGCACTCTGGCAAAACAATTTCCTTCAGGATTAATAAAGTTCTTATTGTTATTCGTCTGATGTGTAATTGATGCCTGATGACGTGACGGTCTGTGTTGGAAATGATGAAGCAAATGGATTGCGTTTTGTCTGTTAAATTAATTAATTCCTGTTATAAAGAGCAGACAATACAAGAATTAATGTCCCTCTGTTCCCTGTTCCGCTGTACAGGAACCATGGCCATGGACATAAACAAGGAATTAATAAACTGATATGATTGATGCACTCATTTCATGAACACACCAGCCAGCTCCGCGTGTCCAGCAGGGTTGCTAACGTTGGGATCTTAGCTGGAATGAGACTACGCGCACATGGCGCGTGTACCGAAACATTTTTGTCCCCCTAATTAAAAAAACAGTGCTCCTTTACTAATGAAATAATAATAGATGGAAAACTGTGTTTGATTCTTCTCCTCTCCACATTCATTATCCTTCCTTTTTCCAAAATATTTCAGTAAGCTCATCTACAGGCATGTAAGAGGCAAATAATGAAAAAATGCTTAAAGTGGCTGATACTGTGGCAAGTGGCAAGCTGACACTGAAACAGGAAGTGCCAAATTTGGAGTCCACAGTGAAACAGGAAATCTCAAAAGTTGAACACTTCCTGGCATGGGTGGAGCTAGAGGGGAGGCCAGGGTGGCACAGGACCACCTTAAAATCTGATTGGACACCCCAGGTGCCACCCCATATTGACTGACATGTCATGGCACCGCACATCTGGTTTGAAAAGAGTCAGCTGCTTTTTGAAATCTGTGACACATATTGACTGCTACGCCCAAAGCTGAAGGTTTTTAGCCATGCTAATGCTCTCCAGAACCATTTTCTGCAGTGAATTTGCAAGGAGAGTTAGGGAGGATGGAGGCAGTGGTAAATCTGTCTTCATCTGCCAGCAACTTCTGTTCCCGTGTGAGTCTTCTCCAAAACTGGAGAGAAGAGGAACACAGTCTGAGCTGAACACAGCCCCTTGGGTTCACGGCTGGTTGTCACTCAAAGCCCAATGATGCAGTCGCGTGTCACGTAGCTGTCCGCTCATTTGCCGCACTGGACGCTGACTACCGCATCATATAGGGTTTATATGGCATCTATGCAAGACGGCGCTTTAGTGAGCGTTTTTAAACTCTGTAGTGCCGGCATGTGTACACTGCTGCATGGTGATCCCACCTCCAGAGGGACATGCAGGCAAGCAGTACGCTGCACGCGCTTGCACATCTGATTTTACAGCTGTAATGATCATAATGTCCCATATACATTGTGTAATGCGAGGGAATGCCAATGTATGTGTTACATGATGTCCATCATGGACATGAAAGGCTGTCCAGATATGCCCACAGTGCTGGACAGCAATCGCACTGCACTCTGGCCGCCATTTGAGTATTTTCCACCTCAACAATGTTGGACTGGATTGAGGGGTGGAGACACATGACACACTGTGTTGTTGGGGGATATATTGATTCCTTATGCCTGATTGTTTAATTAGAATAATTGCTGTGATCATGGGCAGCACGGTGGCTTAGTGGTTAGCACTGTTGCCTCACAGCGAGAAAGTCCTGGGTTTTCTTCCCACCTGGTCCTTTCTGTGTGTAGTGTACATGACCTCCCTGTGTTCATCTTGGTTCACACTGGCTGCTCCATCGTTCTCCCGCTTCCAGAGACATGCAGGTTAGGTGAACTGGTGACTCCAAACTGACCATAAGTGTGAGTGAGAGTGTGAATGTGTTTGTCTGTCTATGTGTATCTGTGGCCGTTGCAGGCTGAACCCCGTAGTTTTGCTCAGTGACTGCGCCTCCTGACATTCAACTGGAATAATTATTTTTAGAAAATGAATGAATGAACGAATGTTGAGGGAAGGGATTAGTTCCGTGTCAGTAAACTCCCTCACAAGAGAGACAGAAATATCAGGAGTGGATGTGGACTCTAGAGGGAGCCACCCACAAATAAGGGAAGAAGAGAAGGAGTTTAAAAAATTGGATGCTTTTGAAGCTTTTGAAGATATTGTCTGGATGATGGAGAAGTGGGCTTGTACCCAGATGATCATCTGTTCAGTTCCCTGATCAGACAGGAAGGAACCCTAAGGTGCCCGTGACTGAGGTCCCTGAGCTCCTCCCTGTGTGGCACTCTGCCCTTTCAGCGTCCGCTATATCTCTCCATTTCATTCCTTTCTTATCACTCTTTAAATTTCTATCTTCTTTCTTTTTTCTGAACTTTTATTTTCTTTTTAATCACATGCTTTCAGTCTTTTCACACCTTGCAGGTTCCAGTTTGTCATTTGTTTCTTTGCCATAACCTTATTGCTTTTCCTCTTGAAACCTTTCTGAGTCTTGTACCCTCCGAGTCTGACTGATACGACTGTCAAATCCTTCCCTATTATCTAAAAAAGTTTTTTTTTAAATCTGTTTTTCTCCTAAAGTGAAACAGGTAAAACAAATCACTGCAATCACTCTTGCTTTTACAGCATACATTTATAGGGGGGCGGTGATTGGATTTTCATGCCATAAGCCTGTCTGTGTGAGTAAGAGGAGATCTTCAGACCCACATTTAAAATCGACGACCCTGTGCCATATCCATCTAAGCCATGGGGTTATATTCAGTAAACCACCTGCTCAATCAAAGCCGACACGACAAGCTTTATGTCTTTGTGTTGAAGTCGAGGAAAGGAAAAACAATTAGAAACGACTAATTAAATGTCCTTTCATTAGTTCAGGTTGACTGAAGCCGCAGCGTGTTAGGCTTAGAAAAAGAAAAAAAAAGCCCAAATGTCACTCACAGTGTGGTTCTGACACCTACATGGCCCAACGTTTGATTGATGAACATATATGGTCGCTCAGGCAGCAAACATACAACCAAAAGGTCTACATAAGTGTTTCTGTAGAGCACTCGAGATAGAACCCATAGATTTATGGACAATCCAATGGACAATTTGATTTTGCTGTGTTTCGATACCGATCCAGTTCTGACTTCATGCAATTTCTCATTCCTTTATCATTTGTTGTAGGCCCAGTGGCTAAGACTACTCAGGACCTTCTGCTAAGCAGGAGTGAGCACATATGCACATTATGCATGTCAGGGTTTCAGCAGAAGACAAAGATGATCATTCATTTTACTTGATGTTATACCAGATCCTGTGAGACTGTAAGATTTTCAAAACATTTTATTCGAGATAGTTTCAAGGGTAAGTATGATGTTCATTTCCTCTGTGTATCAGAGTCCCAGTGGCAGACGGACCCAAATTGCACAACTTGAAACAGGAAGGTTAAAAAAAAAAAGTAGTCAGTCTTTAATCTTCACTTGTACGGTGTCGAAAACGGCTTCGGCAGAAAAACAGTAGGTATGAAGTGAAAATCAAAGAGAAACAAAAAATCCTGACTAGAGGAGAAGAGAGGCAAAGTGAAACGCTAAGACATAAAGCGCAAAGTGGCAAGTGACAGCAGAAAAGACACCGTCTATATACATGAGGGAAGGTGAGAATCAGGAGGCACAGACATGATATATACGTATTACTGCAGAGCAGGTCGGGGCTCTGAGATGAGAAGCACAAGATGAAGGTAGACAAACAAAACATGAATAAAGAAAAAGTCAACAAAAAAGGTGCAGAAAATTGACAAGAACATGAACTGAGCAGCCCACCAGGATATACTGGCTTGGAACCCATGACTGCTCCTCAGGACTATACCCCTCCAGGCACGGCCCTGGGAACTGTCCACGACGGTCTTGATGTGAAATGCGCTCCTCAGGTCCTTGAGCTGCAGTATGCAGTGGGACTAATCACCTTGGAGATGGGAAAGTGTCAGATAAATTCAGGAGCCAAATTCTGCACCAGCTTTTGAAGATGGCGTGTAGAAAGCCACACCGGGTGAAAGTCAGCCTGGTTTAATCAGGCCTCTTGTTACAGCAAAGGGAGCTGTGGAGATGAGCCTGACGGGCACTGAACCAAACACAACGACAACGGAGAACCAATAATAGCACCGAATAATGGAAAGATATTTATGGAATCACCATATGATGAATTATTTGGCAGCTTTGCTCACTGAACACAATTCAAGTTCATCAATACAGTAAGAAACTACAGCAGTTTTTAAACCAGATGTTGTTTGATGAACTGAAGGCTGTATTCCAAATACTAATAATGATATTAGTTCTAATTGCTAAACTGAATGGGCACGGCAGTGATGTGACGTCTGAGTTCCGTTCTCCAGTGTTCTTTGTGAACACCCTACATGCAGCCAGCTGGATCGCACCGCAGACCACTTTTGTCCTGCCAGACGTGTGCCAGCATGCCGTCCACAGCCACAGCCCAGAGCACGAGTCAGACAAACTGGAGTTTAGGTTTCCAAGGGTTTAGGAACTGACAGTGAGTAGAGCCAGCCTTTTGGAGGAAACTTGCCAGGGTGTAGATAAATGGCACAGTCAAACTGTTTTTGGCAGTAGAGGGGTAGAATTGACCTTCCTAAAAACCTCTTTAAGGTTGTGATATCAATGTGAGACATTGGTGAGGCCTGGATATGTTCTGTATCCAGACCTCACCATCCAGTAAGGAACTGACAGATGAAGCAGGTCTACAGGGAGTTAAAAGGTCCAAATGCCAGTAAATAAAGCTCTCTGGAGGCCAGTCAATGTGTGGATGGTGATCCTTGACAATCCTTGAGTCTAATCCTTGAGTCTGGTCTGCTTGAGGTTTCTTTGTCTGGTCTGCTTGAGGTTTCTTTGTCTGGTCTCCTTGAGGTTTCTTTGTCTTGTCTCCTTGAGGTTTCTTTGTCTGGTCTCCTTGAGGTTTTTGTCTGGTCTGCTTGAGGTTTCTTCCTCAGAGGGAGTTTTTCCTTACCGCTGCTGCTCTGGGGGTTTGTAAGGTTAGACCTTACTTGTGTGAAGTGCCTTGAGGCAACTCTTCTGTTGTTATTTGGCGCTATATAAATGAAAATAAATTGAAATTGAAAGTTGAACCATGGTGAGTGCTGTAGTGCCTGATAAATGTAGAGTAGGAGTTGTTCAAAGTCAGCTTCACTGGAGAGGGCTTCTGGGAGACTCAGCACAAAATAGGACAGTCCAATACACTGAAACAATTAACTAATAGTTTGTCCATGAAGTTCTGACAGCACTGATGTTCATCAGGAGTGAGTTTGGGGGGGTTGGGGGGGTATTAATTGCCTTTTTTGTTGTTTGTGTATTTAATGATGCAGAATGAGAAGCTGTATGTATGAAGCCATATATGCTGCATTCCAGTTACCTCAGACGCCGTAAGTTGCAACTAGGAAGTTAAATGCATAAAAGACACAACATCATGAGTCTGAAAACAGGGTGGACACCTCGAAGACCCTGGTCAGACTGGGGCTGGCAGTCCAGCTCACTTTCTAGCATTCAGACCTGTTTTTTCAAATCAGGCTCATCCTGCACACACATCCATTGTGTGTGTGTGTGTGTGTGTGTGTGTGTGTGTGTGTGTGTGTGTGTGTGTGTGTGTGTGTGTGTGTGTGTGTGTGTGTGTGTGTGTGTGTGTGTGTGTGTGTGACATGTGGAAACAATGCACCCAATGGATTTTCTTGGTGAAAAGGCACTGCAGCAAAAGAAGAGTGTTTGCTGTCCTCTCCACTGCAGGACTTGTCCATCCCGCTGATGTGTGCACAGCCCGGCTGTAAAGGCACAGTCGGGCTGTGCACACACGTCAGTGGGCTGGGCGTGTTCACAGCCCGGCCGTGCATTTGTGCACGGTGTGTGGGTGCTGGCCTGGCTACAGAGCTGGGTGACTGGAGGCTGCTGGACTCACTTGGCCACTTCCAGAAGTGCTGTTCCTCCCCAATCATATATATGTCATCCCCTCACAAGTTGTCTCACATTTTGTGCACGTTCTCAGTCACAGAGACTACACGGAAAGAGGTACAAGACACGTGCACCCGACTACTTGGTGAGGACATTTGTCACGTGAATTTTATGGTCTGTTCACAAATCAAGTAACACACCAGTGCCACCCTGTGGCTCAGGCGAGGGGACAGCAAACGGCTGTTAACAGGTGCAAACGGCAAGCAAAATTATGCAAATTGCCTCACCGATGCCATTTGCAAGTTACCGCAGACCAGTGAGATATGAGCCTTACTGCCCCAAATAGAAGCATTCAAGTACATGTGGGTTTTGTTCATGAGTGGGGGTAAGATGGATAGATGGATTGGGGCTGAACCTCTGGTTCTGCAAATGCTATACTGGATCATTGTGGTGATGAAAGAGCTGAGCAAACAAATTTTTGTCAACAGATTTTGATAAATGCTGTGAAGTAATGTAGTGTAGATTCGCAAAACATTATGCTCCTCTTCCGAAAGCATATGACATGGAATTTCAAAATCAATTACTTATTTTAAACAATGTGTTATCAGTGATTTACAGGTCTCTATATCAACATGAAATAAAAATCAGCTCAACCAACACCAAAAAAACACCAAATACTGCCAGTTTACCTTTTGTATGTTTAAATGAACGAACATAACAAGGTGTCATGGGTGTTGTGTGGGCCGCTGAAGAGGAGATACTGCTGGCCCACCACCACCAGAGGACACCCTGCCTGGAGTGCGGGCTCCAGGCACAAGAGGGCGCTGCCGCCTCACAGGAGCAGCCGGGGTGACAGCTGTCACTTATCACCTACGACAGCTGTCACCAATCATCTGATCTTCAGTAGTATATCAGCAAGACGACATCTCCACCTCGTTGCCGAGATATCGCTCTACCTAGGAGGTAAAGTGCTCAGCCGATTGTGTTGTCTTCCCGACAATAATACTTTGTTGCTTTGTGTGTTTAGTAGCAGACAGTGAGTATTTACAGCTGGAGACTGTGTTGGACTTTTTCCCTACCTCTTTGATAAGTACTCACACTCCTGCACTTACCAGTTTCTGATGAGAGGTGGAGGTGGTTTTCCCACCATACGTGTTGCTGGGTGCAAACGCATCCACATCTAACTGTTTTTTGTTCCTCGCCAGCAGTACCAGATCCGACAAGCGGAGGCAGTGGCCACCTGGGAGTTCGGGACTTGGCGGCTCCAGTATTCCCGGGGTTCGGTGGTGGAGGAAATCGTGTGGTTCCGGTTCTGCTTTGGACGGACATCTCTTATCTTCGAGCCTGCCCACGTGACACATTTTTGTGAATTGACTTCATTGCTTACTATTGTGATCTGCCGTGTTTGTTGTGCTTATTCACAACAGTAAAGCGTTGTTATTTGACTTCCTCCATTGTCCGTTCATTTGCGCCCCCTGTTGTGGGTCCGTGTTCCTACACTTTCACAACAATGGGTCACGTTTTGATGTTTGAATATATTCTCTGCATTGTTTCTATTTATGCTGTTATTACATCCACCAAGGAAGTAATAACATCACCTGGGTTTATTTATTTGTCTGTCTGTCTGCCTGTCTGTCTGTTAGCAATTTTGCTCTCATTCTCCTTGTTATTCTATCTCTAGCATATTGTTTGCTACATGTATTTCATTGTTCTTTAGCCTGTGTGTTCATGTGATTGTGAATGCTTCCTCTCTCTCTCTCAACCTGGTCTCTGGCTCCCTCTGGTGTCTTCACATATTTTCAGTCAGAGTCTTTTTGGTAATTGGCTCAAACTGCTCTCATCTCTCTCCAGTATTTTAGTGTCTTCCTGTCTTATTGTCTTTGGTGGATTGTTTGGATTGTTGAGTGCCTCCAAATCCCCAGCGAGTTTCTGCTGTGTCATGGCATGTTCCAGTTACTGCTGTTACAGACCTTTGCCATCCTGTGTTCCAGGACGGCAAAGCACACTTTGTACTCACTGTTACATTGGGAGGGTGTAATGACAAGGTGAATGTAGTTTAACCAATTATATTGTACACTGGCTGTAACTGCCCAGAATGTGTGAATACGGTATTGGGTAGTAAAAGACACTGTCAAGCCTCCTTCTGTAAGTGTGGAAGTATGCAGGTTTTCTTTCAGTTGTGTTTTTTCTGTCAATGACTGTGAGTTATTATTGCTTGTCACAGAAAATATTTTCTGTTTTGTCCTCTGTAGTTATGGCAGAGTCTATGCAACAGCCGATCCATATCACCACACGATCGGTCCTGCAGCCACATACAGTGTGGGAACCATGGTAAGTTCTGATGTACACAATCCAAACATCAGGTACTCAGAACAGTTCCAGCAGGTTCTGTTTCTGTAGGCTCTTTATATCTTCTTCCTAAAACTGTGCCATGGTCACAACCCTGTTCCTAGAGATCACGTTCATGTTTTCCAGCTCTCCCTGCTCCGCCCTCTTCTAATTATGTCCAGTGTACTCAGGTAATCACTGCTAGGAAACACCAGACGACTCACCAGCTTTGGCTGCAGCAGTTACATGTAGAAAACATGCAGGGCAGGTGACCTCCAGGAGCAGGGCTAGTAGCCCTGTTTTAGACAGTACACATTTAATGACACTGAAGAGCAATTTTAGCTCACAACAGGAAGAATAAATAAATTAAAAGATGTAATAAAACAAAATGTCTGAACTATTTACAGCAAATATGAAAGTACATATTTTGCTAAGCTGGTTAAAAGGACAGTGGTTCCTGTACAGTCTTTAGACTTCCTGTCCTGCATATTTTATTTTAAGTCTGCTCTTTCATAACCCAGACTTGACTGGTTACTGTCACCCTACGGTGACATTAGTTGCACAAGGGCAGCAATTAGTTCACATTTGTTGCTTGACGGGTGTTCCCAGGGTGTGGCCAACTTGTGGTTACTTGGTGTTACAACACAGTCACCATGAGTCTTTCCTCCGTGCTCGACCTATTGATTTGTTTCAGTACAACGTGAGTCACAGTAATGTTTCTGTATCGCTAGTTAGCCACATCATAGGCCACATCATAGGTATTGTCTGGTTACAAAAACAAAGATTCCAGAGTTAAAAGTATTTATTACTCATTACCTTTTACAAAACATAAGAAAAAATTCCAAGCAAACATCGAGTGTATTCCGCCATCTTGGATCATTTTTTCAAGGTCAGCAACCAATCAATGTCACGCTGCCTTCACCCGGACCGGCAGTCACCCTGTTGCATGTCTCAACATTTACACAAAATTGACTGCTCATCTGTTTTGGCCCCGTCTAGCTGGCAGAGCAAAAACTTGTCTCTCGTTGCTGTAAAACATCCACTCTGTTTGAAAATGAACAGCAGCTGGTCGCTTTGCCTCTGTCTCATGTAGCTAATCTGACCAAAAGGTCAATTAGATGCGTTCATTTGATCAGGTGGACCTGCTGTAACTTCCATCTACACCTGATTTGGCTAATCAGGTGTAGATGGGCAAGAATATGACTGAAAGTATGTTGGGCATGAAAGACTTAGTATTGGAGCCACCATCATCCTTCTCCAGCTCAATGACCTGTGGTTGTTCTTTGCCTGTGTTTAATGACTTTAATGTTCAGTGTGAATTGTTGCCACTTCAGTAAATGAAAAAGGATCTCTCAGACTCCCTGAACATTTCCATTGGCCTGAAGCCGTTTGCTTGAAATCTGACCTGAGACCACAGGAAACAGTGTCTGAAAATTTCAACGGGGAGCTCGTCAAATGGCTAATGTTTGTTTTTAGCTAGCTTTGCAGCTAGCATCAAAGATGAAAACAAAGGGAAGCCACGCTGGTGATGTCGTGGAACACTAACGTTACAGACCGCGTGTGCAGACAGTGTGATGCAGCACTTTAGCTCCAGACAGAAGAGGGTTAACGCAGAGCGCTGATGCGCATCAAATGCTCCACGGCCTTGCGGTATATCTCTGAGTGCAGCTGCTAGCTAAAAGCCTTCATTAATTATGACCGTTTTCCTCTTCATTTACTTAACTCAAACAGTGGCCTGTGGTTTCCTCTGCACTTTATGCTCTTTTTCTTCAAAATTGTCCTCCTTTTTTCCCCCCATCTCCACCCAGACATGATGATTCTTACTGTACTCAAAAGTAAATAAATCTAAATTCCACACTCCAAGAACACAGTTTGTCAGGTGTTACATTAAAACTACGAGACTTTAAGTCAACTCAGATCTAATTTGTACTGAGTTTGTGAAGTCAGCTGGGTAGGATCAAAAGGTTCTCATTGGAGGAGACATTTACATGTCATCATGACTCATGCAGTCTCCTCCTGAGTTTCATGTTTCTGTTCAAACTATGTTGCAGTTTTCTTTTTACTCTCATTTGTCTGGTAGATGGTTTCTTGTTGTTTATTTGTTTGTTTGTTTGCTTCCTTGTTTGTTTTGCCAGTGCATTATTATTATGTGGTGTACCCCAAGGCACAGTTCTCAGTTCAGTCCTGTTGCTATTTTACATTCTTTCACAAGCCCACATCATCGATTCATTGAGTGGTGTTTCTTTCCGTATTTAGTCTAATGCTGCTCATTGTTCATTTAAACCCCATCAACTATGAGGTGAAGTGTGGGCGAGTTCTTGGCCTTCTCCAGCTGCTGGAGTCCTCATCACTGAGATACCTACGTATGTGGTGGATGATACACAGAGGAAACACACCACATGGACAAAATGTAGGTGCTAATGTTGCTCCAGAATGCGAGTGAAAATCGTCATCTAAGACTCTTAGCAGCCATTTCTTTAACAAAAAGTCATTCCAGCATTACACAAAGAGACTTGGTACCAAAGACATCCAGTCGTCACTTTAGGTCACTCGTTAGCATCCAAGTCTCACAACCATAGAGTAAGACAGATTAATGATGTGACTGAAGCAAAGATTTGGTTAAGAGTAAGTTGCAAAAGCAGTTGAGTGCCCATGATGCAGGTTTTCAGTTCCTCACACCGACCTGTTTTCTTTAACCAGTAAATGAGGCAGAAATTATCCTCCACTCTGGCACGTATTCTCATCTCAGGAGACACATTTAATCAGTACCTCTCTTTTGTTGTCATCGTTATGTCACTTAGTCACAGCCGTTACTTCTGTTTGAAAAACTTTTCAGAGTTTAGAGCTCTGGGCTGGAGATGAAAACAAATTACTTCAACTCGATGTTTACACCTTGAAGCAGATCAGTTTGAGTTTGAGCCCAGCTTCAAGCCCGTTTTCACTCCATCCAAACATTGCTCATGTTGTCTCTCCACCACTGACTTCTTGTCGGGTCTGTGAATTATTTTCGTCATCATTCACACTTGTGGCTCTGTGACCTTGCACACTACCACACCACTGGATGGCCTCTGAGATCTTTAAAGCAGAGTCGTGCAGTTCTGTGCATCAGAATGAAGCTCCATGGTGAAGGTGCATCCCAGTTACTGTCAGATTGTGGAATATTTCCCCCCTGAAGTTGCATCATGTTGACTTTGGGGAATAATTAAACTATTTAGGCTGGAAGGGCTAGCCTAAATATAATTATTATTTTTTTCTGATAAAACATAATAAAAACATGCATTTCCCACCCTTCTTTTGAGTTTTTTTTTATTTTTGGTAATTAATAAATTGATAAAATAAAGCAGGGGTGGTGGCCAAGTGGTTAATGCGCTTGGTTTCAGTTCAGAAGGCTCCGGGTTCAAATCCCACCCCTGCCACATTTCTCCATGTAATGTGGAATTGCGTCAGGAAGGGAATCCGACGTATAACCTGTGCCAATTCAACATGCAGATCCACCTTAGATTTGCTGTGGCGACCCTGAGTGCAAACAAGGGAGCAGCCAAAGGGACTTACTAATAAATTGATAAAATAAAATATTATAAAGAACACGTCTGACTGGTCAAAAGTTTTATGACGTATGTGTGCGGGGACCAAGATTCCGCCTTTTTGTAGCCATACTGAATTCTATGTGCACGTGAGGGAGAATGTCGATAAGACGGACTGACAAAATTTCACAAAGTTCAGGTGCGATCAGTGGGCTCGTCACAAACAGCGTCTGTGTGTCTGGTTCAGACTCAGCCGGCTGTTTATACGTTTGTCTAAAAATAGGTCTGACTCACTCAGTTACAAACGCAACCAGTAACGTGGCAGCGACCCACAATTCCTCACCTGTCCCGCTGAGAATGGGTTTGAAACCAAAAAAACTTGTTGAAAGACACTGCAGTCCCAACATTATTTGACTTTGGTAAGTGTGTAAACGCAGGGTGAGCCACAGTCAACATGAGCCCCTGAAAGATGATAAAATCTTATCTTACCTGTTTGTTTCAGGCCAATTCATCGTAACAGCCTGATAAAAACGTATCCACATAAGCATCCTGATTTTGGACGACGTCTGATAACAGTTCCTTGTCAGGGGCTGAAGAATTGCAACATTTTAAAAGAAGTCCATCTGTGTTTTCAGCCTGAACCAGAGAACGCCGGCGCTTTGTGCCACAAGAAAATTAACTTAAGAGTCACAGCACTGAAAGAAACCCCATTATCAACCAAAACAAAAATTTAACAAAAAAAAAAATTAAAAATGTTCAATTACTCTGTTTGGCATCCGTGTAAGAAGTGAAAGAGTTGCAGAGTTTATGTCTTGCTGCTATACTGTAAACACATTACCCCACACGCTTACATCAAACTTCTGGTCTAGCAGCGATTTATTTTTAGAAAATTTGTTTAGCGTGATAATTATTAATTGAAAATGCTAATTTTGAAAATAACTGTAAAAATTTGTTTTATTTAATACTCAGAATGACACTACGTATAATACCAAAACAAAATTACAAGAGGTCCCTTTTAAGACACTTTTTGTGCAGGGTTTTGGGGAGTCATATTCCTGTGATTTTACTTTTTATTTATTGCTCTGAAACAAACTCAGCCACATGGGGTGCGCAGATCTGAGACCTTTCTTGTTCGCAATGATGATGTACAGGTTGACCGATGAGATCAGACAGGAGTCTCCATGGAATATGATGTTTGCAGATGACATTGAGAGCAGGTTGTGAGTGATTTTACAGTTTTTTGAATTGCTCTGAAACAAACTCAGCCACATGGGGTGTGCAGCCAGTACACTCTAAGTGCCAGACCCAAGCCCGGATAAATGAGTAGGGCTGCATCAGGAAGGGCATCTGGCATAAAATAAGTCAACCCTATGGGCCCATGATTCAAGCAAAAGTATTTGCAAATGTGTAATCAGATCCACAAATGTATTAAAAAAATCTGTGTGTGTAACCGTGTGTCTGTTAAAATCGGGCCACTTGATTGGATGTGTTCTTCTTACATGTGACTTTTACTGCACTTCTTCCACAAAAGATCCACAAAGGCCTGGTCGGACCCTTGAACAACATCTTTGAGGGCATATTTTATTACTGTGTTTCAGAGACCAGTACCATGAATGCAGTGGTGGGCACAGTTCCGCTAATCCGCTAACCACTAATTATCGAAGATAATGTTTTCATTATCGGATTAGCTTTTCAGATAACTTTGAAAACCATTATTGGACTAATTATCTTCTGCGAAGATTGGGTCCGATAATTTTTAGACCACTAACGTATATGGTATACAAAGCTGAATAGCTACAAACATTTATAAAATTTAAAATCAGTTGAACACCTACCTGTTAAATGTTTTTAGCAGATTTGTAGTTCTACCCTCTGTAAACAGAGGAGAACTGGTTCCAGAAGAAACCACTCTATCCTCTGCAGACAAAGGAGAACTGGTCACAAAAAAAGAAAAAGAAAAAAAAACTCATTCCTTTTGACCCCATACTAATACGCTGGCAATAGCACCCAAGTCATCCAGAGGCATACATTTTTAACTTATGGTTAAAATTTTAACCACACTAATTTCGGCCAAGTTATTTAAATTAACGTCACATCTGAGGTTTATAAAGCGAAAATATCAGATATATGTTTTAGTTTTAATTTTGAAGGTTTTAGTGTAGAGATGCTCTGCCCATGTGCATTATGGGTATCTCAGTACATTCACGACAGAAGAAATGCATTTGAGACACTCTGATCAGGCTCCACACAGACAACAGCATTACACGCTTTGTATATTATGCCTAAAACTCTTGTGAATATACGAGGGCTGTCAATAAAGTAACGGTCCTTTTTATTTTTTTCAAAAACTATATGGATTTCATTCATATGTTTTTACGTCAGACATGCTTGAACCCTCGTGCGCATGCGTGAGTTTTTCCACGCCTGTCGGTGACGTCATTCGTCTGTGAGCACTCCTTGTGGGAGGAGTCATCCAGCCCCTCGTCGGAATTCCTTTGTCTGAGAAGTTGCTGAGAGACTGGCGCGTTGTTTGATCAAAATTTTTTCTAAACCTGTGAGACACATCGAAGTGGACACGGTTCGAAAAATTAAGCTGGTTTTCAGTGAAAATTTTAACGGCTGATGAGAGATTTTGAGGTGATTCTGTCGCTTTAAGGACTTCCTACGGTGCGAGACGTCGCTCAGCGCTCTCAGCCGCCGTCGTCAGCCTGTTCAAGCTGAAAACCTCCACATTTCAGGCTCTATTGATCCAGGACGTCGTGAGAGAACAGAGAAGTTTCAGAAGAAGTCGGTTTCAGCATTTTATCCGGATATTCCACTGTTAAAGGAGATTTTTTTTAATGAAAGACGTGCGGACGGGTCCGCGCGTCGGCTCGACGCGACGCTCCGCCACAGGAAAAACACCTCTGTTGAAAGCCTTAAGGACAAGTTGGAACATGTCCTGCTGTTAAACAATTTCTCATATACTCACTCCACTGAAAGCCATCAAAAGCCGCCTGGATTTTACAAATGGTTATCAACACGGAGGTGTTTTTCCTGTGTCGCCGCACCGCGTCGGCTGCGTCCCGACGCGCGGACCCGTCCGCACGTCTTTCATTAAAAAAATCTCCTTTAACAGTGGAATATCCGGATAAAATGCTGAAACCGACTTCTTCTGAAACTTCTCTGTTCTCTCACGACGTCCTGGATCAATAGAGCCTGAAATGTGGAGGTTTTCAGCTTGAACAGGCTGACGACGGCGGCTGAGAGCGCTGAGCGACGTCTCGCACCGTGGGAAGTCCTTAAAGCGACAGAATCACCTCAAAATCTCTCATCAGCTGTTATATTTTTCACTGAAAACCAGCTTAATTTTTCGAACCGTGTCCACTTCGATGTGTCTCACAGGTTTAGAAAAAATTTTGATCAAACAACGCGCCAGTCTCTCAGCAACTTCTCAGACAAAGGAATTCCGACGAGGGGCTGGACGACTCCTCCCACAAGGAGTGCTCACAGGCGAATGACTTCACCGACAGGCGTGGAAAAACTCACGCATGCGCACGAGGGTTCAAGCATGTCTGACGTAAAAACATATGAATGAAATCCATATAGTTTTTGAAAAAAATAAAAATGACCGTTGCTTTATTGACAGACCTCGTATATTCTCTGACTGAGTTTATAGATGTTGTTATTGCGTTTGTGTTTGCATTTATTAAATTCCACGCATCTTAAAGGTAGCAGACATGGATTATCTGGAGTTTTGTTTTGGCAAGTTTTCATGGTCTCTACTGCCCAGTAGTGTTCATGGCAGTATTCGCCATAAAGCTGGGCAGACACTGTACAATATTTTCAATCACTGTACTCGGCTACAGCTCAAACTGTACGACAAAACCGCACGGTGTAAAAGTTCAGGGTGCACGATTTATGTTCTCACACACATTGTACATTCAGAAACCACACGTCAGACTCGTGTTTCCAGAAGCAAAACGTAAACAGAAGATTTTTTTTTCAAACTTTATTTACATTTCTTATTTTTACAAAAACTCTCGATAGGAGACATCAAAGTTTTAAAAAAAATTACAAGACTTTACATGAGTTGAAGAAAGGGGGAAAAGAAACAGAAGCTGCTCTCCCAAAGAGATGATCACTGTTTATGATCTCTCTAACCTGAAACTCGGCGCGATCCAAAAAATTCTCACACGAGTGAAAAATTGGCTGAAAAGGGCCAAAACTCGCACAGTGTAAACCCAGCTGAAGTACTGAATGTCTGGCACCAGTAGATCATGGCAGTGTTCTATTTATTTTGACACCAGTTATATCAGACGGTTATCTAATTACAACTTGGCTTTTTTTTTTTTTTTTTTGAAAATGCCTTTTTTTACAAATAAAAATGGCATATTTTACAAAAGCACATTTATCTGTAAACACCAACACATGACACACTTCACATTAACGTATTGGTGTTTACATAGAATGAATGAGTCAACCAATCAGTGTTAGCAGAGGTACATTTTGCCCATAATCCTTTTCCATCTGTCTGTGTTTGTTACAAAACTTCAGAATTAGTGCATTATTTAACATTAAAAGATATATGTTATATTTTAACTTTGTACAAATGACAGAATTAACATCCATCACTGAAACCTGGCTGCACCCAGACATACCCAACGCTAGCGTGCAGCTAGCTGGCGGCACGCTGCTACGCAGAGACAGGACAAAGGACTCCGGAAAGAGGAGAGGTGGGGGGCTCTGTATTTATGTGCATGATAACTGGTGCAACAACGGGACAATCATAGACAGTCACTGCTCCCCAGATGTAGAGTACATGTCTGTAAAATGCCGGCCTTTTTTCCTCCCGAGAGAGCTAACTGTTGTTATCATCACTGCTGTGCATATTCCACCCGACGCCAGTGTAAACACAGCGCTCTCTCTCCTACTGAGCACCGTGAACGAACAGCAGCGGGCTCACCCAGACGGAGTACACATCTTAGCAGGGGATTTTAACAAGACCAACTTAAAGACTGTACTGCCTCACTTCTACCAGCACGTGAAATGTGCTACAAGAGGGGAGAACACACTGGATCATGTTTACTCCAACGTCAAACTTGCATACAGAGCCGTACCCCTCCCCCACCTCGGACAGTCAGACCATCTTTCCCTCCTGCTCACGCCAGCCTACACCCCCCTCAGATGCAGGCTTGAGCCCGCAACTAAGTCTGTTACAATCTGGCCTGACAACGCATTCTCCAAACTCCAAGACTGCTTCCAACAGACAGACTGGGCCCTATTTGAACATCATGAGCTGGAGACACACACGGGAACGGTTCTGGACTACATTCAGTTCTGCATCGGGAATGTGACTGTGACAAAAGCCATCCGGGCTTTCCCAAATAAGAAACCCTGGATGACCAGCTAGGTCCGCTCACTCCTCGGGTCAGGTGACAGAGCTCTGTATAGTGCTGCCAGAGTTGACCTGAAGAGAGGAGTAAAAAGAGCAAAGGCAGACCACAGGATGCAGATAGAGTCCCATCTGTCTAGCAACAATGCACAGAGGGTGTGGCAGGGAATACATGACATCACAAACCTCCGGGGTTGTGATGCTCCAACAGCGGACCTGAGTGCACCACTGACAGAGGAGCTAAACAGCTTCTTTGCTCGGTTCGGATCTTCCCAGCTGCACTCACCTGCTCCTGCCCTCCCCCTGCCCCCGCCTGTTCCCCGCACCACTCCACTCACTGTAAAAGAGCATGATATCAGGCGAGTGCTCCTCACAGTGAACCCCAGGAAAGCTGCTGGCCCAGACGGAGTACCTGGCAAGGTGTTCAGAGTGTGTGCCAACCAGCTTGCCCCCAACTTCACCAGGATCTTCAACCTCTCCCTGGACCAAGCAGTCATTCCGTCCTGCCTGAAAACCTCCACCATAATCCCTGTGCCGAAGAAGTCTCCCATCACCAGCCTGAATGATTACCGCCCTGTGGCCCTCACTCCGGTAATCATGAAGTGCTTTGAGAGACTGGTTCTTCAGCACATCAAGGACCACCTCCCCCAGACCTCGACCCTCACCAGTTTGCATACAGGGCAAACAGATTGCCAGAGGACGCCATCGCCGTAGCTCTCCACTCTCCTCTAAACCACCTGGAGCAGCCACAGAGCTACATCCAAATGCTCTTTGTGGATTATAGTTCTACCTTCAACACAATATTCCCGGATAGACTTACCACAAAACTGGTCACTCTTGGCTTCCACCCTCTCACATGCACCTGGATTAAAGACTTTCTTTCCAACCGTCCCCAGACTGTGAGACTCAGCCCTCACCTCTCTTCCACCCACACGCTGAGCATCGGCTCTCCACAAGGCTGCGTGCTGAGCCCCCTCCTCTACTGCCTCTACACCTACGACTGCAGACCAGCCCACAAGAACAACCTTATCGTCACGTTTGCAAAGGATACCACAGTGGTCGGTCTCATCTCCTGAGGTGATGAGGCTGCCTACAGAGAGGAGATCCGGCAGCTGGCAACCTGGTGCTCAGAGAACAACCTCGCTCTGAACACTAGGAAGACCAGAGAAACCATCATTGACTTCAGGAAACACTGCACCGACCCTGCCCCCCTTCTCATCAACAGCGAGCGTGCGGAAAGGGTCCACACCTTCAGGTATCTCGGCGTTCTCATCTCAGACTGCATCTCCTGGTCCAACAACATCTCCTCTATCCTCATGAAGGCTCAGCAGTGGCTACACTTCCTGAGAGTCCTCAGGAAGTACAACCTCAACACCGACCTGCTGCTGGCCTTCTACCGCTCATCCATTGAGAGCCTGCTGACATACTGCATCACAGTATGGTTTGGCAGCTCCACCTCTGCTGACAGGGAGAGAATGCAGAGGGTTGTTAAGGCAGCACAGAAGATCACTGGCCGGCCTCTCCCTTCCCTGTTGGACATTTACACCTCCCGCTGCCTCAGCAGAGCCAAAGCGATCTCCAAAGACTGCTTTCACCCTGGCTCTGCCCTGTTTGACCTGATGCCCTCAGGGAGGCGCTACAGGCTCACAAGGACAAAAACAAACAGACTGAAAAACAGTTTCTTCCCCAAAGCCATAACCACATTGAACTGAATGGTGCTGCACCTTCTTCTAGAGGGAAGAAGGTACCGCACCATTAGGTGTAAGACGTCTCGGTATGCTAGGAGCTTTTTCCCACAAGCTGTGATTAGCCTGAATAGTGCACCTTAAGTCTACAGCACCTTATTTTATTTTATTTATTTGATCTTAACTTTTTAACTTTTTTAACTTGATCTCCGTATCTTGTATTTCACAGTGTTAGTGTTATGTTAACGTGTCTTTATGTGATAATTTGTTTCATGTCTGTCTAATGTCGTTTTTCTTGTGTGGGATGCACTGAGCTTTTTGCACAACTATTTCCTATGTGGTTTTACCGATCGATCTACGTTCCGACCCTCACCTATGATCATGAGATTTGGCTCATTGCCTTTGATGCTCCCAGAAGCAATCATGGTGTTAAAAATCAAAATCAGTTTATTAGTAGTTGCAAGTGTACCGGAGACAATACTGGAAGTTATCGGTTACCTGTAGCTTCCGATAAATTTTTGGGTGGTTTATCGGTTTAGCTTTATAAGAGATAACTTTTCAGTTAGCTGATTATCTGTTATCAAAGCTAATCTTTTGGTTAACTGCATGAATGGATCTTCTTGCATCTTTTAATGTTAAGTAAACACAAGAATAAAAATGGTAATAAGAAAATGTATAACACAAATAGGACTGTATCCTATGGAAGAGCATTACATTCACGAGATAAAAGAAAAATCCTGATCTTGTACAAACCCAATTCCAATGAAGATGGGACGTTTTAAATGAAAACAGAATACAATGATTTGCAAATCCTCTTCAACCTATATTCAATTGAATACACCACAAAGACAAGATATTTAATGTTCAAACTGATAAACTTTATTGTTTTTGTGCAAATTGCTCATTTTGAAATGGATGCCTGCAACACATTTCAAAAATGCTGGGGCAGGGGCAACAATGCTCAAAGAACACCTGTTTGGAACATTCCACAGGTGAACAGGTTAATTGGTCAGTGTCATGATTGGGTATAAAAGGAGCATCCCCATGGGGATGGGGCGAGGATCACCACTTTGTGAACAACTGTGTGAAAAAAATAGTCCAACAGTTTAAGAACAAGTTTCTCAACGTTCAATTACAAGGAATTTAGGGATTCCATCATCTACAGTCCATAATATAATCAGAACATTCAGAGAATCTGGAGAACTTTCTACACATAAGCGGCAAGGCGGAAAACCAACACTGAATGCCCGTGACCTTCGATCCCTCAGGCGGCACTGCATTAAAAACCAACATCATTGTGTAAAGCATCTTACAACGTGGGCTCAGGAACACTTCAGAAAACCATTGTCAGTTAACACAGTTCATCACTACATCAACAAGTACAAGTTAAAACTCTACCATCCAAAGTGAAAGCCATACATCAACAACATCCAAAAACACCGCCACTTCTCTGGGCCCGAGCTGATTTGAAATGGACAGACAGAAAGTGGAAAAGTGTGATGTGGTCTGATTTCAAATTGTTTTTGGAAATCATGGACATTGTGTCCTCTGGACAAAAGAGGAAGAAGACCATCCAGATTGTTAACAGCACAAAGTTCAAAAGCCAGCATCTGTGATGGTATGGGGGTGTGTTAGTGCCCATGGCATGGGCAACTTACATATCTGTGATGGCACCATCAAAGCTAAAAGGTACATCCAGGTTTTGGAGCAACACATGCTGCCATCCAAGCAACATCTTTTTCAGGGCGTCACTGCTTATTTCAGCAAGACAATGTCAAGCCACATTCTGCACGTGTTACAACAGCGTGACTTCATAGTAAAAGAGTGCGGGTACTAGACTGGCCTGCCTGCAGGCCAGACCTATCGCCCATTGAAAATGTGTGGTGCATTATGAAGTGCAAAATACGACAACGGAGACCCCGGACTGTTGAACAACTGAAGTCGTACATCAAGCAAGAATGGGAACGAATTCCACCTACAAAGCTTCAACAATTAGTGTCCTCAGTTCCCAAACGCTTATTGAGTGTTGTTAGAAGGAAAGATGATGTAACGCAGTGGTAAACTTACCACTGTCCCAGCTTTTTGAACCATGTTGCAGGCATCCATTTCAAAATGAGCAAATATTTGCACAAAAACAATAAAGTTTATCAGTTTGAACCTTAAATATCTTGTCTTTGTGGTGTATTCAGTTGAATATAGGTTGAAGAGGATTTGCAAATCATTGTTTTGTGTTTTTAATTTACATTTTACGCAACGTCCCAACTTCATTGGAATTGGAGTTGTAATTACGAGAGCTGGACATCTGGAAGGGGGCAAGAAACGGACAGAGGTTAGATGATGATAGCACACTGTGATCGGAAACAGTGTGGATTTTCTCTTAAGGTGTTCCTGGATGAGTGAAATACCTCCATTGAGGGGCACGGGACCCCCAGTCTAAAAAGCGTCCAGCCAGGAATTCTTCTGGAATCAGTAACTTCAAAGTGAATCACCATTTTAAATCAAATAACACGTCTTTCCAAACATTCCACAAGAACAAAACTGTTTTTCCCCAAAATGATTTATGATTTACACGGGTCTTGACATGCAGCTGGCTAAAAGGGGCCATCAACATTTTCTTATTACCATTTTTATTCTTGTGTTTATTTAAAATTAAAAGTCGCAAGAAGATCCATTCATGATCCTGGTCTCTGAAACACAGGAAAAAAAAAAACATCACACCCTCAAAGATGTTCTTCGAGGGCCCGGCCAGGCTTAAAACGGTAGCATTGACTGATATCATTGGTGCTTGCACCCCCTGGTGGCTGGTCTCCACACAGGTACAAATCGCTGCACGCATTTGTGGATCTTCCACGGCAGAAGTGTAGCAAAAGTCATGTGTAAGAACACATCCATTCAAGTGGCCCGATGTTCACAGACACAAGGTTACACACACACAGATTTGTTTTTACACATTTGTGGATCTGGTTACTCACATGCACACACACACACACACACACATTTTTTTTACACATTTGTGGATCGAAACACATATTTGCAAATACTTTTGTTACAGTAATGGTCCCACACAGAAGAGAGCAAATGCTATATGCCCATCAAATAGTAATGTGTTTTAACCTTTTCAACATTATTTATTTTATTAACTTAGACTTTGACAGAAGCATTTAAAAAATAACTTTATTACAAATATTACAACATAAATGTCATTTTTTGTCTATTATTCTTGCTTTCAGTGCATCTAAAACCACTCAGAAATAGTTCAAATAGGGGTTGCCAATAATGTTTTAGAGGTATAAAACCGTATAGCTTCAGGGGGCTCTACCCCCTTCATCGCCAGCCATAAGCCATGATCACATAATTTACCTGGCACTTAAATGGTTCTAGCTAGAACCAGAGTGTAATATAAATAAAATGTTTTTTCTATAAGTGTTGCAACAACTTTTTGCTTAGGACACACGGTGAGATTTGGACTGTTGAGTATTTCCGAGGGGAAAGCACATTCTTTGTTAGTTCGGTTTTGTCCTTTGTTACAGATTGTAATGTATTTTAGAGATGGACACAGTGCTGGTTGAGCTTGACTGAGGAGTGCACACTTCGTATTGTATATTACCACAGTCATTTGGTACTTTAACGTTTCCGATAATCTCCTGGCAGCCCCCTGTGTTTCCCAGAATGCACCGCGTGAGTGCATGCAAACAATGGCTAGCGAGGATGTGGATGGCACTGATGATGACACTTTCTCCCAAGTTGAGAGGGTTATCTGGAGGACGTGTAGCACATGTCATGGACTTCTGCTGTGCCCCGATGTCATCTTGTTGTCCATATTTCACGAGGTGTGCTTACATTGGGCCCTGAACCGGAACTCTGCTGAAACTGACCTCTCGCGTGAGTCACGGACCGTGAGATGGTGCAAGATTCACAACTGCGAAACAGTGAATAAGGAGGATGATATTGTAGTTCACTTGGTTCAATCCATGTGCAGAAGCTGGTGAATGGTTTCACAGTGATTGGAGTCCTAATCCTGCTCCCAGGTTTCTAGGCTGGTAAGTGTAGTCCCAGGGATAAATTTACCTCATTGTGTTCAGTGTGTTGCTCAAAGACACACTGACATGTATGCGTGATATGGATTTGATTCCCTGAGACTAAGCTGTTGGTTTAGTGTCTAGAAATCAATCAAGTTCTCTAGTATCAACAATTTCCTTAATAATTCTTAAATCAGAAAAAATATTTATCTGTTGTTCCTGCTAAAACAACATTTTATCTATAAGCACTTTTAAGACATTGCACATAGAGTGATGATGGTTCAAGATTTTAATTGGAACCAAAACACTGTCATGCTTGGGGTTGCGGGGGTGTTTGTTGGACTTTTATTGTTTGTTGTATGTAATTGGTTTTTCGTTTCCTGTACTCTCTTGTTCTTTGTCTGTGGTGTTTGGGGCTGGGGCATGTCGTTCTTGTTGTCTTTTTGCCACACCCTGCTTCTGCGCTTCCTTCTCACCTGTTGCACATTTCCTCTAATTATCACCTGCATTTAATCCTTGTGTTTCCCTCCAGACTCTGCCAGATCGTTTTTCCAGCATTTCCATCCTTTTTTCATAGTGTTCACGTTTTCTCGTTTATGTCTTGCTGTGTACCATTTGTCCGCCTGTTTTACATATTTTTACAATATGTAATGGTTTTACTTACCATTACATATTTATACATATTTAACAGCCATTGAGTTGGAATGGGGACAAGACTATCTATATTGAGTCTGAGTCAAGACCAAGACTATGAGATTTTGGACAGGACAGCACCAAGTTGACTTAACATCACACCTCTTTATATTCAAAAGAGAAGTTTCTGTTGGGGAGACGAGTTCAACAGTTCACCTTTGGTCAACTTAAACAATGTATAAGGACAGAAGGTCCAAAAAAGAAGCATACCAAAACTGAAGATTTTTGGCATACTGTTCGGTTATGCTGGAAATTTGATGTGGTGCCTGACATTTCCTTGATGAATACATAAAATGGACTGCATTTATATAGCGCTTTTCCGTCTGCATCAGACAATCAAAGTGCTTTACAATAATGCCTCACATTCACCCCAATGTCAGGGTGCTGCCATACAAGGTGCAAACTACACACCAGGAGCAACTAGCGGATTAAGCACCTTGCCCAAGGGCCCTTAGTGATTTTCCATCCAGGCTGAGATTTGAGCCAAGGCGCCTTTGGTCTCAACGTGCTTAACCACTAGACCATCTCCTCCCCTTATACATGACAGAACATATATTCTGCAAATGCTTATTTTTGGAATTCATGCTGCAAATGAGGTTATTGTAATTAAAACTTTAATATCAGCAGATCATGATTCATGATGCTCAGTGGGACGAACAGATTCAAGAGAGCAATGTATTATGGGATCTCCTCAAATATAGCACCAACCAACACAATGTCAGTTTATTGCTTTTATTATAATTTTTAATTAATGTGTGCATTTATTCTAGCCCAACAGTCAACATTGAATAGAATTAGGCAGCTTGTCTTGTTTGAGAGCGGGTGATAAAGGGGTAACAGACAAGTGCTGTCTCCATCAGAAACACTGCACTTTCTCTGAGTTTTTGGGCAAATTACAACACAAAGACAAAGAAAAAGTTACGATGCGGTGGAGCTCAAACGTGTCGAGACGGTTTTGCAGGCAAGAGAATGCGGCTTCTATGATTAGCTGTGTAGGCTAACATTTACTGACACGGCGTCTCCTATTTGCCTCATCTTCCTTTCTCCACTGGAAAGCAAAAAAACTGCACTTTTCGCCACTGCTTCAGTGATCACAGCCAAACATAAAACACCATTTTTCCGTGAGAAATGACGTTGTTTGTGGGAAGAGACTAATCCTCAGGCGGAGTGTGGGCGTCACCACAAACGATTCAGAGAATGGTAGTTTCAGTGGAAACCATTTTAAACCGGCCCATCTTAAACCGGCAGGTCCACTAGGTGGCGGCACGTATGCTTTTAAGTTTAAAGAGCCGTGCTGAATGGTTTGGGCTGAAACTTCCACACTCCGCCGGGGTTTAGTCTCTCCCGTGCTTGTGCAGGCTGCCATTTGACCACATGGTTATTTCCAAAAAATGAGGTGGGCTTCATAGATAATTGGCAAAGCTTCTGGGGAAAACCTGGTCTTGTTAGGAGAGACGGCATCCATCCCACTTTGGATGGAGCAGCTCTCATTTCTAGAAATCTGGCCAATTTTCTTAAATCCTCCAAACCGTGACTATCCAGGGTTGGGACCAGGAAGCAGAGTTGTAGTCTTACACACCTCTCTGCAGCTTCTCTGCCCCTGCCATCCCCTCATTACCCCATCCCCGTAGAGACGGTGCCTGCTCCCAGACCACCAATAACCAGCAAAAATCTATTTATGCATAAAAATTCAAAAAGAAAAAATAATATAGCACCTTCAACTGCACCACAGACTAAAACAGTTAAATGTGGTCTATTAAACATTAGATCTCTCTCTTCTAAGTCCCTGTTAGTAAATGATATAATAACTGATCAACATATTGATTTATTCTGCCTTACAGAAACCTGGTTACAGCAGGATGAATATGTTAGTTTAAGAGTCAACACCCCCGAGTCACACTAACTGCCAGAACGCTTGTAGCACGGGCCGAGATGGACGATTAGCAGCAATCTTCCAGTCCAGCTTATTAATTAATCAAAAACCCAGACAGAGCTTTAATTCATTTGAAAGCTTGACTCTTAGTCTTGTCCATCCAAATTGGAAGTCCCAAAAACCAGTTTTATTTGTTGTTATCTATCGTCCACCTAGTCGTTACTGTGAGTTTCTCTGTGAATTTTCAGACCTTTTGTCTGACTTAGTGCTTAGCTCAGATAAGATAATTATAGTGGGCGATTTTAACATCCACACAGATGCTGAGAATGACAGCCTCAGCACTGCATTTAATCTATTGTTAGACTCGATTGGCTTTGCTCAAAATGTAAATGAGTCCACCCACCACTTTAATCATACCTTAGATCTTGTTCTGACTTATGGTATGGAAATTGAAGACTTAACAGTATTCCCTGAAAACTCCCTTCTGTCTGATAATTTCTTAATAACACTTACATTTACTCTGATGGACTACCCAGCAGTGGGGAATAAGTTTCATTACAGTAGAAGTCTTTCAGAAAGCGCTGTAACTAGGTTTAAGGATATGATTCCTTCTTTATGTTCTCCAATGCCATATACCAACACAGGGCAGAGTAGCTACCTAAACTCTGTGAGTGAGATAGATTATCTCGTCAATAGTTTTATATCCTCATTGAGGACAACTTTGGATGCTGTAGCTCCTCTGAAAAAGAGAGCCTTAAATCAGAAGTGCCTGACTCCGTGGTATAACTCACAAACTCGCAGCTTAAAGCAGATAACCCGTAAGTTGGAGAGGAAATGGCGTCTCACTAATTTAGAAGATCTTCACTTAGCCTGGAAAAAGAGTCTGTTGCTCTATAAAAAGCCCTCCGTAAAGCTAGGACATCTTACTACTCATCACTAATTGAAGAAAATAAGAACAACCCCAGGTTTCTTTTCAGCACTGTAGCCAGGCTGACAAAGAGTCAAGGCTCTATTGAGCCGAGTATTCCTTTAACTTTAACTAGTAATGACTTCATGACTTTCTTTGCTAATAAAATTTTAACTATTAGAGAAAAAATTACTCATAACCATCCCAAAGACATATCGTTCTCTTTGGCTGCTTTCAGTGATGCCGGTATTTGGTTAGACTCTATCTCTCCGATTGTTCTGAGTTATTTTCGTTAGTTACTTCCTCCAAACCATCAACATGTCTATATGTCTCCTACCAGGCTGCTCAAGGAAGCCCTACCATTAATTAATGCTTCGATCTTAAATATGATCAATCTGTCTTTATTAGTTGGCTATGTACCACAGGCTTTTAAGGTGGCAGTAATTAAACCATTACTTAAAAAGCCATCACTTGACCCAGCTATCTTAGGTAATTATAGGCCAATCTCAAACCTTCCTTTTCTCTCAAAAATTCTTGAAAGGGTAGTTGTAAAACAGCTAACTGATCATCTGCAGAGGAATGGTCTATTTGAAGAGTTTCAGTCAGGGTTTAGAATTCATCATAGTACAGAAACAGCATTAGTGAAGGTTACAAATGATCTTCTTATGGCCTCAGACAGTGGACTCATCTCTATGCTTGTTCTGTTAGACCTCAGTGCTGCTTTTGATACTGTTGACCATAAAATTTTATTACAGAGATTAGAGCATGCCATAGGTATTAAAGGCAGTGCACTGTGGTGGTTTGAATCATATTTATCTAATAGATTACAATTTGTTCATGTAAATGGGGAATCTTCTTCACAGACTAAGGTTAATTATGGAGTTCCACAAGGTTCTGTGCTAGGACCAATTTTATTCACTTTATACATGCTTCCCTTAGACAGTATTATTAGACAGCGTTGCTTAAATTTTCATTGTCACGCAGATGATACCCAGCTTTATCTATCCATGAAGCCAGAGGACACACACCAATTAGCTAAACTGCAGGATTGTCTTAGAGACATAAAGACATGGATGACCTCTAATTTCCTGCTTTTAAACTCAGATAAAACTGAAGTTATTGTACTTGGCCCCACAAATCTTAGAAACATGGTGTCTAACCAGATCCTTACTCTGGATGGCATTACCCTGACCTGTAGTAATACTGTGAGAAATCTTGGAGTCATTTTTGATCAGGATATGTCATTCAATGCGCATATTAAACAAATATGTAGGACTGCTTTTTTACATTTGCGCAATATCTCTAAAATTAGAAAGGTCTTGTCTCAGAGTGATGCTGAAAAACTAATTCATGCATTTATTTCCTCTAGGCTGGACTATTGTAATTCATTATTATCAGGTTGTCCTAAAAGTTCCCTGAAAAGCCTTCAGTTCATTCAAAATGCTGCAGCTAGAGTACTGACAGGGACTAGAAGGGGAGAGCATATCTCACCCATATTGGCCTCTCTTCATTGGCTTCCTGTTAATTCTAGAATAGAATTTAAAATTATTCTTCTTACTTATAAGGTTTTGAATAATCAGGTCCCATCTTATCTTAGGGACCTCACAGTACCATATCACCCCAATAGAGCGCTTCGCTCTCAGACTGCAGGCTTACTTGTAGTTCCTAGGGTTTGTAAGAGTAGAATGGGAGGCAGAGCCTTCAGCTTTCAGGCTCCTCTCCTCTGGAACCAGCTCCCAATTCAGATCATGGAGACAGACACCCTCTCTACTTTTAAGATTAAGCTTAAAACTTTCCTTTTTGCTAAAGCTTATAGTTAGGGCTGGATCAGGTGACCCTGAACCATCCCTTAGTTATGCTGCTATAGACGTAGACTGCTGGGGTGTTCCCATGATGCACTGTGTGTTTCTTTCTCTTTTTGCTCTGTATGCACCACTCTGCATTTAATCATTAGTGATTGATCTCTGCTCCCCTCCACAGCATGTCTTTTTCCTGGTTCTCTCACTCAGCCCCAACCAGTCCCAGCAGAAGACTGCCCCTCCCTGAGCCTGGTTCTGCTGGAGGTTTCTTCCTGTTAAAAGAGAGTTTTTCCTTCCCACTGTCGCCAAGTGCTTGCTCACAGGGGGTCGTTTTGACCGTTGGGGTTTTTCCGTAATTATTGTATGGCTTTGCCTTAAAGCGCCTTGGGGCAACTGTTTGTTGTGATTTGGCGCTATATAAATAAAATTGATTTGATTTGATCTGATTTGATGGTTATGTGGTCAAATCCTACGATGTCACGCAGGGGTTCAAACGAGACTGTGATGAGACTAAGTGAAAAGGTCTCAACTGGTCCAACTCTACCATCAAGTACTGTAGAAGAATATAAGGTACCCGACAAATTTGATAAAAAAATGTTGCATTTGATGTTTTTGAATTCAGTATGAGGGGTGATTGGAAACCAACAGTGGTTTCTCAGAATGCAAAAGATGGAGAACCATGCCCTACTTCTCAATTGCCCCTTGTATGTAAGAAATCTCATTGGAAATGGCCAAACATTCCTCTTCCAACCAAAACAAACAAACAAAAAGCATTTTTTTTACAACAAAACATGGTATTAAGTCCTGTGCAGTCAATTTAACATTTCCAATTCATTGAACATGCACATGGGAGGAAGCTGGAGCACCTGGAAGGAACACCCGCAAACACAGGGAGAACATGCAAAGTCCACACAGAAAGACCACTAAGCCACCAGAGAGAGAGAGAGAGAGAGAGAGAGAGAGTCAAAAGTTGGACACACCTTCTCATTCATTAGTTTTTCTCTAATTTTATTACTTTCTACATTGCAGATTAATACTGAAGACAGCTATGAAGGAACCCAAATGTAGTAATTATGCAGTAAACAAAAGAGTGTTAAACAATCCAGAATATGTTTTAGATCCTTCAAAGTACAATACGCTCGGAAAGTATTCACAGCGCTTCACTTCTTCCATATTTTGTTACGTTATAGTCTTATTCCAAAATGGAGTAAATTAGTTTCTCTCAAAATTCTACTCACAACACCCCATAATGACATGAGTGTTTTTTTGTTGTTGTTGTTTGTTTGTTTTTTGCAAATTTCTTCTAAAACCACATGTACATAAGTACTCACACTCTTTGATCAATATGTTGTTGATGCACCTTTGGCAGTAATTACAGCCTCAAGTCTTTTTGAATATGATGCCACAAGCTTGGTGCACATGTGTCTTTGGGCAGTTTTGCCCATTCCTCTTTGCAGCACCTCTCAAGCTCCATCTGGTTGGATGGGGAGCGTCGGTGCACAGCCATTTTCAGATCTCTCCAGAGATGTTCAGTCGGATTCAGGTCTGGGCTCTGGCTAGGCCACTCAAGGACATTTACAGAGTTGTCCTTTATTATCTTGGCTGTGTGCTTAGGGTCATTGTCCTGCTGAAAGATAAACTGTCACCCCAGTCTGAGGTCAAGAGTGCTCTGGAGCAGGTTTTCATCCAGGATGTCTCTGTACATTGTTGCATTCATCTTTCCCTCAATCCTAACTAGTCTCCCATTTCCTGCTGCTGAAAAACATCCCCACAGCATGATGTTGCTGCCACCATGCTTCACTGTAGGGATGGTGCCTAGTTTCCTCCAAACATGATGCCAAAGAGTTCAGTCTTTGTCTCATCAGACCGTCCACACTGAAACCAAGCGCATATATATATAAAACCCTAATGCAAGCTTAAGGCTGGTGTTTGTTTGTTAGTTTGCTTGTTTGTTTTAATTAAAGCCCACGATTACAGCAAAACTCCATTTATTAATGTTCTGACTGAATATTAAGTAAAGTCTTGGTAGGAAGTTTTGAAAATACCCGTTTGATGTCACAAACATGGACAGAAATCCAACTCACTGACTGACTGACTCAAACCTGCACCCCCTCCCCCCCCGATCAGATTGTGACTCTTACATGTGTTCCCAGTTATTAGATTATTGTGGTCACGCAAACCAATTTACAACTCCGACACAGTTAGTTCAGTTTCTGCTGTGTGAACTCTTTGGAGTCATCTCTTATTCATAACTCAACTTCTTTCACTGATGTTCTGCACAGTGTGCTCATCATGAATCACCAAGTAGATGACCTTGTATCGTGAAACAGAGGCGTGGCAGTGTGCAGACTGCAGCTGGAGGACTCAGTTCAGAATGGTTCTGACAAACACACACGGTGGTGAGAACAAAAGTTGCTGGTGCACACGTGTGAGCAATCTGGAGGTTTTGAAGAGTGAGAACATTTCCATGCACATGTTTTTGCATGAGGTTCTTTGCCTTTTGCTCATCCAGCCATGGATACGTCCTGCCTACTTTCATTTTCCCAAAATTTAGGTTTTCTAGCTCCATTTCGAAAAAATCCTGAAAAAACAGTTTGTTTTCTTCAGTGATGACAGTTAGCCAGAGTCGGTAAGTCAGCGCCAGCTTCTGGGTGTATGTGGAAGAATTCATCATGGCAGGTTGCTTTGACATTAGATATTATTTCTCTCCTCTCATATTTGTGGGTGTTTGCACAATGAACAGACTTGGCCATTCATTGCTTTCTTGCCATCATTTCCCCCTTTTCAGTAATCACCATCTGAATATTCACCTGCACTGCATAGTTTTGCAATTCATTATTCTGCATCAGGGTCTGCAGTGTTGGAGAGGAACTCCTCCAGGTGGTTCAGGGTGCACTTCTCCTTGCATTGCAAACGGTCATTGTTTCAATCTGAGAGGTGAGAATCATTCAAACTTACAGGAATAAAGTTTTTTTCTCTGCAAAGGATATTCACAGGGGTATCACATCGCTTTGTGTTCCAAAAGGTGTTTGCAAGAAGTATTCTGAAAAGGATTCAATTGGAGTTACTTACTGCTCAATGAATGGAACAGTCTGGCTTCACACCCAAAAAGCAAGCCATCAAGCACATGATATGATATGAGATTTATTGTCATTGCCATTACACGAGTGCAACAACAACGAAATTACGTTTACACTCCAATTACCTCAGACAAGATACAGCAATTAATCCACAATTATTACTTTTTTACTGTAATAATGGCACACATCAGAATGAAAGACAACATATATACATTTGACATTGTTTATGTGCACTAAAGTTGAGGCAGTCTGTCATCGAATTGAGGTAAAGTGGGTGAAGGCTGCAGCAGGAGGGGCCCGCACCACCCAGCTTCGGGAGTTGAAGGCTGCAGCAGTAAAAACAGCGCTGCCTTCGAGGTAGCAGAGAGGAAGCCAGGGTGAGGGGAGTGAGGAGGAGAGGAGAGGGGAGGAATGTGACCGTCCTTGCCAAAGTCCCAAGCTTGTGTCACATGAGGGCAGAATCACCGACTTCTTCTCAGGGAAGTACTGCATTTAATAGAGATGTGCTCTACCTGTTGCACTGTTCAGTGCCTACATGGGCGTGGTGTTCGATAGGGTTGAGATGTCCAGTAGGTTAGCTGTCTCTATAGGTGAGGAAAGGATTACTGACAGCTTTGCAGAGAACACTGTGATCTTTGTGGAATCAGCTTGTAGAGCGTTTGACGTATCTCACCACTGACATTCACAACACTGGGTGCTTGGTCTTTGAAATGAAGAGACACCTCAGATGAGCTTATGGATTCATGAAATTCCTGGAGAGAGGTGTGGAAGGAGAGAGGTTTGGAAACAGCAGTACCACAGATAGATGACTGGGAGGCTGGGATGGAATGTTGTTGGCACCGGGTGATTGTAATCCACGACCTGATTCATGTAGCTGACTTAGCAGACACAGTGAGCATTTTTACTGTTGTTAATCAGTGCATGTGCATCATGTGCACGTGACAGCTTCCGTGCCATACTGCCTTCACACCGATGTTAGCTACTAACATGATGTTCAGATCAATGACAGAAAGTAAGTAAGTAAGAGCTGACAAACATATACATTAAAACAATCTGCACTGTGATCTGACCCATAAGAAATACTTTGGAAATGTTCTGAAGTTTTGGAATTGAATGAAGAAAAGCAGATTACTCGGTTGTAAAACACCTCTCTCACAATCACATGTCTTCATTTCATAGTTTTAGACTACTGAGCAAATACAGTGAGCATCAAAGATACATGTGGAAAAGGGGAGGAACAGTGATTTTGGGGAAACAGAGAAAATGATTTCATCTGAACAGCATGACGTTTGCACATTGAATACTGATTGGCACTTTTTCATCTTTGATGTTGCAGGCTAGCCTTTACAGAGGAGGCTGCAGTCGCTTCACTCCCTACTAGAACAGAGGGAGACACGGCCCCTTCCCATTCCCCAGCAAAACAGGCAAACAAACAAACAGCTGCAGTCCAATACACTAAATACACATCAGCAGTCCAGTCATGGGCAGCAAAAACTAACATGCTTCCTACCCCTGAAACACCACATGCTGAGGAGTGCACACATCCAGTTAGGTTCCTCTACATGGAATAAAATGTTTACTTTTGTATATCTCAGGTCAACAAACTTTATTCAATCTGTTTTACTGTACTCACACTGAACTCACTGGTTACACTATTACATAGTATTTCTCTACTTTATACGCTCTTATTTGCTATGGACCAGGCAGGAAGTGATCCCACAACTTTTTAGTTGTGAGGAAACAGTGCTAACCACTAATCCACCCTGCCACTCCATAGCAATTCAATTCAATTTATTATATAGCACCAAATCACAGTATATTTTTTTCCCAACATTGTACAATGAACAGACTCTTAGGTGACCCCTCACTTGTTACAACTGCCACCTGTAAGTTGGCTGAGAAAAATA
Organism: Thalassophryne amazonica; assembly: GCF_902500255.1. Classification (NCBI taxonomy): domain Eukaryota; kingdom Metazoa; phylum Chordata; class Actinopteri; order Batrachoidiformes; family Batrachoididae; genus Thalassophryne; species Thalassophryne amazonica. Next base: position 8,074,461 of record NC_047120.1, read on the forward strand.
CTGTAATACTGTGAAAAACTGGGTTGCTGTTGGTTGATGCCTGACCTCCACTAGGGTACTCCATAAAACAGTTATAACACCCTGTTTGTCCCAGTTTATTAACTGTTCTCAATTTCATGTTGCATATATGTCAAGGATTCAGAAAAATATATTCAAGTCAAGTTGTGTGTGTGTGTGTGTGTGTGTGTGTGTGTGTGTGTGGTGTGTGTGTGTGTGTGTGTGTGTGTGTGTGTGTGTGTGTGTGTGTGTGTGTGTGTGTGTGTGTGTGTGTGGTGCGTATGTGTGTGGGTTGCACATGCACATGGCTCATATCTGGCCCACAAACTCCGCTCCTCTTTCCATTACAAAAACTCCTGTAACAGTGGAATGTGCCGAAAAAGTGCTATGTCCAGCTGTCTTGCCATTTCTCTGGTAGTCAGACGACGTCCCGGATCAACAAAGCCTTCACTTTGGAAATGATCTGGTCGTTTGAGCCTGTTGATCGCCGCTCAGTGCGCGGTGCGTCATCCGCCGCTGTGGGCTGTCTTTAATCCAATTGTAATTGTCCTTAATCTGTGTGATCCCCATAAGATCTTCACCGAAAGCCATCTGAATTTTCCAAATGGTTTCCACTTGGCTGTCTCTCACACTTTCTGAAAAAATTTTGATGAAGAAAAGCGGCAGTCGATCAGCCAATTTCCTGACAATGAAAATCCGACAAGGGGGCTGGACCACTCCTCCCACAAGGCGTGCTCACAGGCGAATGACGCAACCGACAGGCGTGAAAAAACTCACGCATGCGCACGAAGGTTCAAGCTTGGCTGATGCAATCACACATGATTCAAATCCATATAGTTTTTGCAAAAAAGGTCCGTTACTTTTCTAACAGACCTCGTATTTTATTTTAATGGTATAGGGCAAAGAAGCTAAGATTTAAGACATGAAAAGAATTTTCTTTGGCTCCACTATCATTTTATTTCTGAGCCTTTAAATAGGGGATTCAAAATATGACATCACCAATATCATCAAAATTCACATTGTTGAAAAAATGAATAAAAACCTCTCCTGAAGGATAAGGATCCCCAGACTTGTGCAAAGGATTCTGGGAAGGGCAAGATGACAGCCTATCTCTGGCTGCTAATCCAACATGGAACAAAATGCCATGGGGTCGTGGCCCGTGTGGTGTAGTGACCCCGATGTCCCCGACCGAATGGTCTCCCCTAAAGATCGTTCCGTCCTGCCTTTGTTGCGCCATTTCAGAGCATCAGCAGCACTTCAATAATTATCGCCTCATTCCTGCTTCAAATTGCCTCCAGTCATCATCTGTCTCAGCACCAGATATCTGAAGCTTTTGTACAACAATTATTTCCACATAAATTCAGCATTATTTCATCATAAAAGATGGGAGACGCAATCAGAGTGCCACTCTGCTGCAGTGGACCGTTCAGTCAGCGACACCGGGGCACCTCCCTGTGGGCCACTGCCAGTGCCCTGCACACTTCCCCTTGTGCCATGATGTGTTTCCTATGCCTCCGTGGGGGGGAGCAGTCTGGGTGCATTGAGGTTGCACCTGGAATGCCCCGCCCAGTGGTTTTCTGGCTACTCTAGTGGCTCTGGTGGGTGCCTCTGCGCCCCTCTGCTGTCCTGGTTCCCCTTGTCCTAGGGCTCTGCAGCCTGGATCCCTTTCCCTCAAGAACTCTTTTTCCACTCATGGTTAGTGGTTGGGTGAAGCCATTTATTGTCAAACAACTGTGTTTACACTTTTACACTTTTTAAATTGTAATAACAACAGAAACTACTCAAATGATCCTGATCAAAAGTTTACATCCCCCGCTTTTTAATACCGTGTGTTGTCCCCTTTAACATCAGATACAGCTTGGAGGCTTTTGTGGTCATTGTGGACGAGACTCTCTAATGGTGAAGCTGCCACTGTCATGCCAGAACCCTGGCCAAATGTCGCGATCGACCCAGCCTTCACACCAGCGGCTGAAAGAGGGCAGGTGGTGGGTGAATGCCCATTTGACCCACACTCAGCCAGAGTCGAGGTGCCACCCTAGGACTTGCAACAGCAGTCGCAGAGCACTTAGAAAATGCGGGCCCATTTGTGTGCCCAGCACAAATGTAGTGCCCAGGACAGCACTTGTTGAGGTACGGTCAAAGTGGGGACAGCTCAAAGAGCCTTCAGTGTGTCATGTTCCCCTCACCCACCGAGTATCACGAATGGCATGCGAGTGTGTCTTGTCTCCCCCCATCCAACATTGTTGAGGTGCATCCGGGTGGCGAAAGCTCGAACGGTAGCCAGAGTACAATGCGAACGCTGACCTGCGCAGCACGCACACCTGGACAGGCTGTCAGGTTCATGATGGACATCATTTAATGCATGCTTTGTCATTCCCTCCCATGGGTTACATGATGTGTTTGAGACATCATGATCATCACAACTGTAATACAAGACGTGCAGGTGCACACAGCGTGCTGCCTGCCCACGGCGATTCAATGCATGTGACAGGGCCACATGCTGTCTGGTGCACTGCCACCAGACATAGCTGAGGGGGATATGAGAGCTGTCAAACACCCACCATGACATATACATGTCCCTGTGGAGGTGGAATTACGGGCAGCAATGTGCCCACGTCACCAGAACAGAGATAAAAATAAAAACCCTACCATTCGGTGGTTCAGCATTTCCCATAATGCCCCTGGCCGCCACCTGCGCTTCCCAGAATGCACCGTGGTGTTAGCAGAGTTCCGGTGTCTCACAGCGCATGTAAACAATGGCAAAGTGAGGATGTGGATGGCATTAATTTAGCAAGTTCACGGGTGATTATGATGATTACACGCTCTCCCAAGTTGAAAGGGTTATCTAGAGGAGGTGTAACACCTGTGATGGACTTCTGCTGTGCCCCGATGTTGTCTTATTGTCTATACTTCACGAGATGTGTTTACACTGTGAGTGCAGGTATATTCCTGCTGCTCTTTGCACTGTTCCACATCGCACCCACCGCATCAGCACAAAGCAAAGCTGGGGAACACATACCGTCACATGTGCTCCAACCACCCATGTACAACGCACTGTGGTGCACAGATGTGTGTAAACAATGACGACATGGGGAAAAAAAAACACAAAAGAAATCACCTTTGGATCAACAACAGCCACGTCTCAGCGCACACAGCGATGGCCAGGCTGGGCCATCTGAAATTATCTGTGTGACCTTTGTGATCAGCCAGCTGGCAAGGCTAATGTCACGTCTACCACATAGGTTATAGTCCACGTGACATGGTGTCCTTCGGCACACCACATGCCAAATGGACAGAGATGGCTTCATTAAGACAAAATGCTGAGACTCACACTTTAACCCTCTCCAAAATGGGTCATGGGTCACAGTTTACATACATATGTGAGCATTTTGCTGTCAAATTTATTTTTTAAATCATCATGTGGTGACACGGTGACTGTTTGCACTGTTGCCTTTAAACAAGAAGGTTGTGGGATCACTTCTTGCCTGGTTCTTTTGCGTGGTTCCCTCCACATGCTCCAGCTTCCTCCCACTTCCAAAGACATTCAGGTTAGTTGAACTGGAAACTTTACATTGGCCGTATGTGTGTTTGTCTGTCTACATGTGACTTGGTGATAGACTGGTGGTCTGTTCAGTCTGTTCCGTGGCTCTCACCCAGTGACTGCTGGGATAAGTTCCAGCCTACCACCTTGATAGGAGTAAGTGGGTTTAGAAACGGAATGAAAAAAATCATAATGAATGCATTACAATTGTTGTGCGCATCTTCTAGTTCATGTTTTGTGTGCACAATGGTTATATTAGGCCCCAGGATCCTAATTCATTCATTCTAATTCAATTACATTTTTTCTACAAATCTGATTGGTTCATCGTGTGAGATTTCAGACCATATAATTTTGGGTGTAAGGTTGAAAAATATTCGACCGTTTCACACGCGCTGCCACATAGATGTCAATAATGGCGGTGTCAGCTCAAAGCTGTTGGGAAAGTGTAGGTACACGGACCCACAACAGGGGGCGCAAATGAACAGACAATGGATGAGGTCAAATAACAACGCTTTACTGTTGTGAATGGGCACAACAAATACAATCAGATTACAACAATAGACAAAAGCCAAATCACAAAAGGTGTCGTGTGGGCAGGCTCGAAGACAGGAGACGTCTGTCCAAAGCAGAACCGGAACCACACAATTTCCTCCGCCACCAGACCCCGGGAATACTGGAGCCGCCAAGTCCCGAACTCCCAGGTGGCCACTGCCTTCGCGTGTCGGACCTGGTACTGCTGGCGAGGAACAAAAGAACGATTAAATGTGGGTGCGTCTGCACCCAGGAATCCGTACGGCAGGAAAACTACCTCCACCACTCGTTGGAAAAGGAGTCAGCTAAATAACTCACAAAAGTCACAAAAGATCACTGTTAACCAGTCAGCTGAGCACGTTACCTTCCAGGTAGAACGATATCTCGGCAAAGAGGTGGAGGCGTCGTCCTGCTGATATTCCCCTGCTGATCAGATGATGGGTAACAGCTGTTGCAGGTGATGCGTGACAGCTGTCACCCTGGCTGCTCCTGTGAGGCGACTGCGCCCTCTCGTGCCTGAAGCCCGCACTTTAGGCAGGGCGCCCTCTGGTGGTGGGCCAGCAGTACCTCCTCTTCTGGCGGCCCACACAACAGGACCCCCCCCCTCAACGGGCGCCTCCTGGCGCCCGACCAGGCTTGTCCGGGTGGCGGCGGTTAGAAAGAATCGGCCAGGAGGGCCGGGTCCAGGATGAAGCTCCTCTTCACCCAGGAGTGTTCTTCGGGGGCCGTACCCCTCCCAGTCCACCAAATACTGGAAGCCCCGGCCCCATCCTACGGACATCCAAAAGCCGGCGTACAGTCCAAGCCGGCTCGCCATCGATGATCCGGGCAGGAGGCGGTGCCGGACCCAGAGTACAGAGGGGTGAGGTGTGATGTGGTTTTATTCGGGACACATGAAACACAGGATGGATCCGCAGTGAGGCCGGAAGCTGAAGCCTCACCGCGGCTGGACTGATGACCTTAAGGATCTTAAATGGGCCGATGTAACGGTCCTGTAGCTTGGGGGAGTCCACCTTGAGGGGAATGTCCTTTGTGGATAACCACACCTCCTGCCCTGGCCGATACGCAGGGGCCAGGGCCCGCCGACGGTCTGCATGGGCTTTTGCCCTCGTCCGGGCCTTTAGCAAAGCAGAACGGGCGGCACGCCACACCCGACGGCACTTCCGTAGGTGGCCTGGACCGAGGCAACACCGACCCATCCCCTAACCACCGGAAACAACGGGGGCTGATACCCCAGACATACCTCAAAAGGGGAGAGGCCGGTGGCTGAAGACACCTGGCTGTTATGAGCATACTCGATCCAGGCCAAATGGGTACTCCAGGCCGCCGGGTGCGCGGCAGTCACGCAGCGCAAAGCCTGTTCCACCTCCTGGTTTGCCCGTTCTGCTTGCCCGTTGGTCTGAGGGTGGTACCCGGACGAGAGACTCACCGTGGCCCCCAGTTCCCGGCAGAAGCTCCTCCAGACTTGCGAGGAGAACTGGGGACCGCGATCGGAGACGATGTCTGTTGGAATCCCATGCAGCCGGACGACGTGGTGGACCAGGAGGTCCGCTGTCTCCTGGGCTGTTGGGAGCTTCGGGAGGGCCACGAAGTGGGCCGCCTTGGAGAATCGGTCCACTATCGTGAGGATGGTGGTGTTACCCTGGGACGGCGGGAGGCCCGTGACTAAATCCAGGCCGATGTGGGACCAGGGGCGATGAGGCACAGGCAGCGTCTGGAGTAGTCCTGATGCCCTGCGATGGTCAGCCTTGCCCCTGGCGCAGGTGGTGCAGGCCTGGATATAATCCCGGACGTCGGCCTCTAGGGACGCCCACCAGAAGCACTGCCGGACAACTGCCACGGTTCTTCGCACCCCTGGATGACAGGAGAGCTTGGAGCCGTGACAGAAGTCCAGGACTGCAGCCCTAGCTTCTGGTGGGACATATAGTTTGTTCTTCAGCCCAGTTCCGGGGTCCGGGCTTCGTGCCAGGGCCTCCCGGACGGTTCTCTCTACATCCCAGGTGAGGGTGGCCACGATAGTGGACTCCGGGATGATGGGTTCCGGTGGATCCGACAACTCCGCTTTGACTTCATCTTCATGTACCCGGGACAAGGCATCCGATCTCTGGTTTTTGGTCCCGGGACGGTAGGTGATCCGGAAGTCAAAACGGCCGAAGAACAGTGACCAGCGGGCTTGCCTGGGATTCAGCCGCTTGGCGGTCCTGATATACTCCAGGTTCCGGTGGTCAGTGAAAACCGTGAATGGCACGGACGTTCCCTCCAACAGATGTCTCCACTCTTCAAGAGCCTCTTTCACCGCAAGGAGTTCTCGATTGCCGACGTCATAGTTCCGTTCGGCCGGGGTCAACCTGCGGGAAAAATAGGCACACGGGTGAAGGACCTTATCGGTCTTCCCGCTCTGGGAAAGCACAGCTCCTATCCCTGAGTCCGAGGCGTCCACTTCAACCACTAACTGGCGACTAGGATCGGGCTGCACCAGAACGGGTGCAGACGAGAAGCGCCGTTTCAACTCCTTGAACGCGGCATCGCAACGATCCGACCAGGTGAAGGGGACTTTTGGTGAGGTCAGGGCTGTCAGGGGGCTAACTACCTGACTGTAGCCCTTAATGAACCTCCTGTAGAAATTTGCAAAGCCGAGGAACTGTTGCAGCTTCCTACGGCTAGTGGGGTTGGGGCCAGTCTCTCACCGCCGCAACCTTGGCCGGATCAGGAGCGACGGAGTTGGGGGAGATGATAAACCCCAGGAAGGACAAAGATGTGCGGTGAAACTCACACTTCTCGCCCTTCACAAACAGCCGGTTCTCCAACAACCGCTGCAGGACCTAACGTACATGCCGGACATGAGTCTCAGGATCCAGAGAAAAGATGAGTATATCGTCTAGATATACGAAGACGAATCGGTGCAGGAAATCCCGCAAGACATCATTAACTAATGCTTGGAACGTCGCGGGGGCGTTTGTGAGGCCGAACGGCATGACCAGGTACTCAAAGTGACCTAATGGGGTGTTGAATGCCGTCTTCCATTCGTCTCCCTTCCGGATCCGAACCAGGTGATACGCATTTCTAAGATCCAGCTTAGTAAAGATTTTGGCTCCATGCAGGGGGGTGAACACGGAATCTAATAATGGCAACGGGTATCGGTTGCGAACCGTAATCTCATTCAGCCCCCTGTAATCAATACATGGACGAAGTCCGCCATCTTTCTTGCTCACAAAAAAGAAACCTGCCCCCATCGGGGAGGTGGAGTTCCGGATCAGCCCGGCAGCTAATGAGTCCCGGATGTAGGTCTCCATTCATTCGCGCTCAGGTCGTGAGAGGTTGTACAGCCTGCTGGACGGGAACTCAGCGCCTGGAACCAAATCAATGGCACAATCGTACGGACGGTGCGGGGGAAGGGTGAGTGCCAGATCCTTGCTGAAGACGTCAGCAAGATCGTGGTACTCAACCGGCACTGCCGTCAGATTGGGAGGGACTTTGACCTCCTCCTTAGCCTGGGAACCGGGAGGAACCGAGGATCCTAAACACACCCGATGGCAGGTTTCGCTCCACTGAACCACCACCCCAGACGGCCAATCGATCCGGGGATTGTGCTTTAACATCCATGGGATGCCCAAAATCACGCGGGAGGTAGAAGGAGTTACAAAAAACTCAATCTCCTCCCGGTGGTTTCCAGACACCACCAGAGTTACTGGTTGTGTCTTGTGTGTGAGTAAAGGGAGGAGGGTGCCATCTAGTGCCCGCACCTGCAATGGCGAAGGAAGCGCCACCAGAGGGAGCCCTACCTCCCTTGCCCATCTGCTATCTAGCAGATTCCCTTCTGACCCCGTGTCCACCAGTGCTCGGGCTTGAAGGGTTAAATCCCCACTCAGGATCGTGACTGAGAGTTGTGTGGCAATTTGTGTGTGTCTCACTTGAATGTCTTGACCCCCCCTTAGCCCAGTCTCTAAGGGCGAGTGTTGACGTCTTGGCCGTTTGGGGCAGTCTCTCTGTGTGTGCTCTGTTGAGCTGCAGAGAAAACACTCTCCACGGATCAGCCTCCCCATTTTGGCCCTGTGCGTTTCCCTAACAACGTCAACAGGGGGAGCTGTTGCCCCACAAAGCGCTGCGGCTGTGGAGCGTGGGGAGGGCGGCCCCTTTTCGAACCCGGAAGGGAGAGGGGCGGCGCGTATCCGGTCACGTCCTTCGCCTCGCTCCCGACGGCGTTCCTCTAACCGATTGTCTAATCGTATAACGAGATCAATAAGCCCGTCCAAATCCCGCGGTTCGTCCTTAGCCACCAGGTGCTCCTTCAGGACCAACGATAGTCCGTTTATGAAGGCGGCGCGGAGGGCGGTGCTATTCCAGCCGGACCTCGCAGCCGCGATGCGGAAGTCGACTGCATAAGCAGCTGCGCTCCGGCGCCCCTGTCTCATTGACAGCAGCACGGCTGAAGCGGTCTCTCCTCTATTTGGGTGATCGAACACTGTTCTGAACTCCCTCACAAACCCATCATATGTCAGAAGGAGCCGTGAATTTTGCTCCCAGAGCGCTGTAGCCCAAGCGCGTGCCTTGCCGCAAAGCAGATTAATCACATAAGCTATCTTACTAGCATCAGTCGCATACATGACGGGACGTTGTGCGAAGACGAGCGAACACTGCATAAGAAATTCCACGCATGTCTCCACACAACCCCCGTACGGTTCTGGAGGGCTTATGTATGCTTCAGGGGAAGGTGGGAGGAGTCGTTGAACGACCTGTGGAACGTCACTATTGCGCACAGGATCGACAGGAGGGAGAGCCGCAGCAGCGCCCTGAGGGCGCGCTTCCACCTGCGCGGCGAGAGCCTCCACCCTGCGGTTAAGCAGGACGTTCTGCTCGGTCATCAGATCCAGCCGAGCCGTAAAAGCGGTGAGGATTCGCTGCAACTCACCGATCATTCCTCCTGCAGACGCCTGTGCGCCCTGCTCTTCCATTGGCCGTTCAACGGCCGGTCGACGCCCCTCGGGGTCCATGACTTTGGCCGAGATATCCTGTTGGGAAAGTGTAGGTACACGGACCCACAACAGGGGGCGCAAATGAACGGACAATGGATGAGGTCAAATAACAAGACTTTACTGTTGTGAATGGGCACAACAAATACAATCAGATTACAACAACAGACAAAAGCCAAATCACAAAAGGTGTCGTGTGGGCAGGCTCGAAGATAGGAGACGTCTGTCCAAAGCAGAACCGGAACCACACGATTTCCTCCGCCACCAGACCCCGGGAATACTGGAGCCGCCAAGTCCCGAACTCCCAGGTGGCCACTGCCTTCGCGTGTCGGACCTGGTACTGCTGGCGAGGAACAAAAGAACGATTAAATGTGGGTGCGTCTGCACCCAGGAATCCGTACGGCAGGAAAACTACCTCCACCACTCGTTGGAAAAGGAGTCAGCTAAACAACTCACAAAAGTCACAAAAGATCACTGTTAACCAGTCAGCTGAGCACGTTACCTTCCAGGTAGAACGATATCTCGGCAAAGAGGTGGAGGCGTCGTCCTGCTGATATTCCCCTGCTGATCAGATGATGGGTAACAGCTGTTGCAGGTGATGCGTGACAGCTGTCACCCTGGCTGTTCCTGTGAGGCGACTGCGCCCTCTCGTGCCTGAAGCCCGCACTTCAGGCAGGGCGCCCTCTGGTGGTGGGCCAGCAGTACCTCCTCTTCTGGCGGCCCACACAACAAAAGTAAGAGAAAGCTGCATAGCGACGACGATGCCTAAATGGGTAATTTTACGATACCATATGAAAGTATTGATGTGGATTCTGATACAGAATTACCATTTCACATTTGATGGATTTAATGGATTTTCACATTTGATGGATTACCGAGTGCTGTTGGAGTGACGCTGCCTCGACGGTAAGCCTCGCCGACCGAATTACCTACAGAAATATAAACCATGCAAATGATGGAATTGGATTAGAATGGGAATAACCCCCTTGTGTATGATGGTTTGTGGACGTTCATGCTGGATTATGGTCGCAAATATCCGTAAAACTCCTTTTGCGACCGTATAACCAACATGAACATCCGCAAATCATCAGACACAACAAGGTTATTCCCTAGTTCTCCTGCAAAGATATTTGCATCATCAAGCACATCTGTCCAGCAACCTCATCACTCCATAAGCTGAACCATGCTGTCTCTATTTTCAGTTAAGTCCAAGACACAGTCATTGACTTGGAAGAGTCCATGTATCCAAACATTACAATCGAAATAAAATATGTACAAAAACACCGACAGCACAACAACATTTTTCTCCTTCCTTTTTCAGGTTGTAAATCAGGTAAGTGTAACACACTGTTACCTAAACTAAACCTCTTCCCACAGTATCCTGTGCTCACACAGGAAAGTCACATGAAACAGGTTTGGCAATAAACAAATTAGTCATATAGCAGCTTAGCTAACAGCTTAGCTAGCATCTTGCTAACAATTAGCATAGCTGTATTGGCACAATTTATAACTTAAAAATAAATGTCTTGAACACCACAGTGCCATTAAGCAACTAAAATAACCAACTGCTTTCAAAACTCACTGTTGGTTCCGCTCCAAGGCTCAGACAACCAACTCTCTGTGGAGGAGCACTTGCACACATTGTCAGAGCACTGAGACTGCCTGGTAATTAAAGCCACAGTAACTCAAACCACCACAAAAGGGAACCAAAACTCTTCTAATCACTGACAGGAGTCAGAACACTCCCCGCTTGGTATAAATGTGTTATACCACTATTTACTCTTTCTTCTGTGGCATAAGTAAAATAACATCAGTAATGGGCCTATGGAACTCCTTAAGTACCCATTGACTAAGAGTCTTCACTATGACCTTATGAACTTTGCTGTCCGAGCTAGCAATGGCCTTGACTATTCGTCCAAGAGGCCACTCGTTACATTTCGCTTGACTGTTCTTTATCAAAACAATGTCACCTTCCTGGAGGTCAGGCTTCATTGAGGTCCACTTCTTACGTGGTTGAAGCGTTGCCAGGTACTCCAATCTCCACCTTTTCCAGAAGGAGTCTGCCAAGCTTTGGACCTGGCACCACTGTACCTTGCAAAGATGATCCAATTCGAAGTCCCCCAAGGGTGCAGGATTAACACTCGTCTTCTGGGTGAGCAGAGTGGCAGGTGAGAGCATTTCAGGTACCTCAGCATCATATGATACTGGGACCTGCGGTTGAGCATTCATGATGGCCATAACCTCAGCCATCAAGGTTGTTAGGACTTCATGAGACAGTCTGATAGCTCCATCCTTCACTAGCAGTCCATCCAGGATGTGTCTTGCCACTCCTATTAGCCTCTCCCAAGCTCCTCCCATATGCGAGGAATGGGGAGCATTAAAGGTCCATGCACATCTCTGCTCCTGCAGGTAGTTCTTGATCTCAGGGTCGTCTGTGTTAATTTGAAGTTCTCTGCATGTACCAACAAAATTCGTGCCTCTGTCCGAACGCAGGTGTTTGATAGGCCCACGTATGGAGAGAAAGCGCCTCAGGGCATTAATGAAGCTCGAGGTTGACATTGATTCAATAACTTCAAGATGCACGGCTCTTGTACTTAAACAAGCAAAAATGACTGCCCACCTCTTGCTTTCAGCAGCTCCACCTTGTGTCCGCCGAGTGGTAACACTCCACGGGCCAAAAACATCCAGCCCTACATGAGTAAAAGGTGGGTCCATTGCCCACCTGTCAGCGGGCAGATTAGACATCTTTTGAACCTCTTTCCTGCCTCTCAACATTTTACAGGTGACACATTTGAATATGATGCTAGTGATGAGTCTCTTCCCTCCTACTATCCAGACACTGGCTGTGCGCAAAGCACCCTTGGTGAAGTGGCGACCTTGGTGGGCTACTTTATCATGAAAGTGTCGAACCAGAAGAGTAGTAGTAGCCATGATGGCTGGCTGGTAGGATGAGTGGATGTTTCTCTTTGTCTTCTAAAGCTGCCCTATGTATCCGTCCTCCAACTTTAATCAATCCGCTCTTGTCAATGAAGGGATCTAGCCTTGCAAGGGCACTTTGGCAGCACACTTCGGTACCCTGAGTTAAGCATTTCAACTCCTCTTTATACACATCTTCTTGCACAGCCTTGAATATATCCAACTTTGCTTGGGAACGCTCTGTTGTGAGTAGCTGACTGCAGTGATGCCATCCCTTACAACCATAACTCTTCTCTCTTCTTGAGAATGACTTGACTACATGAATAAGAACTGACACACCCCTTACAAGACTCTTCCAAGTAGAGAAGCATTTGAATCTCGATGAACCAAGAGACTGCTTTGTGACCTTTGTTACAAGACAGGTGACTTCTTTGTCTTTGTCTGCGTCAACAAGCTCGAATGTTTCTGCTTCACCGTCTTCATCTGTGTTTGGCTGACTCAAAAAAGGGGGGCCAAGCAACCAACTGGATGATGAGAGGCAAGCTGCTGGAATTGGTCTGGTTCCCTGGTCTGCAGGGTTTTGGTCAGTCAGCACATAGTGCCACTGTTTTGGTTCAGTAGAGCTTCGAATGCGAGCTACAGGGTTAGCCACATAGGTGTAGAACCTTCGTGAACTGTTGTAGATGTAGCCCAGCACAATATGACTATCTGTGAAGAACTTGATTGCTTGCATCTCTACATCTATTTCAGATTGGATGACCTCTGCCATTTCGACTGCCAAGACTGCTGCGCACAACTCCAGGCGTGGTATGGTATGCATGGGGTAAGGAGCAAGCTTGGATTTTCCCATAAGAAACCCGACATGCCATTTTCCTTCAGAATCCAAACCATGCAAGTAGGCTACAGCTGTTATTGCCAAAGTCGAAGCATCTGCAAAAACACATAGTTCTATCCGTTTACAACATGACATAGAGACTGGAATGTATATTCGATGAATGCAAAACTGTGCCAGCTCTGTTAAGGAGTTGGTCCATTCTTTCCACTGCACCACTTTCTCTGGTGGGAGAGGCGTATCCCACTCATACTGTTCTAAGGAAACGTCTCTCACCAACGCTTTGCCTTGGACAGTGACGGGAGAAGCAAATCCAAGGGGATCATAAAGACTATTAACAGTGGACAGCATGCCTCTCCGAGTGAATGGTTTAATGTCTCTTGACACTCTGAAGGTGAAACTGTCGATCTGGAGTTCCCAGTTTAGACCCAAACTCCTCTGGAGGGGCAAGGGGTCTGCTCCCAAATCTAGATCTTTAAAGTCACTTGCTTGTTCATCCACAGGAAAAGCATCCATGACCCTTGGGCTATTTGAGGCAATCTTGTGAAGTCTTAAGTTGGACTCAGCAAGCAGGGCCTTAGTTCGGTGCAGGAGATTGATAGCCTCGTCCTCCTTGGCCACTGAGGCAAGTCCATCGTCAACATAAAAATTTCTGAAGACGAATTGTTTTGCATCTCTACCATGCTCAGCTTCTCCATGCTCGGCAGCTTTCCTCAGTCCATATATTGCTACTGCTGGTGAAGGGCTGTTCCCGGACACGTGCACAGTCATCCAGTAGTCTATGATTTCCTTATTTGGATCATTATCTTTATACCACAGAAACCGAAGGAAATGGCGGTGGTCCTCTCTGACCTTGAACGCATAGAACATCTGTTCTACATTGACCATAACAGCAATATGCTTGCTTCTGAACCTTAGTAGAACACCTATGAGAGTGTTGTTCAGATTGGGTCCACTGAGGAGCATATCATTCAATGATGTCCCCTTGTACTCAGCGCTGGAATCAAAAACAACTCTTATTTTTCCAGGCTTCTGGGGGTGGTAGACACCAGAAGTTGGCAAATACCAACACTCCTGTCCTGGCTGTAGTGGAGGAGCTTGTTCTGCTTGGTGATTGTCAATGACCTTCTGCATGAAGTCAAAGAAGTGCTGTTTCATGTCAGGTCGCCTTCTGAAAGAGCGCTGGAGAGAGAGGAGTCTCTGCAAGGCCTGTTCTCTGTTATTTGGTAGGGGCTTATGAGACGAAAGGGTAGTGGTGCCACCCAGTGATTTTCATTGTCCCTACACTTCCTTTTCCATTATCCTCAGAAACTCATTGTCACCCACCGACAAGGCTGGTTTGTCATTTTTAGGCGTTTTCTGAAACACACTTTCTCCCAGACCATCTCTACATGTCTCTTGGAAGAACTCACTGTGGGATGGCATCTGAAGACTGCACATAGTTGTTCCTTTGAGCCTCTCCTCGATATGGATATTGTTAGTGCATGGCTTGAGGAAGGAGGAGCGTCCATTTTGAAGGACATGTGTCTTGTAGGCATTGACTTCCTCGGCCTTGTGAGCACCACCTATGCACAACTCCCCCACTATGACCCAACTAAGGTCAAGACATTGAGTGCATGGTGTGTTGTGAGGGCCATTACGCTGCTCACGTACCTTGTGCAAGCTCAAAATATCCCTGCCTAGCAGCAGCAGAATTGGTGCACTGGGGTCAAGCGGAGGGATCTTATCAGCCATTGGTCTAAGGTGAGGAAAATACTGGGTGCATTCAGGAGTTGGGATCTCTGATCGGTCGTCCGGCAGGTAGTTACATTCCAAAAAGGTGGGAAGTGTGACCCTGGTTTTCCCATCAAGCGATTCTACAATGATGTTGCATGCTTTCCTCCCTGCAGTCTCCACTGTGCCAGAGCATGTTTTTAGAGTGTAGGGGGATGCACTGCTTTTAATGTTCAATAGAGTGAAAAACTCTGTTTTCACTAAAGACCGGTTGCTTTAGTCATCGAGCACTGCATACACTCTGTGAGACTTAGTTGGTTGATTGGCGTGGAAAACCTTAACCAAGCAGATTTTTGAACAAGACCTGGGCCAAAGGACATCGCCACATATCTCAGTGCACTTGGAGGTAACAACAGGGGGTGCAAGATCTTCACTCTCCCCGCTTTCCTCGTTCCCAGGTGAGTTTCCAGCCTTCCCACCAAATGACAATGGGGCAGGACCAGGATGCATCGCTGAGACATGTTTGTCACTTTCACACTTAGTGCATTTAAGCGTGGTCTTACAATCTTTAGCCATATGCTCAGTGCTGGCACAACATCGAAAGCAGATTGAATTCTCCTTTAAGAATGTTTTTCTCTCATCAACATGTTTTCCTCAGAACCCACGGCATTTTGACAGCGGGTGAGGTTTGCTGTGTATAGGACATTCTTTGTTCGGTTCAGTTTTCTTTTCTTTCTTTGCAGCTGTGCTTTCCAGAGGTGCGTTAACTCTGGCAGTGACGTTAGTTTTCTTAACTGTTACAGCTGACTTTTGGAAGTGTTTTTGTTCTCTTTCAACCTTGTATTGATTGGTGGTAGAGGACAGGTTAAATGCAAAACTGGGGTCATTGCGAGTCTTAGCCTGGGAACATACAAAGTCAACAAAAAAGTTGAATGGTGGGAAAGGCACATGATAATGCTCTTTATATCTGGATCCCTCCGTGATCCAGCGTTCCCGCAGTGAGAAGGGAAGCTTTTCAGCGATTGGATTCACACCTCTAGCTGTGTCTAGATACATAAGTCCAGGCAAGAATCCCTCAGCCTTTGCAGCTTGCAGCTCTTTTAACAAGTCACCTAACTCTCTGAGCTTGTGGGTGTCTTTGTTAGAGATAACTGGGAAGGTATCTGTTTTTTTCAGTAGAGCATTTTCAATCACCTCTGGGCTTCCGTAGGTTTCCTCCAAGCGCTCCCATACCATAGAAACACCTGCTCTTGGATTGTTTACATGCACTGACCTTATCCGCATTGCTTGAGCTGATGATTTGGGCCCCAGCCATTTGACCAGTAGGTTGAGCTCTTCCTGCTCAGATAGGTTTAGCTCCCTTGTGGCTGCTAGGAATGAAGCTTTCCATGCCCAGTAATTTTCTGGGCAATCATCAAAGGCCAGGAGTCCAGAGCTCACCATCTCCTTTCTCATAAGATACTGGGCTAAGACATGAGTTTGAGTTGTTGGAGAGGCTGGAAGAGCAGATGCTGTATTTTTCCCTTTAGAGTCAGGACTAACAGCTGAATAGTTTTGCTTTAGCAAAAATACCTTTGGGGCTGGGGGAGGATAATGGCATCCAGTATTAATCGGTCTGTGTGCATTTTCCTCTGGAAAGGACTCATATAGTGAACCTTGTGCCTTGTAGCTAA
Organism: Thalassophryne amazonica; assembly: GCF_902500255.1. NCBI lineage: Eukaryota > Metazoa > Chordata > Actinopteri > Batrachoidiformes > Batrachoididae > Thalassophryne > Thalassophryne amazonica. The sequence continues at coordinate 8,090,634 of NC_047120.1, forward strand.
AGGGTTGGGTATTCACTGTTTCATGATGAACAGCTGGTGGCAGAGGCATAGCATCTTGAAGCTCTTTTGGCACATGAGTATCAAATGGCTGTGTTTCTATATAGTCTTTGGTACGTTTCGTTGGATCGTTAAGAGCTAAATCCTGCAAATCACCAAGAGATTTGATTTCTTTATGCTCCAGTGCTGCTGCTGCTGCTTCTTCGAATATATCTGCCTCTTTTGATGCTGCAGTAGCTTCTTTCTCTTGTTTTAACACATGAAGACTTGCCTCAATTGAAGCCTTTTCTTTCATCATAGCTGCCTCCTTTTCACACTTTAATTTTTGCTGCTTCAGCCTTAGCTCTGGCTCTTGCGCTGACAGATATCCGGGTTGATGCTTTGGAGGACTTGTGTGAAGTTGAGGCTCGAGATCTTATCTCTAGCTGAGACTCACGCTCCTCTTGGCAGCTGCTGCTCATCTTGGGATGTTTCTGCGTGCTGTTCACAGTTGTTCAGCTGTCTTGAGTGGGCAACATTTTACTATTCTGTCCTGGACAGATTACATTACAATCATTACAATTGTAACAAACATTACAATCAAAATAAAATATGTGCAAAAACACTGACAGCACAACAACATTTTTCTCCTTCCTTTTTCAGGTTGAAAATCAGGTAAGTATAACACACTGTTACCTAAACTAAACCTCTTCCCACAATATCCTGTGCTCACACAGGAAAGTCACATGAAACAGGTTTGGCAATAAACAAATTAGTCACTAACAGCTTAGCTAGCATCTTGCTAAAGATTAGCATAGCAACTTAGCATTAGCTGTATTGGCACAATTTATAACTTAAAAATAAATGTCTTGAACACCACAGTGCCATTTGTTGGGTATTTTCTCCTCCAAACATTCTTAAAACTTTTAACAAGACAAACAGAGTCAAAAAACACCAGTGAGACAGAAAGTCAAATTTAGCTCGCGAGGAGTGCAAACAGTCCGTACACGTAGTACCACTGAAAGCACTAAGGACTGCTGCGCCTGCTCACTCTTTTTATTAGGAAAACCTACCCACAGCGTGAAACTTGTCCTAAGGGGGGGGGGAGAACGCATGACAAGTTTCTTCAAGTAAAACAAACACATGCGTCAATAAGTGCAGCTGCGTGGAGAAACAGTTTCTTTCCTTTAATCTTATCATCAAAGGTCAGCACATCCCGTTCTTGCAGGCTCTTCTGTTGCACTTATCATCTGTTCTGCATCATAAATTCACAACAGTCAAAACTGACCTCAGCATACTATCTTCACTCCCAGTTCAGACTGACCTCAGCATACTTAAGACAAAGTTGAATAACAAGTACATTATCAGGGTTATTTTAAAGACAGACAGGTACAAAGCAGCACAATAACATTTTCATCAGAAAGAAGACAAAGGTACAAATGTTTAACAGTGATAACATATATATATATATATGTATATATATATATATATATATATATATATATATATATATATATATATATATATATAAAATCTTTAACACCATTAAGCAACTAAAATAACAAACTGCATTCAAAACTCACTGTTGGTTCCGCTCCAGGGCTCAGACAACCAGCTCTCTGTGGAGGAGTACTTGCACACAATGTCAGAGCACTGAGACTGTCTGGTAATTAAAGCCACAGTAACTCAAACCACCACAAGAGGGAACCAAAACTCTTCATTGACAGGAGTCAGAACAGGAGTCTATTCTATCATAGCTGATTAATGATCTACGTAATTATGGATCATCACTTAAGTAATGATTGGGTTATCTGAAACCTGGCTTAAACCTACAGCTGTTCTCCCCTCAATTGAGGCCTACCCACTGGCATACACATTTAGTCACGTCCCTCATAATGCAAAGCAAGGCGGGGGTGTTGCTGTGATTAATAAATTAGTTTTAGTCTATTAGCTGTTGGGGGTCACAAATATAATTCATTTGAACATCTGATTCTCCACTCTGGCCATGATGCTACGTATTGCCAAGGTCACAAGAAAGAAAATCAGCTGTATTACTTTATCAATGTATATACGCCCCCTGGCCATTACTCTGAATTCTTAGATGAATTTGGTTTCATCTCTAACTTGTCACCTAGTGTAGATAACATTCTGATTATTGGTGACTTCAACATTCATATAAATAAGCCTTCTAATCCCCACTGCAAATCATTTATCAAAATTATGGATGTATTAGGATCCCAGCAATGCATTCAGGATTCAACGCACATGAGTGGAAATACCCTGGATTTGGTTCTTGCACGTGGTATTGCTGTCACAAATACTGACATCATGCCACTTGCATCAGTGGCCTCTGATCACTTACTTATGTTTACAGTTTCGCTGCCGTGTTTAGTGGAACAACAACCTTATTTATCATTGTGGCGACACATCAACTCTTCAACTATAACTGAACTTGACTGCCTGATATCTTAGCTTCACATTTGTAAAATGCTCAATCAGTAGACAGCCTTGTGGACAGTTAATGCTCAAAACTACACTTGACATGATTGCACCACCTATATTAAAACCATGCCCCCCCCAAAACACAGTCACCTTGGTTCAATGATTACTTGTGTGACCTCAAGCATAAGGCTAGAGGTCTAGAACGAAAATGGCGTAGTTCAAAATTAGAAGTATTCCACCTCGTGTGGCATGATGCTATCTTAGGGCCCTGTCCGACTGGGGAGAGGATTAATTACCCATGACTTGAGTACACAAAGTACCAGCATTCATTGTTGTCTGCAACAAAAATGGCCAAAAATGACAAATGTCCCAGTATGAATTACAGATACGTGGTCTATTAGACAAGAAACCGACCCTTTTTATTTTTTTCAAAAACTATATGGATTTCAATCACGTGTGATTACATCAGACAAGTTTGAATCCTCGTGCGCATGCGTGAGTTTTTTCACGCCTGTCGGTTGCGTCATTCGCCTGTGGGCAGGCTTTGAGTGAGGAGTGGTCCACCCCTCCCGTCTATTTTTTCATTGTTTAGGAATGGCTCAGAGAAAGCCGCTTTGCTTGATCAAAATTTTTTCAGAAGCTGTAAGGCACATCCGAGTGGACACCATTCGAGAAATTCAGCTGGTTTTCAGTGAAAATTTTAAGGGCTGATGAGAGATTATGGAGTGTTACTGTCGCTTTAAGGACAACCCACGGAGCCGGAGGGCGCGCCGCACTCCGAGCTGCCGTCGTCAGCCTGTTTCGAGCTGAAAACTTCCAAATTTAAGCCTCTGTTGGCCCAGGACATCGTGAGAGAACAGAGAAGTTTCAGAAGAGGTCGGGATCAGCAGTTTATCCGGACATTCCACTGTTAAAGGAGATTTTCAAATGAAAGACGTGCAGACGGATTCGTGCGTCGGCAGGCAGCTGCTCATGGCCCGGTGCCACAGAGAAACACCTCCGTGTTGATAACCATTCGTAAAATTCAGGCGGCTTTCGATGGTTTTCAGTCGAGTGAGTATCCGAGAAACTGTTTAACAGCTGGGTATGTTCAAACTTGTCCCGTAATGCTTCCAACGGAGGTGTTTCTCTGTGGCGCCGGGACATGAGCGGCTGCCTGCCGACGCGCGAATCCGTCCGCACGTCTTTCATTACAAAATCTCCTTTAACAGTGGAATGTCTGGATAAACTGCTGATCCCGACCTCTTCTGAAACTTCTCTGTTCTCTCACAACGTCCTGGGTCAACAGAGGCTTAAGTTTGGAAGTTTTCAGCTCGAAACAGGCTGACGATGGTGGCTCGGAGCGCGGCGCGTCCTCCGGCTCCGTGGGTTGTCCTTGAAGCGACAGTAACACTCCATAATCTCTCATCAGCCCTTAAATTTTCACCGAAAACCAGCTGAATTTCTCGAATGGTGTCCATTCGGATGTGCCTTACAGTTTCTGAAAAAATTTTGCTCAAGCAAAGCGGCAGTCTCTGAGCCATTCCTAAACAATGAAAAATTAGATGGGAGGGGTGGACCACTCCTCACTCAAAGCCTGCCCACAGGCGAATGACGCAACCGACAGGTGTGTAAAAACTCTCGCATGCCCACGAGGGTTCAAGCTTGTCTGATGTAATCACACGTGATTCAAATCCATATAGTTTTTGAAAAAAATAATAAGGTCGGATACTTTTCTAATAGAGCTCGTATATTAATAACACTATGTAACACAGTTTTTGTTCCTGGCTTCTAATGTTATATTTCAACTGCTTATGTCTAAAGTCTATGTAAAAATGACTACATTCAGCACAAACTTTGATTTTATTTTTTTTTTACATTCTAGAAAGGTCTAAAAGTTTCTTGAAATTTCTAGATAATTCTGGAAACTTCTAGAAAATTCTGGACAGTTCTAGCAGTTAAAGAATATTCTAGAAGACTACTCAGTAGTAGTGAAGGTGAATCGAGAATATTCTTGAAAACATACAAATTTCAAAATATCATTGTCCTGATCACAGAAGCAAAGTTTCTGTGGAATAACAGCTATTTTCTATTTATTTAAGGCATAACAGGTTAGGAAAACACACTGTGTACCCAGGAACAAAACAAAAATAAAAATTTGTTGCATAGTTTAATATATAGTGAATATATGCTGAACAATCACGGTTATATAATGCATGTAGTGAGGAAACTGATCCGACACATTAAGATTATCATGGCAGTATTATGGGTGTATTATGAATGCATCACACACGTGTTGTGCGTGCAAGCCACCTGCATTGCGGCCATAAAATAAGGTCACTCGGGCCGTTGGCATCACTATTCACACCAACAATACAGGCTCTGGAGCAATTGCTGGACTTTACAAGTTGATCTTAAAATAGTTCCTCCTACACAACATGTGGCTACAGATGTTGAGTTAATAAGCCACATATTATTATTATTATTATCATATTTGACTATATACTGGAATAAGGGATAGAACTCTTCAAATTATTGTTCATTACTTCACGTCAATCATACTCACAGGTGAAATGTTCGTCCACAGCCTTTGATCTGGCGATTTGCACAGTTTATAGCTGCACATGAAGGTATTTTTTAATAAATTACAAAGAATAAAGTCTGTGCGCCTCATTAAAGGTGAATAGAAAAGAACATTCAAGAGCAGGACATCGGAGTGGCAATATGGCAGCCAGTTTGCTTCAAAAATATTGGCCAGTGAGCGATCCAGTGTTATATAGAGATCAGTAGAAAAAACAGACAATATAGACAAACTAATATTCTTATAGAGACAAAACACACAACTCATACAAGTGCAGATCGGTGCACTTGTACAAGTGCTCCCCCTCTAGCTGCCACCTTATCATGGTGGGGGAGTTTGCGTACCCGGATGATCCTAGTAGCTATGTTGTCGGGGGCTTTGTGCTCCCTGTAGGGTCTCCCAAGGCAAACAGGTCCTAGGTGACGGGTCAGACTAAGGGCAGTTCAGAACCTCCATGACCAGTAAAAGATCAAGGACCGTGACGTCGCCCGGTATGGCGGAGCCGGGGTCCCACCCTGGAGCCAGGCCTGGGGTTGGGGCTCGCGCGCGAGCGCCTGGTGGTTGGGCCTTAGCCCATGGGGCCCGGCCGAGCTCAGCCCGAAAGAGTGACGTGGGCCCGCCCTCCTGTGGGTTCACCACCTGCAGAGGGGGGCATGGGGGTTGGGTGCAGAGAGGATTGGGTGGCGGCCGAGAGCGGGTGGCCCGGCGGCCGGTCCATGCGCACAGCCCCTGGCTGTTGGGACGTGGAATGTCACCTCGCTAGGGGGGAAGGAGCCTGAGCTTGTGCGGGAGGTTGAGAGATACCGACTAGAGATAGTCGGGCTCACCTCCACGCACAGCTTGGGCTCTGGTACCCAACTCCTGGCTAGGGGCTGGACGCTTCATTTTTCTGGCGTCGCCCACGGGGAGAGGCGGAGAGCTGGGGTCGCATTGCTTATTGCTCCCCAGCTCAGTCGTCAAGTGTTGGAGTTCACTCCGGTGAACGAGAGGGTCGCATCCCTACGCCTTTGGGTCGGGGACAGGTCTCTCACCGTTGTCTCGGCCTACGGGCCGAGCGGCAGTGCAGAGTACCCGACCTTCCTGGAGTCCCTGGGAGGGGTACTAGATAGCGCTCCGACTGGGGACTCCATTGTTCTCCTGGGGATTTCAACGCCCACGTGGGCGGCGACAGTGAGACCTGGAGGGGGGTGATCGGGAAGCACGGCCTCCCCGATCTGAACCCGAGTGGTGTTCAGTTGTTGGACTTCTGTGCTAGTCACAGTTTGTCCATCACGAACACCATGTTCGAGCACAAGGGAGTCCATAAGTGCACATGGCACCAGGACACCACTGAGCCGGAGGTCGATGATCGACTTTGTAGTCGTATCATCTGACCTTTGGCCACGTGTCTCGGACACTCGAGTGAAGAGAGGGGAAGGTGGTGAGTTGGATCCGCTGGGAGGGTAGGAAGCCGGTAAGACCTGGCAGGCCCAAACGTATTGTGAGGGTCTGCTGGGAACGACTGGCGGAACCCTCTGTCAGTGAGGTCTTCAACTCCCACCTCCAGGAGAGCTTCTCCCAGATCCTGGGGCAGGTTGGAGACATGGAGTCCGAGTGGACCATGTTCTCCACCTCCATTGTCGATTCGGCTGCTCGTAGCTGTGGTCGCAAGGTCTCTGGTGCCTGTCGCTGCGGCAATCCCCGAACCCGGTGGTGGACACCGGAAGTAAGGGATGCCATCAAGCTGAAGAAGGAGTCCTACTTATCTTTGTTGGTAGGTGGGACCCCAGAGGCAGCTGACAGGTACCGGCAGGCCAAGCGTGCCGCAGCCCATGCGGTCGCAGAGGCAAAAACTCGGGTCTGGGAGGAGTTCGGGGAGGCTATGGAGGAGGACTATCGGTCGGCCTCGAAGAGATTCTGGCAAACCATCCGGCGCCTCAGGAGGTGGAAGCAGCTCTCCACCAGCACTGTTTATGGTGCGGCTGGGGAGCTGTTGACCCTGACTGGGGATGTTGTTGGGCGGTGGAAGGAGTACTTCGAGGATCTCCTCAATCCCATCGTCACGTCTTTCGAAGAGGAAGCAGAGACTGGGGACTCGGAGGCGGACTCATCCATTACCCATTACGAAGTCACCGAGGTGGTTAGAAAGTTCCTCGGTGGCAAGGCTCCTGGGGTGGATGAAATCCGTCCTGAGTACCTTAAGTCTCTGGATGTTGTGGGGCTGTCTTGGCTGACACGCCTTTGCAACATCGCGTGGCGATCGGGGACAGTGCCTCTGGATTGGCAGACCGGGGTGGTGGTCCCTCTGTTTAAGAAGGGGGACCGGAGGGTGTGTTCCAACTATAGGGGGATCACACTCCTCAGCCTCCCCGGTAAGATCTATTCCAGAGTACTGGAGAGGAGAATTCGACCGATGGTTGAACCTCAGATTCAGGAGGAGCAGTGTGGTTTTCGTCCTGGTCGCGGCACACTGGACCAGCTCTACATGCTCCATCGGGTGCTCGAGGGTTCATGGGAGTTTGCCCAACCAGTCCACATGTGTTTTGTGGATCTGGAGAAGGCATTCGACCATGTCCCTCGGCGCACCCTGTGGGGAGTGCTCCGGGAGTACGGGGTCCAAGGTCCTTTGCTAAGGGCTATCCAGTCCCTGTACTACCGCAGCAGGAGCTTGGTTCGCATTGCCGGTAGTAAGTCAAACCTGTTTCCAGTGCACGTTGGCCTCTGCCAGGGCTGCCCTTTGTCACCGGTTCTGTTCATTATTTTTATGGACAGAATTTCTAGGCGCAGCCAGGGTGTAGAGGGGGTCTGGTTTGGGAACCACAGAATCTCGTCTCTGCTGTTTGCGGACGATGTGGTTCTGTTGGCTTCGTCAAATCAGGACCTTCAGCGTGCACTGGGGCGGTTTGCAGTCGAGTGTGAAGCGTCCGGGATGAAAATCTGCTGTTTGCGGACGATGTGGTTCTGTTGGCTTCGTCAAATCAGGACCTTCAGCGTGCACTGGGACGGTTTGCAGTCGAGTGTGAAGCGTCCGGGATGAAAATCAGCACCTCCAAATCCGAGGCCATGGTTCTCGATCAGAAAAAGGTGCTTTGCCCTCTTCAGGTCGGTGGAGTGTCCTCAAGTGGAGGAGTTTAAGTATCTCGGGGTCTTGTTCACAAGTGAGGGACGGATGGAGAGTGAGATCGATAGAGGGATCGGTGCAGCATCTGCAGTGATGCGGTCGCTGTATCGGACCGTCGTGGTGAAGAGAGAGCTGAGTAGGGGGGCAAAGCTCTCGATTTACCGATCGATCTACGTTCCGATCCTCACCTATGGTCATGAGATTTGGCTCATGACCGAAAGAACGAGATCGCGAGTACAAGCGGCCGAGATGAGTTTCCTCCGCAGGGTGGCTGTGCACTCCCTTAGAGATAGGGTGAGGAGCACGGTCACTCGGGAGGAGCTCGGAGTCGAGCCGCTGCTCCTCCACGTCGAAAGGAGTCAGTTGAGGTGGCTCGGGCATCTTTTCCGGATGCCCCCTGGACGCCTCGCTGGAGAGGTGTTCCGGGCACGTCCCACTGAGAGGAGGCCCCGGGGAAGACCCAGGACACGCTGGAGGGACTACATCTCTCAGCTGGCTTGGGAACGCCTTGGGGTTCCCCCGGAGGTGTGTGTGGATCGGGAGGTCTGGGCGGCTTTGCTTGAGCTGCTGCCCCCATGACCCGACTCCGGATAAAGCGGAAGAAAATGGATGGATGGATGGAATATTCTTATAGAGACAAAACACACAACTCATACAAGTGCAGATCGGCATTTTGTTGGAATGATGGATATAAATTACTATAATAAAGGTAAATATCAATAATCCAGTGAGATTTTATTATTGAAATATTGATCAGGGGACATTTTGTGGTATGGGTGGTGACCAAGTGGTTGGTGTGCTTGGTTTCAGTGCAGAAGTTCCCTGCCACATTTCTCCATGTAATGTGGAGTTGCGTCAGGTAGGGTATCCGGTGTAAAACTTGTGCCAAATCAACATGCAGATCCACCTCAGGATTTGCTGTGGCAACCCCGAGTGCATACAAGGGATCAGCTGAAGGGTCTTTTTGATTGAGAAAGGTTTACAAAATGTTTTGGGTGTGTTGCCACAAAACATTTTCAAAATGTTTCAGAGATTTTACACTTTAATGTCTTCAAAACATTTCCCCAAAATGTTTTACCAACCAAACCGAAATGTTTCTGAGATGTTTTCAAAGCATCAAATTGTTTCCTGGGAAGTTGGTGACAGATGTGGAAAGGGAGATAGTTTGGCCAGAGAAAGTGATATTTGTGATCTGATCCAATCCAGTTTATTTATAGAGCACATTTAAAAACAACAAAGTTGACCAAAGTGCTGTACAAAGACATAAAATAAATAAATCAATAAATAAATAAATAATCACACGATAAATAACAGTGGCAACAATAAAAGTTTTTTAAAACAGTAAAATCATCATGATGGTGGAAGAGTTGTGCTGATGTGGTGTGCCAACTAGGATGGCTTCTGTTTTGGAGCTATTCAGCTGAAGGAAGCTCAACAATTCCATTCCTCTGTCTCCTACGGGCAGGTAGTCATTGTGGATGTTGGCCAGGGAGCACAAAAGGGGGGTTGTCCTGAGGTAAAGCTGTGTGTCATCAGCATAACAAGGTAACAATATTCCCCATGTCTGCTAATGGCATTTCCAAGGGGGAGAATTTAGATGGTGAAAAGGGCTGGGGCCCAGCACCGACCCATGAGGAACAGTACAAGTGATGTTGTGGGTATGTGATTTAGCTTTGCCCAGGGTGACGTGTTCAGTTCTGTCGGTGAGATATGTGATAAACCAGTTGTGAACATTTTCTGAGTCCACTGGTGCAATGTTAGCAGTTAAATAGTTTGAATTGAGATTGCATCCTATTTTTCTTTATCTGTATTTATATAGGTTGTCTCATTGAGACACAAAGTGTTATTCTCAGGAGAGACTTGTTTCAGTTACAGACAGAGGTATAATATAGTACAGTGTCAGTATAAAACAGTAAAATCAAAGTGCCAAACAGAAGCAGATTAAAATAATAAAAACCGGAACACTTTTCCAGGGGTTTTCAAGTGTCCTTCAAATATGTTCAAAATCCCCCATTGGAATCAAACTGCACAACTTCAGATCCTGTTGTAGAGTGCTCCAGGGTCAAGGGGCAGAGTTAGAAAAAGATTTTTGTCGAGCTCTGTACGTACTGAAGGAACACTGGCAGTAATAACGGTCTGGGAGGGCAGACTGAGACAACACTGTCTACGGGACAGTGTGGTCAAAAGTGATGTAGTAGTTTGCAGGTAGTGGCGTGAAAACCAGTAGACGTTGGAAGCTGCACAGGAATGTGCCTGGAAACACCAAAGATCAGTGTATTCTATTACGGGAAATAGAGTGGCCAGGTTACCTTAGAGAGAAGCTGCGGTCAGAATTCACGCTGAGGGCGTCTCAGGGAAATCTCTCGGAAGGTTCTCGCATCAGACTCAGGGGCGATCAGGAATGAGGTGCCGCAAGCAAAGACAAGATTCTGGCAAACACTGAGCCCTAAGCTGGGTTTAAGTAACCCGCTCACAGTCAGGAGCAGATGATTCACAGGTGTTCCTCGGCTCTGCAGCGTGCCACCTGGTAGGAAAACAGACAAACAACACACAAGAGGAGAGACAGGTACAAACATCTCAAGGATGATCAGTGGAAAGAGAAGGCACCTGAGCTCAATTTTGAGCTTCATGACAAAGGCTGTGAATACTTATGTACATGTGATTTCTTAGTTTTGTTTGGTTGTTGATGTTGTTCTTTACATATATATATATATATATATATATATATATATATATATATATATATATATATATATATATATATATATATATATATGCAAAAATCTTTAAAAAAATTCACATTGTCATTATGGGGTATTGTGTGTAGAATTGTGAGGGGAAAAAGAATTTCATCCACTTTGGAATAAGGCTGTAACACAACAAAGTGTGGAAAAAGCGTAGCGCTGGGAATACTTTCCGGATGTGCTGTATGTAATAGGACGTTCACTCACTGAAGCGTGGATTACCTACCTTTGTTCTGTGCCAACCACACATGAAAGGCTTCCTTCTTCAGCCTGACAGCTTCTTGGGTTGCCTTCATGAAAAATTCCAACAGCCATCTGGCCACAGCTCATTAATAGAGGCCTTGAATATGGACTGAGTCCATAACCAACTGGGTTCCTGGAGAGCTCCTGTTTTCCGCCTCTCCCTGCATCATCCACTGTTATTTACGTAGGTCACAAGTGCTCAGCCAGTGGAGGGCCAGGAAACACCAGACTAAATGAATCAGCTGTGATTGTAGCAGGTCAGTTCAGAAAGCATGCAGGGCAGGTGACCTTCAGGAGCAGGGTTGTGACGTTTGCCCCTAAATGTATTATTCACTGATGTCTATACAAATGTAAATACAAAAGAAATAGACCAGTGAACCAGTAAGACATGTTTTTGTGCTTGATGAACACCACACACAAAGGGAGGTGATGGTCTAGTAGTTAAGCGTTGGGCTTGAGACCAGAGGATCCTCGGTTCAAATCCCAGCCTGACCTGAAAATCACTAAGGGCCCTTGGGCAAGGTCCGTAATCCCCTAGTTGCTCCCAGTGTATAGTGAGTGCCTTGTATGGCAGCACCCTGACATCAGTGTGTGAGTGTGAATGTGATGAAAAAGCGCCATATAAATGTCGTCTATTTTACCATTCTTTACCATTCTTCAAAGAGAACTTTTCTTTTCAAATATGTTGTCATTGTTTGACAAGCAGAATCACTAAAAGTGATTCCATTCTGGCTTTTGGCCTTCAGCTGACGAGCTTCCCTCCATGTTCACCTCTTGCTATCATTTTTTTTCTTTTTGTGAAGTGCTTTTCTGTCTTTGCAATGTCACATTCACTCACTCACTCACTGATGTCAGTGTGCTACCATGTAACACACTCAGCTGCACCTTTTGGATTCACGACCTTGCTCAGGGCCACCTTAGTGTTGCTCAGTTGTGGACACAGTTCATCATCGAAGCTAATGTTTTCATTATCGGATTAGCTTTTCACATAAACCATCATCGGACCAATTATGTTCCAGTACGTTTTGGTCCGATCATTTTTAGATCGCTAACATGTTTTTGCAGCTGAAGTGGATATTCTGAAACAATTAAAAACCTTTGTTATGTCTGATATTAAAAATTTTAGAACTTACCTGTTAAATGTTTTGCAGCAGATAAACAGCTCTATTCTCTGTAAATAGAGAAGTGCTGGTTTCAGGAGAAACCGCTCTGTCCTCTGCAGTCAGAGAAGAACTGGTCACAAGATAATCTTGACACCATACTAACTCACCAGCAATATCACCCAAGTCATCCAGAGGCATACAGTTTTAACTTATGGTTAAAATTTTAACCAAACTAATTTCGGACATGTTATTTAAATTAACATCACTTCTGAAGTTTTATATAATGAAAACATCAGCTATATGTTTTAGTTTTAAAGTACTGCATTAATTTTGAAGGTTTTAGTGTGAACATCCTGTGTCCAGGTGCATTATGTGTAATCTTAGTACAGTCACGACAGGAGAAATGCATTTAAGATGCTCTGATCATGCTCCACACTGACAACAGCATTAAACTCTTTGTATATTGTGTATAAAACTCACGTGAATATATTCTCGGTTTATAAACGTTATTATGTTTGTTTTATGTAAAAATGCCAGAAGAAGCTCAGGTTGCTTCTCCATTATTTTCAGTTGGAATCACTGTGAGTTGCAATCGATTCCTGTTTCCAATAATGTCCTGCTTATTGTCCTGCAACACTGTTTGTCATCTTTGTTCCAGAGTAACATATATAAGGTGTCTGAAATTTGGTTTGCATTTATTAAATTCCACACAGATCAAATGTAGCACACAGATTATTTAGAATAATTGTTTGGCACGTTTTCATGGTCTCTACTGCCATCTACTGGCTGGTAGCATTCATGGCAGTATTCGCCCTAAGTATTGCGATATCCAGTAACCCTTTGCGTGCCTGAGAGTTGTTGCAGCCTCTTGCAGCAGCTAAAGAATTAAAATGTACATTTTGGTTGTATCATGGTCATTTTACAATTGTCGTGGATTCTGTTGTTTAAACTGCAGCAACTCTCTGGCGTGCAAAAAAAAAACTGGCACACAAAGGATTATGGGTAAGGTCTGAGGGTCTGGGCTCCAGTACATGGCAGTGTTCTATGCATTTTGACCCCGGTTATATCAGACGATTGTCTAATCACAACTTAACTTTTGGCGCTTTTTTTTTACATATGAATAAAATGGCATATTTTACAAAAGCACATTTACATGGTTTTTACATAGAATGAATGAGTCAACCAATCAGTGTTAGTGGAGGCTCATTTACCCATAATCCCTTTGGCATCTGTCTGTGTTTGTTACAAAACTTCAGAATTAGTGCATTATTTAAAATTAAAAGATATGTGTTATACTTTAACTTTGTACAAATGACAGAATTGATATTAATGGAGTTATTCTATCCGGATTCATCTTTTTAAAATCAAAACCACAAGTCAAAACTGCTTTATTTTCCAAGACCTCTGCCTCACGATGGCACTGCTATATTCTGTTTAGGAATAATGATGTTTTTTTTTTGTTTTTTTTGTATGTGTGTAGAGCTGAGCTTCACTGCTGCAAAATATGTAGTAAACAGGTACTTCCAGCAGTGGGCAGGGTGCACAAAGACAGAAATACTGACTCATTGTTTGGGTCTGTGGTTGCCTTTAATGCTACCAGAAGCCACTGTAGTGTTAAAACTCAAAATCAGCTTAGTAGTTGCAAGTGTACCGGAGACAATACTGAAGGTTATCGGTTAGCTGTAGCTTCCGATACATTTTGGGGTGGTTTATTGGTTTAGCTTTATAAAAGATAACTTTTCAGTTAGCTGATTAGCTGTTATCAAAGCTAACTTTTTCGTTAGCTGTGCCCACCACTGGTGTTGCTGCTGTTGGATCAGGGATCTGAATCTATCCCTGCCACTCTAAGCACCACACACTCTGCATTTTCTCTGCCTTGTCACGCTCTTAGATATTTAATCTTTCTCTGTGTAGCAAGCAGGACTTTTGTTCATAAAAATGTTACAGTGCAGAGATCAGTACTTTGATCTCTTCAGCATTAGCTCTTGATGTTGTGCCATGACCATGTGATGCTCCATCTCATTCTACTTATTAGCTGATACACATTCAGGTCCACAGGTAATCACACAGATGGACAAAAATACAAGGAGAGCCACATACGTACAGCTGACTGTTTATATCAAATTATTAATAATAATAACCCTTGTGAAGCACCTTGGGCTGATTTATGTTGTGATTTGGTGCTGTATAACTGAATATAATACAAGTGAACTAAACTGAATTGAATTGCCATAAAATAAAAAATAAAAATTAGGCTTTTTGTATGCATTGTGTATATTATGTTTTGTGTTTTATTCAAACCAACCTGAGGTATTTTATTTGTGCTTTGAAATGCCAAAAAATAATCTAGGAATTTGTGTCGAGGGCCAGAAACACTTTGCAACCACTTTGCACAGATAACTGTCATCTCTTGTTTTTGTATTCTGTATACAAACAAACACTGTTCAACATTTATACTGACATGCTTTTTCCCCTTTTTCAGTAAATAAAACACACAGAAGGATGGACAAGTAAAAAAAGGAAGAACAACATAGAAAGAAGAAGAAAGAGGATGTGAAAGGGACAGCCAAGCGTGTGACTGGGCCTGAAATGTGCACCAGGCCTGGACCACTGAGCCTGGACCACTGAGCCTGGACCATTGAGCCTGCAGACTCGGGGCCTGGAACCTGTTGGCTTATACCCCTGACAAACATGACTCATTGAAGAGAGCCCAAAGAGAGGCCAATATAAAACATTTTATTTTTGTAAACTTTTTTAAGTTTAGGATTTCCAAAAAGAACAAGAACAAATGTGTGTACATAAATATTATATATTCTATGCGTGTAATATGTTTAAAAATGGGGAGACTTGGTAGGGTGTGAGTTTGGAAGCAGGAGTGAAGTTCAAGAGATTTTAGCTGCCCGACTGACTGCGATTCCCACAATGCACCACCACCTACCGCCCAACCCTCTGCTGGTGGGGATATGGTAATGACGAGGGAGGGGATACTGTAATTGTGGAGGCGGAGATACGGTAATGATGAAGACGGGGATACGGTAATGACGAGGGCAGGGATACGGTAATGTGAGGGTGGGGATATGTTAATGTTCAGGGCAAGGATACTGAAATGGTGGAGGCAGGGATACTGTAATGATGGGGGTGGGGATATGGTAATGATGAGGGCAGGGATATGTTAATATTGAGGGTGGGGATACTGTAATGTGAGGGTGGGGATATGGTAATGGTAAGAGCAGGGATAGGGTAATGATGATGGCAGGGATACAATAATGGTGACAGTGGGGATACGGTATTGGTGGGGGCAGGGATATGGCAATGGTTAGGGTGGGGATACGGTAATGGTGAGGGTGGGGATATGATAATGGTGAGGGCAGGGATGCGGTAATGGTGGGGGTGGGGATATGGTAATGGCGAGGGCGGGGATATGATAATGGTGATTGCAGGGATACAATAATGGTGAGGGTGGGGATATGGTAATAGTGAGGGTGGGGATATGATAATGGTGAGGGCAGGGATGCGGTAATGGTGGGGGTGGGGATATGGTAATGGCGAGGGCGGGGATATGATAATGGTGATTGCAGGGATACAATAATGGTGACAGTGGGGATATGGTATTGGTGGGGGCAAGGATATGGTAATGCTGAGGGCAGGGATACGGTAATGGTGAGGGTGGGAATACGGTAATGGTGAGGGCAGGGGTATGATAATGGTGAGGGCAGGGATATGGTAATGGTGATGGCAGGGATACAATAATGGTGACAGCAGGGATACAGTATTGGTGGGAGCGGGGATACGGTAATGGTGAGGGTGGAGATACGTTAATGGTGAGGGTGGGGATATGGTAATGTGAGGGCAGTGATACAGTAATGGTGGGGCAGGGATACAGTAATGGTGGGGGCAGGGACATGGTAATGCTGAGGGTGGTGATACGTAATGGTGAGGGCGGGGACGTGGTAATGGTGAGGGCAGAGACATGGTAATGGTGATGTTGGGGATATGGTAATGGTGAGGGCAGGGGTATGATAATGGTGAGGACGGGATATGGTAGTGTGAGGGCAGGGATACGATAATGGCGAGGGTTGGGATACGATAATGGTGAGGGCGTGGATACAGTAATGGCAAGGGTTGGGATACGGTAATGGTGAGGGTGGGGATACAGTAATGGCAAGGGTTGGGATACGGTAATGGTGAGGGTGGGGATACAGTAATGGCAATGGTTGGGATACGGTGATGGTGACGGCGGGGATACGGTAACGGTGAGGGTTGGGATACGGTAATGGCGAGGGCGGGGATACAGTAATGACAAGGGTTGGGATATGGTACTGGTGATGGCGGGGATACGGTAACGGTGAGGGTTGGGATACAGTAATGACGAGGATTGGGATATGGTACTGGTGAGGGCGGGGATACGGTAACGGTGAGGGTTGGGATACGGTAATGGCGAGGGCGGGGATACAGTAATGACAAGGGTTGGAATACGGTACTAGTGAGGGCAGGGACACAGTAAGGAGGGCAGCCGTGTAAGTGCGTGATGGGGGAGTGGGGGCAGAGATTTAAATGTTGATGACTCAGTCCTCACTCCTGGTTGACAGAAGAGACTTCAAAGAGAAAAAAAAAGGGTTTTCCTGTCTTCCAGTAACAGACTGTTGTGTTGTGGATACTTTTTTAATAGGTAGCATATGAATATTCTAAGACACAAAAATAACAACATTATGGGCCCTGTGTTTGTGGAAACACTTGCAGTCAACAGTAAGACAGGGTTGGATTTCCTGGCAGTGCATCTGGACAGAGATATGAACATGTTTCAGCAGCACAAAGCCAGCTTTTGGTATTTAGTGGAAAATGAGATCTTTGACTTTCTGGAGCCTGCAGACCCACATCTGTTAGACACCACAAATAAGTCTGGAAATTTCTCAACAAGCTGCAAACTTGCTATGAATGCACAGAGATTATTGAGTGGCACTAAAACATGTTCGTGAACAAACTTTGTGAAACACATAAAGCAGACTACAGATGAATTTAAACAGAAACAAAACATAAGCTTAAAGTGCTGATAGTAGTTATTCCAACAGAGGTTTGGGCTGCTGCTGATTGGGATGTTCTTGTTAGATGATTCTTACCTTTGATCTGCAGCTCACACTAAGTGCAGAGTGGTTAGTAAAGACACCTTTGACATTTTATTGAAAGCAGTGCTTTATGTGCAGGTGACATCAGGTCAGACCAGACCAGTTCTGGGAGCCTTCTTTGGTGTCACATGTCCCCATTTACCACAATATGGACTCTGATTGGCAAATAGGATGACCACCAGTCCATCCCCACTTCCAGAAAGTAGGTGTCTATCTGCCACAGACATGTTATAAGTGCACATGGAGTCTTCGGCACTAAGGCGCCTGGATCGTGTAAAAGGAAAAGCATCACATGTCCGTAGTACTCATGCTTCCTCACCCTGCAAGCAGTACATAAATCATTGTCTTTTGTAGGTTACTTATCCAGGTCTTACAACCAGAACCAGAACTACAAGGACTTGGAAACTCGTCCTCCCATACCGCCACATACCTCTGTGCAGAGAAGTCATTATTCCAAAATCGATCCCAGACATCTCTCAGCCTCATATACCAACCTCCAAGAGACATGAATGTAACTTCTACTGTAATATAGGTCTCAACAAATTCATCACTTACATCATACTGCTGGTAGATAAGTGTAGAAAGTCATGTTTGGGCCTCAGTCTTGATCTCAGACCATCACCAACCCAAACACTTCGATTCCTCATTAAGTTTCTTGAGTGCTTGAATCTGGACATCCATCAGTTCCATAAAGATCACTGCATCATCAACAAAGGTAAAGTATAGTAAATTTTTCTTCACTGGCAAAGACACACAAGTCATGGAATCAACAACAGTCAGTCCATGCAAGCATTGACCAGACATCAATGCTGCCGAGACATTGCCCATGCTAGGGTGGTTATGATTTCCAGCAACTTAGTGGAGGTCCCTTAAAGCCTCAGGATGTCCTACAGAGCAGCCCAGTCAACTGAGTCAAACACTGCAAAAATGAAGATAGGCTGTGAGTCACCAAATTAAGACAAATTTCCCTAATGGGACAATAAAGTTGACCTTGACCTTGACCATGTGATCAATATGTACTTGCCCAGGTAGGATGCAGCCAAACCTTTCTTTTGGCTGTGCAAGCAGGTGACATTGGATCCTCTTGTCAATGACCCTTAGGCAAGCGTAGTGCTACTGTAGTTGTTGCAGTTCAAGCAATCATCTCAAGATGTTCTAGAGAGTGACAACAATTCCTTGCTTAGGGTCCTATCTCACTGGGCTGCGACTGCTAGGTGAGTAGTTAGAGATGCAGATTAGTCACCAAACGTGTGAATGAGCGACAAATTTACAGTTTGCTGTCTCGCAAGAACTTGTGGTGACGATGTTTGTATACATATCAGGTGAGTGCTGCTTGAATGCTGCATGGCACTCTGTGAATGTTGAGCTCAGCCTTTGCAGATGCACACATGCCATGCGTCACTCTCATGGATGTATAATGCCACTCGCGGCTGAAATTATGAGTGTTCAGCTGGTATTATTCTGCTGTTATCCTGCTAGTAGGTGAATAGGCACTGTGGAAATTCCCCCAACTGTACCCAGTGTTGGAGGTTTTCCTGCCTCCCGGTAGTTTCATGTGGGGAGCGAACTCAGAAGACTCAGGAGACTCAGGAGACTGAAAGACTCAGAGACTGACAGGAAACGGACTTCAATTTTAGATGTCATATTAAAAGATGCCTTCACTGAACAGAGAGTTGCTACGACAGCTTGCAAGCTGCCTTCACCCTGCTCTCTACCTACGTCTTCCACCTGCACTCGACCCACACCCAGATGGGTGGGCCATTGCCCTGCGCGTGGATCAGTAAAAGTATATGATTGGTTGAAAAATGTTGCATTTGACATTTATATGCAGTGACTGCTTACGTTGTATATGTAAAAGCAAAACTATGTTTTGTCTGTATAGCGTGGTAAGGAAAAGGACAGTATGCATCATGGCATCCCAGAGGAGATATGACGTTATCAATTAGACCGAGGACATGAGACGTACTGTACACCAGCAAGGAACAACCCTATAAATAATAATAAAATAAAATAATAATAACAAAGCATAGAGTGGCTTCACGGAGAAGAACGAAAACTCACCCACTTGTAAAATGATTCCCCACAGGATCTAATATGTAATGTCCAGTGGTCCACACCATCAAAGAGCTCCTGGCTGGCACCATCATGCACTGTTAGTGCTACACCCTCCTATGGACAGATGTCCTCCTTGGTTCTTGGGAATGACCAGTATTGGTCCACTGCTGTACTGAAGCCCACCTCTGTGTGCATGCTCACCATGCATGCACGTGGCTCACGATTGTCAGCATAAGACTTACTTCCATTGAGGTCCTGATTTAGACAGGTGTGTCCAGCCCGCTGACCATGAGCTGTGGCTGCTGCACTCCCTCAGCCACTTCCAGAAGTGCTGTCTCTCTCGATCATCTCCACTATTTTGGTGTGCTCCGAGGGCAGCTCGTGTGTGACTGTGAATGTCAGATCCTCATTTTTGTCTCCAGTCACTCACAGTGTAGTTTCATCCTTTCAACCCCTCACAAAGTTCTCTCACTGTTCTCATACATTATGATCTGCGGGGACGACTCTCAGAGGGCTTCCCCATGACTGAGTGTGTGAGACTGTGTGGCAAGGACCCTTGTTGACTCTCCAACTCTGAAATGTTCAAAATCCAGGTGTGATGCGTGTGACACCCTGCGAGTCAAGTGAGGGAAGATCACCACTCAGCGAACATCACACGAAATCCCTCCCAACTGACGTTTGCACACTGTCGCAGCCCAGTGAGATAGGATCTGTAGTTTCTTGGAATGTTACCTGTGGGCCAAATAGAAAAAAAAAAAACAAAAACAGCTACGTCTGCCTGAAATATCAATACCACAGATCCCTGCAGATTTGCCTTCAGCTGTTTCACCCCTTTTGCCTGTGGTGGTTTATAGCTGAGTGGATGATGACCCACAAGAATGTTGCCATCAGTCATCCAACATCCTAGCAGGAGGGTCAACCTTTTAAACCTCACAAAGTAGGTGGCAAAACAGGACAGTGCATCAGAGTCATCAGTCAAGTCTGTGGTGACTGTGCTGGGATGAGATGCAGGTTTGGAGGCACTTCATAGCTCACGTCACCTGTGGTCCACTGACCCTCAGCCCGCTCAAAGAGAAACTGTCACCTGCTTACAGATTCCTCAAACAAATCTGTTCTCATCTACCATTAGCTTCTTCATTGCCTGCGTCCTCAACTCCATGTATAGCACATAAATGCCACTAGGCTGCGCACGGTACACCTCTGGATGATATTCAGTGGTGTCACGGTGCAGAAACTCAAGTCAAATTCAAGCACAATCAAGCACAAAGTCCATGATCTGCTTCTGAGCGCAGATTAGTTGTAGTTGTTGTGGATTATTGTTTTGTAACTGAAAACCACCCCTTCAAAATTTCCTTGAAAAATCTTGCTACTTATAGTAAAATATTTATCTCAACTGCCACTGTAACAGCTCCACTCCCCCGGCCCCGTCCACTCCAAAGTGACTCATTAGTCTGTGAGTTGGACATAGTCCTGCAGCACCTGTCCCTGAAAATATCAGCTGTACGCTCCCACAAAGCTTTTGTACTTATGACCTAATGTGGTCAATCATTCATTCATTCATTCATTTTCTGCTACTTATCCGGGTCAAGGCGGCAGTAGACCAAGCAACTATTCCTGGGGATTCTAAGGCAGTTCCAGGCCAGCTGGAAAATCTAATCTCTCTAGTATGTCATGGATCTTCTCTGGGGCCTCATCATAGTTGGACATGTTTAGAACACCTCCTTAGGGAGACAATCAGGAGACATCCTCACCAGATGCCTGAACCACCTCATTTGGCTCCTTTCCATGTGAACAGACAGCAGCTGTATTCAAGGTGCCTCCTGGATATTCAAGATAGTCATCCTGTCCCTGACTGTGAGCCCGGATACCCAAAGAAGGAGTCTAATTCCTGCCTCTTGTATTCATGACCTTGTCCTTTTGGTCATTATGAGTACAAATCAGCTGGAGAATCCAGAGGCTTGCCTTCTCACTCAGCTCTTTCTATGATAGTCCTGTACAGTGTCCACAGGAGCTCAGATGCAGTCCCAATCCATCTGTTAGTCTCACACTCCACCTCACCCCCACTCGTGAACAAGACACTGAAATACTTGAACTCCTCCACTAGTCCACTTATGTCATTAAGTTAGGGCTCTAGGTTTTTCTCTCAGTGAAGCGTCATTATGTTTCATCACACAGCTTCTTTGGATTGTTGCAGTGACCTGAAAGTTACTCATGTCAGTGACAATAAGGCAACGGGAAAGCACCCATCAGATCTCACAACCTAACCATGGGCATATTTTGACTCTGATGTTCTAACTGGTCAGTTTGTAGAGGGGTGTCAGTCGGCCATGTCCTTTATTCTTCTAGGATGATGTTTCTTCTACCAGAAAACCAGAATGACAAGTAGATGACAACAGTGAGGAAAATTGTAATTGTTGGTCTTCAGTGCTACTGAGGTGAATCAGTCTGTGAACTGATGAACAATTGGCAGATCGCACTGCTTTCATCAACATGTGAGCGAAGCAGAGAGGTTGGTGGGTCTGGAGTGAGTCACCTCTTCCTGAGGTTTGCTTTCCTTGGAGTCGTGACCAAATATGTCCTCGTGGTGTTGTGCTGTGCAGTAAGTGCTTTGGTGCACTGTGTTGAGTCGGGTTGGGTCCACGAGCAGGACGGAATGTTCTTCCATCATCTCGACACCCATCCTTAGCTCATACCACCAAGATGGGAATGCAAAGAGAAAGAGGTGAAAAACCCTCTGCAAAGTCAAGAAAACAGTTGTTTTGTCTTTGAGCATCTCTACTTATAGGACTCTCTAGTGAGGCCCTTCTATAGCTAAATGTCGTACTAATAACATGCTGTCAGGCATGATCAGAGTCACTTGTAGCCATTTACTAATGTTGTAGTTATTGTAGTACCAGTAAGAAAAAAAAAAAATTATATATGAATATAGATATATCTATTTGTGATCTGCAACTCTTAACATAAGATTGCCTTTGATTTGTAACTTGGATGCAGATTTCAATGCACTGTCAGCATCCGATGAGGTTTCTGCTTGTGTGATGTTTTATCCTCTTCACATTCATCCGTTTCTGATTTTGGTTCAGCTGCTGAATGTAACTTCAACTCTTTTTTCAGTATGTGGTGTTGTTTTATATAAATATACTTAAAAACAAAATACTCTGTAAATGACATACATTTGTAAATGATGTAGCAAAATGTTTCTGATAATATGCTGGACGTCTCACCAAGACAAGAAAGAAAAAATAAACATTGCTGTAGGTTCAGACGGGTTTTTCTCAGCCGGGCTCTTCAGACTGGATCAGGATGACGGGAACTGATCTGTGACAGACAAAAACCACACAAGCCGTGACCTGGTGTCTGTGTTGGATTTAGTCTTTATCCCCACTGAAGGTCAGTGTCACTGAGGTTTTCTTGTTGCTCATACGTTTTGTGTGTTTTGTGCATAATGATGTCTCAGTTATTCGCCTGTTCACTGTCACTTGTTGCTTTCAGGACTTCAGACCTCCGTATAGTTACGTGAAATGATTTGTTGCTGAATATAATGAGGCTCCTGGGGTCCATCGGGCGTGTCTCTGTCCAAAGTGTCCATGATTCAGAAGCCAATCAGAAGTAATTTTCCTCAGTTAAATAGTAAAAAAGAATCCCTTGAACATCCTCAAACAAAATAATGGAATCAAACACTTATTGTCTATGAGGAGTTCTTTTTGTTTGTTTGTTTGTTTCCTTCATGAAGCCCAAACAAGCAAACAAACAGTTCCCAATGATGCCAAAGTTTCTGTCTCAGGACTTCAGTAGTTTTTGACTCTTGTTTGTTTGTTTGTTTCTTTGTTTGCAGGTATGTAACCGGTGGAGACCTTCATCCACGTTGCGCTGAATCACAGTGGGGCAGAATGTGAAACGATTGTGCCTTTTATGTGAAAAGCAATAAACTTTGCACAGACATTGTTTAGTGTATAATTATAATAAACAGATACCGTTGCATTTTTACCCTTGAGGGTAATAAAAAACAAACTCCAAGATGGCCACGAGGCCATTACCAAATTCCTCCAAAATGTTCTGCCTTTATTACTGTATATCATATAGACATGTATGAAGGGTTGCTTTCTGGTTTCTTACACAATGAATCCATTCCAACCACAGTTAAAGTGATCAAATGTGTTATTAATGGTGTCACGGTCCTTTTGATTGATCATGACTTTGTCATACTTTCTCAGATAATTTGTGTGCCAAAAATATTCATTTATTTATAAATGGACTGCATTTATGTAGCGCGTTTCCATCTTTACAATTATGCCTCACATTCACACAGACACTGATGTCAGGGTGCTGCCATACAAGCCGCTCACTACACAACGGCAGCAACTTGGGGATTACAGACCTTGCCCAAGGGCCAGTAGGAATAGTCTGGTCAGACTGGCTTTGGGACCGAGGATCCTCTGGTCTCAAGCGCAACACTTAACCACAAGACCATCACCCCAACACCCCCTACAGGTGGGGAGGTGATGGTCTCCCCCAGTTTATCATATTGATTTGCAACACTAAATGATTATTCTGTTTTATGTTTCAAAGATTTTGTTATTAAAAGTTCTTTACAAATATGATATCATTGTCAAACACATTTATTCTTTGATTTGCGTGGTTTGTTTTTGTGTGTCGTACCACGCCACAGTTGGCTTCCTGACATCTTGTATTAACCCATTAAAAAAGGGCCATTTGGAGTACAGTTCATCAATGTAACAATGTGCCAGAATGACAGAAAATGAGATTTCATATGTGTTTCTGATTTGTAGTAATACTGACAGACCATTCTGAAGATATTCGGGAACAGTATGGTGGCCATCTTTGACTTGGCCATTTATTACCCTCAGGGGAAAAATGATCATGGCATTACATAGTTACTCTTTTTAAATATGTTTTTCATACAGTGCCTGTGCAAAATTGGTGCTTTTATCATAAAACAAACAATCATAGTGATATTTTACACGTTTCTGCCCCGTGGTAAAGTCACTCCTTGTGGCTTTTTAACTGTCCTTTATCCAAAATTTTCAGATAAGTTTTCTTTTTTGTTTGCTTGTTTCGTTTTTGTGAACATTCAAAAACATTCAAACATTCTCTGGTCTCCACCTGCCTTTGTTGTCACATTTGGTTATTGATTTTCAAGAAGACATTCAATTGATGATCAATATCTTTCTTTTAATGGGCGGGGTGGGAAATGAGATGACCAACTTCAAGGGGAGAATTAAATTCATCTGAGATCCCTCCAGTGTCTTTATATAAAAGTTTTTAAAAGATGCTGCCACTAAGCAGCTTACGACATCCGCTTGGGTCACCTTATCTTCCAGCTCCACTTCCCCTCTGGTCCAGTTCCATAGATGGACAGGATACCTGATTCAAGTTGTTTAATCCATCCATCTGTCCATTATCTAGACCTGCTAATTCCAGTTAAGGGTTGCGGGAGGGTTGGAGCCTACCCGAGCGGTAGGATTCAACCGGGACAAGTCTCAAGTCTACCACAGGACACATACAGACAGACAGACACATTCATACTGTCACTCAGCTGTCTTTCTGATGAGTGACACTGAGACACTGTGAATGAATATTACTGGCAGATGCTGCATTGCAAGTTGTTTTGAATGTGTCACCTGGTGCAGGGTGTCAGCTCCTGCCCAACATGCAATGAGGGAGCAGCACCAAACTGCACAAGTGGCTGCTCCAAGTTCCGAGAAAAATTTAATCATTTTCTACCTCAATTCAAAAATATGCAGCATTAAATCACAGTGTGTCGCCTCTAAACACTTGGGTGTTTGCAAGGTTTCAGTCATCCAGGAAGGCGATGACTAAGGCTACGCCACCCGCCCCTCAAGTTGTGCCACTGCCTATCCAAGCGACCTCTCACTACTATAAAGGTCAGGATAGATCTGTGTGTACGGTTCCGTGACTGGTTCTCAGTCATATGAAAATTCAGTAAGGTATGTCTTCTGTAATACATTCCAATTTGTAAGGTAGGACACTACTAGTGTATATTAAGGTATATCTAAATATCTAAAAAAAAAAAAAAAAGTAGAAGAGTAGAATAGAATAGAGTAGAGTAGAACCACTTAGGTGCCTGGTGTTGAGAACCAGGAATGGTAGGTTAATGGTAGGACATGACCTGTCTGTGTCCTTGGACACATCATCTGGATTGTCTGAGTCCACCCCACTGTAAATGGGCGCCAGCCTTGGCTGGGGGTGTTACCCGAGATGGACCGGTGTCCCGTCCTGGGGTAGTCGTAGACTCTCATTGCCATCACGTTGCAGAATCCAGGGACAGGCACCGACACCAACGGGCCTCTGGGCCAATACATGACTTACTTCTGCGTGTGGTTGTGCCAGTTGGGACGGTCATATATCAGGGGGCAGAGGTCAGGATGAGCAGCACAGAAGAAGCTTCCTTCCTCAGAGAAACTGGGATCTCAGACGAGTCTAGTTCTCAGCGTCCTCCTCTGTCCCTTTGCTCGAACATATACAGTGTCTTCCAAAATTATAACGTGCCTCTGGTGTTTTTGTCTGCAGAGCTTCCTCATGGTTTCCCTTCTGTCTTTGTTTTGCTTTAAAGAAAAGTGTGGATTTGATTTTTAAACAGAAAGTCCTGAGAGGTTTACAGCAACTGTTTGAAACACCTGGACTGGGAAAAACAGCTGAGAGAGAAAGACTGAAAACAAAGAAACTTAAAATAAGAAAAGAAAACTAACGATGTCAATCTTAGCAGAGATTCTGGTTTTCTCAGATCTCTGCTGTGTTCTTCTGATTCTTAACGCCTTTGTTCTTTCTGTTGTTAAGAGACTTTTGTCCTGTTTACATGTATTGTAAATGCTGTCCATCCATGACTGGTTGGAGAAATTAAAAATGTGTGAAGTAGTTTTCTCTTGATCTTATAATTTGTGCAGTTCATGACTGAAATATTTCACTTTAATGTGTTTCATCTGCGGCCTCAAATCTAGGACTTTCATGTCTTTCATTTTTTCCATTTCTTAAAAAAAGCTGCATTAACATAAAAAATAACCCAACACACACACACACACTAACACTAACTTTTATTTTACCAAGTTAATCCCACGGAGATCAAGATCTCTTTTGCAAGGGAGACCTGGACAATTATAAAGTTTCCAAGTCACCTAACCTGCATGTCTTTAAACGTTGGAGGACACCAGAGCACCCGGAGGAAACCCACGCCAGCACGGGGAGAACATGCAAACTCCAGACAGAAAGGCCACAGGTGGGAATCAAACCCATGTCCTTTTTGCTGCGAGGCAACAGTGCTAACCGCTAACCACCTTGCTGCCAGACACACACATAAACATACATAAACACACACCCACACATCTTGAGATTTCTGTTAAACTTGATTTTGTGTTTGGTTTCTGCAAACTGTTAACATTTCTTTTAACTGTGTCTTATCTGATTAAAATGTGACAGCAGCTGTTACTGTCAGAAAGCATCCTGACTGACAGACCTCAGGTCTCCTTAGTGTGGGTTTATGCATGTGTGTCATATGTCATTAACATCAATTCAATGTGTTCATACAGCCCTAAATCACAAAATAAGTCACTCTAAGGTGCTACACATGCGTAGGTTCAATCCTCGCCCAGCCCCTGAGCAAGCATGTCGATGAAAAACTCCCTCAGGCGTTGTTCCTTACCACTGAATGGAGACCAGATATGAATGGATGATCATCTGCTTTAGCCATACTAACAGTAACTAAACAAGAAAAGTTGTTAAGGTCACGAGGGGGTGAACCCCTAGATGCAGGACAGCCGAGGCAATGAGAGTGGCGTTAAAGCACAGTTTTATTAATGATACTAAAACTAGGCAAAGACAAAATGTGGCAACAAGACTCAGAGTTGGGAGTCCTGTTCCAAATCCTGGTGAGGGCCACAGAGGAATGTTTCTCCACAGCTGGTATGAGCTCCAGAGGAATGCTCATCAGAACTGGGGACTCCTTCCTACGCCACAGATGAAATTCAACAGAGACAGGCTGAAAAGAGGAATGTCCTTTCTTCCTAGAAGGTGAGTCAAAACACAGACAACAGGTGGCAGGGAAAAACTGAAGATTATCTTCTTCTGAAAACGTGATATCAATAGAGGACTCCTTCCTCTAAAGGGGAGTGCACTGAAATGTCTCTGTATAAAAGGGTGAGTACCAAACAGATTAGGCAGAGCCGAGGAATGTCTTTGCTTCTTGGAGTGTATTTCCAAAATGAAACACCAAATTCAACCAATAATATTTCTTGTTATACAAAATAAGGTTCAAACAGACAGTCTTCTTATATTCAAAACAGGGTTCAAACAAAAGTTATTCTTCTCATTCAACCAGGGTTCCAACAAAGTCTTTCTTCTTAAAGAGTGAACTAAAGTCCAAAGTGCAAAACCAACTTTATAATTACCTTTTTAGATGGTTCATGAGAGACCATGAGAGAGAGAGAGAGAGAGAGAAGCTGCAGCTGTAGATTCCTCTGTGATTCCGAAGCGATTAGAGGTGTTTTCAACAGCCAACTCAGAGAGAAATTACTAATCTGCTATGAAATAATTATTTTACATATGCAGTATCCAGCGGCACAACGCGGGGTAGACATCAAAGCATGTGCAAAGTGATGCGTAAAATGGCACCAACAATGGCTTCATTAGCGTTGTCAGAAGACCTTCTAAATGGTGCAAACCGAGGTGAGAGTGTATTCAGGGAACATGATGTTTACTTACAAATGATGATAACTGGTTCATAAGCTGATACCAACTGCCAAGGCCACTGTTTCTGGAGCTGCACAGAGAACTGCGGCTGGCCCAGGTGCAATACAGTGAGTAGCCAGGAGATTGTGCCCACACAGGTGCTGACCATGCTGGGTGTCCTGGCAACAGGGACATTCCAGTGTGAGCCCGCCGATCAGTCAGGAGTGTGCCAGTCAACCTTGAGCCAAGCCACCAGCTGTGTGGAACGCAATCATCCGAATCTCATCCAGGTACATTCCAACATTAAAGTGTCATTTGCAGAGACAGCCGGTTTCCTGAATGTAATCGGAGCTATTGACTGCACACACGTTCACATCACATGTGATGCACAAATGGACATCAGGCTGGAGGCTGCACGGTGCACGATGGCAGCTGCTTGCTGTATAAATAGTGAATTTGTGTAATTGATCTGAACGTAAACCAACGCGGGCACATTTGAGCATGTGTGCATTCAAATATGTTTACTATTATTAATGTCTTTATTTTTGCTTGATGGACGATTTACATGAATTTGTATACAGTTGTGCACAAACGTTTACATACCCTGGCAGAATTTTTGCTTTTTTGGCCATTTTTAAGAGAATATGAATGACGGAATTTATTTACATCAATTACAAAGAAACACAAACAATGTGGCACTCTATGGTAAATCTGCATGGAGTAGACAGTTCTCAAAAACCGAGTGACTGTGCAAGAATGAGAAGAGTGAGGAAAGCCACCAAGACACCCAGATAACCTAGAAGTTATAGGCTTATGTGGCTGTGATTGGAGAAATTATGCACAGTGCAAGCTTTGCATTTTGTATCGCCAGTTATCCATCTTCATGATGAAGTGGTATAGAGGAGGATTTTCTTAAAAAGAAGACCTGAAAGTTTAGCTACAAATTGGCAGAAGGTACATCTGAGATGCAAGCCTGGATTTGATCTGTTTTGGTGAAAGAAAATCCTTCTCTGCTCTACTCCACTATGAAGCTAAGAGTAGTGATGCAAAATGCAAAGCTTGCACTGTGCACAATTTCTCCAATCACAGCCACATAAGCCTATAACTTCTCCTGGGTTGTCTGGGTGTCTTGGTGGCTTTCCTCACTCTTCTCCTTCTTGCACAGTCACTCGGTTTTTGAGAACTGTCTACTCCATGCAGATTTACCATAAAGTGCCATACTGTTTGTACTGTATTTCTTTGTAATTAATGTAAATAAAGTCCAAAACATATTCAGTGGCAGCTTTACCATCAGAGAGCCTTGTACACAATCACCACAAAAGACTCCAAGCTGTCGTTGATGTTAAAGGGGAAATACACAGTATTAGGAACAGGGGTATGTAAACTTTGGATCAGGGTCATTTGGGTAGCTCTCTTGTAATTTTGATTTAAAAAAAAAAAGGAAACACAGTTGTTTGACAAAAATGGCTTCACCCAACCACTAACCATGAGTGGGAAAAAAAGTTTTTGTGTCATCATTCATATTCTCTTAAAAATGGCCAAAAAAAGCAAAAATTCTGCCAGGGTATGTAAACTTTTGACCACAACTGTATTTAAATGGGTCATGGCCAGGGAGGAGTTTGGTTACATGCTCAATTCCACGTTGAGGGCGGTGTACAATCCAAACGTGTGTGGGTCCATGCCTATGCACACTTTGATATATCAGAATATTTTTGTGCTTACGCCAGGTTTAGGGCTTTGGCGTACACCATGTTTTAGTAGGAAATCTGTGCACGTGTTTGTACATGAGGCCCCAGGTGAGAGAGGCACTAGATGGAGGAGAAGCAATTTTGGAAAACTGGGAAAGTACTGCAGATGTGGTGAAGAAGACAGACAGGAAGGTACTGGGTGTAACATCTGGACAGGGGAATGAAGACAAGGAGACTTGTTTGTGGAATGAAGATGTCCAGGAAAACATAAGGAGAAAGAGGCTGGAAAAAATGTTTTGGAATTGTCGGAGGGATGAAGAAAGTAGACAGTAGTACAAGGAGATGTGGCATAAGGTGAAAAGAGAAGTGGGAAAAGCTAAGGAAAAGGCACTTAGCGAGCTGTACAAGAAGTTGAATAGTAAGGAACTTGAAAAGGACTTGTTCCGATTGGCCAGACAAAGGGACAGAGCTGGAAAGAATGTGCTGCAGGTTAGGGTGCTAAAAAGATGCACATGGTAATGCACTGACAAGAGAAGAGAGTGTGTTGAGAAGGTGGATGGAATACTGTGAGGAGCTGATGAATGAAGAAAATGAGAGAAAGAAAAGGCTGGATGATGTGGTAAGAGTAGACTAGGGACTTGAAGGAGAGAGCATATTTCACTCATATTGGCCTCTCTTCATTGGCTTCCTGTTAATTCTAGAATAGAATTTAAAATTCTTCTTACTTATAAGGTTTTGAATAATCAGGTCCCATCTTATCTTAGGGACCTCATAATACCATATCACCCCAATAGAGCGCTTCGCTCTCAGACTGCAGGCTTACTTGTAGTTCCTAGGGTTTTTAAGAGTAGAATGGGAGGCAGAGCCTTCAGCTTTCAGGCTCCTCTCCTGTGGAACCAGCTCCCAATTCAGATCAGGGAGACAGACACCCTCTCTACTTTTAAGATTAGGCTTAAAACTTTCCTTTTTGCTAAAGCTTATAGTTAGGGCTGGATCAGGTGACCCTGAACCATCCCCTAGTTATGCTGCTATAGACTTAGACTGCTGGGGGGTTCCCATGATGCACTGAGTGTTTCTTTCTCTTTTTGCTCTGTATGTACCACTCTACATTTAATCATTAGTGATTGATCTCTGCTCTTTTCCACAGCATGTCTTTTTCCTGATTCTCTCCCCTCAGCCCCAACCAGTCCCAGCAGAAGACTGCCCCTCCCTGAGCCTGGTTCTGCTGGAGGTTTCTTCCTGTTAAAAGGGAGTTTTTCCTTCCCACTGTCGCCAAGTGCTTGCTCACAGGGGGTCGTTTTGACCGTTGGGGTTTTTCTGTAATTATTGTATGGCTTTTGCCTTACAATATGAAGTGCCTTGGGGCGCCTGTTTGTTGTGATTTGGCGCTATATAAATAAAACTGCTGCTATATAAATAAAATTGCTGCTGCTGCTGCTAAGAGTAAGTCAGGAGGTACAAGAGATTAGTAAGGCAGAAGCTATGAAGAGAATGAAGAGTGGAAAGGCAGGTGGTCCAGATGACATTCCAATGGAGGCATGGACATGTCTAGGACATGGCAGTGGAGTTTCTAACCAGATTGTTTAAAATCTTGGAAAGTGAGAGGATCTCTGCAGAGTGGAGATGAAGTGTGCTGTTTCCTATTTTTAAGAACAAGGGTGATGTGAAGAGCTGCAGTAACTATAGGGGCATAAAGTTGATCAGCCACAGCATGAAGTTATGGGAAAGAGTAGAAGCTAGGCTTAGAAAAGAGGTAAAGATCTGCAAGCTGCAATATGGTTTCATGGTTGAGAAAGAGCAGTACATATGCAATGTTTGCTCTGAGAGTACTGTTTGAGAAGTATAGAGAAGGCCACAAAAAGTGTGTTTGTGAATTTAGAAAAAGGTTATGACAGGGTACCAAGATCACCAAGGATCAGCTCTGAGCTTGTTTGCAATGGTGATGGACAGGTTGACGGATCACACAGGAGTCTCCATGGACTGTGATGTTTTCAGATGACATTATGATTTGTACTGAGATTAGAGAGCAGGTTGAGTCTAGCTTGGAGAGGTGGAGATATGCTCTGTAGAGAATTGGAAAGAAAGTCAGTAGGAGCTGGTCTCTCTACAAGACAGTAGAGAGAGCTGAACAAAAAACATATTTGAATGTGCACATACCCTAATGTGCCCACACTGGTTTTCGTTCAGGACAATTACATGAATAAATAAACTATTTACACAGCAAGCAGCCACCCATCGTGCCCTGTGCCAGCCTCTAGCCTATTCCCAGCCCAACTCAATAAATGGTAAATGGACTGCATTTATATAGCACTTTTCCATCTGCATCGGATGCTCAAAGAGCTTTACACATCAATACCTCACATTCACCCCGATGTCAGGGTGCTGCCATACAAGGCACGTGCTACACACTGGGAGCAACTAGGGGATTAAGAACCTTGCTCAAGGGCCCTGAGTGATTTTCCAGTCAGGCAGGAATTTTAACCAATGATCCTCTGGTCCCGAGCCCAACGCTTAACCACTAGACCATCACCTCCCACCCAGTGCATTTGTGCATCATATGTGATTTGACCATTGAAGGAATTTTAACCAATGATCCTCTGGTCCCGAGCCCAACGCTTAACCACTAGACCATCACCTCCCACCCAGTGCATTTGTGCATCACATGTGATTTGACCATTGAAGGAATTCGGTACTTTAACATTTCTGATAATCCCCCCGGCAGACCCCTGCGCTTCCCAGAATGCACCACAACGCCAGCGGAGTTACGGCATCTCACAGCACATGTGAGGCTAGTGAGGATGTGGATGGCATTGATCCAGTGAGTTCATGGGTGATTATGATGATGACACATTCTCCCAAGTTGAGAGGGTTATCTAGAGGAGGTATAGCACCTGTGATGGACTTCTGCTGTGCCTCGATGTTGTCTTGTGTCCATACTTCACAAGGTTTGTTTACATTGTGCCCAGAACTGGAACTCTGCTGAAACTGACCTCTCACGTGAGTCACGGACTGCGAGATGGCGCGAAATTCACAACTGTGAAACAGCGAATGAAAATGTTTCCTGTTAACAAAAACAAATTCATCATGTGATGAATTTGATTTACAGCAATATGTGTGCAGTTAACAGCTGTGATTACATTAGGAAAACTAGCTCTCGCTGCAAAAATGCGCTTTAATGTTGGAATGTGATGTACCTGGATGATATTCGGATGATTGCATCCCACACAGCTGGCGTGGCTCGGCTTAAGGTTGACTGGCACACTCTTGACGGATCGACCAGCTCCTGCTGGAATGCCCCTGTTGCCAGGATGTCGAGCGTGGTGAGCGCCTGTGTGGGCACAGACAATTATCATTCTCATCATTTACAAGAAAATCCTTGAATACAAGCTCACTTTGGATTGCACCATTTGCAAGGTCCTCTAGCAACGCCAAAGCAGCCACTGTTAGTGCCATTTTCCTCATCGCTTTGCACCTGCTTTTATATCCACTGATATTATTGCAAACACGTGGGTGTGGTAATTGTTCATCAGTGTGTCTCTGATGTGCACATCACTCTGATGACTTCATGTTTCCACACTGTTAACAGTTCCCAGCATCACCTCTATGTGTCGGCAGCGGAACAATGAATGAATGAATGAATGATTTATTCAGCACGCATGAACAAAATTGTTATGTGTCGACGCGGGTTGAGGAGCGGACCTGCGTCAGACGGAACCCAGCGCTACAAATAACCAGAAAAGCAGTTCCAAAAACAATATATTTATTTCACCCGCTGCATAAAAAGTGTAAAAACAAAAATAGCGTCCTTCTGGTGGAGTGACTGTTGGCACGCTCTCCAGCGCCCGCAAGGATCAAAGCCCGGCGCTCCTGGACCCACTACCACCGTCAAACACCCCCCAGGTGGACACGACAAACTGACTCTCTGTGAAGCAAAGAAGAGGTGAGGTAAGTCAGCAGTTCAACAATATCTTTCAAAAGACACACGCTATCAGCAACACATTCAGGTCTGTATCTTTTTTAACTTTATGCAAATGAGCAGCTTCTCACAACAGGTGGAGGATCACTTATCCGCACGCCACAGCAGTGAGAAGCAAGCTGCACAATTCAAGTATACTGTGTAACAAAACACCAAGTTACTATCAACAATTAATCAAACACTTAATTACCTTTAATGTGTGCTGACAGCATGTGTCCTCACCCTTCCTTGCTTCACGGGCTCGATGTGTCAAACCCAGGCGCGGTCCTCAGCGTCTCACAAACGAACATCACAAGGTCGAGTTCCCGGCAGTTCTGCTTGAATCACACATGACTTAAATGCAGAACGCCATCCAATTATCTGCTTCAGCTGAAAGTCTTTAAGGTTGCATGTGAGCACCAGTCACAGGTGCTACACATGATGTTGATGAGGGTGAGGACTCTTCAGCCAGCACCTTCTTCACAGACAAATCAGTTTCCATGCCACCTGAAGAGCAAAGAAAAGAAAACCACACCAAAATATCCAGCCACACCCCCCAACACACAACAGTACCCCCCCATCAACGGGAAGCCTCCCGGCGACCAAACAGACCAGGCCCGAGAACAGCACCTCCCTCCAGGGTCCACGTCAGGAAGCAGACAGCACCACGCTCCCAAGGTCCACCACAGACAGCAGGACAGGCACCGCAGCTGGAAGGCCGGCTGGCATCAACAAAAGCCCCAAAACATTCCCCAGTACAATTCAACACAGAAAAAAACATAAAACCCACCCAAAACCTCCCCAGGGGACCATCCCATCAAACCCCGGGAAGAAAAGAAAAACTCCCAAACGCAAAAACCCAACACAGCCCCATAAACACAATACAAACGTAAATGCATAAAAGAAAAACAACAAACAACCCCCCCAGAATGACCTGCAGAGCCCAACCCCCCCCCAGAAGGCCTTCATCGCCAGTTCCAGGAGGAACAGCCAGAACCATAATCCCACAAAGGTCCCCAGGTGTACATGGAGCAAACGGCGCCCCCCAGAGGACCGTACCATCAACCCCAGGAGGTACCCTCCCCACAACCCCGGAACCCCAGACCCGGTCACACTTGGCTAGTTGGCCCCAAGCCAATTCCCCCCCAGAGGACCGTCCCATCAACCCTGGAGGTGGAACTCGGAAGGAAACAGAACAAAATCAAAAATCAACCCCCGGAGGACTACCAAAAACAACCCCGGGGGGATATAAAACGACCGTAAACCCTGTTACCCTCCCCAGCACCCCGAAAGACCCCAGGTCCCTCCCAGAGCCCCTCGGCGGCTCAACTTTGGCGAACGGCTCAAAACATTAAGCCGGAGAAGGGAACAGGAAAAAACTAACCCAGCTCCAACCCCAAGGCGCAGCAGAGAACCGGAAATACGTCCGGTGCCCCAACTCGACCATACCCCAGCCTCTCGGGAGGGGTGGAACTACCGAAATGGCGAACGGCAACAGATCGGCCCACCCCTCCGACTGAGGTAAGTCTCCGCTGCACCACACCCCGGCAACACCAATGACGAACGGTACAAAGGCTCACCGAGGCTGGAGTGGAACCGGGCCCTAACCAAACCAAGAAAAACGCCTCTAACACACACCCCCCCCCCCCCCCCCCAAGGTGCAGAGGTCTTCTGAGAATGCTCAGCGTGACCAACCTGCACCACCCCACAACCCACAAGACAAACGGTCTTGGGGCAAGTGAGGTTGGGGTTAGGGATGTAGAGAAATAAAAAAACAACAAAATAAAACGACCCAACAACCCAAACAGAAAATACCTAAAAACACATAAAAAATTAACAATTAAGTGAGCCCAGGCGGACTTCTAACTGCCTAACAATCACTCCACCAGATACGCCTCTGACTCCCCATACAATTATAACCCCTATTTAAAGAAAACAAAACATTTACTCATGCTAGATTTTTTTTTTTTTTTCTGTGTGTTATTTTGCCTGTCCCAGAACACCTGGAGATACGTCACCATTATTTTTCTTGACGTTTATATGTTGGGGCAATACAGTAATCTCTGCTCGTCCGAGCTGCATGGGCTCGTCAACAGGAGGAGCCAGAGGTCCCGTCGGAGGAGCCTCAGTGGGGCGAAGAAGAGGCGGCCCAGATCTGTGTCGGGGAAAGCCCCAAGACGAAAAAACCCGCTCTGATGGGCGTCCTCTCTCGCGTCCATGCTCCTTCATCTGATCATCTAGACGAATCACCAACGATATTAGCTCATCTAAATCGTTTGGCTCGTCACGGACTGCTGGCTCGTCTTTTAATGACTCATTTAACCCATCTACAAACATTCCTCGTAAAGCTGCGGCGCTCCAACCTGACTGAGCAGAAACCAGAGAACATTGCATCACCACACAAGGCTCCGGACGACAAACAATCGGTTCGGACGCCGAATCTCTGGGTGACGGAGTTATCTGCACTAGTATCGATGATGCCGCAGCTGGAGCAGCAGGAAGCGGAACGGCTTGCGCTGCAAGCTCCGTAACACGGGCGTCTGTTTGTTTAATTTGGTTTGCGAGATGCTGTAATTGCTCCCATATTTTCTCCAAGTGTTCTTGAACTTTTTTGGCAAAAGGAACCGCCTCTGCCGCTGGGTCCATTATGGAATGGCCGGGAACTACTGTTATGTGTCGACGCGGGTTGAGGAGCGGACCTGCGTCAGACGGAACCCAGCGCTACAAATAACCAGAAAAGCGGTTCCAAAAACAATATATTTATTTCACCCGCTGCATAAAAAGTGTAAAAACAAAAATAGCGTCCTTCTGGTGGAGTGACTGCTGGCACGCTCTCCAGCGCCCGTAAGGATCAAAGCCCGGTGCTCCTGGACCCACTACCACCGCCAAACACTCCCCAGGTGGACACGACAAACTGACTCTCTGTGAAGCAAAGAAGAGGTGAGGTAAGTCAGCAGTTCAACAATATCTTTCAAAAGACACACGCTATCAGCAACACATTCAGGTCTGTATCTTTTTTAACTTTATGCAAATGAGCAGCTTCTCACAACAGGTGGAGGATCACTTATCCGCACGCCACAGCAGTGAGAAGCAAGCTGCACAATTCTCATCACAATTCAAGTATACTGTGTAACAAAACACCAAGTTACTATCAACAATTAATCAAACACTTAATCACCTTTAATGTGTGCTGACAGCATGTGTCCTCACCCTTCCTTGCTTCACGGGCTCGATGTGTCAAACCCAGGCGCGGTCCTCAGTGTCTCACAAACGAACATCACAAGGTCGAGTTCCCGGCAGTTCTGCTTGAATCACACATGACTTAAATGCAGAACGCCATCCAATTATCTGCTTCAGCTGAAAGTCTTTAAGGTTGCATGTGAGCACCAGTCACAGGTGCTACACATGATGTTGATGAGGGTGAGGACTCTTCAGCCAGCACCTTCTCCACAGACAAATCAGTTTCCATGCCACCTGAAGAGCAAAGAAAAGAAAAGAACACCAAAATATCCAGCCACATCCCCCAACACACAACAAAAATCTCTCATTTACAAAACAAGTTAAGAGAAAACAAAAATTAAAATATATAGAACAAAACTCAAACAATTTACCAGTTTAGTGCGGCTGAAAGGGTGTGGGCAGAAGCAAAAGCTTATAAACGCCCACCCCGTACATCAGTTTCTGTGTACAAACAAACACAAAAAACACACAAAAAAAATTACCAGTCAGCAATGTAACGCAGTGAAACAAAGTAATACAACAGACAAACAAAAAAAAATAGCCACACAGGCAATTTACTTAATTACTCAAACTATAAGATGTTAATATATTATTTTTATACAGTCTTTTAAAACAAGCCAATGTACTAGATACTTGATTACAATATAAACAATCATTCCACACCCTTTACGGAAACGCAATGACCTTTAGCAGCAGTTTGAATCTTTCTTCTATCAAACACCGTAAAATAATCAACCAAGCCATAAAATTTCAAAAACTGAAGATGAACAAACAGTGAATTTGTTGGTTCACGATATGGTTTTTTACTTATCACTCTTATAGCTTTTTTGGTAACAGAAATATTGGATTAGTATTTGTTTTATATGTATTTCCCCAAACTTCAATGCAATAAGTCATATAAGGGACAAGCAATGAGTGATACAATGAAACCAAGAGATGTTGGGGGAGAAAGTATTGTACTTTGTACAAGATAGCAATAACTTTTGATATTTTGGACTCAATATGTTTTATATGAGTTTTCCAACTGAGCTTGTCATCAACAAAAACTCCAAGAAATTTAGTTTGAGATACAATTTCAGTTTCAATGCCATTCAACCATAATTTACTGCTTAAATTTCTGGGCTTATTTCCAAATATAATGCACTTAGTTTTACCGAAATGAAGTGATAATTTATTAGAGTCAAACCAGTATTTAAATTTTTGCAGTTCCCTCTCCACCAAATCCAAGAGCTGTCTCAAATTATCTACACTACCAATCACAGTTGTATCATCAGCAAACAAAATACAACTCAAAGACTTAGAAAACAAACCTATATCATTAATATACAGCAAAAACATTAATGGCCCGAGAACTGACCCCTGGGGCACTCCACATGTAATACTCAAAAATTCAGATTTTATCCCACCAAGGTGAACACACTGATATCTATTACATAAATAACTAGCGATCCAGTTAAAGGCCAGTCCTCTAATACCGTCCTGTATCTGTCATTTTTCCAATAATACGGTATGATCAATACTATCAAACGCTTTCTGTAAATCAAAAAAAAAAAAAAACAACATTGTATTGCTCCTTCTCTATTTCATTTGTAACTTGTTCCACAAAGTCTATTAAAGCCAAAGAAGTTGTTCGATTTTTTTCTGAAACCATACTGCTGTTCATTAAGTATATGATGTTTTTCTATAAAATCGTTCAAGCTCTTTAGAAATATTTTTTCCAGAATTTTAGAAAACTGTGGTAACAAAGAGATTGACCTATAATTTGAAAAAACGTGTTTATCACCAGATTTAAACAATGGTATCACCTCAGCAATTTTTATTCTGGAGGGAAATTTCCCAGTCATGAGTGATAGGTTACAAATATATGTTAAGGGTTTGATAATACAGTCAATAATGTTCTTAATCAAAACCATATCAAAGCTATCAGTGTCAGTGGATTTTTTTTCCATTAATTTTATGAATTATGTTAAAAATTTATTTTCCATCCGTTTCTCTAATAAACATTGAATCCTGAATTTTATTAATTAATTTACAGTTGTCCATAGAACACTTTGCCGTAGTTACAATTGATTTTGATAAATTTTTACCAACATTAACAAAATAATCATTAAAATAATCAGCAATAATTTTATTTCGTTTTACAATTTTATCAGAGTCTATATAAAAGTAAGACTCTGTAGAAACCTTAGCTGTAGAAACGTACGCATGCTTTGTACATGAGGCCCCTGGTCATTAATACCAAAAGTGCTTTGGAGTCTATCCAAGGATCAACTACATCAAACACTGAGATCCAACAATAGCAGCGCTGTGGTGGTATCTGAGTGCACTTAAAGTGGCATTTCCCTGATCTCTAGTAATACTGTGAGAAATCTTGGAGTCATTTTTGATCAGGATATGTCATTCAAAGCGCATATTAAACAAATATGTAGGACTGCCTTTTTGCATTTACGCAATATCTCTAAAATCAGAAAGGTCTTGTCTCAGAGTGATGCTGAAAAACTAATTCATGCATTTATTTCCTCTAGGCTGGACTATTGTAATTCATTATTATCAGGTTGTCCTAAAAGTTCCCTAAAAAGCCTTCAGTTGGTTCAGAATGCTGCAGCTAGAGTACTGACGGGGACTAGCAGGAGAGAGCATGTCTCACCCGTGTTGGCCTCTCTTCATTGGCTTCCTGTTAATTCTAGAATAGAATTTAAAATTCTTCTTCTTACTTATAAGGTTTTGAATAATCAGGTCCCATCTTATCTTGGGGACCTCGTAGTACCATATTACCCCATTAGAGCGCTTCGCTCTCAGACTGTGGGCTTACTTGTAGTTCCTAGGGTTTGTAAGAGTAGAATGGGAGGCAGAGCCTTCAGCTTTCAGGCTCCTCTCCTGTGGAACCAGCTCCCAATTCAGATCAGGGAGACAGATACCCTCTCTACTTTTAAGATTAGGCTTAAAACTTTCCTTTTCGCTAAGGCTTATAGTTAGGGCTGGATCGGGTGACCCTGGACCATCCCTTGGTTATGTTGCTTTAGACATAGACTGTGGGGGGGTTCCCATGATGCACTGTTTCTTTCTCTTTTTGCTCCGTATGCATCACTCTGCATTTAATCATTAGTGATCGATCTCTGCCCCCCTTCTCGGCATGTCTTTTTCCTGGTTCTTTCCCTCAGCCCCAACCAGTCTCAGCAGAAGACTGCCCCTCCCTGAGCCTGGTTCTGCTGGAGGTTTCTTCCTGTTAAAAGGGAGTTTTTCCTTCCCACTGTGGCCAAGTGCTTGCTCATAGGGGGTCGTTTTGACCGTTGGGGTTTTTCATAATTATTGTATGGCCTTGCCTTACAATATGGAGCGCCTTGGGGCAACTGTTTGTTGTGATTTGGCGCTATATAAGAAAAAAGTTGATTGATTGGTTGACTTAAGCAAAAGATCATTCAGCATCTCTGTGATAAAGTTCTCAACACCAGCTGCAGCACTCAGCAGTTTCACACCAACTTGTGAAGTTCTTGTTGATAATGATCTCTTCTCTACGAAATTTTGAGCAGAAAAGTAGATTTAATCCTGGTTTATTTGCCAGTGAAGCAGCATCTAGATAAGGCTTCTTAAATTTTCAAACATGTAGGAAGAGAACAGGATGTTAGTGACAGGTTACAGTTTGAGTTGATTGCTAACAAGCAATCGGAATCTGGCTGATCCAGGCAGAAACAGGTAGAAACAGGCCGAACGGGCAACAGCTGAAAAAATCAAACTGCATTCAGAAGGGATAGAAATTTGGCCAGGCGTAAACAAACTGTGTCCGAATGATGTCTGAATGGCCAGAATGTGGTTTGAGCCATCACGAACAGATCTCGCACAGCTGGCGTGCAGCAGCTCCAGAAGCAAGGCAGCCTGCACCCAGAACACAGCACGAAACAGGAAAAAAAAAAACAAGAACACAGGACGAAACAGGAAAAAAAAAAAACAAGAACACAGGACGAAACAGGAAAAAAAAAAGAACACAGGACGAAACAGGAAAAAAAAGAAGAACACAGTACAAACAGGAAAAAAAGAACACAGTACGAAACAAAAAGAAGAAAAAAGAAGAACAGTATGACTGTGACATGCACCTGCAGCCGTTCCACAGCTGTCACATTCTGGTCAGCTTTGTTTGGTGGCAGTGCGCTGAGCCTGTCACATGCATCGATTCCCTGTGCAGCACGCTGTGTGCACCTGCACATCATATTACAGCTGTGATGATCATAATGTCTCATATACATTGTGTAATCCTTGGGAGGGCATGACAATGTATCTGTTAAATGATGTCCATCATGGACATCAAATCAAATCAAATCAATTTTATTTATATGGCACCAAATCACAACAAATAGTTGCCCCAAAGCGCTTTATATTGTAAGGCAAAAGCCATACAATAATTACAGAAAACCCCAACGGTCAAAACGACCCCCTATGAGCAAGCACCTGGCGACAGTGGGAAGGAAAAACTCCCTTTTAACAGGAAGAAACCTCCAGCAGAACCAGGCTCAGTGAGGGGCAGTCTTTTGCTGGGACTGGTTGGGGCTGAGGGGAGAGAATCAGGAGAAAGACATGCTGTGGAAGAGAGCAGAGATCAATCACTAATGATTAAATGCAGAGTGGTGCATACAGAGCAAAAAGAGAAAGAAACACTCAGTGTATCATGGGAACCCCCCAGCAGTCTAAGTCTATAGCAGCATAACTAAGGGATGGTTCAGGGTCACCTGATCCAGCCCTAACTATAAGCTTTTTCAAAAAGGAAAGTTTTAAGCTTAATCTTAAAAGTAAGCCTGCAGTCTGAGAGCGAAGCGCTCTATTGGGGTGATATGGTACTAAGAGGTCCCTAAGATAAGATGGGACCTGATTATTCAAAACCTTATAAGTAAGAAGAAGAATTTTAAATTCTATTCTGGAATTAACAGGGAGCCAATGAAGAGAGGCCCATATGGGTGAAATATGCTTTCTCCTTCTAGTCCCCATCAGTACTCTAGCTGCAGCATTTTGAATTAACTGAAGGCTTTTCAGGGAACTTTTAGGACAACCTGATAATAATGAATTACAGTAGTCCAGCCTAGAAGAAATAAATGCATGACATGACAGCCCATCCACATGTGCGCGCTGCACTGGACAGCATTCGCACTGCACTCCGGCTGCCATTTGAGCTTTCACCACCTTGATCGCACCTCAACAGTGGTGTCAGTGGCACTACATTCTTGTTGGCCACACGAATGGGCCCACATTTTCTCAGTAACCCGCAACTGCTGTTGGAAGTTTGTGGGTGGCACATCTTGCTGACTCGGCCAGTGGTGTGAAGCCTGGCTCATTCACAACATTCAGCCAGGGTTTGACGTGCGTGATCATTTCACACAGCCCCTCGAATGCCACCAAATGGTCTGACCTGCATACGACATGCCGCACAAATGTTGCGACCACAGTTACAGTGAGGAAAATAAGTATTTGAACACCCTGCGATTTTGCAACTTCTCCCACTTACAAATCATGGAGGGGTCTGAAATGTTCATCTTAGGTGCATGTCCACTGTGACAGACATAATCTAAAAAAAAAAAATCCGGAAATCACAATGTATGATTTTTTAATAATTTATTTGTATGTTACTGCTGCAAATAAGTATTTGAACACCTACCAACCAGCAAGAATTCTGTCTCTCACAGACCTGTTAATTTTTCTTTAAGAAGCCCTCTTATTCTGCACTCTTTACCTGTATTAATTGCACCTGTTTGAACTTGTTACCTGTATAAAAGACACCTGTTCACACACTCAATCAATTACACTCCAACCTGTCCACCATAGCCAAGACCAAAGAGCTGTCTAAGGACACCAGGGACAAAACTGTAGACCTGCACAAGGCTGGGATGGACTACAGGACAACAGGCAAGCAGCTTGGTAGAAGACAACAACTGTTATGATTATTTATCAGAAAGTGGACGAAACACAAGATGACTGTCAATCTCCCCCGGTCTGGGATTCCATGCAAGATCTCACTTTGTGGGGTAAGGATGATTCTGAGAAAGCTCAGAACTACACAGGAGGACCTGGTCAATGACCTGAAGAGAGCTGGGACCACAGTCACAAAGATTACATCAGTAACACATGATGCTGTCATGGTTTAAAATCCTGCAGGGCAGCAAGGTCACCCTGCTCAAGCCAGCACACATCCAGGCCCGTTTGAAGTTCACCCAGTGACCATCTGGATGATCCAGAGGAGGCATGGGAGAAAGTCATGTGGTCAGATGAGACCAGAATAGAGCTTTTTGGAATCAACTGCACTTACCATGTTTAGAGGATGAGAACAACCTCAAGAAAACCATCCCAACCGTGAAGTACGGGGGTGGAAACATCATACTCTCGGGGTGCTCTTCTGCAAAGGGGACAGGATGACTGCACCGTATTGAAAGAAGGATGGGTGGGGTCATGTATTGCATGTATTTTGGCAAACAACCGCCTTCCCTCAGTAAGAGCACTGAAGATGGGTCATGGCTGCGTCTTCCAGCATGACAATGACCCCAAACACACAGCCAGGGCAACTAAGGAGGGGCTGCGTAAGAAGCATTTCAAGGTCCTGGAGTGGCCTGGCCAGTCTCCAGACCTGAACTCAATAGAAAATCTTTGGAGGGAGCTGAAACTCCAATCCTGAAAGATCTAGAGAAGATCTGTATGGAGGAATGGACCAAAATCCCTGCTGCAGTGTGTGCAAACCTGGTGAAAAACTACAGGAAACGTTTGACCTCTGTAATTGCAAACAAAGCTACTGTACCAAATATTAACATTGCTTTTAAACTCAGATAAAACTGAAGTTATTGTACTTGGCCCCACAAATCTTAGAAGCATGGTGTCTAACCAGATCGTTACTCTGGATGGCATTTCCCTGATCTCTAGTAATACTGTGAGAAATCTTGGAGTTATTTTTGATCAGGATATGTCATTCAAAGCGCATATTAAACAAATATGTAGGACTGCCTTTTTGCATTTACGCAATATTTCTAAAATCGGAAAGGTCTTGTCTCAGAGTGATGCTGAAAAACTAATTCATGCATTTATTTCCTCTAGGCTGGGCTATTGTAATTCATTATTATCAGGTTGTCCTAAAAGTTCCCTAAAAAGCCTTCAGTTGGTTCAGAATGCTGCAGCTAGAGTACTGACGGGGACTAGCAGGAGAGAGCATATCTCACCCGTGTTGGCCTCTCTTCATTGGCTTCCTGTTAATTCTAGAATAGAATTTAAAATTCTTCTTCTTACTTATAAGGTTTTGAATAATCAGGTCCCATCTTATCTTAGGGACCTCGTAGTACCATATTACCCCATTAGAGCGCTTCGCTCTCAGACTGCGGGCTTACTTGTGGTTCCTAGGGTTTGTAAGAGCAGAATGGGAGGCAGAGCCTTCAGCTTTCAGGCTCCTCTCCTGTGGAACCAGCTCCCAATTCAGATCAGGGAGACAGATACCCTCTCTACTTTTAAGATTCGGCTTAAAACTTTCCTTTTCGCTAAGGCTTATAGTTAGGGCTGGATCGGGTGACCCTGGACCATCCCTTGGTTATGTTGCTTTAGACGTAGACTGTGGGGGGTTCCCATGATGCACTGTTTCTTTCTTTTTTTTGCTCCGTATGCATCACTCTGCATTTAATCATTAGTGATCGATCTCTGCCCCCCTTCTCGTTATGTCTTTTTCCTGTTTTTTTTCCCTCAGCCCCAACCAGTCTCAGCAGAAGACTGCCCCTCCCTGAGCCTGGTTCTGCTGGAGGTTTCTTCCTGTTAAAAGGGAGTTTTTCCTTCCCACTGTGGCCAAGTGCTTGCTCATAGGGGGTCGTTTTGACCGTTGGGGTTTTTCATGGTTATTGTATGGCCTTGCCTTGCAA
This sequence comes from Thalassophryne amazonica, assembly GCF_902500255.1. Lineage (NCBI taxonomy): Eukaryota > Metazoa > Chordata > Actinopteri > Batrachoidiformes > Batrachoididae > Thalassophryne > Thalassophryne amazonica. The sequence goes on from NC_047120.1 coordinate 8,135,437, forward strand.
TATGGAGCGCCTTGGAGCAACTGTTTGTTGTGATTTGGCGCTATATAAGAAAAAAGTTGATTGATTGATTGATTTTCACAGGTGTTCAAATACTTATTTGCAGCAGTAACATACAAATAAATTATTAAAAAATCATACATTGTGATTTCAAGATTTCTTTTAGATTATGCCTCTCACAGTGGACATGCACCTAAGATGAAAATTTCAGACCCCTCCATGATTTCTAAGTGGGTGAACTTGCAAAATCACAGGGTGTTCAAATACTTATTTTCCTCACTGGCAGCACGACCTCATCTTGAGCGCTGCTCAATTGGGAGTGGAGCACAACCGAATGGTTGACTGCTGTACAAGGCATTCAAGTGTGGCCGGATTTTCACGAGTGCCGTTTGAATCCTCCTAGGTGCGCCATTTGGCCTCATTCATGTTATGTGTGGAGGCGCCTTAACATTCACACCCTGTTGTCTGCATTTGGCCACGTTTTCATCCACGTCACATCTCATGTCTTCTCTGGTAATGCACTATGAGTAGAACCTTTCTAAGTGTCTGATCCAGCCCTGACAGGCTTCAGGAGAAACATCTCCACACCCAGCATTCACTGCATCCAGAGCCGGCTGTGTGGAGAGGATCAGAAACTTTCCACCTCCATGCTGAAAAAAATCCTTCAGTGTGGTTGAAGAAGGACGAGTGTAGAGGCAGAACCAGCACAGACATCCTGGGAGGTGCAGGGAAGCACATGGTTACTGCAGCAGAGAGGTGGAACACCACATCATCCCACACAACAACAAACAGTGTATCTCTTGCCCTTTGACCTTTCTCCCCTGCTGGCACAAGCTGAATATGGAAGTCATCTCCAAAAGAAATGACCCTCTGTCTGTCGTACGAATCAATAAGAGGTTTGTGTCAAAGCAAACCATCACTGCAGAACATGTCATCATATTCTGACCTGGTCCATCACCTGCCGCCCGCTGCCCAATCACATTTCTCCCTTCTGCATCTTGTTGTTGCCACGTTGGATCCTGCTTCATCCACAGTTGGTCCAACCTCCATCTCCACCTGAAATAAAGGACATCATTCACAGTTTCACATCTCACAACACAGAGTTCTGTGTGTGTCTGCTTCCTTAGTTACTCAACAAACATCTGACCTCAACATAATGATGACGGAACTGTTTGACACGTCCTCCATTTCTTTCCAAAGGGACTTTGTCCAGTTACTTCATCCTCCTCGAGGACTCTGGCTGTTGTGGTGCTGTGTTCATGTCGTCTCTCAGCACTCTGTCCCCAATGTCCCTCAGCACCATGGCGTTGTTTGTGATGACCACATCACAAACAACGCCATCCGTTCCTCCTGTAGGTGGCGACCTGTGCATCCTACATACAGTACAGTCATATAAAACACAAAATACTCTCATCAAAATGTTTCCCAAAATGCCAGCTGATGTAAAAACAGTTGACTTTTTTATCAAATCAGGTTGAATCCAATAATTATGGGATTGATGTCTGACCTGTTGTTTTGCTGTTGTTTTTAAAGCCGCCTCTCTGACACAGAGTCCCTGATCCAGCACATGATGTCATCAGAGAGAACAGCTCGTGGTCTTACTCTCCTTCCAGGTCGCTCTTCTCTCTCTGACAACCTCAACTGCTTCTCTGTGATCCATATCTCCAAAGGAAAAACAATTTTCTTTTTCTTTTTTTACCTTTATTTAACCAGGTTAGTCCTGTTGAGACTGAGATCTCTTTTTTTCCATCATTCTGTTTTGACTGTGTGTTAAACTGTTTTGAAAAACATGCTGTGAATGTAAAGTGTTTTTCAGGTGGTGAAATAGTAACTGAGAGAAGACTTGATGAGTTTTTGTGACTGTGGGCACTGAACGCATTTTGTATGAAAGCAGTGAATGGTGATTGACAGTTTGGTCCACATGGACGTCTGTTTCACAGACTGTGTGAAGAGTTTTGAACATGTGACTTCAGTTTTGACCAATGCTTGTTAGCAATAAGGGCCCTGTCCCACTGGGGAGAGGATCAATTGCACATGAATTGAGTATACAAATTACAGGCGTTCGTTGTCGTCCGTAACAAAAATGGCCAAAAATGACAAATGTCCCAGTATGAATTACGGATATATTAATAATGTATAGCGAATATATGATGAACAATCACGGTTGTATAACGCATGTAGTGAGGAAATGGATCAGACACATTGCAATTATCACAGCAGTATTACGAGTGTATTAATTTTTTTAAATTATTATTTATTTATTTATTTATTTATCTAATAGATTACAATTTGTTCATGTAAATGGGGAATCTTCTTCACAGACTATGGAGTTCCACAAGGTTCTGTGCTAGGACCAATTTTATTCACTTTATACATGCTTCCCTTAGGCAGTATTATTAGACGGCATTGCTTAAATTTTCATTGTTACGCAGATGATACCCAGCTTTATCTATCCATGAAGCCAGAGGACACACACCAATTAGCTAAACTGCAGGATTGTCTTACAGATATAAGGACATGGATGACCTCTAATTTCCTGCTTTTAAACTCAGATAAAACTGAAGTTATTGTACTTGGCCCCACAAATCTTAGAAACATGGTGTCTAACCAGATCCTTACTCTGGATGGCATTACCCTGACCTCTAGTAATACTGTGAGAAATCTTGGAGTCATTTTTGATCAGGATATGTCATTCAAAGCGCATATTAAACAAATATGTAAGACTGCTTTTTTGCATTTACGCAATATCTCTAAAATTAGAAAGGTCTTGTCTCAGAGTGATGCTGAAAAACTAATTCATACATTTATTTCCTCTAGGCTGGACTATTGTAATTCATTATTATCAGGTTGTCCTAAAAGTTCCCTGAAAAGCCTTCAGTTAATTCAAAATGCTGCAGCTAGAGTACTGACGGGGACTAGAAGGAGAGAGCATATCTCACCCATATTGGCCTCTCTTCATTGGCTTCCTGTTAATTCTAGAATAGAATTTAAAATTCTTCTTCTTACTTATAAGGTTTTGAATAATCAGGTCCCATCTTATCTTAGGGACCTCATAGTACCATATCACCCCAATAGAGCGCTTCGCTCTCAGACTGCAGCCTTACTTGTAGTTCCTAGGGATTGTAAGAGTAGAATGGGAGGCAGAGCCTTCAGCTTTCAGGCTCCTCTTCTGTGGAACCAGCTCCCAATTCAGATCAGGGAGACAGACACCCTCTCTACTTTTAAGATTAGGCTTAAAACTTTCCTCTTTGCTAAAGCTTATAGTTAGGGCTGGATCAGGTGACCCTGAACCATCCCTTAGTTATGCTGCTATAGACTTAGACTGCTGGGGGGTTCCCATGATGCACTGTTTCTTTCTCTTTTTGCTCTGTATGCACCACTCTGCATTTAATCATTAGTGATTGATCTCTGCTCCCCTCCACAGCATGTCTTTTTCCTGGTTCTCTCCCTCAGCCCCAACCAGTCCCAGCAGATGACTGCCTCTCCCTGAGCCTGGTTCTGCTGGAGGTTTCTTCCTGTTAAAAGGGAGTTTTTCCTTCCCACTGTCGCCAAGTGCTTGCTCACAGGGGGTCGTTTTGACCATTGGGGTTTTTACGTAATTATTGTATGGCCTTGCCTTACAATATAAAGCGCCTTGGGGCAACTGTTTGTTGTGATTTGGCGCTATATAAATAAAATTGATTGATTGATTGATTGATTATGAATGCATCACGCACATGTTGCGCGTGCACGGCATCTGCATTGCGGTCATAAAAGAAGCTCACTCGGGCCGTCGGCATCACTATTCACACCAACAATACAGCCTCTGGAGCATTTGCTGGACTTGGACAAGTTGATCACAGAGTTGTTCATGTCGTCATGCGAGGGTTAACTGTTCATGAGTTTGGGCAGCGGGAGGGGGGAAGCCGCTTGGGGAGTGAGACAGTGTTTTTTTTTTTTTTTTGAGAGTGTCACAGAAAACAGACTTCAGCGTGAGTTGTGGCTAAACAGCAACTCTTCCTTTTGTTGGTGTTAAATAAAAGTCCTGGATTGTAGCAGCTACGTCTTTGTGGATTTATACAACCGGACCAGCACTGACTGGCAGGTATGTTGCTTTGTGCCACATATAGTACTTTGGGTTTACGTGACGTGTTTGTTATGCATTCACAGATTGTCCGCAAATCAGCTGCAAAGCAGATGTAATAAAAACACTTTATTCATGGCCAATTTGTATGCATTTGCTACAACATATTTTAGTTTGTGATGTGGACATGATAGGCACGATTTATATCTGTTTTACACACTGTCCCAGTCCTCTGTAAAGTCGCAAATCCCCGTCAGTTGCGGATATCAGTGGTTAACAGCAGATATACAACTCATAGAGTGAGTATGTATTGTGTATGAATTGAGTATGTATGCTGTATGTAAGGCGGATGTCATCCGCATCCAGATTTTTGAGCAGTGTACCTCTGCAGATGATCACGGACGTGTTCGGATGACGGCCGACTCATACAGGCATGTTACACGGATATTGCGGATGTTTGGCGAATATGGGCCAATTTTGTGCGCAATCCATACGCAAATCCTCCTAAAAGCCAGTGAGACAGGTGTTGTGTGGGCCGCTGAAGAAGAGGTACTGCTGGCCCACCACCAGAGAGCATTCTGCCTGAAGTGTGGGCTTCAGGCACGAGAGGGCGCTGGAGCAACCGGGAGTGGCAGCTGTCACCCATCAACAACACCAGCTGTCACTCATCATCATCAATCACATCTCCATAAGCATCTTCACCTCACTGCTGAGAAATCGTCTATCGATCAGGTAAACCGCTCAGCCTGTGGAAACCACAGTAGTAACGTATGTGCTTCTGTGTGTAACATTGCTTTTGCAGACAAACCTGTTTGTACATAAGGAGTAGTCGGGTGTTTGTGGAGTTGGCGTACTCCGCTCCCCGGTTAAGGACTACTGAGTCTACCAACAGGTTCTGCACGTAATTCTGGAACATTGTGATTGAGAGGTGGAGGTGCTTTCCACCTTTGTACTGAACTGTTTGCTGGGTGTTCACACACCCACCATCACCTGTCTGTTCTTCCTGCCAGCAGTACCCGAGCTGACAGCCAGATGCAGTGGCCACCTGGGGACCCAGCGCTTGGTGGCTCCAGGGTTGCTTTAGATCCGGTGGAAGTGGAAGGCATGTGGGATCTGGCTCTTTTCTGGACGGGCGTCTTCTATCCTCCAGCCTGCCCACACATCACTGTGACTAATTTGACTGTTGATCTCAGTTGTGTTGTCTGTTGCTCTGTTGTGCACATTCACAACATTAAATTGTTATATTTTTGGCTTATTCTGTGTGTGACGGGGACTAGCAGGAGAGAGCATATCTCACCCGTGTTGGCCTCTCTTCATTGGCTTCCTGTTAATTCTAGAATAGAATTTAAAATTCTTCTTCTTACTTATAAGGTTTTGAATAATCAGGTCCCATCTTATCTTAGGGACCTCGTAGTACCATATTACCCCATTAGAGCGCTTCGCTCTCAGACTGCAGGCTTACTTGTAGTTCCTAGGGTTTGTAAGAGTAGAATGGGAGGCAGAGCCTTCAGCTTTCAGGCTCCTCTCCTGTGGAACCAGCTCCCAATTCAGATCAGGGAGACAGATACCCTCTCTACTTTTAAGATTAGGCTTAAAACTTTCCTTTTCGCTAAGGCTTATAGTTAGGGCTGGATCGGGTGACCCTGGACCATCCCTTGGTTATGTTGCTTTAGACGTAGACTGTGGGGGGGTTCCCATGATGCACTGTTTCTTTCTCTTTTTGCTCCGTATGCATCACTCTGCATTTAATCATTAGTGATCGATCTCTGCCCCCCTTCTCGGCATGTCTTTTTCCTGGTTCTTTCCCTCAGCCCCAACCAGTCTCAGCAGAAGACTGCCCCTCCCTGAGCCTGGTTCTGCTGGAGGTTTCTTCCTGTTAAAAGGGAGTTTTTCCTTCCCACTGTGGCCAAGTGCTTGCTCATAGGGGGTCGTTTTGACCGTTGGGGTTTTTCATAATTATTGTATGGCCTTGCCTTACAATATGGAGCGCCTTGGGGCAACTGTTTGTTGTGATTTGGCGCTATATAAAAAAAAAGTTGATTGATTGGTTGACTTAAGCAAAAGATCATTCAGCATCTCTGTGATAAAGTTCTCAACACCAGCTGCAGCACTCAGCAGTTTCACACCAACTTGTGAAGTTCTTGTTGATAATGATCTCTTCTCTACGAAATTTTGAGCAGAAAAGTAGATTTAATCCTGGTTTATTTGCCAGTGAAGCAGCATCTAGATAAGGCTTCTTAAATTTTCAAACATGTAGGAAGAGAACAGGATGTTAGTGACAGGTTACAGTTTGAGTTGATTGCTAACAAGCAATCGGAATCTGGCTGATCCAGGCAGAAACAGGTAGAAACAGGCTGAACGGGCAACAGCTGAAAAAATCAAACTGCATTCAGAAGGGATAGAAATTTGGCCAGGCGTAAACAAACTGTGTCCGAATGGTGTCTGAATGGCCAGAATGTGGTTTGAGCCATCACGAACAGATCTCGCACAGCTGGCGTGCAGCAGCTCCAGAAGCAAGGCAGCCTGCACCCAGAACACAGCACGAAACAGGAAAAAAAAAAAACAAGAACACAGGACGAAACAGGAAAAAAAAAAAAACAAGAACACAGGACGAAACAGGAAAAAAAAAAGAACACAGGACGAAACAGGAAAAAAAAGAAGAACACAGTACAAACAGGAAAAAAAGAACACAGTACGAAACAAAAAGAAGAAAAAAGAAGAACAGTATGACTGTGACATGCACCTGCAGCCGTTCCACAGCTGTCACATTCTGGTCAGCTTTGTTTGGTGGCAGTGCGCTGAGCCTGTCACATGCATCGATTCCCTGTGCAGCACGCTGTGTGCACCTGCACATCATATTACAGCTGTGATGATCATAATGTCTCATATACATTGTGTAATCCTTGGGAGGGCATGACAATGTATCTGTTAAATGATGTCCATCATGGACATCAAATCAAATCAAATCAATTTTATTTATATGGCGCCAAATCACAACAAATAGTTGCCCCAAAGCGCTTTATATTGTAAGGCAAAAGCCATACAATAATTACAGAAAACCCCAACGGTCAAAACGACCCCCTATGAGCAAGCACCTGGCGACAGTGGGAAGGAAAAACTCCCTTTTAACAGGAAGAAACCTCCAGCAGAACCAGGCTCAGTGAGGGGCAGTCTTTTGCTGGGACTGGTTGGGGCTGAGGGGAGAGAATCAGGAGAAAGACATGCTGTGGAAGAGAGCAGAGATCAATCACTAATGATTAAATGCAGAGTGGTGCATACAGAGCAAAAAGAGAAAGAAACACTCAGTGCATCATGGGAACCCCCCAGCAGTCTAAGTCTATAGCAGCATAACTAAGGGATGGTTCAGGGTCACCTGATCCAGCCCAGTCACCTGATAAGCTTTTTCAAAAAGGAAAGTTTTAAGCTTAATCTTAAAAGTAAGCCTGCAGTCTGAGAGCGAAGCGCTCTATTGGGGTGATATGGTACTAAGAGGTCCCTAAGATAAGATGGGACCTGATTATTCAAAACCTTATAAGTAAGATGAAGAATTTTAAATTCTATTCTGGAATTAACAGGGAGCCAATGAAGAGAGGCCCATATGGGTGAAATATGCTTTCTCCTTCTAGTCCCCATCAGTACTCTAGCTGCAGCATTTTGAATTAACTGAAGGCTTTTCAGGGAACTTTTAGGACAACCTGATAATAATGAATTACAGTAGTCCAGCCTAGAAGAAATAAATGCATGACATGACAGCCCATCCACATGTGCGCGCTGCACTGGACAGCATTCGCACTGCACTCCGGCTGCCATTTGAGCTTTCACCACCTTGATCGCACCTCAACAGTGGTGTCAGTGGCACTACATTCTTGTTGGCCACACGAATGGGCCCACATTTTCTCAGTAACCCGCAACTGCTGTTGGAAGTTTGTGGGTGGCACATCTTGCTGACTCGGCCAGTGGTGTGAAGCCTGGCTCATTCACAACATTCAGCCAGGGTTTGACGTGCGTGATCATTTCACACAGCCCCTCGAATGCCACCAAATGGTCTGACCTGCATACGACATGCCGCACAAATGTTGCGACCACAGTTACAGTGAGGAAAATAAGTATTTGAACACCCTGCGATTTTGCAACTTCTCCCACTTACAAATCATGGAGGGGTCTGAAATGTTCATCTTAGGTGCATGTCCACTGTGACAGACATAATCTAAAAAAAAAAATCCGGAAATCACAATGTATGATTTTTTAATAATTTATTTGTGTGTTACTGCTGCAAATAAGTATTTGAACATCTACCAACCAGCAAGAATTCTGTCTCTCACAGACCTGTTAATTTTTCTTTAAGAAGCCCTCTTATTCTGCACTCTTTACCTGTATTAATTGCACCTGTTTGAACTTGTTACCTGTATAAAAGACACCTGTTCACACACTCAATCAATTACACTCCAACCTGTCCACCATAGCCAAGACCAAAGAGCTGTCTAAGGACACCAGGGACAAAACTGTAGACCTGCACAAGGCTGGGATGGACTACAGGACAACAGGCAAGCAGCTTGGTAGAAGACAACAACTGTTATGATTATTTATCAGAAAGTGGACAAAACACAAGATGACTGTCAATCTCCCCCGGTCTGGGATTCCATGCAAGATCTCACTTTGTGGGGTAAGGATGATTCTGAGAAAGCTCAGAACTACACAGGAGGACCTGGTCAATGACCTGAAGAGAGCTGGGACCACAGTCACAAAGATTACATCAGTAACACATGATGCTGTCATGGTTTAAAATCCTGCAGGGCAGCAAGGTCACCCTGCTCAAGCCAGCACACATCCAGGCCCGTTTGAAGTTCACCCAGTGACCATCTGGATGATCCAGAGGAGGCATGGGAGAAAGTCATGTGGTCAGATGAGACCAGAATAGAGCTTTTTGGAATCAACTGCACTTATCATGTTTAGAGGATGAGAACAACCTCAAGAAAACCATCCCAACCGTGAAGTACGGGGGTGGAAACATCATACTCTCGGGGTGCTCTTCTGCAAAGGGGACAGGATGACTGCACCGTATTGAAAGAAGGATGGGTGGGGTCATGTATTGCATGTATTTTGGCAAACAACCGCCTTCCCTCAGTAAGAGCACTGAAGATGGGTCATGGCTGCGTCTTCCAGCATGACAATGACCCCAAACACACAGCCAGGGCAACTAAGGAGGGGCTGCGTAAGAAGCATTTCAAGGTCCTGGAGTGGCCTGGCCAGTCTCCAGACCTGAACTCAATAGAAAATCTTTGGAGGGAGCTGAAACTCCAATCCTGAAAGATCTAGAGAAGATCTGTATGGAGGAATGGACCAAAATCCCTGCTGCAGTGTGTGCAAACCTGGTGAAAAACTACAGGAAATGTTTGACCTCTGTAATTGCAAACAAAGCTACTGTACCAAATATTAACATTGATTTTCACAGGTGTTCAAATACTTATTTGCAGCAGTAACATACAAATAAATTATTAAAAAATCATACATTGTGATTTCAAGATTTCTTTTAGATTATGCCTCTCACAGTGGACATGCACCTAAGATGAAAATTTCAGACCCCTCCATGATTTCTAAGTGGGTGAACTTGCAAAATCACAGGGTGTTCAAATACTTATTTTCCTCACTGGCAGTACGACCTCATCTTGAGCGCTGCTCAATTGGGAGTGGAGCACAACCGAATGGTTGACTGCTGTACAAGGCATTCAAGTGTGGCCGGATTTTCACGAGTGCCGTTTGAATCCTCCTTTGTGCGCCATTTGGCCTCATTCATGTTATGTGTGGAGGCGCCTTAACATTCACACCCTGTTGTCTGCATTTGGCCACGTTTTCATCCACGTCACATCTCATGTCTTCTCTGGTAATGCACTATGAGTAGAACCTTTCTGAGTGTCTGATCCAGCCCTGACAGGCTTCAGGAGAAACATCTCCACACCCAGCATTCACTGCATCCAGAGTCGGCTGTGTGGAGAGGATCAGAAACTTTCCACCTCCATGCTGAAAAAAATCCTTCAGTGTGGTTGAAGAAGGACGAGTGTAGAGGCAGAACCAGCACAGACATCCTGGGAGGTGCAGGGAAGCACATGGTTACTGCAGCAGAGAGGTGGAACACCACATCATCCCACACAACAACAAACAGTGTATCTCTTGCCCTTTGACCTTTCTCCCCTGCTGGCACAAGCTGAATATGGAAGTCATCTCCAAAAGAAATGAGCCTCTGTCTGTCGTATGAATCAATAAGAGGTTTGTGTCAAAGCAAACCATCACTGCAGAACATGTCATCATATTCTGACCTGGTCTATCACCTGCCGCCCGCTGCCCAATCACATTTCTCCCTTCTGCATCTTGTTGTTGCCACGTTGGATCCTGCTTCATCCACAGTTGGTCCAACCTCCATCTCCATCTGAAATAAAGGACATCATTCACAGTTTCACATCTCACAACACAGAGTTCTGTGTGTGTCTGCTTCCTTAGTTACTCAACAAACATCTGACCTCAACATAATGATGACGGAACTGTTTGACACGTCCTCCATTTCTTTCCAAAGGGACTTTGTCCAGTTACTTCATCCTCCTCGAGGACTCTGGCTGTTGTGGTGCTGTGTTCATGTCGTCTCTCAGCACTCTGTCCCAATGTCCCTCAGCACCATGGCGTTGTTTGTGATGACCACATCACAAACAACGCCATCTGTTCCTCCTGTAGGTGGCGACCTGTGCATCCTACATACAGTACAGTCATATAAAACACAAAATACTCTCATCAAAATGTTTCCCAAAATGCCAGCTGATGTAAAAACAGTTGACTTTTTTATCAAATCAGGTTGAATCCAATAATTGTGGGATTGATGTCTGACCTGTTGTTTTGCTGTTGTTTTTAAAGCCGCCTCTCTGACACAGAGTCCCTGATCCAGCACATGATGTCATCAGAGAGAACAGCTCGTGGTCTTACTCTCCTTCCAGGTCGCTCTTCTCTCTCTGACAACCTCAACTGCTTCTCTGTGATCCATATCTCCAAAGGAAAAACAATTTTCTTTTTCTTTTTTACCTTTATTTAACCAGGTTAGTCCTGTTGAGACTGAGATCTCTTTTTTCCATCATTCTGTTTTGACTGTGTGTTAAACTGTTTTGAAAAACATGCTGTGAATGTAAAGTGTTTTTCAGGTGGTGAAATAGTAACTGAGAGAAGACTTGATGAGTTTTTGTGACTGTGGGCACTGAACGCATTTTGTATGAAAGCAGTGAATGGTGATTGACAGTTTGGTCCACATGGACGTCTGTTTCACAGACTGTGTGAAGAGTTTTGAACATGTGACTTCAGTTTTGACCAATGCTTGTTAGCAATAAGGGCCTTGTCCCACTGGGGAGAGGATCAATTGCACATGAATTGAGTATACAAATTACAGGCGTTCGTTGTCGTCCGTAACAAAAATGGCCAAAAATGACAAATGTCCCAGTATGAATTACGGATATATTAATAATGTATAGCGAATATATGATGAACAATCACGGTTGTATAACGCATGTAGTGAGGAAATGGATCAGACACATTGCAATTATCACAGCAGTATTACGAGTGTATTAATTTTTTTAAATTATTATTTATTTATTTATTTATTTATCTAATAGATTACAATTTGTTCATGTAAATGGGGAATCTTCTTCACAGACTAAGGTTAATTATGGAGTTCCACAAGGTTCTGTGCTAGGACCAATTTTATTCACTTTATACATGCTTCCCTTAGGCAGTATTATTAGACGGCATTGCTTAAATTTTCATTGTTACGCAGATGATACCCAGCTTTATCTATCCATGAAGCCAGAGGACACACACCAATTAGCTAAACTGCAGGATTGTCTTACAGATATAAGGACATGGATGACCTCTAATTTCTTGCTTTTAAACTCAGATAAAACTGAAGTTATTGTACTTGGCCCCACAAATCTTAGAAACATGGTGTCTAACCAGATCCTTACTCTGGATGGCATTACCCTGACCTCTAGTAATACTGTGAGAAATCTTGGAGTCATTTTTGATCAGGATATGTCATTCAAAGCGCATATTAAACAAATATGTAAGACTGCTTTTTTGCATTTACGCAATATCTCTAAAATTAGAAAGGTCTTGTCTCAGAGTGATGCTGAAAAACTAATTCATGCATTTATTTCCTCTAGGCTGGACTATTGTAATTCATTATTATCAGGTTGTCCTAAAAGTTCCCTGAAAAGCCTTCAGTTAATTCAAAATGCTGCAGCTAGAGTACTGACGGGGACTAGAAGGAGAGAGCATATCTCACCCATATTGGCCTCTCTTCATTGGCTTCCTGTTAATTCTAGAATAGAATTTAAAATTCTTCTTCTTACTTATAAGGTTTTGAATAATCAGGTCCCATCTTATCTTAGGGACCTCATAGTACCATATCACCCCAATAGAGCGCTTCGCTCTCAGACTGCAGCCTTACTTGTAGTTCCTAGGGATTGTAAGAGTAGAATGGGAGGCAGAGCCTTCAGCTTTCAGGCTCCTCTTCTGTGGAACCAGCTCCCAATTCAGATCAGGGAGACAGACACCCTCTCTACTTTTAAGATTAGGCTTAAAACTTTCCTCTTTGCTAAAGCTTATAGTTAGGGCTGGATCAGGTGACCCTGAACCATCCCTTAGTTATGCTGCTATAGACTTAGACTGCTGGGGGGTTCCCATGATGCACTGTTTCTTTCTCTTTTTGCTCTGTATGCACCACTCTGCATTTAATCATTAGTGATTGATCTCTGCTCCCCTCCACAGCATGTCTTTTTCCTGGTTCTCTCCCTCAGCCCCAACCAGTCCCAGCAGATGACTGCCTCTCCCTGAGCCTGGTTCTGCTGGAGGTTTCTTCCTGTTAAAAGGGAGTTTTTCCTTCCCACTGTCGCCAAGTGCTTGCTCACAGGGGGTCATTTTGACCATTGGGGTTTTTACGTAATTATTGTATGGCCTTGCCTTACAATATAAAGCGCCTTGGGGCAACTGTTTGTTGTGATTTGGCGCTATATAAATAAAATTGATTGATTGATTGATTGATTATGAATGCATCACGCACATGTTGCGCGTGCACGGCATCTGCATTGCGGTCATAAAAGAAGCTCACTCGGGCCGTCGGCATCACTATTCACACCAACAATACAGCCTCTGGAGCATTTGCTGGACTTGGACAAGTTGATCACAGAGTTGTTCATGTCGTCATGCGAGGGTTAACTGTTCATGAGTTTGGGCAGCGGGAGGGGGGAAGCCGCTTGGGGAGTGAGACAGTGTTTTTTTTTTTTTTTTGAGAGTGTCACAGAAAACAGACTTCAGCGTGAGTTGTGGCTAAACAGCAACTCTTCCTTTTGTTGGTGTTAAATAAAAGTCCTGGATTGTAGCAGCTACGTCTTTGTGGATTTATACAACCGGACCAGCACTGACTGGTCCGGTTGTATAAATGGTTGGTGTGATGTATGTCGCTTTGTGCCACATATAGTACTTTGGGTTTACGTGACGTGTTTGTTATGCATTCACAGATTGTCCGCAAATCAGCTGCAAAGCAGATGTAATAAAAACACTTTATTCATGGCCAATTTGTATGCATTTGCTACAACATATTTTAGTTTGTGATGTGGACATGATAGGCACGATTTATATGTTTTACACACTGTCCCAGTCCTCTGTAAAGTCGCAAATCCCCGTCAGTTGCGGATATCAGTGGTTAACAGCAGATATACAACTCATAGAGTGAGTATGTATTGTGTATGAATTGAGTATGTATGCTGTATGTAAGGCGGATGTCATCCGCATCCATATTTTTGAGCAGTGTACCTCTGCAGATGATCACGGACGTGTTCGGATGACAGCCGACTCATACAGGCATGTTACACGGATATTGCGGATGTTTGGTGAATATGGGCCAATTTTGTGCGCAATCCATACGCAAATCCTCCTAAAAGCCAGTGAGACAGGTGTTGTGTGGGCCGCTGAAGAAGAGGTACTGCTGGCCCACCACCAGAGGGCGTTCTGCCTGAAGTGCGGGCTTCAGGCACGAGAGGGCGCTGGAGCAACCGGGAGTGGCAGCTGTCACCCATCAACAACACCAGCTGTCACTCATCATCATCAATCACATCTCCATAAGCATCTTCACCTCACTGCTGAGAAATCGTCTACCGATCAGGTAAACCGCTCAGCCTGTGGAAACCACAGTAGTAACGTATGTGCTTCTGTGTGTAACATTGCTTTTGCAGACAAACCTGTTTGTACATAAGGAGTAGTCGGGTGTTTGTGGAGTTGGCGTACTCCGCTCCCCGGTTAAGGACTACTGAGTCTACCAACAGGTTCTGCACGTAATTCTGGAACATTGTGATTGAGAGGTGGAGGTGCTTTCCACCTTTGTACTGAACTGTTTGCTGCTTGTTCACACACCCACCATCACCTGTCTGTTCTTCCTGCCAGCAGTACCCGAGCTGACAGCCAGATGCAGTGGCCACCTGGGGACCCAGCGCTTGGTGGCTCCAGGGTTGCTTTAGATCCGGTGGAAGTGGAAGGCATGTGGGATCTGGCTCTTTTCTGGACGGGCGTCTTCTATCCTCGAGCCTGCCCACACATCACTGTGACTAATTTGACTGTTGATCTCAGTTGTGTTGTCTGTTGCTCTGTTGTGCACATTCACAACATTAAATTGTTATATTTTTGGCTTATTCTGTGTGTGACGGGGACTAGCAGGAGAGAGCATATCTCACCCGTGTTGGCCTCTCTTCATTGGCTTCCTGTTAATTCTAGAATAGAATTTAAAATTCTTCTTCTTACTTATAAGGTTTTGAATAATCAGGTCCCATCTTATCTTAGGGACCTCGTAGTACCATATTACCCCATTAGAGCGCTTCGCTCTCAGACTGTGGACTTACTTGTAGTTCCTAGGGTTTGTAAGAGTAGAATGGGAGGCAGAGCCTTCAGCTTTCAGGCTCCTCTCCTGTGGAACCAGCTCCCAATTCAGATCAGGGAGACAGATACCCTCTCTACTTTTAAGATTAGGCTTAAAACTTTCCTTTTCGCTAAGGCTTATAGTTAGGGCTGGATCGGGTGACCCTGGACCATCCCTTGGTTATGTTGCTTTAGACGTAGACTGTGGGGGGGTTCCCATGATGCACTGTTTCTTTCTCTTTTTGCTCCGTATGCATCACTCTGCATTTAATCATTAGTGATCGATCTCTGCCCCCCTTCTCGGCATGTCTTTTTCCTGGTTCTTTCCCTCAGCCCCAACCAGTCTCAGCAGAAGACTGCCCCTCCCTGAGCCTGGTTCTGCTGGAGGTTTCTTCCTGTTAAAAGGGAGTTTTTCCTTCCCACTGTGGCCAAGTGCTTGCTCATAGGGGGTCGTTTTGACCGTTGGGGTTTTTCATAATTATTGTATGGCCTTGCCTTACAATATGGAGCGCCTTGGGGCAACTGTTTGTTGTGATTTGGCGCTATATAAGAAAAAAGTTGATTGATTGAAGTTGGTTATTCCATTGTCCGTTCATTTGCGCCCCCTGTTGTGGGTCCGTGTTCCTACACTTTCACAACAGGGCCCTTAAAAAAAGAACTGTAATAATTTTCAGCATAGTGGGTCCAAGTGAAGACCGCAGGTCCTTAAACAATTTAGTTGGTATCGAGTCAGACAGACCAGTGGTTGTTTGATCATTACCCACAAATGGTGACAGCGTACCAGGACAGGTGGTGTCAGAACAGGTGAGTGTTGGTTTTCTATCAGAAATACTGCCTCTGTCAACTACAGGATCACTCAGTGCAACTAAAACATGCTTGGACCCCTGTTTACCAACCTGTGGTCCAAGACCCCCAAGAGGGTCACCAAAGATCACAGGGAGGTTGTGAGGTTTTGTCTGGCTGACTTTGTCAAAATTAGAAGTGCATATGTTCCATGAACTCACAACAATGCACTTACTGTAAAATCAAAAGTCATTTAATGAAGAAATCAGAATCATAATTGAATTTATTGCCAAGTAAGTTCTCACATAGAAGGAATCTGATCTGGTGTCATCGGTGCAGAAACAACAATAAAATGAAAAGGAAAAAATACAAATAGGCAAAACTATGTTCACTGTCAAATAACTATAACGTAGTGGAACGGGGCTGTGCAAAGACACGCAGATGTCATCGTTGTTCTTCAAAGATGGAGGTGGACTTACATGTGTTCAAATACGTTTTTGTCAAAAACAAAAAAAAATGGAATGAATCACTATTCTTTTGCGGTGTGTGTGTGTGTGTATGTGTGTGTGTGTGTGTGTGTGTGCACATTTGCGTGGGTTTGGGGGGAGTCCAGATCTTCTTACATGAAAATGGGGGGGGGGTCTCCAAGGACAATTGGTGGGGAAGCACTGGTCTGACCTGTGACCTCCTCCGTCCTCTCTGTCTTTCTGATACATTATAAACATAGAAGGAATTTTGTTCTGGAGTTTGTTTTGTTAAAAATAAGACAGTTGATGTGATACTGAGTCTGTGTGGATGTTAGTTACAGTTCAGTAAATTTAAGTAACTGAGACACTTCATCCTGTGCAGAGAAAAAGTTTTCTGCAAAGATATAAAGGCCAGTTTTATGATCCGATACTGACATCTAGTGGACATGTATGTGTGTGCAACAGGAGTGGAAGAACTGGAGATATTTTCTCTCCTCACTGACAGATAGATACTGTGACTGTCATTCAAAACAATACACCAGAGAAGTGCGTGTTTGAATGAAAAAATCTTCTGGTCTCAAGCCCAAGGCTTAACTACTAGACCATCACCTGCCCAAACCTCATCCTCATCTTATGATGAGTGCAAAATAAGTGTGGTATTATTACCGTTTTGTTTAAGAATGTTTAATTCTCACTGTTGCTGCACTTTGTGTGAAATCATAGTCATATCGTATCATATTGATATGAAAATAGTGCGATACGTTAATTTATCCATATTGGCCCTACTGTCAACTAGCTGAAAATGTTACGATTGGTGGTGTTCAAGGATGAGAGATCCCCAAAAAGCAGGTCAGTAAAAACTTCAGGATGAGTAAATAACAGTTTATTCAACACAGATGATTGACACCCAGAGTTGACAGAGTGGCAGGAATGAACTGACGGGAGGTTTGCTTCTTCAAAGGTAAGTTCCACATGAGAGTCTCCTCTTCATTTAAGTGAGAATCAACTGAGGAATCTCTCTTCATACAAGTAAGAAATAAACACAAAAACTAAAAAATACTAAGGAACGTCTTTGCTTCTTAGAAGAGTTTCAACAAAAAAAATATTTTCTTCTCATACCAGGAAGTTCAAAACCAAAGCCAGAGGTACTAAGATAAGTCCTTCCTTCTTAGAACATACAACCCCGGGGTGCAAAAACAACACAGTACTCACAACCAGTGGAAGCAGGAGACAAAGCTGTCAAAAAACAAAATGCAATAGACCTGCAACTGTTGTGTGGGCCGCCAGAAGAGGAAGTACTGCTGGCCCACCACCAGTGGGCGCCCTGCCTGAAGTGCGGGCTTCAGGCACGAGAGGGCGCTGCCGCCACGGACACAGCCGGGGGTGACAGCTGTCACTCATTATCTCTTGACAGCTGTCACCCATCTACTCTACAGCATCTCACTCCATAAAGACCAGACGTCATCTCCACCTCGTTGCCGAGATATCATACTTCTATGGAGGTAACTGTCTCTGCCTGTATTAATGGATTCTAAGAGCTATTGTTTTGCAGCTGTCAACCAGAGGACCGGCATGGGTCGCGACTGTTTCGTCCTACGTCCGTCAGATAAGTGGTTAAACAGACGCTGCACGAGTGTGTGTTAGAGGTGGAGGTGACATTCCCACCGTTGTTGTTACTGGGTGTACACACACCCACACTTGTCTGTCTTTGTTCTTCGCCAGCAGTACCAGATCCGACAGTCGGGGACGGTGATCACCTGGGAATTCGGGACTTGGCGGCTCCAGTATTCACCAGGTTCGGTGGCGGCGGAAATCGTGTGGTTCCGGCTCTTCTCAGGACAGACGTCTTCTATCCTCGAGCCTGCCCACACGTCACCTTTGTGGATTGACTGTTATCAGGTTCTGAGATTGTCTGTGTATTCGTTGTGCACCTTCACAACATTAAATTGTTACTTTTTGGCTCATCTATTGACCGTTCATTTGCGCCCCCTGTTGTGGGTCCGTGTCACTACATTTTCACAACAGCAACCTGCAGACAGACAATCAATCAATTTTTTTATATAACGCCAAATCACAACAAACGGTTGCCCCAAGGCGCCAAGACAACCAGTGAGTGAAAAACCCAAAGTAACCAGGAGGCAGGTGCAGAATCTAACATGTGGAACGAATCAACTCTAAGGACATGTAGGGACCAAAACAAACACCAGATCGAAGCAAACATTCAGACACTACATGAAAGTGAGGATAATGAAAGGAACATCAGGTGGCAGCAGATAAAGAATTTTGCTTGAAACTGAAGATAACTGCACCTCAGAAAATAATGAAAAACAGGAGAGAAGGTCAAGTGCTGAGAAGTGATAACAAGCTGGGAGATGCAGTGAATGATAGACCAGAAAACAGGTGATGAAAGATAGGAGGCCAGGAATAATACTACGAGAACATAAAGAGATGGGAGCTGGGGACAGATATGAGAAACAGATACTAAATCAACCAAAACCCCAACACTGACAGAACCACAGCAGAAAACTGCGATTATTAATTTACATCATTTAAAAAATATTTGGCAGGGGTAAATAAAATGGTAAATTGACTGCATTTATATAGCACTTTTCCATCTGCATCAGATGCTCAAAGCGCTTTACAATAATGCCTCACATTCACCTTGATGTGAGGCTGCTGCCATGCAAAGTGCCCACTACACACTGGGAGCAGCTAGGGGATTAAGGACCTTGCCCAAGGGCCCTTAGTGATTTTCTGGTCAGGCTGGGATTTGAACCGAGGATCCTCTGGTCTCAAGCCCAACGCTTAACCACTAGACCATCACTTCATATTGAAATTAATTAAGGATCAGACTAGTATGTGGTGTTGTGGCAGACATATTGTGTTTAAATATGTTTCTCTTTGAGAAAATGATGGTATTATTTTCTATCTTGATGAAGATAATGACTTCAGTGGTCAGGATAGTATCAACAAAATCCATAACTCCAGGTGAACTCTTCACAACATCTGGACTGGGACCAACAAATTCATTAAAGTCTATTGTATAAAGAGATACGCTTTTCTATTTGTTTTGACAAATATTAGCTATAAAATGTGGGACTGAGTTTGAATAAATGTAACAGCATGCAGAAAGGCAAATTTATAGTGAAACTCTCTTTTGAAAACATTGATCATGTCCAGTGATTTCTGTTTACGTATGATTGTTGGACGCTAACCAAGATGGCAGCAGGCGGCGAATGAGCGAATCAGCCCTGAAATGGATGGTGTGGGCTTTCAACAAAGGGCAGCTTGAATCACTGCAGCAGGTCCTGAGGAGGAACAGCTCCACTGAGGTGTTTAAGGCACTTTTGAACTTTTTAAAGTAGAAAATTACACTTAATCCTCAACAATACCAATATAAACAACTCAGTTGTAGATTACAGAAGTAAATTACAAACTAAATAGTATATTAAGACATTTGACACTTTTTCTTTTATTCTCATTTAAATTGAATGTTGACACTAAATACTTTTTTTTATATGTTTGTAGATCTCTTCCCAGTAAGGCCTCATTACCAGGCAGTCCCAAAAAATATGGAAGTGATGGGCACCGTTACACCCACAAAGTCTCCAGCAAGTGTCCCCACTGCCTTCCTGTCATTTTTGTATGGGTGTGACAACAAATCTAGCGATATTTTTCCAGCAGAAACATATTATATATGGTTATATATGGTTGTGTTTGATCCAGTTGAGAGCCACTGTAGCTGGCAGAGGTGGGACAAACTCACCAGCAAGTCATTCTCAAGCCATGAATTTGCAAGTCTCAAATGACCATAATGACCACCAATTGTTTCCAAGCTGACTTGAGACTTGACTTGAGACTTGCCAATTCATGACTTGAGAATGACTTGACAGTGACTTCATCCCACCTCTGGTAACTGGCATATTTCCTCCCACCTCTCCTGTGAGATCATGACCTTTACTTCCTTTTCCTATTTTGTCTTTATTTTTCATCTTAATACCTCTGTGAACCCGGACTCACCTTTTCCAAACTCCTCTTTAAGATTTTTGTTGAAATAATTTCTTACTTGCAGGTACCTAAAAAAGGGCAGCATGGTGGATTAGTGGTTAGCACTGTTGCCTCACAGCAAGAAGGTCATTGGTTTGATCCCCACCTGTGGCCTTTCTGTGTGGAGTTTGCATGTTCTCCCCGTGTTTGCGTGGGTTCTTACCGGGTGCTCCGGCTTCCAAAGACATTGCATGTTAGGTGGATTGGATCTTTAACTTGTCCGTAGGTGTGTGTCCGGGTGTGAATGTATTTGTTTGTCTATATGTGGCCCTGCGACAGACTGGCGTCCTGTCCAGGGTGAACACCGCCTCATGCTATATGACTGCTGGGATAGGCTCCTGCCCTCCGCGACCCTTAATAAGAATAAGCGGTTGAAGATGAGTGTGTGCGTGTGTGGTCCATAAATAAAAATCATTTTTCTCCAGTCCATGATCGTTTTGTAGGGCTTCAGAACTCTGAAATGCCCCAAAAGGTAGTTAAACCTTTTGAGATCCATGTCTTAAATCTGCCATTGATTCTATTTGGTGCAAAGTCTGTTTCATAGGCACACCATCTCATAGATTTTGATGCATCTCTTAAACTGTAAATTTTGACTACGTGCTCCCAGGACTTCAGGAAACTGCCCATTACAGAGTTTTCTGGGATCTCCTGTTCTCCTTATTGTCACTTAGCAGGGCTGTTGTTGGTATTCCCTTTATCTTTGTGCCTTCGATTTGTTTCCATGCTGCAGTGTATGTTGGTGAACATAGGCAGACTAAAGGTCTCAGTTGGGCTGCACGGTGGTATTCTTGTAAGGAGGGAAGGTCCAATCCCCCTTTTCTTTTCTTAATTGCAATGTTTTAAATTTGATTCTGGTCGTTTTACCTCACCACAAATACCTCACTATTAATCTGTTCCATTCTAAGAACTGCTTTGGTGGTATTTTGACTGGCAGACACTGAAAAAGGAACAGCATCTGTGGAGGAATATTCATTCTGATTAACTCTATGCGGGAACTTAAACTTAAAAAGGGAATAACATTCCATCTATTTATATCAGACTTTATCTTTAAATATAATGGGCCATAGTTAATGTCATACAGTCTCGAGAAGTCTCTAGGCAATGAGACACCCAAATATTTAATGAACTCAGCCTTCCAATTCCAATTCTACTCGGTCTTAATTGAAGATAGAGGGTTATAGTTAAATGTTAATACTTGAATTTTATTAATATTAATTTTATAACCAGAAATTAAACCAAATTCCTTGAGCAATTTCATAAGTTTGGGGAGTGTTATACTTAACAATAAATCGTCAGCAAATAGGGCCAATTTTTGTTCCCTGGATGTCATTTTTACCCCCTTTATGTCTGAGCTCTGCCTAAGCAATTGACTCATAGTAAACAAGGCGAAAAGGAGTGGCGATGCACAACACCCTTGTATCGTTCCTCTTTCCAGAAATCTCCATTCATTTTAATTCCAGCTGTTGGTTTGTTGTCTAATGCTTTAAATGTGTCAATTATAGCTGCATGAAAGCCAAATGTTTTTGTTCGCCAAAACCCAGTTAAACATTCTTAACAATGTTGCAATTCGATCATCTTGCATTCTTTTGTCCCACTCTGTGGGAAAACCATCTGTCCCTGGAGACTTCCTTCCTTTCATCCTCACGATTGCTAAATGAATTTCTTCTTGTGTTATTTTAGATATTAATTTTTCATTCTGTTCATTCGTGATCTTTGGAAGATTTGTTGGGGCTAAAAAGGCATCGATCTAGTTGTCGTTTCTCGTCTGTGGTTGGGAGTGTAATGTTTTATAGTAGTGTTGAAAGCACTGTTGAATTTTCTCTGGGCTAGATTCTATTTTATTTGTTGCAGAGTTTCTTATTTTGTTTATCATGATCAGTGAGAATTCCATTTCTAACTGGCGTGCATTATTTTCGTGTATACACACGTAGTTCAGCGAGTTAAGTCACTGTAATATCACTCAGCTCTGGTCGTCACCATAGCAACGCGCAAATCAGTTGGTGCAGATCAGCTGTGTTTTGACAAGTGAATGACAGAAACACGATAAAACATGGATTTCCAAGTGAATTTTAATATTTTTTTGCCAAAATAAAACGTTTGAGGAATAGGAAGAGGCAGAGAGCAAACGAGAAGAACAGCAAAAGCAACGGCATAAAGATTTAACATCGGACGAACTGGACAAGATTGAAGATGGGAAAGAAGAAGAGAACACAAAAAAGTTAACTTAAATAAGTATTTGTGTGTTAGCTCACTGTGTGGGACCACGGTATAAGCGGATTAAACAACCCGAAGCCGTGCATTATACGGTTTGAATGCACTTCACTCCGCTTCTCGTCGTGGTGTTTTAGACTCCACAGCGTGCATTCAAATCGTATAATGCACGGCTTTGAGTTGTTTAATCCTTACGTATATAGTTCTGTCTGATTGTTGTTTTCTTAACTCCATAAGATAAGACTTTATTGATCTCACAGTGGAGAAATTCACGTTACATCAGCTCTTAAAAAACACACACAAGATGGGTGCGAGTAGACGAAAATGTGCATCAAACAGCATGTGCAAGGATAAGCAATAATAATAATACTTGTAACAATAGAAATAGAATGTATATATATATATATATATATATATATATATGCACACACACACATAAATGGCTACTTTTGTCTTTCTGTCTGTCCAGAATAGGCTCTAAAGCTACAAAAAGTGAACGTTACATATTCTGAACCACCATGACATGGGCTACAACCTGGTACTATTTTCAAACAAAAAAATGAATATTAAGACAACAATATTAACAATAATCTGATACATACAGTTTTGTCTTTCTATCTATCCGGAATAGGCTCTAAAACTACAAAAGGTGAACTCCCCAAAGTTACATATTCTGAGCCACCATGACATGGGCTACAACCTGGTACTATTTTCAAACAAAAAAATTAATATTAAGACAACAATATTAACAATAATCTGATACATACAGTTGAACCATATGTACCTCAGTGGCAGTTGTACTCCAGCACAAATCTCTCAGCTTTAATAGCTGGCCGCTGGCCCTATGCATATATGCAGGAGCTCAGTAGCCTGCCTACTGCTATAAACAGAGCCCAGATGCCTGGGCTATCTGCTGCTGGTTGCTGGCTAGCACACATAGCGTGGGTGTGAATGCCAGCTTGGTTGTATAACCAAGCAGATTCAAATATCCCCCTTGATATGAATGCATCCTTTCTCTGCACATGCTGCATGTGGGTGCTACAAACCTGTTTGACTCTCCTTGAAAGATTTGAACAACTCTACAAACTTTAGTTTTTCAGACCTGTTTATAGCAAAAACAAATGAGTATTCTGTCATTTACTGACTAATCATATACTGAACATTTTGATTGTATGAATATAAATACACAATTCAATACAAAGTAACTTTCTTCCATGTGCTTTGTTATCCCCATACTCCCCTCTACCAATATTACACCCATGATATTTGACACCATGTGTGAATGAGTAGATATGCCATCCTACTTAAAAATAGTCCTTAAATCTGGTTTAATCATTATGGCAATATGCACCCTCAAATTGAGATTTTTCTGTACCTAATGGCCAATACTGCGTTATGTTTATCAACTTCAAAATAAATACAGGGTAAACTCTTCATAATGCTGTCCCCAGGAACAAGGATTTAGACATGCAGATAAGGTGCCAGCTCAGAGATGTAGATGG
This sequence comes from Thalassophryne amazonica, assembly GCF_902500255.1. Lineage (NCBI taxonomy): Eukaryota > Metazoa > Chordata > Actinopteri > Batrachoidiformes > Batrachoididae > Thalassophryne > Thalassophryne amazonica. The sequence goes on from NC_047120.1 coordinate 8,159,445, forward strand.
GTTCTCCCCATGCCAGGCATTGTTGGCTGAGAGGGGGTGGGGGTGGCTGGGGGTCAATCCACATGAATTTTGATAGTTCTCCCCATGCCAGGCATTGGTGGATGAGAAGGGGTGGGGGTGGCTGGGGGTCAATCCACATGAATTTTGATCAAACTTATACACAATCACTATGATATAATACTTATCAGAATACAGCCTATTCCTTCTTGGAATGAAGGTTTCCACTCTTAGTAGAGAGCTTTCAACAACAGGCTGTAAATTAAACTTCAAAAGTTTACTGGATAAAATATCAAGCTTTGTCTTTTCTTGCAATTTGTACATATATTTCTAAACATTTGCACATTTTCAAAAAATAAAGGTGTAGAGTATACATGATGTGTATCACTTGCCTAGTGTTGATCATAATGTATCAGGCAAACGCATGTTTTCTGTATCACAATGGCACTCTGCAGATCATTTGAAAAAGTGATGTAGTTCTAACTGCTGATGGGGCAGCACCCTTTCAATCAGCCAGTAAGCGGGCATAGAGCCTGTGTTCTCCAATGGCGCGTTGTATATATGCTGCTCATTATGATGTAAATATCATAAATTAAATTTTGTTATTTATCAACTCTTCACAACCTGCTGTCCTATTATAATAGTGCACTAGCTTTGGGGTTGATCTAATAGTTTTGGTATGTTGATGTTTCATGGCTCAAACTGTTTTTAGTGGTCAAACCTCTTTTTTACAATTGAAAAGATTGTTTGTTCTCTAAATATACCAATGAATGCATAACTTTAAGAAATATGCAAGGCAACATTTACACCATTTAAAGATGGAATGCCTCAAAGTGTGCAAAAAGAAACCACTACTTTTGCTGATAATGTGGCTGGCCTGAATATGGCAGAACCTGCGATCTTTCACAGTTAGTCAGATGCTCCAGAGTTGGTAACCCCAATCAGCTGTATATCCACTTTCCTGACAGAAGGACAAGGAACATTGTCTACCAAGAGGCACTTCAGAAACTATTGGTCAGTAAAAGCTACATTTAAATATATATTCAACATCTCAAATCCAAAATTAACATTTGCTTAAAAGCCATTTATTTTTGTAGCATTCTTATAAACTAGATTTGCAATGTATCAACAATTATAAAGGTCATAACATCAATTCTGATTAATGATTATGAGCATACTTGATCTGCAATATAAAGTCTGAAGAACTTCATTGTTGTTTTTTGCATGCAGCAGAATTCAGTTTTCTCTCTTGGTTTGGGGATTCCACCTATTTTGGGTTTTTACTTCAAACCTTTTTCTATTTGGACTACATACGAGGTCTGTCCATAAAGTATAGGTCCTTTTTATTTTTTTCAAAAACTATATGGATTTCATTCGTATGTTTTTATGTCAGACATGCTTGAACCCTCGTGCGCATGCGTGAGTTTTTCCACGCCTGTCGGTGACGTCATTCGCCTGTGAGCACTCCTTGTGGGAGGAGTCGTCCAGCCCCTCGTCGGAATTCCTTTGTCTGAGAAGTTGCTGAGAGACTGGCGCTTTGTTTGATCAAAATTTTTTCTAAACCTGTGAGACACATCGAAGTGGACATGGTTCGAAAAATTAAGCTGGTTTTCAGTGAAAATTTTAACGGCTGATGAGAGATTTTGAGGTGATACTGTCGCTTTAAGGACTTCCCACGGTGCGAGACGTCGCGCAGCGCTCTCAGGCGGCGTCATCAGCCTGTTTCAAGCTTAAAACCTCCACATTTCAGGCTCTATTGATCCAGGACGTCGTGGGAGAACAGAGAAGTTTCAGAAGAAGTCGGTTTCAGCATTTTATCCGGATATTCCACTGTTAAAGGAGATTTTTTTAATGAAAGACGTGCAGACGGGTCCGCGCGTCGGCTCGCAGCCGCCGCGACGCTCCGCCACAGGAAAAACACCTCTGTTGGAAGCCTTAAGGACAAGTTGGAACTGTTAAACAATTTCTCATATACTCACTCCACTGAAAGCCATCAAAAGCCACCTGGATTTTACAAATGGTTATCAACACGGAGGTGTTTTTCCTGTGCCGCCGCACCGCGCCGGCTGCGTCCCGACGCGCGGACCCGTCCGCACGTCTTTCATTAAAAAAATCTCCTTTAACAGTGGAATATCCGGATAAAATGCTGAAACCGACTTCTTCTGAAACTTCTCTGTTCTCTCACGACGTCCTGGATCAATAGAGCCTGAAATGTGGAGGTTTTCAGCTTGAAACAGGCTGATGACGCCGCCTGAGAGCGCTGAGCGACGTCTCGCACCGTGGGAAGTCCTTAAAGCGACAGTATCACCTCAAAATCTCTCATCAGCCGTTAAAATTTTCACTGAAAACCAGCTTAATTTTTCGAACCGTGTCCACTTCGATGTGTCTCACAGGTTTAGAAAAAAATTTGATCAAACAAAGCGCCAGTCTCTCAGCAACTTCTCAGACAAAGGAATTCCGACGAGGGGCTGGACGACTCCTCCCACAAGGAGTGCTCACAGGCGAATGACGTCACCGACAGGCATGGAAAAACTCACGCATGCGCACGAGGGTTCAAGCATGACTGACGTAAAAACATATGAATGAAATCCATATAGTTTTTGAAAAAAATAAAAAGGACCTATACTTTATGGACAGCCCTCGTATATACTTATAAGATAACTACAATTATGACAAAATATAAACTTTGGGATATTTTGTAGATTATATCTTAAACAGGTTAACCTGGGCAATGCCGGGTACCCCAGCTAGTATATATATATATATATATACTCAACAAAAATATAAACACAACACTTTTGGTTTTGCTCTCATTTTGTATGAGATGAACTCAAAGATCTAAAACTTTTTCCACATACACAATATCACCATTTCCCTCAAATATTGTACACAAACCAGTCAAAATCTGTGATAGTGAGCACTTCTCCTTTGCTGAGATAATCCATCCCACCTCACAGGTGTGCCATATCAAGATGCTGATTAGACACCATGATTAGTGCACAGGTGTGCCTTAGACTGTCCACAATAAAAGACCACTCTGAAAGGTGCAGTTTTGTTTTATTGGGGGGGATACCAGTCAGTATCTGGTGTGACCACCATTTGCCTCATGCAGTGCAACACATCTCCTTCGCATAGAGTTGATCAGGTTGTCAATTGTGGCCTGTGGAATGTTGGTCCACTCCTCTTCAATGGCTGTGCGAAGTTGCGATGACGAACTGGAATCAGGTCGAGACCCCGATGAGGACGACAAGCATGCAGATGGGAATCCCTGAGACGGTTTCTGACAGTTTGTGAAGAAATTCTTTGGTTATGCAAACCGATTGTTTCAGCAGCTGTCCGAGTGGCTGGTCGCAGACGATCTTGGAGGTGAACATGCTGGATGTGGAGGTCCTGGGCTGGTGTGGTTACACGTGGTCTGCGGTTGTGAGGCCGGTTGGATGTACTGCCAAATTCTCTGAAACGCCTTTGGAGACGGCTTATGGTAGAGAAATGAACATTCAATACACGAGCAACAGCTCTGGTTGACATTCCTGCTGTCAGCATGCCAATTGCATGCTCCCTCAAATCTTGCGACATCTGTGGCATTGTGCTGTGTGATAAAACTGCACCTTTCAGAGTGGCCTTTTATTGTGGGCAGTCTAAGGCACACCTGTGCACTAATCATGGTGTCTAGTCAGCATCTTGATATGGCACACCTGTGAGGTGGGATGGATTATCTCAGCAAAGGACAAGTGCTCACTATCACAGATTTAGACTGGTTTGTGAACAATATTTGAGGGAAATGGTGATATTGTGTATGTGGAAAAAGTTTTAGATCTTTGAGTTCATCTCATACAAAATGGGAGCAAAACCAAAAGTGTTGCGTTTATATTTTTGTTGAGTATATGTGTGTGTGTGTGTGTGTGTGTGTGTGTGTGTGTGTGTGTGTGTGTGTGTGTGTGTGTGTGTGTGTGTGTGTGTGTGTGTGTACGTACATATATAAACCTGATTGGAATTGAAAAAAAATAGGAGCATCTTATTTACAATATGTGAAGTGGAATTTAGATGTGATAAGGTGACATTAGTGCTGGGATCGGACCTCAGACTGACGTACGTACTGCGGGCGGTGTTCTCCAGCTTCCTCCGCAGCAGCGCCGGTCTGATGGTGTTGAAAGCGCTGGAGAAATCAAAGAACATGACTCTCACAGCGCTCCCGCCGGTCTCCAGGTGTTTGAGCGAGTACTGTAGCGAGTACTGTACCTACTACCTACTATATGTTGGGCCTGTAGGTGAACTGCAGTGGGTCCAGGATATCTCACCATGGTCTTCATGAGGTGGGAGGTCTAGTGGAGCAGATAACGGTAACAATTGTTCATTTCTGGAAAATAGCACCAAAGTTGGCACAAATACTCCTTTGACATTACTCTTTTGAAAAAACTGAGTAGCCACTTGAATTTTCAGTAGGCAGCCAGGTAGAGGTCAATTGAAGAATTACACAGGGGTCAAAATTTTAAAATGCTCCAATCATATTGAAAGCTATACCACATTATTTGTCTGATCACAACGATACCAAAAAGGTACAGTTTGGACTATCTATGACTGAATGTTATGGAGTTATGGGGTAAAAACAACAAGAATGGTGACAAAGGTCATTTTCAGTTTGTACAGGGGTTAGAAGTTAAAGTTGCTCCAATTTTGGTAAAAAGTGGTGCAAATTATTGGTTGAACTAATAGATTTAATAAATTAGTTTTGACTGTGTTGAATGCTTGGTCTGCAAGGTAAAGGTACAGCAATGTCGACGTCCATTGGATTCTATGACATGTGACATATGTTACCCTGTAACATGATAACTAAGCATGCCACATAGTGCAAACTATTCCTTTTTAAAACGCTATTAACTCAACCAATAATTTGCATCACATTTTACAAAATTTAGAGCAACTTTAACATCTGACCCCTGTACAAACTAATGCTGACCTTTGTTACCATTCTTGCTGTTTTTACCCCATAATGCCAAAACATTCAGTCATAAACAGTCCAAACTATACCTTTTTGGTATCGTTGTGATCAGACAAATAATGTGGTATAGCTTTCAATATGACTGGAGCATTTTTAAATTTTGACCCCTGTGTAATTCTTCAATTGACCCCTACCTGGCTGCCTACTGAAAATTCAAGTGGCTACTCAGTTTTTTCAAAAGAGTAATGTCTAAGGAGTATTTGTGCCAACTTTGGTGCTTCTTTCCAGATTTGAAGGATTTCTCTGTAAATATTCTGTTATCTGCTGCACAAGTCAGGGCAACTGGTCTGTAGTGGGCTGGTTCCTTGGCGTGTGGTGTTTTGGGAACCAGGACCACACAGGAGGTCTTCCACAGGGTGGGGACCACCCCCAGGCTGAGGCTGTTTTTGAAGATGTGGCTGAGGACCTCACAGAGCTCATCTGCACAGGTCCTCAGCAGCCTCAGGGAGATCCAATCAGGTACTGCTGCTTTCCTCTGCTTAAGTCCCAGGAGCTGGCCTCTCACCTCGGTTGGAGTTACAGTGACGGGGGAGGGAGGGGGAGCTGAGGTGTGAGCTGAGGTGGGGTGGTGCTGAATACAGTCCGGGGGGAGGAGGGACAAAGTCCGGGGTACAGTGGAGGTGACCAGGGGGAAGAAGGTGGGGGGTCAGAGGGACTGGAGGGCTGGCTGCTGGAGACGTGTGAAGAGCCAGGAGCAGGCAGGGGGGCAGGTGAGGAGGAGCCAAAACCGTTAAAGTAACTGTTTAGCTCCTGTGCAAACCGAGAATCTCCATCTGCAGTACTGCTGGCACCCTGCTCAAATCCGGAGGCGGTCTTGAGGCCTCTCCACACGTCTCTGATGTTGTTCCCGGCCAGCTGCTCCTCCATCTTCCTTCCATACTCTTTCTTGGCTGCCCGGATCTTCCACTGGAGCTCCTTCTAGACTCTACGCTGCTCCTGTCTCCCAAATTGAAAGTCCTCTTCTTTTGGTTCATCAGGACCTTCAGCTCGGGGGTCACCCAGGGGTGGTTGTTGGGAAAGCACCGTACCCTCCAGGTGATGTCTTCACCATAAGAGTTTTGAAACACGCTCCAGTCTGTGGTTCTGAAACAGTCCCTCAGCCTCTCAGTGGCTTCTTCAGTCCAGAGTTTCACTGACCTTTTCTGCACTGGCTCTCTTCTCACCCTGGGTGTGTATTGGGGGAGCAGATAGACGAGGTTGTGATCCGAGCGTCCGAGCGGGGGGAGGGGGGTGGAGGTGTAAGCGTCCTCCACATTAGCGGAAGGTCCAGTATTCTATTGTCCCTGGTTTTACACGTGACGTACTGGCTGAATGTTGGGAGGGTGGCGGAGAGGGAGGCGTCTACCTCATAGTAATGCTGCTTTGTATAAAGGAGCTTTTTTTGAATTTCTTGAGTATTTATTTCCTCTAATTCTTACTTTAATTTCATAATCATACATTTAGTGTCATCTTTAAAAGACTTTGCATGTTCTTTCTGTAGTCTCTTCAAATCCTCTTCTAATTTTTTTGAGTCTTGTCCTCTAATTTTCTTCTCATATGAAGAGATGGCTATTATTTTATCCCTAATCACTGCTTTTAATGCATCTCAGAGAATAGGTGGAGTCACTTCTTCATTGCTGTTATTTTCTAAATACAATTTAATTTCACTTCTCAATTTTTCCTTAATAATTTTCCTTAATAATTGGTTATTCAGAATATTTGAATTCAGTCTCCAAAGAGTGGACTTAATCTTATTATTCAGATGAACTTACATATAGATGGGACTGTGATCTGAGACAGTACTGGGTCCTGTTTCAGACTTATCCACCCTAAACAGATCTCTTTCAAGCATAAAAAATCGATGCGAGAGTAGACATTGTGAGCATGTGAGTAGTGCGAGTAGTTTCAACTGCTCGAATTTATCTCCCGCCACACATCCACACTCCCCATCTCACACATCCAAGTATTTAATTTCCTGGTAATGTTTTTTGCGTCAGATTTCCCATTTGATGAGTCATTTTTTGGATTTAGTCCGATGTTAAAATCTCCACCACATATTAAAATCCCGCGACTTTTTGTTATCATTAGATCAACCACGTTTATAAAAGGACCCGACCCTGCCTGGAGGAACATACACGTTAAGGAGACTTATGTAGGGGTCTGAAGATCTGACACTGTGGAGTCACCCAAGGTGTCTTGACAGGATAGCTCCACCTCCTGGTTCTGGAGGGAGTGACCCTTACCCGAAACAGTCGGATAACAAGTATAAATAAATAAAAATCAAAAGTGAGAAATTGGTCTATAATGAACCAGGCTATTCAAGAGTAGATTTCCACCACAAATTACAGTCTTAATGCAGTTCTAAGAATTTGACAATTAACTCTGTCATCCTCAAGCTGGGGGTTAATCCTTTATAGGTCCTGGTGGGTGCCGGTGAAAACCTCCTGAAGGCTCTGAGCTTCTCCTTGTAGCTTGACTCCCACCCAGCTTGGGGTGCGCCCTTCATCCCTCATCTGTCCACTCTCTTCCAGGACAGCCTCTGCACCTGGTCCAATAAGTGATTCTGGAGGTCTGATGGCTGTCATGGTGTAGCCTCTTCTCAGCATGTCCTCTGATGCCTCCTCTATTGTATCATAGGTTTTGGTAGCATCTTCATGTCTCACGCGCAGCCTGGCAGGGAAGAAGGCCTGGAACTGAACCCTAGTTTCAATTCAATTTCAATTTATTTTCATTTATATAGTGCCAAATCACAACAAAGTTGACTCAATGTCAGGGTTTGAGTTTTGTTTGGTTATCTGTTTTTATTTCTTTCTTTTCATCTGTTTTTTTTTTTTGTTTTTTGTTTTTTGCATCTCATTGGTTTTTGTTTGTTTATTCTCTTGCTAGATTCTTAGGCTTTGCCAAGTTCTACAGAAAATTAATTCATAACTTCAGCACCGTTGCCTCTGACCTGCACAATGTCACATCTTCTCTCCGGCCGTTTATCTGGTTGCTGGAGTGTGACAAGGCATTTAGGGCCCTAAAAGAACACTTTACTGCAGCCCCCATGTTGCTCCTCCCTGACCTTGCTCAACAGTCTGTGGTGGAAGTTGATGCTTCTAATGTTGATGTGGGAGTGCGCCTATCTTTTGAAAAAGTTGACAGCAGCTGAGCGTAACTACTACAGCATCGGAGACTGCAAACTGTTGGCAGTGAAAGTGAACTTGGAGGAGTGGCACCACTGGTTGGAGGGGGCACAGATGCCGTTTTTAGTTTACACCAACCACAAAAACTTATCTGCATGCTGCTAAGTGACTCAACTCTTGTCAGGCTAGGTGGGCTATCTTTTTCAGCTGTTTTGATTTTGTTCTTTCTTATCGGCCAGACTCTAAAAACAGGAAACCGGACGCGTCATCTTGCCAGAGTGATCCGGTGGACACTCCATCCAATCCGGGTACAATCCTACCAGCATCGTGCTTCATCTCAGCATTAACCTGTGAAATTGAATCCATGGTCCGGTCCGCCATAGGGGCGCTCCTGTTCCTCCGGGTTGTCCTACGGAAAAATTTTTTGTTCCAGCTGTTCTCAGGGAGGATGTGATCAGGTGGGCTCACGACAGCTTTTTCTCCTGCCACCCAGGTATTAGGAAGACCATGTTTGTAATACAGCAAACATTCTGGTGGCCAGGTGTTGTGTGGGCCGCCAGAAGAGGAGGTACTGCTGGCCCACCACCAGAGGGTGCCCTGCCTGAAGTGCGGGCTTCAGGCACGAGAGGGCGCTGCCGCCACGGACACAGCCGGGGGTGACAGCTGTTACTCATTATCTCTTGACAGCTGTCACCCATCCATGCTTCATCATCTCACTCCATAAAACCCAGACGTCATCTCCACCTCATTGCCGAGATATCATCGAACCATTAAGGTAACGTTCTCAGCCTTGATTTTGGTCATATTAACTTTGTCTAGAGAACTCGTTTTTGCAGCTGTTTTCCTGCGGAGTGCTATCTGGGGATTGGCGTGACCGGCGACAGCTTCGCTTTACTTCCCCACCAGATAAGTACTGAGACAGGAGCTGCACGAGTCTGTGTTGAGGTGGAGGTGGACTCTCCCTTGTTGTTGTTATTGGGTGTGCACATGTTATGTGTCGGACGCGGGCGGAGGACCGACCAGCGTTTGAAGTAAGACCCAGTATAAAATAAGCAGAGCACGGTACAAAGGATAACAGAATTTAATAAACATAACAGTGATGTGCAGAATAACAACGAATGAGTGCGCGGTCTGCGAGGTGGAATAACGGTGCGCTCCCAGCAGCACAAACGGTCCGGAGCCAGAACAGTTCGGACCCAAGGACCCCGCCAACACCCCCCAGGTGGCCGCGACCAACCGAGTCTGTGAAAGAAGAAACCATCATGTGAGTCCACCACTCCACACACAGAGAGACCACTCAAAGGTGTACATAAACAGCAAACACTTCCTGGCTTAATCACCAATCAGCTTCCCACCCTGCAGGCATGGAACACCCAGTTCAATTCTCCACTGCAGTGGAAGCTGATTAGACGACTAACATAACAGCTCAATATAATAAGGTGTGAGGGACACCACATTCACTGACTGTACTCATGTTAGTCACAAAACCTAAAGTACCTCAGGAAGTGTGCTGACGAGCGTGAGACCTCACCCCCTCCTCTTTCACAGACCATGGCATCAAACCTGGTACGGTCTCTGCATCCATGATGATGAGATGGCTTTCTAGACGACGATCTCACCCGTCTGGTCACAAGGTCAAGTCTCTGGCAACTACACACTGTGTACTCCAGACTTAAATGCAACCATGCCCCAATCCATAAAGATGCACCACAGCTGTGAGTCCTGACGAGCTGCACATGACAAGCTTCAGGTGATCAGGGTGAGGTCCTGATAACTCAGCCACACAGCCACTCAGTCCTGAACGCATGCCACCTGGAAGGAAAAACAAAAGACAGAGAACAGAAGACAGAAACAAAAGGCAGCCAGGCACCCCAGCCATACAACAGCACCCCACCCTCACGGGAAGCCTCCCGGCAACCACACAAACCTGGCCCAGGAAAAACACCCCCCTCCAGGGACCATGGCCGGAAACAGTATCTGCATTCATCTTCCAACTGAATCTTCATTTAACAGAACTGTTGACGTCATCTCCTCTGACTGCATCTTTGCCTTTGTTTCTGTCATTCAATTTGCACAGGTGTGGCCAGGAGTTCTTGAACCTGTGCGGTCAGCCTTTGTCCAACCTTGTTTAAAGTCTGATTAGTCATAAAATAAAAAAGACAAACACAAACAACCAAACCACCCCCCCCCCCCTCCCCAGAGGACCGTCCCATCAAACCCCGGGAAGAGGAGAAAAGAAAAACACAACCCAAACTTAAGTTTGCAAACAAAAGTCACTAACACCCCCCCCCCCCCCCCCCCGGATGACATGTAGGGACCAACACCCCCCAGAGGACATCCCGCCAGCTCCAGGAGTAATAACCACAGCCGAGGTCCCTCCGGGATCCAAAGTCACCCACGGGGACTCCCAGCGCCTCTCAGAGGACCGTTCCATCAAACCCCAGGAGACACCCCCCCTCATGACTAACGGACCCAGCCCCGGCCGTCTATGGCTAGATGGACCCACAGCCCTTTCCCCCCCAGAGGACACCACAGTCACACCCTGAGGGTGGAAACTGGGGGGAAAAAACAAAAGAAAAAAAACATACAAACAAAACAACCCCAACCCCACCCCCTCGGCGCAGTGGAAACTGGAAGTACGTCCAGTGTCACCAACCACGACTATACCCCAGAAGTCAACCGGGAGGAGTGGAACAGCGGTAATGGCAGACGGCACAAAACGGCGCCACCCCTCCGACTTCCAAACCAGCCACCAGCTGCGGGTATATTCCACTGCACCAAACCTCAGCTACGCTGATAGCATACGGCTCAAAGGCGCGCTGAAGCCGGAGGTGGAACAGGGAATCAACAAAAAAAAAAAAACACCCCGAACCCCCCCCCCCCCCCCCCCTCCCGGGTGCAGAGGTTACCTGGGAAACGCCCAGCATAACCAAACTGCACCACTCCAGCAACGCCGACAGCCTACGTCTCACACGGCTGGAGCCAGAGGAGAAGAGAGGGCACAACAAAAACAAAAAAAAAGAAAAAAGAAAAAACAACCCAATTACCCCCCCCCCCCCCAATCACCCCCCAGAGGACCGTCCCATCAAACCCTGGGAGGTGAAACCAAAAGAAATAAAAAGAAAGACTAACAGACTAACATAAGGTTACCTGGGTCCTGTCTGTACTCCAGACAGCCTGCAAGGGCACGACCCCAGAACACTAATAGTGTAGAAAATCCCACACAAAAACCAACTCAAAAAACACCCACAAAAAATGAACCAACACAAAACTAATAAGTGATTTATACCGTCAAGCTCAAACAAATGGAACACACCTGTTCCACCTTAAGAGCTATGACGGTAATGTGACTCAGTCACCAACAGAGGGAGCCAAAGTGCTAAAAATAAAAAACCCCTTTGGTAACCGAGAAAACAACTCATGCTGCTTTCCCTGTGCGCAGCTACGTGTAACACACAACCAAAATATGGTTCAACTAAATCACGCCGGAGCTGACACAACAGACGCAGTAGCTATCTTCACTCGGGGAGACGGGGCTACAACTGTAACAACAGGAATCACAGCGACCCGTGCCACAGAACTCCGCCGTGCGCGTTCACCCATTAAAGACACACTCATGCAGCTCCCGTTTTACCTCTTATCCGGTCGGAGTGTGACGCGAAGCCGTCGCTATTCACACTCCACAACAACCCACGGATAAGGTAACACCACAGGAACACGGCTGCAAGAGAGCTCAAATCACTATTCAATAATGGGTTTTCCGACACGCACCATCCGGGCGGAGAGCTGATCCGGATAACTTCTGACGTCTGCTGCCGCCTTCCCGGCACAGTACCGCCTCTGCTACCGCTGGGTCCGTGATGTATTGGCCAGAGACTACTGTTATGTGTCGGTTCTCCGCCTGCGTCCGACACATAACAGTGATGTGCAGAATAACAACGAATGAGTGCGCGGTCTGCGAGGTGGAATAACGGTGCGCTCCCAGCAGCACAAACGGTCCGGAGCCAGAACAGTTCGGACCCAAGGACCCCGCCGACACCCCCCAGGTGGCCGCGACCAACCGAGTCTGTGAAAGAAGAAACCATCATGTGAGTCCACCACTCCACACACAGAGAGACCACTCAAAGGTGTACATAAACAGCAAACACTTCCTGGCTTAATCACCAATCAGCTTCCCACCCTGCAGGCATGGAACACCCAGTTCAATTCTCCACTGCAGTGGAAGCTGATTAGACGACTAACATAACAGCTCAATATAATAAGGTGTGAGGGACACCACATTCACTGACTGTACTCATGTTAGTCACAAAACCTAAAGTACCTCAGGAAGTGTGCTGACGAGCGTGAGACCTCACCCCCTCCTATTTCACAGACCATGGCATCAAACCTGGTACGGTCTCTGCATCTATGATGATGAGATGGCTTTCTAGATGACGATCTCACCCGTCTGGTCACAAGGTCAAGTCTCTGGCAACTACACACTGTGTACTCCAGACTTAAATGCAACCATGCCCCAATCCATAAAGATGCACCACAGCTGTGAGTCCTGACGAGCTGCACATGACAAGCTTCAGGTGATCAGGGTGAGGTCCTGATAACTCAGCCACACAGCCACTCAGTCCTGAACGCATGCCACCTGGAAGGAAAAACAAAAGACAGAGAACAGAAGACAGAAACAAAAGGCAGCCAGGCACCCCAGCCATACAACATGCACATACCCATATCTTATTGTCTCTGCTCCCTGCCAGCAGTACCAGATCCGACCTTCGAAGACAGTGGCCACCTGGGGACTCGGGACTTGGCGGCTCTAGTATTCTCCGGGTTCGGTGGCGGAGGAAATCGTGTGGTTCCGGTTCATCTCAGGACAGATGTCTTATATCCTCGAGCCTGCCCACACGTCACCCTTGTGATTGACTGGTTGCAAAATTTCACATTCCTCTGTGTTGTGGTTGTGCTCATACACAACAGTAAAGTGTTCATATTCGACTCTTTCATTGTCCGTTCATTTACGCCCCCTGCTGTGGGTCCGTGTCACTACACTTTCACAACAGCCAGGTTTCTCTAAAGATGTTACGGAATTTATCAATGCTTGTCAAACTTGTGCAATGCATAAATCCTCTAACTGTCCTCCTGCAGGTCATCTACTGCCGCTGCCTGTGCCCACTAGTCCCTGGCCACACATTACTGTAGATTTGGTCACTGATCTGTCGCCCTCTAAGGGCAATACTGCTGCACTCACGGTTGTTGATTGGTTGTCAAAGATGGTTCATTTTGAGACTTCCGGTCTGATGGGCGAAGTGATGACAGCATAAAAAGAAAGCTCCCGACAGCTAATTCAGGAAAACACCTGAAATCAAACTCGAAAGTACCCCTACCTTAACTATTAAAAAGGGGTAACATCAATGAGACAAGATGTCAAAAAAAAATAAGATTAACCAGCAACCACCTGAATGGAGTGAAGATGGAGAAAAATTACAGCTAGCTACTAGCATTAGCACTAACATTAGCAGCATCGAGTTACCGCAAAAAGCTAATGCAAAAGAAGGAGAGGGCATGTCTGACCTAATCCTAAGAGAGCTGCGTGAGTTTAGAAGAGAAAACAAGGAACAACTAGATGCAATGAGAGAAGATATGAGTGATATTGGCGGGAGAATGGATGAAGCGGAGGAACGAATCTCGACTGTGGAGGATCGCATTCAGACCTCGGAGGAGATGCTAATGGAGCTAGCGAAACTGCACTCACAAGTCGAGGCTAAACTTCAGGATCTACAGGGCCATTTCAGGCGCGACAATATTAGAATTTACGGAGTGGTTGAAGGAGCTGAGGAAGGTGCATCTTCCGTGACTCAATTTGTTGAAGACCTTCTAGTTAACGGATTGAGCCTTCAGGAGCCCACTGCCCTCGGCATTGAGAGAGCACACCGCGCTCTCGGAGCCAAGCCCCCTGCCGGAGCACAGCCGCGGTCCTTCGTGGTCAAGTTTGCAAGCTACCGGAGGAAGGAAGAGATACTACGCCAAGCATGGCAGGCACAGGGTTTTGATTTCAAGGGTAAGAAGATCTACGTGGACAACGATTATGCTCCGGAGGTACAACGTAAGCGTAAAGAGTATACAGCGGCAAAGGCAGCACTCCGTGAGAACAACATTCGCTTCCAGATGCCTTTCCCGGCCAAGCTGAGCGTGCACTACAGAGAAGGAGCGGTCACCTACAACTCTGCCCAGGAAGCCACAGAGGACATGGTGAAGAGAGGGATAAAGGTCGAAGTTTTCAAAGCCCCCGTGTCACTCATGGAGCAACTCAAACGACAAATGTGGCAAACGATGAGCAAGAAGAGAGGACAGAAAGGCGATGGGACTCAGATGCCTGGATTTAAAGAAAAACTCCAGGCGTTTCGGCACCAGGATGACACTGCATAAGGACTACTTCCCAGAGCCGCAAAACTGTGAGGTAACACATTGCTATTTCTTAATGTATAGTCAGGACTCCTCAGCTATACCCTATTAGCTTATTTGCCATTCTTTACGGTACGTGACTTGAAATGATGTCGGAATCATTAATTATGTAAATGAGAGACTTATGCTACGGCCTGCAGGCTGAAGAGGGCGCTCTTGCACAAGAAGACGGAGCAGCTCTTCCCCTACCCAGGGCCTCTGAACGGGCCTTTTTGTGGAAGTTCACGTTATTTTTGTTTATGCTTTTGTTATTCTAATGTTTATAGCTCTATGTTACAGGGAGTACAGGTTCTATCTGAAGGTTTCACTAAAACAATTAGAGATGCACAATGTTAAATCAGTAAAAGTAGCTACATATAATGTCAGTGGGCTGGGAAACCCTATTAAAAGAAGTAAGATTATGACAAAATTAAAAAGGGAGGAAATAGATCTGGCTTTTTCTCCAGGAAACACACCTACCCAAATCTGAGCATGAAAAACTTGAAAAATGGAAATTTAAACAGTTTTCATTTTCCTGTTCTCAAAGCTCAAGAAGAGGGGTAGTAACACTAATTTCTAAAAGATTAAACTTGAATAACTGCTTTTAAACTCAGATAAAACTGAAGTTATTGTACTTGGCCCCACAAATCTTAGAAACATGGTGTCTAACCAGATCCTTACTCTGGATGGCATTACCCTGACCTCTAGTAATACTGTGAGAAATCTTGGAGTCATTTTTGATCAGGATATGTCATTCAAAGCGCATATTAAACAAATATGTAGGACTGCTTTTTTGCATTTGCGCAATATCTCTAAAATCAGAAAGGTCTTGTCTCAGAGTGATGCTGAAAAACTAATTCATGCATTTATTTCCTCTAGGCTGGACTATTGTAATTCATTATTATCAGGTTGTCCTAAAAGTTCCCTAAAAAGCCTTCAGTTAATTCAAAATGCTGCAGCTAGAGTACTGACCGGGACTAGAAGGAGAGAGCATATCTCACCCATATTGGCCTCTCTTCATTGGCTTCCTGTTAATTCTAGAATAGAATTTAAAATTCTTCTTCTTACTTATAAGGTTTTGAATAATCAGGTCCCATCTTATCTTAGGGACCTCATAGTACCATATCACCCCAATAGAGCGCTTCGCTCTCAGACTGCAGGCTTACTTGTAGTTCCTAGGGTTTGTAAGAGTAGAATGGGAGGCAGAGCCTTCAGCTTTCAGGCTCCTCTCCTGTGGAACCAGCTCCCAATTCAGATCAGGGAGACAGACACCCTCTCTACTTTTAAGATTAGGCTTAAAACTTTCCTTTTTGCTAAAGCTTATAGTTAGGGCTGGATCAGGTGACCCTGAACCATCCCTTAGTTATGCTGCTATAGACGTAGACTGCTGGGGGGTTCCCATGATGCACTGTTTCTTTCTCTTTTTGCTCTGTATGCACCACTCTGCATTTAATCATTAGTGATCGATCTCTGCTCCCCTCCACAGCATGTCTTTTTCCTGGTTCTCTCCCTCAGCCCCAACCAGTCCCAGCAGAAGACTGCCCCTCCCTGAGCCTGGTTCTGCTGGAGGTTTCTTCCTGTTAAAAGGGAGTTTTTCCTTCCCACTGTAGCCAAGTGCTTGCTCACAGGGGGTCGTTTTGACCGTTGGGGTTTTACATCATTATTGTATGGCCTTGCCTTACAATATAAAGCGCCTTGGGGCAACTATTTGTTGTGATTTGGCGCTATATAAAAAAATTGATTGATTGATTGATTGAATATGTCCAAGAAAAAAGAGATTCTGAGGGGAGGTATGTACTGCTCAAAGGTTCCTTACAGAGTGTTTTGATAACAATTATAAACGTGTACATCCCCCCGGGATCTGATTGGAAATTTTATAAACAAATTTTTGAACTAATTGCCTTGGAGACAGAAGGAATTCCGTCTTAATTTCTTAGATTCATCAAACCCACAGATACAAGGTACAAGTAAAATCACTAAAAACATCAAAGTGACAATGAAAGAACTTGGTCTCTTGGATGTTTGGAGAGAACTTAACTTGACACAAAGAGACTACACATTTTTCTCTCATCCTCACAATCTCTATTCAAGATTGGATTACTTTAGTATTTCAAAATGACATTCATAGAGTGACCAATTGTAAAATAGGAGTTATGGACATATCAGATCACACTCCAGTTTATATGGATATAATAACAAGTGAGGGAAAAAAGGGAAACTTCCTGAAGGTTGAACACTAGCATTTTACAGCCTATGAGAGAACAAATTAGAAAAGACATAGAAAATTACCTAGCTGAAAACAATAATGAAATGTTAATGTTTGAAAGCTGTCATTAGGGGTAAAATTATTGGTTATAGCTCAAATTTAAAGAGGAAAAGGAATCAACATCTAATGACCCTCCAATCTCAATTAAAGAATTTAGAAAATGCCCACAAAATAAGTTTAAACAGAAACTTGAAAACAGAAATTGGAAAAATTAAAAATGAAATTAATGAGATTCTCTCAAGTGAAATAAAGAAGAAAATGACTTTTATGAGGCAACGTTATTATGAAGCAGGAGGAAAATCTGCAAAGTTACTGGCTTTCAGATTAAAAAAGCAACAACTGGAAAATACCATTCATAAAATAAAGGAGCCATATACAAACAATACAGTATCAAGACTAGAGGATATTCAAAAGGCATTCTTGACTTTCTACAGACAATTATACACCCAGCCAAGTGTGGATACCAACCTTATGACTGAATTCTTAGATACAGTAAATTTACCAAAAGTAAGTGAGGATCAAAACAAACTTCTGGTCTCTGATATAACAGAGATAGAAGTTAAAAAAGCAATATCTGAATGTAAAACGAAAAAACATGCTGGCCCGGATGGGTTTCCCTCCGAATGGTATAAGGAGATGAAAGACCTTATTGTTCCTATATTGACAGCCACATTTAACCATGTATTAAAATTTGGATTAATGCCTCCATCTTGGGATGAAGCAACTATCTCACTGATACCAAAGGAATGAAAAGATAGAACTGAATGTGCCAGCTACCGGCCCATAAGCGTGCTGAATCAAGATTATAAACTATTTACACATATAATTGCCAAAAGACTAGAAAATATCTTACCTCAAATTATAAGTTTCGATCAGACCGGCTTTATTAAAAAGAGACAGACACAAGATAACATTCGCTGAACGCTACATATAATTGATCATGTAGCTAGAAAGCAGGATAAAATGTTGATGTTGAGCCTTGATGCCGAAAAGGCATTTGATCGGGTTAATTGGGAATTTTTGTATAAAGTCTTAGAAAAATTTCAATTCCACCAATCATTTATAAAAATAATACAAACACTATATAAATATCCAAAAGCAAGAATTAAAGTAAATGGAGCCCTTTCCAAATCATTTAATCTGGAGAGAGGAAATAGACAGGGCTGCCCTAGTAGCCCATTATGCTTTGCCATTTTTATTGAAGCTTTGAGTCAGGGTATCAGCCAAAACACTAATATAACTGGGGTGAACATGTGTGGCCAAGAACACAAGATTTCATTATTTGCAGATGACGTGTTGATTTATTTGACAAACCCTGACACATCTCTTCCTAGCCTTCTTTCCTACTTAGACACTTTTAGTTCAGTATCTGGGTATAAATTGAATATTTCTAAAACACAAATACTGAGTTTCAATTATAAACCATCTCAAATACTGACTTACAAGATTCAAACAAATTGGAATTTGGAGCATATAGAATATCTTGGAGTAAACATTCCAAAAGATTTATCTAAACTGTATGAAATTAATCTAACTCCTTTGTGTCAGAAGATTAAAAGTGATATAAAAAGATGGGATCTGCTACCAATATTCAATTTTGAATCAAGAGTGGACACAGTCAAAATGAACATTTTACCCAGGATGTTGTATTTATTTCAGTCACTCCCAATTCCAATTAGTGATGAGCAGTTCAATAAATGGGATAAATTAATCTCCAAGTTTATTTGGCAGGGGAAAAGGCCAAGATTGAGATTGAAGACCCTTCAGTTGGTCAAAGGGAGGGGAGGCCTTGCCTTGCCATGTTTCAAGGATTATTATATGTCAGCCCAATTTAGAACATTGGTGTGTTGGTGCAACACAGATTATGAAGCCAGGTGGAAGCAAATAGAAACTAAAATTTCAGAGAATTGCTCAATTCAAGCCATACTGGGAGATAAAAGACTTGTCAAACAACAAATTCAACAAAATAATCAGTGGATTAATTTACCACTGAAATTATGGTTGCATTTAATTAAAAAATATAATCTTTATGAACAAGTCAGAATATTACGGTGGGCTCCCAATGATTTAGACTTTGCACCAAATACAATGGATAAGACGTATGAGGCCTGGGCAAGGCGGGGCCTAACTTCATTTTGTACATATACTCAACCTTTTATTGTGGGCAGTCTAAGGCACACCTGTGCACTAATCATGGTGTCTAATCAGCATCTTGATATGGCACACTTGTGAGGTGGGATGGATTATCTCAGCAAAGGAGAAGTGCTCACTATCACAGATTTCGACTGGTTTGTGAACAATATTTGAGGGAAATGGTGATATTGTGTACGTGGAAAAAGTTTTAGATCTTTGAGTTCATCTCATACAAAATGGGAGCAAAACCAAAAGTGTTGCGTTTATATTTTTGTTGAGTATACTTCTTGAAAGAAACTATGGGGGACTTTCAATCATTACAAAGACAATTCGAATTGATGAACAAAGATTTCTTTCGATTTTTACAAATTCGTCACCATATCACGGGCTTTTTACCAAAAGACAGCAATGTATTTGAAATACCAATTTTAAGGATATTTATCAAAGCATATCAAGGTGATTCTGGCCTTAAATTGATATCAAGAATTTACAAGGATTTTCAGGACATCAAAAACTTAAACACAGAATACATTAAACAAAAATGGGAAATGGAGTCCAGTTCAATCATGTCTAATGAAAGCTGGTTAAAATATACTGCTTTCCAGTGGAAGATCACAAATTCAAATTCCTGGAGAAGTTTTGGCTGGAAATGTCTTAGCAGATATTTTATTACACCTGCTCAAAGTTCTCATTATTCAGGTCAGTCCGATTGCTGGAGGAACTGTGGGACTCAAACAGCAAATCACTTTCATTTGTTTTGGCCATGCCCCTTGATACAAAATTTTTGGATTAATGTTCAGTCTGAACTGAGTACAATGTTAAATTTACCATCAAACTTAAACTGGGATGAGTTATTATTTGGCTTTTTGAACTCTGTGGACACCAATGCTAACGTGAAATGCGTATTTGGAATTTTAAGTTTAGCAGCACGTAAATCTATCACTAAAAAGTGGCTAAAGCCTGATTCCCCAACAACTGATGATTGGCACAACCTGGTCTATTCAATTTTTATAATGGAAAGAATTACAATGTCTAACAGACTTGAGGGAGATAAATTTGAAAAAATATGGGCTAAATGGAAGGTTTATATTGTGCTACGAAGACCTGAGTTTGTTTGATTATGTAACCTGTAATTTTTGTATATGGAACATACTTAAGGACAATACTGTACACCTTGTAGATGTTCTGTGTTAATGTATGTTTTGTGTAAAATTATTTGAAAATTTCAAAAAAAAAAAAAAAATAAATAAATATATATATATATATATATATATATAAAAAGATGGTTCATTTTATTCCCTTATCTAAACTGCCGTCAGCAAAAGAAACCGCCGGTCAGATATGGAATGAAGATCACATGGGCATAGTCATTGAAGATTTTTACTGAACTTGGTTTCAGCATCTGGATGATGGCTGCCCCATCTACAATGGTACAGGTAACCTTTGGACTTTCTGAGTATGCACTGTGAACTTTTTCCAGGCATGGAAGCAGATCACTTTTCTGTCCCAGGTGGAGACCTCCCCCATCAGACAGCACTGGTGGACACGGTTGGTTCTCGTGTCGAAAGAATTCAACTAAGTTTCCATCCCTGGTCTGGCAAGCAATAAATAGTCTGAAAAGAGCGCCATATCCTGTTTGAGAGAAACCAATTTCTGTTTTGGTTTTGATATTGTCCTCCTGGTTGAAGTACCGAACACCTGCAGCTTATTTCTTGGTATGGTGTCATCCACTGGTTTTATTCTCTCAACAATGCATTCTTTTGTGAAAGCGTTAAATTGTTGCTCTCCTGTCTGTATCACCTTTCTAACTGCCTCAGCAGCTGAAGGTCCAGCAAGTTCCTTTGAGTGGAGAACAACCAAGTTCTTGCTTTCCTCTTCAAATGGATTTCCAAAATGTTCCATTGCACTGACCAAAGACTGTACATCTTTGATGAATGAGATCTGGGGACTTGTTGTTTGATCATGGTGAAGTGTGTTATCTGATTTGACACCGAGATTATACATATCAGACCGTCATATAAGTGACGGCTGCCATCTTGGGAAATGGCGGCCATCTTGAATATGAAATGACAACTTTTCAATTATCCTATAGACATTTACCAAGTACAATATATGGTAAATACGTCTAAAATATCATATTATGTCCGTCACTCATAAGAAAACAGGTGTTGCTGGTGGCCATTTTGAAAAATGGCTGTCATGGGCGCCATGTTGAAAATTCATAATGCCTCCATATCCAAATCTTTTCGGTATGCCTTTGGCTATATGTGTACCAAATTTCATGCTTTTATCACAAACTGAACGATTGTTTTGGTTATCTGCTGCACTACTTTGTTTTTTCAGGATTGCAGGTGAATAATCATGATCCACATTCATGTGGTTTTCATGCCAGGTGAATCCCTTCCCCTACCATGCCTTGTGGAGTAATGTCTCTTTTTTAAAACTTAAACACTACTATAATGGAGTGTGGCGGCGCGTCCACTGGTAGCTGTGGGCCCACCAAGCAATGACCTCTTTCGATCAGGCATCCTCAATTAGCTTGAGACCCTCGCAGAGTCATTTTTCCACAAATGAGACCATCGACGTTGCTCCCTTCTCGGTTCCCTCTGCCATCCCATAAATCCTTAAGTTCTCTCGTCTGGAGCGGCTTTCCAGATCGAGTAGCTTGTCGTCCAGTTTAGCATGTAGCTGTAGCATAGCCGCGATGATGTCCTTTGTATTTTGGATTGTCTCTTCTGCGTTCTCTATTCACCCTTCCGCCTCGTCCAATCTGATATTCACCTTCACATTTTCTTCTTTTATTGTCTCTAATTGTTCTTTATTTTCTTGGTGAAACATTCTTCGTTCTTGCAGGATCAGCTCCGTGTCAACCATTTCTTTGCACTGGAACTCGCAATTTATTATCTTAAGAAACACACGCTTAATGTTAAAGGACAATTTGCTGTACTCAGAAAGTGAAGTTACATGATTTAAGTGAAATGTTTGTAAATAAAAACAGCTAATGATATTGGTAGCATCTACAGTCAAAAAGTAAGGAACAACTGATGAATAAAACGTTTTCAAAGTCATCATAAAACTGTGATGGTATCATTAAGTATTTGTATCAGTACTCTGTATTGATGAGTACCCAAATGTATGTACTCGTACTTGTACTCGGTCTGGAAAAAAGTAGTATCGGTGCATCCCTAAATACATCCAAATGTGAAACAGTCAAATATTTTGCTACCATTACCCCGATATTATACGGCCTGAAATCTCACACGCTTAACCAATCAGATTCGCTGAAAAAATTTAATTGGATTAGAAATATATGTCAGAAAACAATAGATCTATAAATCACATAGAGTATCAATATACTTCATATTAGGCCAGAGAGAGAAAGACAGAGTTCATAGGCTGTACAGAGCAGAGAGAGAATAAAATGTAAATTGTCAAATTAACACAAGAACCTGACATCCCGACCCAAACCATATTTACACATGTACAAAGCTGCTCGTGAAAGTTTTCCAGCTAAAAGCCCTGAAAGAGGCCTGTATACAGAGCTGCTTTCTTGTGCTCCTTTTCTGCAGGTCAAGAGATGAGTTTGGCAATGTGATGCAGAAAAACCATCCTCTGTTCCAGGACCATGTGTGTATGTGACTGTTGACACCTTTAGAGCTGCTGTGTTGAAGCTTCACCTTCTGCAGCTCTCAGCACCTTATAATAATAACAATGCATTATATTTATATGGCACTTTACACAGTGCTAAAAGACACTGTATAGAACAGAGAAAATAACAAGAACAAACAACTTAGAAAGATTAAAATGAAAAATAAGCAAGATTATAAAATCAAACCTTCACCGCGCCTTTGATGGAATCACTATGAAGACCGCTCCAAGATGGCGGCCGCATCCCTTGCGCCTCAGCAACCAATGCGGCGTCGACTCTATATAATGTCTATGGCTCGAACTCTACACTGCTAAGGAGCTTCTAGTCCTTCGCAGAAAGAAATGCGGAAATGTAGCTGGTGTCTTCGAGTTCAAGGTTCAGCCGCTACGAAACCGTTTGTGAACATTAGAACTCATAATTATTCATCTTTGTGTTTGTAATTTTGATCAAACTTAGAGCGGAGCTGTGGCGCGCGGACGGAACTGAAGGTAAAAGTAACAAAAAAAAGCTGAACTCGCTCTTTGTTGTGGTGTGTTTGTTTTGTTAGTTGCTTGTTTTGTTGTGATGGGAAGTTCGTTTTTTGAGGCGTTTCAGACAAATATTTTCCTTTTATGGACGATGCTTGACTTATATTTTGTTTAATTTTTTTCTAATGTGTTTTAATTCTCTTTGTTATATAAGTCAAATTACTGCACCATTAACCTCATTTAATGACTTAATTTTCTCCTCTGTGCCTGTTTTCCACCAGTTTCTTTGAGGAACAGATTGTAAATCAACTTTTCTTGCGTTTATTCTCAGCAGCAGATTTTACATTTATTTATATTGCTACATTTATTTTATTGCCCAAATAAAATCAGCCAGTCAGTCATGTTAAATATGTCCTGGTGTAGATTTTACACTCAGATACTATTTTGGTGAAACAGGGAGAATGCCAAAATTTGTATATCACACCAAATCATTTAAACGAGCTAAGAATTCAAGCTGCAACTAAGGCCCCATTAAAAAATAAATAAACATTAGTTTATCATCCTTTACCAGAAAAAGTGATGAGGGCAGGTGGATTTTTTTCTTTTCTGTAGTTTCACGGTATGACGTATAGCTTTAAAATGTGCTTTAACAACATTATGGCTATTTGCATATGATGTGCGTGTGATACAGGTGCACTAATTGATGCAATGTCTGCCAACGAGTACTATTCCACTGATAACGTTAGAGAAAATACCAAAATAATAGTCACTCTTTTAGACGTGTAGCATCTGCCCCGTGGGAAACATGACTTACTTGCTTAGGGACAAACGTGGCTGGAATAAGGTCCGGAACTCCGGATGCTCAATACTTGGCCCAGCTTCACCAACACAGTGCTTGGAATAGATGTATTTGTCCTTCTTGACATGTTTGTGGGAGAAATTTGGTCGACCACAAGCACGACTCGAGCCCACCGCTTGTACTTCTCAGTGGTTTCAAAGACGGGATAAAGTTTACTCCTTCCATGTAATCCTTTGCAGGTATCTTGAATTGTGCCGAGTCCGACACAGGCCATCTGCTCATACCGTAGGGACGGTATAACAGAACATTTTAGTGGTTTTGATATGGTGGCATACCGTGAAACTGGTTATCGGCCATGTCTATGTGTAACAATACAAACTAATGTGTCATCAGCAGATATTAAGTCAAAGTAAGAGATTTTCTGTTTCCTTCCCACTGTAGCCAAGTGCTTGCTCACAGGGGGTCGTTTTGTCCATTGGGGTTTTACATAATTATTGTATGGCCTTGCCTTACAATATAAAGCGCCTTGGGGCAACTGTTTGTTGTGATTTGGCGCTATTTAAAAAAAATTGATTTTTTTTTTTATTTTTTATTTTTTTCTGTGCTTGATGGCAGGGTGAGGTCCAAACCACATGTGGCTCATTGTTCTGGCTCTGTCATGGCGCAGTGATGTGGCACTGCTAGATTACAAAGCCAACACGTTCCTTTCCTGCTCAGAGGCTCAAAGGTTAGTCACGTTTCTGGCATTGCAGGTGGCACAATATGTGGTCCGGCCCCTTACCGCGGCTGCCAAAGCAGTGGCACAGTCGCTACTCAGAATAATTGCTGTCAATGAACTGCAGGAGATAACCTGTGATGTGGAGATTTTCGTGCATCCACATGCAGGTTGCAAAGCTGCAGCTGCAGAGAAGCTTCGAGGGTGCAGAAATGAACTGCGAGCCCACCGCTGCACGGGAGAACCTGAAGCGGTGAGTCCACAGGAACGTTATCAGGGACCCCAGGCCAGATATGGTGCATTTACATTAAAATTGAAATGATTACAATTACATGTTTGTTTTTTTGTTGTTTTTGTTTTTGTTTTGTTTTTGTATTTGCAATTCTACAGTTACAAATACAGTTCCAGTTGGAAATTTAGATTGCAATTGAATTATTATATTTCAACAATTACTATTAAATTATGATTACTAACAAAAGAATGAAGTACAGTAAATTTCTTCTTAAATATGTTTATTGACAGAAATACATTAAATGAATTGAACCTTTATTTAACCATGTTAGTCTCATTGAGGTAGAGATCTCTTTTGCAAGGGAGTCCTGGACAGTTATAAAGTTTCCAATTCACCTTACCTGCGAACCACTAACACCATACTGCAGATCCATCCTAATTACAGTAAGACACAATCCAACCACTAGGGGCAGTGTGCAGCCACAGTCCGGTGCCCGGGGACCAACTCCAGATGTAGAGACGTTGCCTTGCTCAGGGGCAGAGAAAGGAGCAGACTCCCAATAAGCATGTTCCTGGTTGAGGGAGGAAACCGAGGGAAACCCCCGCAACTCTACATGACATAGAAAACTGTGACAGGGTGGGGTTTGCTGCTCCCATTAGGGGGTGCCACACCAGCTCATCTGTCTCCATCTCACCCTGTCCTCTGTATCGTTCTCTGTCACACCAACCACCTGCATGTCCTCCCTCAGCACATCCATAAAACTCTTTGGCCTCCCTCTGCTACTCCTGTCTGGTGACTCGATCCTCAGCATCCTTCTGCCGATATGGTATGAAGAATGAAGATAGTTTGAAGATGTGAAAATACGCTCTCCAAAGTGTGTCTCCACATTTCCAGGATAGACTCAAGAAGACAATCCCAAAGCCATCCAACATGTCTGGTCTCACTACTGTCTTGTAAACTTTACTCTTGCAGATATTCTTCAGTCACAAATCACTCCTGACATCTTTCTCCACCCACTCCGCCCTGCCTGCACTCTCTTCTTCACTTCTCTACCACACTCTCCACTACTTTGGACAGTTGACCCCAAGTATTTAAACTCATCTACTTTCACCACTTCTACTTCATGTAAGCGCACTATTCATGGGTGCAAAACCCCTGTTTGTATAAGGATTTCCGCCAAAATTTGTTTCCATTTTCTGTTTATATCGTCACATAAAACTAACTTAAAAAATATACGCACATAAACTGGCTTTATTTTGACATGAAATGTGCTCCACTCAAACGGTGGCCCTGTGCAGTAAATCAAGCGCACCCCTCTCTTCTTCTGTGGTGTGGAAGGGCAGCTGTCGTCCTTATTGTTGCAGTGCTGCAACCTTCTGCATCAGTCTGTCATAGCAGTACAAAATCCTTCTGATGAATCCAGTGTCTTACAAGTATTTCAAAAGTATTTTAAAAAAAACACTTCACCCTCTCACTTGACCTTATGGCTAAAATGCTTCCTACAGAAACTTCTTTGAGGCCTTACAATTGATTTCTTTAAATTTTTACTCTTTAATAGATAAACCATTCAGAAATGATGAGATATGTTTTGTAAAATAAAATATTCATCATTCATCTTTAACTGCTTATCCAGGGTCGGGTCGTGGGGGCAACAGCTCTAGCAGGGGACCCCAGACTTCGCTTTCCCGAGCCACATTAACCACCTTTGACTGGGGGATCCCGAGGCATTCCCAGGCTAGTGTGCAGATATAATCTTTCCACCTATGCCTGGGTCTTCCCCAGAGTCTCCTGCCAGATGGATGTGCCTGGAACACCTCCCTAGGGAGGCGTCAAGGGGACATCCTTACCAGATGTCCGAACCACCTCAGCTGGTTCCTGCAGCTCTGCTCCGAGCTCCCCACGGATGACCGAGCTTCTCACCCTATTTCTAAGGGAGACACCAGCCATCCTCCTAAGGAAGCCCATTTCAGCTGCTTGTACCTCTAATCTAGTTCTTTCGGTCATGACCCAACCCTCATGACCGTAGGTGAGAGTAGGAATGAAGATTGACCAGTAGATTGAGAGCTTCGGCTCGGAGGCCAGTCTCCACCGGAAACGAATCCGACTTACTGCCGAGCACCCAAACACAGCTCTCACTTTGTGAGTACAGAGATTGGATGGCCCTGAGAAGGGACCCCCTCACTCCATACTCCCGCAGCACCTCCCACACTATCTCCCAGAGTACCTGATCATACATCTTTTCCAAGTCCTTGTGAGTGTGAAGAGCTGGCTGGAAGAGCGTGAATTGCTGGCCGGAAGAGCTACCCGCATTGTTCCTCTTCAGTCATTGTATTCTGTTTTTATTTACATTTCACACAACGTCCCAACTTCATTGGAATTGGGTTGTACATGGTTTTTGCAAAGTTTACAAAAATCTCTTACCAAACAGAAGAAACAGAAAAAAAAAAAGATCAACAAAAGCAGGTCTTAATTGAAATGAAAAAGCTGGGCAGATTTGTGTCTTTAATCTTAGTGCGTACAATTCCACAACACATGGGGCTTCCAACACAGGTAGGGCCTCCCATCATTGGAGAAACAAGCAGGGCATCCTGAGGTCAGTCTGGCGCTCTGAGATGCCGGACCAGCATCTTTTGAAGGTCTCAGCAGTGCTGTCAGTGGGCCTGTTCCCGTGGCAGAGTCTATTCCAAACGAAGATTGCAGTGTGCTGCAATCTTCGGTCATCTTTCGGTCATGACCCAACCCTTATGACCATAGGTGAGAGTAGGAATGAAGATTGACCAGTAGATCGAGAGCTTCGCCTTTTGGGTCAGCTCCCTTTTTGTCACAACAGTACGGCAGAGAGAATGCAACACCATCCCTGCTGCACCAATTCTCTGGCCAATCTCGCGCTCCATTTTCCCCTCACTCATGAACAAGACCCCGAGGTACTTGAACTCCTTCACTTAGGGCAAGACCTTATTCCCTACCTGGAGTAAGCAATGCATTGGATTCCTGCTGACAACCATGGCCTCAGATATAGAGATACTGATCCTCATCCCAGCTGCTTCACACTTAGCTGCGAACCAATCTAGTGAGTGTTGGAGGTCACGGGCTAATGAAGCCAACAGCACCATGTCATCTGCAAAAAGCAGTGATGAGACCCTAAGCCCACCAAACTGGAAACCCTCCTCCCCCCGACTACGCCTCGATATCCTGTCCTGTATGAATATACAAACAAGATTGGTGACAAGGCGCAGCCCTGGTGGAGGCCAGTCTCCAGTGGAAACTAATCCGACTTACTGCTGAGCACCCAAACACAGCTCTCGCTTTGTGAGTACAGAAATTGGATGGCCCTGAGAAGGGGCCCCCTCACTCCATACTCCCGCAGCACCTCCCACACTACAGGAGGAATGCAGAGAAAATACTAAGGTGATCACCAGCCACTAGCCCTAAGCTTCATGAACAGACCCAGAATTTAGATAAATTTGAGACTAAGACCCGGTTTGTTTACTAATAAAATTTATTTAAAAGGGTAGAAAGCATAGTAACATACTATGCCAGTATGCTAGTCATACGAAATGGAAAATAAGTGTGTCTTAAGTCTGGACTTGAAAGTCTCTACAGAATGTTTTATTGATGCAGGGAGTTCATTCCAAAGAACAGGGGCACGATAAGAGAAAGCTCTGTGACCTGCAGACTTTTTATTCACCCTAGGGACACAAAGTAGTCCTGCACCCTGAGAACGCACAGCCCAAGCTGGTACGTAGGGTTTAATGAGGTCAGCGAGGTAAGGAGGTGCCAGTCCGTGAACAGTTTTATAAGTAAGTAACAGAACCTTAAAATCTGATTTGACAGGGACAGGAAGCCAGTGAAGAGATGCCAAAATGGGTGTAATGGGGTCAAACTTTCTGCTTCCTGTCAGAAGTCTGACAGCAGCATTTTGAACCAATTGGAGACACTTAATGTTGGACTGTGGTAAACCAGAAAATAGAACTGAATATAACTGAAACTAAAATCAAAGTTATCAGCTTCCTCAGTCAGCACTGTGTCTACATATTTGTTCCGTCATTCAGCCGTTTGTAATTGGTGCTTTTCAGGCAGGTAGATGAGGTAATCAGTGAAATCACCTGTTTTTGATGCACAGGGAGAATCGGTGCACGGTAGGACTGTTACTTACTGCAGCTGAGGATTTCCACCTCTACTATATCATAAGTGTCATAGGTATCATATCACAATAAGTACTCGGAAAGCTGTAAGAACCACAAGTATGAACACAACCCTTTTTTTAATTGACATCTTTGAGCTGTGATGACTAACTATTTTGTGAACTTGTGTTTTTGTGTATGTGAAAGGCTTCGCACAGAAGCGGAAACGACACGTGCTGCCTGGGACAAGTCCATCAGTCAAGCCTCCAGAGAGATGGTTGCCAAGGATACAGAAATTAAAGCCTTGCGGGGCAAAGAGGCCGGACTTAGGACTGAACTGAAGAAGGCCTATGAGGAGATTGAGAGGTAAAGAGAGATCTGAGGAGAGGAAAAGACCATAAAATACAAACATGACCAACAAACTCACATCAGGAAAAAGTTGGGACCCCTGTGACCCATAACTAAAATGAGTAGGTTTAGAAAAAGAATGTGTGTCTGATGTGTGAACCAGTGGAGTTTTGTGCTGTAGGCTTTAGTTCATCATTAAACAATTGGCTAGAGAGGCTGGCGGTGGCTCACAGATCTGGCCACTTGCTTCTGACGGACTATGTGCTGAATTGACACCCTTCTAATCTCTATAAGGTTATATGTGTTTCTTTTATTTCTGTTTAACACTTATTTTAGTTTTCAAGGGCATCTATTGTGAATCTTATTGAACTAAATTTCGCCTTTAGTGAATCTTAGGAGTGGTTCGCATTTCGCTAGTGATTAGCTTACATCAGCTAGGTCGGCTTTTTTCCCCGTTTCATTTATTACTGTTACTGCCAGTCTAATACGTCTGTTAGTTTTTCAGTGTAACTGCTGTGAATTGTAGCTCATTATTTTACTCGTGTGAATCTTAGGTTAGCATTTTCGTTAGCGGTTAGCTCACACTAGCTTGGCTATACTCTTGGATTTTCTGGTGCACAAAGTACACGACTTTACATAAATCCTGCGCGATGCTGGCAGATAGGGTCGCTCTTTTAGAGAGCTATGTCCGTAAGCTAGAGCAGCTTCTTAGCTCAGTGGAGTTAGATGTTAGGCACTCCAGACAAGGTTAATTGTTGGGCCGGCTAGCGTGCTCATTAGCATTAGCCTAGAAACACTGGCTGTGGAGGATGGATTTCGAACCGTGGTTAGGCAGAGGAAGTCACGTAGGGCTTGGTGCCTGGTTGTGGTACCCCAATCACACTCCCCACTGTGAACCGGTTTTCTCCCTTGGATGTGCCTGTTGTGAATTCTTTGAGCCCACGGGTGACTTCAACTCCTATCTCCAGGCTGAAACGCTGGGCTTTAGTGATAGGGGATTCTATTACCCACAAATCAGGTTACAGACGCCAGCTGACGTTAAATGTATTCCTGGGGCCAGAGCTCCTGACATTGCCTCCCATCTTCAGGTGCTGACTCTGCAGAAGGGTAGACAGACAAAGGAGCATGACACTAGATACAGCCACATAGTTATTCATGTCAGCGCCAGTGATGTCAGGATGAAGCTCTTTGAGGTCACAAAAACTGACATAGAGAGGACTTGTGACCTTGGCAGAAAGATGTGTTGGCATCAATTAACAGTCTCCGGCCCCCTCCTCTCCTGGGGTAATAAGCCAGTTTCGAGTTTCTCAGTGCACATGTGCGGAGAGCTCATGCTCACAGGTCAATGCATATAAACAGACTGCCGACGCTGTTCACGCTGATAAGAAGACTGTTTTTGAAGCAACGTAACAGCTCAAAGAGCCGAAAGAAGTCACAGTGTGGACAGAAAATGGTATGTAAACATTTCTAAAGTCAGTAGTTGGACCACATTGGCTCCGTTCTATGAGGAGCCACTTCCAGTGTTTGGAAACAAAGTAGCAAAATGATCAGGCTGTGAACACTTTACCATGCAGGACCTGTTTTTTGTTGTGAAAGTCTGTAGTTCTCACACTCTACTTAGAACAACTAAACTGTTTAAACAGTTGCATATATTTATGTTTAACGTTGTTAATTATGTCATGGTTATTTTTCTCTTTGTATGTATCAGCTTTTCACTTATGCAAACACCATACTAGGTTATCATAAAGGTTGCTTTTTTCTTATTTTAATATATCTAAAAAAAAAAAAAAGCAGATGAGAAATTAAAATGTTTTATTGTCAATACATTGAGAGTCACATTTATAACATCATCATTGAAATAAGAAGCTTCTTTCACCTTCAGATGAGAGGTCAAAAATTTTAACAATCCTGGTGTTTACTGTAGTTACACTGCAAAAAGGTGGATTTTTTTTGGGGGGGGGGGTTGACCACAAATGTAGGGTTGATGTAAGAGGGTTAAGAAAAGTCTGTTTTTCACTTTTCCTCCCCCAGAAATGATGTGAACATTTGATGCTCCGTGCCAAACTGCACATCCCTCCTCCCAGCTTATGCTTTGATCAACAAACTGCTGCTGATGTTGCAAAGATGAGAAAAATTGCAAATGCCAGGATTCACATTGAACGGGCTGTTGGGAGGATGAAATGGGCCAGTTCCTCTTGTTCCAGTCCTGGATGACACTGTTAGTCTGTGCAGCACTTTGCAATATTCTGCCCCCACTTATGTGCTGAGAGTTTACACACTATAATAATTAACAAATCACAACATATGTTACCAAAAAATATAGATATGTTTCTCATAAGAATAGTATAGGATGATTAATGTTGTTTAAAAGACATTCAGCCTTGTAATTTTGAAATGGCCACGTTTTACTACACAGGCATTGGCCAGTTTACAGTCATGGGACAGAAAATTTATTGGTGACTAAATGTGACTACAAGAAACATTCATTAAAAATGGTCTTATCCCACAAAGTTCTGTATTTTTGATATTTCATACTTACTTGGCATACTGAATGTGATAGGTAGTGGTTCCCAGTCCAAGAGATATTTTGGTGCCCCTTTTCAATGCAACTCTTATTAGCACTGTACACAAAGTCAGAAACATTTAATTTTCAGAAGTTTTTATTATTATTTATATGGTGATTGGGGCAGTGGGAGAGATCTGCATGAAGAATGAGCAGATGAGACCTTGGTCATCAGAACACTCACTGTCACTGTAATGTGTAATGTTCATATTATTGGAATTAAATATTATAGTTGTACATGAGCATCTATGATACAGTTCTCAATCATTTGGCTGTAAATCCAAGCAAATCAAGTGCAGCAGCCACTGACAACCTTCACCGTCTTCTTTATGAGACACACCCAAACTTTGTGTGGAAGCTTGTATATGCTCATAGAAGGGGTGCAGTCTGCTTTTAAAAAGCAGTAAACAGAATCGAGATGGGTGGTAATACACTTCCTTCAACCACTGTGAATTGAAGTATGAGTGTCGGCTTTTCCTCTCTGTAGTCTGTAAGGAGCCTGTCTGCAGGTTCCTCTCCTTTCCACTGATGTTCTGATATGTCACAGGACACACACCGTGGCCAGCGATGGATTCATTTCTCCTCTCCTGAATAAAATAAAAGTATATACTATAATAAAGACATTATTTGACTTCATTCTTTCATTCAGTGCATGTCAGACAGAAAGTGTGGCCAAATGTAGTAGATAAAAATGGAAATGGGAATCAGGCCTGGCGCCAGAAAAAAAATATTAAGGGGGCGATGAGTTTATCACAGGGTGGGGTCACCCCCCCCCCCAAAAAAAAGTGCGCACCGGAGGGTACCTGCCTCTGAGCGTGCGTAATGAATTGGGTGCGCTCCTGGAAAGCTTGTGTATTTAGGCTACACCGTTGTAAGAGACTGACTGAGAGTAAAGAGTGATGACTATTTTTTTTTTTTTTATTATTTGAACGTATAGACCCTCGGTCTGCATACCACAAAACCAAACCAACAAGTGATCTGAGAAACGACACTAGACAGTAGATTAACCCCACATACAGCCCTCCATCACAAGCGCAAACACAGCGCAATTGGGCATGACAGTCACACAACGGGTCAAAGATAAACCTTTCATGTAGATATACAGTGGTCTCTCGTTTATCGCGGGAGTTACGTTCTAAAAAAATAGCCCGCAATAGGTGAAATCCGCGAAGTAGTCAGCGTTATTTTTACAATTATAGATGTTTTAAGGCTGTAAAACGCCTCACTACACACTTTATGGGTGATTATTAGACTACGGGCACTTATGTCCTTTGATCATATTGTATGAAAAACAGAAAAAAGGGGAAATTTCACACTTTTATAGTTATCTTTACAATGAAAGTGTGTTAAGAAATTTGTTCTAGTACTTTTTCACCTTTTTTCAGCATCATTATATGCAAATATTGCCGTTTTGTGCTTGTCCCACACCCAGACTTTTGATCTTCAATGATAAAATGAATGGTAAAGAAACGTTTTTTCTAATGTTTTAAAATATCTCTGAATAAAATATCAGTAAAATAATCAAAACATAATTGGGGTATTCAATGTCATACAACTGTTGTGATTTTTTTAAACAAAATGTAGTTGTCCCACACTATTGCCGTAATTTCCACCACAACACTGTAATCAGTTCAGTTTATTTGCCATTTGCAGTAAAACTACATTGGAAAAAAAACATTGCAAGAGCTTAGTGTGCATAAACATACATTTTAAAAACATGGACACAAAGACATAATAAATGAATAAATAGATAATACTTGCCACAATAAAAGCAATGAACAATAAGAGATAATAAAAATAGTAAAGTGCTTGTCAGTCAGTGTGCACAGTTCAAAGCCATCACAGCTTGTGGAAAGAAGCTGTTTACATGGCGAGATGTCCCTTTAAACAGTTTGTATGAAAGATTGTTTGGGTAGTTTCTATGGAGATAAACAGTGACATCAGAGCACATGTATATAGCGCCAAATCACAACAAACAGTTGCCCCAAGGCGCTTTATATTGTAAGGCAATGGTGTGGTGGAAATTACATTTATAAGGCCAATAGTGCCCGTAGTTAAAGAATCACCCTTATACACTTTTCTCAAACAGGCATTAACATTTTCTCACTTTTCTCTCGTGTGTAAACACTCTCAATGTTCAAACCTTAGTAGAAAAATAAGACCAACCTGTTTTCAGGCCCAAACATTTGTTTGAGAAATAAAAATAGAACGTTTTCCTATAAATAATTATGATGGCTTTTAGAACTAACAAATTTAATTTTAACGATCAACCTATGAGGTTGGACACATAAGAAATTATTAATAGTGACTGACCAGTATTTCACAGTTCCTCTGATCGCGCCTCTTCGTCCTGGCGCCGCGCCACTGTTGCGCCTTTTTCCACTCACACCTCGCTGCAGGTGTCTTTTTCCGAGTGAAGAACACAGTTATGGGTAGTTGTTGGCGCTCTTTTTGCTTCTGGGCGAGAAGATTCTTATAAACAGACCCACAGAACACAATGCGCATGCTCTCCCTTCGCGGTGCCGCAACAGTTGTCCTGTCATCTAGACAGAACACCGGCCTGCTTGATGAGGATGGACAATGCGCTGTAAAAAAAAAAAAAAAGCATGCCAAATTGGACTAAACTCTGCGAAACTGCGAGGCGCTATATTTTCCAGTATTTCTATTTCTTTTTTATTTTTGATAACTCTCACATCCGAGGGGGCGAGGTTGATGACGTGAGGGGGCGTCGCCCCCAAACGCCCCCTTGTGGCGCCGGGTCCGATGGGGGAATAATGGATAAAAATATATAATCAAAATTAAAATATTGAGACAGACGAACATAGTGTTTGCACTGCTGTGAACACTCAAAACTCCTACATTTTTTTTAAGCAGTCATCAGTTTTACACCAGACAACAAACTTAAACTTGACTTGAACTGGTCCCACAGCGCTGTCTGTTTAGAGTTAAACTTCTCTTAATCACTTTGAATTACCTTCACTTGTTTATTTGTTGATGAGCTTCCTACCGGTGTGTAGTTTTGTGGGTGACGTCAGCCATGACACACGTGCAGAAGCAAAATAAAAAAATATTAGAAGTGCCAGTCTGTGATAAGATTCATCTATATCGCTTATAAATGCAGTAACTTACCGAGCGAACTCTCCGGGAGGTCAACGAATGGACCGAGTAAGGCGATGCCATCGACTGTCAGTAAACTGATCTGCTCGGAGTTGGTTCTCCTCTTTTTCTGGGTTTTACCGGCACACTGAAGCTGGAAGTCCCTCCACTCTCCCCATCGCTGATAAACCCCTTGCACAAAGAAACTATTGTAATTGTTTCTATTTCTACAGACAGGTTTGTCTGTACTTCACTACCGTGATCCTGGGAATGTGCAATGTTTATATGCATTGACCTTTGAACTTACCCAGCAGCCATTGCGGCGCTGAAAACGCTGCACTGAAAACAGATTATGCTCCTGAGCGTTTGATTACTTTGCCAGAATTGTGTACCGCCCATGATTTTTTTTTTTCTTTTGGGGAGATTTTAATGTTCAGCTTGAAAAGAAAAGCATCAAACCTCAGTTTGAGTGGTTTCCATTGTCGTCATCATCAGGTACAGAATGTGTGACAACATCTCTTTGTGTTTCTGTGTCGATGTCAGTGTTTCATCTCTTTAGGTATGGGCATGCAGTGGGCAGGAATGGGCTGCAGCTTCATGCGGCTTCCAGACTTCACGACAGTCCATTTTGCGTTGTGACGCTTGCTTGAAGGACACGGGTCTGGTTGTGTCTCGGTGGCTCATGGAAGCTGATGATGCCACCTTTGAAGACACCATACACGCTTTTGCTTTTGCATAGCAGTTGTATTCACACTGCTGTGAACGCTGCCATCTACTAGCCAGTAGATGGTGTTTGTGGCCACCACATATTCGCTAAAAATGCTGAATCCACTGAACAAACCAGATTTTAAGTTTTCAAATTGCTTTTTTTCACAAATGAAAAAAATGACATATTTACAAATACAGATTTGTAAAACCCACCACACGTTTCAGTAAGTTGTGTGTTATACTGACCAACCAACCACTCATGTCAGCATTTTTAGCATTTAGACACCCATAATGCATTGCTGCATGTGTGTCTAAATGCTAAAACCTTCAAAATTAGTGCATTACTTTAAAACATATAGCTGATATTCTCACTTTATAAAACTCCAGACATGACATTAATTTCAATAACTTGTCTGGAATTAGTTTGTTTAAACTTTTAGCCATAAGTCAAAACTCTGCGTGTGCATGACTTGCGTGATATGCCAGCACGTCTGTATGGTGTGAAGAGAAATGGTCTTTTTTCCCTTCTTTTGTTCTTCTCTTTCCTTTCTTTATGGTCTCTTTTGCTGAGAGAAGGCTGATCTGAGACAGAAGCACTGGCTAGTTGTTGTGCCAGTAGCTGCTAGTGTACTGAACTAACTTCCGCTATCGGTTTAGCTTTATAAACGCTAACTTTTCAGTTAGCGGATTAACGGTTATCGAAGCTTACTTTTTGCTGGGACGAAGTCACTGTCAAGTCGTGAATCAGCAAGTCTCAAGTCAGCTTGCACCAGTTGGTGGTCATTATGACTTGGGACTTGACTTGAGACTTATGACTTGAGAGCGACTGACCAGAGGTGACTTCATCCCACCTCTGGTTAGCTGTGCCCATCACTGATGCTCACCAACTGCTCCATACCGAAAAGCACCCATTAGATTTTTAACATTTTAGAATTTAAAGTAAACACTGGGTGTCCTACACTTAGACTAGAGCGGGGCAAAGCTATTGCTAATTTTAATCCAGTTTTTACATTTCAGGGGGAGAAAAAGTTGTACACAAGTTTTTTCACTCTCACGCTTTGTCTAACATGGGTGACATGTTGGTGTAAAATATGAAAATGACCATATCTGCAGAGGAAACACACATAGCAGTGCCAAGAAACAAATCCCTTGATGCTTCACCACAGGGAGCTTTAGTGGCTGCTGTGCAGGAGGCCAAGTTGGCACGTTTAACTCCTTTAAAGAGCCAGAAATACCTTCTGTGGCATGCGGTTCTGATGTCGTAGTGATTGCTGTGTGCGAGGTGCGGGTAGAGGAACGGTCTACCCCTAAAGGGAGGTGCGGTGGCTGCGCTCATGTTGGGACTACAAAACACCCATGAACATGGTAAACCTACACCTTTTGTAGGTCCCCCAGCTTTATGCCATGTGCTTAAATAGTCTGGGGACATGCCAGACAGGGTTGTGCCCTCTGCACACGTCCATTCTGGGGCTACTGTTGAAATGGATCACGTGATTAGAGCTCGTGGTGGAGTGTGCCGAGTTTGAGTCAGCAGCTGTTGTCGCAGACTGAACGGTCGCCCATTAAAAATCGGTCTGCCCTGCATTCACTGCGCATGCGTCATTAGCCGCGGTTCATGGATTATCATCTCGTTTCTGCTTCAAACTGCACTCCAGTCATCATCTATCTCAGCGACAGATATCTGAAGCTTTTGTACAACAATCATTTCCACATTAATTCAGCATTATTTCATCATAAAAGAAGCGATCAGAGCACCGTGGCTACACGAGCTCCTAACTGAGGTTAATCAGAGATTAATCATTTCCAGCACACTTGGCCCAAGAGTGGGCCACAGGCCGTTAAACAGTTTTGTTGGTATGGGATCAAATGAGCAGGTTGTGTTTTTGTAGACATTATGTGTTTCATCAGCACGCCTAGTTAGATACTATGAAATTCTGTAAATCGAGGTAATACCTCAGTGATTGCACCCACCTCAACAGCAGGGTGTAGTGGCTGGGTTAAGGCATGCTGGGATATGTTTAACCTAATGTCTTCTAGTTTCTTCTCTAAGTAATCCAAGAAATCTTGTGCTGTAAAAGGAGACCGAACTACAGGTGGTTATCCATGAATAAATCTTGCCACTGTGTCAAAAAAGAACTTTGAGTTATGCTTGTTTTTGTTGATCAAATCACAGTAATAGGTCCACTTTGTAGCCAATAATGCATCCTGATAGTCTAAGATAGTGAAGCAGCAGGACCTTCATGGCTGGGACGACGGTGGGGGATCGAACCCACCAAAAGACTGTTCCTCTACCAGGTCAGCCAAAGGGGAACTCCCCGTTAGCCAAGCTAGCAGGAATGTCTTTTCAATTGGGACCCGGGACTTTCATCCCGCTACACATCTCCCCACCATTTTTGACTTCATCCCGAAGTCACAGGTGCATGTTTGCATACTCTGTGATCCACATCCTGTTCGTGATGCCAGATTGAAGCAGCAGGACCTTCGTGGCCGGGACGACGGTGGGGGATCGAACCCACACGGCTCGCACCAAAAGACCGTTCCTCTGCCAGGTCAGCCAAAGGGGAACTCCCCGTTAGCCAAGCTAGCGGGAACGTCTTTTCAATTGGGACCCGGGACTTTCATCCCGCTACACAAGCATCACGTCACATGAGGTGGAACGCTTCTAATTTTGAACTACATCATTTTTGTTCCAAACCTGTCGCCTTATGCTTGAGGTCACGCAAGTAATCACTGAGCCAAGGTGACTGTGTTTTTTTTTTGGGGGGGGGGGGGGGGGGGGTTGTTTAATAAAGGTGGCACAATCACGTTGAGTGTAGTGTTGAGCGCTGAATTTAAACTATCCACAAGACTGTCTACTGACTGGGCATTTTACAAATCTGAAGCCAAGATGTCAGGCAGTCAGGCTTCGAGTTCAGTCGTAGTTGGGGAGTTGATGCGTCACCGCAGTGATAAATAAGGTTGTTCCACTAAACATGGCAGTGAAACTGTAAACCTAATAAGTGAGTGATCAGACACCACTGATGCAAGAAGCATGATGTCAGTATTTGTGACAGCAGTACCATGTGCAAGAACCAAATCCAGGGTATTTCCCCTAATGTGTGTCGAATCCTACATTGCTGGAATCCTAATACATCCACAATTTCCATAAATGATTTGCAGAAGGGATCAGAAGGCTTATTCATATGAACGTTGAAGTCACCAATAATCAGAATGTTATCTGCACTAATTAGAGATGAACTCACTAAATTCATCTAAGAATTCAGAATATGGGCCAGGGGGCCTATATACAGTGACAAATTGGTTCAAAATGCTGCTGCCAGACTTTTGACATGAAGCACAAAGTTTGACCAGATTGCACCCATTTTGGTATCTCTTCACTGGCTTCCTGTCCCTGTGAGATCAGATTTTAAGGTTCTGCTATGAGCTTATAAAATTGTTCATGGACTGGCACCTCCCTACTTAGCTGACCTAATTAAACCCTACATACCGACCCGTGCTTTGCGCTCTCAGGGTGCAGGACTACTTTGAGTCCCTAGGGTGAATAAAAAGTCTGCGGGTCACAGAGCTTTCTGTTATTGTGCCCCTGTTCTGTGGAATGATCTCCCTGCGTCAATAAAACAGTCAGATTCTGTAGAGACTTTCAAGTCCAGACTTAACACGCACTTATTTCCCCTTTTGTCTGGCTAGCATACTGGCAGAGTATGTTACTATACTTTTTACACTTTTAAATTCATTTTATTAGGAAACGGAGCGGGCCGCGGCCTCAACTTTATCTAAATTCTGGGTCTTTTAGTGAACCTTAGGGCTCGTGGCCGGCGATCACCTTGGTATTTCTTCTGTTTTTCTTGTTGCTTAATGCTGACAAATTATACTGTATTTGTTGTCTTTCTGATGCCTGATTGTTTTTTCTCTCTGAGGTGCGGCTCCATCCAGAGATGGGTGTGATGTCTGTTTCTGTAACCCTCCTGTCGATCAGCCATGACCATATCATAGGGGTCAATCAGGTCCGAATATTTAGGATTTTGAACTATGTATCTATCTGTAATTCTCCCTCCCCATGCCTGTGAAATGAATGAAATATGCCCATTAGGAGCTATGACTACTAGGTATTTCAGAGTGTTATTGTGCTTGTAATCTTTCAGAGTGTTATTGTGCTTGTAATCAGATGACGCTGTCATCTACCTACTGCAGCGAGTGCTCACCCACCTGGAGACCGGCGGGAGCACTGTGAAAGTCATGTTCTTTGATTTCTCCAGCGCTTTCAACACCATCAGACCGGCACTGCTGCAGGGGAAGCTGGAGGACGCAGGTGTGGATGGACATCTCGCCGCCTGGACCATCGACTACCTCACTGACCACCCGCAGTACGTGCGGCTGCGCGGCTGTCAGTTTGAGGTGGTAAGGTGCAGCACCGGGGCCCCCCAGGGCACCGTCCTCTCGCCTTTCCTTTTCACCCTTTACACCTCGGACTTCACCTACAACACGGACAGCTGCCACCGCCAGAGGTTCTCTGATGACTCCGCCATTGTGGGTCATGTGTCTGAGGGGAACGAACTGGAGTACCGGTCGGTCATCACAGACTTTGTGGACTGGTGTGAGGGCAACCACTTGTGTCTCAACACCAGTAAGACGAAGGAGATGGTGATCGACCTCAGGAGGAAACCACCACCCCACCCACCGGTGAACATCCAGGGGGAGGACATAGAGACTGTGGACATTTTCAAATACCTGGGTGTTCTCCTCAACAGCAAACTGGACTGGACTCACAACACCGACGCGCTGTACAAAAAAGGTCATAGTCGCCTCCACCTCCTGAGGAGTCTGAGATCCTTTGGAGTGAGCAGGCCTCTGCTTAAGACCTTCTACAACTCTGTTGTAGCCTCAGCTCTCCTCTGTGCTGTTGTCTATTGGGCCCTGGGCAGCACAGAGCAGGAGAGAAAGAGACTGAACAAGCTGGTAAGGAAGTCCAGATCTGTCCTGGGCTGTCCTCTGGAGTCTCTGGAGGAGGTGGCTGAGAGGAGGGTGTTAACCAAGTTCAAATCCATCATGAACAACTCCTCTCACCCTCTGCACCGGACTGTAGTGGAGCTGAGCAGCTCCTTCAGTGACAGACTGAGGCACCCTCAGTGCAAGAAGGAACGATACCGCAGGTTGTTCATCCCTGCTGCTCTCAGACTGTACAATAACACTGTGAATTAACCACATGCAATAATATGTCCACAAATTATGTGCAATATTAATATGTCCACAAATCATGTGCAATAATAACTCGTTTACAAATCCCAGCACTAGTGTCACCTTATCCTATCTTTTTCAATTTCAATCATGTTTATATATGCATATGTACGTATGTATGTACGTGTGTGTATATATATATACATATATATATATATATATATATATATACACAAGGTTGGGTAGGATTACTTTGAAGGAATACATGTGGATTGCATGTATGTATGTACATACATTTGGATTACTTGTAATCCGGTTACTTTTGGATTACATTTCAAAGTAATCCTACCCAACCCTGTATATATATTCTATTTCTACCTCATTCTCTTATCTTATTGTATATTACAAGTATTATTATTATTGCCTATCCTAACACACGCTGTTTGATGCACATTTTCCTCCACTCGCACCCATCTTGTGTGACTTTTTTTAAGAGCTGAAGTAACGTGACTTTCTCCACTATAAACCTGTGGTGAAAACATTAACATGCTTGTTCCCCAGAGACAAAATGTTGTCAAGTAACTATTACTTGTTGCTGAAAAACAGTTTCACGTATCAACCGGTGATAAAATGATATGACTAATAATTATAATGCAGATGTTTTCAGTGAAAAAAAATTCTGTTACAGCTCTAATTTAAAAAAAGGAAACTTTGAAATTACACATTTTGATGCACTCACCAAGGTCTAACAAATGCAGCCGCTTTCTCTGAGGGGGTTGGAATTGTTCTGACTGTAGCTGCTTTTCGCTTCTTAGAGCTGCTTAGACTGCAAATATCATGATAACCTGTAAAGAAAAAATTATTCCTGTGTACATTTATGAAACAAGCAAAAAAAAAAAAAAATCTGCTTTGAGAGCTCGAGCAATATTGTCATTAAAAAAATAAATAAAGAAGCCTGAGGAAATTTCTTGGAAAATTATTTTTAAATTTTTTTTAGATGTTCCTTGAAAAAAAGGACATGTGACAGACCACACGTATGTCAAAAACAGACACAACATGAAGGAAAAACGCTGATAAAAGACCACACTGCTTAAAGAGATTAAGCTGCATGATTTTAATAAATTGATATAAAAACACCTTTACCTTATGTGCTGTGCCATACACTTAATATTTACACATTTATAGGAATGTGACAAAACAAGTCCTCGGTGTGACTGTTGGCCTCAGATAACCTTTATGAAATATTTAATGCAGACCTACAGCAGATTCAAGCATGGATCTGGGTTCTCTGAACAAACTCTGCTATTCTTTGTTGGCTCCCAAGGCTTGGCTGGTTTGCCTGTCTGGGGCAGTTGGCAGTTGACCTGCAAAGTTTGAGTTGTTAATCAGAAATCTGAACACACATCTATGGGTCTGCAGCTTCAATAAATTTTATGTTTGAATGTTTTCCATTAAATCTATTTTAAACATACAACCCCTGGCAATAATTATGGAATCACCGGCCTGAGAGGATGTTCATTCAGTTGTTTAATTTTGTAGAAAAAAAGCAGATCACAGACATGACACAAAAAAAGTCATTTCAAATGGCAACTTTCTGGCTTTAAGAAACACTATAAGAAATCAGGAAAAATAATTGTGGCAGTCAGTAACGGTTACTTTTTTAGACCAAGCAGAGGAAAAAAAATATGGACTCAGTCAATTCTGAGGAATAAATTATGGAATCACCCTGTAAATTTTCATCCCCAAAACTAACACCTGCATCAAATCAGATCTGCTCGTTAGTCTGCATCTAAAAAGGAGTGATCACACCTTGGAGAGTTGTTGCACCAAGTGGACTGACATGAATCATGGCTCCAACACGAGAGATGTCAATTGAAACAAAGGAGAGGATTATCAAACTCTTAAAAGAGTGTAAATCATCACTCAATGTTGCAAAATATGTTGGTTGTTCACAGTCAGCTGTGTCTAAACTCTGGACCAAATACAAACATCATGGGCAGGTTGTTAAAGGCAAACATACTGGTAGACCAAGGAAGACATCAAAGCGTCAAGACAGAATGTCTCAAAAATCGAAAATATACAACAAAATAAATGAGGAATGAATGGGAGGAAACTGGAGTCAACGTCTGTGACCGAACTGCAAGAAACCGCCTAAAGGAAATGGGATTTACATACAGAAAAGCTAAACAAAAGCCATCATTAACACCTAAACAGAAAAAAACAAGGTCACAATGGGCTAAGGAAAAGCAATCGTGGACTGTGGATGAC
Organism: Thalassophryne amazonica; assembly: GCF_902500255.1. Taxonomy (NCBI): domain Eukaryota; kingdom Metazoa; phylum Chordata; class Actinopteri; order Batrachoidiformes; family Batrachoididae; genus Thalassophryne; species Thalassophryne amazonica. The sequence continues at coordinate 8,202,520 of NC_047120.1, forward strand.
TGGATGAAAGTCATATTCAGTGATGAATCTCGAATCTGCATTGGGGAAGGTGATGATGCTGGAACTTTTGTTTGGTGCCGTTCCAATGAGATTTATAAAGATGACTGCCTGAAGAGAACATGTAAATTTCCACAGTCATTGATGATATGGGGCTGCATGTCAGGTAAAGGCACGGAGGAGATGGCTGTCATTACATCATCAATAAATGCACAAGTTTACGTTGATATTTTGGACACTTTTCTTATCCCATCAATTGAAAGGATGTTTGGGGATGATGAAATCATTTTTCAAGATGATAATGCATCTTGCCATAGAGCAAAAACTGTGAAAACATTCCTTGCAAAAAGACACATAGGGTCAATGTCATGGCCTGCAAATAGTCCGGATCTTAATCCAATTGAAAATCTTTGGTGGAAGTTGAAGAAAATGGTCCATGACAAGGCTCCAACCTGCAACACTGATCTGGCAACAGCAATCAGAGAAAGTTGGAGCCAGATTGATGAAGAGTACTGTTTGTCACTCATTAAGTCCATGCCTCAGAGACTGCAAGCTGTTATAAAAGCCAGAGGTGGTGCAACAAAATACTAGTGATGTGTTGGAGCGTTCTTTTGTTTTCATGATTCCATAATTTATTCCTCAGAATTGACTGAGTCCATATTTTTTTCCCTCTGCTTGGTCTAAAAAAGTAACCATTACTGATTGCCACAATTATTTTTCCTGATTTCTTATAGTGTTTCTTAAAGCCAGAAAGTTGCCATTTGAAATGACTTTAGTTTTGTGTCATGTCTGTGATCTGCTTTTTTTATACAAAATTAAACAACTGAATGAACATCCTGCGAGGCCGGTGATTCCATAATTTTTGCCAGGGGTTGTATGTAGATATACATAGTCTGTGTCATTTTACATTCAGTATATTAGCTGATTGATGATGTCATTCATGGCGCGACATTACGATCATAAGCCGATGCATGAAAATGGCGCCATCAACCACATTATAATTCGGCATGGTTTCAGGATATTGACAAAATAAATGTGTGCAAGAAACTTACAATTTTAGTCCATCTTTTACATCCGTCTGGATTTTTCTTTTCTGTGAGGAAATTGTGTAGAATGAGTGGAGGTTTACAACCACATTTCTTCTTCTTTCCGTCTTTGGATGGACTCAGCGGAGCCTTGCAGTCGTGTGTTTTCTGCCACCTTTCAAGCATATAAATTCCATTTGAGCCGTTTGAAAAGATCGCTGTAAGCCTTATTTTTCACAGTCCGCTAACGCTACCACATACGAATTTCAATGGCGCCAGTGTGTGTTTGGTAGGTGGAATTTTTGACCCTGATTGACCCACACATGCGCAGATTTGTTGCGCACTTCGCTTATTCACAGAAGCTACATGTCTGTGGAAGTGAGAGGTAGCCGGAGGAGCCCACGCCAACACGGGGAGAACATGCAAACTCCACACCGAAAGGATCGACTGGGAAGACATCCTGGACCCAAGGCAGGGTTTTTGTTTGTTTTTTTGCCCTGCTGTCAGGACATCCGTGCCTGAAGCTAAAAGTTCTCAGTGACCATGTGGGTCAGTTTTCTGTAGGTCCAGCTGAACTTGAAGCAGAAGTGTTGACTGGACTGTGGTGTGTGTGTGTGTGTGTGTGTGTGTGTGTGTGTGTGTGTGTGTGTGTGTGTGTGTGTGTGTGTGTGTGTGTGTGTTCTGGCAGATACAAGCAGCAGCTGAGTGCAGGGCGGCACAGAGAACATGCCTTAGAGCAGATGAGAGTCCAGGTGGAGCTTGACTGGCAGAGACGCTGTGAGGACACTATGGCTGAACAATCCCTGGCCAATGAACAGCTAATACAGAAACTGATCCGAGCCAAAGACCAGGTCAGTCTTCAAATAGGAATCCGTATATAAACTGCACCCCATTACACGGCCATGTTTTGAATAATGAATCAAACTGCCTGCTGCTGATTCACGTCCTTGTCCCTGTGGCTGGAAGAGGATTCAGACTTTTTTTTGGGTTGACCTGCCTGGTCATCGTTGATGATCAGTTGGAGGACTTTACAATTGCAACTTGATACAAGAACAGTGTTGGACAGGCTCAGCCATCTTGCGCACTACAATCCCACCTGCTTTGTGCGCCGGATGCTGTATATTATTTAATTATTTTGTAGCAGATTAATCATTTTCTGTCAGTTTGGATTTTGAAAACACCTCTAATTGCTTCTGGAATCACAGAGAACTGTTTCATTTGGACTCTTTTTGTCCCTCTCTCTCTCTCCTGCTCCATGAGGTGGAGAACGTATTTTGGAACAGCTTAAAAGGTAACTATTTTTTATTGTAATAGCTTGGTAAAACAGTTGCATGTTCACTCCTTCTTTATGAGCTCCTGTAAAAGTATGTTTATGATAGATTTAACATCTTGTTAATGGCTCAGATGAGGTGTGCTCCATGCGCACTGACACAATAACTCGTGCTCAACAACAGCATTTATGCAGAACGGTAGCGTGCGCAAAAGACTGATTTTGCAGTCAGAAACAGATGAACACAAAGTTAAAAGTTGGATCACGGTGTCAAAATGGCTGTAAAGCTGAGGAAGAAATAAAGCCAGCGAGAAGAAGCACAGAGGTGACTGTCCAGGAACCTATGGTTTGGTTCTAGCTGGTCTGGTGCATTTAATGATTCTGGAACACAGATGAACACCTGCCAGACTGTACTGGAGTGTCAATTTTTGGACTGCGTTATTATTATTATTTGTGGGGCCGAGGCTGAAGCTGCTTTCTCACATTGGCACAGGGTTTTATCAATCAATCAATCAATTTGATTTATATAGCGCCAAATCACAACAAACAGTTGCCCCAAGGCGCACGGTGGGCAGCACCAGGTGCCCAGTAGTGCAAATTTCCGCCCGGCTCTTGTAGTGCAGTGGATAAGAGAATATTTAGAGGGGAATCCTGGAAATGGTGATAAAAACATCAAATTCGGCGGAAATACTTCTCAGACAATCCTCTTTAGAAAAAACAATTGGCCAGTTGAATTTTCAATCGGTGGTCAGGTAGGGGTCAATTGAAGAATTACACAGGTCAAAATTAAAAGATGCTCCAAATCATATTGAAAAATATTCCACATTATTTGCCTGATCATAATGATTCCAAAAAGGTATAGTTTGGACTATCTGTGACTGAATTCTATGGAGTTACGGGATAAAAACAGCAAGAATGGTGACAGAGGTCAGTTTCATTTTGTACAGGGGACAAAAGTTAAAGTTGCTCCAATTTTGGTAAAAAGTGATGCAAATTGCTAGTTGAGTTAACACGGTTTTAAAAAGGAATAGTTTGGACCATGTATCATCCTTACTTATCACGTTACAGGGTAACATATGTCACATGTCATAGAATCCAATATACGTAGACCTTGTTTGACCTTTACTTTGGAGACCAAGCATTCAACACTGTCAACACTATTCCATTTATTAATCCTATTAGCTCAACCAATAATTTGCATCACGTTTTACCAAAATTGGAGCAATTTTAACTTTTAACCCCTGTACAAAATGACACTGACCTTTGTCACCATTCTTGCTGTTTTTAATCCTGTCACTCCATAGAATTAAGTCACAGATAGTCCAAATTATACCTTTTTGGAATCTTGAAAATGTACCAGTTCGATCGTATTTCAAGTTTATAGTGTCATAGTTTTACAATTTTAAACCAATAACTAAAGTAATAAGAAATATATTTCTCCTTTTCTCCGTATCAAAGAGCGAGAGAGAGAGAGGAAAGTGATTCAGTTTTTCATTTAACTGTCTTTTAACATGAGGCAGTGGGCTGGTTTGCATCATATCTTCAGAACAGAGAACAGTGTAGCTCAAGATAAGTCCTCATTCTTAAGGGTCATTTCATGTGAAATCATGAGATTTTCCAAAAACTTCCCGGGTCACCAACTCGGATTCTTGTGATGTTTTTATTTTTTTTGTTTGTTTGTTTTTTTTTACAAGTGCCCACATATGTCTGATGAACACATGCAAAATACTTCTGCTTTAAAGCAGGCTGTGACTGATCATTTTGAAAGCCTTTTTGAGAGCTAAAAATACTGCTCCTACAACCTCACCCCTATCCAGGGACTTTTTTCACATTCTCAACCAAACAACAGTTTGCTATTTCGGTTGAATAACCAGATCTAAAACCAAACTGCTGTGGGTGGAGGAGCTGATTGGCTTCCAAATGGTCAGTCAGTTGTGCAATTACCACTTTCTCCATCACTTTTGATAGTACAGGCTAAATTAATATGGGCCAGTAATTGCACGTGGAGTCCTGGTTTCCTGTTTTAAAAATCAGTACAATGACTGTTCTTTCCATCCTGAGGGAAATTCAGAAGTTCTTATAGACAGACTGACCAGAAGTGTTAATGGTTTAACCAGGACATCACTGTATCTTCTAAGGAAGCAACTATTAATATTGTAGATATCATTCGATTTCGAGTTTGACAATTTTGTGATAGTTTGTGCAACCTTTGTCTCATCAACTTTAACATGAAAATAGTCCACAGATGATATCTCAGCTGGAAAATTAACATGTTCAATAGGTGCAAAATCTTTAGCTAATTTTTCAACTGACTGTACAAAATAAGAATTAAATTAATTTGCCATGGTGACACTATCAGTAATATTCTTGCCATTTATGGAAAGTTCCCTAATTCCTTTGTATTTAGTTGTTTTATTAGTTTAATTATTTAAATATTTCCAAAGTGAATTTGCATTACCTATAAGTTGAGTGTAATAAAATGCTGTTGATTTACGTAATTCTTATACCACTTCATTTCTTAGACTTTTATAAGTTAATAGGCAAGTTTGGAGCTTAATGATTTCTTTAGAGCCATATCTCACGTCTTCATTTGTTTCTTAATATCATTGTTCAACCATGGTGGTGTAGTTTTGCTTAATGTGCATTTTATTTGCTTTGTAAAATTTTTTACCAGCCCTTTGACGGCCGCTGTCATTAAATGACAACAGTCGTCCCGTGGCCATGATTTGTTCCCAATTTAAGTTCTTTAGTTCTCTTTGAAACTGCAGAGTTTTGGATTTAGGGATTATCAATTTTACATTATTATTATCAAATTTGCCAAAATATTTCTGTCTTTTTTTGAGTCAGTTTTCTAACTATCAGAGTCATGTTGTGGTCTGAGAGTCCTGTTAATTTGTAAGTTTTCATAATGCGCTCAGGCCTGTTACAAAATGCTATATCAATGAGTGTTTTAGTCTTCCGAGTGATCCTAGTTGGCCCTTTAGTCATTTGTTGATAATTAAATTTACTCATTTTTGTAGCTTTTGCTTACTGCCTTTATCTAACCAATTTATATTAAAATCACTGTACCATATTGTCTTTATATAAACCTCAAGCTGTTTCACAACATGATTGAGTTCATCATAAAAGGACACGTTATAAGAGGGCGAGTTAAAAAGAATAACGATGGTGAAATTCAATGAAGATGATAAGATTACATTCAGATGAAGGCATTTTAGGGGGGAGTTCAGGTCTACAGAGGGACATTTAAATGTATTTTTAATGTAGATTAACACACCTCCTCCCTTCCCAGAGCTTCTGTCCTTTCTGAAGCATTGATGTCCACAGACGTCTGTCGTGCTTGTTGGTCCACTGTCATGCAGCCAGGATTCTGTTAAACAGAGATAATCCAGCTTTGAAACACCTGCAGGTTGAAAGCACTTGGACCGCTCTGGGGTTTAGGAACTCTTCCACATCCTCCTCATGACTCTACAAGTTTTCTTCTATCCGGAGTGCAGCAAACTAATCCCGAAGTGAATGACCTCATGCAAAAATATTGATGGCAAAACAGACTAGTGGTCATAACTTATGTTAAAAGTTGAGATGAAAATGAATGTAGCCTTTTATAATGGATAAGTTAAAGGGTCCCTGTCACGCCATGACGTTTTTACATATTCTTAAAGAATAAAAAAAAGCTTTTTCCACATATTGTCTTTGTTTTTTTTACCATAAACTTACACTGAACAAGGATTTAGATGTTTCGTTACCCATCTGAGAATTTGTATTTACCGCCTCCGAGTTCACCTACTTTTTCGCTGCGACGGATGTGACGTCATGTGAGTAAATGTGTCGAAGCGCAGCTCTGTTTACCAATACGGCAGACACGGACAGCGAAGGCATAGTGAGCAATTATAGCGAAGCTTTAAGTGACATATCGATTGTTTTGAAGAAGATGAGGAAGTTTCTGATGAACGAAGTGACGGTGAAAATAATGAGGGCTCCAACCGTATGTTCCAGCCGAATGCGACAGAAGACGAGGATGAAGCGCAGCTGTCGGAATGACAATAAGAATGCTGTGGAGGAGGATATAAGCTGCTTACAAAACACAGAATGGTTTGTTCACTCACCACCTTTTCTTATAAATGATCATTTATTCCGGGCACGATGTGTTTGTGTATGAAAAAAATATTTCAGCAGCACAGCGTGCTTAAATTCAGATGTTCGTTCTAATATCACTGAAAATAAAGTTTCTGTACATTCTGTATATATTTAATAATTTATAAGTCAGTTTCTTGTGATTGCTAATTCTTCATATTTTATTCAAAGCAAATGATTGCAAATCTTTATCTGAAAAGCTGTAGACCCACATAGGATGGGGAAAAAAGATTTCTAAATAAAAGAAAATTTTACTTCTATATCTTTTGTCAAATTTTATCAGGCATAATATTGTAGAAAAATGTTTATGCTAAATGGAGACTTTCCTGTCTAAAATACACATACAGAACATCTGTAATCATAAATTGTATCACGTCTAATCTACTTTGAATGAAGAGAAGTCTGAACAAAAAACAGGCTGTTTAGTTTACATATGTATATTTGGAAAACACAAAAATGTCAATGTTCTTTTTTTTTTTCCAGGTGCTCATGTGAACACAGTCAGCTGATGCCACTCGTGATCGAGTCTCATATCAGGGTCAGCTTTGCTGGTAAGTTGTGTATGTTATCTCAGTAACACCCTAACTTTCAAACAGCATTTTTTTAATGTATATAAGCTTTTTTATTCATTTTGTTTTAATTTCTGTTTTAGGACTTTGGTGGCAACCCTTCATTTTAATGAAAATGCAGGGAGACAACAAAAGCAGACAAAGCAAGAGAGACCAAGGTTCAGAATATACTTTCCTTAGTGGAAAAGAGGAGGATTCACAGTGAGAAAGTTAGTCACATATCCAACATTTGATATGTGGAAAATGAAAAAAACAAAACAGATTGTCATTTGTATATTTTTATATAGCATGATAAAATGAATAAAAATACAATTTCACACGTTTAACATTGTTTCATTCAAATCACGTGTTTTACAATTTGTTATAAACAATTTATTCAGTCTTTATGAGTGACATAGCAAAAGAGGTTCTTCAGAGCTGCAAAACACCAAACTGACCAGAAATCCCCACCAGTGATCCTCCTCCACTGAGCAGCCAACGTGAACGGACAAAGCTGAGGCTGATGCTGCCAAGCGGACCAGGTACCACCGATGAGCCCAACCCCTCACTCCAGAGGAGGAAACTGGAAGCCAGTGTAGTCGGATGATGGTGATGGAAAAGTACTCCTTATTTTGAATACAACACAAGCTGGTAGTGGCAAGCTTCTGTGCCTTCCCAAGTGTCCCCAGCACAACTGCACAAATTGCCGATATGCGATATGACGATACTTTCTGCAACAAAAAATAGCATGGATTTATGTTCAAAATAACAGTTTATTCTTTGTCTTTTTTGTTTTGAATATTTTTTACTTTTTTCTATAAACCATGTAAATAAAACTTTCTATTTCATGTGCTCACTCGTACTGTGGAGCATCATGTAGGCATAGTGTGCCACTCTGAGGACACCTGCATCCAAACACACAATCGAGAAACAAGCCAGCTGTGTGACACATTGAGGATTTTCGCCACCATGTTGCATCTTCAAGACTGCAGAAATTTCCCTGCAACAGCAAGACTTGATCATGAGTGGCATCGGCTGACTGTATTCACATGAGCACCTGAAAAAAAAAACAGAACATTGACATTTTTGTGTTTTCCAAATATACATACAGTGAGGAAAATAGGTATTTGAACACCCTGTGATTTTGCATGTTCTCCCACTTAAAAATCATGGAGGAGTCTGAAATTTTCATCTTAGGTGCATGTCCACTGTGAGAGACATAATCTAAAAAAATCCAGAAATCACAATGTATGATTTATATTTATATATATATATATATATATATATATATAATTTATTTGTATGTTACTGTTGCAAATAAGTATTTGAACACCTGTGAAAATCAATGTTAATATTTGGTACAGTAGCCTTTGTTTGCAATTACAGAGGTCAAACGTTTCCTGTAGTTTTTCACCAGGTTTGCACACTGCAGCAGGGATTTTGGTCCACTCCTCTATACAGATCTTCTCCAAATCTTTCAGGTTTGGAGTTTTAGCTCCCTCCAAAGATTTTCTATTGAGTTCAGGTCTGGAGACTCGCCAGGCCACTCCAGGACCTTGAAATGCTTCTTATGGTGCCCCTCCTTAGTTGCTCTGGCTGTGTGTTTGGGGTCATTGTCATGCTGGAAGACCCAGCCATGACCCATCTTCAATGCTCTTACTGAGGGAAAGAGGTTGTTTGCCAAAATCTCGCAATACATGACCCCATCCATCCTCCCTTCAATACGGTGCAGTCGTCCTGTCCCTTTTGCAGAAGAGCACCCCCAGAGTATGATGTTTCCACACCCATGCTTCACGGTTGGGATGATTTTCATGGGGCTGTTCTCATCCTGGCTTGCTCAAAATGTAAATGAGTCCACCCACCACTTTAATCATACCTTAGATCTTGTTCTGACTTATGGTATGGAAATTGAAGACTTAACAGTATTCCCTGAAAACCCCCTTCTGTCTGATCATTTCTTAATAACATTTACATTTACTCTGATGGACTACCCAGCAGTGGGGAATATGTTTCATTACAGTAGATGTCTTTCAGAAAGCACTGTAACTAGGTTTATGGATATGATTCCTTCTTTATGTTCTCCAATGCCATATACCAACACAGGGCAGAGTAGCTACCTAAACTCTGTGAGTGAGATAGATTATCTCGTCAATAGTTTTATATCCTCTTTGAGGACAACTTTGGATGCTGTAGCTCCTCTGAAAAAGAGAACCTTAAATCAGAAGTGCCTGACTCCGTGGTATAACTCACAAACTCGCAGCTTAAAGCAGATAACCCGTAAATTGGAGAGGAAATGGCGTCTCACTAATTTAGAAGATCTTCACTTAGCCTGGAAAAAGAGTCTGTTGCTCTATATAAAAGCCCTCCGTAAAGCTAGGACATCTTACTATTCATCACTAATTGAAGAAAATAAGAACAACCCCAGGTTTCTTTTCAGCGCTGTAGCCAGGCTGACAAAGAGTCAGAGCTCTATTGAGCCGAGTATTCCTTTAACTTTAACTAGTAATGACTTCATGACTTTCTTTGCTAATAAAATTTTAACTATTAGAGAAAAAATTACTCATAACCATCCCAAAGACATATCGTTCTCTTTGGCTGCTTTCAGTGATGCCAGTATTTTGTTAGACTCTTTCTCTCCGATTGTTCTGTCTGAGTTATTTTCATTAGTTACTTCCTCCAAACCATCAACATGTCTATTAGACCCCATTCCTACCAGGCTGCTCAAGGAAGCCCTACCATTAATTAATGCTTCAGTCTTAAATATGATCAATCAATCTATATTAGTTGGCTATGTACCACAGGCTTTTAAGATGGCAGTAATTAAATCATTACTTAAAAAGCCATCACTTGACCCAGCTATCTTAGCTAATTATAGGCCAATCTCCAACCTTCCTTTTCTCTCAAAAATTCTTGAAAGGGTAGTTGTAAAACAGCTAACTGATCATCTGTAGAGGAATGGTCTATTTGAAGAGTTTCAGTCAGGGTTTAGAATTCATCATAGTACAGAAACAGCATTAGTGAAGGTTACAAATGATCTTCTTATGGCCTCAGACAGTGGACTCATCTCTGTACTTGTTCTGTTAGACCTCAGTGCTGCTTTTGATACTGTTGACCATAAAATTTTATTACAGAGATTAGAGCATGCTAAGTTTTAAAGGCACTGCGCTGCAGTGGTTTGAATCATATTTATCTAATAGATTACAATTTGTTCATGTAAATGGGGAATCTTCTTCACAGACTAAGGTTAATTATGGAGTTCCACAAGGTTCTGTGCTAGGACCAATTTTATTCACTTTATACATGCTTCCCTTAGGCAGTATTATTAGACAGCATTGCTTAAATTTTCATTGTTACGCAGATGATACCCAGCTTTATCTATCCATGAAGCCAGAGGACACACACCAATTAGCTAAACTGCAGGATTGTCTTACAGACATAAAGACATGGATGACCTCTAATTTCCTGCTTTTAAACTCAGATAAAACTGAAGTTATTGTACTTGGCCCCACAAATCTTAGAAACATGGTGTCTAACCAGATCCTTACTCTGGATGGCATTACCCTGACCTCTAGTAATACTGTGAGAAATCGTGGAGTCATTTTTGATCAGGATATGTCATTCAATGCGCATATTAAACAAATATGTAGGACTGCTTTTTTGCATTTGCGCAATATCTCTAAAATTAGAAAGGTCTTGTCTCAGAGTGATGCTGAAAAACTAATTCATGCATTTATTTCCTCTAGGGTGGACTATTGTAATTCATTATTATCAGGTTGTCCTAAAAGTTTCCTGAAAAGCCTTCAGTTAATTCAAAATGCTGCAGCTAGAGTACTGACAGGGACTAGAAGGAGAGAGCATATTTCACCCATATTGGCTTCTCTTCATTGGCTTCCTGTTAATTCTAGAATAGAATTTAAAATTCTTCTTCTTACTTATAAGGTTTTGAATAATCAGGTCCCATCTTATCTTAGGGACCTCATAGTACCATATCACCCCAATAGAGCGCTTCGCTCTCAGACTGCAGGCTTACTTGTAGTTCCTAGGGTTTTTAAGAGTAGAATGGGAGGCAGAGCCTTCAGCTTTCAGGCTCCTCTCCTCTGGAACCAGCTCCCAATTCGGATCAGGGAGACAGACACCCTCTCTACTTTTAAGATTAGGCTTAAAACTTTCCTTTTTGCTAAAGCTTATAGTTAGGGCTGGATCAGGTGACCCTGAACCATCTCTTAGGTATGCTGCTATAGACTTAGACTGCTGGGGGGTTCCCATGATGCACTGTGTGTTTCTTTCTCTTTTTGCTCTGTATGCACCACACTGCATTTAATTATTAGTGATTGATCTCTGCTCCCCTCCACAGCATGTCTTTTTCCTGATTCTCTCCCTCAGCCCCAACCAGTCCCAGCAGAAGACTGCCCCTCCCTGAGCCTGGTTCTGCTGGAGGTTTCTTCCTGTTAAAAGGGAGTTTTTCCTTCCCACTGTCACCAAGTGCTTGCTCACAGGGGGTCGTTTTGACCGTTGGGGTTTTTCCGTAATTATTGTATGGCTTTGCCTTGCAATATAAAGCGCCTTGGGGCAACTATTTGTTGTGATTTGGCGCTATATAAATAAAATTGATTTGATTTGATTTGATCCTCTAAACAAGTAAGTAAGTGGAGTTGACTCCAAAAAGCTCTATTCTGGTCTCATCTGACCACATGACCTTCTCCCATGCCTCCTCTGGATCATCCAGATGGTCACTGGTGAACTTCAAACGGGCCTGGACATGTGCTGTCTTGAGCAGGGGGACCTTGCTGCCCTGCAGGATTTTAAACCATGACAGCATCATGTGTTACTAATGTATTCTTTGTGACTGTGGTCCCAGCTCTCTTCAGGTCATTGACCAGGTCCTCCTGTGTAGTTCTGAGCTTTCTCAGAATCATCCTTACCCCACAAAGTGAGATCTTGCATGGAATCCCAGACCGAGGGAGATTGACAGTCATCTTGTGTTTCTTCCACTTTCTAATGAATAATCATAACAGTTGTTGTCTTCTACCAAGCTGCTTGCCTGTTGTCCTGTAGTCCATCCCAGCCTTGTGCAGGTCTACAGTATTGTCCCTGCTGTCCTTAGACAGCTCTTTGGTCTTGGCTATGGTGGACAGGTTGGAGTGTGATTGATTGAGTGTTTGAACAGGTGTCTTTTATACAGGTAACAAGTTTAAACAGGTGCAGTTAACACAGCTAAAGAGTGCAGAATAACATCATACATTGTGATTTCTGGATTTTTTTTTTTTTTTAGATTATGTCTCTCACAGTGGACATGCACCTAAGATGAAAATTTCAGACCCCTCCATGATTTCTAAGTGAGAGAACTTGCAAAACCGCAGGGTGTTCAAATACTTATTTTCCTCACTGTATGCATGTAAACTGAACAGGCTGTTTTTTGTTCAGACTTCTCTTCATTCAAAGTAGATTAGATGTGATACAATTTGATTACAGATGTTCTGTATGTGTATTTTAGACAGGAAAGTCTCCATTTAGCATAAACATTTTTCTACAATATTATGCCTGATAAAATTTGACAACAGATATAGAAGTAAATTTTTCTTATATTTAGAAATCTTTTTTCCCCATCCCATGTGGGTCTACAGTTTTTCAGATAAAGATTTGCAATCATTTGCTTTGAATAAAATATGAAGAATTAGCAACCACAAGAAACTGACTTATAAATGATTAAATATATACAGAATGTACAGAAACTTTATTTTCAGTGATTTTAGAACAAACTCCGGAATTTAAGCGTGCTGTGCTGCTGGAATATTTTTTTTCATACACAAACACACCGTGCCCGGAATAAATGATCATTTATAAGAAAAGGTGGTGATGAACAAACCATTCTGTGTTTTGTAAGCAGCTTATATCCTCCTCCACAGCATTCTTATTGTCATTCCCTGACAGCTGCGCTTCATCCTCGTCTTCTGTCGCATTCGGCTGGAACATACGGTTGGAGCCCTCATTATTTTCACCGTCGCTTCGTTCATCAGAAACTTCCTCATCTTCTTCAAAAACAATCGATATGTCACTTAAAGCTTCGCTATAATTGCTCACTATGCCTTCGCTGTCCGTGTCTGCCGTATTGGTAAACAGAGCTGCGCTTCGACACATTTACTCACATGACGTCACATCCGTCGCAGCGAAAAAGTAGGTCAACTCGGAGGCGGTAAATACAAATTCTCAGATGGGTAACGAAACGTCTAAATCCTTGTTCAGTGTAAGTTTATGGTAAAAAACAAAGACAACATGTGGAAAAAGCTTTTATTATTCTTCAAGAATATGTAAAAATGTCATGGCGTGACAGGGACCCTTTAACAGAACATAAGGTGAGTGATGGTAGTTGCCCATGGCAACCGAAGGTGAATAACTTGCCGTGACTAGCTGATGCTGAGCCCAAAGGGAAATCGGCCACATCAGCCCCACGGAAAACTACTTTTCTGAGATCTCACCAAAGTATCTACTTGTTAATTTCTCTTTAGGGCTCCGTAGTGATAAGCATTTCTGGTATTAAAAAACAAAACAAAAACAGACTGTATGAATGATATCTTGTGTATATTAATTCTATGATTTGTTCCTAAGATGTATTTTAGGGGCATTTAATGGAAAATGGTCATTTGGTGGCCATTTTGGACACAACTTGGAATTTAAAACTTGTCAATGTATTTTAAAGTATTTATTTTAACCTAAAACTTTGTTCTTGTGGATGGAATTGAAAATGAATTAATCTGCATGTTAATGAAAACAGCATCTTTTCATCTTGAATGTCTGGGATGAGGCCACTCAGACAACTGTGGAGGAGTTACAGGCTTTAGTGAATGTGAGTGGAGAAACTGTGCACGGTGCACCTTTTCTCTGTTGGATCAGAAAGCAATTTATTCAACAGCACTGAACATACCTGGGCTTGAATCTCCCATGTGCCTTCTGGTAAACTGTAACTGAAATGTCTCGTCTTCTTTTTAAGTGAATCCTTCCCGGTTCCTCTCCATCATCAACCTCTGTGTGTGTGCGTGTGAGATGCAACAGGCAGCAGCTGCACTTTGCAGTTTCTTCAGTCACAGCCACAGAAGGCTGTAACTCCTTCAGAGAAGTCTGGTCATCTTGGTGGCTTCCCTCACTCATCATCTTCTTGCACAGTCACTCAGCTTTTGAGAACTGCCTCCTTCCTCTGAACTGACTTACTCTACAGTCCCATACTGTTTGTGCGTCCAAGAAAATGTCCATATGCCCATCAGGTGAGATCAGATAGACATGGAAATCAAGAGCAGAGTTGGTGACCCCTGATCTCATTCCTTGATGACTGCAGGGATTTGAAATATATCCACACTTCAAATGAAAAGTCGCGGTCTCCAAGATTGATGTAGATCTGTTGAGACATGAAATTCACAAATGAATGTAATGGACAGACTCTGATGGAGCTTCTCTGATGTTCTGTGTTAGGTCCAGGCCAAGCTGAGAGACAAGGAACAAGACCTTCAGGACTTGACCGTCTTACTACGTTCTGTTAAACTGGAAAGAGACCAGGCAGTGCAGGTGAGACCACCTCACCTCATCCTGTAGGTTTTACATGAACTATAACATGGCAGTTTGTGATGGAGGCCAGCAGGTGTCGCTGTGCATGTGGTCCCCAACAGCAACGGCCAGAGCCTGGGTTTTAGCCTTGTGGTCAGAGTACCCACCTCCCATGCCAGAGATCGTGAGTTCGCGTCTCGAGAGTGGAGTAACGGAGAAGTCAAGACATACACAGTGCAGAGGTTAGACATAGAAATATGGGTGAGAGGGTGACAGGTCATCCATCCACACACTGCTCAGTTTGCTGTCAGCTCTTTGAATCTTTGGTGATTGCTCTGGGTGGTTTGACAATCTGGTGCAGGTTCCATTTCCTTTCTGAACTGTCCTTATGTACTGACTCGTGCCGTATGACAGGACCTTCCACGTTGTAGAGGCAGGTCACTGGGCAGTCGTTTGAAGGCCGTGTCCCCTTTGGGATTCTTCATGATCAGTGTTGGTCGGCCTTCTGTTTGCCAGTCAGGATGGTTAATGGTCCCTCTCTGCTGCTGTGGGTTTAAGGCTTCTTTAGCCAGTGTGGGTGAATCATTTCAAGACCTGCTGCTGTCCAGCTCCTCATGCTTGCAGAGGTGGGACGAAGTCACCAGCAAGCCACTCACAAGTCATCAGTCTGCAAGTCTCAAGTCAGCTTGCAAACAATTGGTGGCCATTATGACTTGAGACTTGACTTGAGAGTTGCCGATTGATGACTTGAGAGTGGCTTGCTGGTGACTTCATCCCACCCCTGCATGCTTGAGACTTGTTGGATGTCTGGTGTTATGATGATGACTGGTTCTTGTTCTGGTCAGCTCAGCTGTTTACCAGCTGCTTGGTATGGACATGGAGTGATACCTGTTCCTCCCAAATGTCTTTCCAGTGTTGTTTATTCTCAGTTCTGGGTGGTTCTGTCCTGGTGCTTTTTGTTACTTTGCAGCTGCTTTTCAGGAGAACAGTCCATTTGTCTCCTTGGCTTTTCCTCCTCTCACATATGTCTGTAGTTGAGCAACATTTATTTGGCAGTTTCCAATGCCTTACTTAGGGGTATCTTGCTGTACATCTGCAGCAAACACCTGTTTTTATCCTACCTTCATGTGTCTCTGTTGGCAGATCTGAAGTTCTCTTCAGATCTGCCTAGTATGAGCTGCTGTCTGTTCTTACACTCAACAAAAATATAAACGCAACACTTTTGGTTTTGCTCCCATTTTGTATGAGATGAACTCAAAGATCTAAAACTTTTTCCACATACACAATATCACCATTTCCCTCAAATATTGTTCACAAACCAGTCTAAATCTGTGATAGTGAGCACTTCTCCTTTGCTGAGATAATCCATCCCACCTCACAGGTGTGCCATACCAAGATGCTGATTAGACACCATGATTAGTGCACAGATGTGCCTTAGACTGCCCACAATAAAAGGCCACTCTGAAAGGTGCAGTTTTGTTTTATTGGGGGGGGATACCAGTCAGTATCTGTTGTGACCACCATTTGCCTTGAATTACTGCAGCAGTGGCTCATAGTTCTGTGACTTGATGGCATTAAGTTCACAAGCAGGACAGCTGACTGAGGGCAACAAGGGGGAGGTCACTGGGACTCTTAAGCTGAAAGTGTACATGCGTGAACACACACACACACACACACAGTCAGCCTTATATATTAGATCACGACCCGCTGACTGTAGCCCTTATTGTCACAGTTCACGTGGTACTCAGGTCAGGTAGCAGCATCACACTTTACTTACTACGTAGTAGCGTCTGACTAGGGTGCACTTTAATTACAGTCTGAACGGGCCAGCACACACTGGGTGTGAGTTAAGGCGCGTTTCATCAGTTTAAATGTAGCTGCTGTGTACGGCTGCCAGAGCGTTGCAGTGATGACATGCTGTCACCTTTTATATCATTCACTGGAGTCTCATTTAATTTTAATTTAACCCAGGGAGACCTGGACAATTATTAAGTTTCCAGTTCACCTAACCTGCATGTCTTTGAATGTCAGAGGAAGCCGGAGCACCTGGAGGAAACCCACGCAAACACAGGGAGAACATGGGCTACAGGCAGGAATCAATGCCATGACCTTCTTGCTGTGAGGCAACAGTGCTAACCACTAATCCATCGTGCTGCCCTCATGAATGTCACAAATTGCTCTCTAATTTTAACAACATTCATAGAATGCAACTTACTACACCTTAACTAAAGGGATATGAAATATACAATGACATGGATAAAATTCAGCTCTATTAACCATGCGTAGAGCGCAGGCCTCGTGTGTGTGTGTGTGTGTGTGTGTTTATATATATATATATATATATATATATATATATATATATCTGTGCAGTTATAAGTTGTAATAAAAGTAGCATTTGGTGCCTCTCACTGTAATTAGGATCGCGTTACTTCATTGGTGCCTAGAGGTGGATTTTGTTTGCAACAAAAATAGAGTAAAAAGTTAACTAAAAGTAAAAAGTTCTTACAGATCCAGGTACTACTAAATAAAACCGTAAAATCTAAAAACAGTATAATAATTGGTAAAAACAGCAAAAAGCAAATAATAAAAACAAAACAAAAGTTTTGCAAATACCTTTTTTCCCCAAATGACACACGTTACAAATCGGAAATTTGTGTTTATGGATCACAAAACACGTGTGCAAATCAACGACTATTTGTCGATCACTGTCTGTGCATGTGCAGGTATTAATGAGACAATGTAACTCTATATCCAGACCACTTAACAATGTGATTTAGTGAGCCTTTTCTTCAAAGTGAGGTTCCCAAACCAGGCTGCTACTGCAAATAATAAAACAGATTCAATAATAAAAGCACTATAAACCAGGGTCATGACGCTTTGACAGTGTGGAAGAAGCTCAGCTTCCTTAAACAGAAGAGCTGCTGATCTCCCTTCTTACACACAGCTTCACACTTTGTCTCCAAGGTGAGTTTTGAGACTGTCCCCAGATATTTGTAAGATTGCACACACTGTTCTGTCTCCCCTCAGTGCACAAGCAGCATCTGAAGGTGGGCTCTTTGAACATAAACGGTGGCAGGGATGGGCAGAGGAGGGTTTTGGTCTCTGAGCTCTTTGAACAGAAGGGGTTATATGTGTTGTTCCTGCAGGAGACTCACTCTGACACAGATAATGAAGTGGACTGGGCTCATGATGGAGGGGACTGTTTTATCAAAGTCATGGCTCCAACATCAGTGCTGGAGTGATGGTTTTGTTTCTCCTCGTTTCAACTTCACTGTTTTATCCACCACTGAGACTGTGCAAGGTCAGGTTCTGTTGGTCAGGGCTCAGGTCGAGGGGTTGACCGTTGTGTTTAAAATATTTGCACACACAATAAGGGCTCTGAGCGGGTGGGGTCATTCAAACCGGTGAGGGACATTTTAGTTCAGCAGGATGCTGGTGAGTGTTTGGTGTTGAGGGGTGACTTTAATTGCACTGTAGATATGTCACTGGATCGGGTTGGTGAGGAGCCACATTTGCAGTTGGGTTCCTCGCTGGCTGGAGTTTTACGTGAGGTGGATTTGTTGGACACATGGAGGGTCACATATCCACAGGACAGACAGTACACTTGGGTTCCGGCTTGGGATGGGGTGGTGTCTGCAGCCAGGCTTGACCAGATTTATGTCACACTCATTCAGGAACAGATTACGCAGGAGTTTCATTCAGCCAGTTGGTTTTTCAGATCATCATCTCATCACCACAGAAATATTCCACTCACACACTCAGCGGTCCAACACTTACTGGAAATTCAGCACCAAACTTTTGCACGACAGGGCATTTTGTGATTTATTTGAATCTTTTTGGGCTTTCTGGAGGTGTAGGAAGGGGATATTTGGGACAGTGAGTCAGTAGTGGAAGGCCGGCAAAACTCAGACTCGGGTTTTATGTCAACAGTACACTTCCTCTTCTACAGCTAGGGTTAAGGTAGCCATGGCAACACTCGAGAGGGTCACTATGGACATTCGGGCCAACCTACATACAGCTGGGGCTCCCAACCAGCGTGGTCTACTGCAGGGGAAGAGGGTGGATCTGGGTGCCCTGTTACAGGAGAGGGTGAAAGGGGCGATGGTGAGGGCTCGCTTTGCAAACATCAAGGATATGGATGCACCCAGTTCCTCCTTCATCAGACTGGAGAAGAGGACGTCTCATCAGAAGGAGATGATCTTTCTTCGCCTTCCTGACGGACAGGTGACAAGTGATTCAGCGGAGATGCAGAGACATGCTACAGACTTCTACTCCACTCTCTACAGTGCTGTGGACTGTGATGGTGCCTGTGCAGCTGAGAGATCTCCCCCAGCTGGTGATGTCGGAGTGAGAGGCCTTGGACTCCCCTATCACGCTGGATGAACTGACAGTGGCAGTGCGGCAGATGGCATCTGGGAAAGCTCCGGAGATCAACAGACTGCCAGTGGATTTTTATGTACAGTGTTGCAGGCTCTTGTCGCCGTGCTGTTCTGTCCCTCCTGCCAAAGAAAGGGGATCTTACTCTGTTGCAGAACTGGAGACCAGTTGCACTTCTCTGTGCGGATTATAAACTCTTTTCTAGGGTACTGGCAAACAGGTTGAAAGGTGTCCTGGACTTCATAGTTCACAAGGACTATTCCTATTATGTGCCAAATAACAGGCCTGCCCAGTTGCTCTGGGAGCTGCCCTTGGAGGATGTTGTTCCATCCCATCCTACCACCACCATCTACACCCGAGCTGCCACACGTGGGACTTAGTAGAATTGGGAGTTAAATAATGGTAGTAAGCAAGGGAAGAATGGTGGAAGGCATGGAGGGAAGCATGTGCAGGGATGTGCAGGGAAAGACCAAGACAACTGGCTCATGGTGAGGTTGCAGGGTGTCTAGTCTATGTTCCTACGCTGGCACTGGAGCATAGGAGTAACCACTGGGAATGTGGCCCCACACATGGTTTAGCCCGCCTGCTGAAGCGGTGTACCAGGGTGTGGCGCTAGGAGCCAACATGTGAAAGATTAGGGGATGGATGAGGTGCCTGTCCACCCTATGGGGTAAGGTGCAGCAGACAGACAGTCAAGGATTCAAACCTCAACCCAGAGCCCCCTACACCCCTATGTGCCCAATAGGACTATTATGGACAACCTTTTTTTTTTTTTTTGAGAGATTTGTTTGATTTGCGTAATACCAGGGATTTGGTTTGTGGGTTTGTGTCACTTGATCTGGAGAAGGTTTTTGACCGGGTTAATCATGAGTTTTTGTTTTCCACCTTGAGGGCATTTGGTTTTTGTGAACAGTTTATTTCATTTGTTGGGGTTTTGTATAATGGGGCTTCTTGTTTGGTTAAGGTTGAAGGAGAGTTGAGTTACTCAGTCCCAGTAATGCGGGGTATAAGACAGGGTTGCCCCATCTCAGGTCAGCTGTACTCTTTAGCTATTGAGCCACTCTTGTGTCGCATTAGGGCCAAGCTGTCTGGCCTTGTTTTGTCGGGTTTTCAACTGCCTCCTCCTCTGGTGCTCTCTGCTTACACAGATGACATCACTGTTTTTGTCACAACTCAGGCAGATGTTGATGGGTTATTGGACAGTTTACGGCTCTGAGACCATAACCTCTGCAAGAGTAAACGGGGAGAAGAGTGAGGCTGTCCTGATGGGGAGGTCGCAGGAAGGGTCTGCTCCCTGTCTGCCACATGGTCTGTGGTGGGGAGTGGAGGATTTGAAAATTCTGGGTGTTTTTCTGGGGACAGATGGATATCGTCAGAGGAATTGGGATGGCTTGGTGGAGATGGTGTGTACCAGACTGTCCAAATGGCAATGTTTGCTGCCCCAGATGTTCTATAGTGTGTGAGTTCTGGTCGCCAATAACTTCGTTGCTTCTGCGCTGTTGCACAAACTGTTTGTCCTTCCTCCACTACGGGGCCTTGTTGAGCAGTTGCTGCGGTTAGTGGTCAACTTTTTCTTGTCAGGCCATCACTGGATCAGGGCTCCCGCGCTGTTTATGTCGCTTCATGAAGGAGGACAGGGCAGGTGGACATTTCTGCTCAGGTGTCGACCTTTAGATTGCAGGATGCTCAGAGACTGTTGTACACCTCTGGATTGAGCTGGCAGCATATGGTTTGTGTCCTGATGAAGAAGGAGGCAGGTCTTGGGTATGACAAACATCTGTTCCTCCTGCATCGGTGGGACGTCATTGGGATGCATACCTCTGCTTTTTACCGGTCAGTTCTCCAGGCATGGGAGGTCCTCGCTGTGTGCAGGGACAATGTAGGCATATCTGGGATGGCTGTTTGAGGAGCCTCTTTTTTTGGAGGAGTTTGGTCCTCCAGGATGCTGCTCAGGGTGGTGGAGGAGGTTTATGCTTCCCTGCCAGGACCGCAATGAGCGTTTGATGAGAACCGTACTCTGTCTGGCCAGTGGGATGATGAATGTGAGTATGTGTTCCCCTCTCTGAGTGTTTCGCCTGCTGTAGGGGTGTGGCAGGAGGAGCAGGGGGCTCTCCTGTCTTTCAGGACACCTGCTTTGGGAGAGTTTGAGAGTATCGGTAAAAAGGCTCTCTGTTATACCTGTGTCAAAGTGTCACACTTACACTCTTTAGCAGGGTTGAAGTCTGAGGTTTTTGGTGCCGACTTGTCTCCTGTGGGGTGCTGGTAAAGCCTGTCACCACACAAATGGGGGACCTCCGGTGGAGGATTGTACACAGGCTTCTGGCTACAAGCATGTATCTGGCACACCTGGCTCAAAGGGTTGATGGGGTTTGTCCTTTTTGTCCACTTAAGGAAACCATTCACCATGTTTTTGCACAGTGTCACCGTTTGTGAGGGTTGTTTGGGTTAATTGGGGAGGTGGTTTCATGGGCTTGGTTTGTTGTTCACTGTGGACTTGTTTATTTTTTGTCCGAAATATTGCGCACAATCCAGAAAATCGCATGTTTTAATTAAGGGTTAGGGTTAGGGTTAATTGTATCGTTGCTTCTTCTATTTGTGTCACAAACCTTGCTGCTGTGTTCGCACATTGTTGTACTTCAGCCAACAGATAGTGAAGTTTGACAGTGTTGGACATCTTTTTGGGTGTTTGTGATCTGTGTCTCTGTATGTGTCTGATGTCTTGGTGCAGCGGGCAGGTGGTCAGGAAGTGCAGCTCACGCTCCACCTGGTGTTGTGATCTGTCAGGGCACGATTGCATGATTTATTTTTCTGTCCTTAACAGTTTTGGTTATCCATTGGTTGTTGTTGTTAGGACAGATTTTTACTTGTTTATGTGGAACAATTACATCTCTACAGAAAATAATACGTATATGAGCATGTCGCATGTGTCAGCTTGTCCAGGTCATCAACACAGGACTGCTGGAACACCTCCTGGTCCGTGCAGTCAAAACCTTCCTGTACAACACTGCATCATTCCATCATTACATTCTCTTACGTCTCTGGTTTGTACTTTCTGTCTTTTTAAGACTGTTTGGTATGTTGGCAGCAGATGCACACACTTATGGTCCGCCAAACCCATCGATGGTAACGGCAGTGATCTGTAAGTGTCCTTTATAGATCTGTAGCAGGGGTCCAGAGTTTAGTCCCACCTGGTAGGACAGGACACAATCTGGTAAACATTTAACAGGTTTTTCTTAAGACATACATGGTTAAAATCACCCAATATGAAATTTCGTGCCTCAGGTGCGAGCTATTGCAGTCTCTGCATGATATTGAAGACGGTCTTGTTGTGCCGACGTAGTGTTCGCCTGTGGGGGGGGGGTATGAACCATTGTTGTGGAAACCCACTGGGCAGTTTAAAGTGTCGTAGGGATCCTGATAAATGTTTCACAGATACAATATTCTCTTACACAGGAAGAGTTGAAGTATTGTTTGTTAAAATTTCAGATGTTCGTAGTTTGCATTTTTTTTTGGCACTTAAAGTATAAAATACTTCTCATGATTCATGTCTGTGAATGCAGTGTCCTTCAAGGTCCTTCAACAGTTTCCATACTGTGCTCTAACAACAGTACAAGTCACTCAAAGACAGAAGAGAAAACACCTTCAGGAAAGATCAACACTGGACTGTATGAAGAACTGAATTCTATACAAAAAGCTGCTGAGGTACTTTCTACTGTACTCTACAGAGCAGAATGCCAGAAGTCCCGCTTTGTGTGCGCATGATACCGTCAGGTCTCAGGGGTTTAGCAGAGCTGCTTTGGACTCGTACTTGGCCGGGAGACTGCTGAGGAACTGGAGTTGCATCACAAAGGACAACTGGCGTAAAACCTCTGCCAAATCTCACTGTAGATTTCTACCACCAGGGGGCAGCCAAAACAATAACTGCACATATTGTCAATGGACTGTTTTTAGTAATCATTAGCTTTTGAGTTATTGGCAGAAATGTTCCAAAGTGTTCAATGTAGCATTTTGAAAAAAGTTATACTAAATAATGAATCTATGGATGATTATGTAAAATAAGTTCTTGCTCATCAAGAACCTTTCCAGAGGTGTCATAAAATAGTCCCTGAGTTTTTGAGTATATCCAGCTGCTCTGTCCACATCAATCGGTGATTGTCTGCCAACAGGGTTTGACACCAAAAGCTGATTATCTGGCGTCAGAGGAGATCTGTAGACTGCAGGAACAGAATCGCATCCTGAAGGCTGTGATCATCCAGAGGACGGACTCCCGGGGTTCCCACCATGCCCTGCGTCATCAGGTGCAGCAACACACGGTCCAGAGTGCTGCTTCCACCAACCCCGTGTCCACCAATAAGATCACTGTGTCATCTGCACCACCGTGCACGGACGTCGCCCCCAAATCCAGCTGCTCAGGTGTGAACACCTTCGTCTCTTACACACGTGTGCGTGTGTGGGTAATGCAGCCATGCACCAACTTCCACTAAGGAGCACTGTATTTTACAGTTCTGTCTCATTATCTGAAGTAGACGTTTTCAAATTAGAAGCTTTTGATTTTTTAATGACATCAGACCAAACTAAAGCATATCAGGCTTCTTCTTCCACATTTCTCTTAACATGCTCTTCCGCTCTTTTTGATCACCTCTCAGACTCTCATTTCTGCCCCGTCCACCTCCATCGTCTGCCCTCCCTTCACCGGCCACGCCTCAGCCCCACACTCCACACCTGGAGGTTCCCTTCTTGCCTCAGCTCCATCACTCAGTCACACTGCACTCTGTGTCTGCTTTCTGCACACGTGTCAGCTTCCTTGGGTTTTAAACATTTAGTTTTCAGTACTTCTCCCTGCTGCTGATGTCTGGGTCCTAATCGTCATTAAAGATAAAGTAAGCTGTTTTTCTCCATTCCTCAAGGACCCTTTCTAGTTGTTTTATTCTGGTACTGCTCAAAACAGCTTGGGACCTTACAGCTTGGGACTCCGGTGAGGGCGGAGGGCGGCATCTTCTCCTCTCTCCTCTGTCTCTTCTCCAACCCTCAAAGTCCCTACTTCACCAGGCTGTGAATTCTTCAAACTATATTGGATTAATCATGGAATTGATCAGCTGGTCTCCAAACACTATTGACACCATTTTTTTCTACAAGAAGATCAGGGCTGGGGGACCCTGCGTGCCCGGATGGAACTTACCTTGCGGGCTATGTTCTCCACGCCTGGGAGACAAGGCGGGTCGCATGCTTTTCACCTTTCTCTGTGGAGGACGTTGAGGAGTTATTCATATTTGGTTTCATAGTAGGAGGGCTGGTACTTATTGGCTTATGTGCTGCCCTGACCTACCGGAAGATTGACAAGACGGCTGCCACCAAAACCACGACTCCTCGCTTGTCCGTCATGATTAATGAGTTGGGCAAGGTGATGCATTCTCAGACTGCGTTAACCCTTGAACTCAGACGCAAATTGGATAACCTCTTGCAGCAAATGCATGCCTTGCAGGGGAAGGTGAACATTTCAGAGGCCGGGAATTTTTCATAATTGGGATTTGGTTTGTTCATGTGAAGCTGGAAAAGTGTTTTTCACTGCTCAACCACAAACACGGCAGGCTTATCAGCCTCTCAAGGATAAAATTCCCATTGCTTTGCTCCAGAAGAATTTCTACCGCCTTGGGAAGATTGGCTGCCTCCTTATCTCTCTTACTCCAGTACACAAGGACAGACAAACTCACACATGGACAAAGACTGAAGCATGCTCCACTTTCCCTCCTATCTCCCCTCCTGCCCCCCATCACACACCCCATCCCAGCCACTGCTCACGCCACCCCTTCTCCCCTCCGGGTGCTGCGTGGTTTTAGCTGCGGCAGGTCCACATTCCCCCCAAGCTAGCGGCGGCACAACTTCTGTTGCAGCGGCTACCACACACTCACATCGCCTCAATTTGGAAAATGGACAGTTTCAAGTTTAGTGCACATAAACAATTTCAAATGTACATGTGTTGTCTTAATTCTGATGTGTGGCATTATTATGGTAAACAAGTTATAATTGTGGATTAATTGCTGTATCTTGTCTGTGGAAATGTGAGTGTGGACGTACTCTCGTTGTTGCACTTGTAATGACAATGACAATAAATCTCATCCATCCATCCATACAAAACAGTGCCAGGTGATGTCAGGTGGAATCACCTGTTAATCAGTGACATCACCTGCTGGAGTGGGTGTTTATGAAGAAAACCTGCACCCTCTCTGCCCTTTCTGGAACCAATTGAAGCGCCCTGTTCTCGGCCGTTTAAGTTGGTACCTAGCAGCTTACTGGCAGTGTTACTCTTTTCCAAAGTACACTGTTTTGTGCTTCTGATGTTCTGTCAAACCAGCAAAATGTTCAAACACTCTCCAGAAAGGCGCTGCAAAACATGTTGAGCATTTTGCAGTCAACATCACATGAAAGCAGCTTTTTCAGGAAATAAAGCCTTTGCTGGCCTTTTCTTCTGGATGACGTCTGTCCACTGCTTTCACTTCAGTCAGTCACCTATATCTACTGATAAACTCCTCTAAAACTGCACCGTGTTCCTGCTCATCATGCTGGAGGAGGCTGACCACAGCTGTATCATCAGCCAACTGAAGTAAGTGCTGCTGCCAGGATGAGAGCTGCAGTACTTAGGGTCCCTTCACACATAGTACGAATTTGGTCGAGTTGCGCATGAAGTGCGTATAATGCAGGAATCATATGCAAAACATGTAAAATCGTAGCTGCTTCCAACGCTTCGTACACCTGTTTCTACAACAGTTCGCACACACCAGCAGCTGAAAGACAGAGAGTGCGCTGTGCAAGCCCATCGAAACCTCTCGTGGCAGGTGGCAGCCAAATCCCAATTTGTTTGGGATGAATATTAACCAGTGTGAAAAACAACTGTGGATATTCACATTGAAGATAGAAAGGATGGAGTGACACGCAAAGTGACTCCATGTCTGGAGTACAAAGACTCTCCTGCACTGCAACCAATCCGCTCCCACACCAGTTCTCCCAAATGTGAAGGTTCACTCCCCTGCCGCTGGACTTGCCTGTAATGTCTGGATCGTGATCCATTCTGTAGGCATTGAAACAACATGAGGGCCCTGTCACACCTTTACAGTTTAGCCAGCGTATGCTGACAGCCCCGTTTCCACCAAGTGGTTCGGATCGTTACTGCACAGTGTGGTGCAGGTCAGAACAGTTAAGTCTGGCTTGGTTTGTGTTTCCATTGACGGCAGAACCCTTTTGTTGGGCAGGTGGAACAATTAAATATTGACGAGCACGTCATCGAGCACACCTACACTGTCGCTGCAGCTGTTTATGTCTTGTTGGATGCTAACATTAGTTTAGCCCTGGACGGCCTGCATAACACCGTGAATAAGCATCAGAGGGCAAATCCTGATGAAGTTCACATCACAGCTGGTGATTTTAACCAAGTATGGTTCAGGACTGCACCTCCAAAATTCACTCAACATGTGAAATGTTCCAGCAGAAGAAGGACACTTGTCCATGTATATTCTAATATTAAGCGTCCCTACAGAGCTGGGCCGCTTCTCCACCTGGACCAGTCGGATCATGTCTCACTGCGCCTGTTTCAGCCTGCAGGGCTCTCAGGAGGTCAGCAAGCCCCACCACAAGGACACTTAATACCCTGAGGGAGCTGTGGCTCAGCTACAAGACTGTTTTACACAAACTAAATGGGTGTTAGTTTGAACACCAGAGGAGAAAACATCTCACGCTGTGCTGACTACAACCCAATCGGACACCATTTGATGACGGCATCATGAAAAGTAAAATAATCTACGGTCTGTGCTCCTGTCACGAAAAGTACCACATTTTCCTGACGGGAGCACAAAATGCGGAGTGACACTTGGGGGGGGGGGGGGTCTGTGGGGTTATCGCCATGGTTAGGGGAAGGGAGGGGGTTAGAAATGGTAAAACAAAAAATGCGTCACGAAAATGTGACTCATTTCATGACGGGAACATAAAAAAAAATCAGACTTGGCTGGTTGACTACGTCACTGTGAACAAACACGTTTCCCAACCAGAAACCCAGAGCCCAGTGCCTCCAACTGCACCCCAACCATACCAACAACTCAGGTGGTACATTTGCAGATAACACCACTGTAGTCTGACTCATCTCAGGAGGGAACAAAGATGAGGTTCAGTTTGTGGCTTTGAGGTGCGAATACGATATTTTTTGCCCCAGTTCGTTTCTTTGTTTGTTTGATTGTGAACAGCCTGGAGCCCACAATTTTTCATATATCATTATGAAATTTTTACAGAGGATTCATGTCCTGATTGACAAGAACTGATTGAATTTTCAAGGTTATAGGTCAAAGGTCAAAGTCTTGGAATTGGAAAAATCTCTATCTTTAACATTGAAAAGATCAAATTTCTTCCATATTTGACAGCTTTATGTAGGATGGTATCACTTATCGATTGCCAAAATTTGATCCAGATCTGATCCAGATTATCAATTTTGTGGACATTTTAAGTTAACATTGAAAACCCCATTTAATGTACATTTTACATTATATCTTAACCAAACATGTACCAATCCCTCTCATATTTGAAAGTGGGGTGCAGACTGGCACTCACTATCACCTGACAGAGTTTTTTAGGATCTGATTCAGATTGTGGATTTTGTGGACATTTGAGTTTAATATTGAAAAGCCCAATTGGTATGCATTTTGCATTATATCTCAATCAAAAGTGCCTCAGTCACTCAGGTTTTTCTGTTGTAGATTTACCTACACCAATAAAATTGGATGGATGTTCCAATTTTATGCCTGTTTGTCTTCCAGTTATCAGTTGGAAATTAAGTGTCAAAAAGCAATGACAAAT
The DNA here is from genome assembly GCF_902500255.1 of Thalassophryne amazonica. NCBI lineage: Eukaryota > Metazoa > Chordata > Actinopteri > Batrachoidiformes > Batrachoididae > Thalassophryne > Thalassophryne amazonica. Next base: position 8,230,245 of record NC_047120.1, read on the forward strand.
TCTGCACAGCAGAGATAACGTTCTGTGAAAATTATCTGAACAAGAATTCAGAAACTGGAAAAGTTGGAAAAAAAACAGTGAACACCACAAAAAAACTTTGATTCAAGTGCATGAACTAAATACATCCTCCTGACATGTGATCACATCTAATTTATCTTATGAAAGTCACTTCTAACAGGACTGTGACCTTGAAAAAATTTTTCCAACATAAAATTTTATGGAATTGGAAACTAGTGTTGGCAGAGGTTTGTGCTGTACGAGTGCGGCTCTCTAGTCTTTAAGTATCACGTCCATGTCAGATGCTCTCAGGTCGTTTTGCAGTTCACAGTTCAGGTGGTTGAGTTTCCGGGCAATTGTCAGGTCCTGACACAGTCAGGTGAAGTCCATCAGTGCAGTGGTGGTTCTACACTGAATGACTCCCCGGGTGAGACCTTCTCTGAGCCCCCTCCCCCCCCCCTTTTTTTTTTGTTTTTGTTTTTTGCACAAACAGCAAATTTTTTGTTTGTTTGTTTTTATTTATTTATTTATATATTTTTACAAGGGTCCCTGAATTTGCAATTGAAATTGAAATCAAAAGACGGCAGGCTACAAAATACCTCTTATACAAAATATCCATGAATTGCAAATCTGAATAAACACACGCTTACAAAGGAGAAGTGCTCACTATCACAGATTTAGACTGGTTTGTGAACAATATTTGAGGGAAATGGTGATATTGTGTATGTGGAAAAGGTTTTAGATCTTTGAGTTCATCTCATACAAAATGGGAGCAAAACCAAAAGTGTTGCGTTTATATTTTTGTTGAGTGTAAATATTAGGTGAAATGTGGAAATATTTTGCATTAATTAATCTGCAATAGTTTTGGGTTCAACAGAAATTTGATCATGTAGTATTTGCCTTTTTTTCCTCCAGAATTTTTTGGTCTTCATTTGTGGGTCAAAAAAAAAAAAATCTAAACTGAAATGTTCCCATGCCAGTGAAATCAAACGTGTTTCTTTTTCTCCATCAAATAAACCAGTTAATTATGAAGATACACCTCATTTTAAATTTCATCATCATCATTGTTATTATTATTATTTCGTCAATGTACATGACAATAAAAAGAGAGTTTCCAGCTGCTGGGAAATTATTGTAAAAGTTGAATAACATACACTCTTGCAGGCACACAAAAAGGTCAGATTCAAGTCAGTTCAACTAGTAATGTGAACGGAGCTCCTGTCCTCCCCAGTGAGATTCAGACCCTTTCTTCCACCCTGTCTGTCTGCTTTCATATGCCTTTTATATCATAAATTAGCTGCCTGCATCGTTCTGGAGTTCTAGTTCTGCTCTGCTGCATCCTAATGGACTTCGCTCTGTCAGAGTAGAGACAGATCAGCGGGGAGCAGTGAGCACGATGCTCTGTCCGGAGCCGTGGAGCAGACCGCAGGGCCGAGGAAGAGCGTGTCTGTCCCCGGTTATGCAAGAGACAACCAGAGTACTTCTGTCACAAGTTCTGTTCTGTGCACGTCAGCATGCAGGGGCACGATGCCAATTTGCCAATTCCTCACACAGTGATATGATAACTGCTTTACGACACAGAATAATTTTTTTTTTTTAAAGTACTTGTGCCGCCCCTATATGCGTCATGAAAAAATGCGCCCCAGGTGACTGCCCGCCTCGCCCGTGCCAAAAACCACGTCTGCATCAGTGCTCTGATTTCACCCAAAAGCCTTTTATTTTCTTCTGCCTTTCTGTTTGATATGTTTTTCAGCGTAACTCATCTGTGTCCAGTCTTGTGCTGTTGTTAACTTTCAAACTAACCTGAGCTCATACGGTGACCCAACAAGTTGTTGTTTTTTTTTTTTTTTGTTTTTTTTTAATTGAAGGTGTCTAAAGTTTTTTGGAAATTAAATCACAAACACTGAGGTTACGGCAACAGAATTTAACTTTCAGAATGTAACAAACGTTACATCAAATGTGTATTTTTTGTTTTTCCCCACAGAATGAACTCGTATACTAAATAGTGTGCAGTAGGATGACTGACAGTTCCACTTTTCTTTTGTTGGCTGTTTTATCACCAGGTGGCGCTGTTCTGGTGAATGGCACCAGCAGAGTAGCACATCTGGAGTTGACTCTCGACAACATCATCAAGCAGGTACTGAAGAACTTCACGGAAATCAAGTCTCTGAAATGTTTTACTCCAAATGATACTTGAGCTGATAAATGTTATAAATGTTATCTGCAAGCATGTCTCATAATGACCCCCCGTTTTAATAAAAGGGCGTGGCTTCAGCTGAAGTGTCTTCGTGTTTCAGAGCAGGGAGCTCAGTTCAAAGTCACACTGTCCCTCTGTGTTCTTCAACAAGACACTTCTTTTTTTTAATTCTTTATTTTCAGAAAGTGGAAAAACAACACCAAGTATAACGGTACAACCATATCAGACAATATCCACCTTTGTTTTTCTCTTTCTTTTTTTACAACAAGAACGCTGAGGAGATGTAGAGAGATAAACTATGTGCACCATAAATCCTGAAAAAAATAATAATAATAAATCGACCACAACAATAAAAAGGGATTGAGAAGTTTACTGTAATAATTACATGAGTGACCTCCATAAAGTCTGATGGTAAAGGCTTCATATCTGACCCACTTTCTCCACAACTTGACTGAATTGAAAATGTAATTGATTCCATTACATAAATCTCATTTACTGTATTTATCTACTCAGACATTGTTGGGGGGGTTGGGAAGGAGCCGAAATTTGAACACAACACTTCACCTGTGTTTGTCCTAGTCCTCCCAGCTGTAAATGGGTTCCAGCCTAGGTGGGGGGACAAACCTGTGATGGACACAGACAGTATCAGGGGATAAGCACCAGCACCACTGGGCTTCAGGGCTTCTCAGCCCATCAGGGAGGTGATGGTCAAGTGGTTAAAGCTTTGAGCTTATGACAACAGGATCCTTGGTTCAAATCAGTCTGGGAGAAACATAGCAAGAGCAAAAAGGTTTCTTCTTTCACCCAACTTCCTGTCCTCCTTTTGTGCACAGTTTCTGTACATCCACTAGGTGGCGGTGCCAGGTCATAAAAATACACCATCTATTGCAGTGAAGTTTCACCACATGAGAATAAAATAACTTTTTAGAATGTGTCATTTTGTCATTGTTTATATAGAAAGGGGGGCCAGACATGGTCAACACCAAGTTGCCTGCTGTGATACTGGACGGACAGGTGCCGGAGAACGTGACCCAATTTCTGTACCTGGGCAGCCGTGGTTCATCAATCACAGACTACAATGAGTTCCAACATCAACTCAGATGTGCAGGAACTGTCTTTGGCCGGCTTCGTACTTGTGCTTTCAGTGACAGAGACCTTCAACACAAGACAAAAATCCTCGTCTACAAAGTCGCCATCCTCCCAACCCTGCTGTATCTGAAACCTGGACTGTCTACCGCTGCCACCTGAAGACCCTCGAGTGATTTCACCAACACTGCCTGAGGAGCATCTTCTGCATCAGGTGGGAAGACGACCTCACCAACATCAGTGTTCTGGACGTAGCCAAGTTCCGGAGTGTTGAGGGAATAAGCCAGTTGGCAAGCAGTGGTTCACACAGAAGTGGAAGTCTTCAAAAATATGCATATGAACACTGCTGAGGAGGAGCGTTACAGCGCTGAGCTAATCACTAAAGTTTTTGACCCACCGCCAGACCTAGTCCATCCGTGATCGCCCCCTACATGAGGCGAGTGAGAGAGAGCAAGATCCTGAACTAACTAACAGACGTTTCCTGCAGCAACCACGTGTAGCTTTTGCCAGAAACTGTGTGCATCAAGACTGGGCCTGTTGAGTCATTTCACTGTCCCTGTGCAGGATACTAACTGGGAGAGCATCTTCCTGGCCACTGAGGGATTACCATGACGAAGACTCTGCTGAATTAGCAGGTCCTTGTGTACCAAGTCATTGCTGGTCAATGAGCTGGTGTTCCAACATGCTTTAGACCAGAGGTGCCCAAGTTCGGTCCTTGAGATCAACCTTCCTGACACTCTTAGTTGTCTCCCTGTTCCAACACACCTGAATCCAACAACTGAGTGCCAGGAAGGTAGATCTTGAGGACCGAACTTGGGCACCCCTGATTTAGACACATTGGGAGTGTGATACATGGCTGAACTCACACGTTTATAGCATATCAAATGAGGCCTCTATAACGGGCTTTTCAAGTCTTCGTGAAGAAACAAGGCCAGCGGCGTATGGTGGATGGCTCTAATATCAGTGGTGGGCACAGCTAACCAAAAAGTTAGCTTTGATAACCACTAATCAGCTAACTGAAAAGTTAGCTTTTATAACGCTAAACCGATAAACCAGGCTTTAACGTGCGCACAAGCCTCACCGACATTCTGATGGGTCACACTCACGTCTTCGGCATGAAGCCAGACTGAAATAGTTGGAGTTTGTTCTGTCTTCTGTGTTAGTTAAAACACTTGGTTGTGCGCACTGTCCACACTTTGTGAGTGATCTGAACAATTATGCTGTTTAATCATATAATGACAATAATAATAAAATACATACTTTCCAAAACCAAAATGGTAAAGGGGCTGCCAGAATAAATCTTTGTTTCCAGCTTATTCTTGCTCGTCCTGTCCTCACAGACCCATTTCGTAAAGAGAGCATCCTGACCGGTGTGTGCTCAGTACCACAGCGCTGTGTGCTTTAAACTCTGGTGACACGGATTGATGTGTGATACACGCATAAAACATCCATGAATAATGACACTGTGATACACATGGATGAAATGGACCCAAAGCAGAGACACTGACACTGGGCTTTGACTAAAAATGATAAAGGGATTAATTCAGCAAAGAGTGCAAAGGTCAGGGTGATGTCCTGGGAAGCCAGCGGGTCTGAAGGCTCGGCATGGTGAGGCTGGGTGTGGTTGGCTGGAAAAAAAAAAAAAAACAGGAAACAACCAAAGTTAAATCCAGTCTCAAAATGTTCACACAAAAACAGAATGAGCTGAGAATGAGCAAACTGGTGAGGAGTGGAAGAATGAGCCGATCTGTCAGCTGCACAGGAGTGAATGGTAAGCTGCAGATGCAAGATGTCAAAAGGTCAGCCACGCCCAGCCTAGGCTCACAAAATGGACATTCAGGGAGTAGTCCTCACAGACCCGGATAAAGCTCCACCCACCTTTGCACCCAGTTTATGTGCTCCATAAGGTAACAACGAAGACTTTCTTACAGGCCAAATGTGTTTTAGAATGTGCTCCACTGAACCTTGAGATGGTGCACAGAGATACAGGCTAACCCACAGATCCTGTTTTAGCTTTGATTTTCACTTCAGAGATGACAAAGCTCACTGCTGTAAGGATGCGTTTCCTCACAGGGATGGATCCTGTGTTCCATTTGTTTGCAGAGTGAAGTGCTGCAGCAGCTGCAGGAGGACAGCCTGTGTCTGCAGAAGAAGCAGCTGGCAGCTGCTTGTATGCATGGTGCTTCATCTGGCAGTGTTCATGATGCCAAAACCAGCGGCCCTGTGTTGCGTAGCAGACTGAAACAAGCCGCTTACTGCATTGCCCGCCTCAGCAAAGAGAAGCAGCAGCTCATAGAAATGGGAAACCGCCTGCGATCGCAACTCACCATTGCTGGAGTACAAGGTAGAGTGATTCAGTTCAGTTCACTTTTATTTGTACAGCGTCCAGTCACAGTGGACAGTGGACGTCCTCGTCCTCTGTGTTGTGGAGGATGCTCCTCCTGTAAATGGTGGGTGCAGGATTGTTAGCTCACCAGAAAACCTCTCACTTCTCTTACCTGCTGAATCGACCATCTAGTTTGAGGAGGCCGTGACACATGGCATTCTGATTGTTTCATTTTACTCCAAAAACACACCCATGGTCATGTTGTTGGTGTGGTTGTGTTATTGGTGTGGTTATGTTTGTGGTGATGTTGTTGGTGTGGTTGTGTTGTTGGTGTGGCTGTGTTGTTGGTGTGGTCATATTTGTGGTTGTGTTAGTGTGGTTGTCGTTATGTTGTTGGTGTGGGTGTGTTTGGGGCCATGTTGTTGTGGTTGTGTCGCTCGTGTGGATGTTTGTCCTTATGTTGTTGGTGTGGGCGTGTTTGTGGTCGTGTTGTTAGTGTGGTCGTGCTGTTGGTGTGGTTGTGTTGGTGGTGTGGTTGTGTTTGTGGTCATGTTGTTGGTGTGGTTGTGTTTGTGGCCGTGTTGTTGGTGTGGTTGTGTTGGTGGTGTGGTTGTGTTTGTGGTGTGGTTGTGGACGTGTTGTGGGGTGGTTGTGTTTGTGGCCGTGTTGTTGGTGTGGTTGTGTTAGTGGTGTGGTTGTGGTCATGTTGTTGGTGTGGTTGTGGGGTGGTTGTGTTGTTGGTGTGGTTGTGTTGTTGATGTGGTTGTGTTTGTGGTTATGTTGTTGGTGTGGTCGTGTTTGTGGTTATGTTATTGGTGTGGTCGTGTTGTTGGTGTGGTTGTGTTGTCAGTATGGTCGTGTTGTTAGTGTGGTTGTGTTTGTGGTTGTGTTTGTGGTCATGTTGTTGGTGTGGTCCTGTTGCCGGTGTGTTTGTGGTCGTGGTTTGTTGGTGTGGTCATGTTGGTGTGGTTGTGTTGATGGTGTGACTGTGTTGTTGGTGTGTTTGTGGTTGTATTATTGGTGTGGTTGTATTTGTGGTTGTGTTGTTGGTGTGGCTGTGTTTGTGGTTGTGTTGTTGTGGTTGTGTTGTTCGTGTGGATGTTTGCGGTCGTGTTGTTGTGGTTGTGTTGTTCGTGTGGATGTTTGTCGTCATGTTGGTGTGGTTGTGTTTGTGGTTGTGTTGTTGGTGTCGTGTTGTTGGTGAGGTTGTTTTGTTGATGTGGCTGTGGTTGTGTTGTTGGTGTGGCTGTGTTGTTAGTGTGGTTGTGCTTGTGTTGTTGGTGTGGTTATGCTGTTGATTCGGTTGTGTTGTTGATGTGATTGTGTTGTTGGTGCAGTTGTTTGTGGTCATGTTGTTGGTGTGGTCCTGTTGTCGTGGTTTGTTGGTATGGTCATGTTGATGGTGTGGTTGTGTTGTTGGTGTGGTTGTGTTGTTCATGTGGTCGTGTTGTTCGTGTGGATGTTTGCGGTCGTGTTGGTGTGGTCGTGGTTTGTTGGTGTGGTCATGTTGTTGGTGTGGTTGTGTTGATGGTGTGGCTGTGTTGTTGGTGTGTTTGTGGTTGTGTTGTTGGTGTGGTTGTGTTTGTCGTCATGTTGTTGTGGTTGTGTTGTTCGTGTGGATGTTTGCGGTCATGTTGTTGTGGTTGTGTTGTTCATGTGGATGTTTGTCGTCATGTTGGTGTGGTTGTGTTTGTGGTCATGTTGTTGGTGTAGTCGTGCTGTTGGTGTGGTTGTGTATGTGGTTGTGTTGTTGGTGCGGTCGTGGTTGTGGGGTGGTCGTGTTGTTGGTGTGGTTGTGTTAGTGGTGTGGTTGTGTTTGTGGTCATGTTGTTGGTGTGGTTGTGGGGTGGTTGTGTTGGTGTTGTGGTTGTGTTTGTTAGGTTATTGGTATGGTTGTGTTCGTTGTTTTGTTGTTGGTGTGGTTGTCTTTGTGGTTGTGTTGGTGTGGCTGTGGTTTTTATGTCTTATCCATTGGTGGAAAAGTGGATTGTGTGTTTGTTTCTAGACTAGTTCCTGTTTCAACTCCCCCATACTCCCCCCATCCCGCCCATTCTCCATGTAACAGAGTTGTGTCAGGAAGGGTATCCGGCATAAAACTTGTGCCAAATCAGCATTCAGGTCCACCTGTAATCTGCTGTGGTGACCCCGAGTGAATGGGAGAAGCTGAGTGTTACCTGTTAAAATTACAAAACAAACATGGCACCAAATCTTTGTTGCAATATGAAAAGATGAATCACATAATAAATCAGCAGCTTATCTGGACTGAGTGCACAGGCCCTGAAGCCCGGTGGTGCCGGTGTCACCAGTTGAACGTTCCCCCTTAAAATTCGGTCCGCCCTGCGTTCACTGCGCCTCCGTCATTTCAAAGCATCACAGAGTTTTGCCTTGTTTCTACTTCAAACTGACTTTAGAATGATTTAAGAGGTTTTACTTTGTCATCTGATGGTTTGTAATCGCATTAATCCATTTGATCACTTTGGACAAAGAAACTGAGATCTCAGACGAGCTGCTGTGGTCCCAAGTGACGCATGCGCAGTGAAGGCAGGCGGACCAATTTTTTGGGGTGGACCATTCTGTCTGCAGCACCGGTGCTTATCTCCTTATTCCATAGCATCAAGCGGAAGGAGGCCTACAAGTTCCCCAGACGGGACACCAGTCTGATGCAGGTTTCTTCCTTAGCTCAGGGGCGTCTTGTAAAGGTAAGGCTCGAATCTCACTGACACACGAGTGGTGGAGAGGACGCAGAGATACAGCATTGTGCGACACCAGGCAAAAAGGAGTGGAATCTCACTGAATTGGTCCTCCCGACACGTACGCGCATAGCGGCCAACTGTCCGCTGAATGCCGTCCGGAGTCGCGGCGAAAATTACACCCACAAGTCTCAAGCAGTCCGCACACATACCACACGAGAGACACTGACATGCAGCACAGCACACACGTGACAGTCGAGCAACACTGGCACATCCTTTGTAGCCACAAGGATTTGCACGCAAATGCTGTGCAGCACTCTCATGGATATTCAACGCCACTGGCACGGGTGACATGGTGTCACGTTTGCACACACAATACTCTGAGTGGATGTGGACGTTTTTATGTGAAGGAGGCTGTGAAAATGTCCTTTACTTAAGGCAGAAAACGCACTGAAAATAATTATAAAATAACAAATAATAGAATAGTCTTTATTGTCATTGTCCTGGCGGGGAGCAATGAAATTGAGCTACTGTACACCACAAAAGAAACAAGACATCTTATATACCACAGAAATGTTTAAATATAAAATGTGTGTGGGTGTGTGTGTGTATATATATATATATATATATATATATATATATATATACACACACAGTAGTGTTCAGAATAATAGTAGTGCTATGTGACTAAAAAGATTAATCCAGGTTTTGAGTATATTTCTTATTGTTACATGGGAAACAAGGTACCAGTAGATTCTCACAAATCCAACAAGACCAAGCATTCATGATATGCACACTCTTAAGGCTATGAAATTGGGCTATTAGTAAAAAAAGTAGAAAAGGGGGTGTTCACAATAATAGTCGTGTGGCATTCAGTCAGTGAGTTCGTCAATTTTGTGGAACAAACAGGTGTGAATCAGGTGTCCCCTATTTAAGGATGAAGCCAGCACCTGTTGAACATGCTTTTCTCTTTGAAAGCCTGAGGAAAATGGGACGTTCAAGACATTGTTCAGAAGAACAGCGTAGTTTGATTAAAAAGTTGATTGGAGAGGGAAAACTTATATGCAGGTGCAAAAAATTATAGGCTGCTCATCTACAATGATCTCCAATGCTTTAAAATGGACAAAAAAAAACAGACACGTGGAAAAAAAGGGAAAACAACCATCAAAATGGATAGAAGAATAACTAGAATGGCAAAGGCTCACCCACTGATCAGCTCCAGGATGATCAAAGACAGTCTGGAGTTACCTGTGCTGTGACAGTTAGAAGACGCCTGTGTGAAGCTAATTTATTTGCAAGAATAAATTAGCTTCACACACATGAAACGGGTGGAAAGCCACTAACGGACTTTCAGAATAATGTCCAGGAATGGATGATTTTCAAGTTGCCACGAGACAGCACCTACGCGCATGCGTGATGACATCACAACTCTGTCAAGAAACTTTCTCGTCGCTGTTTGGAGTTGTGTGGAGGTAGGAATAGCCTTTTGAATGCTTGAATAACGATGTCAGTCGCACAAAGGAATCAAATAATAGTGAAACATGTTCATTGTAACCAGAATGTTGGTATTTTGGTCGTTGAACTTTCCCAGCAACGAAGCCCCGCTAATATGGCACGAACGAAGGACACTGCGAGCGAGAGGCTCACTAACCGGAAGTCTCGGTTTCAAGATGGCGGCACAACTTGAAAATTGTCCATTGCTACACATCAGTATTATTGTACCAGCTGGTGACTGTCCTCTCCTCCCACTGGTCGAGCACCGTGATGCATTCGAAGCCCTGTTCCATGTGCGCACGGGCTCTTGTTCCTCAGGGAGCGCTCTGATTTAAAAAAAAAAAAAAATAGTCCTCATTCAACACACAAGTGATTTCCAGCACGCTGTCCACGCGCAGTCGCGCACACATCGTGTGTGTGCCGACCAGGAGCATTAAACTCAATCCACTTCTGTTCAAAAATACACACACACTCATCTTCAAACAGAGCAGGGCCAGCCGGAGGCTGCTGGAATGTTCAGTCACTTCAGAAGCGGTGTTCCTCGACCGCCCCACGAGGGGACAGTGACTGGCTGTGAGGATGCCATTCACAGGCTGTCTCAGCCCAGTGAGATACGAGCCTAAGCAGACACAGGCAGCCAAAGAAGTGTTCAGGGGCAGGCGGGATTCAGGAACAGATTTTCACGTGGAACATGGAGACTGAACACTGGTGGAGCAGGAACCTGCTGCCAGAGTCGGCTTGTTCAGCGAGTCCTGACTTCAGAGAAAACAGGTGAGATGAAAGAACAGTGAGTATCAGGAGGAAGACCAACTGGAGCTCCCCACTCTGCTTTTAGGGCTGATCCACTCTGATTGGTTCATACTACTTTCAGATTACAACATGCACACGCCTCATGGACACGGTGCCATCGCTGCTGCTGACATAACAGGTGACACGCCCCAAATGGATTCGTCCCACTGCATATTTCAGACAGTTAATGACTCAAATATTCATTCATTTTCTATACACGTTTACCCCAATTAAGTGTCATGGGAGGGGCGGCTGGAGCCTGTCGCAGCAGTCAGAGGGCGAGGGGCGGGTTGACCCTGGACAGATGACAGTCTCTCACAGGGCATCTCAGACATACACCTCCCAAAATAAAGGTGAATGTAATTAGTTTCTTCCCCCACTAATAACCGTAATAATAATAATTATAATAATAATAAAGTGTTGGTATTTTCTCAGTTCTTGTACGTTACCTTCACTGATGTTTTATGTTTCCTCACAGTCCCTCAGGATTCTGTGTCTGTGAACGAATGGGTGGAGGCAGAGAGGAACCCCCCGCCCCATCACAGTCCGTGGACTCAGGACCAGCTTCAGGACCTGCTCCTCACCCAGGTCATTTGAATGAAACTGAACATTGACCACACATACATCTCACACTCAGACACGTTCTGCCATACTGAACTGAGTGAGGAAAATTAGAGTGTGTATTAGAAAAACCTTTTCCAGCAGATAGGTGAGTACATACACTTTTTTCTTGCATTAATAGTATGTACATATTAATTTATGTAGTTTAAAGATATTTATTTGAGCTTTCATAATATTCAAAACAGAAGCATGTGGAAAACCACGGTGAGAGGGTGAAGGTAACGTTGCAGATCATAGGTTTATCCTGATCTTGTCAGAAGGAGAAATACTCTATTGATCTCCAGGGGAAATGTTTAAATACACTTACTCCAATGTCGAGAATGTACAAAAAAAAAAAAAAGAAACGGAGACACATAAAATAACTATATAAAAATATATATATTATATTCCAACAATATATGTGGAGTAGAGTATATATGAGAGTAGAGAGCATGTTGAGTCTAGTCTGGAGAGGTGGAGATATGCTCTGAAGAGAAGGGGAATGAACGTTAGTAGGAGCAAGGCTGAGTCCATGTGTGTGAATGAGCCCAGTGGAATAGTACAGTTACAAGGAGTAGAAGTGGTGAAAGTAGATGAGTTTAAATACTTGGGGTCAGCCGTCCAAAGTAATGGAGAGTGTGGTAGAGAGGTGAAGAAGAGAGTGCAGGCAGGGTGGAGTGGGTGGAGAAAGGTGGCAGGAGTGATTTGTGACCAAAGAATATCAGCAAAAGTGAATGGGGAAAGTGTTTACGACAGTAGTGAGACCAAATATGTTGGATGGCTTAGAGACGGTGGCACTAACAAAAGGACAGGAAGTGGAGCTGAAGATGTTGTGATTCTCTTTGGGAGTGACGAGAATGGACAGGATTAGGAATGAACATATCAGAGGGACAGCTCAAGTGAGACAGTTTGGAGACAAAGTCAGAGACTGAGATGGTTTGGACTTGTGCAGAGGAAGGACCCAGGGTATATAGTGAGAAGGATGCTGAGGATGGAGCCACCAGGCAGGAGGAGAAGAGGGAGGACAAACGAGGGGGTATGGATGTGCTGAGGGAGGACATGCAGGTGGTAGGTGTGACAGAGGAAGATACAGAGGACAGGGTGAGATGGAAACGATTGATCTACTGTGGCGCCCCCTAATGGGTGCAGCCGAAAGAAGGTCATTCTACCCTTTGTAACTTGTGTCCGAATAATAGTGAAGAATATGAAATAGTTGCATTTCTGCTCTGGATATTGCCCAGAAAAAAAACAAAGTTAAATCTGAAATGTTGATTGAAAGCTCTGAGTGTTGAGTGAAAGCTGGAATGTACCATTCAACAAGGTGAAGCCGAGCTGAATGAAACATTTCAGCTTTCACCAAATTAAATATTTGTACTATTGGCATAGTATGTTACTATGCTTTTTACCCTTTTAAATTCATTTTATTAGGAAACGGAGCAGGGCGCTGAAGCTTAGGACTAGTGGCCGGCGATCACCTTAGTATTTCTTCTGTTTTTCTTGTTGTGACACATTACAGATTATACTGTATTTGTTGTCTTTCTGATGCCTGATTCTGATTTTCTCCTTGTTTGATGTGCAGCTCTATCCAGAGATGGGAGTGGGTCTGTTTCTGTAACCCTCCCATCCCATTCATGTTGTAAATTGTTTTGTCAGTTGTGTTGGTAGCATGGCCCAAGCAGAGGGTCGCCCCTTTGAGTCTGGTCTGCTTAAGGTTTCGCCTTCAAATCATCAGAGTGAGTTTTTCCCTTACCACTGTCACCTGTGTGCTTGCTCTGGGGGTTGGTAAGGTTAGACCTTACTTGTGTGAAGCCCCTTGAGGCAACTTCGTTGTGATGTGGCACAATATAAATGAAAATAAATTGAAAAATTGAAATAACACACATCATCATATCTATTCACTATTATCACGTGCACAATATCTACGACAACATCATTGCTCTCAAAGTATCTTCATAATTCCATCTTTGATGTAGCTTTAATGGCTATCTAAATAACCAGTACTCCATCAGTTCTTCCAGTTCTTTAAAATTTTGTAGGACAAAATAACTTTTGGTAGAATGTTGACTGCATCAGAGGATTTGATTTTTCAGTCATCCTGGAAGTAAAACTTTGCTTCCATCCTCACTTTCCTGTTCTCTTCTCATGTAGAATTCAAGGTGCACCAAGGACAGTCTTCCACGTAGCTGGTCACATGGGTCAGTGCGTGTGGATGCAGGACTACAGTCGTACGTCAGTCAGTCTGGATCCTGCTGGTCAACTGAGGAATCGCCATCATCACTGAGAGAACTGTGGGAGCTTCTGGACCATGATCTCAGTTGCTCTATTTCCTCAGCAGGTAACCTTGCATAGAAAACTAAGGTGTTGACTGGCCCTCACTGATATTTTCATCCAGCTGATGTATTTATGGCAGTTATTATTGTCAAAGTCATTCGACAAGATTCTGTTGCTCTCTCTGGTTTGTTTGTTTGTATGTTAGCTTGTTTGTTAGTCTTGTCAAAGTCTTTTGACAAGTATCCAATGATAATATCCAGTGACATTTACCACTGATAATTGGGTCAGACTTCACAAGTTTTGGGAAAATAAATGAAAAGCCACCTGGTGGCAACCACCGGAAGTGCAGGCAGAGGGGCTCTGATCTAAAGCGTTTGTCTTTGGTTCGTTACTCCCAGCGTTTTGAAACTTAACACCATCTTTCATTGGTATCACCAACAATCCCCCCCCCAGTCTTATTAGTTATTGCAGCAGTTTCATCGCACCGCTGACAGAAGAACAGCAGAAAGCATCAAGACACTCTGCGGGGCCTCTGAGTCTGTAAAAAGGAGATATTCTTCTAGCTGTTTAATTGTGACGACAACGATTTAACAACTAAAATAATCACATATTGTGTGGTCAAAAAGCACATTTTATCATTTGTATCCAGAGGTCAGAGGTTAAGTACTGTGCATGTGACACAGTTCCAGTTAAGCAGGACTTAGACAGCTGGGCTCAATACAGTTTATCAGAGTTCATGCAGTTCTTAGGAAGAGTTCTTGGAACAGTTCTTTATCATAGCACAGTCACAGACAGGAACAAGTGAGAACGGGATCCCAATGAGATGAGAAGGAACTTAACTGGCGTGTTGCGCTGTAGTGCTTTGCGCCAAGAGCTGAGGAGTTCCAAAGTGACACTGCAGTGCAGGTAGCCAGGACAAGGGATCAGGGCAGCGTGGAAGGCACTCAGGAAGGCGTCTGGAACACCAGGAAAGACAGTTCAGTCTAATACGGGAATTAGAGAGTTGGCCAAGTTACCTGAAGTTTAGCCTCAGGAGCCAGGAGAGGCTGGACACAAATGCTGGACTCAGACTCAGGCGCTAGATGTTCAAAGAGGTTTAGTCGGGTCACAGGCAGGATTCAGTACATGAGCAGGCAGTCAATAATCAGCAACGTAGCAAGTACATCATGCAGGGCACAGTCCAGAAAACAGGCAGGTGGTCAAAAAACACGGCAGGCAATCAGAACTTGGACACAAAACTCGGAAGGAAGGCTGGAAGTGAAAGCAGTAAAGCACAACGATCTGGCATGGAGAGCAGGCACAGCCGGACTAAAATAGAGGGAGTGATTAAGACAAATCAAACACAGGTGTGGGGGGCGAGCAGGGAAGGGCGTGGCAAACAGAAGGAACAGACACACCCCTAACCATGACAGCAGGAAGCTCCGACGTCTTAAGCGCATGGGAGCGGCAGGTAGACGTGGTCAAGGTCACAGAGAGACTGTCAAGCTTGATCCTCCTGGAAATGGTCTGGGTCTTGGATTGTGGAAGAGTCTATGAAGAACCAGGCTGTGGGATCTCAAGCAATCTCAAGGAACATGCAATGCAAACTGCAACGCAAGTATCTGGTAACTACTGAACAGAAAGTCAGGGTTTAAATAGTCTATCAATCATCAGTCACATATCTGATCCAGGTGACAGTTAAAACCAGAATCCAGGGGAAATCCTGACACTTGCTGCCCTGACGCGGACTGAGCAGACAGGTCAGAGCAGTTCTGTGTCAACAGTACGCTGTTCATCACAGCACAATGTGGAGCTCTTAAAAAGCTGCGTAAAAAACAGCGTTTAGATGCACAGAACGCGTGTCAAATATGCGCTTCTGTGCACATTACATAAAAACAGTGTTTGTGTAGTATGATAATTATCCTTCTTTAATTTCAGCCACTGAATTTGAAGTCAGTGTAACACGAACTTTTCATTTGTTTGTTTGTTAGTATTTTAGTGTTTGTTAGTATTTTAGAATAGTTTATGAGTATTTTCATCTGATTGACTTGAAATTGGTGAAGCGTGTAAATTGGCTGTCTATTAGTCTGATGTATTTTAGAACTTTAAAATGGGAGCGATGCTAACGTGTTAGCGTGTCTATGGCATTTTCAGTGTTAAAGTTAGCATTAAGCTGTCGCCTGTCAGCATGTTTGTGTGCATTTGTGTTGAGTATAATAATTGACTCAGCGTTTGTTGACATAAAAGAGTCAAATGCATGACAAATTGTAATTTTTTTTTCATTTATTTTTATTTCTATATTGTAGTTTCACAGTGAACATCATAAACTTACCTGGTGACTCCTGGATGTTTATTGTTGAACTGTATTGTTGAACTGTTTATTTGAAGGTTTATTTTGAACATAACAAAAGAAATAAGTGCAGAGTGATTTTTGATCCAGAACATGTTTAAAAAAAACACTGAAATGCTTCTTGATGATTTGGTTTGTTTTTATTTGATGGGTGCTTTCCAGCTGATTTTTCTCATCTATTGTTATTG
This sequence comes from Thalassophryne amazonica, assembly GCF_902500255.1. Classification (NCBI taxonomy): domain Eukaryota; kingdom Metazoa; phylum Chordata; class Actinopteri; order Batrachoidiformes; family Batrachoididae; genus Thalassophryne; species Thalassophryne amazonica. Next base: position 8,246,212 of record NC_047120.1, read on the forward strand.
CCCCAAGAAATTTATATTCATTAACCCTTTCAATCTGCACCCCATCTATCTGTATTTGTACTTGCTCATTTGTTCTGCAGTTCCCAAATAGCATTAGTTTTGTTTTATTTAAGTTTAATGACAGTTTGTTTCGGTCAATCCATATTTTCAATATGTTTATTTCTTCAGTGATGTCCAGAACTATGCAGAGATAGAAAACGTCTGCATTCTTTTAAGGGGAAAATATTACAACCCCAATTCCAGTGAAATTGGGACCTTGTGTAAAATGTAAATAAGAACAGAATACAATGATTTGCAAATCCTCTTCAACCTATATTTAATTGAATACACCACAAAGACAAGATATTTAATGTACAGACTGAAAAACTTTATTGTTTTTGTGCAAAATTTGGTCATTTTGAAATGGATGACTGCAACACATTTAAAAAAAGGTGGGATGGGGCAACAAAAGACTGGGAAAGTTGATGAATGCTCAAAGAACATCTAATTGGAAACACGTGAGTGTCATAATTGGATATAAAAGGAGCATCCCCAAAAGGCTCAGCCGTTCACAAACAAAGATGGGACAAGGATCACCAGTTGTGAACAACTGCATGAAAAAAATCATCCAACAGTTTTAAAAACAATGTTTCTCAATGTTCAATTGCAAGGAATTTAGGGATTCCATCATCTACAGTCCATAAAATAATCAGAAGATTCAGAGAATCTGGAGAACTTTCTACACGTAAGCGGCAAGGCCGAAAACCAACATTGAATGCCCGTGACCTTCGACCCCTCAGGCGGCACTGCATTAAAAACCGACAACATTGTGTAAAGGAGCTTACCGCGTGGGCTCAGGAACACTTCAGAAAACCATTGTCAGTTAACACAGTTCGTCTCTACATCTACAAGTGCAAGTTAAAACTCTACCATGCAAAGCGTAAGCCATACATCAACAACATCCAGAAACGCCGCCGCCTTCTCTGGACCCGAGCTCATTTGAAATGGACAGACGCAAAGTGTAAAAGTGTGTTGTGGTCTGATGAGTCCACATTTCAAATTGTTTTTGGAAATCATGGCTGTCGTGTCCTCTGAACAAAAGAGGAAAAAGATCATCGGGATTGTTACCAGCACAAAATTCAAAAGCCAGCATCTGTGATGGTATGGGGTGTGTTAGTGCCCATGGCATGGACACCTTACACATCTGTGATGGCACCAACAATTCTGAAAGGTACATCCAGGTTTTGGAGCAACACATGCTGCCATCCAAGCAATGTCTTTTTCAGGGACGTCCCTGCTTATTTCAACAAGACAATGTCAAGCCACATTCTGCACGTGTTACAACAGCGTGGCTTTGTAGTAAAAGTGTGTGGGTACTAGACTGGCCTGCCTGCAGTCCAGACCTGTCGCCCATTGAAAATGTGTGGTGCATTATGAAGCGCAAAATATGACAACGGAGACACTGGACTGTTGAATAACTGAAGTCGTACATCAAGCAAGAATGGGAAAGAATTCCACCTACAAAGCTTCAACAATTAGTGTCCTCAGTTCCCAAATGCTTATTGAGTGTTGTTAGAAGGAAAGGTGATGTAACACAGTGGTAAACATACCACTGTCCCAGCTTTTTTTAAATGTGTTGCAGGCATCCATTTCAAAATACAAAAACAATAAAGTTTATCAGATCTGCTGCAATCCAAAACTTGATTCCAAACTTGTCAGGCTTGGATGCAATGTACTCCTCCCCCGCCCCTCAACTTGAAAGAGGCTATTTCTCAGGTGTCGTGTGTGTGTGTGTGCGCGCACGCGTGCGTGTGTTGGGGGGGGGGGGGGGGGGTGCCGGCAGGTACTCAGCTCATTGAATATATTGCACCAAATGCCTCAAGGCGCTTCACACAAGCAAAGTTTAACCTTACCAACCCCCAGAGCAAGCACACAGGCACAGTGGTAAGGAAAAACTCCCTCTGAGGAAGAAACCTTAAGCAGACCAGACTCAAGGGGGTGACCCTCTGCTTGGGTCACAGAGATGCTCTGATGCACAGTGCTTGTGATAATGGTGTCACGTCCATAATGAGTGTGGTATTACAGATCCATTGTCAGTCCACTTCATGTTAGAAGATGTATCTGGTATATCGTGTTATCATGGCTGTTCCACCCCGTCAAGACAGCCCCACTGTGCATCAGCGTGTCACAGACGTGCTGATGTGCAGCGCACATGAACATGGTGTCACAGCTGTAATAAACATATCATGACCGATACATTTTCCAAACCATTAGAAGGACTGATGATGCAACCGTTTACCAATCAATCAATCAACTTTTTTTTTATATAGCGCCAAATCACAACAAACAGTTGCCCCAAGGCGCTCCACATTGTAAGGCAAGGCCATACAACAATTATGAAAAACCCCAACGGTCAAAGTACATTCTAGTACCAAGGTACTAGAATGTAAATAAAGTAAGTAATCACCTTTGGAACGGCTCCAGATGCGCTTCCCACCACTCGCCGGCCACCTGTCACACCGCAGCCATTAGCTGTCATGTTATCTGTGTGACATGGATGCGAAGTGGGATGGTGAAATCCGCCATGATCGCAAATGCACCGTCCACTATGAAATAATTATTCCATGTGATGCTGCGGTTTTCCTGCGTTGGCCCTGTCATCTGACTGCTTCGATGCGTGTGGCTGGATCATCTGTTCCCCTCGGCTCTCGTGCATTGGCTCATATCATCTGGTCCAGTGTGCGTGCATGAGGCGTACAACTGTCCGCTAAACAGCTGATCACCTGGAGAGGAGGAGAGAGAGAGAGTGTGCGATGGATTTAGTCCTGTCTCACATATATGGATCTGAACACTGATATATTCCTCAAAATTCATATTGTGTCGCCAGCTGTTATACGGCCCGATGGCATCTGTAATGATGTTGTGGTGATGACCGTTGTACCCTGTAGCTGCTCCACAACATGTTGTGGAGGTGAACCATTCTGGCTGGATGTGTCGTGGCCCGCTTCTAATTCACCCCCCCCCCCCCCCCCCCCCACGGTGATCAGATTGTATCGCATGCTGTTTTAATGCTGTGAGAATATTGAGAACATAGTCAAATTGCAGTTAGTGTCCACCTCAACCGCCGTATGATATTTTTCCACCTCAAACGCACCTCGACAGTAGACATTCGGGCTGGATGCGCAACTGTGCCTGACTGTTTAGACTGCTCTCAGAATGCTGTCCGACATTTTCAACTGCACCTCGACACTTCCCAAATGGCATTTGGGCTCGTTCAGCCTCTGGTGTGACTTGGTGTGTGGGGGGGTATTACTCGTACTGCATTCTGACAGCATTTTGGTAGTCGTACTGTGTTCCACCTACATTCGAACTGTGTTCGGGTGCTGTTACGCACGGCATGTGCAGGGATCATTCGAGTCAGGTCGGGGCACCCTCTGAGTATTTGGACGGCATTCTAACGCATTTCTTAGTCCCTCCCAGATGTGGCACAAATTGTGTTTTTATCCCATTCGGCCTGATTCGGCTTCATTCGTCCTAAGTGACAGGACCCTAACAGTGTTTTTGTCCCTTTCTGCAGAGGAAATCTGAAGAAAAACCTTAGTTATATCAGCAGTAAAAGCTACCTCAATGGTAACTCAACTTGGTGGCGTCCATTTTCAAATGTTGTAGTCTGTTCAAAACCTCGTAGGACGTCTGGGTCCTCTGGGCTCTCTGCCTGTTTGTTTACTGTGACCAGGGCATCCACCTTCCAGAACACATGTAACTGCTTTATTCTTGTAAAGACAAGAGAAAAGTCAGTCATGTTTTATGTCACTTCTACCTGTGTATGAATGACTGTTTTTGGGCTGGTCACCAATGCTGCATCCAGTTATATAGTCGGCAAAAACCCGTACATTCAGTTCTCAAAGGTACAGTAGAGGCTGAGTCCCACATGCTGTTTCCACTGAGAGTCACGGCTGTTTGTGCTCGTCAGCGTTGCACATGTTCGGCACCACAGCACGATGACGTAGTGTAACCGTTTCCTTTCCTCGCTGCCTTATACCTTCCCCATCTATTAGTCAGGTATCCCTTTTACTGCTGGGTGCGCAGCAGGAAGGCAACGGGTGCCATCACACAGTCCCTGCTGTGTCCAAAGACCCAATATGCTTTTAGTAGTTGGCATAAGGCACCTGGATGATCTACAGTAGTAACTCCATAGTATCCCATGATGCAGCTGGAGCCTGGTAGCCATAGAAGAACTTCCCAGGAAAATCAAGGAAGAATGTGGACATACATGAAAATGGTAGCACCATCAGACGGACCATGGTATTGTACAAATACATATCAGGAACTGTTTAAATAAGTTTGCTCCTGCAAAATGGACATTTTTGGGGCATACATGGACATTTTTGTGTGCAGCACATCTGGGTCAGAGGACAGGTAAATTTGTGGCGATGCAGTGCCTCTGAATTATGTCCATATTACTCTTGAGTTTATTTCTATTGCATACCACAGTAGTGGTTGGTTAGTACTTAAGGTGCCCTGACACTTGCACAACTTTGATCTGTGCACTTCCATCCACTTTGTCGTGACGATCCCACCCACTATGTTCCCAGCTGGATGCCGCGCTTTCTCAGAGCTGGCTGTTGAAAATGCCACTAATTGCTTCCAGAATCACAGAGGACCACTCCAGCAGCAGCTTTTTTCATTTCTCTCATGCGCTTAATGAGGTGGAGAATGCATTTGGAATCATCTAAAAGCTAATTATTTGTAATGTTTATATTGTAATAGCTTGGTAAAACAGTTGCATGTTCATCCCTTCTTGTGTGCAGCTGTAAAAGTATGTTTATGATAGATTTAACATCTCATTATAATCATTCAGATGAGCTGCGCTCTGATGTGGTGCACTGACGCAATCACTCCCACTCACACACAGTGTTTTTTAATTGTTTGCACAAGCTTCATGTGAAGTTCATGTAATTAATGCGTGATGGAGATTTTGAACATTTCAAAATTTTCTTTCTGCACATGCACGAAGCTGCGCACAGTTTACAGTGGTTTACAACAAGTTTGAGACGAGTTTACTCTCATGCACGGCAGAATGCATGCAAGTGCGCGGATCAAAGTTGTGCAAATGTCAGGGCACCTTTACTTATTGACACAGACTAACTGTATTTTCCACTGAACAGCGACTCATCAGTGTTAAATTATCACAGTCACCACCTGCACTCTAGACACACATTTCGTTGGAAAACTCTGAGGATAATCTACTTTACTACGCATTTATTACAGTAGCTACAGTGAAACTGAAATGGTATAAAGTATGAAATACATTCGTTTCATAAGTATTTGGACACAGTTGTTTTTAATGTTGCCTCTGTATACCATCCATCCATTTTCTAAGGCCACTGACTCCAGTTAAGGGTCACGGGGGGGGGGGGGGGGGCTAGCCTAACAGTCACTGGGTGAGATACAGGGTACACCGTGGTCAGCTCGGCAGATTATTGCAGTGCGCTGTAAAACAGGAGAGTTGGGCATGTGATGCTGTAAACAGTTGCTAGAGTGGGCCTGTGGGTAGGAAGACGTTAGGATCAGGCAGTGATCAGTGTCGGAGGTTAAGATCTAATTTTAAGCCCTGTGCTAATTTACAGGAAAACTGCAAATTTCATGGAAATTAATTCATGTACTTTATTGTTTGTAAACTTGACTGTTTAAATGTCCATGGACCATTTTTCTGACAACATTTGAAATGTGGGTGTGGCCTCTCTGTGCTCTCTGAGCACTTTTGATCTTGTTGCTTTGATTCTGGTATGAATATTTTACACTCCACAGCAAAACAATATTATCTCACAGATTTTACATGGTTATACACAGCACACTGATTATTACAAAGATCATTATTAATTCAGTGTGCGTTTGCTTGATTCTCTCGTGATACCTCCGTTGGTTTGTGCCGACAGAGTCAGTCACATTAAATCACTGATTTTTACATCAAAGAATAACAAATAATTACAAAAATTCACCACCAACTGACTGTCTGTCATCTGTAACAGCTACAAATAACGATACGTCTCTGTTGTTGGTCTCTAAAGGTGAAGGTGAGCTGAGCAGGGACGACATGACTTGTGGGATTTCAGCCGACCCTCAGGTCCAGCGAAGAACGAGACCCTCTAAAGCCCCCCCGAGGTCAACCAAGAAGACCAAAGTCTCCGGCAGAGCGCTTAAGATCAGAAACTACAACATGAAAGACTAGGACACACACAGAGGAGGCAAAGGACAAGTACACACGTGGCCTCAGGTTCCCAACACCTGATTCTCAGACTGGAACCAGGTCAGAATTACGGCAGATGCCAACCAGGTCAGAATCTTGGACTGAGGACTGAGATCATGTGTCATTATGGTGGAAACAGACCACTCTTCATCCACAGATGACACGTTTTATGTTTTTGTAATTTTGTCCATGAACACTGAGCCCCAAAGTTTCACCACATGACCCTTTTGGACGGGTTTGACTTTGGCCTTGCTGAGACCTTTGACCTCTGCTTAAAGTTGAGTCGTTTTATGTTGAGTGCACAGTACTATATTTGGTACGCCTTCGACAGTGACATTTGTCTTTGGTGTCACAATGTTACAAACCGAGTGTGTTTGTTCTGTCAATAAGAATCTTAACAGGTTCTGTTTGCTAACGTGCGCTGCCCAACTTTAAACAGAACCTTTCCACAGTGTAAGGTGGGCTTGAAGCTCTCAGTAATAAGCAGCACACGCAGGTCCCCGCCTTAAATTTGCACTGAAGCAGCATGTCATCACGAGGTCGGCACTATTGCAGGCGTCATGTGTTGGTCTTAAAATGAGGCGTTGGTGCGCTTCTATCATCAGGAACCACAGACCACCAAACACCAGCTCAACAAAAGTTCAGCGAGTAGGATTTGTCTTATTTACAGAGGCGGAGTCATGACGGCTGGACACATACTAAGGAGGCATGCAGTAGTGACGCAGATGAGTGTAACGTTCATTCACATGGCGATTTGGATTTGATCTGTATATTTTTTTCAAAAGTGCTAGTCAAGAGAAATTTCAGGTTGGCAGCCATATTTCAAAATGCCCTTGAGATGTTGTACGGTGGATCATCAAAATGTGGACCCCATTTGATCTGTTAGTGTGAGACCACAACTTGTTTATTCAGAGAGATCAGTTTATTTGAGCACACGTGAGGATGTGTTCAAACCCCGAGGTGTGCCAAAGAAGCAGATCGTGGTCCACCTGAAAACACTGAACTCCATCCAGTCCTGACGAGACCGTAGTCTGGTTCATGTGACCAGCCAAACCAAGTCGGCAGACCAGATATCCACCCCCCCGTGTGTGTGTGTTTGTGTGTGTGTGTGTTTGTCTTGGCTGTTGTACGGTTTAGTTTTTTTGTTGCCCTGCACAGTGACTCGACTCATAGTGTGGCACACACACGGGCCTCATTTAAATTTAAACAATGCACAACTTGTTAAAAATAAAGCGACGTTTGACACAGTCACCCTGCACACGCGCACTGACATGCTGCTGAGGATTGCTTGGTGTTGTTATGGAAGAATTCCCACTTTCCATTCAGGGACGTTGCTTTCATGTTTGCCAGTTCTTCACCTGTCTCCACCTGTTTTGCAGGAATTTCCATGCAAATTCCTGCAAAACAGGCTGATCTTGAAGTCCTCTCAGATTAAGAATAAGAATAATAAAGAACTTTATTCATCCTGAAGGAAATTGTTTTGCCAGAGTGCCGAAGCAGTAAACATTGCTTTTTTTTTTTTTTACACTGACAACGAGTACAACATGTTTATGCAAAATGACTGAAAGACACTTAAACCTTGAAAAGCAAGTAGACTGGAGTGTGAGTGAATACTGACTGAAGCAGCAGGACTGTGGTCCGGTTTCTGAGCAGTTCAGTAGTGGCTGCAGTTTTGCAACAGAAGTTTGTGTTTTCCCACAAGATGCTGCACCCACCATCCAGCAACTGATAGACCCTGAGCTGTTACAAAATCATGAATCGTGCTTCAGGTCTCACACACAGTTTCAGTTTCGTCATGTCATTGAACCTTGGACTTCCATGTAAGAGCATGGCAGCTGTAATTGCAAATAAACCACCTATCAAAATCTGGAAACTCCAGGAACTTCTGGAACAGGTTATGGTTCAAGGGGTTGACCCACTTTGCTTTAAATTCTTTTGGCTTGTCCTGTTTTGCTCTGGGTCACCCTGACGAACACTGTATAGTCTCACATGCTGATTTGGCAGATGTTTTACACCGCTCCACTCCAGATGAACATGAAGAATGATTTTCCTGATCACATTTCATTTATAGATCACAGCTGCTAAATTGATAACCTGGCAAAGTTTGATTCTTTTGTCAACTTGTATACGGCTCAGAAATTATTCCTGGACATTTTCTTGCCCACATTCTATCCAGCCACTCAAACCAGTACGCAGGTACATCTGAGTGGGCTTGATGGACATGAAGCAGATGAAACGCGAAAGTCTGGGGGCAAATTAATGCTTTGTATCATTTGTCTGTCTTTATAAGAATTTAATTGTGCTTAAGCCCCCATCACACATAGCAAGAATGTGCAGGAACCAGCCCGACATGGCAAATATTGTCATACGTCCTAAGCACTCGGAAGGAAAAGAGGCATGGTCAGCAGTGTCAGAACGCATCCGGATTATCTCATCCACACCTGCACGATGGCAAAGTGGATTTGCACTGATTCGTCATTCTGACGCCATTCTGCGTGATTCTGCCTATGTGTGACAGGGTTATTACTTACATTATGATTAAACCTGGGACTGTCCTGACTCAGATTAATCAAATCATATTGGAATCAGCCCAATAAGAGATTTTGTGATTGATTAGTTCATTTCATGTGCATGGTCAGTGGCACAAGCAGGCAATCAGTGCAGTTATCGAGTTCACCGCCGAGCCGCCGTCCACATTTTAAAAGCACATTAACACTCAAGTTTTTGTTTAAATACACAAAGATGCATTTCATTCAGAGATCATCAACAATCTGTATGATTCTGTTTCTTAGTGTGGTGCTGACACAACCAAACATGTTTACACTTTTCTTTGACTCAAACATGCACCATCTGTGTCTGATGCATGTGCATGTGATAGACCATTCTTACTGATCAGTCAGGTCGTGCTGTCCACACAAATAAGTTTTGCTTCTTGCCTGTGTTCCTGCTGCACACAAAGACTGTACAGGTGTGTAGCCAGAGGGGTGTGGGTTGTCCACACCCCTTTTGGATTATACATTGCATCAGAAAGTATTCACTTCACTTTTTCCACATTTTGTTACGTTACACCCTTTTCCCAAAATGAAGTAAAAAAAAATTTTTCTCAAAATTCTACTCACAACACCCCATAATGACATTATGTATATATATTTTTATTTTTCAAATAAAAACTAAGAAATCACATGTACATAAGTATTCACAGTCTTTGATCAATACTTTGTTGATGCACAGCAATTACAGCCTCAAGTCTTCTTAAATGTGATGCCACAAGCTTGATGCACCTATCTTTGGGCAGCTTTGTCCATTCCTCTTTGCAGCACCTCTCAAGCTCTATCAGGTTGGATGGGGAGCATCAGTGCACAGCCATTTTCAGATCTCTCCAGAGATGTTCAGTCGGATTCTGGTCTGGGCTCTGTCTGGCTGGGCCACTCAAGGACATTCACAGAGTTGTCCTGAAGCCACTCCTTTGATATCTTGGCTGTGTGTTTAGGGTCATTGTACTGCTGAAAGATGAACCGTCACCCCAGTCTGAGAGTGCTGTGCAGCAGGTTTTCATCCAGGATGTCTCTGTAATTGCTGCTTTCACCTTTCCCTCAATCCTGACTAGTCTCCCAGTTCCTGCTGCTGAAAAACACCCCCACAGCATGATGCTGCCACCTCCATGCTTCACTGTAGGTTATGGTGCCTGGTTTCCTCCAAACATGACACCTGGCATTTTCACTGCTATGCTGATGAGTTACATATGCCAATAACTGCTGGTAATCTCATTCACATAAAATCCTTAGAAGATTGCCTTGCATCAATGAGAAGTTGGATGTCTAGAAGCTTCCTACTTTTAAACTCTGATAAGACTGAAATGATGGTTCTTGGTCCAGTGAGACGCCAGCATCAATTTGACCAGTTAATGCTTAGCCTAGGCTCATGTGTCATACATCACGTTGACAAAGTGAGGAACCTTGGGGTAATTTTTGATCCTATATTGTCCTTTGACCTCCACATTAGGAATATTACGAGAACTGCTTTCTTCCACCTGCGAAATATAGCGACTATTCGTCCCATCCTGTCTATGGCTGATGCTGAGACCCTGATCCATGTGTTTATCTCTTCTAGATTGGACTACTGCAATGTTCTCTTTTCTGGTTTACTGCAGTCCAGCATTATGGCTCTCCAGTTTGTTCAAAATGCTGCAGCCAGACTTTTGACACGAAGCAGAAAGCTCGACCACAATTACACCCATTTTGGCATCCCTTCACTGGCTTCCTGTCCCAGTGAGATCAGATTTTAAGGTTCTGCTACTAGTCTATAAAATTGTTCATGGAGTGGCACCTCCCTACGTAGCTGACCTAATTAAATCTTACGTGCTGGCCCGGGCTTTGCGTTCTCAGGGTGCAGAACTACTTTGTGTCCCTAAGGTGAATAAGAAGTCTGCGGGTCATAGAGCTTTCTCTTATCGTGTCCCTGTTTTGTGGAATGATCTCCCCGCATCAATAAAATTCTGTGGAGACTTTCAAGTCCAGACTTAAGACGCACTTATTTTCCCTTTCGTATGGCTCTTTTAATTCATTTTATTAGGAAATGGGGTGTGCCACGGCCTCAACTTTACCTAAATTCTGGGTCTTTTAGTGAAGCTTAGGGCTAGTGGCCAGTGATCACCTTAGTATTTCCTGTTTTTCTTGTTGTTTAATGCTGGCGAATTATAATGTATTTTACTGAGGAATAGCTTCCGTCTGGCCACTCTACCATACAGGCCTGATTGGTAGATTGCTGCAGAGATGGTTGTCCTTCTAGAAGGTTCTCCTCTCTGCACAGAGGAATGCTGGAGCTCTGACGGAGTGACCATTGGGTTCTTGGTCACCTGCCTGACTAAGGCCCTTCTCCCCCAAACACAGGTCCTGGTTGATCTGAACATCTTCCTTTTATGGATGATTTGTTTTTTATATTTATTTATTTAACCAGATTAAAAAAAAACAAAACATTGAGATTGAGACCTCTTTTACAAGGGCAAACTGGCCAAGAAAGGCAGCAGCACACCTCATGCCGCTTACAATCGAGCAAAAAAGGAAGCTGATGGAATTGTACTTTCAGAGCATATCGATGGTGCAAAACCCAACGACAATATCAAAGCCACTTTGCAGTTAGAAAAGCTCCACACAGAAAGACAATATGGAGGGTTGTATAGAAGTTTCAAACTGATAGAACTGTTCAGTGTTAATAAAGGGAGAGCTGGCCGAATCAGAGAAGCCGTGCACATATTGAACACATCTTGTGAACGCCAAAACTCTTACGAACTGAAGTGAAATTAGAAATGAAGACGAGAGATAAAATTCCCTGAGATATGCTTCAAGATGACATATGACAGATATCAGGATCCAAAACTATATATATTTTCTATGGCTTTATTTTTGTGGCACTTTTTTGAGACACCCTGTACATCCCGAGTGCCACTTACTAACACAAATCACTTCAAGTCCAGGCCTGTGACGAGTTTTGACCAATCGGTCACAGACGGGTCTCTCCCAGGCCCGGCCCGGCCTATGGGCAGTATAGGCAGTTGCTAAGGGTAGGGAGGATAAACTTTGACTATTCTTATACTAAATACAGTTAATACTTTTTATTCTGCCCTCCCTGAACATAAGAGTTTAGTTCAGCAGTTAGGTAAACAGTTCTCCAAATGAGAGATGGTGGCTTCCGGGTTCAGCCTGTTTATTTCTTGCCTCAAAAATGAAGGTACTCTAAAACTAAAATACACAAAAAGAAAATTGATTAAAATAAAATATTTCAGTTGCACAAGTGTATTCAATCATATGACAGGAGAGGAAGGAGTGAAAACATACAACTGACGAATCACAGCCCTTGCAGTCTCCATTGTTTAGCAGGTACACATCAGGATACGGAGAGGGTTCACAGCCATGCAAAGAGCTCTGATCTAAAGCGGTTTGGTTCATCACACCCAGGGACATGTGTGAAACATAACACGATATTACAGTGAGGGCAGCAAGCAGCATTTTGTTAATAATCACCAGCCTTGAATTACGTCCTGCCTCATTTAGGGTCCCGGGGTCTGAGCACAGTTTGGAAAAACAACCACCCTGTTGGGAAAGGTGTAGTGACACGGACCCACAACAGAGGACGCAAATGAATGGACAATAGATGAGCCAAATGTGACACGTGCACAACGAAATACAGACAAATGCAGAATTAGATTAGAGTCAAATGTACAAAGGTGACGTGTGGGCAGGTTCGAGGATAGGAGACGTCTGTCCAGAGAAGAGCTGGATCCACACGTTTCCACTGCCACCGAACCTGGAGGATACTGGAGCCGCCAAGTCCTGAGTCCCCAGGTGGCCACTGTCCTCCGGCTGTTGGATCTGGTACTGCTGGCAGGAAACAAAGACAGAAAGCAAGGTGAGTGTGGTGACACTCGGCAACTCCTCGCACACAGTTCAGGAATTGCAGGTGGGTATTACACCTCCACCTCCGCAAATACGAACACAGTCGTTCACAGGGACCTGAAACAAACACTTGTCTTCACGGTCGGGAAGGGTGTATAACTAGATCGATAAGCCCGTCCAAATCCCGCGGCTCATCCTTAGCCACCAGTTGCTCCTTCAGGACTGACGACAGTCCGTTATACGAAGGCGGCGCAGAGTGCAACAGTATTCCAGCCGGACCTCGCAGCCGCGATGCGGAAGTCCGACTGCATACTTCGCTGCACTCCGACGCCCCTGTCTCATAGACAGCAGCACTGTTGAAGCGGTCCTCCGCCTCTGTTTGGGTGATCAAAAACCTGTCTGAACTCCTTACAAACCCAGAATATGTTGTTAGGAGCCGTGAATTCTGCTCCCAGAGCGCCGTGCCCAGGCGCAATGCCTCACCTCAAAGCAAAATAATCACATAAGCCACCCGGCTGGATTCTGACGCGTACATGAAGGGACGCTGTGCAAAGACGAGCGAACACTGCATTAAGAAGTCAGCGCACATCTCCACACAGCCTCCGTACGGTTCCGGGGGACTTATGAATGTTTCAGGGGACGGTGGGGGGGTTCGTTGAACGACCAGTGGAATGTCTGTATTTGGCACCAGGACAGCATTTGGCACAAGGACAGTAGGAGGAGGAGCTGCAGCCACGCCCTGTGCGCGCGCTTCCACCTGAGCGGTGAGAGCCTCCATCCTACGATTGAGTATGACGTTCTGCTCGGTCATTAAATTTAACCGAGCAGTGAAGGCAGTGAGGATTTGCTGCAACTCACCTACCACATCTCCTGCTGGCACTCGTGCACCCTGCTCTTCCATTGGTTGTTCACTCGATGGTTGACACCCCTCGGAATCCATGACGAATGGCCGAGATATCCTGTTGGGAAAGTGTAGTGACAAGGAACCCACAACAGAGGGCGCAAATGAACGGACAATAGATGAGCCAAAATACAACACTTTACTGTTGTGAAACGTGCACAACGAAATACAGACAAATGCAGAATTTAGATTAGAGTCAAATGTACAAAGGTGACGTGTGGGCAGGCTCGAGGATAGGAGACGTCCGTCCAGAGAAGAGCCGGATCCCACACGATTTCCACGGCCACCGAACCCGGAGGATACTGGAGCCGCCAAATCCTGAGTCCCCAGGTGGCCACCGTCTCCGGCTGTCGGATCTGGTACTGCTGGCAGGAAACAAAGACAGAAAGCGAGGTGAGTGTGGTGTCACTCAGCAACTCCTCGCACACAGTTCAGGAATTGCAGGTGGGAATTACACCTCCACCTCCGCAAATACGAACACAGTCTTTCACAGGACCTGAAACAAACACTTGTCTTCACGGTGTTGTGTGGGCCGCCAGAAGAGGAGGTACTGCTGGCCCACCACCAGAGGGCGCCCTGCCTGAAGTGCGGGCTTCAGGCACGAGAGGGCGCAGTCGCCTCACAGGAGCAGCCAGGGTGACAGCTGTCACGCATCACCTGCAACAGCTGTTACCCATCATCTGATCAGCAGGGGAATATCAGCAGGACGACGCCTCCACCTCTTTGCCGAGATATCGTTCTACCTGGAAGGTAACGTACCTCAGCTAACTGTTCGACAGTATTCATTATAACTTTGTGCGTTTTTTCGTGGACTACTTTTCCAACGAGAGGTGGAGGTAGCTTTCCTGTCATACGGATTCCTGGGTGCAAACGCGCCCTCATTTAATTGCTTTTTGTTCCTCGCCAGCAGTACCAGGTCCGACACGCGGAGGCAGTGGCCACCTGGGAGTTCGGGACTTGGCGGCTCCAGTATTCCCGGGGTCTTGTGGCGGAGGAAATCGTGTGGTTCCGGTTCTGCTTTGGACAGGCGTCTCCTATCTTCGAGCCTGCCCACACGACACCTTTGTAAATTGACTTTTGTCTATTGTTGTACTCTGTTGTATTTGTTGTGCACATTCACAACAGTAAAGTGTTGTTATTTGACCTACTCCATTGTCCGTTCATTTGCGCCCCCTGTTGTGGGTCCGTGTACCTACACTTTCCCAACACACGGGTCGGGAAGGGTGCGGTTCGTCACCCTGTTGTCCACGACCACCTCAGCCTCCAGCTGGCACAAGCAGTCAGGAACTCCTGTAGTAATCAGATAAACAGTTAAGTGCGATACGGCACAGAATATGGCTGAGGAAGTTACCTCCGAAGGTAGGCGATATCTCGGCAGCGGGGTGGAGATGATGTCCGGCTTTTATGAGGTGGTTGAAGATGTGGTGATAGGTGACAGCTGTCATGAGTTGATGAGTGACAGCTGTCACTCCCGGCCATTCCCGTGAGGCGGCTGCGCCCTCTCGTGCCTGAAGCCTGCACTTCAGGTGGGGCGCCCGCTGGTGGTGGGCCAGCAGTACCTCCTCTTCAGCGGCCCACACAACACGCCCAGGCTTTTAATCACAGAAATACGGCGCCCTCCTTCCTTGAATCGGCGAGTGTCAGTGCTGAAATTAATTTCATACCTCTGTTACTGGGCTCATCCAGACTGATCTGTCCGGTACTTGCGAGGGTTTTAATGGAAATACATTAGGATGAGAGGTTTTGTCCGATGTGGAGCGGAAAAATCTGTTATATACGTGTTTAAAGTACATGGGAAACCATACAAAACATTGGGACTTTTGCTTTTGTCCGGTGAGTGTGAATATCTGATTTTTCAGTGGTGGCTTAGGCGAGTTTTACTGTATACATTAATCAGATTTATTTCATTATTTTACATTTGCGAATGTTTCAGCATTTTAAAGAGCTAATTTCTTGGAAAGAGAGTCTATGCTTTTTTCCTAGATCTACTGTTTCTCCTTTCTCCACTTCAAATGAAATCCAATTTATGAACTGAAATCATGTAAACCAGGTTTTTCTGATTATTGGATTACTGAAGTACATGGAAATGTGAGAGATCTGATTATTACAGTTATCTGATTATTGTGGTTATGTAAACATTCACATCCTTTATTATTTGTCCCAGTGCTTTTGTCACACCGGCACCAGTTTGTGATCTGGTTGTAAAAAAAAAAAAGAAGAGCACCCGTCACCCGTCAGGATGCACCTGATTTTTTTTCACAGGGGCGCCCAAAAAAATTGCGTACAAGTACATGTACAATTTTGAAGATGGAACACATTTCCGCATTTCCAAAATGCCACAAGAAACCACCAAGAAATAAATATAAGTACTTAATTTACTCATATTGGGAGTCAGTCTGGGTCAGTTGGAGTCAGTCTGGGCAAATCATCGCAGCCTTGAAATGCATTGAAATGTCATGTGGTTTTCCCTGCTTGTAATATCTAAAACATGTTATAACACAGGTGTAAGCTTATTTGTTTGTGTTGCAGTTAATGTTGTCTGTGTTTATAGTTTTACTCTTTATGTACATCATTAACTCCCTCAAATCCACTGGGCTCCAGCACCTCCACGCGGATGTGTTTATATATTGCGTTTGTGTGTGTGTGGGGGGGGGGGGTTTGGGGCATTAAAAATCTTGCCTAGGACACCAAATTGGTTAGGGCTGGCACTGATGGTCTCTGGTCTATAAGTTGGTGGTATTTTTAAAATTACCAGTCATATTTTTAAATGTTTTGCTTTTTAACAGTGCTCTTGTAGCCAAATGTTAATGAAGACCAGCTTTTGGGACATTGTGCTGATGGTTGTATTGATTTGTTTCTTGGTGAAGATGTACAATGGGGCCAAAAAGTATTTAGTCAGCCCCTAATTGTGCAACTTCTACTTAAAAAGATGAGAGAGGTCTATAATTTTCATTATAGGTACACTTCAACTATGAGAGACAAAATGAGAAGAAAAAAATCCAGGAAATCACATTGTAGGATTTTTAAAGAAATTATTTGTAAATTATGGTGGAAAATAAGTATTTGGTTACCCACAAACAAGCAAGATTTTTGACTCTCACAGACCTGTACCTTCTTCTTTAAGAAGCTCTTCTGTCCTCCACCTGTTATCTGTATTAATGGCACCTGTTTGAACTTATCTGTATAAAAGACACCTATCCTCAGCCTCAAACAGTCAGACCCCAAACTCAACCATGGCCAAGACCAAAGAGCTGTCAAAGGACACCAGGAAGAAAATTGTAGATGTGCACCAGGTTGGGAAGAGTGAGTCTACACAAGTCAAGCAGGTTGGTGTGAATAAATCAACTGTGAGAGCAATTGTAAGAAAATGGAAGACATACAAGCCCATTGATAATCTCCCTTGATCTGGGGCTCCACGCAAGATCTCATCCTGTGGGGTCAAAATGATCATGAGAACGGTTAGCAAAAATCCCAGAACTACACAGAGGGACCTGATGAATGAGCTGCAGAGAGCTGGGACCAAAGTAACAAAGGCTACACACTACGCAGAGAGGGACTCAAATCCTACAGTGCCAGGCGTGTCCCCCTACTTAAGCCAGTACATGTCCGGGCCCATCTGAAGTTTGCCAGAGAACATATGGATGATCCAGAAGAGGATTGGGAGAATATCATGTGGTCCCATGAAATCAAAATGAAACATTTTGGGGAAAAGCTCAACTCGTTGTGTTTGGAGGAAGAGGAATGCTGAGATGCATGCCAAGAACACCATACCTACTGTGAAGCATGGGGGTGGAAACATCATGCTTTGGGGCTGTTTTTTCTGCAAAGGGGACAGAATGACTGATCCGTGTTAAGGGAAGAATGAACGTGGCCATGTATTGTGAGACTTTAAGCCAAAACCTCCTTCCATCAGTGAGAGCATTGAAGATATAACATGGCTGGGTCTTCCAGCATGACAATGATCCCAAACACACTGCTCGGGCAACAAAGGAGTGGCTCTGTAAAAAGCATTTCAAGGTCCTGGAGTGGCCAGACCTCATCCCCATAGAAAATTTGTTGAGGGAGTTGAAAGTCCATGTTGCCCAGCAACAGCCCCAAAACATCACTGCTCTAGAGGAGATCTGCATGGAGAAATGGGCCAAAATATCAACAGTGTGTGCAAACCTGGTGAAGACTTACAGGAAACGTTTGACCTCTGTCATTGCCAACAAAGATTATGTTACAAAGTATTGAGTTGAACGTTTGTTATTGACCAAATACTTATTTTCCACCATAATTTACAAATAAATTTTTTAAAAATCCTACAATGTGATTTCCTGGATTTTTTTTCTCATTTTGTCTCTCATAGCTGAATTGTATGTATGACGACTACAACCCCTGGCAAAAATTATGGACTCACCGGCCTCAGAGGATGTTCATTCAGTTGTTTAATTTTGTAGAAAAAAAGCAGATGACAGACATGACACAAAACTAAAGTCATTTCAAATGGCAACTTTCTGGCTTTAAGAAACACTATAAGAAATCAGGAAAAAAAATTGTGGCAGTAACGGTCACTTTTTTAGACCAAGCAGAGGGAAAAAAATATGGCAGTCAGTAACGGTTACTTTTTAGACCAAGCAGAGGGAAAAAAATATGGAATCACTCAATTCTGAGGAAAAAATTATGGAATCATGAAAAACAAAAGAACGCTCCAACACTTGTGTGTTGGGGGGTTTGGCTGGATATTTTGGTGTTGTTTTCTTTTCTTTGCTCTCCAGGTGGTATGCAAACTGGGTTTTTGTCTGTGGAGAAGGTGCTGGCAGAAGAGTCCTTCACCCTCATCAGCATTATTGGCTGCACTTGTGGAGGATGTTCACGTGCAGGCCTAATGACTTGCAGCACCTGTGGATGATGCTCACGTGCAAACTTAAAGACTTTCAGCTGAAGCAGATAATGAGATGGCGTTCTGCATTTAAGCCATGAGTGATTCGAGCAGAATTGCCGGGAACTCGACCTTGTGATGTTCGTTTGTGAGACGCTGAGGACCGCGCCTGGGTTTGACACATCGTGCCTGTGAAGGAGGACGGGTGAGGGACACATGCTGTCAGCACACATCAGAGGTGATGATTGTCTGAATAAGTGTTAACAGTAATTTGGTATTTTGTTACGCAGTATATTTGAACATTGATGAGAATTGTGCAGCTCGCTTCTCACTGCCGTGGCGTACGGAATGATGATCCTCCACCTGTTGTGAGAAACTGCTCATTTACATAAAGCTTAAATTCAGACCTGAATGTGTTGCTGATAGTGTGTGCCTTTGAAGGATATTTGTTGTAGCTGTTGACTTACCTCACCTTTTCCATCCTTCACAGAGTCAGTTTGTCATATCCACCTGGGGGGTGTTCGGCGGTGGGTCTGGGTCCAGAAGCGTCGGGCTTCGATCCATTTGGGCGCTGGAGAGCACGCCGTCCTTCACCTCGCCAGACAACCGCACATTTATGTTGTACACAAATTATTGCACAGAAGGGAAATAAATTTGTTTTGTTTTTGGAACCGCTTTCTGGTTATTTAGCGCTGGGTTCAGTCAGACGCTGGTCCGCTCCTCAACTCGCGTCTGCACATAACAAACACATCACTAGTATTTTGTTGCACCACCTCTGGCTTTTATAACAGCTTGCAGTCTCTGAGGCATGGACTTAATGAGTGACAAACAATACTCTTCATCAAACTGGCTCCAACTTTCTCTGATTGCTGTTGCCAGATCAGCTTTGCAGGTTGGAGCCTTGTCATGGACCATTTTCTTCAACTTCCACCAAAGATTTTCAATTGGATTAAGATCCGGACTGTTTGCAGGCCATGACATTGACCCCTATGTGTCTTTTTGCAAGGAATGTTTTCACAGTTTTTGCACTATGGCAAGATGCATTATCATCTTGAGAAATGATTTCATCATCCCCAAACATCCTTTCAATTGATGGGATAAGAAAAGTGTCCAAAATATCAACGTAAACTTGTGCATTTATTGATGATTTATTGATCCAGTCATCCACAGTCCACGATTGCTTTTCCTTAGCCCATTGTAACCTTGTTTTTTTCTGTTTAGGTGTTAATGATGGCTTTCGTTTAGCTTTTCTGTATGTAAATCCCATTTTCTTTAGGCGGTTTCTTACAGTTCGGTCACAGACGTTGACTCCAGTTTCCTCCCATTCGTTCCTCATTTGTTTTGTTGTACATTTTCGATTTTTGAGACATATTTCTTTAAGTTTTCTGTCTTGATGCTTTGATGTCTTCCTTGGTCTACCAGTATGTTTGCCTTTAACAACCTTCCCATGTTGTTTGTATTTGTATTGGAGCATATCTCACCCATATTGGCCTCTCTTCATTGGCTTCCTGTTAATTCTAGAATAGAATTTAAAATTCTTCTTCTTACTTATAAGGTTTTGAATAATCAGGTCCCATCTTATCTTAGGGACCTCATAGTACCATATCACCCCAATAGAGCGCTTCACTCTCAGACTGCAGGCTTACTTGTAGTTCCTAGGGTTTGTAAGAGTAGAATGGGAGGCAGAGCCTTCAGCTTTCAGGCTCCTCTCCTGTGGAACCAGCTCCCAATTCAGATCAGGGAGACAGACACCCTCTCTACTTTTAAGATTAGGCTTAAAACTTTCCTTTTTGCTAAAGCTTATAGTTAGGGCTGGATCAGGTGACCCTGAACCATCCCTTAGTTATGCTGCTATAGACGTAGACTGCTGGGGGGTTCCCATGATGCACTGTTTCTTTTCTTTTTACTCTGTATGCACCACTCTGCATTTAATCATTAGTGATCGATCTCTGCTCCCCTCCACAGCATGTCTTTTTCCTGGTTCTCTCCCTCAGCCCCAACCAGTCCCAGCAGAAGACTGCCCCTCCCTGAGCCTGGTTCTGCTGGAGGTTTCTTCCTGTTAAAAGGGAGTTTTTCCTTCCCACTGTAGCCAAGTGCTTGCTCACAGGGGGTCGTTTTGACCGTTGGGGTTTTACATAATTATTGTATGGCCTTGCCTACAATATAAAGCGCCTTGGGGCAACTGTTTGTTGTGATTTGGCGCTTTATAAAAAAATTGATTGATTGATTGATTTGGTCCAGAGTTTAGACACAGCTGACTGTGAACAGCCAACATCTTTTGCAACATTGCGTGATGATTTACCCTCTTTTAAGCGTTTGATAATCCTCTCCTTTGTTTCAATTGACATCTCTCGTGTTGGAGGCATGATTCATGTCAGTCCACTTGGTGCAACAGCTCTCCAAGGTGTGATCACTCCTTTTTAGATGCAGACTAACGAGCAGATCTGATTTGATGCAGGTGTTAGTTTTGGGGATGAAAATTTACAGGGTGATTTCATAATTTATTCCTCAGAATTGAGTGATTCCATATTTTTTTCCCTCTGCTTGGTCTAAAAACGTGACCGTTACTGACTGCCACAATTTTTTTTACTGATTTCTTATAGTGTTTCTTAAAGCCAGAAAGTTGCCATTTGAAATGACTTTAGTTTTGTCTCATGTCTGTGATCTGCTTTTTTTTCTACAAAATTAAACAACTGAATGAACATCCTCCGAGGCCAGTGATTCCATAATTTTTGCCAGGGGTTGTATTACAGACCTCTCTCATCTTTCTAAGTAGGAGAACTTGCACAATCAGGAGCTGACTAAATACTTTTTTACCCCACTGTATGTGCGCTGACGTCGGCCTGGGGGGAGACTGTGATGCTCTGCGTTATCGGTCGCAGTGTTTCTCTCAGTTTCTGTCTTTTTGCGATCACCTTAATGTATGTCATAAGAGCGGATGGCAAATATGAAACTGACAGGTATTGACAAAAATCCGCTGTGTCCGATGTATGATATGCTTATTTCTCTGGAGAAAATCCCTCATGTTTGCATTTTAGTCCACACTTGGCTAATAATTGTATTTAAATTGCAGGATTGTCATTCTGTAAATCAGGGGGCAGGGCCCTGTACAGCGCGGCCAGGTCCGATCTGAAAAGAGGCATCAGAGAGGCCAAGGCTGCTTACAAGAAAAAGATAGAGGACCACTTCGCTGTGAATGACCCCAGAAGGATGTGGCAGGGAATAAATCGTATAACCAACTACAGAAGCAGCAACCCAGGAAATTCTAGGTCTGATGCCTCACTGGCAGAGGAGCTGAACCGCTTCGAAGCAGACAGACCAGCACCAACTCCACACCCACCACCTTCCAGCACTAGCACGCTAACACTTCAGGAACACGAAGTGAGACGTGTGCTGAAGGCGGTGAACCCCAGGAAGGTGGCCGGCCCCGATGGTGTACCTGGAAAGGTATTCAAAGCATGTGCTGACCAACTGGCTGGAGTTTTCACCTGCATCTTCAACCTGTCCCTGTCGCAGGCTATCATTCCACTCTGCCTCAAATCTTCCACCATCATTCCAGTCCCAAAGAAGTCAGCAGTGGAGAGCATAAATGACTACAGGCCTGTTGCACTTACGCTTGTGGTCATGAAGTGCTTTGAAAGACTGGTCTCTCAGCACATCAGAGCTTGTCTGCCTCCCACTCTGGACCCCCACCAGTTTGCCTACAGGGCAAATTGTTCCACAGAGGACGCTATCACCACAGCTCTCCACACCGTGCTGAGCCACCTGGAGCACCAGGGGAGCTATGTGAGGATGCTCTTCCTGGACTTCAGCTCATCCTCCAACCACATCATCCCGGAGATCGTGGTCCAGAAACTGACACATCTGGGCATCTCCACCCCTATCTGCCAGTGGATTAAGGACTTCCTCACAAACTGCCCACAGTCCGTGAAACACCACAGTGGTGGTGAAGAAAGCCCAGCAGCGACTCCACTTCCTGAGGGTGCTCAGGAGAAACAATCTGGAGGAGAAGGTGCTGGTGTTGTTCTATAGAGCCACCATCGAGAGCATCCTGACAGACTGCATCACAGAGTGGTACGGGGGTGCTCAGCAGCAGACAGGAGAGCGCTGCAGAGGGTGATCAAAACAGCCCAGGGGATCACTGGTTGCTCTCTGCCCAGCCTGGAAGACATTGCCAGCTCTCGCTACCTCAGCAGAGCTGCCAGCATCTGCAAAGACACATCCCACCCCAGCAACCACCTGTTTGACCTACTACCCTCCGGCCGACGGTATACTGTAAGTCAATCAAAACTAGGACAAACAGGGACAGCTTTCTCCCCAGAGCGATCACTGCACTGACATTAACATATCACTCTAATCCACACCTTTCAAGTTTCTTGTGCAATATCTGTAAACCATTGAGGCTTTTCAGGTTTCAAATCCCGCAAAACCTCGGAGAGGTCGCCGCGCTGCGAGATCTCAGTAACATTGAGAACTGCATTGAGATGCTCTGATCACGCCACACTTTAACCATTGCACACGGACAACAGCATTAACAGCGTAACATAAAACTATTTTTATATTGTGCCTAAAACTCTCGTGAATATATTCTCTGGGTTTTTAGACATTGTTATTGCATTTGTTTTATGTAAACATGCGAGAATCACAGGCTGTCTCTTCGTTATTTTCAATGGGAGCTGCTGTGAGCTACAATCGCTTCCTGTCGTTCTGGGAGAAAGTGAAATTTGCTCTTTAACGTCTTGATTATTGTCCTTTACAACACTGTTTGCCCTCTTTGTTCCAGACTAATATATATAATATGTCTGAAATTCGGTTTGCGCTTATTAAATTCCACGCAGATTAAACGTAGCAGACACAGATTATTTGTTATAATTGTTTTAGCAAGCTTTCAGGATATCACGCATGCAGTCTCTTATTAATGTGATAGTAGGGGAGCCAGACCCCCAAAAGAGGCTTATTTAAGGTTTTAGGTGGTCATGCATGATATACTTTTGTTTGATGTATTTTTTGATAGATATGGTGATTCTATACTGGGAAAAATTTGTTAGCCCTTCCGATCTTCTTGCGAATTGATGCTAGGGCTATACGAGGTCTGTCCATAAAGTATAGGTCCTTTTTATTTTTTTCAAAAACTATATGGATTTCATTCATATGTTTTTACGTCAGACATGCTTGAACCCTCGTGCGCATGCGTGTGTTTTTCCACGCCTGTCGGTGTCGTCATTCGCCTGTGAGCACTCCTTGTGGGAGGAGTCGTCCAGCCCCTCGTCGGAATTCCTTTGTCTGAGAAGTTGCTGAGAGACTGGCGCTTTGTTTGATCAAAATTTTTTCTAAACCTGTGAGACACATCGAAGTGGACATGGTTTGAAAAATTAAGCTGGTCTTCAGTGAAAATTTTAACAGCTGATGAGAGATTTTGAGGTGATTCTGTCACTTTAAGGACTTTTCACGGTGCGAGACGTCGCGCAGCGCTCTCAGGCGGCATCATCAGCCTGTTTCAAGCTTAAAACCTCCACATTTCAGGCTCTGTTGATCCAGGACGTCGTGAGAGAACAGAGAAGTTTCAGAAGAAGTCGGTTTCAGCATTTTATCCGAATATTCCACTGTTAAAGGAGATTTTTCTAATGAAACACGTGCGGGCAGATTGCAGCGTCGGCTCGCAGCCGCCGCGACGCTCCGCCACAGGAAAAACACCTCTGTTGGAGCCTTGAGGACAAGTTGGAACATCTCCAGCTGATAAACAATTTCTCATATACTCACTCCACTGAAAGCCATCAAAAGCCAACTGGATTTTAACAAATGGTTATCAACACGGAGGTGTTTTTCCTGTGCCGCCGCGCCACGTCGGCTGCGTCCCGACGCGCAGACCCGTCCGCACGTCTTTCATTAAAAAAAATCTCCTTTAACAGTGGAATATCCGGATAAAATGCTGAAACCGACTTCTTATGAAACGTCTCTGTTCTCTCACGACGTCCTGGATCAACAGAGCCTGAAATGTGGAGGTTTTAAGCTTGAAACAGGCTGATGACGCTGCCTGAGAGCGCAGCGCGACGTCTCGCACCGTGAAAAGTCCTTAAAGCGACAGAATCACCTCAAAATCTCTCATCAGCTGTTAAAATTTTCACTGAAAACCAGCTTAATTTTTCGAACCATGTCCACTTCGATGTGTCTCACAGGTTTAGAAAAAATTTTGATCAAACAAAGCGCCAGTCTCTCAGCAACTTCTCAGACAAAGGAATTCCGACGAGGGGCTGGACGACTCCTCCCACAAGGAGTGCTCACAGGCGAATGACGTCACCGACAGGCGTGGAAAAACTCACGCATGTGCACGAGGGTTCAAGCATGTCTGACGTAAAACATATGAATGAAATCCATATAGTTTTTGAAAAAAATAAAAAGGACCTATACTTTACAGACAGCCCTCGTATGTTTGCCATTTCACATCGGAGAAAAGTCAGCAAAACTTTAGGGGTAGGGGAAAGGAAAATGCTTCTAGCAGATAGTTGCAATAAAGAAAACCACAACTATTTGGTATCACCTGAAAGGTCTTAATTCATGCGAACTACTCATAGTATGCAAATTGCCCTGGTGTCATTGATGACGTTGCTAGATGTCAAAAGGTCACTGATTTGGGGGGCAGGTGAAAATCTGTGGTACCTGCACACATATTATTTTCTTGTGGCAATATGCAATGAGCTAGAAGTAAATGGAATAGTGAAGAATGTTAAGGAGATATCAAGGAAGGTTTTTATACCAAGAAAGTTCATATCTATTTTTAAGTTGTACGTTAACCTTTTGTGTCAAAAATGAGGAATTTCAGGAAATTGGCCAAAATAGACATATTTCACCTCTTTGTTGTTACTGCTCAAAACAAATGTTTTTATTCATAGATGTTTGTTATTTTCTTTATTTGCAACCCCCATTTAATCACTCCCACTACTTGAAACCATTGTCTGAAATTACATTGGCTCATTATGCCTGGTAAGCCTTCCAGGCTTCAGTACATCCTTAAAACAAAGAACCCTTCAGTGGATGGGGGTATGAATTATTGCCTCTCTCCTGCACATGTAACATGTGGCATTCCTATTCTAAGATCCTGAATTTCAGTTTGAAGTAGCAAAAACCTATCATGATCCTCAGGAAATGTTGTGTGTTGGGGGGTTTGGCTGGATTTTTGGTACTGCCTTTTCTTTTTGTTTGCTCCCCAGGTGGTTTGTGGCTCTACTCTGAGTATAATGTGTTGAGCTGAAGCGTCCCTCACCCTCATCAAGCCAACTTCCTGCAAAGGACTTCCAGCTGAAGTGAATATCCTGATGATTAAGCTCACGTGCAAATCTACAGGACTCTCAGCTGAAGTGAATATTCTGATGAAACTCTGCATTTAAGCCATGAATGCTCAGGGCAGAATTGCCGGAGACTCGACCTTGTGACGACCGTATGTTTATCATTATGACACTGAGGACCGCTCCAGGTTTGACACACCGTGTCTGTTAAGGAGGATGGGTGAGGGTCATGATCCATCAGCACACTTCAGAGGTAACTGTGGCTTTGAATGACTTTTAGTAATTAACAACAGTAATTTGGCGTTTTCCCACGCAGTTTTATTTGAACTGTTGTAACAGTTGTTTGATTAGCTCCTCACCGCCGTGGCATGTGGATTGTTGGTCCTTCACCTGCTGTGAGGAGCTGCCCCTTTAATTTAAGCCTGAAATTAAGTCTGAATGTGTTTGCTGATGGTGTGCACCTCTGAGTAGCATTTTGTGTAAAATAGTGTGGACTTACCTCACCTTCTCGTCCTTCACAGGCTCAGTTCTTGTCACGACCACCTGGGGGGTGTCGGCGGGGTTCCTGAGTCCAGAACTGTCGGGGCTCCGGTCTGTTTGGCGCTGTTGAGAGCGCGCCGTCCTCCACCTCGCCAGGCCGCTAAAATTATGTTGTTTTATCGCACTGGGGATAATAAATCTGTTTTCTGGAACCTCTCTCTATTCTTTTAACGCTGGGTCCTGTCAGACGATGGTTCAGTTCCTCTAACCTGCGTCCAAACACATAACAGGAAATACATTCATGCAGAGCGAACCGGAAACTGGAGCCTGCATGTTAAAATGTGCAAAGAAATGATGTCGTACTTGGTTGCTGCAGGACACCACAAATATGTTTTGTGCCTGCCCCACAACATACACGCAATGGAAGGGCTGCCAGATACTGTCCAATCTCAGTTTGAAACAGGAAAGTTCACTGTTCGAGTAAAGCGTGGTAAATACAATGTTGTGTGGACAGATATGGCACTGGAGCAAACTTTCAATAAAGATGCTAAGACAAAGTTGTTCTCCGGCGTATCACAATCCCAAACAACAATCAGCAAGTATCTGCAGGCATTGCCTGAACTTACTCGTCGTTCAATCTCACAACAAACCCTTGAAATGGTCCACATGATGGATGACGTTCTGCCAAGAAATAGTTCACCAGTGAAAGAGGACAACTGTGTTTCAAGCATAATCAAGGTCATTAATGATAAGTTTATCAATGCATTCACACACTGTGTTACTGAGTCCCTGACAAACATTGCGACAGGCGAAGTAGCCTCTTCTACAGATCTGGTATCAGCCAAAGAGAAAGGGCTTGCTGCACTTAAGCTGGTAGAAGAGAACGATGCAGCTAAGGTTGTTCCACTTCACTTGAAAACCTTCCTGGAGAATAGCAAGCCAGTACCAAAAGTTTCAAAAAGGAGGTCCATCAGGAAGAAGAGGATGTCATGTGGTCTTTGTGCTTTGCTCAAAATTTGGATGAAACACAGAAGATTGATGCATTTTCACATGAATGGACGAGATATCCTAGTTCCCTGTTTGACCCAGGTAAGGATCACCCATGTGGCTTTGCAATGCATAAAGGCAATAAAGCAGACAATCTTGTTGCCTTGAAAGAGGCCTGTGGAAGCTCCTGGGTGGAAAGCGAAACACGTCCAACAGATGAAGCCAATAGATTTGTAGGCAATATTGGTGTGATTGTGGATATGATGGCATTCATACAATACTTTCAGGACATGGGCTGCACTGATTTCAATCAACTTCAGAAACGTTACCTGCAAAAGATGGTTACAGTGCTTCCAGATGGATGCCAAATAATCCACATTGTAGTGGACAGATATGACGTCAGCCCAGAGAGAAGCTTAAAGCAGGAAGAACGATGTCGTCAGGAGAAAGAAACTCGGTCATTGAAGACCTTCATTCCTCAGCCTAACCTGCCCTTGCCAAAATGGAAAAAATTCATCGGAAAGAAAGAAAACAAGAGAAACCTTCTCAAGTTTCTTCTGGACTCACGGTCCAATGGACAGAATGATATCCCTGATGGAATTCAAATCATTGTTGGCGGCTTCACTGAAACTACAGTTAAACTGGCAAGTGATCTAGTCCAGGAAATACCAACACTCTCAAATCCAAATCACGAGGAAGCAGACACCCTAATCTTTGCCCATGCTGCATTTATGATTAGTGAACAGAAAATCAGGAGGATAATCATTGAGGCAAATGACACAGGTATAGTGATAATGGGTATTTTCCATGTTCATCAGTTAGCTGGTTTGCAGGAACTCTGGATTCACAAGCACACAGTAATGTCAGATGTGCACATATCCTGCCATGCCATTCCTTCATACCTGGAGGAAACATTCCCAAACCAAAACACAACTGGGGTTATCCTGGTAACATACATCCTAACAGGTTGTGACACGGTTAGTTACCCTTTCTGTATTGGTAAGAAATGAGCTCTGAAAGAGGCGCTGCAATGTATCAACTATCTTGGCCCAGTGGCAAACTTCGGTGAAGGTGTGATAGATATCCAGCAATCTGCAAGCTTAGCAGATTTTGCTCAACACTACTTCTTTGCATTGTAGAAGAAAGGCTTCACTGGGACAATAGATGAACTACGTTGCCATCTATTCATGACCAAAAATGAAGACTTAAGATCACTGCCCCCAATATCTGATGCATTCAAACTTCATCATTCCTGTTAAAAGGGAGTTTTTCCTTCCCACTGTAGCCAAGTGCTTGCTCACAGGGGGTCGTTTTGACCGTTGGGGTTTTACATAATTATTGTATGGCCTTGCCTTACAATATAAAGCGCCTTGGGGCAACTGTTTGTTGTGATTTGGCGCTATATAAAAAAATTGATTGATTGATTGATTGATCTGTTAAGAGCACTCAATCAGTTGATCATTTGTAAAAAGCTACAGACGTGAAGCCTACATTGCCAGATCCTACATTATTTGGACGACACATTGAAAATGGTACCCTTGTTGCAATGAGAATGACTAAAGATCGAAAGCCAAATTATGTCAGTACATCGTGTAAATGTAAAAAAGGACGTTGCCGGTGAGGTGCCAGTGTAAAGCGGCCAGGGTGAAGAAGTGCACAATTTCTCGTGCTTGCCGTGGTCAGCCGGAGTTATGTGATCTACAGCCACAAGAATAGTTTGATACATGTCATAAATAAGTCATGTAGGCCTACATACTAGTATTTTTGCATGTTGCGAAGGCTTTCTCCATCCGATGGTACAACCCTCAAGATTCCATCAGCAACTCAGGTTGGAAAGGGTTAAAGTGTGTGGAATATCATTCTAGGGGTTACATTTGACATTCTTGGCATCTTTTCAGGCTGTTTACCAAGTTATAACATTCATTCAAACTGTTGTGAAGTGATGCCTCGAAAATTTTGAATAATATGCTTATTTTGGCCGATTTCATGAAACTACTCCATTAGACACAAGGGTTTGCATGCAATGTTCTTAATAAATATTAACTTCCTTGGTATCAAAAACTTCCTTATCTCCTTAACATTTTGCACTATTTCATTTGCTTATAGCTTATTGCACAATGTCACAAGAAAATAATGTGTATGCTGGTACCACAGATTGTCACCTGCCCCCCAAATCAGTGACCTCTTGATGCCCAGTGATGTCATCAATGATGTCATGGCAATTTGCATACTATGAGAAGTTAGCGTGAACTAAGACCTTTCCAGTGATACCAAATAGTTGTGATTTTCTTTATTGCAACTATCTGTTAGAAGCATTTTCCTTTCCCCTACCCCTATATTTTTGCTGACTTTTCTCCGAGGTGAAATGGCAAACATATGGCCCTAGCATCAATTCGCAAGAAGATCAGAAGGGCTAACAATTTTTTCCCATTGCAGAATCACCCTACCTATCAAAATCCACATCAAACAAAAGTATATCATGCATGACCACCTCCATCCCAATTTGAGGCCCTTGGCTCCCCTACTATGATGAAAAGCATAAAAAATTAAATTTTTGTAGTGTAATATTCATTTACAATTGTCATCATGTGGATTCTTTATGTTGTTTTGACTGCAGCGACTCTCTGGTGCGCAAGGGATTATGGGATACATGAAAACCCCGAATGTGCAATATTCCCATGCAATATGATTCCACAGTTGTATATAATTCTCATTTTACATTTTACTTGGTCCACATTTTATTTTATTTTATCTTATGTTTATTTAGTTGTACTTATACTCTGAATAATTTATCGTTAAACTTCACTATCTTTTATTTGGCTAAAAATTACTTGCACCACAGAAAGCACCTTTTTGGAGTTGCACTCAAATCTCGTTGCAATGCAAATTACAATGGCAATAAAGGCGATTCTGATTCTGATTTATGGAGGTTTTAATGTAGTATACGGAATAAAGTTGAAGAATCCAGCAGAAGAAGCCTTTTGTTGTGTTTTGGTGATTGTTTTGTGCTCACTGTGTCCTTTAAACGGTGGTTATAGTTAATAAAATATTAATAAAAAGACATTTCTGTTGAATGAACTCTTGTAACCCCAGAAACCAGACGGCCATTGTCTACGTCATCCGCATGGCCCCGCCTTTTAATCGCCCTATCGCCTAACAACACAGCTTCGCCTGTTTTGATTGGATGAGGCCACACACCTCCGCTCCGTGATTGGAGAATTTACATGCACGCGACCCTGTTGTGATTATTGCACCCACGTGCGTCTGCGCCGCAGTCATATATAATGACATCATTATATTAGTTGTATTTAAAAATTAAAAGAGAATAAACGTGAGCAACAGAGGAGTTTATGTTGAGTCGTGTTTCCTTCCTCCGACGTTGTAAGTGAAAGTGATGCGTCATCCTTCACCGGGTCAAAACACACAAATAGTGTGTCTGTTTCCTGATCACCCTTTCACAGTAAAGCTCCAAAAACAGCGCACCTCATTTTTTAGGAACCACTGTTTATCTCAAATGAAAAAAATAGATTTTAGTTTGTGTCCACTGAATGTTTCGTGACAAATGTTTCTAATTTTAATTGTTCCGTTTTCTAGACAAACGCCAGCAAACGTGGCGGTTGAATTATTGAGTTCTTATGATTATTATTATCATTATTATTATTATTATTATTATTATTAAGACGCCGTTTCTGTTTTCGCCTCATTTTGTCTGGTTTGACAGAAATCCTGACGTCACGGGGCGGGGTCTGACCTCCAGTAACCCCGGCTGAACGAATGAGAGCGCGGCCTGGGCTGTGATTGGACGGTAGGCCTGATCTCATGTGGCGTGTCTACGCGCACTGTGACACATTTAAACTGTTGGCTGCAGGGAGGACAAGCTGAGGAGGCTGGTTTAAAACCCTGAAGCTGCTGGAAGCTGAGGAGGCTGTTTTTTGTGAAGACTGCTCAGCTGGAGAACACTTGGATAGAGGTGAGTTCAAGCTGCTCTCTGACATCATAAAGGCTGTGTGTGTGTGTGGTTCATCAGCAGTATTTTAAAACAATAAAACATAAATCTTTTTTCTTTGTGGTTACTGGATCAGTAACTGTTTTAAATGTTGGCACAAAGCTTCTTTTTCATGAAGAAAATTGATCTTTTATTAGTAAGTGGGAGAATTTAGGTTTTTTGTTGGTATTTGGGCCAAATACCAATCAAACCCCATCACATTATCTTCATGTTAAAAGCATATGATGTAGTTAACTTTAATATTTATTGAATCTCCACAAACTTATTTCCAGCACTTTTTTTGTCATACCTTCTAAAAGAATGTTGACACCTTCACCTCTCACTCACTTATCTTCAACCGCTTATCTGGGATCGGGTCATGGGGCAGCAGCTATAGCAGAGGACCCCAGACTTCCCTTTGACCACCTCTGACTGGGGGATCCTGAGGTGTTCCCAGGCCAGTGTGGAGATACAATCTCTCCACCTAGTCCGGGGTCGTCATGACCCAACCCTCATGACCATAGGTGAGAGTAGGAATGACGATTGACCAGTAGATCGAGCGCATCACCTTTTGGCTCAGCTCCCTTTTCGTCACAACAGTATGATAGGACAAATGCACCACCGCCCCTGCTGTGCCGATTCTCTGGCCAATCTCACGGTCCATTGAACACCCGTGAACAAGACCCCGAGGTACTTGAACTCCTTCACTTTGGGCAAGACCGTATTCCCTAACTGTAGTAGGTAATCCATTGGTTTCCTGCCGAGAACCATGGCCTCAGATTTAGAGGTACTGACCCTCATCCCAGCTGCTTCACACTTGGCTGTGATCCAATCCAGTGAGTGCTGGAGGTCACAGGCTGATGAAACGAACAGGACCACATCATCTGCAAAAAGCAGTGATGAGACCCTGAGCACACCAAACTGGAACCCCCCCCCGACTACGCCTTGATATCCTGTGCATGAATATCACAAGCAAGATTGGTGACAAGGCGCAGCCCTGGCAGAGGCCGTCCCCCACGGGAAACAAGTCCAGCTTACTGCTGAGCACCCGAACACAGCTCTTCCTTTGTGAGTACAGAGATTGGATGACCCTAAGAAGGGACCCCCTAACTCCATACTCCCACAACATCTCTCGGGGTACCTGATCATACGCCTTCTCCAAGTCCAAATTAGAGAGGTGGGGCCAGTTTAGTTGGCTGCCTGGGTGGTTGCCATCCAGCATCCATGGCACTTCTGCAGTGTGGCGGATGTGGCAACGCACATTTTCTCAGACCTGATCTGATCCAGACCAGTCTCAAGACAGTTTCTGCATTTAATAGGAATTAACCCCGAGTTCACCAGGCAGCTGAGACGTCCACTTAGATCGTTAGTCAGATTCCAGAATCATGCAGCATCTTTCCAAAAGTGGCTGCCAGTTTTGGAAGTACAAATTCTATGCACCTTTGGTTCACCTTCAGATGTTGTGTGGAACACACATCTTTAAAAAGGTCTCAGTCTTTTTGTTGCAAACTACTCCACAGTAGTCAACAAAGGTGTTCGTGGCTGCCATCATGTGGCCATGAGTGGAACTGACGGTTCACTGGACATTTTTTGGCTAGCATGAACAGACATGGACATGTGATAACGAGCGAAACTTTGGTGGTGGATTGAAACATGGTCATGGTTATCAAGAGTGGCAGTTTGTATCGATTTTCACAAATGAGCAGTTAATTGAAATTATTATAAAAATTTATACCAAATCACATCATGTGTCATTTCAAACCACCACACACACAAGTAAGATCTAATTCTTACCCAGCCCATGAGCAAGCACACTGGTGTTCAGGGAAAAAAACCCTCAAGGCTTTTTGACTGCAGGAAGAAACCTCAATGAGTTGGGGTGACCACTGATCCTCCATAGGAGACCGTTTGTGTGAGAGGACACCAAAGTCAACAGACCTGCTGAAATTATTACAGACCTCAATATTTGTTAGTATTTTTAATTTTTTGGCCCCCAGTGGGGCACTCATCACAGGGGCCCCCAGCGGGACTCTTGACGCGTGGCCCCCGGCGGGGACCTCGTCAGCCCGTGGAGATGTAGGTGAAAGACTGACTTCTATCATCCCAGTAACTCTGGTGTATAGTGAATAAAAGTCACCAGCTGTGTTATTTGATGGGATTCTTAGTTGCTGAGGAAGCAACAGAGTCACTAAATCACACTTCTCTAACTGATTCCAGGAAGGGCCGACAGGGTGCACATTGTCTTTGTAACCACCGACTCCACCAGGTGATTTCACTGATTAACTGATTCCACCTGCTCAAACTGATGTTAATCAGTGAATCACCTAATGGAGTGGGTGGTTACAAAGAGAACCTGCACCCTCTTGGCCCTTCCTGGAATCAGTTTGAGACCTCTGCACTAAATGGTAACACTGTGTCCTAAATGGTAACACTTCTGGAGTACAACAGTTCCAGGAACACGTGTGAGTGCGGAGGAGTCCCGTTCAGACGTGCTGTAACATGAGTTGTATTCGCGCTGCCACTCATCCGTGTGACCTGCTGAGCCGCCTCAGGGCGCTGACGCATCCGTGCACGGTGACACATCAGGGCTGCTATGTCCCTCAGGACAACAGACAGTAGTTTTATTATTCCATTTGTGAAAAGACTCTAAAATACAATGTCCACTCCCCACTCACAGACCTCTTCATCCATTTGAGTGTTTTCGATGCTGTTGTCCAGCAGCTTTTCCTACATTTAGGAATGCTGAGGTCCACTTGGATGCGGGTTGTTCTCCACCATTGGCCTCAGTGTGAGGGCATGGGGTTGGGGATGACGTATCATTGGCCCACTCCTTTGGATGGGGGTTGTCCTATATTGCAGGCTCGTGGGGCAGCCTTCTTCCTGCCTGGAGGGTCGTTGGATGTTCCATCTTGCTGAGCAGCTGTTTCATGGTCCCTGTGGTTGCTTCTTGCTGACTGGTAGCACAGTGCTTGGATCACTCTTCTCTGATCCTCATCCAGGTTTCCCTACATTCAGGTGGTATCTGGTTCACAAGTCAAAGTCCACCTGTTTGCACCTCCTCCACTGCTCCTCCTTTACACGGTTTTAAAAAGGAATAGTTTGGACCATGTATCATCCTTACATTACGGGGTAACATATGTCACATGTCATAGAATCCAATATACGTAGACCTTGTTTGACCTTTACTTTGGAGACCAAGCATTCAACACTATTCCATTTATTAATCCTATTAGCTCAACCAATAATTTGCATCACTTTTTACCAAAATTGGAGCAACTTTAACTTTTGACCCCTGTACAAAATGACACTGACCTTTGTCACCATTCTTTTTTTTTTATCCCGTAACGCCATAGAATTCAGTCACACATGGTCCAAACTATACCTTTTTGGAATCTTTATGATCAGGCAAATAATGTGGAATATTTTTCAATATGATTGGAGCATCTTTTAATTTTGACCTCTGTGTAATTCTTCAATTGACCCCACCTGACCACCGATTGAAAAGTCAAGTGGCCAATCGTTTTTTCAAAAGAGGAGTGTCTAAGAAGTATTTCTGCCGAATTTTATGCTTTTATCACTATTTGCATGATTGTTTCATTTATCTGCTGCACTAGCTGTAGCACATTTAAAAATTATTCTCAGGAAGCAGATTTATGTCCAACTCTGTCCCATAATGTAGATTAAATGGAAATCACTTGTTTTTCACTAAATCAAAGTGAAATTAATTTTCTAGATTCAGTATAATCCATCAATCAAATTGACACCAATAGACTTAAGTTATTTTGGACATTGTGTAAAAGGCTGTTATATACATTTCAAAAACATTCCATTCAACAGGAACCTGAAGCTATGAGACCACCACCAGTTTTACAAAATGACAAAACCCTGAGAAATATTTAATCTGTGCTCCAAAAAAAATGTATATATATATTTTTAGCTGCTGTTTTGCAGTTGTGTTTTCTCATCTGAGATGGCATTGCTCAGAGAACAGAAAAAGCCAATGTGGGTCTCAGAATCCTTCCTATGAAGAGAACTGTCAAATCCTCACAGCTGTTGTGGTTTTGCCACTCTGAGCTAGGATTGGACCCCAGGATGCAAAGCAGCCAGGACACAAAGGGTTAAGTGCAAAAAAACCAAGATACTTTAAATGTCCAACATGACAGTGATAAACAGTCGGGACCAGTCAATCCCACGTTAAAAAAAAAATACAGTAATACAACAACAATCCAACAAGGAGATAACAAAAAAGCAGCTGTCAAAAAGGACAGCGAGGCGTAAGAATAAGAAAGAACTTTATTAATCCCGAAGGAAATTGTTTTGCCAGAGCACTGAAACAGTAAAGGGTAAACATTGCTTTTTTCTTTTTTTACAGTGAGAACAATGAGTACATGTTCATGCAAAATGACTGAAGACACTTGCACAAGATGCTGACAGTATTGCACATAACTCTGAGTAACCGTAAACTCTGATCATTATGTATTAATTCTGCACAAGGGGGAGGAGTTATACAGTCTGCCTGCCACACAGGACTGCCACTGCCCCGTCTTTGGCTGAAGGTGCTCTGACAGGACATTGGTGTGGCATGCAGGGGGTGGGAGGTGTCCCTGATGAACAGTTTCCTTGAAATCCTCCACCGACACCTCCATCACAGACTCCAGCTCCACCCCCAGAACAGAGCCAGCTCTCCTGATGAGCTTCTTGAGTCTGTTCATGTCGGCAGCCTTCAGCCTGCTCCCCCAACAACACAACAGCGTAGAAGATGACACTGGAGACCACCGAGTGATAAAACATCTGCAACATATTTCTGCAGATATTGAAAGATCTGAGCCTCCTGAGGAAGTACAGTCGGCTCTGACCTTTCTTACACACAGCATCTGTGTTTGCAGTCCAGTTTGTTGTCTGTGTGGACACCCAGGTACTTGTAGATGTCCACCTCAGTTCCATTAATGGTAACTGGGTTCAGATGGGTCTTCCTTCTTCTGAAGTCAACCACCAGCTCCTTTTACTTGGATACATTGAGCTGCAAGTGGTTCAGTCCACACCACTCCACAAACCTGTCCACCACACTCCTGTACTCAGCCTCCTGATCACTGTCGATACAGCCCACAATGGCAGAGTCATCCAAAAACCTCTGCAGGTGGCAAGACTGACCAGAACCTAAAGTCTGAGGTGTAGAGTGTGAACAGAAAGGGAGACCAGAGGTAAGGTAGTTGGTCATCCAGGCCACCAGTGAAGCCTCCACCTTCATGTCCTGTAGCTTATCGCTGAGCAAGTCTGGCCAGGTGGTGTTGAACACACTGGAGAAGTCAAACGAACATAACTCTTACAGTGCTGCCTGCCTCCTCCAGGTGAGAATAAGCTCTGTGGAGTAGGAACATGATGGCAACCTCCACTCCCCTGTTGCGCTGTACACAAACTGCAGGGGGTCCAGTGACTATTCCACAAAATCACAAACACGGGTTTGTGATTTGTACAGTTTGTATTTGTAAGTGTACACTTTCAAATAATGATAACGAGGTGCAGATGGTCAGAGCGTGAGGCAGGAACGACGATCTGAAAGTAATTGACCGGCAGTGAGGAAGCAGACAGGTGTGACTTATACCAAATGAACTAATGAGTAACGGGTGTAACACATCAGTGGAAGGACGAACACAACATGTGAGAACAGAGTGAACACAAAGTGGCTAAAACAGTCATCTACTGAGAAGTAGAAAATGAAACAATGATTACAAAATCCAACAGAGGAGGAAAACAAAATCAACATATGATCTGCATGAAATCTAACAAGAGCAACGTGGAAATAAATCTGTGTCAAACAAGAACTACTAACAGAAAATGGCACAAAGGTGAAAATGGGTATTGGAACAGAAATACATTAATCAGTTGGCAGAATAAATAACGCAGAGCACAACAGAGAAACATCGTATTGCGAGGGACGTGACCCTCGGATACGATGGAGGTGCCAGATGCAGCGCACAGCTGACAGGGGTGACATGATGACAACTGCATGCAGCAGAGGGACAGGAAGCTGACACAAGGAAGAACACACATACAGTGAGGAAAATAAGTATTTGAACACCCTGCGGTTTTGCAAGTTCTCCCACTTAGAAATCATGGAGGGGTCTGAAATTTTCATCTTAGGTGCATGTCCACTGTGAGAGACATAATCTGGAAATCACAATGTATGATTTTTTTTTTCCATAATTTATTTGTATGTTACTGCTGCAAATAAGTATTTGAACACCTGTGAAAATCAATGTTAATATTTGGTACAGTAGCCTTTGTTTGCAGTTACAGAGGTTAAACATTTCCTGTAGTTTTTCACCAGGTTTGCACACACTGCAGCAGGGATTTTGGTCCACTCCTCCATACGGATCTTCTCTAGATCTTTCAGGTTTGGAGTTTCAGCTCCCTCCAAAGATTTTCTATTGAGTTAAGGTCTGGAGACTGGCCAGGCCACTCCAGGACCTTGAAATGCTTCTTACAGAGCCCCTCCTTAGTTGCCCTGACTGTGTGTTTGGGGTCACTGTCATGCTGGAAGACCCAGCCGTGACCCATCTTCAATGCTCTTACTGAGGGAAGGAGGTTGTTTGCCAAAATCTCGCAATACATGACCCCATCCATCCTCCCTTCAATACAGTGCAGTCGTCCTGTCCCCTTTGCAGAAGAGCACCCCCAGAGTATGATGTTTCCACCCCCATGCTTCATGGTTGGGATGGTTTTCTTGGGGATGTTCTCATCCTCTAAACATGGTAAGTGGAGTTGATTCCAAAAAGCTCTATTCTGGTCTCATCTGACCACATGACCTTCTCCCATGCTTCCTCTGGATCATCCAGATGGTCACTGATGAACTTCAAATAGGCTTGGACATGTGCTGGCTTGAGCAGTGGGACCTTGCTGCCCTGCAGGATTTTAAACCATGACAGCATCATGTGTTGTGACTGTGGTCCCAGCTCTCTTCAGGTCATTGACCAGGTCCTCCTGTGTAGTTCTGAGCTTTCTCAGAATCATCCTTACCCCACAAAGTGAGATCTTGCTTGGAATTCCAGACCGAGGGAGATTGACAGTCATCTTGTTTCTTCCACTTTCTAATAAATAATCATAACAGTTGTTGTCTTCTACCAAGCTGCTTGCCTGTTGTCCTATAGTCCATCCCAGCCTTGTGCAGGTCAACAGTTTTGTCCCTGGTGTCCGTAGACAGCTCTTTGGTCTTGGCTATGGTGGACAGGTTGGAGTGTGATTGATTGTGTGAACAGGTGTCTTTTATGCAGGTAACAAGTTCAAACAGGTGCGATTAATACAGGAAAAAAGTGCAGAATAAGAGGGATTCTTAAATAAAAAGTAACAGGTTTCTGTAAGCCAGAATTCTTGCTGGTTGGTAAGTGTTCAAATACTTATTTGCAGCAGTAACATACAAATGAATTATTTAAAAAAATCATACATTGTCAATTCTGGATTTTGTTTTTTTAGATTATGTCTCTCACAGTGGACATGCACCTAAGATGAAAATTTCAGACCCCTCCATGATTTCTAAGTGGGAGAACTTGCAAAACTGCATGGTGTTCAAATACTTATTTTCCTCACTGTAGATACATATACCCACACACATGCAGCCAACAAGAGAAGAGATGTACATACGTGCGTACATACATACCAACACACACGCAGGCAGTGGGACAGGTGTGCACGCAGACAAGAGAAGGAACATACTCTAACACACAGATTGGAGACAGGAGGAGGTGCACACAGTGGACAGACATGACATGACCCACGCACACACAGCCGAGGGGCAGAACACATACTTACACACACATACGACAGAAGTCACAGACTCAAACGGGAGGGTGCCCACGCACACCAGGCACATAGCACACACACACCACGTGAGATGCGACGCATGCGCTCCCACATCCATACAAACACGCAACCGGGAGAAAGAACATGACAGATGACAAGGGCTCACATAAAAGACACAGGGACACTCAAATAACCCGTCCTCATACTGAACATAACACATGGCACTTTCAATCTGCTGTACATTGTGTAAGTTATGTATGAAAACAATATTCCAGAGATGCACATTTCCTGAAACTGAGGCCAAAACAGGTCAGTATTTCTAACACATCAGTGATCACGGATACATAATGTTCAGGTTACTGAAATACAACAAATCGGAACAAATATGTCATTCGTAAGCAGAAGTACACGAGTGTCTGTTCGTCCCAAGCAGTTAATCGCGTTGTTGTTGTGAAACTTGTGGATTCTAACTAATAAAAGAAACTTCCTATCCTGAATTTTAAAATTTCCATCATGGGGGTGCGTTTTTTTTTTTTTTCCTTTTTCCAACTGTCCAATGAGCTTATGCCATGGTGATGCATCCATACACAAAAAGCTTCTTCTACTTCAGTTCTTGATGGATTTTTATTCCAGCAGTTTTATTTGCTTCATTTAAGCACTGTGCTCAATTCTTCCTTGCAAAATTGAGTTTTGGGGAAAATATGGACTTCTTTCTGCTGAAAACAATCAGGTCAGACACAATCAAACGGTCATGAATTTTGCAGAGAGGACGATTCTTCACTTTTATCTTACATTAACAAACCTATGTATAATATAGTCATGGATATTGGTTCAAAATTCCCTGATGTATTCTCTTTATGTAATAACCATGTTTGCCTCTTCTGTGTACCAGGAACAACTGACCGTAGAGATTTTAAAGAAAACAAGTCGACATTATCATTTATTTAATTTATGGTCCCCTCTTACACAGTGATGTGCTGTTTAGACAAATACCATGACTGAAGGGAATATTTGGACATTCATAGGATCAGTTACATAACACAATGGATGTTTAACGGCTCTTTTATAGCGCACAAATCCTCAGATTACTGCACGGTATCCTAACTTTCAAAGTTGTTACACAAACAGTTATTTTCAAATTCGTAACACTGAAAAACACCATTTTTACTTTAATTTACAAAATGTTGTTTACTGTGGCTGACGGGAATAAAATGCAGCCGAAATACGTCTTCAGTTTATGATCATTTAGATTTTGTTTCATCTAAACTCTAACATTTATTCATCACAAAACTTTTGGGAAAAATATAGACTTTTGATTATGAACCTGTGAAATGGATCCAAGATAGATGATGTTCCTGAAATGTGTGTTGGCTGAGAGGTTTTCAAAAAAATAATAAAATAAAATTACAAAGATTTAGGAAGATACCGGCAAAAATATTTTCCACAGTCTGTCAATGACGATCCCAAACACATGAAAACCAAAAGGACTTGTAAAGAATTTAATTTCCTTGATCTATGTTGTGTTGGTGGGGGGGTATATCTCTGAGAATAAAACTAGTTAAGCTGTGCGTCATTGATGTTAGATATGTTCTGTACTGTTGATGGATTTTTGGTTCTTACTGTTTTAAAAATTTTGTCCTCATGTCTAAAAATTGGATCCTCCTTCTTCTTTTGTATTTCTTAAACTGGAGAATATCACGGGGTTACTGCGCAACCTGTACGTCTTCAGCTTTAATGTAAAAAACTG
Organism: Thalassophryne amazonica; assembly: GCF_902500255.1. Classification (NCBI taxonomy): domain Eukaryota; kingdom Metazoa; phylum Chordata; class Actinopteri; order Batrachoidiformes; family Batrachoididae; genus Thalassophryne; species Thalassophryne amazonica. The sequence goes on from NC_047120.1 coordinate 8,286,874, forward strand.
TCTGTTTTTATGAAATCTTCTTTCTTTTCCTGCACCACAGTAACCCACCATGGAGGAAGTCGTCATAGCAGGAATGTCGGGTCGTTTGCCCGAGTCCGACAACTTGGAGGAATTCTGGGAAAACCTCATTAATGGTGTGGACATGGTGACAGAGGACAACCGCCGGTGGACTCCAGGTGAACGTTCACTTAAAGTCTGGTTAGAAATTAATTTTGTACAATGGGAATGTCTTAATGCACCACATGACAAGGACGAGAGTTTCATAAAGTGAACGCGTAAACGTCCTTTACTTTATCTCTGCTTACACCTCAGAAAGTCACAAAGCAGACGTACGAGGTCTGTTAGAAACCTATCCGACCTTTTTATTTTTTAAAAAACTATATGGATGAGGGAGCGCTGCTGAGCTTTCAATGGAGTAGGACGTGTGTTTGGGAGCTCCTGCCAATTTCGATTATTATTATTCATCTGCGCGTTTTAGTTACAAAATTGTATTGTTTTTACTTACTGACGTTGTTTGCCACGGGGTGTAACCTCAAATCATGCCAACATGTCTGGAAAGAAGGCAAAAACTTGCTAAACGCTATTCAGACCCAACTGAGGCCTACTGTACAGGCTGCAGCCCCCCATGCAGGTGAGCAGCTAGCTCCGGCCGAGCCCACCTCAACTAAAGCTAGCCCTGACACCGCTGCTCTTAAATTCGAGGTAATGACATAGCTGAAAGAAGACATAGTGGGAATCATTAAAAAGCAGTTACAAGAAACGCTGCTACCGATGCTACATTAGCTAAGCTAAAAAGTACCGTGGGAGAGATGGAGAACTCACTAACTGAATGTTCTGATAACATTGTTATGATGAAAGCAACCATTGATAGCCTGACTGCTACTGTTGTCAAGCTTGAAAATAAGTGTGAAGATTTGGAATCTAGATCACGTCGTAACAACATCCGGATTGTGGGAGTTCCCGAGGGCGATGGCACCTGCGATACTGCTGCAGTGGCAGCCTTGCTGAAGGAAGCTTTCGCTTTGGAAAAGGAGCCGCTTTTGGATTGTTCATATCATACCCTCCAACCAAAGCCCAAGCCTGACGAACGTCCATGAGCTGTTGTGTGCAGGCTTCATTACCACAGCGACTGTACTGACATTTTGCGCTGTGCAAGAGAGCGCCGTGAGATTAAAATCAGGGGCATGACGCTCTCTGTTTTTCCGGATCATACCGTCAAGGTAGCCCGGGCTTGGGCTGCATTCAATGAGGTGGGCCGTCTTTAATCCGGTTGTAACGCTCCTTAATCTGTGTGACGCCCAGAGTATCCTCACCGAAAGCCGTCTGAATCTTCCGAATGGTTTCCACCTGGCTGTCTCTCACAGTTTCTGGAAAAATTTGATTCAGCGCTGCTTCAATCGCTCAGCCATTTCTCTGACAATGAAAATCCGACGAGGGGGGTGGACCAATGCTCACTCAAAGCTTGCCCACAGGCGAATGACGCAACCGACAGGTGTGAAAAAAAACTCACGCATGCGTACGAAGGTTCAAGCTTGGCTGATGCAAGCGCACATGATTCAAATCCATATAGTTTTTTAAAAAAATAAAAAGGTCGGATAGTTTTCTAACAGCCCTCGTATGTCCTGGGAGTCAGCACCACTCTGTCTATTCCAGGCTGAACAAGAAGGGCCGAGATAGGTTTTGAACAAATACTTACAAATACTCACCTTGGCAAGTAGTTTTACTGATGAGCTCCTCAACTTAAAGTCCCGATCATCTGTGCTGTCACCTGCTGAGGTGGTCAGTACCCATGAACACCTGCACCGACTTGGCCCTTCATGGTACACCATTACCCACTCCTGGTCTGTATTGAGTGCCAGTGTCGCAGACCAACAGCCTCCATAAAAATCAGTCCCCCTGATGACGCGGTTCATGGATTAACACCTCATTTCTGCTTCAAACTGCACTTCAGTCATCTATCTCGGCGACAGATAACTGAAGCTTTAGTACAACAATCTTTTCCACATAAATTCAGCATTATTTCATCATAAAAGATGGCTGAAGCGATCAGAGCGCCACAGCCAGACGAGCTGCTCGCTGCTGTGTTACCGTCATGTCAAAGCGTCACTGATTATCACCTTGTTTCTGCTTAAAACTGACTTTAGAATGATTTAAGAGGTTTTACCTTTATCATCTGTTGGTTAATAATCCCGTTAATCCATTTGATTGCTTTGGGTGAAGAGACTTCGTCTCAGACGTGCTGCTGTGGTCTGAAATGATGCATGACTGATGCAAAAGGCGGACCATTTGATCTGCGACACCGGTCCCAAATCTGGATAAATGAGCATTGCTTCAGGAAGTTGCTGAACAACCAGGATGAACTTTTCCAAACCTATAATCTAGATCATAATCATATTTCCATATGAGACTGGCTGAGGCCTGAGTACACAGATGCTGTTAAGCAACAGGATGCCAGTGGATGGTCTGCCTCTGCTGCGTGAAGAGCAGAGTGTGTCCTGAGGGATCGGGAAAGGAAGAAAGGTAGAAGTGTCACCATGAGAGTGGGGGGGGGGGGGGGGGGCGCTAACATAGGGGGAATAGAAAAGGTAGACTGTCTGTGAGCAAGTGGAGGAAGGAAAGGAAAGAGTGTTTGAGGTTAGGTGAGTGTTTGAAGCTGGAAATTAAAGTGGCAGTGATGAATGTCATCAGCACATATGCCTGTAGACTTCAATGGGCATGTTGGTGAAGGGAACACAGGTGATGAGCTCATGGGTTGATGTAGTATCAAGAAGAGGAATGTAAAAGAGCAGATGGTGGTGGATCTTTACAAAAAAGATGAAACTGGGTGTGATTAATATGTCTGTTAAGGAGTAGCATTGGAGGAGGTGCAAACAGGTGGACTTGGTCTTGTGACGCAGATGCACCTGAATGAGTTTGTAGAATGTACGTGGCCAGGCAACACAGAAAGGCAGTTTGTAGGGTGACTTTAGAAGAACGTAAGGACCAAAGAAAAATCAGATGGTGGAGGTTCAAGGAGGAAGACGGAGATGATGAGATGCTGGTACCTGTTCAGCAAATCAGCTATAAGCGTTGCTGATATTTCCAAATGGGGAACAAAGACGTGCACTGTTGTGGATTTACTTTTGTTTACGTTGCTTTCTTTTAAATTTCAAACTACATAATCTTAGACACACTTTGCTTTCATGGCATCATTTGTCACCTTTCTGAGCTCACTGCAGCACATTTGAGTTGCTGCTGAAATTGTTCACTGTTGTCCTGTTTGTGGGTAGGAGATAAAGAGCAACAAATATACTTTCAGGGACAAGCCCTATTATCACTCGCCTGCCCCCATCAGACACACAGCACTTTGATTGCTGTGTCATCTGCCCAAGTGAGGATGCGGTGGAAAGTAGACGTGTGTTGCGGTTTGTCGATGACCCAGAGCTCAAACGTGTCGACAGTTGTGCAGGTGTCAGTGTCTCTGTCCACTTTGAACTCCTCATTATTCACATTAAATCTCGTGAACACGTACCGACACGCTGTCTTTCTCATTTACCTCGTCTTCCTTCTCCACTGGGAACCAAAAAAAAAACCCGGCGCTTTTTGCGCCTGCTTCAGTGATTGCAGCCGAAAACAAAACAGTCTTCCATCTTTCCGTGTGAAGTGATGCTATGTTTGTGCTGCGCACTGGCAGGCTGTCCCCGGACAGGGTCAAGTCCAGCGACATCACGCAGAGGTTCGAACCAGACTGTACTGTCCCAGTAGCAGCTCTGTGTATTGACTTTGGCACTGGTGCAGGTTCTGGGACTCGGGTCTGGACCTTCAGACTCACGTCTTCAGAACTTAGTGTGTCCCAGGACTCAGTGGACAAAAAGTCTAATGAGAACCCTGCAGTTTGATCCCAGGAAATATAAGGTCACATGGTTTGTACCGTGTACGGTACATGTAGTAACACGGATCAGATCACATGTACACATGTCTCTCTCTTTAAAACTTCTTTACTTCCCATTAATTTAAAGCAAATAATGTACTTGATTATTTTATTTCTGTCAACTAGATCAAAAATCCCTGTGTCTCTGTCTCTGTGTGTTGGTCTCTTTGCGTCTCTGTCTGTCTCTCTCTCTCTGTGTCTGTCTCTCGTTGTCCAGGTTTCTGTAGTCCTACTAGCCATAAACGTCTCCTTTCTTCAGTTGCGCCCTGATATGTGATCTATAGTAACGCAGGTCCGTCTCTCTGTTTGACCTGATGTGACGGTCTTTCACTGTGACGGCATCAGAATGCTAAGAAAAGCGTTTGTGCAGTGGAAATCGGCATCTCCGACATGGCCAGCTTACGGGTTTGTGAGGTCACGTGAAAACACCCTTTTTTTTTGAAGCATAGAGTAGCCTACTTAACAAGTGGTGCTGGTACAAATTTTGGGCTCTACTAAATATTATAATATGCCATAAATTGGAATATTATAAGGTCACACAGGACATGTTTACAGTTGGATTCTTGATTTAAATAAATGAGTAGTTTTGTTTGCACGGTGAAATCCATGAAGTCTGAATATTTAAGTATTGGGGGAGTCTGGAATTTTGATAATAGAAAATGTGTAGGAACCCTGTATCTCAAAAAGTGGGACATGGTTTTCCATCTTTTGCATTGGATGTATTTGTATCTTTATTGTCACAGCCAAGTGGCCTCTGTGTGTCAGGCCCGGCGCCAGAAAAAAAAAATTAATGGGGCGATGAGTTTATCACAGGGGGCGGGGTCGCCCCCCACAAAAAAGTGCATACCAGAGGGTACCTGCCTCTGAGCGTGCGTAATGAATTGGGTGCGCTCCTAGAAAGCTCGTGTATTTAGGCTACACCTTTGTAAGAGACTGACTAAGAGTAAAGAGTGATCTCCTGCATACCACAAAACCAAACCAACAACTGATCTGAGAAACGACACGAGACAGTAGATTAACCCCACATAAACCTTTCATGTAGATATACAGTGGTCCCTCGTTTATCGTGGGAGTTACGTTCTAAAAATAGCCCGCAATAGGCGAAATCCGTGAAGTAGTCAGCGTTATTTTTTTTACTGTAAGGTTGTAAAACCCCTCACTACACACTATACACTTTTCTCAAACAGGCATTAACATTTTCTCACTTTTCTCGTGTGTAAACACTCTCAAAGTTCAAACCTTAGTACAAAAATAAGACCAACCTGTTTTCAGGCCCAAACATTTGTTTGAGAAATAAAAATAGAACATTTTCCTATAAATAATTATGATGGCTTTTAGAACTAAAGAATTTAATTTTAACGATCAACCTATGAGGGTTAGGGATACATAAATTATTAATAGTGACACCAGTATTTCACAGTTCCTCTGATCGCTCCTCTGCGTCCTGGCGCCGCACCACTGTCGCGCCTTTTTCCACTCACACCTCGCTGTAGGTGTCTTTTTCTGAGTGAAGAACACAGTTATGGGTAGTTGTTGGCACTCTTTTTTTTTTTTTTTCTTCTGGGCGAGAAGATTCTTATAAACAGACACGCAGAACACAATGCGCGTACTCTCCCCTCGCGGTGCCGCAACAGGTGTCCCGTCATCTTGACAGAACACCGGCCTGCTTGATGAGGATGCAGAGCACAATGCGCTTTTAAAAAAAAAAAAAAAGCATGCAAAATTGGACTAAAAAAATCCGAAACTGCGAGGCGCTATATTTTCCAGTATTTCTTTTTCTTTCTTTTATTTTTGATAACTCTCATATCCGAGGGGGCGAGGTTGATGACGTGAGGGGGAGACGCCCCCTCGCGGCGCCGGGTCCGGTGTGGGTGTGGCTTTGTCACAGAGAAACCAGGGAGAGCTGACATTTGCCATTTGGTGTGCTTTTATATTTTGGGTCAAGGCTGTGAAAACAGTTGGTAGGACAAATTTTTTTTTTTTGAGAATTTAGCAATTTTTAACTAATCAGCAACTAACATTGTGCTGCAGTGCATCCTGGGACTTCAGGGTTTTGGGGTTTTAAATGTTGTTGTGGTTCATGCGAGTTTAACAATGTTGTTAGTGTTATTGATTTATTGTTTTTGTAGTTAAGTATTATGTTGTTGTTACCATGAGTTAAATATGTCGTGCTTTTAATGTCTTCTGCCACGTCTGTGTTTGCCAAATTAAAAGTCCCTGCTTACAGCAGAATGCAGAAAAGGCAAGAAGCTGTGCGTGTATGCAATTTTGATCACGCACAAACTGTGGAGAGATGATATTTGCCGTTTTGGTAAGTTTATGTATTTTGGGTCAAGGATGAACTGTGCCAAAACCAAATGCTGATAGGACTAATACTTTTTGAAAGCTACATATGATAGCTCACAACAATGGGCATTGATATTTACATTCTGGACTCGTATGCCAATCCAACAGGGGGTAGTAAATCATCTTTATATTAAAACTGTGAGTGCGTGTGTGATTATATTTAGTAAGTTCAATATAAGTACATAATTTTAAATGTGTTTAAAAATACATGGATGGTACACAAAAGAACCATCTTAATGACAGATTAATCAATGACAAAAATAATCATTAGTTTCGGCCCAGACCAGTGTCACATGAACCAAAACTCTCCAAATTAAGAACCAGGTCATTGGTGTGGTTGAACTGGTGCTTTAATTTTTCCTCCATCTCTGTGACAACAACAAGACAGTTTCTAACAAGGATCCTAGACGGGGACGTCCAGAACCACTGACTGGTTCCACTGTGTTGGAGCAAATTGTGACTGTTTTCCTTTTTTGAATTTCCAGGTCTGTACGGCCTTCCAAAGCGGAATGGTAAACTCAAGGACATCAGCCACTTTGATGCAGCGTTCTTTGGGGTCCACCCCAAACAGGCGCACACCATGGACCCGCAGCTCCGCCTGATGCTGGAGATTGCTTACGAGGCGATTGTTGATGGAGGTTAGTGACATTTGTCTTCACTGAGGGTTAACTCTAAAAGGAACGCTTCAAACACAAATTATTGACATGGTTCACATGTTCCATTGGAGTAGAGCTTCATGATCAGTGTAATTCCTTTAAATCTACTCCTCAATACCCTGTAATGTTTGCAGATGCTTCACTTATTAATTGTTGTTGCTCTTGACTTATTGATGGAGGAACCATTTGAATCTTTGGTCCAGGGCTGGTTCCAGAGACGCTGCGCGGCAGTAAGACTGGGGTCTACATCGGGGTGAGTGGCTCTGAAGCGGGTGAGGCCTTCAGCAGAGACCCAGAAGAGCTTCTGGGCTACAGCATGACTGGCTGCCAACGCGCCATGTTGGCCAACAGACTCTCCTACTTCTTTGACTTCAACGGTAAGCAGCAGCAGCTTGACGCCTGCCTGACGCCAGCCGTGATCAGTGCCAGTAAGACTGTTACATTGTGAAGGTGCCACAAATGGCCAAAACCATGTCTGACGAGTTTAAAAAAAAAAAGTCTTAAAACCGTTGGATTGAGAGCGGTCTCCTTGTTTTTAGGACCAAGCACCGCTATCGACACCGCCTGCTCGTCTAGCCTGCTCGCCCTGGAAAACGCCTTCCATGCCATCCGCAATGGCCACTGTGATGCTGCGTTGGTGGGCGGAGTCAACCTGCTGCTCAAGCCACACACCTCAGTGCAGTTCATGAAGCTGGGCATGCTCAGTCCAGAAGGATCCTGCAAGTCCTTTGACGCCGCAGGTAAAAAAAAAAGTGTTTTGTTCAGGAAAATGACGTCTCGCTTTTAAAGAGTTTTGAATGTCACGGCAACGATCATTAAAATCTTCATGTAAACATCCACACACACACAGGTTTGGTCAAATAAACACAAACCGCTTTGTAAACTTGATTTAAAAAATATTGGGTTTAAACTGTGAACAAACTTGGAAAAAAATGATGAAAAGCCTGAAGACACACGAGAACTGTGAAGGAACTGTGTGTGTGTGGTTCCTGGTTGGGTGGCGCAGGACTGGGTCTCCCGTCCCAGCAGACTGTACCTGAACTTTGGGGTCTGCTTTCTTCAGGTCACCCTGTGCTCCGCTGCACCGTGACGTCGCGTAACCGCAGACGTACGGCACAGCTCCAGACTGTCCGTCTGTGTTTCTTCATAACTAATATGATGTTCAAGACAGAATCAGTGACTCAGAAATGTTCGTGTTCATCCCCTGACTTGTTTGTAGTGAGCTCGCTGTAAAGGTGGTGATTTACGTGTGTTGATACTAATTAAAGGGCGCTTTGATATTTTTATTTAACTTAAAGATGTTGATAATCTCAGGTGTTCATAAAAACGTGCTGCAAAAAATGTACCAAAGTCACATAGTTAGAAGCAGAAGGATTTAGTGAAAGATGAAGTGTTGGATGAGGCTGGAACACAGCGAACGCTGGGTTGGGTGTGACACGGGTCAGAAAAACAAACGGGACAAGTGCAGGAGTGTGTTCAGACATAACAAAAGAAGAAGGGAGAGACAAAGTAAGAAAAAAGAAAAAGTTGAACGTCTCCAGTTAGCCGGACTGGCCTGTCTGCAGTCCAGCCTGACAGTTAAACCAGCCCCCGCCAGGCCTGGCCAGCCCGTAACCTGAAGTCCCTCCTTACGAGTGCCGTTTAGCGTGAGGGTGACCTGCTGACTAGGCCTTTCCTATCCGTTAGTGTGTGTGTGTGTGTGAGACTCACTGCCCATTCCTCTTGTTGTCATGACCAAGTCTCCCTGTCTGGCTGTGCTCCAGCCTCCTCAGCAGCTTCTTTGACTGTTGGCTCGAGATGCACAGTTCAGGCTTTTTGAAAAGATCTAATACACCTGCAGACTCGGTCGTGTCTTCCCACTGCATGCAGCGGCATCCTTGACGTTAAAGGATGCTGTCTCCTCAACAAAACCACCCCCACCACTCTTTACCTGGGCTGGTGAATCAGCCCACCACACCCCCCACCAGGTGTTACATCAGCGCTGACCCCGCCCCCTCAACTCCATCTACTGCTACACATTAATTTAAACACACTCGTAACATCAGTGCTGAGAGTTCTGAAATGTACAATGTGTCAGCGATGACCCGTACTGTGACCGTCCTGATGACGTGTTTGCAGGAAGATTGGAACAAAATAACACCGGGAACATTTCAACGCTTCTATCCTCAACATGCTGTCAGAAGGAATAGTGACATTACAAAGTGATAAATGCTTCTTTTCTTTTCTATGTTGCAGACCTTAAAAGCAACAATGGACAGTTATGAACAAATGAAATGACGACCAGAAAAAACAAACATCTTGTGTTCATACTGTCTGCAAGAAAATACACTGAACAACAATATAAATGCAACACTTTTGTTTTTGATCCCATTTTTCATGAGCTGAACTCAAAGATCTAAAAGATTTTCTATCCACACAAAAGACCTAGTTCTCTTAAATATTGTTGATAAATCTGTTAGTGAGCACTTCTCCTTTGCTGAGATAATCCATCCCACCTCACAGGTGTGGTATATCAACATGCTGATTAGACAGCATGATTATTGCACAGGTGTGCCTTAGGCTGGCCGCAATAAAAGGCCACTCTGAAATGTAAAGTTTTGCTTTATTGGGGGGGTCTGGGGGGCTCAGAGAACCAGTCAGTATCTGGTGTGACCACCATTTGCTTCATGCAGTGCAACACATCTCCTTCACAGAGTTGATCAGGTTGTCAATTGTGGCCTGTGGAATGTTGGTCCACTCCTCTTCAATGGCTGTGCCGAGTTGCTGGATATTAGCGGGAACTGGAACACGCTATCGTATGCACCGATCCACAGCATCCCAAACATGCTCAGTGGGTGACATGTCTGAGTGCTGGCCGTGCAAGAACCGGGATATTTGCAGCTTCCTGGAATTGTGTACAGATCTGTGCAACATGGGGCCGTGCATTATCACGCTGCAACATGAGGTGATGGTCGTGGGTGAATGGCACAGCAGTGGACCTCAGGATCTCTTCACGGTGTCTCTGTGCATTCAGAATGCCATCAATAAAATGCACCTGTGTTCATTGTCTGTAACATAAGCCTGCCCATGCCATAACCCCACCGCCACCATGGGCCACTCGATTCACAACGCTGACATCAGCAAACTGCTCACCCACACGACGCCACACACGCTGTCTGTCTGCCCTGAACAGTGAAAGCTGGGCTTCATCCGTGAAGAGAACACCTCTCCAACATGCCAGACGATTTGATGGCACTCAAGTCAAGTCGGTTACGACTATGCAGTCAGGTTGAGTCCCCGTTGAGGGTGACAAGCAGCAGATGAGCTTCACTAAGACAGTTTGTGCAGAAATTCTTTGGTTCTGCAAACTGATTGTTGCAGCAGCTGGCCGGGTGGCTGGTCTCAGACCATCTTGGAGGTGAACATGCTGGATGTGGAGGTCCTGGGCTGGTGTGGTTATACGCGGTTTGTGGTTGAGGCCGGTTGGATGTACTGCCAAATTCTCTGAAATGCCTTTGGAGATGGCTTATGTTAGAGAAATTAACATTCAGTTCACAGGCAACAGCTGTGGTCGACATTCCTGCAGTCAGCATGACAACTGCACGCTCCCTCAAAACCTGCAGCGTTCAAGTTTGTTATTATAGCCATTTCAACAATATAATAAAATACAGCTGATAGGAATGTACTTTGGTATGCTCACCTGTCTCGCACCACAATGACAACACAACATATACAAGACAAGAAGCCAAAAAAGGCACATAAATAACAAAAAATACAACACTAATACACATAGGAAAAAGTGCATGGTTACAGAGAATAGCAGCAGTAAGGTTCAGTGGTGCAAAAAGTGCAGAGAGGGGTAGACCATGGGTGTGAGGTAAACCATAAAGTGCTTAGTGCATGTTCAGGTGACATATAGCTTGTAGACAGATAGTATCCCCAAAGCATGATGTTTTACATGTGATGCTTCTGTACCTCTTCCCTGATGGTAAGAGGGTGAGTAGATGGGGTGCTGGATGGGAACGGTCAGAGGTAATGCTACTAGCTTTCCTGGAAATCCCGGTGTTATAGTGTGAAGCTATGGAAGATAGACTACAGCCAGTGATTTTAGAGGCCCTACGTACCACCCTCTCAAGCTGTGGCATGTATACTCGTATAGTCCCAGGAGAGCACCCCTTAACCCTCTTAGATGCCTTAGGTTTCTGTCTATATTTAGGAACACTGAGTAAGGTGTTGTGATCCAACAATCGGGGCTCTGACTAGAGCCTGATACGCCTCTGGAATAGACAAGTAGCACTGGTCCAATGTTTTGTCTAGCCTGGTGGAGATGTGAATCTGAGGCTTGTATCTAGGGAGAGCTTTCTGCATGGAGACATGGTTGAAGTCACCAAGCATCAGGACGACTGAGTCTGGGTTGGAGTTCTCCACAGTGTGAACGTGGTTGGCTAGTTGTTGTGCGGCGAAGGCCACTGCTGTGCCCGAAGTGACGTAGACTGCACACAGAATGATGGAAGAGGTTTTCCCTTGGCGAGTAAAAAGGGATACACTTCACTGTAAGATGCTCCAGATCTGGCGAGTAGCTGGACGATAGCGTTTTGGTGTCTCTACACCAATTCTGGTTGATGTAGATGCCGACACCTCCACCACGCTGCTTCAGCGAATCACTGGTGCGATCTGCCCGATGGAACGTGAAGCCCTCCTGTTATAACGATGCGTCCGGGAAGTTTGCATACAGCCAGGTTTCTGTCAGGCAAATGGCCGCACAGTCTCTAAAGTCCCATTGTGAGAGGATAAGAGAGGTGAGCTCATCCTTCTTGTTTGCTAATGAGCGGACATTGGATAGAATGAGGCTCGGCAGGGCTAGACTGTAACCCCGGCGTCTAAGCCAAGTTAACACTCCACCTCTTCTGCCCCTTTTCCTCAGCTGCTATTTTGGTTGTCCTCAAGAGAAATTAGGTGGTAAATCCAGAACGGAGGACTGCGAAGCCGGCAAATTGTCCCAAATGCGAATGAGTCCAGCTCTGTCATACCGAATAAGTCCATTGCATGATTCCAGTAGTACACAAAGCAACAATCATGTTGTCTCAAAAGCATCTTGATATGCCACACCTGTGAGGTGTGATGGATTATCTTGACAGACTTGTCAACAATATTTGAGAGAAATTGGTCTTTTGTGTATATAAAAAATATTCTAGATCTTTGAGTTCAGGTCGTGAAAAATGGAAGCAAAAACAAAAGTGTTGCATTTATAATTTTGTACAGTGTAAGTCAAAGTAAATGTAACAACCCCCCCCCCCCCCCCCCCAACTTGTACTGATTTGGGGTTGTGTGTTTTTGGTTTTTTTTTAACCCTGGATTGCTCCGTCTGTCTCACCGACCACCGCACTTCTTCCTAATTCATCATCAAATCAACATCCACTGACCATTCCGCAGCTGGCAGACACATTATAGATGCAAAATAATGTTTTGGTTTTTATATATTAATTTTTGGATTGAAGTACTACATCTATACCCATCTATTGCAGTTTTGGGTCATGGAGAGCTGGAGCCTTTCCCAGCAGTTGTTGCACTCTTTGTCATACTGTTAAGTGTCTGTTTTTTGTTCAGGAAATGGATACTGCCGCTCGGAGGCGGCCGTGGCCATGCTGCTGACTAAACGATGCTTGGCTAAAAGGGTCTACGCCACAGTGGTCAATGCTGGCAACAACACAGATGGATTCAAAGAGCAGGGTGAGGAAATGCAGACGCGGTGGACGATGCAGGTGGACGCGGGGTGGTGCACCGAGTCCAGTAATTGTCGGTTAAAATGGGAACTCACAGTAAATATGAACATTAAAGGACATGAATGCAGTCTACACGTAGTAAAACACAAAACCAGTACATCAGAATATTTATCTGTGCAGGAGTGTTTTCTGAGAAGTTCTACTTCCGTATCTTTTCCCATGTATGTTTTTTTTTTTTTTTTTTTTATCTGTTTATTCAGATTAATCCCTCAGACACAATTTCGTTTCAGGTCTCGACACTTTCAGCTGTTCTGTGACAAAATGTTCCAGTTATTTTCTTTCTCATTTACATATTTCATCTTCATTATCTCATTTCACTCTGTTGATTTATTCTGTCATTTTTCAGTGTTGAGGTGAATAAGGTGGCTGGTTGGTTTTCTGCCCAGCGACTGCTTCTAAACGCTCAAAAGTCCAAATTCATGTTACAGAAGTAAAACTGACATTACTGCATGTTGGAAGTAAATCTGACAGATTGGTCAGAGGGTCCTAGTTCTTCATGGTACTCTTACAGCAGTCTGTGTGTTACAGATTTAACACTCTGGACTGTATTTGTAATGGAAATAAAGCCCAAGAAAACATTCATGTATTTATCCCTGATCTGATGGAAACTGGCTGCAGAGGTGATTAGTCTTAGAAAATCCCCATATTTATTTGTAAAATTACTTGCACAACCAAAAGTCAGTCTTATATCAACCTTAAAACTGGGGCTGCTCCTAGTTGCATTGTGTCATCATGACGACGCCGCGCGCAAACAAAAATTAAACATCATTTTTGTTTGCGTCCTGTGCTCGATGCAGAAATTAAGTGGTTTCAGCGCAAGTCGGAGCAAAGCAACGTTACTCGACATGACTGGAAGCCACACACTCACAAGACGACGTTACCTGATGCCCAATGTATGATTCCTGCTGTGTTCCATTGTTCCTGAAGTATAAATCACGCAGGATTGTTTTTATACCATGTACACAATGCAGTAAAACTACACGCTCAAAAGGGCACAGAAAAAAAAAATGCTTGCTCATCAGTGTTAAATAAAGGACATAAGTCCTGCTCAGACTGATTGACAGACACAGGACATGTCCACATCAACTATAATTCCAGACATCTCCACATTTACTCACTGACGGGTTGTTCGCACGCGCATCTTGCAGTCAAAGGAGGAAAGATAAACTATAACAGAACTCAAGAACAAATATAAACTACAAGAGAAATCAAAGTGCACAGTGTAGCTGCAGCCAAACTGTGCACTTTGAAGCAGCTCGAAGCAGTTCCAGTGTGGTTGAGTTTGAGGGAAGAGCAGCAGCAGCGGCAGACTACTTTTTTTTTTTTTTTTTTTTCCCCCATGCGCGAACGAATCATCACAGCAACTTGCTCCATGCGTGAGAGTCATAAAACACAGGGAAGATGAAGACAACACACTGGAAATTGTTTTTTTTTTTTTCCTTATTTATTCCTTTATTGGTTCATTCTACTGGTGCTTATAGACTTTAATAAAGTACCAGCGCTAGTGGAGTATAAAATTACGTGCACAAACTAGCACATGCACGTACTATTTCGAGCCCTGCGTCCAGTTCCTCTTCAAATGAATGAATGAAGCCTGAGTGACCAGTGTGTTTTCATTGATTGTTTTCTACAGAAGCAAAGTTAAAACTGACTGTCCAAATACTTGTGGGCTCAGCTCTGTCCATGTGTTTGTAGACCTGGGGCCTCATGTACAAAATCTGCTTACACACACAAATGTGGCGAACATCTGTCTCAAAAGTGTAATGAACGTGGAAATGTGCAGTGCGTCACGCAAAAATCCTGGCTGGCGTACACGTTTCTTCAGCTATTGTGCCAGTGGCGACACATAGAGGTGTGATTGTGGGAACCGTTAATAGTGTGAAAACAAGAAGTCATCAGAGTGGTCTCCACATCAGAGACACACTGAACAATTAACACACCCATGTGTGTGCAGTTATATGGGTGGATATAAAAAATGATGCGTAAAATGGCACTAACAGTGGCTGTGTTAGCGTTGTTAGAGGACCTTGCGAATGGTGCATTGCGACGTGAGTGAGTATTCAGGGGATGTGAGGATTTTCTTGCAAATGACGATAACTGGCTCAAACTGTTTTTGTTACTGGTGGTGCGTGGAGAACTGCAGCCATCCCAGAGTGTGTGCGCACTGTTCTACATGCCAGGGACGAGTTTGCTTCCACACTGAATTCCACGTTCATTAGGATGTACAAATGGAATGTGCGTTTATTCATACCTACGCACACTTTGATACATCTGAATATATTTGTGCTTATGCTAGTTTCTGGGTTTTGGCATACGTCAACTTTTAGTAGGAAATCCACATAGCTCTTTGTACATGAGGCCCCTGGACCAGATGGCTCTGGTGTGCTGTAGCACTGAAATGCTCCTCTTGGTTCCTCAGGTGTGACCTTTCCTTCGGGTGAGATGCAGCAGAAGCTGGTTGGTTCGCTCTACCTGGAAGCTGGCATCTGCGCGGATGAGGTGGAATATGTGGAGGCTCATGGGACGGGAACAAAGGTGTGTCTGACCCTGCAATGCCCACTTGGTATCTGGGAAGGCTTTTGTCTTCTTCTTCAGTTCCTGCGTCAGCAGTTCAGACAGGAAGAGTCATTTTAGAAAAGATGTTTCCTTTAAAAACAAAACAAATTTGACTTCTTGTCCTCTGTGTTTCTTTGTCAGGTGGGCGACCCACAGGAAGTGAACGGCATCGTCAGCGTGTTCTGTAGGTCAAAGAGAAATCCTCTGCTTATCGGCTCCACCAAGTCCAACATGGGCCACCCAGAACCTGCCTCCGGTCTGGCTGCCCTGGCCAAGGTGAGCCAACAGGAAAACACCATCACTTTAATAGAAGAACGGAAAGGGGGGATCACTAAGAGGTCTCTGGGAGGTGGGCGGTCTGGTGACCACAGGATGCTTAGTTCAGGTCCTGATCTGGAATTGAACCTAAATCAGACAAGGAACCCGCTTATGTGCCCTTGAGCAAGATCCTTAATCCCCAATTTGCTCCCAGTGTGCTGTTCTGTCACCCCCCCATCAGGTGGAAAAGGACAGCTGAAATGTAGTCCATAGTCTATTTAGGAAAAGATGACAGGGAAGATTGTTTTTATTTATTTTAAATAAACAAAAAATACTCATCACTCATCTTCAACCGTTTTCCGGGTTCGGGTCATGGGGGGCAACAGCTCCAGCAGGGGACCCCAGACTTCCCTTTCCCGTGCCACATTGACCACCTCTGACTGGGGATCCCAAGGCGTTCCCAGGCCATTGTGGAGATATAATCTCTCCACCTAGTCCTGGGTCTTCCCTGGGGTCTCCTCCCAGATGGACGTGCCTGGAACACCTCCCTTAGGAGGCGCCCAGGAGGCCTCCTTACCAGATGCCCGAACCACCTCAGCTGGCTCCTTTCAAGGAGCAGCAACTCTACTCCGAGCTTCTCACCCTATCTGGAAGGGAGATCTCTACAGGTTTGGTGGGCTATGGGTCTCATCATTGCTTTTTGCAGATGATGTGGTCCTGTTGGCTTCATCGGCCGGTGACCTCCAACACTCACTGGATCGGTTCACAGCTGAGTGTGAAGTGGCTGGGATGAGGATCAGCACCGCTAAATCTGAGGCCATGGTTCTCAGCACGAAACTGATGGATTGCCTACTCTGGGTAGGGAATACGGCCTTGCCCCAAGTGAAGAAGTAAACAAAAAATATTCATGACATTTTTGTGTCAGGAAGTCTTGTTTCAGGGTGATGAACACATTAGCTTAAGTTATACTGTTTTAGACTGAATATAAAATATTTTTTCATAGAAAAACACTCATCTTGAAATGCCTATCCAGTATCAGGTCATGGGGTGCTGGAGCCTATCCCAGCTGTCATAGGGCGTGAGGCGGGGTTCACCCTGGACAGGATGCCAGTCTGTCGCAGGGCCACATGCAGACAAACAATCACACCTACGACAGCTTAAAGTTTCCAGTCCACCTAACCTGCATGCCAAGATCCCTCTCATGAAACACTCTGGGAACATCTGAAAACGGCCATCCTGCAGACATCAGATGAAGTCTTTGGGTTCACCACAAAAAAGAGGTTTGAAGAAGAACTGCTGGCGAAGAGGAGATCCGCTTACCAGGCCCATCTAACACAGTCATCTTGTCCCGTCTTGTATGCAGTAACCGCCAAAGCAAGCTTCAAGAAATCTAGAGTAAGTGGTGGACCAATCTTGCAGAGAGAACACGACTCTGTGCAGACACTGGTGATTACAGGGTGTTCTATGAAGTCATAAAGGCAGTGTATGGACCTATCTACCATGTCCAGAGCCATTTACACAGTTCAGATGGTCAGGCGCTTCTCGCAGACAAGACTTCTATCCTCAGCCGCTGGTCAGAACACTTCCAAGCTCTCTTTAGCACCAGCACTCAGCATTTCTCAACAACCAGTAAGAACTGAACTGGATCAACTACCCACCATTGAAGAGATCACCAAAGCTGCTGAAAAGTGGCAAGGCAGCTGGAATTGATGGGATTCCACCAGAGATTTGGAAGCATAGGGACTACTTCTACTCAACAGGCTCCACGAACTCTCTGTCTGTTGCTGCGAACAGAGTAAACTACCACAAGATTTCCGTCACCTTGTACAAAAACAAAGGCGAAAAGTCAGGATGCTCCAACTATCGGGGAACAACCCTACTTTCCATTGTGGGGAAAAATCCCTGCACAGGTGCTCCTGAACAGATTGGAACCCACCATTGCTAAAAACCATCTCCCAGAAAACCAGTGCAGCTTCAGAGCTAGCAGAAGCACTTCGTCCTCAGACAGCTCCAAGAGATGTGCTGGGAGCAGAACATTCGTTGACATGACCAAAGCGTTTTGATTCTGTGAGCAGACGAGGAATGTGGAAAAATATGGAAATCTTGAATGTCCCCAAAGTTCCTCAACATGGTCATCCACCTGCATGAAGGTCAGCATGGTCAAGTTAGACTCAGTGTTGATCTCTGAGTGCTTTTCAATTGTCAACAGAGTTAAGCAGCATTGTGTCCTGGCACTGACCATCTTTACCATCTTCTTCAGCATGATGCTCAAGTAGGGCACTGTGGACTTTGACGATGAAGACTCTGTCTACAGCCGCTATCGCCTCGATGGCAGCCTGTTCATCCTCAGTTGATTACAGACCCCCAACAAATCAGAATCATGGTCAAATTTATTGCCAGGTTCTCACATAAAAGGAATTTGATCTAATGTCATTGGTGCATAAACAATAAAAAGAAAAGGATATTGAATGGGGCTGTGCAAAGGTACGCAGGTGTACAGCAGCTTTCAGTGCACGGATGATCAATCTGTAATTTGTGTGGGGGGGGGCAGGGGGTCTCTGGCATTATTTGAGTCCAGCTGCAGATGGAAAGAAGCTGTATTTGTGTCTCGAGGTTTTGGTCCTGATGGACCTCAGCTCTCTGCCAGAGGGGGGGTGACAAAGTTTATGTCCTGGGTGAATATCTTCCCTGCTCACCTCAGGCCCCTGGAGGTGTACAGGTCCTGTAGGGATGGCAGATTGCAGTCAGTCACCTTCTCT
Source organism: Thalassophryne amazonica (assembly GCF_902500255.1). NCBI lineage: Eukaryota > Metazoa > Chordata > Actinopteri > Batrachoidiformes > Batrachoididae > Thalassophryne > Thalassophryne amazonica. The sequence goes on from NC_047120.1 coordinate 8,305,121, forward strand.
GCTGCGTGGATAATGCGCTGCATTCTGCTCCTGTCTTTAGCAGTGGCAGTGGTGTACCAGACAGTGATGGAGGAGGAGATGATGGACTCAGTGATGGCAGTGTAGAAGTTCACCATTTTTTTTTTTTTTTTTTTTTTTTTTTTTTGCAAGTTGAACTTTCTTTTTTATAATTTTTTTTTAATTAGCATTTCGTGTCAAATATATTCATAACATACTGTAACCACTGTGTGTTCATCATCCTCATACTATCAACATCAATGTACATTCATTTTAAAAGCACACATACCTCGACACAAAAAGCAATATTAGAGAAAAACAGCAACAAAAAAAACAACCCAAGCAGAACCAAAACAATTAGGGAGTAGATTGCTGTTATAACTTTACTAATTATCTGAGAAAACAAAATCAGGCCTATGAGATGTTACATAATGGATCTATTTTCTCTAGTATGAGGTAAACTGTTCCAATTTGTAGTTGATACACGCTGTTATCTTTTCCATATTGTAAATGTCCATTATAATGCTCATCCATTCAGTTAGTCGGCCTTTCCTGTAATAACCATTTCCTGGTTAATGCCTTTTTAGCTGTGGCCAACAAAATATTTAATAAATATTTGTCTTTTTTTTAACAATTTCTGAGGTAAATTTCCAAAATATATAATCTTCATCTCAAGACGTATTACATCTTTAAAAATGTCTTGTAGAGCCATGTGTATTTCTCTCCAGAAGTCCTTGATTACCGGGCAGTCCCAAAAGATGTGGTGGTGGTTTGCATGTTGATTACCACAGTTTCTCCAACATATAGGGGGAGTTCCATCATAGTGAGATTTCTGAACGGGTGAAGTTGAACTTTCTTAGATGTCTAGACCCTGGAGCAACTGATGCATGATCTCCTCTTTGCCGATGATGATGCACTCATTGCCTACACAGAAAGAGCCTTTCGGCGATTGACATTCTGCTTCACAAAAGCTGCCCAGTTATTTGGGCTTGAGGTCAGCCAGAAGAAGACTGAAGTCCTCCACCAGCCCACACCTCTGCTTCATCCTCAAAATCTGCTAGAGTGACTTTGACATCAATGTTGAAGTCCTGGAGCAGGCAGGGATTTCCAACATCGAGGCCATGCTACTGAAGTCTCAGCTATGATGGGCAGGTCATGTCTTTAGGATGGACCATTGTCTGCCTAAGATGGTTCTGTACGGTGAAATCCCTACTAGACACCACAACAGAGGGGCACCAAAGTAAAGATACAAGGACTTCTTGAAAAAGTCCCTCGGTGACTGTCACATCGACCACCGCCTTTGGTCAGCCCTCGCTGCAGACCAGAGTCTGGCGTCACACTATCCACCAGGATGTCTCCTCCTTTGAAGTCTCTTGCAGGGCAAGTTTAAAGGAGAGGCAGAGAAGAAAGAATAGCAAGTCCTCAGCACCAAACCCAGATCAGATCTGCAGCCGCTGGAACCGGAGTTGCCTGTCTTGCATTGGCCTTGTCAGCCACGGCCATGCCTGTGGTCGACACGGGCCACGCACTCAGTAGATCTTCGTTTGCAATGCCATGATGATGATGGTGGACCACAAGACCGTGTTCAGAGATGGACTGGTTCTTACACACAACTCCCAGGATATATTGTCTCACTCCAAAATAGGTGAACTTGCAGATCGTAGAGACGTGATCATTTCCTGGAGATGTGGTCAGTGTTTACTGTGGAGGTTAAATTATTATCGATGAATGAATGTGTCCGTTAAAGCCGTACGCTCTCTCTGATTTCAGCCCAGTGGTTTGTCCGTTAAAGCCGTATGCTCTCTCTGATTTCAGCCCAGCGGTTTGTCTGTTAAAGCCGTATGCTCTCTCTGATGTCACCAATTTGACAAAATGTGGTTTCTACTGAAATCCAAACAGAATGTCAGTTTATTTTTGGAACACGTTTCAAAATTACAGCTTGCTTTAAAGACGAGAACATATTTACCTGGGGGAAGGTTTTAGATGACCTTAGCTTGATCTGCCTTCCTGGGGTGTGCACACTAATATTTGTAAGATGCCTGTAAATCACTTCAGAGGTGTTAATCTGGTTACAAAAATAGCATCTTTACATTTCTTTCAATCTCTAACTTTTACAAAATGTATGAGAAATGTATTAGAATGTAGATGTTAACTCCCAAATTGTGAATTATCTGCAAACCATTAATTGCAAAATGTGAATACTGAAAAAATATCTCCCGAAACATGAATGCAGGTCTCGCAAAACGTGAATATCATTCATGAGATATAATATATATATATATATAATTTTATTTTATTTTTTTCTTTTTCAGTTTAGGTAGTTTACGGATTTCAGCTTACAGATCAATTACTTCAGGAAATCTTGATGGGGGGGTGCACTCCAGGTGGGGAGGTGAGCCCTGGTTGGGCTCTTACTTATGGTATCAACTGCCCGACCTGCTCCAGGGACAGTGTCAGGTGTGGAGTTTGACTGAGATGGTCCACCTGTCAAACGGTATTGTAGGTGTCAAACTCCGGGAGAACAAACCCCCCTACGATAAAGTTTGAAAGATATTCAAAAAACACAGCTCAATAATCTTCAGAGAAACGTTGTAGAAAAACAAACACTAGTTTCTAACCTCAGGAAGGTAGACAATGAGCTACAACCTTATTTTTATCCATATGAGCCGTCCTCTGAGCTTGAAAAATAATACTGACCTGAACAAGCAGAAATGTAAGCATAGGGACTGTCTACAAAGTGCAAAAATGAAAAGAGACACCAGAAAAATATTCAATAAATTAATTGATATAAGGTGTAGTGTCACCAAACTCACTGAACACATCAATGGTCTCCTGCTGGTTATACTACAGCACTCAGTTTGGAAAAATGTGCAAAAATTGAATTTTAGGGTATTTTTTTAATCATTAAAATGAGCAATAAAATTCACAGATTTACATTATTCTGATGGTTCATTGTGGTTGTACACAGAACCAACATTACAAAAACCATGTCACTGTGTTCATGGTCCCTGGTTCTTGAAGAGGAAATGAAACAATCAGACTGTAGTAATAATAGTTGTTGTAGTAGTAGTGAGTCCTACATAGATAGTGATGTTTAACTCTGGATTCTGTAGCATGAGGCTCAGTCTTAATGCCATGGGACTTGTGTTGACTTTTAACTAAAGGGGTTTAGCAAAAAATACCATAAGGTTTTAAGGAATTGGAGCCCCTTTTATACAGTCAGAAATGGGAAAAGTAATTATTTTTCATACAAATCATCATTTTTTTTTTTTTTTACAGCCAAGTCTTGAGACGAGTCATTGAACATGACCAGGACTTGAAAGCCATCAGTCACAGTGTGGTAAATGTGTCTGGAGTTGACGTTATTGATACACTGGAGAGTTGGAAAACTGATGAGGAATGATGCTGAAGCTGAGTTATGCTACATTCTGTGTCTCCTCCCGAATTCACACAGGTGCTGCTTTCTGCTGAGCGAGGAGTTTGGGCTCCCAACCTGCACTTCAACAGTCCCAATCCCGACATCCCTGCTCTGGTCAACGGCCAGGTTCATGTTGTTGACCGGCCTGTACCTGTTCGAGGTGGCATCGCAGGAGTCAACTCCTTTGGGTTTGGGGGATCAAACGTCCACGTGATTCTACGTCTTCCTAAGCCATGCGCCCAGAAATCTGCAGAGATGACATCTTCAACCAGACTGGTTCCCAGGTTACTTCAGGCCTGTGGCCGTACGGAGGCTGCCGTAAACACCATACTCAGCAAAGGGAAGGAACACACTGCAGACGACAGCTTCCTGTCTTTGCTGAATGAGGTGTCAAGGGTTCCCACGGCCAGCATGCCCTACCGAGGCTACACTATGATCAGTTCTCAGAGCGATGTGGTTGAAGTGCAGCAGGTGCAGGCGGTGCCCCGGCCACTCTGGTACATCTGTTCAGGTAATGCATTGAAAATGAAACAACCTCACATCAGCTTAGAGTCCCACCTTGTTCCTGTGTAGATGATTTTAGAGTTTGTAATTAATCTTTTGTTAACTAATGACATTCCTGCTTTTTAACACTGAGGGTGACTGGTGAGTCCACATCAATGATTTTTTTTTTTTTTTTTTTCAGTTCAGTTTTTCATTTATATAGCACAAAATCACAACAAAGCTGCCTCAAGGTGCTTCACACAAGTAAGGTCAAACTGTACCAACCCCCAGAGCAAGCACACAGGCGACAGTGGTAAGGAAAAAGTCCCTCTAAAGATAATGAGGAAGAAACCTCAAGCAGACCAGACTCAGAGGGGTGACCCAATGTTTAGCCATTCTAACACTTACAAGGTTTTTACAAAGTTATACAGAAACAGGAAATCAAAACATCTGCTGTATTGGCTTGATTAAGGTTATATTTAACCTAATGTCATCTATTTTCTTGGAGTAATCCAAGTAATCTTGTGCTGTAAAAGGAGAGCAGCTTACAGGTGGTTGTCCATGAATAAGTGTTGCTTCGTGTCGAACAAGAACTTTGAGTTATGCTTGTGTGTGTTTTTTTTTTTTTTTTTTTTTTTTTTTATCAAATCAGAGTAATCTGCCCATTTTGTGGCCAATAGCACATGCTTATTGTCTAGAATAGCATTGCGCCACGCGAGGTGGTATACGTCTAGTTTTGAACAACGCCATTTCCGTTCTAGACTTCTAGCCTTATGCTTGATGTCATGCAAGTCATCATTGAACCAAGGCGACTGTGTTTTTGGGGGGGGGGGGGGGGGGGGTTTAATATAGGTGGAGCGATCATGTTGAGTGTAATTTTGAGTGCTGAGTTTCAGGTGTCCACAAGACTGTCTGCTGAATGGTCATTTTCCGAAAATGATGCTCAGATATCTGGCAGTCTGGCTCAAAGTACAGTTGTAGTTGAGGAGTTAATTTGTCACTGTGACAATAAATAAGATGTAAACTTAAGTGAGTGATCTCAGACCACTGACGCAAGAGGCATGATGTCAATATTTGTGACAGTGATACCGTGATACCACCAAACAAAAGTTCCAGCATCATCACCTTGCCCAATGCAGATTCGAGATTCATCACTGAATATGACTTTCATCCAGTCATCCACAGTCCACAATTGCTTTTCCTTAGCCCATTGTAACCTTGTTTTTTTCTGTTTAGGTGTTAATGATGCCTTTCGTTTAGCTTTTCTGTATGTAAATCCCATTTCCTTTAGGCGGTTTCTTACAGTTCGGTCACAGACGTTGACTCCAGTTTCCTCCCATTCGTTCCTCATTTGTTTTGTTGTACATTTTTTGATTTTTGAGACATATTGCTTTAAGTTTTCTGTCTTGACGCTTTGATGTCTTCCTAGGTCTACCAGTATGTTTGCCTTTAACAACCTTCCCATGTTGTTTGTATTTGGTCCAGAGTTTAGACACGGCTGACTGTGAACAACCAACATCTTTTGCAACATTGCGTGATGATTTACCCTCTTAAGAGTTTGATAATCCTCTCCTTTGTTTCAATTGACATCTCTCGTGTTGGAGCCATGATTCATGTCAGTCCACTTGGTGCAACAGCTCTCCAAGGTGTGATCACTCCTTTTTTAGATGCAGACTAACGAGCAGATCTGATATGATGCAGGTGTTAGTTTTGGGGATGAAAATTTACAGGGTGATTCCATAATTTTTTCCTCAGAATTGAGTGATTCCATATTTTTTTTTCCTCTGCTTGGTCTAAAAAAGTAACCGTTACTGACTGCCACAATCTTTTTTTTTTTTTTTTTTTCTTGATTTCTTATAGTGTTTCTTAAAGCCAGAAAGTTGCCATTTGAAATGACTTTAGTTTTGTGTCATGTCTGTGATCTGCTTTTTTTTTTTTTTTTCTACAAAATTAAACAACTGAATGAACATCCTCCGAGGCCGGTGATTCCATAATTTTTGCCAGGGGTTGTAGTATGCATAAACTGCCTAAAATTCCAGAAGTTCCACACAGGTTGTAGGTGGCAGACACAAAATTTTCGATGTTACAGGAACAGCCAGCAGGGCATTCTCAATTTTACTGTTTTCCAATGTAATAATGGGTGTTTGATTTGCAAAACATATCCCTCTAAGATCTTTCTGGGCATGTCTGTGGAAACGGGCCATAGTCTCAACTTGTTGAAATTCCCTCTCTGCCACATAAACTTCACTATAACCATAGTGGATTTTTTGCTGTGATTTCCCTGTTAGGCTAATGGATTTCACGGCCACATTAATCGTAAGCCCTGCAGGTTCTCTGATCACTTGCTCCGTGGCCTGCTATTGAGTCCTAATGTTACCCTCCCTGTAGAACTCTGTTCACAGATAAGATGGTGGCCTCTTCCCCAGTAGGGTGAAGGCCATCCAGCATCAGCAAGCCACGTCGACCCCCAAAAAAGAGGCTAGTTTTCAATGAAACTAAAGCCTTACTGTCTCTAAAATTGCCTCAGCCACCTATTCAACAATGTTAGTCTGCTAAACACCTCATCATTACTCTGGGAAGGGAGGGGACCAGAGACTATTAATTTATGCCAACACATCTTTCTGGTGAGGGCACAAATCCTCTCTGTGTCCAGTTTTGTGATCTCTGATTGTCTCCTCCAAATATCATTGGTGCCAACACGAATAACTGTGGCTATATCTAGTGTGGTGTCCCTTTGGCTGACTATTCTTGTGCGTCATCGGCACACTAAAGTAAGAGGCAATATCGGGTGCTCTGGCCCCAGGAATACATTTAACGCTAGCTGGCTTCTGTAATCTAACGTTGCATGTGATGGAATACCCTATCACTAATGCACTGCAATTTGGCCTAGAGATAAGGGTAGACCTCACCCGTTGGCTTGAAGAACTATCAACAGGCATGTCCAAGGCTGAAAAATGGTTCAAAGTACACACATACAAAGTACACACTTCTTCCACTTGTGTGGAAGAAGTGTGAAACCTAATACCTTGTGGAGTACTACACATAAGGATATTATGACCTCTTTAATCTGAGTTTTTACCTTTTCATATGTTGGAGCGGACCTTTTACCACAGTATGTAACTGAAAACCCAAGACATCAACCTCCTGGTTGGAGCGGAATTGTTTACTTCTATTAAATACTTGTGAACCCAAACATCAAATAAAATGGTAAATGGACTGCATTTATGTAGCGCTTTTCCATCTGCATCAGACGCTCAAAACAATTTACAGTTATGCCTCACATTCACCCCGATGTCAGGTTGCTGCCATACAAGGTGCTCACTACACACTGGGAGCAATAGGGGATTAAAGATCTTGCCCAAGGGCCCTTAGTGATTTTCCAGTCAGGCGGGGATTTGAACCGAGGATCTTCTGGTCTCAAGCCCAACACCTTAACCACTAGACCATCACCTCCCCTAGTTGATGCTGTTCACATCAACATGTGAACAGCAAAACTACTTAATTAGGTCACACACCACGCATGTCCGTTGACGTGAAATAAGGAAGTCAGTTTCAATTAACGATGTACATTGTCTTGGAAGACAGACCTCTTACTCGGGAATTTATTAACAAATTATTATTCAAACAGAGTGAGTAAAGATAAGTTTACCATCCACAGAATTCTGTGGATCCGTTTGGCCGGCTCCTCCTAATGTCATTTTTAGCAAATCACCAGCAGGGGAGAGAGCAGAAAAGACTGAAGACTCTCTGACTTCACTACATTTTTATAATCAGAATCTGCTCTCTGTTGTTTGGTCAGAGTCCCATCCATCTTCACAGTCCAACAGTGGTCTTCTCCCACGGTCCACCCACTGCGCTGTCCTTATCTCCTTTTGTTCTCATCACATCAGTTTGCTTTGAGCCTCCTCGACGTGGTTTCCAATTCAGGTCAACTTGAAATGATACTTCAGTTGACATCATTGATAAAGAACTGATCCTCCCATGTGTGTGCTTACGTGATCAAAAAAATGCCATGTCATGTTTAGGCCATGTGGCTAAGTCAAACTTTAGATGTGAAAAGCAGGGCCTTTTGTTAGTGGAACCGCTGCCTGCTGTTTACGTCTTTTCACATGATAATGAAAGGCGCTTCGCTTTTACAAGGTATCCTTTTGGTGCAGACAAAAGTACAGAAACTTACTGTGCAGATATCAAGAACATAATGACCCAGTGCAAACTTGCTGACAGCCGTTGCTGTTAACCTCACATAACCCCAGCAGAAATGCAACAGTGTATTAACATGGGTTTTAGAGAGTCTGAAATGAATAATATTATATGACATGTATTTCTAATTTATTAACACTCTTAACCACAGTCCAAAAGTCATCCTTTTTAGCTGGCGTTGCTAATGCTAATGGATGTGTACTGTCAGTCTGCATCAAACCTCCATTTGAGTGGTTTCCAGGGTCGTCATCATCAGGTACAGAATGTGTAGCGTGATGACGTGTCTGCTTAAAGTGTCTTTGTGTTTCTATGTCAGTGTTCGTTAGACCTGTTCAAAATGACAAATGTTACAAAATGTTTTGGGCCACATGTTGTTCTTGTTCCACTAATAAAATACAAGATCTGTGCCAAATGTTATTGTAACATTGTTACAACGGACATTGTTTAGGGCTCCCCCACAAACCAACAATTTTCCTCAAGCAAGCAATGTAGTAATCCAGTAATTCCAGTAATGTTCTCCTCTGGGTGACCAATCAACCACTACTTTTTGTGATTAGAAGCCATCACATGTGCCTGTGGAGAAAAAAAATGATGGCATCAGAGTCTTCTCCCGTTAGGGTGACGCTGCCTTTCCAGCAGGGGGAGAGGAAAATGTGTAACTCTGGGGGACCTCTAAATCTTTATCTGATTGAGTTCAGATTTGGTCTGCACCTATAAAACCCCAAGTGGAACAAAAAGAGCATGTGGCCCGAAGTCTGTCACAACTTATTTTTTCACTACATAACATGAACAGCCCTAATGTCCGTGTTTCGTCTCTTTAGGTATGGGCACGCAGTGGGCAGGAATGGGCTGCAGCCTCATGCAGCTTCCAGACTTCAGACAGTCCATTTTGCATTCGGACGCTTGCCTGAAGGACACGGGTCTGGTTGTGTCTCATCTGCTCATGGAAGCTGATGACGCCACCTTTGAAGACACCATACACGCTTTTGTTGGCCTTGCTGCAGTGCAGGTAGAGTGGACTCGCCTTCTCTGGAGTCGGAATGTCACCATATGCTCACCAACTGCTTCATACCGAAAAGAACCCATTAGATTTTTAACATGTTAGAATTTAAAGTAAACTCGTGTGCTGGGAAGCCTGTCAAGCACTGTGCATGTGGCAAAGCGCCCCAGCAATGCCTTTTTCCAGACTTGACTAGTTATAGAACATTAGTTCCTGCTTCAGAGTTTCCTTTGGATGTCTTTATTCCCTGTGAAACTGGGGAATGACACTTGGACTCTCTGGAGTGTCTCCAAAATGTGAATGGATTCAAAATAAGAGCATGAATTAAACTTATTTAGACAGCACGAGATAACAACATGAGTCTTTTTCTTAAGGCACTATACATAAGCAAGGGTTAAACCGTACCCACCACATTAACAAGCAACTCCCTCAGTGCTCTTTGATTCGCACAGACCAGACTCGGTGGGGTGACCATCTATTTTGGTCATACTACAGAGATGAAACAAAAGGCACAACACAGTCAGAACATGCAGTGATAGAAAAGTTGTAGCCAAGCAGCCATATGCATTCCAGCTTTCACAATGACAGATCGCTGAACAGGCGTCCATCATATGGCATTGACAATAAAGCTGGCTTTGACATTCTTTTGACTTTGAAGGTTCAAGTCCCAGTAAAATGGGCTGTAATTAGTAAGTCCTATGTCAGCCCTAAGGGTTGTTGGTGCCTGTGCTTATCTCCCGAAGCAGAAGAGAGATCACATCTCCCCTTGATGGGATGGTAGTCAGACACAGAGTACTTCCCCAGTTACAGCTGACTGGACTGAGACTGTACACGTCAAGTGTCTTGGAATTAGTTGTCATTAGTTAGACAAGGATTATATCCTGTGAAATAGAACCTTCGCCAGATCGAAGCCCAACCCCGATGCATCTCTGACCCTCCTACAAAATGCCCCACATCCTACACACACATTCAGGCTTCCAAATGTGTTCCAGTATATGTAGACTGAACATGTCTCAGTGCAGAAGAACCACATTCAGACATGATGTAACATGAGTTAATCCTGCAACTTTTCACATTACATAATTGTGTTGATCCTCCGCACTTAAAACAAGTCCACAAGGCTCCCTTTTGCTCTCATGTCACCACAAATCAGCCGCCTCAAATCATTATGCTCCCGTCACTCCCCAACTCCAACAGCTTGGATCCCCACCAGAGAGCAAAGCACAGAATAATCAGAAAAACAAACCCACGCCAACATCAGCCTGCACAACAAACTATGCTAGCGTACTCTGGCAGTAGATCACTGTGTTTATGGGTCTCATCACCCTTAGAACAGATGGGATTGGAATAAATTGAAAAATTAATCTCATCCGGTATCTGTCTTGATTCCAGATTGCCCTGATTGACCTGCTGCATAAGATGGGCCTGAAGCCTGACGGCATCGTTGGTCACTCTGTTGGTGAGCTGGCCTGTGGCTACGCTGACGGCTCTCTCAGCCACCGTCAAGCCATCCTGGCCGCCTACTGGCGAGGTCATTGTATCAAAGAAGCTAGTCTCCCTCCTGGAGGCATGGCGGCAGTCGGTAAGAGACGACTTCTGTTTCATGACCAGGGTTCTAGCTACGATGGGCGGTGCCGGGCGGTATCACCCAGTGCTGCAAATTTCCACCCGACTGTCACGTTCAAATCGGTTGTCCCGCCCACCACCGATTTTCCAAAAACTGATCTGAAATGTTGCTGAAAAATGTACCAATTTGATCACATTTCAAGCTTATAGAGTCATACTTTTGTTTTATTTTGCAATTTCAACCAAATAATTAAAGAAATAAAAAATATATTTCTGATTTTGTTTGTATGTAAGTGCAAACAGCAGAGAGATCAGCAGTCAGTTGGTTTCAGCGCTCTGTGAAGCTGCAGAACACAGAGATCAGAGCGGTTACAGACGCACTCCGCTCTGATTTAAAGGAAAAAAGTTGCAATCACGTAATTGACCCGGCACTAGAATGGTTTTTAACTAGAACCCTGTTCATGACCAGAAACTTAGTTCAACCCTCACCAAACAGGTTGGATGTTTCAGTCCAACGCTTCCCAAAGGTTTATGAAAAGAGAGGGGGGAAAAAAAAAAAGGAATTCAACCATGAAGAATGAAAACAATCCAAATTTCAAATTGAATCATTTCTACAGCGCCAACTCATGATGAGGTCGCCTCAAGGTGCTTTACAAAACGCAGTACAAAAAAACAGATAAAAAGTAATAAAAAGTTAAACACCAAACAAAAGAGCACAAGAATAAAAACACATAACACAATAAAACAAGGAAAACAAATAGGTTTTCAGTCTCAATTTAAGTGTCTCCACATTATCCGACTGTCGTATGTGCACTGGGAGATCATTCCACAGAGCTGGGGCATGGTAGGAGAAACCTCTGTGACCGGCAGACTTTTTATTCACTCTGGGAACAAACAAAAGTGGTATGTAGGGCTTGACCAGGTCAGCCAGATAGGGAGATGCAAGTCCATGAACAATTTTAAAACCCATTAACAAAACCTTAAAATCCAATCTTGCAGCTACAGGAAGCCAGTGAAGGGATGCTAAAATGGGCGTAATATTGTCGAACTTTCTGCCTTGAGTCAAACGTCTGGCAGCAGCATTTTGAACCAGTTGAAGACCCCTAATACTGGACTGTGACAAACCAGAAACTGGAGCATTACAATAGTCCAATCTAGAAGAAACACATACAAATCCAATCTGATGACTCCAGGATTTGTAGTCAGCAGTTTTTATCAGATAATGTTTTGGACTGCATTCATATAACTCTTTTCCATCTGCATCAGAAGCTCAGTGCTTTACAATGATGCCTCACATTCATCCCGATGTCAGGCTGCTGCCATACAAGGCGCTCACTACACACCGGGAGCAACTCTGGACCTTGCCCAAGCGCCCTTATTGATTTTCCGGCCTGACTGGGCTTTGAACCGAGGATCTTCTGGTCTGAAGCCAAATACTTAACCACGAGACCATCACCTCCCTTTCCTTGTTTTGATTTTTTTAATAGGGCAGTGAGATCACTGTTGGTGTTTGACATTAACACATTAATTTCTGCTTTAATAATTACATAAATTCACTACAGTTGCATGTGTTTTTGGATTATTCTCCTCAGATATCAGAATTTATGCATGACCGGTTTCCTGCCACAGGTAAGACAACTGACACGCGGGGCCGGTGAAGCATTTTCCAGTTGTGGAAAGTTGGGCTTTTTTTTTTATTGGTCAACGTTGTTCAGCTTCATCACATCATTATGCTGACAGTAAGCTCTGATGACCAATAAATGGGCAGCATGGTGATTCAGTGGTCAGCACTGTTTACTCACCGCGAGAAGGTCTGGGGTTTGATTCCACCCTTGCCCAGTTGCTTTCCGTGTGGAGGTTACATGTTGTGTCTGTGTGTGTTGGATGTATGTTAGGCTCTGATTGTTGAGCCAGTGACCATCTCATCATCTAGTGTTTGTCATCTGGTGAGAGTCTGGGCCGCATCTAACTATGGAACCCTGCCAAATTTTTCCTAAAGTAAACTTGGAAACAAAACCCACACAAAGTGAATATGAATTAATTTGAATTTTATTTCTGTTTAATTTGGGAGCGTGATTCAGTTTCATGTGCTTGCCACCTTGATGTCAAGCACTTTGAAATCTGTATGGAGACATAAAAAACAAAATCAAACCGCCAGATTGAATCTTTTAGGTGAATGTTTTAGGTGATACACTCGCCGAGGATCAAACTCTGGTTATTGGCGACTCTGTTTTGAGAAATGTGAAGTTAGCGACACCAGCAACCATTGTCAATTGTCTTCCGGGGGCCAGAGCAGGCGACATCGAAGGACATTTGAAATTGCTGGCTAAGGCTAAGCGTAAATTTGGTAAGATTGTAATTCACGTCGGCAGTAATGACACTCGGTTACGCCAATCGGAGGTCACTAAAATTAACATTAAATCGGTGTGTAACTTTGCAAAAACAATGTCGGACTCTGTTGTTTTCTCTGGGCCCCTCCCCAATCAGACCGGGAGTGACATGTTTAGCCGCATGTTCTCCTTGAATTGCTGGCTGTCTGAGTGGTGTCCAAAAAATGAGGTGGGCTTCATAGATAATTGGCAAAGCTTCTGGGGAAAACCTGGTCTTGTTAGGAGAGACGGCATCCATCCCACTTTGGATGGAGCAGCTCTCATTTCTAGAAATCTGGCCAATTTTCTTGGATCCTCCAAACTGTGACTGTCCAGCGTTGGGACCAGGAGGCAGAGCTGTGGTCTTATACACCTCTCTGCAGCTTCTCTCCCCCTGCCATCCCCTCATTACCCCATCCCCGTAGAGACGGTGCCTGCTCCCAGACCACCAATAACCAGCAAAAATCTATTTAAGCATAAAAATTCAAAAAGAAAAAATAATATAGCACCTTCAACTGCACCACAGACTAAAACAGTTAAATGTGGTCTATTAAACATTAGGTCTCTCTCTTCTAAGTCCCTGTTGGTAAATGATATAATAATTGATCAACGTATTGATTTATTCTGCCTAACAGAAACCTGGTTACAGCAGGATGAATATGTTAGTTTAAATGAGTCAACACCCCCGAGTCACACTAACTGTCAGAATGCTCGTAGCACGGGCCGGGGCGGAGGATTATCAGCAATCTTCCATTCCAGCTTATTAATTAATCAAAAACCTAGACAGAGCTTTAATTCATTTGAAAGCTTGTCTCTTAGTCTTGTCCATCCAAATTGGAAGTCCCAAAAACCAGTTTTATTTGTTATTATCTATCGTCCACCTGGTCGTTACTGTGAGTTTCTCTGTGAATTTTCAGACCTTTTGTCTGACTTAGTGCTTAGCTCAGATAAGATAATTATAGTGGGCGATTTTAACATCCACACAGATGCTGAGAATGACAGCCTCAACACTGCATTTAATCTATTATTAGACTCTATTGGCTTTGCTCAAAAAGTAAATGAGTCCACCCACCACTTTAATCATATCTTAGATCTTGTTCTGACTTATGGTATGGAAATAGAAGACTTAACAGTATTCCCTGAAAACTCCCTTCTGTCTGATCATTTTTTAATAACATTTACATTTACCCTGATGGACTACCCTGCAGTGGGGAATAAGTTTCATTACACTAGAAGTCTTTCAGAAAGCGCTGTAACTAGGTTTAAGGATATGATTCCTTCTTTATGTTCTTTAATGTCATATACCAACACAGAGCAGAGTAGCTACCTAAACTCTGTAAGGGAGTTAGAGTATCTCGTCAATAGTTTTACATCCTCATTGAAGACAACTTTGGATGCTGTAGCTCCTCTGAAAAAGAGAGCTTTAAATCAGAAGTGTCTGACTCCGTGGTATAACTCACAAACTCGTAGCTTAAAGCAGATAACCCGTAAGTTGGAGAGGAAATGGCGTCTCACTAATTTAGAAGATCTTCACTTAGCCTGGAAAAAGAGTTTGTTGCTCTATAAAAAAGCCCTCCGTAAAGCTAGGACATCTTTCTACACATCACTACTACTCATAAAATTTTGACTATTAGAGAAAAAATTACTCATAACCATCCCAAAGATGTATCGTTATCTTTGGCTGCTTTCAGTGATGCCGGTATTTGGTTAGACTCTTTCTCTCCGATTGTTCTGTCTGAGTTATTTTCATTAGTTACTTCATCCAAACCATCAACATGTTTATTAGACCCCATTCCTGCCAGGCTGCTCAAGGAAGTCCTACCATTATTTAATGCTTCAATCTTAAATATGATCAATCTATCTTTGTTAGTTGGCTATGTACCACAGGCTTTTAAGGTGGCAGTAATTAAACCATTACTTAAAAAGCCGTCACTTGACCCAGCTATCTTAGCTAATTATAGGCCAATCTCCAACCTTCCTTTTCTCTCAAAGATTCTTGAGAGGGTAGTTGTAAAACAGCTAGCTGATCACCTGCAGAGGAATGGTCTATTTGAAGAGTTTCAGTCAGGTTTTAGAATTCATCATAGTACAGAAACAGCATTAGTGAAGGTTACAAATGATCTTCTTATGGCTTCGGACAGTGGACTTATCTCTGTGCTTGTTCTGTTGGACCTCAGTGCTGCTTTTGATACTGTTGACCATAAAATTTTATTACAGAGATTAGAGCATGTCATAGGTATTAAAGGCACTGTGCTGCGGTGGTTTGAATCATATTTGTCTAATAGATTACACTTTGTTCATGTAAATGGGGAATCTTCTTCACAGACTAAAGTTAATTATGGAGTTCCACAAGGTTCTGTGCTAGGACCAATTTTATTCACTTTATACATGCTTCCCTTAGGCAGTATTATTAGACGGTATTGCTTAAATTTTCATTGTTACGCAGATGATACCCAGCTTTATCTATCCATGAAGCCAGAGGATACACACCAATTAGCTAAACTGCAGGATTGTCTTACAGGCATAAAGACATGGATGACCTCTAATTTCCTGCTTTTAAACTCAGATAAAACTGAAGTTATTGTACTTGGCCCCACAAATCTTAGAAGCATGGTGTCTAACCAGATCTTTACTCTGGATGGCATTTCCCTGACCTCTAGTAATACTGTGAGAAATCTTGGAGTCATTTTTGATCAGGATATGTCATTCAAAGCGCATATTAAACAAATATGTAGGACTGCCTTTTTGCATTTACGCAATATCTCTAAAATCAGAAAGGTCTTGTCTCAGAGTGATGCTGAAAAACTAATTCATGCATTTATTTCCTCTAGGCTGGACTATTGTAATTCATTATTATCAGGTTGTCCTAAAAGTTCCCTAAAAAGCCTTCAGTTGGTTCAGAATGCTGCAGCTAGAGTACTGACGGGGACTAGCAGGAGAGAGCATATCTCACCCGTGTTGGCCTCTCTTCATTGGCTTCCTGTTAATTCTAGAATAGAATTTAAAATTCTTCTTCTTACTTATAAGGTTTTGAATAATCAGGTCCCATCTTATCTTAGGGACCTCGTAGTACCATATTACCCCATTAGAGCGCTTCGCTCTCAGACTGCAGGCTTACTTGTAGTTCCTAGGGTTTGTAAGAGTAGAATGGGAGGCAGAGCCTTCAGCTTTCAGGCTCCTCTCCTGTGGAACCAGCTCCCAATTCAGATCAGGGAGACAGATACCCTCTCTACTTTTAAGATTAGGCTTAAAACTTTCCTTTTCGCTAAGGCTTATAGTTAGGGCTGGATCAGGTGACCCTGGACCATCCCTTGGTTATGCTGCTTTAGACGTAGACTGTGGGGGGGTTCCCATGATGCACTGTTTCTTTCTTTTTTTTGCTCCGTATGCATCACTCTGCATTTAATCATTAGTGATCGATCTCTGCCCCCCTCCACAGCATGTCTTTTTCCTGGTTCTTTCCCTCAGCCCCAACCAGTCTCAGCAGAAGACTGCCCCTCCCTGAGCCTGGTTCTGCTGGAGGTTTCTTCCTGTTAAAAGGGAGTTTTTCCTTCCCACTGTAGCCAAGTGCTTGCTCATAGGGGGTCGTTTTGACCGTTGGGGTTTTTCATAATTATTGTATGGCCTTGCCTTACAATATAGAGCGCCTTGGGGCAACTGTTTGTTGTGATTTGGCGCTGTATAAAAAAAAAGTTGATTGATTGATTGAATGTTGTGTGTTTTGGTGTTGCAGGTCTGACCTGGGAGGAGTGCACGGCTCAGTGTCCACAGGGGATTGTTCCTGCGTGCCACAACTCTGAGGACACCGTCACCATCTCAGGACCTCAGGTTGAGCAGAGCTCCACTCTTCTACACACCTTTGACTTCATTTCCTGATGCATCTTGTCAAAGCTGCTGGAGCAGATGGTGAACATAAAGTGGTTTGGGGGCAGAATGTTGGAAGCGGTCCACAAGGCCAGATTTAAATTTTTCATTTATTTTATTGTTTCTGGTCACAAAATACTGACACTGATTTGAAGTCGACATTGTAAATGGGAAAAGTTGTTGAAGGTCACCACAGACATGCGTCCAGTCTGCACACAGAGCTGAAGCCTCTGTGACCTCAACCATGTGGTCACACCGAGGTCAGGGTTATTTTATTTTTTTTCTTTGTAATTCTTATGTTCCTTACTGGACTCTTATTGTTGTCATGACAATGACATGTTTCTGTTGGAAATGCATGCATGAGGAGCTGCACAGGATGACTCTGTTTTTACTCCACGCAGTTCAGGCGTGCAAGTACACTTTCGGTAATAATGTGTTTTTGAGTCTGTTCTCAAAACAAGACCCAAGAGACTCAAAAACAGGTTTTATCCAGCAGTCATCAATCTGCTTAATGTGGCCAGAACTAGAACATAAATGTGCACGTGCAGTCTGCAGTCTTGAAGAGAACTGTGTTTTTATTCTTGTAAGAATTGGATTTGTCTGTCTTTCAGCAGAATAACTCCATAAGTAATGAACTGACTCAATGAAATTTGCTGAGCAGACAGATAATGTTCTGGGAAATGCGTGATTTAGTTTTGGAGTTGATCTGGAATCGACTCTGGCACTGAGATCCTGAAGAATGTTTGGCACTTGGCAGCATTTTACTGAAAGTGTTGCTAAAGGATGGTGATGACTTTTTCAGAGCAGGTATGTAATGTCCTGGAAAATCAGGGATTTTATCCTGAGTTTGTTTTTGGATCCAGGCGAAGCTTTAACTGTGCTCTCCGAGTGCGGTCCACTTCCACCTTCAAGACTTTTCATGGATTTATCCCCATGATTGTAGCTAGACTCAGGTTCCACATGAACTGAATCTAATTGATCATATGAACTGAATCTGATTGATTTGCGCTGATCTTTGAAGCAGATGTGGATGGAGGTGTTTGCAGATGATCAGTTCAGGTGATCGATGAGCTGGGGTTAACACCACCTGTTCCTGTGTAGTGGGTCTGTTTTTGAGATCTTTCTGGGACTGGAGGTCACGGATCGTCTGTGTGTTTCCCTCAGGAGGCAGTTCGTCAGTTTGTGAGTGAGCTGAAGGAGAAAGGAGTGTTTGCCAAGGAGGTGCGGAGCGCCGGCGTGGCCTTCCATTCCTACTACATGGCCGCCATCGCCCCAAATCTACTTGCAGCTCTCAGAAAGGTTGGTCACATGTTCAAGAAGTATTGACAGAGACCATCAGCAGGTCTCCAGAACCAAGTGTCTTCTTTGTCCCACATCAAGTCTTTGGACTGTGAGCACATCCAAGTATTGATTATTAACATAAAAAAGTGATTTTTGTTAGTGCACAGGACACAGACAGCTTTGGATACAGACAGGAGAGGAAAAAAGAGTTTTGAGCCAGATTCACATCACCGCCAACAGTTGCTCCAGAGTTGCCAAAGGTTTAACCACTAGACCAGTGGTTTTCAAACTGTGAGGTGCCCACCAGTTCTTTTCGAGAATCATTAAGACATGATTGGATCCACCGACATCAACAGCCTTTTTGCTTAACGATTCCCTTATCTGTCCTTCAGAGCGGCCATTGTTTTTGAGGGTGTTTTATTGGGAAAATGATTATTTCTCTACATTGCTTGCAGACCCTGCAGCGGGTCTGTAATCAACTGCTTCTGCAGCGGCTGTTCTTGAAGCTTAAACCAAAGAAGCAGTGCTCCGACTCGCTGCTTCGTTGGTTCATTGCTTCGCTGCTTTTCAGAAGTGACAACTCCGCTTCTTAACCCCGTCAAAGCCATTTAAAAATGTCAATTTTTAGCCACTTTTGTGCGGATTCTATTCACTAACTGGGACTCTTGTGTTGTTGCGAGAAAGAAATGAGAATCGTCCTCTGTTCTGTTCGCACAGCTTCAAACGCTGCGCCGCTTTCTGCCGAGACAGAGTCCGGTCGGAATTAATAACTTCAAAGTGAATCGCCGTTTAAATCAAATGACACCTCTTTCCACACGTTGTAATACAGACAACAAACTACAATTGGCCAAAACGTTTTTTCCTCCAAAAATGAATCTTGCATTCTTTATGAATAACATTGATGATGACGTGCAGCCGGCTGAGCTCAGCTCAGAGATATGGAGTTATATTTGTGCCATTAATGTCTGAAAGGAAATACTTTTGAGAAACTACAGATTTTGTTCATTATTATTTATGTCCAGAGGTCAAGGATCCAGTGACCAATTTCATATTTATTTACTTTAAGACTCAGTAAAATGTTATTGACATAGAAAACCTGTAAGGTCTACTTGTAGTACACAGAAAATTCACAGGAGATATTGATAAGGGAATCGATAATGGCATCGATATCGATACAATCTTATCAATACCCGTCCCTGTAAAGTTGAATTAATATTATGTTAAAATGTTAGTTATGCCAAAGACATTTAAAAAAGAGATGTTTAAAATATGACAAAAGGTAAAAATAGAAAAGTTATTTAAAAACATGTTTAAAATGTTTCAAAAGGATGTAAAATGTGTGAAAGAATAGAAAGTTCTTTAAAAACACACAACTACTTTTAAAATGTGTTTTAAAAGTATTTAAAACACATTTTAAAATGTGAGGGGTGGTGTGGTTTGGGCTCACTCGCCCATACTTTGAAAGCTGCTGCACTAGACATCACCTCTTGGGGTGGTTAAGGCGTTGGGCTTCAGACCAGAGGATCCTCAGTTCAAATCCCAGCCTGACCGGAAAATCACTAAGAGCCCTTGGGCAAGGTCCTTAATCTCCTAGTTGTGTGTAGTGAGTACTTTGCATGGCAGCACCCTAACATTGGTGTGTGTGTGTTTGGGTGAATGTGAGGCATCATTGTAAAGCACTTTGAGTGTCTGATGCAGATGGAAAAGCGCAATATAAATGCAGTCCATTTACCATTTAACTCTGTTGGATGTCAGAGGCGACTTTACAGACAGCTTCTCAGCTTCAGACTGTTTATTGACACAGCCTCGTAATTGTCCAATCTCACAGCTTGTTTGGATTTTTGACTGAACATAGATGGTGGTCTGTTTTCAGAGTCTGTGGTTCCGCAGTCACACTGCAGACCTGTACAGATAAAAAGGCTAAACTGTGTAATACCTGACAGGACAAGTAGCTGGTGAGGGTGTATTTTTAGTGGGACCATGAACTCCAAACACTGGTTACCTGCTGCTCTGCTTTGGACCAGTCAGAATGTGAAGCCTGCGGTCTGAAGCAAACCGCCGTGTGTGTTAGATCTTGGTTTTGTATTTAGTTTTTTATATATGGATATAAAATACAAACTGATGGCTGTTTCTCCAATCAAATGAAAGTTTCATGCTGCTTTACATATGTACAAATTTCTTTTGTCGCCCGATTTGTAGGTGATCAAAAAGCCCCGGCGGCGTTCGTCCCGCTGGGTGAGCACGAGCATCCCTCAGTCCGAGTGGAGCTCTGATCTGGCGGTGTACAGCTCAGCAGAGTACCACGTCAACAACCTGGTGAGCCCGGTGTTGTTCCAGGAGGGCCTGAGCCTGGTGCCTGACCATGCCATGGTGGTGGAGATCGCACCACACGCTCTGCTGCAGGTACCAGCCGCCACTGTCCACCAAATCAAACCCAGAGGGTAGAAAAGAGGCTGAAACATTTAGGAGCCAGCACGTAGAGCACTGCACAAAGATCTTTCGAAGTTTAAACCAAACATAAATTATGGTTTTGACATTCTGGAAATGACAAATATTTGTACTCATCTGCACAGCCATTGGTGTGTTTGTCTGAATATGAGATGTGGTCAGGAAGACAACACAGTAAGTACAATCCTGAGGACTCGGAAAGCATTTATAGATCACCAAAAACCAGGGCCCGTGTCAGCCTAAGGTTAAAAGTAGCTCCAACTGACATTATTCTAAGAAAAATCCTAGAATTCCTCAAATTTTGAGACATTTCTTAGAATTTTCCCTTGGCAACATAAATGTTGTTCACAAAGCATCTTAGGCCTTAAGAGAGCTGCTAAGGTGCCAAACTATTAAGAGGGGGGAGGAGGACTTTTAAGAAGAGTGACTTGAGCAGAGAAGACGGCAGAAAGATGGAGAGGAAAGAAACACATTCCCCGTATGTTGAATGGCAGTCATTCAGTAACACGCTGCCAGCTCGATGGTGCAGGGAAACATTTGTGGTTGACTTCATCAGGAATGAGCTGACTTTTCCCACCCAGCGTACTAACGTAATAATGGCTGAGATGAAGTTCATCACAACATTGTGATACCTGGATACGGGAAAAATGTCAGTGGCATGTAAACTCTATAACATTCATACAATTACTAACATCAGAGTCAGTGATGTCAGCAGCCTAAACTCACCTGTTTGAGGAGAACTTGGTTTGTGTGCTGCAGTCTCTGCTCTCACTTTGGATTACAGCACGTACCTGCGCTTCTCACAGCATGGAGACTAAACATAAAAATAAGCTAATCAATATAATAATCAATGAGGTACGTTCAAACATTTTGAAGCTGTGTAACAATTTCGCTGAGTTTCATCATCATGACATAAATTTATTTTCACAATCTCACATTTCTTAGAGCCTCTTCATACATAACATGATTGAGACCAAATTGCGCACGAAGGAAGATTCGAATGAGACTCGTAAAAAATTGGAGCCGCACTTGAACGCCTCGTACAGCAGTTGCCACATCCATTCGGGTACAGCACATGCACTCTACATTCGTGTGCCACCCGCGCCGGAAACCCATTTGTACAGCGGGCAAGATAAGGTCACACTGCCATGGTGCTTGCAACATTCACACAGCATGTCGAACAAAGGTTGGACAAATCATGCAGTGGCCGAGGGGCTTTTCGAAATCATTGGCCATGTCGAACCCTGGCCAAATGGTGCGGTCGAGGCAGTGTTCACACCAGCAGCTGAATGACGGCGAATTCCGATGGGTGCCCATTTGACCCACTCTCGGCTGTAGTCCAGGTGCTCGAACATCCAGCACCACTTGCGGGGCACTTAGGAAAGGTGGGGCCCATCGCGCAGCCCGCATGAAAATGGAGCACAGGAGACCAGACCAGGTGACTGTACAAATGGCCCCACATTTTCTAAGTGCCCCGCAAGTGTGCCATTACCGAGCAACACAAATGGCATGTGAGTGTACCGTCCTCCCCAACCCCCACACCACAAATGGCATGCGAGTGTGCGGTGTGTGCCCCCCCCCCCCCCCCGACAACACAGATGGCGTGTGAGTGTGTCGTTCCCCACACACCACAAGCCTATAGTTGAGGTGCGGCCGAGGTTGCAAATGGTGGCTGCAGTGCCGTGTGATCGCTGTCAGCAAACCCCACACAGCTGGATGGTTGTCATGTCCATGATGAAACAGCTGACAGTTATGGAACACTATGGTGTAGCACAAATGCACACCAACACAACAGAGATTATAATAAAAACCCAGCCCGGCTGCATTTCACAGTGCCAGTACGCCATCCAACTGGACAGGCACGTCGCATGACACGCGATCGCAACATCCACACAGTCTGTCATCATGTGACAGCCTCACAGAAAAAACAGCGTGGCCAGTTCGGTTGCCCCACAGCCTGGAGACATAACCACATTTATATGAACACTTTGCTGCAATAGGAAGGTGGGTGTGTTGACATGATCACACGTGTGCACACACCCACTACAGTTATACATTTGTCAGAGGATCGTGGTTGACATTCAAAATCAAGCAGGGAGAGTGCTGACCACCCCCCACGACCAGTACTGTGTTCCTGCAGCATGCGCCACTCCACATTGCAGCTGCAGTGTTAACACAAAGCTGGGGAACACATATTGTCACATGTGGTCCAATCACCCATGTGCAAAGCACGGTGCTGCACGTGTGTCTGCAAACAATGATGACATAGGGCAAATTAAAAACAAACTGGATCGCTCCAACCATGTCTTAGCGTGCACAACGATGGGCATGTAGTCAAAGCTGCACATGACCGCTGCATCGCTATGCACAGCTGGTGAACACATACAATGAGGAAAATAAGTATTTGAACACCCTGTGATTTTGCAAGTTCTCCCACTTAGAAATCATGGAGGGGTCTGAAATTTTCATCTTAGGTGCATGTCCACTATGAGAGACATAATCTGAAAAAAAAAAAAAAAATCCGTAAATCACAATGTATATTATTATTTTTTTTATAATTTATTTGTATGTTACTGCTGCAAATGAGTATTTGAACACCTGTGAAAATCAATGTTAATATTTGGTACAGTAGCTTTGTTTGCAATTATAGAGGTCAAACATTTCCTGTAGTTTTTCACCAGGTTTGCACACACTGCAGCAGGGATTTTGGTCCACTCCTCCATACAGATCTTCTCCAAATCTTTCAGGTTTGGAGTTTCAGCTTTCTCCAAAGATTTTCTATTGAGTTCAGGTCCTGGACATTGGCCAGGCCACTCCAGGACCTTGAAATGCTTCTTACGGAGCCCCTCCTTAGTTGCCCTGGCTGTCTGTTTGGGGTCATTGTCATGCTGGAAGACCCAGCCATGACCCATCTCTTACTGAGGGAAGGAGGTTGTTTGCCAAAATCTCACAATACATGACCCCATCCATCCTCCCTTCAATACAGTGCAGTCGTCCTGTCCCCTTTGCAGAAGAGCACCCCCAGAGTATGATGTTTCCACCCCCATGCTTCACGGTTGGGATGGTTTTCTTGGGGTTGTTCTCATCCTCTAAACATGGTAAGTGGAGTTGATTCCAAAAAGCTCTATTCTGGTCTCATCTGACCACATGACCTTCTCCCATGCCTCCTCTGGATCATCCAGATGGTCACTGGTGAACCTCAAGCAGGTGTGGATATATGCTGGCTTGAGCAGGGGGACCTTGTTGCCCTGCAGGATTTTAAACCATGACAGCATCATGTGTTACTAATGTAATCTTTGACTGTGGTCCCAGGTTCTCCTGTGTAGTTCTGAGCTTTCTCAGAGTCATCCTTACCCCACAAAGTGACTTTCAGAGCTCTGCTGTGATGCTCTGCAGGAGGCCCGCGGGGTTGACCTGGTCGGCAGCTCGCGGATCAGCAGTTTGGTGGATTTCTGGTAGCGGCGGATCTCTCTCAGCGCCACGGTTCCAGGCCTGTAGCCGGAGCGCTCTTCTGGGCGGCTTTGGTAACCAGCTGCTTCCTCAGAGCTTTTCCTCCGGTGGATTTACGGGCAGCCTGCTTGGTTCTGGCCATGTTAAGTTTACGCTGTGAAACTACCAGCCAGTTCGTTACATTGTCATTAAATTCACTATCCAGTATAATATACGGATCCACTGAACCAGCTGCTACACATCGATCACGTTAAACAGATTTATCTCGAGGGTTTAAAGCCTCATATCAAGCTTTCATTCTCTATTTTTTCACGTGTCAGCCGCGTAGTAATCCACGATGGAGACTGTAACTGTCCTGCAGCAAATCGGTCGTGTGATAGAAAACCTTCTATATGTATGTTTATATAACGGCTGGGTGGATGACATTTTATTGAAGCTTTGTATGTCGTGATATGGATTATTTGTCCCCTTTGTGTTGCATTGCCTTTAGTGTACAATTTGGTTCCATTTACCATGTAAATTTGGTTCCATACATTTTGTACCATTGCACGCTGTGAACCCCGCACACTAGTGGGAGTGGTGTTTAGCTAAACATGCAGAGTTTGCTTTGCTGACGGACAATGATTTGAAGGAGCTAATTGTTGCTCCTAAATCTTCTAACACAAAAACAAATCCACTCCATTGTTGGGATGAAAAGCTGACGTGATTTTTATTTTTTTTTTATTTATATTTTTTTTTTTTGCTGGACTGAGGAACTACATGAAGTTGTTTTTTGGAAGTACGCAACAGTGCACAGCATCACTGGACTACATCGGCGCTATTTTGGACTCCTATTTAAAGTTAATGTTGGACTGTTAAGCAGCAATGATGAACACCAAAATGTAAGTTCCTTTTCTGTTGTTTATAAATTAATAAAATATCAAATGACAAGGATCTATTTTAGCTGTTATATAAAACAATGTTTTTACTTTCTTTCAATGGAAGAAATATTTAATTCGGTGAAAGATGGAACGTGCAATTTCACTCTGCTTCACCTTGTTGAATCGTATGTTCCAGCTTTCACCTCATGAATATTCAAACCATTGAACTCATGAACATTATTATTTGTATACTGTTGTCACTGTTATTTCATATCATGTATTTTGCCAAATCAATCAGAGCGAGAGAAACTTGCTCGAATTTGATCCATGCAGCTGGTGAGTAAAAGCTGGTTGGGTTTGCACGTAAATCTGTGGATCAGCACAAGAACTGTTGGCGCAGCATGAAACCCTGTGTGATTGTTCCAGTGGCAGCAGCCCAACTCATCCTCGTCTGCACCTACACCACAATATAATATCATCCACGCTTAACAGAACTTCACAGCAAAAAGCACCTGTTTAAATGTGTGCCGTTGCTGGCGGGGGCTATTGAAACGCAGCAAGTCTGCATCGTGTGCACCCAGTGCAAGGATGAAAAACAACATAGAAAACAACTCATGTGGTGACAGACTTCTCTTTGTGACCAAGAACCCACAATGAGGTGGCTGTTTTATATACATCTGCATGTTGATTACATAATTACATTCACCTTTGTGGATCACATGACATAAAAAAAAAATACATATTAACGGACCGGAACACAACACAAGATCCACAAATGCCACCAACACTGACCACACGGTTCACGTTTCAAGCAAATCAGACAATGCATGTAGAAGTTATGACAAGTTGATGGGTTCATCCACTAGGGGCTCTCAGAGCACAAACAGAGGGGGCAGGTGTGTTCAGGGGCCGACCTTCATCACACATGTGAAGTTTCAAGTCAATCAGGCAAAGCATGAAGGAGTTATCATGACTTGATGTTCCATGGTGAAGGGTCAAAATGGCAGTGCCATAGCGGCCACATCCTTTGACATAGAAAAAGCTTTTGATCAGTGTAGTCTCTGGATTTCTTCACACTACCTTCAGCAACACTTTGAAAGACGTTGACTTGAGGCCTTGCAGAGAACTGGTACAACTGCCAGAACCAGTGATACAATTCAACTGTGCTGAACCCACTCTGATGGAGGTAAGAGAAGCCGTCAGAGCAGCAAGATCTACCTTGGCTCCTGGGCCCAGCGGCGTACCGTACAAAGTTTACAAGCAATGTCAATGACTCCTTAGACGCCTGTGGTAGATCTTGATGGTGATCTGGAGGAGAGGGAAAGTGGCCTCCCAGTGGAGATATGCCAAGGGTGTGTGGATACCGAAAGTAGAGGACTCTCACAGCATTGAGCAATTCTGGAACATCTCACTGCTCAGTGTGGAGAGCAAGATCTTCAAGATTCTATCCCACCGGCTGACAGACGTCCTTCTAAAGAACACCTACCTGGACACCTCAGTCCAGAAAGGGGAAGTCCCAGGTGTACCTGGATGCTTGAAGCATACGGGAGTGGTTACACAGTTGATCCAGGAGGCTAGAGAGAACAAACGCAATCTGGTAGTTCTCTGGCTTGATCTAACAAACACCTACAGCTCTATTCCACACAAGCTTGACAAAACTGCACTTGCAAGACACCATTTTCCAGACAAGATATGCAGCCTGATCATGGACTGTTACAACAACTTCAGCATGCGAGTGTCTTCCGGCCAAGTAAAATTTGCCTGGCACCGTCTGGAGAAGGGTATAATCACTGGCTGTACAATCTGTCAAGGAAGGTTGAAATCCCTCTGTTTGATATTATGTTAGTAAACAATAATCTAAGTGACTTATTTTGTGAACAAGAAATGCAATTAAATGGTTTAAAGATTAAAAATTGTATGATTAAGGAGAATGATTAAATGAGGGTGTGATTGAAATGATCTCATAAGTGTTGAAGATGATTTTATAATGGTTATATTGGATAATGCTGTGATTAAAATTTGTTTTAAGATAAAATAATCAACGTAACACAGAATGATTGAGAATGAAGAGAATTTCTGATGAATAAGTGTTAAAATAATGCTGTGGAGTGCATAATTGTCAGATACCTGTTTCTACTGAAAGAGGATGTGACTACTTTTCAGTGAAACAGGGAAATTTGGTACTTTCCACTGTGACAAAGAAATGAGCTAATTTCATGTGACTGTTAACATGATCAGACATGTCCAGCAAACAGGAGGAGGGAGAGGAGAATCAGCTCAATTGATGACCTTATTAGGAAGAAAAAGACTGAAGAGATGAAATGTACGCCCACTGGAATAAGGGGTAGAAAGCCTGAAAGAGGAAGAATATCGGGGTTAGTCTCCTGCCTTCTTCTGCTGGACCTGATGCGAAGATCGACCACACCAAGCAACAGACTCTGGGATAAGAAAAATCGCAACTGGAAGAGAGTTTTTGAGCACTTTTCATCACAAGAAGAGACTTCAGGCTTCACCCTGGCTAAGATAAAAGGTAAAAGAGGAACAGGCTCAACAGAAGATGACCAACTACACCCCCCCTCAGCTGAGGGACAAATTTCCAGCTTGAAGATTTCTGAGCTCTAACCCTGCAAGGATTGTGATTCTCGAGGGATGTTAAGACTTTGTACAAAATTTAGTGTTTCCACCAGAGGATTAAAGTTCAGCAGAAAAGGACAAGACCACAAGGCCAAGTGGTTTTTCCCTCTCTTCTGTTTGAATTTTGGATTATATTTTGAAATTATTCCCCTTGGATTGGATTTTCAACTTCAACTGTTTAGATTATAATTTAGATTTTACTCCCCTTTAATTCGGTCTTGGATTATA
Source organism: Thalassophryne amazonica (assembly GCF_902500255.1). Classification (NCBI taxonomy): domain Eukaryota; kingdom Metazoa; phylum Chordata; class Actinopteri; order Batrachoidiformes; family Batrachoididae; genus Thalassophryne; species Thalassophryne amazonica. The sequence goes on from NC_047120.1 coordinate 8,332,919, forward strand.
AATCACGTTAAGTTTACCTTGGATCGGACAGCCAACTTCAACATCCTACAATTGGTCATTCATTTTTATCAATTTTATGTCATTTTATTTTATCCGTATTACTAATCCCTTTAATCATATAAAAAATTAATTTAATCTGTACGCCTGCACTTGCCAACTCTGCAATAAATTTTCCATCTGCAGTTAAAGCATAAGTGTGGACATTAGATTTTTTTGGAGTCTTCTTAAGGATTGGTAATTAAATTGGTAAAGTGTGTTCAACATCAACAGGTTCTGTAAGGTTTTTATGAAATTAACACATCCCTTGGGATCTACTGTATGGATCACAAACCTTTTCTAGCAACTTCCATGAGCCCAGATCACTTACAGGAGAGCTGCCGTTAACGGGCGTGGCTGGCTTGGTATCCTGCCTCCAGGGCTATTCGGGCAGGGTGCAAGGTCAGTGTGAGCGGGGATGGACATCCGGACAGGGGCAGTAAGCAGCTAGACGAGTCTCCTTGCCACCAGCTTAAACAGCCTTCAATCTGCACCCCTTCCGGGTAATACCCGCAGGGGACTGAGGGTCGGACCCTTTACAGAGCTGGTCAAGTGCCTCCTGTAAAAGGGGTGTGGCACTCGGTCGGATCTGACAGAGCTCAGTGTCACGTTTCTCACTAGCAATGAACATACTGGTTAAGTCTGTAGAAGCAGTATGCAGCGGCCCCAAGTCAATATTGGGACCAAGGCAGCCGCTCACCCAATGGGCAAGGATGAGTTTCAAACCTGCGAAGTCAAGGATCTTGGTTCTGAGTAAAGGCAAAGTGAATGAAGAATCTTGCTTTGCTCTGGGAGGGACCAGGATTCTATCAGTGTCTGAGAAACCGGTTAAGTCCTTGGGCAAGATCTTTGATAGCTCTCTGAAGGACACAGCAACCATAAAACAAAGGGCGACCTAGCAACCTGGCTCACCTTGATTGGAAAAAATCTGGCCTCCCAGGGAAATTCAAGGCCTGGATTTACCAGCATGGAATCCTACCAGGAATTCTCTGGCCCCTGTTGGTCTACGAGGTACCAATAATAATGGTAGAGGTTTTTGAGAAGGCAATCACCCAGTTTCTTATAAGATGGCTTGGGCTCCCTCTATCCTTGAGCAGCATGGCCCTATACAGCCATTTCACCAAGCTGTAACTTCCTTTCAGCGGACTGACTGAGGAATTCAGTCACTCATGCTAGAGAGGCGATGATGTACAGGGACTCTGTAGACACCAAGGTTGCTTCTGCAGGAATTCTTATGAAGATGGGGAGAAAGTAGAAAGCTCAAGAGGCCTTTAGCAGAGCAGAAGCATGGCTGAGACACAAGATGCTGGTAGGCTCAGTAGCAACAGGGTGCACAGGTCTTGGTTGCTTCCCAAAGTCCCGGTATGTCCTGGCCTGTGGAGAGGAGAAGCGGAAGCTAGTCCAGGATGAGATTCGAGCAGAGGTTGAGGAAGAGTGAAGTGGCAAGATGGTCGCCATGCCCAAGCAAGGGGCTTGGACTAGATGGGAGCATGCTGAATCCCAGAAGATCACCTGGGCAGAGCTATGGTGAGCAGAGCCAGCACGCATCAAGTTTCTCTTCCAGTTGGTCTGCGACGTCCTTCCATGTCCAATTAACATGCACACTTGGGGCCCAGTAGACACTCCTGAGTGCAAGCTGTGCCAGAGGAGGGGCACCCTGGAGCAAATCCTGAGCTGCTGCCGCAAAGCACTAGGTGAGGGGTGATACTGTTGGTGCCACAACCAAGTCTTAAGATCTTTGGCGTATTCCATCTGCACAGCGATACAGCGCAGTAAGACTCTGGCTGCCCCCAAACAGGCCATTTCTTTCATTAGACTGGGGCAGAACAACATCAACCTAGCTCTTCAATGGGGCTCCTCACCACTGCTCGTGATTGGCAGCTCCAAGTTGACTTGGGTAAACAACTCAAATCTCTGTCCAACATCGCAACCACTTCTCTCTGCCCAGATGTGGTGGTGACATCAGTCAGGTGGTGGTCCTTCTGGAATTGACTGTCCCATGGGAGGATCGAATTGATGAAGCCTACGAGTGAAAGAGGGCCAAGTACGATGATCAGAGAATACCAGAGCAATGCCTGGAAAGCCCGTTGCAAACCGGTTGAGATCAGGTACCGAGGCTTTGCTGGCTATTCATTGCTGTGCACCCTCAAACTCCTTGGAGTGAAAGGACTGCAGGCAAAAAGAGCCATCACGAACACGCTAGAGGCTGCAGAGAGGGCCTCAAGGTGGCTGTGGATCCAAAGGGGGGGGATACGTGGAACTGGTCACTTGGACACAAGCCGGGGCCTGATAAACTTTGTCAGGGTCACCCAGGTGAGGGTGTATGAAGAGTAAAGACCCGAAACACCTAATGACCCTGAGTTCTTCACTGATGATGTGTCCAAGTAGCACCGGAAGGTGTATTAAACTCCTGATCAGTATAGTCTCTGGATGATCTGAAAGAAATTTGTAGTGCTTTGGACAAAATTCCTAGGAGGGGTTCGTTCAAATACGTGTGGAAATCATGCCAAAATGACACAAAAATTCAAAATGGCTGACTTCCTGTTTTGAGTAGACCAAAGGTGCATGAGACTTTTTTGTATGTCTATGCAAGTCACATATGTGTACCAGTTTTCATCTCCCTACTCCAAAATACCTCTATGGGGAGGCGTTTTTGAAAGATGCAAGGGGGCATTAGAGAGGCATTTTGCCCTGCCCATGGGCGATGCCCCTATCACATGTAAGAGGTTATCATTCTTGATCTTTGTATCAATTTTCATGATGATATGACAGAATTAACGGCATCAAAAGGAAGAACGTAATTTCATGACGGACTCAATATTCGACACGCCGCCACACAGATGCCATTACTTGTAGCTTCACGGCGATCATCACATATGTTCAACAACTTGTTCTGCATGTTTTAGAAGTCAAATGAAATTGATGGGGTAAAATATGTGACATCAGTACCTGTTAAAGTATAAATACAACATTTCCTGTTACCAAGATATCAAAGGGCCGTTTTTGTTTAGACTTATGCAATATCCAGATGTGCTACATCTATCAGTTCCATCAGAAGCCCAGTCCGCATCACTGTAGGCCTGTAATCCCAGTTCCACATCATCAGACCATTTGTAACAGATCTCTTACTCAGCTGTGCCTCTTAGATATCTAAAAACGTGTTTCATGGTGGTCCACTGTTCTTCTGTTGGTTTTTTTTACAGTTTGCTGATCACAAAACTTAAATCTGGTCTTGTACTCAAATAAATCAGGCTGCCCACAGCTTCTCTGTATTTTCTGGCATCGCTCATTTTTCAGCATCATCTGACTAATTTAGTTTCTGTTCACGTGTGGCTCGAGGTTTACAGTCCTGCATATCAAACCTTTCCAGTATTTTCTCCACATTTCTTTTGTCATTCTTACACATCAATCACTCTGCTCAAAATCAATACCCAAGAAATGTTTCAGCCGATCCAACTCTGTCATCATCAAGCCGGCTGCTTCACGATGACAGAGGTGCTTTCTGCAGTAATATTCTGATGTTTGTCATGTTAGCTGGAGGTGAAAATGTTCCGTCATAATCCACTCCCACTTTCTGGCTGCACCCTTTTGCAACATATCTGTATTTATACTTATTAGTTCCATCACGATTATTTTTCAGAGCATAGACCCATCTCCCCCCCCCCCCCCCCACTGCTGTTTTACCTTCGGGCAGGTCGGTTAAGGTGAACGTGGCATTTTCTCTTAGTTGTTGTATCTCTTCATCCATAGCATCAATCCACTCCTTTGAGTTGTGGGAGGTTACAGCGTCTCTAAACGTCAGCGGGACATCACCTGTCACTCTGTAACAGTAAACAACATTAACAAGCACCTGATCATCACTCTCATCATCTAGCACATAATCCCTCAGATAAACTGCTGGGCCTATGGTTAAAACAGTGAGAACATGGCCTGATGGGGCCATCCTGGAGCTCCAGGACTGCTTTCACCACACAAACTGGGATGTATTTGAGGGCCAGGGCACACTGTCACGTGAATCCCTGAATGAATACACTACAACTGCTATAGCAACTTCTGTGTGGACTGTGTAACATTTTGGAAGCAGATATGTGTGTTTCCAAATCGGAAACCTTGGATGACAAATGACGTACAACAGCTACTGAGAGTGAGGGGTGCACCATACAGGTCTGGGGACACCAACGCGACAGTTCAGCCAGGACTGCCTTGAGGAGAGGCATCAAATCTGCATCTCCCGCCATCAGCCAACTCTACAAAGTGTGTTTGGGGCTGGAAGTCATCATCCAAGTCTCTGAACTTGGTAATGTCTGTGACAATGTGTGAAGTTGCTCCTGAGTCCATCATCATCAGGCCCTGCATGTTGACGATGCGACCTGTCTTGGCTGTCCCTTCCTTGTCACTCACTCCTCGTCACTCACTCGAAATGTGAACTCCACGCTGCTTGCCTCCTCGGACACCTGTCTCACATCGCCGTGTTGTTGTCTCCTCCTGTAGGTGGCGTCTCTGTGTGAGTTCCTCTTACAAATGCTACACCACTGTCTGCATCAACATTTGTTCGCTTTATCGCCTTTTTTGTCCACATCTGAAGCACACGATGTCTGCTCCATTTGGCTCCACGCTCACCTCCAGACTCTGCAGTGGCTCCGCCCCTTTGCTGTGCCGGCATAATCGTCTCTTAATATCTTCAGTGCTCTGCGTTCATCATCAGCTGCATCTCGCATGACAAGCGACAAACTTTTGTTATCAAGGACCTGAATTAGTTCCGTGTACGCCTCGGCATTCTTCTCCTCATCTTCGTCTTCATCACCGTGTGGTTCATTCAGAATGGTTTCCTTCAGACCTGCCAGCCAAAGATGAGCCAAAAACTTTGTCTCACACAGTTCATACTTCTGTCTCACTGGACATGCTTTACATTGCGACTGTTCTCAGTAAACCGCTGCTTCTGGGTGACTCTGGACCCATAACCTGTTGACAGTCATGAAACGCAGCAGGTGTGCGTCATGTGCAGCCAGAGCAATGAGGAAAAACAACATAGAAAAAAAACATCTCATGTAGCAACAGATTTCTCTTTGTGACCGAGAACCCACAATGAGGTGGCCGTTGGAATGTTATACACCTGCACGTTGATTACATAATTGCACCTGTGTGGATCACGTGATTGCTTTTGGGGGGACACACTTAAAGGGACCGGAGCACAACACAAGATCCACAAACATAACAATCTGAGGGCATATTTAACAGCTATTTCATGTATTTCTCATTTGGATTTGTACCAGTCGTTGCCATTTGTTCGCTCTAAAGGCTACAATACTGAATATAAAATGAGTATTATAAAAAATATATAAATTAGAAGGCAACATATAAGATTTCCTCATAAGTGTCATTTCATGGCTCCAAAATAGGCCACGGACCAGCTCGCACGCACCTGTCAAACACATGAATGACCAAATCAGTCTTCTGCTCTTGTTTTGCACCACCTCGTAAGTCTCACTTTGGGGGTCACGTCACCACGCGACAGTCATTTTCTGTTCAACTGCGCCCGTTGGCAAACCCATGGTGAAGAAGAGAGGGTACGAGAGGACTCTGCAAACGCACGCACTGCACTGTGAACAATTCATCCGCAGTGGTCACCGTGCTTATGTGCAGTGTGAGGGTTCAGGGTCTCCGGTCCACGCCCTGTCCTGTCACCGCCATCAGCAGAAGCAGCAGCAGCAGCGCCGGTATTTTTATTACTGAGGCAATATCACCCAAGCACTTAAAATAATTCACCAACATCTGAGTGCAAACGTCATGCTGAAACGATGTGGCGTTCTGCAGGTGCACGGATGCATCTCTGCATACGCGTCATCAGTCATTACAGGACGGATCAAACCATCTTCCTCGGTCCTGTGCGCATTGGTCTCAAAAGGTCCGGGTGCGGTCTAGAAGGCTTGCAAGAAAATAAATGTGACACTTTTCATGCACTCGCAGCAATAAAACTACAGAACCGAATCCGGTGCGCATCCACGGGAAGCCTACTTTTTAGACCGCCATGCGATAGCTGCCTGTGTCATGGGTTAGCGGTCGCTGTGCGATGGTCTCTGGCAGTGGGGTTGCCTGCAGCCTCCTGGGATCCACTCACAAAAAAAACAAAAAAAAAAAAAACAATGCCGACACCACCTCCAGTGCCATTTGACCCTCAGATCGGATACATGGCTGATGATGAATGGTAGTTTTATTTGCCATACAAAAACTGTTAATCTGTTGCTGGACCCTTCCCCCCCCCCCCCCCCCCCCCCCCGGCACATACACACACACACAGGCCATCCTGAAGCGAAGCCTGAAGAGCACATGTTCCATTCTTCCCCTGATGAAGAGAGGCAGTGGCAACAACCTGGACTTCTTCCTCACAAACGTTGGCAAAATCTACATGAATGGGTGAGTCGCCGCCTCACTGTGTTCTGCCTTCTAACTCAGCTGTGGTGTATTATAATATTTTGTGTTTTTCTGGGTTTGATGTGGTGTCATCTTTTGAGCACAGCATCTGTTGGACCACTTTCTTGTCTGGATGTCTCACATGTTTTAGGTCCTGAGTTTTGGCTTTGCCAGTTGCTGGGGTGTAGAACCTGGCACTGAGGCACCTGCATGCTGGAATCATACTTAGGAAGGAGCAACACATGGTTTTCAATCAATCAATTCAATCAATTTTTTTATATAGCGCCAAATCACAACAAACAGTTGCCCCAAGGCACTTTATATTGTAAGGCAAGGCCATACAATAATTATGTAAAACCCCAACGGTCAAAACGACCCCCTGTGAGCAAGCACTTGGCTACAGTGGGAAGGAAAAACTCCCTTTTAACAGGAAGAAACCTCCAGCAGAACCAGGCTCAGGGAGGGGCAGTCTTCTGCTGGGACTGGTTGGGGCTGAGGGAGAGAACCAGGAAAAAGACATGCTGTGGAGGGGAGCAGAGATCGATCACTAATGATTAAATGCAGAGTGGTGCATACAGAGCAAAAAGAGAAAGAAACAGGAAAGTTTTAAGCCTAATCTTAAAAGTAGAGAGGGTGTCTGTCTCCCTGATCTGAATTGGGAGCTGGTTCCACAGGAGAGGAGCCTGAAAGCTGAAGGCTCTGCCTCCCATTCTACTCTTACAAACCCTAGGAACTACAAGTAAGCCTGCAGTCTGAGAGCGAAGCGCTCTATTGGGGTGATATGGTACTATGAGGTCCCTAAGATAAGATGGGACCTGATTATTCAAAACCTTATAAGTAAGAAGAAGAATTTTAAATTCTATTCTAGAATTAACAGGAAGCCAATGAAGTGAGGCCAATATGGGTGAGATATGCTCTCTCCTTCTAGTCCCCGTCAGTACTCTAGCTGCAGCATTTTGAATTAACTGAAGGCTTTTTAGGGAACTTTTAGGACAACCTGATAATAATGAATTACAATAGTCCAGCCTAGAGGAAATAAATGCATGAATTAGTTTTTCAGCATCACTCTGAGACAAGACCTTTCTGATTTTAGAGATATTGCGTAAATGCAAAAAAGCAGTCCTACATATTTGTTTAATATGCGCTTTGAATGACATATCCTGATCAAAAATGACTCCAAGATTTCTCACAGTATTACTAGAGGTCAGGGTAATGCCATCCAGAGTAAGGATCTGGTTAGACACCATGTTTCTAAGATTTGTGGGGCCAAGTACAATAACTTCAGTTTTATCTGAGTTTAAAAGCAGGAAATTAGAGGTCATCCATGTCTTTGTCTGTAAGACAATCCTGCAGTTTAGCTAATTGGTGTGTGTCCTCTTGCTTCATGGATAGATAAAGCTGGGTATCATCTGCGTAACAATGAAAATTTAAGCAATACCGTCTAATAATACTGCCTAAGGGAAGCATGTATAAAGTGAATAAAATTGGTCCTAGCACAGAACCTTGTGGAACTCCATAATTAACTTTAGTCTGTGAAGAAGATTCCCCATTTACATGAACAAATTGTAATCTATTAGACAAATATGATTCAAACCACCGCAGCGCAGTGCCTTTAATACCTATGGTTTTAGCATTGTAGCTGACATTACAAGTAGCACGCCTTATCTGACTAATTGAGCTCTGATTGGACACATGATCCCAGCAGGCTTCTCTGGAGAGACAAGGTACTAAACACATCTTGCCATCGCTGATTAAAGTCAGTATGGCTGGAAGCAGTAGGACTCCTTGGACTTGGACGTTTAGACCCCATTCAGACCAGGGTTGGCAGTTTGGCTTGAGCCAGATTCGGTCCAAATCCAAACAGGTTTTTCTGTACGCAAATGACGCAATATGAATTTAAGCCAGATTGTTCTATATTCAGCTCAGCTCACTTCCGAGAGCAGGATTCACTGAAGTCTGAACGCAGATGTGGACAGAATCTGGCTACTTCTCTTCCGCACTACATTTGTGTGCCCAAAGCATCTCTTCCACTGTGGCGGTGCCCAGTGCTGCAGTGGCGAGGACAGCAGACAACCCTTTTTCGCTGCAGCACCTTCTCCTAATGAAAATCCACCAGCTGCATTCCTTTCCATGTGTCCTACACACTCCTGCAATCCCACACCTGGGTCCACGCACCCGCATTCCCACGTCTGGGTCCATTCGCTACCACGCACCCGCACTCCCACGTCTGGGTCCACGCACCCGCACTGCCACGTCCAGGTCCATTCACTACCACGCACCTGCACTCCCACATCCAGGTCCATTCACTCCCACGCACCTGCACTCCCACATCCAGGTCCATTCACTCCCACATCTGGGTCCACGCACCCGCACTGCCACGTCCAGGTCCACGCACTCCCACGCACCTACACTCCCACGTCCGGGTTCACGCACTCCCACCCACCTGCAAACCCACATACGGGTCCACGCGCTCCCACATCCGGGTCCACGCACTCCCACCCACCTGCACTCCCATGTCCTTGTCCACGCATTCCCTCGTCCGGGTCCACGCACTCCCACCCACCTGCACTCCCATGTCCTTGTCCACGCATTCCCTCGTCCGGGTCAATGCACTCCCACCCACCTGCACTCCCATGTCCTTGTCCATGCACTCCCACACACCTACACTCCCACGTGCAGGTCTATTCACTCCCACATCCGGGTCCATACACTCCCATGTCTGCGCACCCGCCCTCCCATGTCCGGGTCCATGCACTCTCTTGCACCTGCACTCCCACCCACCTGCACTACCATGTCCAGGTCCATGCACTACCATGTCTGGGTCCACGCACTCCCACGTCCGGGTCAATGCACTTCCACGCACCCGCACTCCCACGTGCTGGTCTATTCACTCCCACGCACCCGCACTCCCACATCCGGGTCCACCCACTCCCATGCACCTGCACTCCCACGTCTGGGTCCACGCACTCCCACGTCTGGGTCCACGCACTCCCACGTCTGGGTCCACGCACTCCCACGTCTGGGTCCACGCACTCCCACGTCTGGGTCCACGCACTCCCACGTCTGGGTCCACGCACTCCCACGTCTGGGTCCACGCACTCCCACGTCCGGGTCTGCGCACCCGCTCTCATGTCCGGGTCCACGCACTCCCACACACCTGCACTCCCACGTCCACGCACCTGCACTCCCATGTCCTGGTCCACTTGCCCGCATTCATACTTACAGGCACGTTTCTTTCAGCTTGCACTAGATTTATGTGTAGATTGATTCAGATTTGAAAAACAGGCCTGAATGCGATCCGGCTAGAAACCAATGCAGATTGAATCCAGCTGGAGCTGGCCAGACTTGAACCAGAGATGTTCAGATGGGCCTTTGAACTGCAGCAAAGACATTTTCTACAGAGAAAATACCAGGAAATAAATTTGTAGCTAAGTACCCTGCTGGCGTGATTCAGCCTGGTGTGTGTGTGTGTGTGTGTTAATCATTTAAAGAAGGCCAGTGCTGCTACCGATATCAGTATCTGGGCCCTTTGTCATAGTAATTGCTATTTTCCTAAAAAAAATGTTTTACTTCTTCTGTGCAGCATTGATGTGGACAGTAATGCCTTGTGCCCAGCAGTAAAGTACCCAGTACCAGTTGGTACCCCACTGATCTCTCCCCTGGTCCAGTGGGACCACACACAAATTTGGGATGTCCCTAAAGCTGAGGACTTTCCTTGTGCTTTGGGAGGTTCTGCTTCTGCCACCATCTACAATATTGGTAAGAGGCCAAAATGTCTTTTTCCATCTGCCCCTTTACACATGTAATTTTACTACATGGCAGAGATCAGGAACATATCAACACATATATGTTTGTAAAATATCACTTACCTGACATCTGCTGTTAAATAATTCCTGTTTTTAATCCCCAAAGGCCTGAAGTGGCATTACAGTGCATCTGTAGCACTTACCCCATCATGACATTTTTTTTTCAAATTTATTAAAATAAAAAACTAAAAAAAAATCTCACATTTACAGCCTTTGCTCAAAACTTTGTTGATGCACCTTTGGCAGCAATTACAGCCCCAAGTCTTCTTGACTATGATGCCACAAGCTTGGTGCACATGTGTCTTTGGGCAGTTTGGCCCATTCCTCTTTGCAGCACCTCTCAAGCTCCATCAGGTTGGATGGGGAGCGTCGGTGCACAGACATTTTCAGATCTCTCCAGAGATGTTCAATCGGATTTAGGTCTGGACTCTGGCTGGGCCACTCAAGAACATTCACAGAGTTGTCCTGAAGCCACTCCTTTGATATCTTGGCTGTGTGCTTAGGGTCATTGTCCTGCTGAAAAATGAACTGTCGCCACAGTCTGGGGTCAAGAGCGCTGTGGAGCAGGTTTTCATCCAGGATGTCTCTGTACTTTGCTGCATTCATCTTTCCCTCAATCCTGACTAGTCTCCCAGTTCCTGCTGCTGAAAAACATCCCCACACCATGATGCTGCCACCACCATGCTTCACTGTAGGGATGGTGCCTGGTTTCCTCCAAACATGATGCCAAAGAGTTCAATCTTTGTCTCATCAGACCAGAGAATTTTGTTTCTCATGGTCTGAGAGTCCTTCAGGTGCCTTTTGTCAACTCCAGGCGGCAGCCATGTGCCTTTTACTTAGGAGTGGGTTCCATCTGGCCACTCTACCATACATACCTGATTGGTGGATTACTGCAGAGATGGTTGTCCTTCTGGAAAGTTCAGAGGAATGCTGGAACTCTGACAGAGTGACCATCAGGTTCTTGGTCACCTCCCTGACTAAGGCCCTTCTCCCCCGATCGCTCAGTTTAGACGGGCGGCCAGCTCTAGGAAGAGTCCTGATGGATCCGAACATCTTCAATTTCCAGATGATGGAAGCCAATGTGTTCATTGGGACCTTTAAAGCAGCAGAAATGTTTCCTGTACCCTTCCCCAGATTTGTGCCTTGGAGGTCTACAGACAGTTCCTTTGACGTCATACTTGGTTTGCGCTCTGACATAAACTGTCAACTGTGGCACCTTCTATGTAGACAGGTGTGTGTCTCTCCAAATCAAGTCCAATCAACTGAATTTACTCTGTGTGTTGTGAAAGTGACGTGACACGGACCCACAACAGGGGGCGTTAATGAACGGACAATGGATAAGCCAAAAAGTAACAATTTAATGTTGTGAATCGCACAACAACGTACAGACAATAACAATATGGTGGACTGTCAATCATACACCAGGTGACGTGTGGGCAGGCTCAACGATAGAAGACGCCTGGAGAGAGAAGAGCTGGATCCCCACACAGCTTCCACCACCAACGGAGCTGAAGAACACCGGAGCCGCCAAGCCCTGCGCCCCAGGTGGCCGCTGTCTTCAGCAGTCAGACCCGGTACTGCTGGCAGAGAACAGAGACAGTCCAGATGAGTGTGAGTTCGCACACTCAGTAATCCCACAGTCTGTATTAAGTAAAGGAGGGAAAACCTCCACCTCCAATCACACACACTCGTGCAGCTCCTGGTCAACCACTTATCTGAGTTGGGGTGTGAGGCGAAGCCGTCGCTGTCACACCAAACGCCAATCCTCCAGATAAGGCAACACTCCAGGAAAACGGCTGCAATAGAAGTTCAAGTTATTACACACACAGTGTTAGTCAGCAGAGAAATTACCTGAATGGTAGTTGATTTCTCGGCGGGGAGGTGGAGTTGCAGTCCGGCTTTTATGGAGGATGTGGTTGATGAGTGACAGCTGGTGTTGATGATGTGTGACAGCTGTCACTCCCAGTAGGTCAGACGCCCTCTCGTGCTTGGAGCCCGCACTCCAAGCAGGGCGCCATCTTGTGGTGGTGGGCCAGCAGTACCTCCTCTTCAGCGGCCCACACAACAATGTGGACTTCAAATAAGCTGTAGAAACAGCTCAAGGATGATCAGTGGAAACAGGAGGCACCTGAGCTCAATTTTGAACTTCATGGCAAAGACTGTGAATACTTTATTTGTTGTTATTTGTAATAAATTTGCCAAAACTTCAATTTTTTTCACGTTGTCATTATGGGGTGTGGTGAGTAGAATTTTGAGGAAAAACATGCATTTACTCCTTTTTGGAATAAGGCCGTAATGTAACAAAATATGGAAAAACTGAAGCGCTGTAAATACTTTCTGGATGGTCTGTCTCTATCCCTCCATCCATCCATCCCAAAAGGAGTGTAAGCATTCTGAAATTCAATTTATTTAGTTTATATAGTGCCAGATAAAATCAAAGCTGCTTCAAGGCACTTCAGGCACTTGAAATGAACACATCTTACATTTTTAGGAGGAATTTCATGAAACTTCGTACAAGTCCTTGTTATAGGTTGATAATACACATATTATCATATTGTTAGTTGGGCCCATCAGAGTTATGGCCCTTGATTAGCAAAACTAGACACTAAGTTTCATGAGTTGGTGTCTGCATTCTGAAATAGCGGAGATACCTTGAAGTGTTATCAGAATGGACTTGTACCAAAGCAGCATTTGCCAGTGGGGATATTGTGCTCTGAGCGCTCTTGTTAATTAATAAAATCACTTTGTGATGAAAACTGATTGTTTGAGAGCATTCTAGTGAGGATCTCTCTCTAATGCCGCGTTCACACTGGTCACGATGCGAGCGACAGAAGCGACAGGATGCCGTCTAATCCCTATGGAACGACGCGTTTTGGCGCCAAGTAACGCAGCGCGACGTGAAGGACGCGAGTGAAGTGACGCGAGTGAAGCGACGCGATTTTGAGCGATTGGCGCGTTTGTGGCGCAATATTGTCGTGTCACGTTGAGTTGCCGTCCTCCCCAAGTTGAAAAATCTGAGCTTTTCCGTCTTGTCGCGCCGCAATGACCAATCAGGGACTGAATATGTCGTGATGTGGAGATGTCTGGAGTTTGACTGAAGACGTGAACATGTCCTGTCTCTGGTAGCCAACCTGTGAGCAAGACTTATGTCCCTTTTGTCCTTTATTTCACAATTATGACAGAGGTTTTGAAGCGGGCAGCAGCCCCACAGCAGGGGGAGTGGAGTTTCCTTTTTTATGTGCGCGCGCGAATCGTGTCTGGAGATTATTTTATTAATTAACTACACGGTTGTATAATAAAGCAAATGGTGACCAGTTTCTAAACACAATTATGACAGTTTTTTGGGGAAGAGCAAGCTGAACGGGACAGAACGGGACAGAAGGTCCTTAAACTGGGTCCTGGAGAGGCAGAAGGACCACTGAAAGCGAATAATGATACTCCCCGAATTGGGAACGTCTCATGACGTTTGTCAGCTTTCCACAACAACTCGCTCCATGTGATCAAGGTCCGTCATGTTAACTTGACTGACAACCGGAGCCGGCGAGTGGAATGGAAGCTCCTCCTATTTGATGACGCAGTGGGGCGAATTTTCGCAGCAAAAGCAGAGGGACACACCGGGCGATGGTGGTGCGTCTGTCGCCACGTGACCCCCCGCGAATTTGTGGCGTCTGATCGCGTCCAGTGTGAACGCGGCATAACAGACACTGTGGCCAGAATGCAGCCTCTTCCACGGACAAAGAGGAGACATACACGTGTGACCTGCTCAAGCTAGGATTGGCTGTCAGTCAAAGATCATGAAGAGTAAAGATGTATTTTATATCTAAGAATTTGTAGTTTGAGGACATGGTTGAACAAAGTCTCTGTGATGTTCCCTCACCGATCTATCAATGGAGATATGATAAGTTTATTTAGACGTGTTGGCACGTCCATAGATTAAATTGATAACAGTGGATGAAATTAATAATGGATTCATGAAATATGAATTCCAGAAAAATGATACACTTTCAGTCTTGATTTAAAGATTGCAGCAGTTTGCCTGACTAATACTGTCTGAGGTCTTCTGCAACATTGGACTGCAATATCTGAATACCTGCAGATTTATTCACTCTAGGAGCATGTAGCTGAAACCACAGAGCATACGCTGTCACGTAAGACTAGATACCTTCAGCAAGAGGAGGAGGAGCACACTCACTCAGCGTGCTTCCATTTGCAGCACAGGTCTCACTATGCTGACAGGAATGGCCCTGTCACTGGACACCTCAGTCACCCGTCTCCACTGCAGTGAAGAGCCACTGGGCTAACGGTGACAGCAAACGTATAAGGCCAGGAAACAAACTTTAAACTTAATGTCAAATACTCAGCAACATAAAAAATAAAAATGGTTTTGCTTGCTTGCTATTGTTAGCATCCCATGTTACCGTGCAGAAGGCAAACACAGGAGTAATTTATGAGTTTTGTTTATCGGCAATGCTACCACCCTACCGCTACAACTCTTTCCTTCACTATGCAGTACTTTCAGTACCTGTGTGTTGACCAGGTCCAACTTACTGGGGATTGTGTAAACTCTCCGGATGTCTCTTGAAGCAGCCTGATCGACAAAAATCAACACAGGTCGCAAATAAGCCCTGCTGGTGTACAGCGTGTCCTCTGTAGAGCCAGGAGGCAGTCGATGGTTGACTCCTTCTTGGACATGAATGGAAGCTGTGCTGGTCTCTGAGTCACAAATAGCTGGCTGTTGAGAGTGACCCTTTCAGGTACCTTACCTGGCACAGAGAGCAAGGTCATACCCCTGTAGTCCAGGTAATCACTCTTTCCTTTCCAGAGAGGGACAAAAAGACCTTTCTTCCAGTCAGTTGGGGGTGATACCACTGTCTCAGATTAAAAACAAAGACTGCTTCCAATGGGAGGAGAACAGTTTATTACAAAAGAACACTTTTTTTTTTTTTTTTTTTAACAATGGCTTAAAAATCCATGATTGTTGTTGTTAAGAAATGTGATTTTTGGTATAAAAGTCACATTGGAGTATAAATTGCAGGACTTCCCATTCTAGTAAAAAAAAAAAAAAACAACTTATGTAGTCCATCCCTTGACTTGTCAGACAAACAAAACTAGCTGTAAAAGAGCTTGTATTTTCTGATGAACAGATGGACATTACAAAACTGTCCCTGTCCAAACACATATGGACCTGAGTGAATGTTTGGGGGGGGGGGGGGGCTTGGAGGCATTTAGAGTTTGTTTGGGTTGAACACTTTAAATCGAGCATTGACCTCACCCAGCTTTCAAACCCGACAGATGTGAACCCTGAATCTGCAGACTTCTACCTGACTGGTCACTGCATCGATGGGCGTGTCCTCTACCCAGCCACGGGTTACCTCGTGCTGGCCTGGCGGACACTGGTGAGAAGTCTGGGTGTTGTGATGGAAACCACACCTGTGACATTTGATGACATCACCATCCACAGAGCTACAATTCTGCCCAGGACCGGTGAGTGTTACTAGTAATCCATCTGACTGACAGACTGTTAACTGTGGATCTAGTTTTTCCTCTTTGACCTTCCTTTTTTTCCCAGGGTCTGTTCAGCTGGAGGTCAGGCTCATGCCTGCCACCAACAGGTTTGAGGTGTCTGAGAATGGAAACCTAGCTGTAAGCGGTAGGTCTTCAGGCTCATCTTACAGAATGTTCAAACTAAACCCCACCTGATATCATTTGGTAATATCAGCCGATAAGACCCTCTCACAAATGTATCATTATCTACGTTATATATATTTTTTGTCTTTTATTCAATTTATTTTACAGAGTAAGCAATTTAGAAAAACACTTTAGCTGTTGGAAAGCTTGTCATTTTGTAGTGTGCTCAGCACAGAGCGCTCTGACACTGTTTACAATGCTGTCCAGCATGGCTGGGACCCCATTACCTCGACCAGCTGTCATTCATTTTCTTTCAGAGTGGGTGTGTCACAGCAGTAAGATATGAGTGGTCCCTGTGCTGCCAGTGAGGTGGGGTCAAAATGGACCAGAAGTCTATTTTATGCAAATGCCGAGTCATGCAACCAAGCAGTAAACTTTAATGGTATCTTTTGTCACCTTCGTAGAAGTCCAGGAAGTTGCAGTTCCTTGACTGGCCACTTGAGGTAGACTCCAAAACAGAACTCATTTCCACAGGACTCCGTATTAAAATGTCCAACTTTAGAGCAGAAATAAACATGTTTACAGCCTGCTGCTGGTGCAAAAAAGCAGTTTTGGTCTCTATAGATAGTTTCTTCCTCCATGACGGGGGGTGTTCTAATTTCTTAATCTAGACATTTTTAAGCCATAAAGTTGTATATAATTGTGGTTGTGGGTACTTTGAGTGACGGCGACAGAGCCCAGTGTCTCCACCTCTTTTATTATATTGGACAACGTGTTGGACAGCTGAAACACAACACTCACGACCACACTCGACGTGACCGCTCCACTTATATTAAAACCACCCCCCTCAACATGCTCACCTTGGTTCAATAATTATTTACGTGGCCTCAAGCATAAGACTAGAGGTCTAGAACAAAAATTATGCTATTCTGGACAATAAACCTGCACTACTGGCTATAAAGCGGGCCAGTAGTTCATGTTGTGTACCCCTGTCTCCCTTCCTGTTCACACTCTACACCTCAGACTTCAGGTTCTGGTCTCAGTCCTGCCACCTGCAGACGTTTTCAGATGACTCTGCCATTGTGGGCTGCAGTTCCCAGGAGGTCAAGTATAGGAGTGTGGTGGACAGGGTTATGGAGTGGTGTGGACTCAACCATCTGCAGCTCAACATATCTAAGACGGAGCTGGTGGTGGACTTCAGAAGACGGAAGACCCATCCGAACCCAGTTACCGTTAGTGGAACTGAGGTGGACATTGTGCACTACTACAAATACCTGGGTGTCCTCATAGACAACAAACTGGACTGGACTGTACATGCAGATGCTGTGTAGAAGAAAGGTCAGAGCCGACTGTATGTCCTCAGGAGGCTCAGATCTTTCAGTGTCTGCAGAAATATGTTGCACATGTTTTATCACTCAGTGGTCTCCAGCTTCATCTTCTACACTGTAGTGTGCTGGGCAGCAGGTTGAAGGGACCTGACACAAACAGACTCAACAAGCTCATCAGGAGAGTTGGTTCTGTCTTGGGGATCGAGCTGGAGTCTGTAATGGAGGTGTCAGTGGAGGATTTCAAGGAAACTGTTCACCATCAGGGGACCCCCCCCCCCCCCCCCCAAAATGCCACACTGATGTCCTGTCAGAGCACCTTCAGCCAAAGACTGAGACCACTGAGGTGCACAACAGAATGCCACAGGAGGTCCTTCCTACCTGTGACAATCAGACTGTATAACTCCTCCCCCTTCTCCAGGATGAATACAGAATGATCAGAGTTTTTCAGTTACTCAGTTATTTGCAATACTGTCAACATCTTGTGCAAGTGTTTTCAGTCATTTTGCAAAAACATGTTGTACTTATTGTTCTCACTAAAAACAATGTTTACTGTTTTGGCACTCTGGAAAAACAATTTCCTTCAGGATTAATAAAGTTCTTATTCTTATTACTCTGATTTGATCAACAAAAACAAGCATAACTCAAAGTTCTTGTTCGACACCGTGGCAATACTTATTCATGGACAACCACCTGTAAGTCATTCTCCTTTTACAGCACAAGATTTAATGGGTTAAACATATCCCAGCATGCCTTTACCCAGCCACAGCACCCTGCTATTGAGGTGGGTGCCATTACTGAGGTATTACCTAGATTTACAGAATTTGATAGTATCTCACTGGGTGTGCTGACGAAATTTGTAACATCTAAAAAACAACTTTAAATAAAAACTTTAAATAAGCTCGGGCGGCGTTTCTGGATGTTGTTGATGTATGGCTTTCACTTTGCATGGTAGAGTTTTAACTTGCACTTGTAGTGACGAACTGTGTTAGGGCCCTGTCCCACTGGGGAGAGGATTAATTGCGCATGAATTGAGTATATAAATTACGGGCGTTCTTTGTAGTCCACAACAAAAATGGCCAAAAATGACAAATGTCCCAGTATGAATTACGGATATATTAATAATATATAGCGAATATATGATGAACAATCACGGTTATATAACGCATGTAGTGAGGAAACTGATCCGACACATTGAGATTATCAAGGCAGTATTACGGGTTTATTATGAATGCATCGCACACGTGTTGTGCATGCACGGCATCTGCATTGCGGTCATAATAGAAGCGCTCTCGGGCCTTTTGGCATCACTATTCACACCAACAATACATCCTCTGGAGCATTTGCTGGACTTGGACAAGTTGATCACAGAGTCAGTGTTCATTTTGTCATGAGAGGGTTAACTGTTCATGAGTTTGGGGAGCGGGAGGGGGGAAGCCGCTTGGGGTGTGAGGCAGTGTTTTTTTTTTCTTTTTTTTTTCTTTTTTTTTGTGTTAGAATGTCACAGAAAACAGACTTCAGCATGAGTTGTGGCTATAAATAGCAACTCTGCCTTTTGTTGGTGTTAAATAAAAGTCCTGGATTGCAGCAGCTACGTCTTTGTGGATTTACACAACCGGACCGGCACTGACTGGCAGGTATGTCGCTTTCTGCCGCACTTTGGGTTTACGTGACGTGTTTGTTATGCATTCACAGATTGTCCGCAAAGCAGATGTAATAAAAACGCTTTATTCGTGGCCAGTCTGTATGCATTCGCTACAGTTTATTTTAGTTTGTGATGTGGACATGATGGGCATGATATATAGCTGTTTTACACACTGTCCTGGTCTGCTGACAAGCCGCAAATCCCCATCAGCTGTGGATATCAGCGGTTAACGGCAGATATACAGCGCATAGAGTGAGTATGTATTGTGTATGAATTGAGTATGTATAGAGAATGTAAGGCAGATATTATCCGCATCCAGATTTTTGAACAGCTCAAAAATCCTGGCTGCGGACATGCGTGCCTCTGCGGATGATCACGGGCGTGTTCGGATGACGGCCGACTCATACAGGCATGTTACACGGATATTGCGGATGTTTGGCGAATATGGGCCAATTTTGTGCGCAATCCATACGCAAATCCTCCTAAACGCCAGTGGGACAGGGCCTTTAACTGACAATGGTTTTCTGAAGTGTTCCTGAGCCCCCGCAGTAAGATCCTTTACACAATCATGTCTGTTTTTAATGCAGTGCCACCTGAGGGACTGAAGGTTACGGGTGTTCAATGTTGGTTTTCGGCCTTGCCGTTTGTGTAGAAAGTTCTCGAGATTCTCTGAATCTTCTGATTATATTATGGACTGCAGATGATGGAATCCCTAAATTCCTTGCAATTAAATGTTGAGAAACATTGTTCTTAAACTGTGGGACTGTTTTTTTTTTGTTGTTTTTTTTTTACGAAGTTCACAAAGTGGTGATCCACACCCCATCTTTGCTTGTGAATGGCTGAGCCTTTTGTGGATGCTCCTTTTTTACCCAATCATGACACTCACCTGTTTCCAGTTAGGTGTTCTTTGAGCATTCATCAGCTTTCCCAGTCTTTTGTTGCCCCATCCAAACTCTTTTGAAATGTGCTGCAGGCATCCATTTCAAAATGAGCAAATATTTGCACAAAACAACAAAGTTTGAATCAGTTTGAACATGAAATATCTTGTCTTTGTGGTGTATTCAGTTGAATATAGGTTGAAGAGGATTTGCAAATCATTGTATTCTGTTTTTATTTACATTTTACACAATGTCCCAACTTCATTGGAATTGGGGTTGTATACCAACAAAACTGTTTAAGGACCTGTGGCCCATTCTTGGGCCGACTATGCTGGAAATTATTAATGTCTCATTAACTTCTGTATCTGTTCCTAAATGTTTAAAATCTGCAGTGATTAAACCATTACTTAAGAAACCTAATCTTGACCCTAGTGTATTGAAAAAAAAAAAAAACTATAGGCCGATGTCAAATCTGTCATTTTGCTCTAAAATTCTGGAAAATGTGGTGTCACGACAGCCCGTGGACTATCTTCCTGAGAATAATCTTTTACGCCACTGCAGTTTGCTTTTAGAAAATATTCCACAGAGACAGCTCTCACTAAAGTGGTGAATGATCTTCTGCTTGCAATGGATTCTGACACCACTACGGTTCTGGTGCTGTTAGATCTCAGTGCTGCATTTGATACTGTGGATCATCATATTCTACTTGATAGTTGGAAAATCATTTTAGGATTACTGGGAGTGCCCTTACGTGGTTGACAGTCATTCTCACTGTGTTTTTACAGTAACACTACCTCTGACCTTAGTGACATGAAATTTGGGGTTCCACAGGGGTCCGTCTTAGGCCCCCTGCTTTTCTCCCTTTATATAGCACTTTTGTGAACATATTGTGACATTTTGGGATTTCCTTTCACTGCTATGCCAGTGATACTCAGTTATACATGCCGATAACTGCTGGTAATCTCATACACATAAGATCCTTAGAGGATTGCCTTGTCAGTAAAAAGCTGGATGTCCAGCAATTTCTTACTTTTAAACTCTGACAAGACTGAAATGATGGTTCTTTGTCCAGTGAGACATCGGCATCAATTTGACCAGCTAATGCTTAGACTTGGCTCATGTGTCATACATCACACTGACAACGTGAGGAACACTGGGGTAATTTTTGATCCTACGTTGTCCTTTTACCTCCTCATTAGAGATATTATGAGGACTGCTTTCTTCCACCTGTGAAATATAGAGAAGATTCGTCCCATCCTGTCTATGGCTGATGCTGAGACCCTGATTCATGCATTTGTTTCTTTGGCTCAAAATGCTGCTGTCAGACTTTTGACAGGAAGCAGAACGTTTGACCACATTACACCCATTTTGGCGTCTCTTCACTGGCTTCCTGTCCCTGTGAGATCAGATTTTAAGGTTCTGCTACTAACCTATAAAATTATTCACGGACTGGCACCTCCTTACTTAGCTGACCTAATTAAACCCTATGTACTGGCCCAGACTCTGCATTCTCAGGATGCAGGACTACTTTGTGTCCTGAGGGTGAATAAAAAGTCTGCGGGTCACAGAGCTTTCTCTTATCATGCCCCTGTTCTCTGGAATGATCTCCCTGTGTCAGTAAAACAGTCAGATTCTGGAGAGACTTTCAAATCCAGACTTAAGATGTACTTATTTTCCCTTTCATATGGCTAGCATACTGGCATAGTTTGGAATTATGCTTCCTGTCCTTTTAAATTAATTTTATTAGTAATGGAACAGGTCTGGGCCTCAACCCCTGATTACCTTCGTATTCTCTTTGCTTCCCTGTGTATTTACTGCTGATGAGCTCATACTTTAGGTGTAGTTTTTCTGTTCGAGGTACCAATGATGTTGCACAAGCCTGTCAGCTGCAGATCACAGGGTGCCGGGCTGACCACGAGATGCCAGGCCTCAAGCTGATGCAGCACACTGCAGTTTGCGTTTGGAATAAACTTTGCCACAGTGATAGGCCCACTGACTGTGCAATGGAGGAACACTGGCCCTGCACCTCGGGGTGCTGAATGACCCCCTGCCTGCTGTGTAAATGCTTGTGTGGTCATGTCAATAATTGCGCCTTGTTTTTGATGGTGTTTGATTTTCTCTTTCCTGTTTCTTCACCTTCGTAAAACTTTGCAAAACCCCTGTAACTGTTGGAATGGCCTAAGCAGTCGGTCACCCCTCTGAGTTTGGTCTGCTTAAGGTGTCTTCCTCAATATCATCAGAGGGAATTTCTCCTTACTGCTATCGCCTGTGCGCTTGCTCTAGAGCAGGCGTGGGCAATCACGTGCCATGAAGGGCCGAGACACTCCTTTTCCTTGCTACCAATCACCTCAGCAGGTGATTTCATTGAAGATCAGATGTTTATGTTCAGCGAAGAAGCTCATCAACAAACCCACCTGCTGAGGTGATTGGTTTCAAGGAAAATCTGCACTGTCTCAGCCCTCGTTGCCCACCGACGCTCTGGGGGTTGGTAAGGTTAGACCTTACTTGTGTGAAGCACTTTGAGGCAGCTTTGTTGTTATGTAGCGCTGTACAATTTCAAATTGTTGGACACTTGTGTGTGTGTGTGTGTGTGTGTGCGCGCATGTTGGACACGTGTGTGTGTGTGTGTGTGTGTGTGTGTGTGTGCGTGCGTGCGTGCGTGTGTGTGTGTGTGTGTGCGTGTGTGTGTGCGTGCGCGCGCGCGCGCACATGTTGGACACGGCGTGTGTGTGTGCGTGCGCGCGCGCGCACATGTTGGACACGGCGTGTGTGTGTGCGCGCGCGCGCGCACATGTTGGACACGGCGTGTGTGTGTGCGTGCGTGCGCGCGCGCGCGCACATGTTGGACACGGCGTGTGTGTGTGCGTGCGCGCGCGCGCGCGCACATGTTGGACACGGCGTGTGTGTGTGCGTGCGTGCGCGCGCGCGCGCACATGTTGGACACGGCGTGTGTGCATGTATGTTTGTGTGTTGGACATGGTGTTGCATTGTCCATGTTCCATCATCAAATGTCCGTCAGATTCCTGACTTCTTCTGTCCCTCATGCTTTGATGTCCAGGTCAGGTTCGCGTTCTGGATGACGCTGCCTTGGAATTGTTTCATCGCCTGATAAATCAAGACGTTGCCAATGGTGGAGACCAATCGAGAATGAAGCTGACAGCATCGGACATCTACAAGGAGCTCCGTCTCCGAGGTTATGACTATGGCAAGACCTTCCAGGGCATCCTGGAATCCAACAACACAGGTACTGTGAGACTGGTCCAGGTGGCACTGTGGGTTATTTTGCAGTACTGATCACTGTCCACCCGTCAGTGTATCTGTGGGTTTTGTACCGATCACTGTGCACCCATCTGTGTGTTGGTGTGTCCGTGGGTTTTGTACCGATCTCTGTCCACCCGTCCGTGGGTTTTGTAAGTGTCATATTGTGGTGGATTTCAGTGAAACGTCAGTGCACCGTGTGAAGATGTGCATGGAATAAAATGGCTTGAGTTCAGTGATGATCAGCACTTAGAGCTTCATGGTGGAGCGGATAGGGATTTTTATCCAACAAAACAGCTGTGCTCCAGGCCGGCCGTCCCATGTGCCTTCAGGCATACTGCAGCTGAACTTTCAAATCTTTAAAAAACAGACACTCATTCACACCTACCATCAGTTTAAAGTCTTCAGTGAACCTGCATGTCTTTGGAAGTGGGATTAAGAGCATGTGGAGAACATGCTAATGCCACATAGTAAGGACTGAGTGGGAAGCGATCCTATGACCTTCTTGCTGTGGGTCAGCAGTGCTTAACCACTAATCCACCTTGTCTCCTGCTGTTACAACTGTGATGATTAATAGGAGATGAAGAGACTTTGGCCAAACCTTCATCCTGTCTGTCACACAAACGCTGACAGACTCTTTACAGCCTCGTGTGTGTGTTTATTTATTTATTTTGAAGTATTGTTTGGGTTTTTTCCTGTTGTTTCCAGGTGACAGCGGTGAGCTGCAGTGGACGGGAAACTGGGTGACCTTCCTGGACACCATGCTGCAGATGGTTGTGGTTGGACTATCTGGTCGAAGCTTACGATTACCAACAAGGATCCGCTCAGTCTCTGTTGATCCAAACTTCCACTCCAGTAAAGTCCATCAGTACGCTGAGGAAAAACAAGGTGTGTCAAATGCAGTCTGTCCACTCTGAAGGTTACTGTGGCGGCCCATCTCACGTGCTGCGGCCCGTATCTCGGGACTGTTCTAACCGTCTTACTGGTCACACTGCTGGAGGAATCTGTTCCTCTGATGATACAAGTTAGTACAAACATCGACTTTACCTGGACTCCTGCTCTAAATGAAGTTTCCAGCTGACGACATGAACAAGTGGGGGGAAACCTTCTGGGGGAAGGTATTTTGGTGACCTTAGAGACAGATTGAGTTGTTTGGTCATATGAAGTAGAGTTGAGGCTTTCAGCCCCAAGAACTCTGTCTCAGCTGTTAGCATGGCTGTGGTACCATCATGGTCCGGGGCCATTTTGCTGCTGGTTGAACTGGAGCATTTTGCAGACACATTTGGGCTGTGCATCACCTCAGCCGCAACACAGTGGAACCACTTTCACTTTACATTGGCAACCACCGGGGCAGTTGACCCTGAAGGAGCAGTGTTCTTCACCACAACCTCAAGCCGTCAGCTAACAAGCGAAAACTTGGCCAGAACAGAACAAGGACCCCAAACCAGCGCTGCACCCTGCCCGTAGTTTGGATCTGTAGAAGTCTGTTTTCAAAATGACTGACATCTGAGTTATGTTTATTTTCCGCGAGAGGAGTCAAATATTTGATTTGTTGTTGTTTGGTGGTTAGCTTAGCGAAGTACATTCTGACCGGACAGATGTGTTTCACAGACCCACCAGGGGTCGCCTCGGTGGATCAGATATGGATCTGTTAATTTGTCAAAGGTTTTATGCCGGATGCACTTCCTGATGCAACTCCACATCACATGGAGAACAGACACGGTCTCGAACAAGGAACCATCTGCTTTGGAAAGAAACACATTACCTGCTTGGCCGACACACTAACCTTAAAGTCATGACATCATCATTATTAAAATTTGGTCTGTATCAAGAAACCAACAAATTATAAAAGAACTCAAAACATTTTTGCCAAAAATACAATTCAAGCATCAACCAAGATGGACGGCGCCACCAGCCGTGTGTGTGTGTGTATTTCAGAGTGAAGTAATCACTGCATTTTAAAGTTATTTGTCTCCACGTCAGCTGTGGTTGTCCACGTGAACCGCTGTCTTGACAGCGTGGTTGCCGGCGGAGTCCAGATCTGCGGTCTGCATGCCACTGTGGCTCCCCGCCGACAGCCACAGAGCCGAGCCATCCTGGAGGAGTTTGTGTTTGTTCCCTACGTGGAGACAGACTGCCTGAAGGCCAGCAGCAACCTGACAGAGCAACTCAACATCAGCAAAGGTAGTCCAGCTCAACATCCAGTCTTCTTCAAGGTTCTGCATTGAGACACCTTCCCTCAGGGCCTAGAGTTGAAGTGTGTGTGTGTGTGTGTGTGTGTGTGTGTCCTCTGATTTAACACAATAAATTAAAAACAAAGATGTAAATGTTCTCATCTTGTAGGTCACCAGATTAAAGGGGCACATCAGCTGGTGAAGTACAGAGTTGTCCTCTGTGTTCACAGTGGACATGTTCTAAAACAAGCAGCAATTTCAATTTTATTTTCCTTTATATAGCGCCAAATCACAACAGAGTTGCCTCAAGGAAGAAACCTCAAGCAGACCAGACTCAAAAGGGTGACCCTCTGCTTGGGCCATGCTACAAACATAAATTACAGAAACAATTCACAGAACAATTCACGGACGAATATACAAGAATTGCTGTTGGTGCACAGGACAGGAGGATCGCCAACACAAATACAACTCCCATCTCTGGATGGAGCTGCACCTTAAACAAAAAACACCTTAAGCAAAAAACAGAATCAGGCATCAGAAAGACAAAAAAATACTGAATAATTTGCCAGCATTAATCAACAAGAAAAACAGAAGAAATACTAAGGTGATCGCCGGCCACTAGCCCTAAGCTTCACTAAAGACCCAGAATTTAGGTAAAGTTGAGGCTGCGGCACACTCCAATTACTAATAACATGAATTAAGAGAGTAAAAAGTGTAAAACAAAACTGTACCAATATGCTAGCCATATGAAAGGGAAAAGAAGTGCGTCTTAAGTCTGGACTTGAAAGTCTCCGCAGAATCTGGTTGTTTTTCGACGCAGGGAGATCATTCCACAGAACAGGGGCATGATAAGAGAAAGCTCTGAGACCCGCAGACATCTTATTCACCCTCGGGACACAAAGTAGTCCTGCACCCTGAGAACATAAAGCCCGGGCCGGTACGTAAGGTTTAATTAGGTCAGCTAAGTAGGGAGGTGCCAGTCAATGAATAATTTTATAGGTTAGTAGCAGAACCTTAAAATCTGATCTCACTGGGACAGGAAGCCAGTGAAGAGACACCAAAATGGGTGTAATGTGGTCAAACTTTCTGCTTCGTGTCAAAAGTCTGGCTGCAGCATTTTGAACCAATTGGAGAGCCCTAATGTAGACTGCGGTAAACCAGAAAATAGAACATTGCAGTAGTCCAATCTAGAAGAAATGAATGCATGGATCAGGGTCTCAGCATCAGCCATAGACAGGATGGGATGAATCTTCGCTATATTTCGCAGGTGGAAGTAAGCAGTCCTAGTAATATTTCTAATAACGAGGCCAAAGGACAACGAAGGATCAAAAATTACCCCAAGGTTCCTCACTTTGTCAGTGTGATGTATGACACACGAGCCTAGGCTGAGTGTTAACTGGTCAAATTGATGCCGATGTCTCACTGGACCAAGAACCATCATTTCAGTCTTATCAGAATTGAAAAGTAGGAAGTTTCTAGACATCCAACTTCTCACTGCTGCAAGGCAATCTTCTAAGGATTTTATGTGAACGAGATTACCAGCAGTTATCGCCATATATAACAGTATCATCTGCATAGCAGTGAAAGGTAATCCCAAAACGCCGCAATATGTGCCCAAGGGGTGCTATATCAATCAATCAATTTTTTTTTTATATAGCGCCAAATCACAACAAACAGTTGCCCCAAGGCGCTTTATATTGTAAGGCAAGGCCATACAATAATGATGTAAAACCCCAACGGTCAAAACGACCCCCTGTGAGCAAGCACTTGGCTACAGTGGGAAGGAAAAACTCCCTTTTAACAGGAAGAAACCTCCAGCAGAAACCAGGCTCAGGGAGGGGCAGTCTTCTGCTGGGACTGGTTGGGGCTGAGGGAGAGAACCAGGAAAAAGACATGCTGTGGAGGGGAGCAGAGATCGATCACTAATGATTAAATGCAGAGTGGTGCATACAGAGCAAAAAGAGAAAGAAACAGTGCATCATGGGAACCCCCCAGCAGTCTACGTCTATAGCAGCATAACTAAGGGATGGTTCAGGGTCACCTGATCCAGCCCTAACTATAAGCTTTAGCAAAAAGGAAAGTTTTAAGCCTAATCTTAAAAGTAGAGAGGGTGTCTGTCTCCCTGATCTGAATTGGGAGCTGGTTCCACAGGAGAGGAGCCTGAAAGCTGAAGGCTCTGCCTCCCATTCTACTCTTACAAACCCTAGGAACTACAAGTAAGCCTGCAGTCTGAGGAGCGAAGCGCTCTATTGGGTGATATGGTACTACGAGGTCCCTAAGATAAGATGGGAACCTGATTATTCAAACCTTATAAGTAAGAAGAAGAATTTTTAAATTCTATTCTAGAATTAACAGGAAGCCAATGAAGAGAGGCCAATATGGGTGAGATATGCTCTCTCCTTCTAGTCCCCGTCAGCACTCTAGCTGCAGCATTTGAATTAACTGAAGGCTTTTTAGGGAACTTTTAGGACAACCTGATAATAATGAATTACAATAGTCCAGCCTAGAGGAAATAAATGCATGAATTAGTTTTTCAGCATCACTCTGAGACAAGACCTTTCTGATTTTAGAGATATTGCGTAAATGCAAAAAAGCAGTCCTACATATTTGTTTAATATGCGCTTTGAATGACATATCCTGATCAAACATGACTCCAAGATTTCTCACAGTATTACTAGAGGTCAGGGTAATGCCATCCAGAGTAAGGATCTGGTTAGACACCATGTTTCTAAGAGTTGTGGGGCCAAGAACAATAACTTCAGTTTTACCTGAGTTTAAAAGCAGGAAATTAGAGGTCATCCATGTCTTTATGTCTGTAAGACAATCCTGCAGTTTAGCTAATTGGTGTGTGTCCTCTGGCTTCATGGATAGATAAAGCTGGGTATCATCTGCGTAACAATGAAAATTTAAGCAATACCGTCTAATAATACTGCCTAAGGGAAGCATATATAAAGTGAATAAAATTGGTCCTAGCACAGAACCTTGTGGAACTCCATAATTACATTTAGTCTGTGAAGAAGATTCCCCATTTACATGAACAAATTGTAATCTATTAGACAAATATGATTCAAACCACCGCAGCGCAGTGCCTTTAATACCTATGGCATGCTCTAATCTCTGTAATAAAATTTTATGGTCAACAGTATCAAAAGCAGCACTGAGGTCTAACAGAACAAGCACAGAGATGAGTCCACTGTCCGAGGCCATAAGATCATTTGTAACCTTCATTAATGCTGTTTCTGTACTATGATGAATTCTAAAACCTGACTGAAACTCTTCAAATAGACCATTCCTCTGCAGATGATCAGTTAGCTGTTTTACAACTACCCTTTCAAGAATTTTTGAGAGAAAAGGAAGGTTGGAGATTGGCCTATAATTAGCTAAGATAGCTGGGTCACGTGATGGCTTTTTAAGTAATGGTTTAATTACTGCCACCTTAAAGCCTGTGGTACATAGCCAACTAACAAAGATAGATTGATCATATTTAAGATCGAAGCATTAAATAATGGTAGGGCTTCCTTGAGCAGCTGGTAGGAATGGGGTCTAATAAACATGTTGATGGTTTGGATGAAAGTAACTAATGAAAATAACTCAGACAGAACAATCGGAGAGCAAGAGGTCTAACCAAATACCGGCATCACTGAAAGCAGCCAAAGATAACGATACGTCTTGGGATGGTTATGAGTAATTTTTTCTCTAATAGTTAAAATTTTGTTAGCAAAGAAAGTCATGAACTCATTACTAGTTAAAGATAATGGAATACTCAGCTCAATAGAGCTCTGACTCTTTGTCAGCCTGGCTACAGTGCTGAAAAGAAACCTGGGGTTGTTCTTATTTTCTTCAATTAGTGATGAGTAGAAAGATGTCCTAGCTTTACGGAGGGCTTTTTTATAGAGCAACAGACTCTTTTTTCCAGGCTAAGTGAAGATCTTCTAAATTAGTGAGACGCCATTTCCTCTCCAACTTACGGGTTATCTGCTTTAAGCTACGAGTTTGAGAGTTATACCATGGAGTCAGACACTTCTGATTTAAAGCTCTCTTTTTCAGAGGAGCTACAGCATCCAAAGTTGTCTTCAATGAGGATGTAAAACTATTGACGAGATACTCTATCTCCCTTACAGAGTTTAGGTAGCTACTCTGCACTGTGTTGTTATATGGCATTAGAGAACATAAAGAAGGAATCATATCCTTAAACCTAGTTACAGCGCTTTCTGAAAGACTTCTAGTGTAATGAAACTTATTCCCTACTGCTGGGTAGTCCATCAGAGTAAATGTAAATGTTGTTAAAAAATGATCAGACAGAAGGGAGTTTTCAGGGAATACTGTTAAGTCTTCTATTTCCATACCATAAGTCAGAACAAGATCTAAGATATGATTAAAGTGGTGGGTGGACTCATTTACTTTTTGAGCAAAGCCAATAGAGTCTAATAATAGATTAAATGCAGTGTTGAGGCTGTCATTCTCAGCATCTGTGTGGATGTTAAAATCGCCCACTATAATTATCTATCTGAGCTAAGCACTAAGTCAGACAAAAGGTCTGAAAATTCACAGAGAAACTCACAGTAACGACCAGGTGGACGATAGATAATAACAAATAAAACTGGTTTTTGGGACTTCCAATTTGGATGGACAAGACTAAGAGACAAGCTTTCAAATGAATTAAAGCTCTGTCTGGGTTTTTGATTAATTAATAAGCTGGAATGGAAGATTGCTGCTAATCCACCGCCCCGGCCCGTGCTACGAGCATTCTGACAGTTAGTGTGACTCGGGGGTGTTGACTCATTTAAACTAACATATTCATCCTGCTGTAACCAGGTTTCTGTAAGGCAGAATAAATCAATATGTTGATCAATTATTATATCATTTACCAACAGGGACTTAGAAGAGAGAGACCTAATGTTTAATAGACCACATTTAACTGTTTTAGTCTGTGGTGCAGTAGAAGGTGCTATATTATTTTTTCTTTTTGAATTTTTATGCTTAAATAGATTTTTGCTGGTTATTGGTAGTCTGGGAGCAGGCACCGTCTCTACGGGGATGGAGTAATGAGGGGATGGCAGGGGGAGAGAAGCTGCAGAGAGGTGTGTAAGACTACAACTCTGCTTCCTGGTCCCAACCCTGGATAGTCACGGTTTGGAGGATTTAAGAAAATTAGCCAGATTTCTAGAAATGAGAGCTGCTCCATCCAAAGTGGGATGGATGCCGTCTCTCCTAACAAGACCAGGTTTTCCCCAGAAGCTTTGCCAATTATCTATGAAGCCCACCTCATTTTTTTGGACACCACTCAGACAGCCAGCAATTCAAGGAGAACATGCGGCTAACATGTCACTCCCGGTCTGATTGGGGAGGGGCCCAGAGAAACTACAGAGTCCGACATTGTTTTTGCAAAGTTACACACAGATTTAATGTTAATTTTAGTGACCTCCGATTGGCGTAACCGGGTGTCTATTACTGCCGACGTGAATTACAATCTTACAAAATTTACGCTTAGCCTTAACAGCAGTTTCAAATTTCCTTCAATGTCGCCTGCTCTGGCCCCCGGAAGACAATTGACTATGGTTGCTGGTGTCGCTAACTTCACATTTCTCAAAACAGAGTCGCCACTACCAGAGTTTTGATCCTCGGCGGGTGTGTGTCGTCGAGTGGGGAAAAACGGTTAGAAATGTGAACGGTTTGGCGGTGTACACGGGGGCTTCTGTTTAGGGCTACGCTTCCTCCTCACAGTCACCCAGTCAGCCTGCTTTCCCGGCTGCTCGGGATCTGCCAGGGGGGAACTAACGGCGGCTAAGCTACCTTGGTCCGCACCGACTACAGGGGCCTGGCTAGCTGTAGAATTTTCCACGGTGCGGAGCCGAGTCTCCAATTCGCCCAGCCTGGCCTCCAAAGCTACGAATAAGCTACACTTATTACAAGTACCATTACTGCTAAAGGAGGCCGAGGAATAACTAAACATTTCACACCCAGAGCAGAAAAGTGCGGGAGAGACAGGAGAAGCCGCCATGCTAAATCGGCTAAGAGCTAGTAGCTACGCTAAGCTAGCGGATTCCTAAAAACACGCAAAGTGAATAATGTGTAAATAATTTAGAGGTGATTCAGCAGAATGAGTGCTTTAGTTAAGGCACGTAAAGATTACACTGGGAAACAAATCGTAATCTAGATAACTAGATCAATCTAACTGCGCAGATTAAACAGCTAACAGATACAGAAAAACACCGCTGTGCTCCGGAACAGGAAGTGATACAATACCGCAGTGAGAGCCAACCACCAGTAGAGGCAAGCAAGGCCTATATAAAGGGAGAAAAGCAGGGGGCCTAAGACAGACCCCTGTGGAACCCCAAATTTCATGTCACTAAGGTTAGAGGTAGTGTTACTGTACAAAACACAGTGAGAATGACTGGTCAAGTATGAGGTCAGCCATGCAAGGGCACTCCCAGTAATCCCAAAATTCCAGCCTGTCAAGTAGAATATGATGATCCATTGTATCAAATGCAGCACTGAGATCTAAGAGCAACAGAACCATAGTGGTGTCCGAATCCATTGTAAGCAGAAGATCATTCACCACTTTAGTAAGAGCCGTCTCTGTGGAGTGATATTTTCTAAAAGCAGACTGCAGTGGCTCAGAGATTATTCTCAGTAAGATAGTCTACGAGCTGCCGTGACACCACTTTTTCCAGAATTTTAGAGCAAAATGATAAATTTGATATCGGCCGATAGTCTTTCAATACACTAGGGTCAAGATTAGGTTTCTTAAGTAATAGTTTAATCACTGCAGATTTGAAACATTTAGGAACAGATCCAGAAATTAAAGAAAGATTAATCATTTCCAGCACAATCGGCCCAAGAGTGGGCCACAGGTCCTTAAACAGTTTTGTTGGTATAAGATCAAATAAACAGGTTGTGCTTTTTGTTGACATTACGAGTTTCGTCAGCATGCCTAGAGAGATACTATCAAATTCTGTAAATCTAGGTAATATCTCAGTAGTGGTGCCCACCTCAATATCATGGTGTAGTGGCTGGGTTAAGGCATGCTGGGATATGTTCAACGTAATGTCATGTATTTTCTTCTCAGAGTAATCCAGGAAATCTTGTGCTGTAAAAGGAGAGCGAACTACAGGTGGTTGTCCATGAATAAGTGTTGTCACCGTGTTGAACAAGAACTTTGAGTTATGCTTGTTTTTGTTGATCAAATCAGAGTAGTAGGTCCGCTTTGTAGCCAATAATGCATGCTTATAGTCTAAGATAGCATCATGCCACGCAAGGTGGAATACTTCTAATTTTGAACTACGCCATTTCCATTCTAGACCTCTTGCTTTATGCTTGAGGTCACGCAGGTAATCATTGAACCAAGGTGACTGTGATTTGGGGGAGCGCGGTTTCAACACAGGTGGTGCAATCATGTCGAGTGTAGTTTTGAGCACTGAGTTTAAACTTTCCACAAGTCTGTGTACTGACTGGGTGTTTGTCAAAAATGAGGCTAAGACATCAGGCAGTCTAGCTTCTAGTTCAGTCTTAGTTGAGTAGTTGATGCATCGCTGCAGTGACAAATAAGGTTGTTGTTCCACTAAACACGGCAGCGAAACTGTAAACTTAATAAGTGAGTGATCAGAGACCACTGATGTAAGAGGCATGATGTCAATATTCGTGACAGCAATACCACATGCGAGAACCAGATCCAGGGTATTTCCACTAATGTGCGCCGAATGCATTGCCGAAATCCTAATGCATCCACAATTTCCATAAATGATTTGCAGAGGGGATCAGAAGGCTTATTTATATGAACGTTAAAATCACCAATGATCAGAATGTTATCTGCACTAGTTGCTGCATCTAAGAATTCAGAATATGGGCCAGAAGGCCTATATACAGTGACAAAGTAATACGGCTGATTTTTATTATTCTGACCTTGGCAATGCATAATATCCTGAGCGGAGAATCAGATGCTCAAATTAGTTATATTTGTGACCCCCAACAGCTAATAAGCCAAACCTAGATTTATAAATAAGAGCAACACCCCCGCCTTGCTTCGCATCACGAGAGACGTTTCTAAATGTATACGCTGGTGGGCAGGCTTCATTTAAGGGGAGGACAGCTGTAGGTTTTTTAAAGAATTTTCTTTTGCATGTCAACACAAAACACGAACGTTAACTGAGGGTGTACAGCTTTGACCATAACAGTATTCCATTTACAAATATTAACGAATCATACAAATTCTGGCTTTCTTATCCTTACATATGCTTTCCATTTTGCCCATATTTTTTCAAATTTGTCATTTTGAAGTCTGTTAGACATAGTGATTTTTTTCCATTATGTATATAGAATAGACAATGTTGTGCCAATCATTAAGGGTTGGAGAATTTGTTTTCAGCCAGTTTTTGGTAATCATTTTCCGAGCTGCCAAACTTAAAATTCCAAATAGACACTTTGTCTCTTTATTTGTGTCCACAGACTGCAAAAGGCCAAATAGCATCTCGTCCCAGTTTAAGGGTGATGGTACATTTAACATTATGCACACTTCAGATTTGAATATTCATCCAAAAATGTTGTATTAGGGGACATGACCAAAACAAATGTAAATGATTCGCTACCTGAGCCTCACATTTCCTCCAACAAATGGAAAGACCTGAGTAGTGTGAGCTTTGTACCGGTGTAATAAAGTATCTACTAAGGCATTTCCAACCAAAGTATCTCAAGGAGACTGAATTGGAATTTCTCCATTGGAATGCAGTGTATTTCAACCAAAGTTCGGTTGTCATTTTGGTATTTGTTTCCATTTCCCACTTTTGTTTAATATATTCTGTGTTTACATTTTTAATATCTTGGAAATCCTTGTATAATCTTGAAATCAATTTTAGACCAGAATCACCCTGGTAGGCCTTAATAAAAATCCTCAATATTGGCATCTCAAATACATTTCTATTCTTTGGTATAAAGCTTGTGATATAATGGCAGATTTGTAAAAGTCTGTAAAAATCCTTGTTATTGAGCTGGAATTGTCTTTTTAGTGATTGGAAGTCCCTCAAAGTTTCCTTGGAAAAATAGGTACAGTATGAAGTTAGGCCCTTCCTTGTCCAGGATCCGTACGTCTTATCCATTTTGTTTGGTGCGAAATGTGGGTCATTGGAAGCCCAATGTAGTATTCTCACCTGATCAAAAAATGTTTCTTTTAATAAAATTTAACCATAATTTTAATGGCAATTTAATCCATTGATTTCCTTGTTGAATCTGTCTTTTAATAAGTCTTCTGTCTCCTAAACTGGCTTGAATTGGACCATCTTCAGAAATTTTAGCTTCTATTTCTTTCCATCTGGCCTCATAATCAATATTGCACCAACACACCAGGGTTTTAAATTGTGCTGCTATCTAGTAATCCTTAAAACATGGCATGGCAAGGCCTCCCTTTTCCTTAGCCAATTAAAGAGTCTTCAACCTCAATCTTGGCCTTTTCCCCTGCCAAATGAACCTAGAAATTAATTTATCCCATTTATTGAATTGCATGTCACTAATTGGAATTGGGAGTGTTTGAAATAAATACAAGATCCTGTGTAAAATGTTCATTTTTAACTGTATCCACTCTAGAATCAAAATTAAAAATTGGTAGTAAACCCCATCTTTTTATATCATTTTTGATCTTCTGGCAAAGAGGATTCAGGTTAAGTCGTACAGTTTTGATAAGTCTTTTGGAATATTCACCCCCAAATACCCTATATACTCCAAATTCCAGTCTGATTAAATTTTAGAAGTCAGTGATTGGGAAGGTTGATAATTAAATCTAAGTATCTGTGTTTTGGAGATATTTAATTTATACCCAGACACTGAGCCAAACGTATCCAAGTAGGAAAGGAGACTGGGAAGAGATGAGTCAGGGTGTGTCAAATATATCAGCACATCGTCTGCAAATAATGAAATCTTATGTTCTTGACCACTCATGCTCACCCCAGTAATATTAGTATTTTGGGTAACACCTCGACTCAACGCTTCATTAAAGATGGCAAAGCACAATGGACTACTTGGGCATTCCTGCTTGTTTCCCCTTTCTAGTTTAAAAGACTTAGAAAGGGCTCCATTTACTTTGATTCTTGCCTTTGGACAGTTATACAGTGACTGTATCATTCTTACGAATGATTGGTGGAATTGAAATTTTTCTAAAACTTTATACAGAAATTTCCAGTTAACGTGGTCAAATGCCTTTTCAGCGTCAAGGCTCAACAACAACATTTTATCCTGGGTTTTAACTACATAATCAATAATGTGTAATGTTCGGTGAATATTATCTTGCGTCTGTCTATTTTTAATGAAGCCAGTCTGGTCTAAACTTATTATTTCGGGTAAGATATTTTCTAGTCTCTTGGAAATGATGTGTGTAAATATTTTATAATCTTGGTTATGTACACTTATGGGCCGATAACTAGTTTTATCTTTTCCCTCTTTATGAATCAAAGATATGGTTGCCTCATTCCAAGATGGAGGTATTGATCCATATTTTAGTACATGATTAAATGAGGCTATCAGTATAGGGACAATAAGGTCCTTCATCTCCTTATACCATTCGGATGGAAACCCATCTGGTCCTGGTTGTTTGTTTGTTTTACAATCAGATATTGCTTTTTTAACTTCCTTTTCAGTAATTTCAGAGACCAGGTGATTGTTTTGGTCCTCACTTACTATTGGTAAATTAACGGTATCCAAAAATGCAGTCATAAAGCTATAATTCACTCTTGGTTGGGGGTATAACTGAATGTAAAATGTCAAAAATGCCTGTTGGATATCTTCTAATTTTGAGACCATAATATTTGACTGGGGGGGTCCTTTATTTTATTAATTGTATTTTCCAGTTGTTGTTTTCTTAATTTGAAAGCCAGTAACTTTGCAGATTTTCCTCCCGCTTCATAATAACGTTGCCTTACAAAGGTCATATTCTTCTTTATTTCACTGGCAAGAATCTCATTTATTTCGTTCTTTGTTTTATCTATTTCTGTTTTCAAGTTCCTATTCGAGTTCAGTTTGTGGGCATTTTCTAAAGTCTTTAAATTGGGTTTGAAGTGTTGTTAGACGGTGATTCCTTTTCTTTTTTAAGTTTGAACTGTAACCAATAATTTTGCCCCTAATAACCGCTTTTAATGCATCCCACACAATTATGGGCGTGACTTCCTTATTATCATTTTCAATTAGGTAATTCTCTGTCTTTTCTAATTTGCTCCCTCATAGGCTGTAGAATACTTATATTTAATCTCCAGGATGTATCTCTTTTTTCACGGCTTATAATTATGTCCAAATAAACTGGGGCATGATCTGATAAGTCCATAACTCCTATTTTACAATTTTTCACCCTATGAATATTATTTTGAAATATGAAAAAAAATCTAATCTAGAATAAAGATTATGATGGTGTGAGAAAAATGTATAATCTCTTTGCATCAGGTTGAGTTCTCGCCAAACATCCAGGAGCCCAAGTTCTTCATCGTTGCTTTAATGCTTTTAGTTATTTTACTTGCTCCCTGTGCCTGTGGGTTTGATGAATCAATCAGTGGATTGAGCCGGACATTCAGATCACCTCCCAGAATCAGAATGCCTTCTGCTTCTATGGAAATTAACTCAAAGATGTTTGTAAAATTTCCAGTCAGAACCTGGAGGGGCATAAACATTTATAATTGTTATCAAAATACTCTAAATAACCTTTAACCCAAAATATACCTTCCCTCAGAGTCTCTTTTTTCGTGGATACACTCAAATTTAGTCTATTTGAGATCAATGTTACAACACCTCTCTTTGAACTTTGGGAACAAGATGATGAAAATTGTTTAAATCTCCATTTCTTTAATTTTTCATGTTCAGATGTAGGTAAATGTGTTTCCTGGAGCAGAGCCAGCTCAATTTCCTCCCTTTTTAACTTTGTCATAATCTTACTCCTTTTAACAGGATTTCCCAACCCATTAACATTATATGTAGCTACCCTAACAGACTTAATATCTTGCATATTTGTGTTTTAATATTTCCTTTAAGCAAAACCTGTATCCCTTGAAACAAAGAACTAGTAACAGTAGAACAAATAGAAAAATAAAAGTAACACTGTGACTTCCAAAAAAGGGCCTCAATGTTGGCCATGGAGGAGGAAAGGGTTGCTCCGTCTTCTTGCGCTGGAGCGCCCTCTTTAGCCTGGTGGCTGTAACGTGGGTCTGTGGTGTTTCTCATCCATCAGTATTGGTCCAACCAAAAAGTATTGTGGTTCCTGTAACCGAAAAGTAGTCAACAAATAAGGGTAGCTGAGGTCCTAACATCAGTTAACAAGATTATAACATTTTACCACAGTTTCTGAATTTCTGGAAGCAAATGCTTCAAACATTGTCATTCTGGAGTTGAAATTCCTGGAGTTTCTCCTTAAATCCTGGCGTCTGACTCCCGACTCCTTTCTGTCCCTTTCTCTCATTCACCATTTGCCACATTTGCTGCTTAAGTTTCTCCATCATTGAAACGGGGGTTTTGACCATGTCGACCGTCATCCCTCTCTTGATCATGTCCTCTGTTGCCTCTTGCGCAGAGTTGTAGGTCACTGTACCTCCGCTGTAATGCACTCTCAACTTGGCCGGGAAAGGCGTTTGGAATCGGATGTTCTTCTCACGGAGTACTGCCTTTGCTGCTTTGTACTCCTTGCGCTTACGTTGAACTTTTGGGGCATAGTCGTTGTCCATGTAGATGTTCTTGCCTTGAAAATCAAAGCCTTTTGTCTGCCACGCCCGACGTAAAATTTCCTCTTTCCTCTGGTAACTTGCAAACTTGACCACAAAGGACTGAGGCGGTGCTCCGGCTTGAGGCTTAGCTCCGGTAGCACGATGCGCTCTCTCAATACCAAGTGCAATAGACGTGGGAAAACTCAAGCCATTTACAAGATGATTTTCAACAAAATGAATCACAGATGGAGCCCTTTCCTCGGCCCCCTCATTCACTCCGTATATTCGGAGGTTATCGCGTCTGGAGCGACCCTGTAAGTCCAGGAGTTGAGCTTCGATTTGAGATTGCAGTTTTGCTAGCTCCATTAGCATCTCTTCGGAGGTCTGTACACGCGATTCCACAGTCATTATTTGTTCCTCTGCTTCATCCATTCTCCTGCCAATTTCGCTCATGTCTTCTGTCATTGCTTGTAGTTGTTCTTTTTTCCCTCCTAAAATCGCGGAGCTCTTTTAAGATTAAGTCAGACTTGCCTTCCCCGTCTTTCATATTAGCATTTAGCAGTGTGTCGCTCTCGATGTCGCTATTGCTAGTAGCTTGCTGTTGCACCTCTTCCTCTGCACTTCGTTCCGTTAACTGCTGGTTAGTACTCTTGTTCTTTTTCGACATTCTGTCTCACTTTTGTAACCCACTATCAACTGATCGCAAAAACGGGTGATTCGAGTTTGTTTTCGGGTATTTTCCCGAATTAGCTGTCGGGAGCTTTCTTTTTACGCTGCCATTGCGTCGCCCATCAGACCGGAAGTCCCAGCTGTAGGTTTAAGTCAGGTTTCACATAACCCATTAATATCTAAGTGATGATCAATAATTAAATCATTAATCAACAGTGATTTTGAGGACAGTGATCTTATGTTAATGAGACGCAGTCTAAGGACCTCAGTGGCGTTGACAGTTGAACTGTTTGGGTTTAGGGATGGTTCCAGAGTAGCATATATAAGATGCCTAGAAGTAGGTTTAGGTTTGAGACGTTCCACGCGCGTTGCAGGTAGCAGACACAAAATCTTAGCTATTGCTGGAACAACCACTAGGCCATCCACAATTTCAACATCATCCAATATAGTAATGGGTATTAAGTTTGCAAAGCATATCCCTCTATGATTTTTATGGACACATCTATGGAAGCAGGCCACAGTCTCAACTTGTTGAATTTCCCTCCCTGGCAGATGAACTGCACTATCACCATAGTGGATTTTCTGCACTAATTTCCCCGCTAAGCTAATAGATTCCACACTCACATTTCTCATAAGCCTTGCAGGGTCTCTAATCACCTACTCCGTGGCATGCTGTAGATTCCTAATGGTACCCTCCCTGTAGAGCTATATCTATGTTCGCAGACAAGATGGCAGTGCCTTCCTCAGTAGGGTGGAGACCGTCCGGCATCAGCAGGCCATGGCGGCCCCAGAACGAAGGCCAGTTATCAATAAAGCTTAAGCCTTGCTGTCTACAAAACTGTGCCAGCCACCTATTTAATGATGTCAGCCTGCTAAACGCCTCATCAGTACCCCGGGAGTGGAGGGGACCAGAGACTATTAATCGATGCTGACACATCTTTCTGGCAAGGTCACAAGTCCTCTCTATGTCCATTTTTGTAGTGCAGCAGAAATGATTCTGCTTGAATTTTAAGTGGGAGAAAACAAAGTGAGCTTCTAATCTATGACTTTGTTGTAATGTTGGATACGTTGACATGTCCGTTTGAAGTGGGAGCCGTCGGGAGGCCAGGCGGGTCCAAATGATAACCAGTGGTATGGCTGCACAAAGACTGCAAGAGCCTGATGGGACCACACACACCTTCTGGGGGCTGACTGGACTGCACACAGCTCTCCGGAGCCTGACGCGACCACACAAAGCTCTCCGGAGCCTGACATGAGCACACACACAGCTATGCAGAGCCTGGTGTGACCACACACACACACACACACACACACACACACACACACACACACACACACACAGCTCTTCGGAGCCTGACGCAACCACACGCACAGCTCTCGGGAGTCTGACACGACCTTCGGAGCCTGATGTGGCCACACACATCTCTCCACAATAAACCTGAAGGCGTAAACCATGAAAAGAAATGCGTTTAACATGTTTCCAGTTGCACAACTCGGCATGTGGAATTGTACATAAAATGTTTTTAATATTCAAGCAGAAAAACTAAAAGCTGCATTTTATCACCTGGACGAGATGAAAGTCTCCAGTGAAACAAAATTCACTGTTCAGCTTCTGAAATACTGTTTTAGATTTTATTTATTTTTTCTCCACTCTGGTGGATTTACTCCAAATGGTTTCATTGGGCCTCATGTATCAACATTGCGTACGGCGATATTTGAGTGTATATGGGGTGTACGCCAAAAAGGCTGCGCTACTTGGCATTTATCAATGTGGTCATTGGCGTACGCGGCGCTGAAAATATACACCAGGTCGAGAGGTGGCGTAAATTATACACCAAAATGAACCAGCGCTGGAATCCACATAAAAATGAAGATGATCAACATGATAAACAGTGCCATTATACAAATCAATGCATATGTTACATAAATAATACTTTCCTGATTATACTACATAGTAATCAATACAAATCCTGCTTTTGCGGGATTGTTATGGAACACGATCCATGGCTACAGCGCTAACTGCAAAGACAGCGCTGCACGCCCTTTTCTCCAGACTTCGAGCCTGGAGCCAGAGCAACGCTGAGCTTAACTTCATGTGGTGTGATCGTTTTAGACTATGAAATTGATAATAACAACTGTAGTTTCGTCATTCCCTTAATTCGCCCGTGTTGCAATCAGGTTTTGTCATCTCCATTCAGTGTGTCTTAATTGAGCGAGCAAATATCCACATGTCAAGAATTATTGACATGTGAAAAGAGAATACAGTGGTCCCTCGCTATAACGCCGTTCACCTTTCGTGGCCTCGGAGTCTCGCGGAGTATTTAGTCCAATTTTGCATGCCTTTTTTTTTTACAGTGTTCTGTGTTCTGCGTATCTGTTTATAAGAATCTTGTCGCCCAGAAGAAAAAAGAGCGCCAACAACTACTCATAACTGTGTTTGTCACTCGGAAACAAACACCTGCAGCCAGGTGTGAGTGGAAAAAGGTGCGGTGTCAGGATGCAGAGGCCCTATCTGTGAAATACTGGTCAGTCACTATTAATAATTTCTTATGTGTCCGACCTCGTTCGTTGATGGTTAAAATTAATTCGTTAGTTCTAAATGCCATCATAATTATTTATAGGAAAACTTTCTATTTTTATTTCTCAAACAAATGTTTGGGCCTGAAAACAGTTTGGTATTATGTTCCTACTAAGGTTTGAACTTTTAGAGTGTTTACACACGAGAGAAAAGTGAGAAAATGTTCATGCCTGATTGAGAAAGTGTATAAACTGTATAGTGAGGGGTTTTACAGCTTTGAAACGTCTATAATAATTGTAAAAAATAACGCTGCCTAAAGTCGCGGTTTCACGTATTTCGGGCTATTTTTTAGAACGTAACTCCAGCGATTAATGAGGGACCACTGTAACACTTTGATTATATACTACAAAACAATTGATACGACGGCCGCTTTTGACGCTCTATTGGCACGCGTCGTGATTGGTGAAGTTCTTTTTCATTGCCGTCTTCCCGGCTTCCATGTCGTAAAATGAGCGTGTGTCTGAAGCGGAGTCTGAATATTTATGGGCGTGTTTATTATAATTATGGTCGTTTCCACCCGCCGCATTTATCAAGATCACGTCATGCGTACGCCAGAAATGGGCAGGTGCGCACTGCTTGATACATGTCACGGCGACTTTGGTGTATTTCAAGTTTACGCCGTAAATTTACACCACAAGTGCACAACATTGATACATGAGGCCCATTGTGAGATGTCTCGGCTGTGTAGAAAGAGCACAGAACATTAATTATTGGCGTCATGCGTGAAGACATCGCCTCAGCTCGTCTTGGCTCTTCCCGCATCCATTCATCCTTTAGCAAGCCACCAGTCCTTTCATTCATGGCTGCTTCCCTGATACCAGAGCACCAGGGGCCTAGTGCACTCCATAGTCATACTGCAAAATGCCCATCACTAATGATCGCGGTAAACCCGGTGTTGCAGACCGAACGGTCTGCCCCTATAAATTGGCCTGCCCTGCCTCCACTGTGCATGCGTTATCTCGGAGCTCAGCAGCTCATCTGAGTCTGACTCTCTACACCCAAAGTGATCAAATGGATTAATGTGATTATTAACCATCAGATAACAAGGTAAAACTTCTTAAATCATTCTAAAATCAGTTTGCAGAAACAGCAGAAACGAGGCAATACTCTGTGACGTTTTGAAATGACCGACACACACTCAACGCATCAGCTAGCAGCTCATATAGCCGCGGCGCTCTGATCGCTTCCTCCATCTTTTATAATGAAATAATGCAGTCATCATCTGTCTCAGTGACAGATGACTGCAGTGCAGTTTGAAGCAGAAATGAGGCAACAACCCGTGAACCACGGCTGCGCATGCGCAGTGAAGGCAGGCCGGACCGATTTTTGCGGGGAGACCGTTGTTGTGTTGAGTTTTCCACTGCTTAGCAAAGTGCGCTGGGACAGGACCCAGAGAGTCCGCCGTGCCAGTCACCCCACTGAAGTGTTTGAGGTGGAGGGCGGCGTTTTGGTGAGTGGTGTACGTTTGAAGCCAGCAGTGATGGTGAAACATGTTAAGCGGTTTGAGTTTGACATGACTCGTGTTATCAGCTCATTCCTCATTCGGTGTGTGAGTGAATGTGGACCATTATAGACATGGACTGGGTGTCTACTTCCTGTGTCTGTCTGCTGTGAGTCCTCAGGATATCCGGGATAAAGACATTCTGTTCTTTTTATTCCTTGTCAAGGTTTGATCAGCAGACTGCAGCAGCACTTGGCCCCTCACGGTGTCACACTCTCAATCCCCGGCCTTGAAGGCGTATCGGACTGCCCTCTGCCGTGCCCTGAGGTCTGTCAGCCTGGAATTGTGCAGTTGCTGTCGCTGCTTTGCAGCCTGGACCTGAATGGGACCCTTTGGTCAGATTTGGTTCAGACACTGGAGAAGGAGAGGATGTCCTTGCTGCAGGACAGCTTGCTGCACGGCCTGCTCGATGGCCCAGAACTAAGACACTGTCTGGATATTACCAAGGAAAACATCACAACCAGCAGGATCAAAGTCCTGGAGGTACGAGAGACATCAGAGTAAATACTGCAAGTATATAAACCTGCATGAATTCATATATGACAGTCAAAAGTGAGCAATGCTGCAACCTCAACCAAAACCAAAAGAACGGGTTGTAAAATATCATGTATTTAATAATCACCTCAAGATCAAATCAAATCAGTTTTATTTATATAGCGCCAAATCACAACAAACAGTTTCCCCAAGGCGCTTTATATTGTAAGGCAAGGCCATACAATAATTACGTAAAAACCCCAACGGTCAAAACGACCCCCCTTTTAACAGGAAGAAACCTCCAGCAGAACCAGGCTCAGGGAGGGGCAGTCTTCTGCTGGGACTGGTTGGGGCTGAGGGAGAGAACCAGGAAAAGACATGCTGTGGAGGGGAGCAGAGATCAATCACTAATGATTAAATGCAGAGAGGTGCATACAGAGCAAAAAGAGAAAGAAACACTCAGTGCATCATGGGAACCCCCCAGCAGTCTAAGTCTATAGCAGCAAAACTAAGGGATGGTTCAGGGTCACCTGATCCAGCCCTAACTATAAGCTTTAGCAAAAAGGAACGTTTTAAGCCTAATCTTAAAAGTAGAGAGGGTGTCTATCTCCCTGATCTGAATTGGGAGCTGGTTCCACAGGAGAGGAGCCTGAAAGCTGAAGGCTCTGCCTCCCATTCTACTCTTACAAACCCTAGGAACTACAAGTAAGCCTGCAGTCTGAGAGCGAAGCGCTCTATTGGGGTGATATGGTACTATGAGGTCCCTAAGATAAGATGGGACCTGATTATTCAAAACCTTATAAGTAAGAAGAAGAATTTTAAATTCTATTCTAGAATTAACAGGAAGCCAATGAAGAGAGGTCAATATGGGTGAGATATGCTCTCTCCTTCTAGTCCCTGTTAGTACTCTAGCTGCAGCATTTTGAATTAACTGAAGGCTTTTCAGGGAACTTTTAGGACAACCTGATAATAATGAATTACAATAGTCCAGCCTAGAGGAAATAAATGCATGAATTAGTTTTTCAGCATCACTCTGAGACAAGACC
The DNA here is from genome assembly GCF_902500255.1 of Thalassophryne amazonica. NCBI lineage: Eukaryota > Metazoa > Chordata > Actinopteri > Batrachoidiformes > Batrachoididae > Thalassophryne > Thalassophryne amazonica. Next base: position 8,377,013 of record NC_047120.1, read on the forward strand.
TTTCTAATTTTAGAGATATTGCGTAAATGCAAAAAAGCAGTCCTACATATTTGTTTAATATGCGCATTGAATGACATATCCTGATCAAACATGACTCCAAGATTTCTCACAGTATTACTAGACATCAGGGTAATGCCATCCAGAGGAAGGATCTGGTTAGACACCATGTTTCTAAGATTTGTGGGGCCAAGTACAATAACCTCAGTTTTATCTGAGTTTAAAAGCAGGAAATTAGAGGTCATCCATGTCTTTATGTCTATAAGACAATCCTGCAGTTTAGCTAATTGGTGTGTGTTCTCTGGCTTCATGGATAGATAAAGCTGGGTATCATCTGCGTAACAATGAAAATTTAAGCAATGCCGTCTAATAATACTGCCTAAGGGAAGCATGTATAAAGTGAATAAAATTGGTCCTAGCACAGAACCTTGTGGAACTCCATAATTAACCTTAGCCTGTGAAGAAGATTCCCCATTTACATGAACAAATTGTAATCTATTAGATAAATATGATTCAAACCACCGCAGCGCAGTGCCTTTAATACCTATGGCATGCTCTAATCTCTGTAATAAAATTTTATGGTCAACAGTATCAAAAGCAGCACTGAGGTCTAACAGAACAAGCACAGAGATGAGTCCACTGTCTGAGGCCATAAGAAGATCATTTGTAACCTTCACTAATGCTGTTTCTGTACTATGATGAATTCTAAAACCTGACTGAAACTCTTCAAATAGACCATTCCTCTGCAGATGATCAGTTAGCTGTTTTACATTCCTTGAGCAGCCTGGTAGGAATGGGGTCTAATAGACATGTTGATGGTTTGGAGGAAGTAACTAATGAAAATAACTCAGACAGAACAATCAGAGAGAAAGAGTCTAACCAAATACCGGCATCACTGAAAGCAGCCAAAGATAACGATACGTCTTTGGGATGGTTATGAGTAATTTTTTCTCTAATAGTTAAAATTTTATTAGCAAAGAAAGTCATGAAGTCATTACTAGTTAAAGTTAAAGGAATACTCGGCTCAATAGAGCTCTGACTCTTTGTCAGCCTGGCTACAGTGCTGAAAAGAAACCTGGGGTTGTTCTTATTTTCTTCAATTAGTGATGAGTAGTAAGATGTCCTAGCTTTACGGAGGGCTTTTTTATAGAGCAACAGACTCTTTTTCCAGGCTAAGTGAAGATCTTCTAAATTAGTGAGATGCCATTTCCTCTCCAACTTACGGGTTATCTGCTTTAAGCTGCGAGTTTGTGAGTTATACCACGGAGTCAGGCACTTCTGATTTAAAGCTCTCTTTTTCAGAGGAGCTACAGCATCCAAAGTAGATCCTCTGATCTACTTTGATCCTCACATACCTTGTATAAATCCCCTACCCCATTGCTATAGGTTAAGAGTACAGGCAGGAAGTAGATGGTCTAGGTCTCACTGGAGTACAGGCAGGAAGTAGATGATCTAAGTCTCACTGGAGTACAGGCAGGAAGTAGATGGTCTAGGTCTCACTAGAATACAGGCAGGAAGTAGATGATCTAAGTCTCACTAGAGTACAGGCAGGAAATAGATGGTCTAGGTCTCACTGGAGTACAGGCAGGAAGTAGATGATCAAGGTCTCAGTAGAGTACAGGCAGGAAGTAGATGATCAAGGTCTCAGTAGAGTACAGGCAGGAAGTAGATGGTCTAAGTCTCAGTAGAGTACAGGCAGGAAGTAGATGATCAAGGTCTCAGTAGAGTACAGGCAGGAAGTAGATGATTAAGGTCTCAGTAGAGTACAGGCAGGAAGTAGATGGTCTAAGTCTCAGTAGAGTACAGGCAGGAAGTAGATGGTCTAAGTCTCAGTAGAGTACAGGCAGGAAGTAGATGGTCTAGGTCTCAGTAGAGTACAGGCAGGAAGTAGATGGTCTAGGTCTCAGTAGAGTACAGGCAGGAAGTAGATGGTCTAGGTCTCAGTAGAGTACAGGCAGGAAGTAGATGGTCTAGGTCTCAGTAGAGTACAGGCAGGAAGTAGATGGTCTAGGTCTCAGTAGAGTACAGGCAGGAAGTAGATGGTCTAGGTCTCAGTAGAGTACAGGCAGGAAGTAGATGGTCTAGGTCTCACTGGAGTACAGGCAGGAAGTAGATGGTCTAAGTCTCAGTAGAGTACAGGCGGGAACTAGATGATCTAAATCTCACTAGGGTACAGGCGGGAAGGAGATGGTCCAAGTCTCACTAGAATACAGGCAGGAAGGAGATGATCTAAGTCTCATTCTAGCCACCTGGAGACATTGCTGTACAGTCACTAACACCTCTCGCTCTTTTTAACTCTTACCAGGCTTTCTCCAATGATGGACAGCTCTTCTCCCGTGTGGTGAAACTGCTCAGTATTCAGCCTATGCTGCAAGTAGACTACACAGCCACGGCTACTGACCTGGACCTCCTGGAGGCCCACAAGGCGGTTCTGGAGGAGCTGGGTGTCTCCTATGTCCAGTGGGACCCAGTAAAGGACTCTGCTTCTGGAAGTGTCTTAGGGGAGGCAGACTTGGTAGTTTGTAATCATGCCTGGGGACCTCTCAGGACAGAGGCTAAAGTGTTGGTGGCCAATCTGGCCTCTGGAGCCAAGCAAGGTGGCTTTGTTCTTCTCCACACACTGCTGAAGGGAGAGACTCTGGGGGAGATGGTCGCCTTCCTGTCCACCGTGCCTGAAGGCCAGAGCAGCCAGCGTGACTTTCTGACGCAGGTGAGTCACACCAAACATCTTCAAACATCTTCACCAAGTCTGTGATGTTCCTGTAGCATCGGGTTTATAAATGTTCTCAAATACCAGGTGGACGGGCTCAAGTTTAGTTTGAGGCCTTGGGTAGGTGGTTGCCTGGAGACGGGCCTGTGACCAGAGGACCTCAATTTCTACAAGGGTAGATCGAAAAGTTCTCGGCCTCACCAAGAAGGGTTGTCAGGATACTTCTAGTTCCTGGTTATTTTTCACCATAGTCCCCCTTCACCTCAGTGCACTTTGTCCAGCGGTGCTCCAACATTCCGATGCCTTCATGGTAGAAGGCTTCATTTTGGTCCTTCAGGTAAGACTCTACAGCCTTAATGACATCATCATCTGACTCAGTGGCAATAGCAATCCATGTCATCATGGATTGCCTTGGGTGTCATGCCCTTTTTATGCAGATATTTAATCACCACATGAGCTTCTTTTGTGTCCATTTTTGGATCTTCACTAGATCTGAAGTCTTTCAAAGAGCCTCACCTAAAAATAAAGACAGACGCATGAATTTTAGTGCATAACCATGCAAGGCATAATAGTTTACAACTGCTTCATGGATTTGGAGATGCTGCCCTGCCTTCTAGGTGAGGCCCAGAACTTTTCAATCTACCCTCATATTTATTTTTATTTATATAGCGCCAAATCACAACAAAGCTGCCTCAAGGTACTTCACACAAGTAAGGTCTAACCTTACCAACCCCAGAGCAAGAACATAGGCGACAGTGGTAAGGAAAAACTACGGGGGAATCAGACTTCCCCCATCAGATTCCCAGGCAGGGACCTCTCTCAGGTCCTTTGATCCCCGCTGATGTCTGTGTGCGACTGAGTGAACATGTGGCTTCTGTTAACTTTTACTGAATTTACAAGAAAGCAGAAAAATTTGAAACCTGCTTCAGACACGAGGCGCTGACAGTGCGCCACGCTGAGCAGGCCGAACAGGATCAGATCAGACGTGTTGTCTTTGTGCATGTGGCATTTATGGGCAATTTTGACGTATTTTACACTGGATTTGTAAGGATTGTGTTTTGTTTTTTTTTGGTTTTTTTTTCTTAATCATGGGGACACAAACTAAAACTCGATGCTGCATGATTTTTAATTCTGTAGGAGTGTTGTTTTATTCATGAAATCCTTTGTTTGTTTGTTTGTATATAATATCATGTTTTGCTCTGTATTTTATGTTTACATTTACTGTGACTTCTGTTACACCACAAACAGAATGAACCCAAATTATTTCATGTTTTTCTGATCAAATTAATTTCTTTTGTTAATATACATCCATTCTGACATTTAAGACCCCCCCCCCCCCCCCCCCCCCCCAAAAAAAAAATAATAGGATGGGCCTAATTTAGGGCTGGTAGTGAAGTAAATTAAATAACTGTTATTTCAAACAAAAATCATGATTTGGTAGGGAAGCTGTATCCAGAGCAGGCTGAGTGGTTGAGGATCAAAGATGGGCCGAGGATCTCCACTTTGTCAACAGGGGAATGAGGAAAATTATTGAAATGGAAATGTGTATTGTGGTCAGAAGACTCAATATTCAGGGTCTTCTTTGGAAGAAATGACAGTGTGCTCCAGACCAAAGAGGAAAAGGACCATTCAGAGTAGTATCAGCAACAAGTCCAAGAGTCAGGGTTTGTCGTGGTCTGGGGTTGTTGGTACTCTTGGCAAAGGTCATTTACATTTCTGTGATGGCAACAATAATGCAGAAAGGTACATGAAGGTTTTGGAGCAACTTAGGCTGCCTTCAGGATGATGTCTGTAAAGGGAGGCATTTTTCAATGGCCGTCTGTCCTTTATCACCCAGTAAATGCAGTCTTAGACAGAGTGGCACATTCGTTCTAACCAGTTACTTAGAATACGTACAACAACCATCCAGGCATTCCTACAGGCAGTGTATCAGGGTACCGTTATGATTTTGACATTTCCATCACAATGAGTTATTCATGAGACCTGATCTATTCAGTCTCACAGGAGTCCAGTAATATCTTTGTACAGTCTTACATTGTGTAAAGTTGCCTTTACATTCCCTGAAAAATTTTCCACATTGTGAAATTATTTTCATCCATTCCTCATTCCCGAAAACTACCCCATATCGACCCATAAACGACCCCAGATATGCCTTTTACTTTGCATGTTTTTAGCTGTCAGTTATACTTTGTGTGTTTTTAGCCTCACATTGAATAGCTGTTTTAGCCCAGGATGGTGTTTGCTTTGTCAGTCAGTCAATCCTGGACTGTTGAATGTCGTCTTTGTCCCAAATGAAAGGATGAACCCAAATACATTTAAAAGCAGAGCCTCTGGTGAAAAGTCCAGAGTTCATCTTTAACACCTGTGAAGTGATTTTCTCTTTTAAAGATGTTTGCTGATGATGTTGATGTGTTTTCACCAGGCTGAGTGGGAGACTGTGTTCTCAGAGGCCTCACTCAACCTGGTTGCTGTCAGGAGGTCCTGCTACGGTTCGGTCATCTTCCTTTGTCGCTGCCGCACGCCCAGCCAGCAGCCAGTTTTCCTTGCTGTGGACAGCAGAGATTGCCAGTGGGTGGAAAAACTGAAGGTAGGCTGGGCTCCTTCTGCACCTTCATTTGTGAAAATGTTTTCCCTTCATTTGATCGTCTGAGTTCAAGACGATTGTGGAAATGTTTGATCATTTGATAAGACATTTAAACAAATTTAACACATCACTGAATGTGCAGCATATGGACCCCTTACCCTGAACAATGTCCAAGTCGGCTCAGATCGAGACTAAAACGTGTGATTTTTATTTGAGCTACAATTAGCACATAATTTGACTTCATTTTTTTTTAACTTATTGTCTGTAGTTGTTGATTTAATCCCTGTTTTTGCCTGCGAAGGCAGATGAGACTGTGTGCGCGTCTGTCTGCCCACATGGTCGAGCTGCACATGACGTCTTTACAAAGATTACGTGGATTGAAGTGAAACCTGGAACATGACATCTTACTCGGAGCTTGAGCAAGTTCATCTTTGGGCGTAGTTTGACTCCAACTGTGGGGCTCCGTCTCTGAAACCCAGCCTGCTGCTTTGCTGATCCAACAGTGCTGCAAAATTGGCTCAGATGTGGGAACGTGCCGCTGCAATGCATCTACCACAGAAAAGGTGGCCTAAAGAAAGCTCGTCTCCTGCACTCCCCTTGTTGGCCGGCCATGGTCAACAGGGGCATTTTGTCGAACCATCAGTGGGTGTGAAAGGACTAAAACATTAGAACGACCATATTCACGCCTCTGAGGGCCTGGCATCCTCCCACCATCTTTTCTTAAGGAAAGCTGGTTAAACGCCCAGCCTTACTTAAAGCAGAATTCCACGTGGATTCCCAGGGCACTCAGACACGCAGATACGGTATACTTGACAAAACCGACAGCAGTCGCCCAGAATGGTACTCCACTCTCATTGCACACAAGCTGTCCAGACTGAGCAGACTGCCCTCTGCGAAGTTCACTTCCTAGAGGAAGACGGCCTCCACTAACACTGCATATGCCCTCTACTGGTCAGGCCAACCAGCAGCAGACCGATGGCTTTGAGGAAGTGGCTGCAAGGTCAGAACCTCCATTGTTTAAACCTACCAAGTCACTGTGACGTGACTGTGCACCTCCTACTGAGAGACCAGCAGAGTGCATCACGCTTCAGTTTTCAGGCAGATCGTGCAGAAAAAGAGCTGGGTGGTCTCCAGCAAGGTATCCTGGAAAATGAGGTCATAATTCTTGGTGACCTTAAGGCCAGAGTGGGCAGAAATTCACAAGCCTGGAAAGGAATACTTGGGAATAATGGCATTTGGAAACTTGAATGCAACAGGTGCTTGCTTACTGATTTCTGTGTGGAGCAGCAGCTCATCATTTTGTCAAAAAAGCAGCCTGAAAACAACTTGGATTTATCCTTGGTTAAAATGTTGGCACCTCATTGATTATATTCTGGTGCACCAGCGTGACTTGAAAGATGTCTTTCACATCAGAGTGATGCCCAGTGCAGATTGTTAGACTAAAAGTCACCTCATTGACTTCAGACCTAATCCAAAGAAAGGGGAGGAGGCAGGAAACGGCTCAGGCAAAGTGAAAGTCGATTTCCAGGCAGTCCTTTACTCGAGGCTTGAAGATGCAAACTAGTCCAGTCAAGTCGAGAGGATGTACTTTCTGCGGCAGCTGAGGAAGTTCAACCTGCCAAAAACAATAATGGTGAACTTCTACACTGCCATTATTGAGTCCATCATCTCCATCACCAACTGGTACGCTACTGCCACTGCTAAGGATAGGAGAAGACTGCTGCCTATCATCCACGCAGCAGAGAAGGTGATCGACTGCAGTCTGCCATCCCTACAGGACCTGTACAACTCCAGGGCCCTTAGGCGAACAGGGAAGATGGTTGCTGATCCCTCTCACCCAGGACACAACCACGGCTGAGGTCCATCAGCACTAAAACCTCAAGACACAAAAACAGCTTCTTTTCGTTTGTAATGGCAAAGACCCCCATTTACCCCCCCCCCCCCCACTCCTACAAAGTACAGACTGATCATCCCTGCAGTGCACACCTGCCTGTCTCATTCCACTGTTATATTTATTTGACAGTAAACTTAGTTTTGCCTATTTGTCATTTGTCAGTATTTTTTTCCTTTTTCCTTACTGTTGTTTACACACCAATGACACCAGATTAATTTCCTTGTATGTGAGAACTTACTTGCTAATAAATTTGATTTTGATTCAATTTATTCAATTTAAGGTTCCAACTCACCATTAATTGTAAAAAAAAAAAAAAAAAAAAGTGCCATGGGCTAAAGGAACCAGTCAAACAACTGGAAATCTTGTACCCGTCATCAAAAAAGGACTGAAATACTAAATTAAAACTAAAATACTAAGTCCAAATTCACCTGTCGTGTGCACTCGAGGACGTGCTCAGAATGTAAGAATCTCATTCAGAACAGAGCAGGCTTTAATACTTTTAACTTTTTGAGTAGTACTACAAGAATCTAATCTTACTTTCACCCCTGCCCCTACAGGAACCAAAAAATGCAGAAGCACCTTGGAAAAAGTTGAAGTTTGTTATTTGGGACCACTGTAGTGCAGACATTTATTTACATGGCAGCGTTTCAGCTGCTGCTCCGTCTGTCCACATCAGTCCTGCAGTCAACACGGTCAAAGTCCACAAAAACACACCCATTTTTGAACTGCAGATAATTGCATTTTTTACCGTTCATGCCAACACATCAGCTGAAGTCTCTCTTGGGGGTGGCTCCAAACATGACATCACAGATGTCAGCATTTGTGGCAGGCTGTCACATATGATTGTTTTTAGCAGCAGGTAAAATCAGGCTGAATTCCCCATGTTTGACTTAATTTCTCAGGGCGTATTGTTCCAAAAATAATATGTAACGCATCACCATTTTCATAATTCTTTATTTATATTAGTGAGCTCATTTGACATTTCATTTACCAGAGACAAGCACCTTAAAACCTTTAATTCCACACTGCATCTGTGTGACTGTTTCTGGATGTGATGTCTATGGTGCACATTTGGTCTGGACTTGGTTTGTGTCAGCGTTTTTTTTGTTTTTTTTTTTTTCCCTTGTTCTTCCTAATGGCTTATTTGTTTGATCAGCCTGTCACCCAACTGCACATTTATTGTTGTTTTATAATATACAAGCTTAAAAATCTCAATTACACAAATGCATATAAGCTCACCAGCTTTCTTTGTAAGTCATGTTCTGTGAGACAGAACTCTGCAACCTTCGGTGGTTTCAGACACAGGACTGCAGTCGTGACTGTTTCCACATGACTTTCATTACTATAGCAACCGATGTGGATGAGACAGCAGATGAGAATTAAAATACACAGAAATCAGAACTCAGATCTGATTTCTGTTAAAAAATAACAAATGACCGTAGCGACCACAATGTCCATGGTCATTGTGGTCGCTATGGTAATTTGTTATGTATAAATAAAGGCAGTCAATTGGTGAGTTCAGATTTGAATCAGACATGCTTCAAATTTGACCTGGCATTTTGAAAAAAAGCCACTCTGACTACAGTCCAACTGTTACGGCGTGCGGTGCCGTAGTGGTTTACAGTGTATATCCTCTCCTGTCCTGCAGATGGCTCTTGCTGATTCTTCCAACAGTCTGATCTGGTTAACTGCAGCTCAGTCACACTGTGGAATTGTGGGAATGGTCAACTGTCTAAGGCAGGAGCCAGGTGGTTCACGAATACGGTAAGAAGTAGAGTGTGTGTGTGTTACTGTCAAAGTTTGCCTGGAAGTATTTGTGTTTTAAATTTTCCTGTTTTGGACACCATGAATATTTTCAACTTAAGCAATAAAATTTAGTCCTCTTAAGATTGGGAAGTCGGTCACTCAGCTTACACAAACACTAAGCGGTATGTTTATTTGTATAAACATACTTCTTATTGTTTGTGTGTCTATATAAGCCATCACTTGTCTTATACACAGCGCTTCTGATCCATCCATCGTTCGTACCTCAGAGAGAGAGAAAAAGAGCAGAATCAGTCGGCCAGAAAAAACTTCCTTTAAGGTATAATTCATCAGCAGTAAATCAACAGAAAAGTAGAGAAAATACTAAGGTGATTGTCGGCCCCTAGCCCTAAGCTTCAGTCGACCCAAAATTTAGATAAAGTTAAGGACGAGACCTGTTACATTGCTAATAAAATTACTTTAAAAAGTATAGGAAGCACAGTAAGATACTATGCCAGTATGCTAGCCATACGAACGGAAAATAAGTGCGTCTTAAGTCTGGACTTGAAAGTCTCTACAGAATCTGACTGTTTTATTGATGCAGGGAGATCATTCCACAGAACAAGGGCACAATAAGAGAAAGCTTTATGATCCACAGACTTTTTATTCTCCCTAGGGTTACAAAGTAGTCCTGCACCCTGACAACGCAAAGCCCGGCCGGTACGTAGGGTTTACTTAGGTCAGCTAAGTAGGGAGGTGCCAGTCCTTGAACAATTTTATAGGTTAGTAGCAGAACCTTAAAATCTGTTCTCACAGGGACAGGAAGCCAGTGAAGGAGTTGGATTTTGACACCCAACCATTACTGTAGTATGCATTAGAAGTAAGCAGGCGTGTAGTAGGGACAGTCTTTACCTCTTCTTTGACCTGGATCTTTACAGTTGACACAGGTGCATGTCTATTGTGTGACAGCAGACTTTTTAAAACAGTTCCTAGTGTGTATTTGTACAGTACCACACCAATTGGAAGCTGCTACTATTTTCATGTGTGTTTGCTATCTTTGACTTTTCCTGGGAAGTTGTTCTTCAGTTACCAGCCTTCAGCTGCATCATGGGATGTGTAGTTTAGTCGTTTAGTGTGACCATCCCAGTGCTGTTACTGCCCTCGTGCTCAATGCACCCTACAGATTGTGTGCTTCTGCTTTTGCACAACAGTGATCATTCAGATGTAGTTCTAGTTGCCATTAGCTGCTTTCTTCTTCTTCTCCTTTCCTGTTCTTTTTCTTGCTAAAAATCTGTTTTTCCAGGTTTTAGACAGTTACATTGGTATTTTGTTGTTACCAGTAACTTTGAATTTTACTCATTTACTTTATAATTCTGATCTCGAATGTGTTCATTTAGAAGCAGTTACATTGACTTGCCTGCTGAAATTTACAGGGTGTGGCAACATCTCTGTTTAGTATTTGCTGGGTCTTAAAGTTGGAAGTGTGCCACCTTTCGACTGTGAGCTGCCTGTCGATCTGTCTTTTATGTGTGTATAGTTGAGCTCTGATTGATTTTTACATTCTGTTGTTGGTCTTCTTCTCATCACCAGCTGTGCATTTGTCTCCAACCTAAATGAGTCTTCGATGACACCATGTTTCCAATTGAGCGATAAGAGCATGCAGGTGGTCCTGGACAGGGATCTGGTCATGAACGTGTTCAGAGATGGACACTGGGGAACCTTCAGACACCAGCTCCTCACTCAGGGTATCAAAGTCACAGCATTCAAAGTCCACTTTAAAGCAGCACTTGTTTGATCCTGCAGTGCTTTTAGCCAGACTTGTTTTGGTGTAACTGTTATTGATCCTTGGTATCCTTCATGATCAAATATCAGTTTTCTTCAGCTGCTCTCCCACTGCAGATATCTGACTCCCCGTTGTGAACTTTTCAGGGGCACAATCTGGTATCTAAGCCGGGCATGAAAACGTGTAATCTGTTGTAAATGTAGCATTGTAGAACACTGTGACCAATCAAGAAGGCTTTGAAGTTGTGTTAAAAATGTGTGGCGTTGTGACTCGCTGTGACCCACAGGAGGAAATCTGTGCAGATTTGGAGTCAAATATGTCTTTCACTGTAATATTTTTAAAGGCTTTGGTCTTTATTTTGATAGTGTGTCTTGAAATAAATCATTACTGCTGAATGTGTATTCGACTGGATGGTTAAGCTGACACCAGGCTCCAAGTAAAGGCTAAAATTAAAATACAATGCAGACTGTAGGGAGCAGTGAGTGATTTCATTGAATGGAGGGGGCAGTGGCTGTGCGCAGGGCAGTGTGGGGGGATAACCACAGCTCGATAAGGAGCGCAGTGCCACTCCTCACTTTGACTTTTAGAAAAAAAAAAGATGACTGTGGATATGTGGGTAGAACATAGTGTTCTTGTTTGATGGGGTTCAAGCCGTACTCACTAAGAACACCGCATTTAAAGAAGTTTGAACATGATTGAAGCTGTTAGACTACAAATACCCATAATTTACCACGTACTGTCAACAGTTTCAAGAATCTGAATGAAATTTTTGAACAGTTAAAAAAAAAAAAAAAAAAATGGATCCTGATTTCAAAACTGGTGCCAATGATGGCCGTAACTACTGCGTATGCCAAGTTAGTTCAAGACTGACAAATGTGAATCATGTTACTATGAAGCATTAAAATGTGCCCCAATTTGCTATTCGGGATTAAATGTGAAGGAACGGCACTCTGTGACTTGCTGTCGATCTACCCAATGTTTAATGATTACATATAGGACGGAAACACAGACACTGTCACGATGCGTTTTAGCTTCGTGCTTGACTGCTTAACGGAACTAAAGTTCACTTGATTTGTCTCAGTCCAACGTCTTTAACATTTGTCTTGTAATTCACTTCAGATGTGTTATCTGGTCACAAAAACAGCAGTTTTAGATTTAGATGTTTAGTTCTTGGTCACTTTCACAAAAGATTACGAGGAAAAAATATCAAGCACATTAGTTTATAAGCTGTTTTCTGGTTTCACGCTGTCTTTCCACTCGTATCGACAGTTGCTGTGTCATTTGCATAAAATATGGCCCCGCCTAGCTGGCAGCATAAGGACTGCCATCGTGTCGCTCTGATGGAAAATGAACGGCAACTCATTGCTTTGCCTCTGTCGCCTGTAGCTAATGTGCCTGTAGGTTAACTGGCTAAGGGTGGTATACAGTCATGTGACAGGAATTTGGACTGCTGTCAGCCAATCATACCTGATTTCCTCATTTTAGGAAACGGGAAGGCAATCTGTGCCAAAAATCTGCAGTAGGAGAGCGGCTTTACTTCTCCGTATTGTTTAGTCGTTGTTGTTGCAACTGTGGTTTGCGTACCAGAGCCACAGATATCAGGTTGGTGAATGACTTGGTGTTGAAGAGACCTTTGACTTCTCTTTGTATCTGGGCTCAGATCTGAGTGAAGAGCCGACAGAGCAGGCCTACGTTGACGTTTTGACTCGAGGCGACTTGTCGAGTCTGCGCTGGATTGCCTCACCACTGCGACATTTTGTTGCTCCAAACCCCAGTGTGCAGCTGTGCCGTGTCTACTTCAGCTCCCTGAATTTCAGAGACATCATGCTGGCCACTGGCAAGCTTCCACCTGATGCTATTCCAGGTATAGACCGTGCACCTGACACATGCACAGAGAGACATAGGTTCATGTACAGCAGAGCTCAAAACCTTCAAAGTCAGTTCTTCCCACCTGCACAGATTTTATCAAACAGTTCGAGTGTTAATGTAATATGGATTTGTTTGGAATTTTATTCCATGTCAGATTTCAGTGGATCAGCAGTTGAAATAAATCCAGATGAATGGCTTCAGAGGACTGGAGGAATTAATGGAATTATCTGTCACTACATTTTAATGTTAATTATTGTATTGTTTTGTTTGTTGTATTTAAGGGCCCACAGGGGCTGCTTGCTTATAGGAGCAGGAAAAAAATCTAAAGACCCAAGTCGAGGCTTCAAGAGCACAATTTAGAATCTTCTTAAGTTCCTAATTGGGGAGGTCTCAAAGAATCATGAACAAGACTATAACTCAAAAAGACAAGATCCTTGGGACCATCCAGACTTTACAACACTGAGGAAGGAGGTTCAGATTAACACCCAGGAACTAACGAACATTTTGTTCTGAAGGTCCAACAGAATGGCAGAGTCACAAAGAAGGAGCTGATGGCATCAGACAGAAATTTGATTAGAGATGTCCCGATCCTGTCCACTACATTAAACATTCTGTTGGTTCTGATGTGTGCGCATGGCAGAATGCGTGCAGCCGCTGCTCTGCGCATCACCATTTATAAAAGCATATTAACACTTTGAATACGCAGCACGTGCATTTCTGTTGGCTGGCACATCTGGTGCGCATCTTACCGGCCAATCAGGTGTCACTTTCCACATGAACACATGACATTTTGTTCTCTTCTCATCAGGGTTTTTGTCCTGCTAATAGACAGAGAAGGTGAGAAGTTTGGAAGAGTGACGGTCCGGTTTGAAGACACATTTTGAGTCGTGTTTGCAGTGGTTGTTGTTTTTGGCGGTGGTTACAGTGAGGCGTCTGTCAAGTCGTTGGGAAGCTGCCTTGACGGGACGGATGTCACTGCATCTAAATTTTACAGTGAACTGTTGTTAGATTTTTTTTCTCAGATGTTCCATGTTTGGTTCCTCAGCATTGTGCCGCCTTTACATGTTCCTGACACATGTTACTGGTTTATTTGGTTCTCTTGGGAACACGGTGTTTCAAACTGGACAGGTTTGGCTTCGGGGTTGGAGTGAGGATCATCATCATCAAGTAGAAAGTTGTGTGACAGACTATCATGCTCGATAACTGGTGGGATAGTACCCCTCCCCAACCCTTAATTGGAGTAAGCAGGTTTAGAAAATGGATGGCTGGAAGTAGAAAGTTACAGTTCTGAGGAATCAAACCTGGGACATCTGACCTCAGTCCCGGCGTTGCCTGGAGTAAATCTACTGTGGCCATGCCCGTTTATATTGCCCTTTTTTTAAGCAGTGCTGTAGTTAATGAACCTTCATTTTCTTTATCCAGGAGACCTCGCTCAGCAGCAGTGCATGCTGGGTATGGAGTTCTCTGGTCGTGATCCAAGCAGTCAGCGTGTGATGGGGCTGCTGCCGGCTAAAGGCCTGGCAACCTGTGTGGATGTGGACAAGCGTTTCCTCTGGGACGTCCCCCACAGTTGGTAAGAGACTATTCTTTATTGTGATGCAGTTCAGCTAAAATGTCTGTAACAACCGTGCATTTTGTGATAAAAGCGTAGATTTTGGTACACATATGGCTAAAGGTATTCCAAATAAAACGGGTTATTAGGCCACCATGAATCTTCAGTACGTCACTCATGGCAGCCATTTTTCAAAATGAAAATTGAAAAAGGCTCCAGTCATATTGAAAACTACACCACTGAGCAATAAACATCTCCTGGATGCACTGGGACACTTCATCAGTGATGTATCATCGAGTGTTTTGGGTCTCAGAACATCAGACACCCTCATTCAGGTGACCCAGCCAGGGCTGATCAGGCCCTGACTAGTGTCCCAGCAGCAACCCATGGATCAGCCCTCTTCTACCATAGCCACCTTGTGGCTTTCTCTGCAGCCTTACTTGCAGCACAAATTGCCTTCTTCTTGCCCACTCCTGTGATGCCCAGCTGGCTGAGAACTTTGCAGAGCGAGCATCCTGCAAACCCTCTACAGCCAACTTCTACAGGTTCGTAGTAGGTCCTCCAGCCTTGGTCCTGCACTCGTTCACCAGCTGTTGATACTTGGCCCGTTTCCTCTCATTTGCTTCCTCTATGCATTCTTCACAGGGCACTGTGAGTTCCAGCATGATGAGATTTTTTGAAGCTTCGGAGGTGACAATCAAGTCTGGTCGTAGCGATGTTATGGCAGTGTGCTGTGGGAACTTCAACTGCTTTCCAAGATCAGCTTGCAGCTGCGAGTTCGAAGCTGTGTGGAGGAGGCCTGTTGTTGTTTTTGCCTGTGCCTGGGGTTTTTCCAGCTCTGATGAAGGTGACTTCCTTCTTCTTGGAGTGGTGCTGCACACTAGTGTTAATTGCTGAGGCTAAGCTCTCAGCAATTGATTTGAGCACCTGGTCATGGTGCCAACGATAATGACCATCCACCAGGGCTTTGGAGCATCTGCTGAGAATGTGCTCTAATGAGCCTCTTCCAGAGCAGAGTGGGGAAGAAAGGTGTTTCATTCTTCCCCCAGGCATGAAGGTTTGCTGGGCTTGGCAGGACATTATAGACTGCTTGCACCAGGAATCGGACGCAGAAGAAGTCTGCCTGCATGATGTTTGCCCATGTGATCCTGCGCTGCAGTGTACTCTCCCACTTCATCCACGCTCCTTGCTGCCGGAGTCCTGCCACCCTGCTCATCCGTTCCTCCTCCACCCCTGCATGGACCTCCTCTTGGAGCAGCTGGTGTTTCTCCTTACCCTTGGCCTTGCTAACCTGGGCTTTTGGGAAATAGCCCAGTCCTGTTTGGCCAGTTGCCAGGGTGCCCACCAGGGCCTTCTGTCTCAGGCGTGACTCCGCCATCTTCACTGCCGTCTCTGCTTTCCATTTCCTTCCTGTTCTCACCTCAGTGCCTGCTTATGACACCTTTACATCCTTGAAGCCCCGATACTGTCGGGCTTCTCGTGTGCGAGCCACCTTAAACTCTTCAGTGAGACCACTGAACAGTAGCTGCAGGGTGTTGCTCGTCCCATAAAGTGCTGCGCTGGTGAGGCTGCGTCTACCACGCATCCTCACCATTGACGAGTCTGACCCCCTTGACAAGTGACCAAATTGACCAAAGATGTATGGTGAGTCATTTGAGAGAAGGAAAACATAAACAAATAAAAAGTACTTGGTTGATAAAGAAATAAAATCTGACTGTGACGTTGGAAATGTTGAAGACCTTTTTTTGTGGTTGTCATGTTATGGTTGTCATGTTATGTTATTTTTCTGCATCCGTCCTTCCAGAAAGCAGCATTCCGCATTGTTGTTTCATCTTGTTGGATTGATGCATTGCGTTATTTTTCAGGACTCTGGAGCAGGCAGCCTCTGTGCCAGTCGTCTACGCCACAGCCTACTACTCTCTGGTGGTTCGTGGCAGGCTCCGCCCCCGAGAGACCGTTCTCATCCATTCAGGATCCGGTGGAGTTGGCCAGGCTGCTATTGCCATTGCACTCAGCAAGAACTGCAAAGTCTTCACAACAGTTGGTTCGTCCTAATCATTTACCGTATTTACCAGGTTTTGCATTTTAAGTTCTGGAAAAAAGGTGGTTGCTGAGCAAAATGATCCCTTTGAACCCTGTCATTCGGTGTTTATGGCACAACATTCTACACAGATTTGCTGTTGGCTGAAGATGTGCGTTCCATATCAGTGTTACTTTTGTTGTGGGGGTGTAAAGAATTGAAAATAGTTGTGGAATTTCTGGTTGTACAGTCTACTTGTTAAAATGGTACAGCTTCTAAGTTTTCACAGATAATTTCTGGGGTACCTCAGGGTTATATTCTAGGGTGGCAGCAGACCAAGCAACCCTGTCCTTGGGCAAGTCCTCCAATTCTTCCTGGGAAGCCAGCTGGGAAATAGAATCCCTCCAGCGTGTCCTGGGTCTTCCCTGGGCTCTCCTCCCATTTGAACATGCCTGGAAGGAGCAGTGGTGCCACACAGTTGCTCCCGGATATTTGAGTTCCTGTCCGTGAACATAAGCTGAGATTCCCAACAGAGGAATCTCATTCCTGCCTCTTGTATCCACAACCTTGTTCTTTCTGCCATTACCCAAAGCTCGTGGTCATAGGTGAGGATAGGAGCGTAAATCAACTCTTGATTCTCTCTTTATGGTGCAGCATCCCTAAAACACCAGAAGTAGCCTCAATCAGCCTATCGATCGCTCTCAAATTAGACCATCTGAAACCTTTAACTTCTAAGTAAAACTAGGAGAACTAAAAACGGGGAGCGAAAAGCACCCCTGGTGTCCACCAGCCAGTTAGCGCTAGCGAGCGGAAAGCACTCACGGCACCTCAGACTCACACCCAGGTGTCACGATTTTAAAGCACCAAATGGTGGTCAGGGAGCGGAAACACAGGGCGGTATGTCCAGGATGCAGTTGCTGTATAAACGGAGCAGGAAACACTCGTAACATGCAGTGTCATTTAAAAGAACACGCCAGCGGTCTGCGCTTTTTGGTGTGGCAACATTTTGGGAAACACACAATGTGCAGCTCAATCTAAAAATACACCGGTGGTGTGTGAGGAATGCAAACGGCAATGAATTAAGCATTCATGCCATAATGGTCAGACTGTGCGACATGTCCTGGCTTGTCCCGCACACATCAGTGGTAGCAAGTTGAGCCACCAATCGTTCACCCGGAGTAGCTGAGGAAAGAACTAGTTGTCTTGCAGCTTCGAGAGGGTGTGTCTGCTGGTCAGGAGGAATGAAATGGAACTGCAGCTGGTCACCTGTTTTCATTTTGTTTTCTGTTTCTCAGGTAGTGATACAGGTACATCTTAATAAATTAGAATATCATTGAAAAGTTACATTCTTTCAGTAATTCAATTACAAAAAGATGAAACTTGTATATTATATAGATTCATTAACACACAGAGTGATATACTGCAAGGCTTCTTTTTATTTTGATGATTATAATTAATAACCTTTATTTAATCAGATAAAAACTCCATTGAGATCAAAACCTCTTTTACAAGGAAGACCTGGTCAAGAAAGGCAGCAGCACACATCACAACAGACAGGTCACCATCATCAAGAGAACGTTAAAAAATGCAAGCAATTTACAGAAAAAACTATCAGTTTGGTCATTGACAATTGAATGGTTGTAACTGATACAACACAAAATGGACGTGAAACTTCAGACTTTTGGGTTTTCATTAACTGTAAGCCATGATCATCAAAATTAAAAGAAATGCTTGAAGCATCTCACTGTGTGTGGAATGTACCTATATAATGAGTTTCATTTTTTTGAAATGAATTACTGAAATAAATTAACACTTCGTTGTTAATTTACTGAGATGCACCTGTAGTTTCTGACTGGGTAATTATCTTTAGTTGTTAAAGTTCTAACAGTGACCTGTGACTGAAGCTTTGATCTGTTGCAACAATAAGATTTTTTTATTATTGTTATTATTATTATTCTCTGCAGATTGAGTTCAAGGGAAATTACCATTTTCAAAGTCAGCAGAAGCTCTGCCCTCTCTGTCACTAGTACCAGTCTATTTGCATTAGTAGCTACTGTTTGTAGAGTCACAATGGTCTGAACTGATCTTTATTCTGTGGTTTTCATTTTTAGTATTAATTTTTAGTTCACGTATGAAGACATAATGTCTTATAAATGTTTTTTAAGACACTTATGCTGTTTTTTATGATGCAGCAGAAATGACTGTGTGTGTGTGTGTGTGTGTGTGTGTGTGTGTGTTAGGTTCTGCAGAGAAGCGTGCCTACCTGCAGACGAGATTCCCGCAGCTCTCAGCCGAATCCTTCACAAACTCCAGAGACACGTCCTTTGAACAGCACATCCTGCTCCACACACGCGGAAAAGGTCAGGCATGTGCACGATCACAACAGAAAAAACCTTGTAACTGTTAATAGCAATATCGTACTCAGAGACTGATTTACTCAACCAAGTCTCTGACAACACAAGGATATCAGGTTTCGTTGTTTGTACCCAGATCCGTATTAAATCAATTTTAGGAACAGGCTGTGGACATTTACAGTAGATGTAAGATGCCGAGGCCTCAGTGTCAGCGTGTGCACGACCTACCAGAGTGCAGTCCGCTTGTCATAAACAGACTGTACTTTGGACACACTGACGGGCTGACCGATGACTTGATGTGACCTACAGTTGCGTGCGTGTGTGTCTTCAGGTGTGGACCTGGTGCTGAACTCCTTGGCCGAGGAGAAGCTGCAGGCCAGTGTCCGCTGTCTGGCTCGACACGGCCGATTCCTGGAGATTGGCAAATACGACCTGTCCAACAACTCCCCGCTGGGTTAGTATCAGACTGGACTTTATTTCTACGATAAAGTTAACCATAATCCATCATCTCAGTCCTGTCAGATTATTGTAAAAAACAAATGGCAATTTGAGAAAATACTGATGAATTACTCTCTTAACCCATGATGGTGAAAGTGGGATTATTTGTTTGAAAAAAAAAATGTTTTCTTTTTTTTTACAGGTGTAAGTTCCAGTTGTTCTATGTTTTTTGTAGTACAGAAGACTGAAAGATTACTTCTCACAGGATTTAAAAAACCTTCTTAGATAGAATCAGTGAAGTGTGGTCAAGAGGAAAATGTGGTGTCAAAGAAATTCATGAGGAAACCTGACAAACATCAAAAGCGAAATTATCTGTGGTAGGACCTGACATTTTCAGGGTGCTTTAAAGTCTACTGCTTCCAAAGGTACAACGAAAGCTGTGGCTGTGGCTCCAAAACCAGACAAGTGACACACTGACCAGGAGCACCCAGAGGGCGCTGTCCGTAAAACTCATGAATCTCAGAAATGTTCTGTGTGAGATTGATCTATGGTGCATCCAGAAATTATTCACAGTTTTCGTCACTCTTTTCACATGTCATGTTACAGCCTTATTCCAAAATGGATGAAATTAACTTTTTCCCCAACATTCACCACACAGTTCCCCATAATGACAATGTGAAAGACTTGAGGCTGTAATTGCTGCCAAAGGTGCATTAACAAAGTATTTATTTTTAATAAATTTCCAAAAAAATTGAAAAACCTTTTTTCATGTTGTCATTATGGGGTGTTGTGAGTAGAATTTTGAGGGGGAAAAAGAATTTACTCCATTGTGGAATTAGGCTGTAACATAACACAATGTGGGAAAAGTGAAGTGCTGTGAATACTTTCTGGGTGCACTTCATACAAACATGAGCATTAGACAAAAGGAATGGGGGAAACAAAAGTCAATAGACTGATGTGAATCAGCCGCCCTGCAGAGTTGATCTGATCAACACACACACACACACACACACACACACACACACACACACACACACACACACACACACACACACACACACACACACACACACGTTAGAGGTTCCCAACCTCATAGCATTTGTTCTTCTAATTATGATATTTTGATATAAACTCATGTTACGTTGACCACAAGGAAACCATAGACGAGTTTAATTGCATATTTTCTTTTCTTTCTTGGAGCGAGCCGTGAGTGATTTGTTTAGAGCTTTGTGAAACTTGACTGGAGCGAGGAGCAATAATGGGACCAGAGGCAAAGTGCAGCTCCATGAGGGATGAGAAGCTCCACTCACATGCTGTGGTTTCAGCTGAGCTGTGTTACATTGCTTCTTTTTTTAACATAAAGAAAAATGACCACACTGGTAGAGTGGGTGGGGCATCTACGTCCACCTGTGGTTACATGGCAGCAGCAACGAACAAAACAAAACACTTTTGACATCAGACCAGTTCTGACTGCCTTCTAGGTTACCCCTAATAAATGTTTTGAACCCATTCAGGAATCCATCAGAGTTTAGTGTGTGGTGTTTGATAAAGGCACTGATTGTGTCTTTTAAGACGTGTGGTGAATTGTTTTAATCACAGTCACTGAACTGTCCACCTTTGCTTCACAGGCATGGCTCTGTTCTTGAAGAATGTGGCCTTCCATGGTATCCTGTTGGATGCCCTGTTTGAAGAAGATAATCAGGAGTGGGAGGAAGTGTCTGAGCTACTGAAGGAGGGCATTGTGAGAGGTGTAGTTCAGCCACTAAAGACCACAGTGTTTGACAGGGATCACGTGGAGGACGCCTTCAGATACATGGCTCAAGGCAAACACATTGGCAAGGTCCTTCTCCAGGTCAGTTCTCCTTTAAGTTTGACACCTCAGCTGAGAAGAGACCTCCGATTTTCTTCATACTGTGTGTCACAAAGGGATCAAGCTGCAGTAACTACAGAGGCATAAAACTGATCAGCCACAGCATGAAGTTCATGAAGAAACCATCAGTTTAAATTTAACCAAGTTAGTCCCACTGAGCTCCAGATCTCTTTTACAAGGGAGAACTGGACAGTTATAAAGTTTCCAATCCACCTAATCTGCATGTCTTTTGGCTGTGGAAGGAAGCCGGAGCATCTGGAGGAAACCCACACAAGCACGGGAGAATATGCAAACCCCACACAGAAAGGCCACAGGTGGAAATTGATCCCATGATCTTCTTGCTAAAAAAAATTGATTGATTGATTGATTGATTGCTGTGATGCAACAGCACAAACCACTAATCCACCGTGCTGGTTAAGTTATGAGAAAGAGTAGTAGATGCTAGGCTTAGAAAACGGGTGAAGATCTGCGAGCGGCAATATGGTGTCATGCTGAAGAGCACTACAGATGCAGTGTTTGCTCTGAGAATACTGATGGAGAAGGCCAGAAGGAGTTACAGTACATTGTGCATTTGTGGATTTAGAGAAAGCTTATGACAGGGTGTCAAGAGTGTTGGGTGTCAAGTGTTGTTGTGGTGTATGAGGATGTCTGGAGTGGCAGAGAAGTATGTGAGGGTGGTGCAGGACATGTACAAGGATAATGTGACAGTGAGATGCACAGTAGGAATGACAGACTCAGTCAAGGTGGAGGTCGGATTACACGAAAAAAAGATTGCAATGGTGATGGACAGGTTAATGATCTGATAACTGTCAAATAGTCAAAGTAATGAAGAGTGTGTTAGAGAATTGATGAGTGCAGGTGGAGTGGAGGAAGTGTTTTGTGAAAGCAAAATGCACTCTCTGCAAGAGTTATAGTGAAGGTTTGTAAGACATTAGCGAGACCAACTGTTGTACATGTCCGAGACAGTGGTACTAACAAAAACAGTGGAGGCAGAGCTGAAGAGAGTTTGAGAGTGATGAGGATGGACAGTATTAGGAGTGAACATATCAGAGGGAAAGTTCAAGTGGGACAGTTTGGAGATAAAGTCAGAGAGGTGAGATTGAGATGGTTTGGACACGTGCAGAGGATGGACCCAGGGTATATAGGGAGAAGGATGCTGAGGATGGAGGAGAAGAGGGAGGCCAAAATGGAGGCTTATGGATATGCTGAGGGGGGACATGCTGAGATGGAAACAATCTGCTGTGGCGCCCCCTAATGGGAGCAGCTGAAGTGAGAAACGGATTCAGTGCTTCAGATTTTCACTGGGTCACCGGTTTACATACACCATGGTGAATGTCTCCTGAGACGGCGTGAAACCGAACAGAAAGTTCCAGGTATTGATGGCATTACTTGTAAAAAGAAAACAAAGGACTTTACTCTGAGGACCCGATAAGTGATCCGTGTGCGCGCACACACACACACAGAGTGTTGAGCTGGAGCCATTTTTTTCTGAAGCCTGTATGTGTAGTTAATATGAAATGGAAAGGTAGCATTACATAAGCTCAGTTGAGTGATTTTTAGGACTACTGGCAAACTACCGTGTTTCACACCGATATAAGTACAAACCCTTCACAGCATTTACTTAATTTTTTCACCTATTTATCATCCAATATAGACGTATGACATATCGGTCAGTAAAACTCCTAGGATACCAATTAAAGTTCATATTGTTGCCAAAAGTACTACTTTGACAACTGACAGTAGTACCCCGTAGTGAAAGTGAAATTTGACTTGTCAGTTGGTCATGTTCAGGTTCTTATATTAGTGTTATTTGCTGTATTATATGTGCAGAAATGTTACAGAAGTTATTCATTTACATTTTTACACAAACTAAATGAATAATGAATGATGCAGTTGCATTTCAGTCCAATAATGATGAGTACCGTCAGATACCTGGTTTTGGATGATTTATGTACAAACCTTTTCTTCACGTTATTTATCAATATCTCACTTAGTTTAACTGCACATTCAGTTTGTTGTGGTCAAAGTTTACCAAGTCTCTTCGGGTGTGTAGAACATAAAGTACAACCCCAGTTCCAATGAAGTTGGGACGTTGTGTAAAATGTAAATAAAAACAGAATACAATGATCTGAAAATTCTCTTCAACCTACAATTCAATAGAATACACCACAAAGACAAGATATTTAATGTTCAAACTGATAGACTTTGTTGTTTTTGTGCAAATATTTGCTCGTTTTGAAATGGATGCCTGCAACATGTTTCAAAAAAGTTGGGACAGGGCAACAAAAGACTGGGAAAGTCGATGAATGTTCAAAGAACACCTAATTGGAAACAGGTAAGTGTCATGATTAGGTATAAAAGGAGCATCCCCAAAAGACAGCCATTCACAAGCAAAGATGGGGCGAGGATCACCACTTTGTGAACAACTGCATGAAAAAATAGTCCAACAGTTTAAGAACCATGTTTCTTAACATTCAGTTGCAAGGAATGTAGGGATTCCATCATCTACAGTCCATAAAATAATCAGAAGATTCAGAGAATGTGGAGAACTTTCTACACGTAAGCGGCAAAGGCTGAAAACGAATATTGAATGCCCATGACCTTTGACCCCTCAGACAGTACTACATTAAAAGTCGACATCGTGTAAAGGATCTTACCACATGGGCTCAGGAACACTTCAGAAAACCACTGTCAGTTAACACACTTCGTTGCTACATCTACAAATGCAAGTTATAATGCTACCATGCAAATAAAAAGCCATACATCAGCAACATCCACAAATGCCTTCTCTGGGCCCTAGCTCATTTGAAATGGACAGACACAAAGCAGAAAACTGTGCTGTGGTCTGATGAGTCAACATTTCAAATTGTTTTTGGAAATTTTGGACATTGTGTCCTCCGGACAAAAGAGGAAAAAGACTATGCAGATTGTTGCCAGCGCAAAGTTCAAAAGCCAACATCTGTGATGGTATGGGGGTGTGTTAGTGCCTATGGTATGGGCAGCTTGCACATCTGTGATGGCACCATCAATGCTGAAAGGTACATCCAGGTTTTGGAGCAACACATGCTGCCATCCAAGCTACGTCTTCTTCAGGGACGTCCCTGCTTATTTCAGCAAGACAATGCCAAGCCACATTCTACACGTTACAACAGCGTGGCTTTGTAGTAAAAGAGTGCGGGTACTAGACTGTCCTTCCTGCAGTCAAGACCTGTCGTCCATTGAAAATGTGTGGTGCATTATAAAGCGCAAAATATGACAACGGAGACCCCGGACTGTTTAACAACTGAAGTCGTACATCAAGCAAGAATGGGAAAGAATTCCACCTACAAAGCTTCAACAATTGGTGTCCTCAGTTCCCAAATGTTTGAGTGTTGTTAGACGGAAAGGTGATGTAACAC
Organism: Thalassophryne amazonica; assembly: GCF_902500255.1. Taxonomy (NCBI): domain Eukaryota; kingdom Metazoa; phylum Chordata; class Actinopteri; order Batrachoidiformes; family Batrachoididae; genus Thalassophryne; species Thalassophryne amazonica. The sequence continues at coordinate 8,401,225 of NC_047120.1, forward strand.
AGTGGTAAACATACCACTGTCCCAGCTTTTTTGAAACGTGTTGCAGGCATCCATTTCAAAATGAGCAAATATTTACACAAAAACAATAAAGTTTATCAGTTTGGACATTAAATATTTTGTCTTTGTGGTGTATTCAATTGAATATAGGTTGAAGAGGATTTGCAAATCATAGTATTCTGTTTTTATTTACATTTTACACAATGTCCCAACTTCATTGAAATTGGGGTTGTATCACAGTAGACAGGCCATGAGAACTGTCACATATCCATAGCAATAAGATGTAACCTGCTCGACAAATTGGACAGTACTGTAATTGATCACAATCCACGAAACGCAGTCGAGCTAAGACACGGACAGAATGTCTGTCTCTGTCCTCCTCACTGTTGCACTCTGCCTCAGTGTCACATCCTGAGTCTCTGTTCTGAGATCTCGGCTCTGCTGGCTGAGCTCATGTTCTGTTAATGATATTACGACCAAATACCACATCAGACCTGAATTGTCATTCATAACACTGCACCCCATAATGGGAATAAGGAGTTTTAGTACTGAATACTTCTACCTCAGGGTGTCATTAGCAGTGATGGTTCTGCACTGAATTATTTGGAAGAAAGTCGAGGTATAACTGACTTTAGGCAGCGTCTCTACATCTGGAGTTGGTTGCCGGGTGCCGGACTGTGGATGCACACTGCCCCTAGTGGTTGGATTGTTTCTAACAGTAATTAGGATGGTTAAATGCAGAGGACAGATTTTGTTGTATGAATGTAAAATGGCAATAAAAGCTCTTCTTCTACAGTAAAATTTTCAGCTTACAGTGAAATAATTCAGAGAAAAAGAACTGATGAGTTCTGAGTCGTCAACGTTCTGGTTAAAGAGTCGGCTAGTTTTAAAGCAGCTGCAGACAAAACTACTTACCTGTGCCTTTTCACCCCGTTTATGAAAAACCAGATATGTGAGGCATGTGTCCCAGCGCCAGCGTTGTATTGGTCAGTGACGTACCTTCGCTGTCCTCTGGAATATTGACGTTGGAGCTACTTCTCATTAAAAGGCGTTGAGTGGAGCTTGTTAGGGTCTGACAGTTTTTGATGGTCTTCTCTGCTGTCTCACTGATCCCGCCATACAGGTCCAGCCCGAGGAGACTGACGCAGTCCGTCCTGCTTCGTCCCCTTTATCTCTTCCTGCCATCTGTCGCACGTTCTTCCTGCCTTGGCGCTCTTACATAATCACCGGTGGACTTGGAGGCTTTGGTCTGGAGCTCGCTCACTGGCTGACTGAGAGAGGAGCTCGCAAACTTGTGCTGACTTCAAGATCAGGGATCAGAAATGGTAAGGGACAGAGACGCGAGGCTTCGGGCTTTGCAGACTACTGCACTCTACTGGTGGTTGACTTTCACTGCGGTATTGTATCACTTCCTGTTCCGGAGCACAGCAGTGTTTTGCTGTATCTGCTAGCTGTTTAATCTGCGTAGTTAGATTGATCTAGATAACGATTTATTTCACAGTGTAATCTTCACGTGCCTTAACTAAAGCACTCTCTCTGCTGAATCACCTCTAAATTATTTTCACATTCTTCACTTTGAGTGTTTTTAGGAATCTGCTAGCTTAGCGCAGCTATTAGCCCTTAGCCGGTTTAGCTTGGCGGCTTTTCTGCGCTGGGTGTGAAATGTTTAGTTATTCCTCGGCCTCCTTTAGCAGTAATGGTACTTGTAATAAGTGTAGCTTATTCGTGGAGGCCAGGCTGGGCGAATTGGAGACTCGGCTCTGCACCGTGGAAAATCCTACAGCTAGCCAGGCCCCTGTAGTTGGTGCAGACCAAGGTAGCTTAGCCTCCGTTAGCTGTCCCCGAGCAGCCGGGAAAGCAGGCCGGCTGGGTGACTGAGGAAGAAGCATAGTTCTAAACAGAAGCCCCCTGTACACCACCAACCCGTTCACATCTCTAACCGTTTTTCCCCACTCGGCGACACACCCGCCGAGAATCAAACTCTGGTTATTGGCGACTCTGTTTTGAGAAATGTGAAGTTAGCGACACCAGCAACCATAGTCAAATGTCTTCCGGGGGCCAGAGCAGGCGACATTGAAGGAAATTTGAAACTGCTGGCTAAGGCTAAGCGTAAATTTGGTAAGATTGTAATTCACGTCGGCAGTAATGACACCCGGTTACGCCAATCGGAGGTCACTAAAATTAATATTGAATCGGTGTGTAACTTTGCAAAAACAATGTCGGACTCTGTAGTTTTCTCTGAACCCCTCCCCAATCAGACCGGGAGTGACGTGTTTAGCTGCATGTTCTCCCTGAATTGCTGGCTGTCTGAGTGGTGTCCAAAAAATGAGGTGGGCTTCATAGATAATTGGCAAAGCTTTTGGGGAAAACCTGGTCTTGTTAGGAGAGACGACATCCATCCCACTTTGGATGGAGCAGCTCTCATCTCTAGAAATCTGGCCAATTTTATTAAATCCTCCAAATCGTGACTATCCAGGGTTGGGACCAGGAAGCAGAGTTGTAGTCTTACACACCTCTCTGCAGCTTCTCTCCCCCTGCCATCCCCCCAATACCCCATCCCCGTAGAGACGGTGCCTGCTCCCAGACCACCAAATGATATAATAATTGATCAACATATTGATTTATTCTGCCTTACAGAAACCTGGTTACAGCAGGATGAATATGTTGGTTTAAATGAGTCAACACCCCCGAGTCACACTGTCAAAATGCTCGAAGCACGGGTCGAGGAGGAAGAGTAGCAGGAATCTTCCACTCCAGCTTATTAATTAAACAAAGACCCAGACAGAGCTTTAATTCATTTGAAAGCTTGACTCTTAGTCTTGTCCATCCAAATTGGAAGTCTCAAAAACCAGTTTTATTTGTTATCTATCATCCACCTGGTCATTACTGTGAGTTTCTTGGTGATTTTTCAGACCTTTTGTCTGACTTGGTGCTTAGCTCAGATAAGATAATTATAGTGGGTGATTTTAACATTACATAGATGCTGAGAATGACAACCTCAACACTGCATTTAATCTATTATTGGACTCAGTTGGCTTCGCTCAAAATGTAAATGAGCCCACCCACCACCTTAGCCACACTTTAGATCTTGTTCTGACATATGGCATAGAAATTGAAGACTTAACAATATTCCCTGATAACCCCTTTTTGTCTGATCATTTCTTAATAACATTTACTTTAATGGACTACCCAGGAGTGGGTAATAAGTTTCATTACAGTAGAAGTCTTTCTGAAAGCGCTGTAACTAGGTTTAAGGATATGATTCCTTCTTTGTTCTTCAATGCCATATACCAACACAGTGCAGAGTAGCTACCTAAACTCTGTGAGTGAGATAGATTATCTCGTCAATAGCTTTACATCCTCATTGAGCACAACTTTGGATGCTGTAGCTCCTCTGAAAAAGAGAGCCTTAAATCAGAAGTGCCTGACTCCGTGGTTTAACCCACAGACTCGCAGCTTAAAGCAGATAACCCGTAAGCTGGAGAGGAAATGGCGTCTCACTAATTTAGAAGATCTTCATTTAGCCTGGGAAAAGTCTGTTGCTCTATAAAAGCCCTCCGTAAAGCTAGGACATCTTTCTACTCATCACTAATTGAAGAAAATAAGAACAACCCCAGGTTTCTTTTCAGCACTGTAGCCAGGCTGACAGAGTCAGAGCTCTATTGAGCCGAGTATTACTTTAACTTTAACTAGTAATGACTTCGTGACTTTCTTTGCAAATAAAATTTTAACTTTTAGAGAAAAAATTATTCATAACCATCCCAAAGACATATGTTTATGTTTGACTGCTTTCAGTAATGCTGGTATTTGGTTAGACTCTTACTCCCCAATTGTTCTGTCTGAGTTATTTTCATTAGTCAGTTCCTCCAAACCATCAACATGTCTATTAGACCCCATTCCTACCAGGCTGCTCAAGGAAGCCCTACCATTATTTAATGCTTAGATCTTAAATATGATCAATCTATCTTTATTAGTTGGCTATGTACCACAGGCTTTTAAGGTGGTGGCAGTAATTAAACCATTACTTAAAAAGCCATCACTTGACCCAGCTATCTTAGCTAATTATAGGCCAATCTCCAACCTTGCTTTTCTCTCAAAAATTCTTGAAAGGGTATTTGTAAAACAGCTAACTGATCATCTGCAGAGGAATGGTCTATTTGAAGAGTTTCAGTCAGGTTTCAGAATTCATCATAGTACAGAAACAGCATTAGTGAAGGTTACAAATGATCTTCTTATGGCCTCAGACAGTGGACTCATCTCTGTGCTCATCCTGTTAGACCTCAGTGCAGCTTTTGATACTGTTGACCATAAGATTTTATTACAGAGATTAAAGCATGCCATAGGTATTAAAGGCACTGCGCTGCGGTGGTTTGAATCATATTTATCTAATAGATTACAATTTGTTCACGTAAATGGGGAGTCTTCTTCATGGACTAAGGTTAATTATGGAGTTCCACAAGGTTCTGTGCTAGGACCAATTTTATTCACTTTATACATGCTTCCCTTAGGCAGTATTATTAAAAAGCATTGCTTAAATTTTCATTGTTATGCAGATGATACCCAGCTTTATCTATCCATGAAGCCAGAGGACACACACCAATTAGTTAAACTGCAGGAATGTCTTTCAGACATAAAGACATGGATGACCTCTAATTTCCTGCTATTAAATTCAGATAAAACTGAAGTTATTGTACTTGGCACCACAAATCTTAGAAACATGGTGTCTAACCAGATCCTTACTCTGGATGGCATTACCCTGACCTCCCGTAATACTGTGAGAAATCTTGGAGTCATTTTTGATCAGGATATGTCCTTCAATGTGCATATTAAGCAAATATGTAGGACTGCTTTTTTGCATTTGCGCAATATCTCTAAAATTAGAAAGGTCTTGTCTCAGAGTGATGCTGAAAAGCTAATTCATGCATTTATTTCTTCTAGGCTGGACTATTGTAATTCATTATTATCAGGTTGTCCTAAAGGTTCTGTGAAAAGCCTTCAGTTAATTCAAAATGCTGCAGCTAGAGTACTGACAGGGACTAGGAGAGAGCATATTTCACCCATATTGGCTTCTCTTCATTGGCTCCCTGTTAATTCCAGAATAGAATTTAAAATTCTTCTTACTTACAAGGTTTTGAATAATCAGGTCCCATCTTATCTTAGGGACCTCATAGTACCATATCACCCCAATAGAGCGCTTCGCTCTCACTACAAGCTTACTTGTAGTTCCTAGGGTTTGTAAGAGTGGAATGGGAGGCAGAGCCTTCAGCTTTCAGGCTCCTCTCCTGTAGAACCAGCTCCCAGTTCGGATTATTGAGACAGACACCCTCTCTACTTTTAAGATTAGGCTTAAAACTTTCCTTTTTGCTAAAGCTTATAGTTAGGGCTGGATCAGGACGTGTCCCAGAGGAGTGCCGGAGCGCGTCCCTGAGGAGTGCCAGAATGCATCCCTGAGGCACGTCGGAACACATCCCTGAGGAGTGTCAGAATGTGTCCCAGAGGCACGTCGAACGTGTCCCTGAGGAGTGCCAGAACACATCCCTGAGGAGCCCTTCCCAGAGGAGCGCCGTGAGGAGTGTGTCTGAGTGCTGGAATGCTCTGCACTGCACTCTGTGTCTGTATAGGCTACCCAGTAACTTCTTGGGAATCCCACAAATTCTGTGCTGCACTCATGCTTTATTTGCCCTGCCCAGGACACACAGGGCATCGCTAAATCTCCAACTGTTTACCTGGTGCGCCATCAAACGTAATATTGACCACAAACTCGTGCCCCTCAATGCTTTGACACTGTATGTGGGCGCGCCAACACACAAGTAAATAACATGTGGGCAACAGCAACATGTGGGCATTTGACTCCGCCCACCATGAGCTGGCTTTCTTCCTTGTGAGCACCAACACGTGTCATTTGGAAAAATAACCAAACAGGTGTTTTATGTGTTTCTGCGCTGTCAATCAAACGTCATTCATTTCGTCCATTCAGACATTTTGGACGATACCTTGGAATTGAATACGACAGACCCGCTTGCTGCTGTAACCGGATCTGATTGGCTGTTTGTTTCCTAGGTTACCAGGCAAAGCGACTGCAGGAGTGGCAGAGTCGGGGTGTTCAGGTTCTGGTGTCCACCAGTGACGTCGGCACACTGGAAGGAACCAACCAACTCGTGACTGAGGCCCAAACACTGGGCCCTGTGGGCGGAGTCTTCCACCTCGCTATGGTAACGCTTTATTACATCACATGACGGTGACACTCATCAGCAGCGGCGCATAAAAAATACTCATAAAATTACAAAAGTAAATATTACACCGAACTATTTAATTTAATTAGCTTATAATACGCCAAATCACAGCAAAAGCCGTCTCAAGGCGCCTTACATAAAACAAGTCAACATAAAATTGAATAAATAATTAGAAATGAATTTTTTAAAAAAATTTCAAATACATAATTAAAAACAGAAGTAAAATAATAAAACAAATAAAAGTAAAAACTATCCATAAGAAAGAGAATAAAAATAGGTTTCGAGTCTTGACTTAAAAATGTCCACGGACTCAGACTGCCTCATGGTCGCAGGAAGACTGTTCCACAGGGTGGGTGCACGATACGAAAAGGCTCTTTGACCTGCTGACTTCTTCTTCACCCTGGGAACACAGAAGTCCCGCATCCTGCGACCACAAAGCCCGGACCGGCACGTAGAGTTCCACCAGATCAGCCAAATAAGATGGCACCAGTCCATGAACAACCTTATAAGTCAATAGCAAAACCTTAAAATCTGCTCTCACAGTGACAGAGAGCCAGTGCAAAGATGCCAAAATGGGTGTGATATGTTCAGACCTTCTATGTGTCAGAAGTCTGGCGGCAGCGTTCTGAACCAGCTGAAGACCCCTAATGCTGGACTGTGGTAACCCTGAAAATAGAACATTACAATAATCTAGTTGAGAAGAAACAAAAGCATGAATCAGGGTCTCAGCATCAGCCATGGACAAGATTGGGCGGATCTTTGCTATATTTCTCAGATGGAAAAAAGCAGTCCTAGTAACATCCCTGATGTGGAGGTCAAAAGACAACGTGGGACCAAAAATTACCCCAAGGTTCCTGATTTTGTCCGTATGATATATAACACAGGAACCCAGGCTGAGCGCCAGCTGGTCAAACTGTTGCCGATGTCTGGCTGGACCAAGAACCATCATTTCAGTCTTATCAAAGTTTAAAAGTAGGACAGTAGTTACTAGACATCCAACTTCTCACTGATAGAAGACAGTCCTCCAGGGATTTTATGGGAGTGAGATTTCCAGCAGTTATCGGCATGTACAACTGAGTATCATCAGCATAACAATGAAAGGCAATCCCAAAACTCTGCAGTATACGTCCAAGGGGTGCCACATACAGGGAGAAAAGCAAGGGGCCTAAAACAGATCCCTGTAGAACCCCAAATCTCATGTCAGCAAGGTCAGAGTTAGTGCCATTATTCAAGACACATTGAGAACGACTGGACAGATATGACGTCAACCAGGCAAGGGCACTTCCAGTAATCCCCAAAAAATTCTCCAACCTATTGAGCAAAATATGATGATCCATGGTATCAAAGGCAGCACTGAGATCTAACAACACCAAAACCGTAGTGGTGTCTGAGTCCATTGCTCGCAGAAGATCATTCACTACTTTAGTGAGCGCTGTCTCTGTGGAGTGATATTTTCTAAAAGCAGACTGCAGTGGCTCAAAAAGATCATTCTCAGTAAGGTGGTCTACGAGCTGCCGTGAAACCACCTTTTCTAAAATTCTAAAAAGAATGATATTTGATATCGGCCTGTAATTTTTCAATACACTAGGGTCAAGATTAGATTTCTTAAGTAATGGTTTAACCACCGCTGATTTAAAACATTTCGGAACAGATCCAGAAGTTAAAGAAAGATTAATAATTTCCAGCACAGTCGGCCCAAGAGTGGGCCACAGGTCCTTAAACAATTTTGTTGGTATGGGATCAAATAAACAGGTTGTGCTTTTTCTAGACGCCACAAGTTTTGTCAGCACGCCCAATGAAATACTATTAAATTCTGTCAATCTAAGTAACACATCATTGGTAGCGCCCACCTCCTTAGGCAGGTTTTACTGGCTGGGCCGAGGCATACTGAGATATGCTCAGCCTAATATCTTCTATTTTCTTCTCAAAATAATTCAAGAAATCCTGTGCTGAAAAGGGAGAACGACTAACAGGTGGCTGCCCGTGAATAAGAAATGCGACCGTGTTAAACAAAAACTTTGAGTTCTGTTTGTTTTTACTGATCAAATCAGAGTAATAGGTCCACTTCGTGGCCAGTAGTGCATGCTTATAATCTAAAATAGCATCCTGCGACACAAGGCGGAACACCTCTAATTTGGAACGCCATTTCCGTTCCAAACCTCTAGCCTTCTGCCTGAGGTCATGCTATCACTATCTCACTAACAGAGTATTACTCACTATCAGAGTATTACTCGTAAAAGTATACAGACACATTACTCTCACACAACACTCACGGATAATCGGACAGTACTCACAGACAGTCAGACAGTACTCACAGACAGTATTCAGACAGTACTGAGACAGAACTCACTGACATTCAGACGGTACTTACTGACGGTACTCAGACATTCAGACAGTCCTCACTGACACTCAGACAGAACTCAGACATTCAGACAGTACTCACTGGCACTCAGACAGAACTCAGACATTCAGACAGTACTCACTGGCACTCAGACGGTACTTACTGACGGTACTCACTGGCACTCAGACGGTACTCACTGGCACTCAGACGGTACTCACTGGCACTCAGACGGTACTCACTGGCACTCAGACGGTACTCACTGGCACTCAGACAGTACTCACTGGCACTCAGACAGAACTCACTGACATTCAGACAGTACTCACTAACGGTACTCACTGACATTCAGATGGTACTTACTGACGGTATTCAGAGACACTCAGATGGTACTCAGACATTCAGACAGTCCTCACTGGCACTCAGACGGTACTTACTGACGGTACTCATAGACACTCACATGGTACTCAGACATTCAGACAGTCCTCACTGACAGTATTCAGGCACTCAGACAGTACTCACAGACAGTACTCAGACAGTACTCATAGACACTCAGACAGAACTCACAGACAGTATTCAGACATTCAGACAGTACTCACTGGCACTCAGACGGTACTTACCGACGGTACTCATAGACACTCACATGACACAGACAGAACTCACAGACAGTATTCAGACATTCAGACAGTACATACTGACACTCAGACAATACTCACTGACAGTACTCACAGACAGTATTCAGACAGTACTCACTGACATTCAGTCAGTACTCACTGACAATACTCACAGACAGTACTGAGACAGAACTCTCAGACATTCAGACAGAACTCTCAGACATTCAGACAGAACTCTCAGACATTCAGACAGAACTCTCAGACATTCAGACAGAACTCACTGACGGTACTCATAGACAGTATTCAGACACTCAGACAGTCCTCACTGACACTCAGGCACTACTCACACAGTCCTCACTGGCACTACTCACACAGTCCTCACTGGCGGTACTTATAGACAGTATTCAGACAGATCTCACTGGCACGCAGACAGTGCTTATTGACAGTACTCGCAGACACTCAGGCAGAACTAACATAAGCTGTTGTCTCAAATATTTTTCTGTATCTGTGACTCACTTTTCCTCAGCGTGAGTTTAACATCGAACAGGAACTCAGTGTAGGACCTGTGCACACCACAGTGTTTGCTGTTACTTAACATGAGGACTTTTTATCAAACGGACAGTAAGACGGGCTATGTTTGGACTTCATTTGTCCCACCTCGGTCACTCATGGTCACACATACTCCACCTTTACCTGTTTATGTGTGAGTGGAGACGTGATGGGTGTTCCATCTAATGTAACACTGATCACCTGCCCCCTTTTTGGTAAATAACAAAGGTATTTTCAAATTACAAATGTTAAATGGAATGTTATCCAAAATTTTGTGGCCAAACAATGTTCCCAGTTTTCATATGGCCAAAGGATTTGACAGATACATGCAGCAGCATTTAAGAATACGTGTTCTTAGGTGACCTGTTAAATGTCTGGATGTTGTGGGTCCTTCATGTTCTGACCGTGTTCTGAGGTGACCTGTTAAATCTCTGGATGTTTGGGTCCTTCCTGTTCTGACTGTGTTCTAAGGTGACCTGTTAAATGTCTGGATGTTGAGTCCTTCATGTTCTGACCGTGTTCTGAGTTGATCTGTTAAATCTCTGGATATTGTGTTTGTGTGAACCTGGACTTCTGGAACTTGTGTTGGAATGGCGCCACTGTGCACTTGATTCAAAATCTTCTCTTCATCTTTTGTCAGGTGTTGAAAGACGGCATGTTGGAGAACTTAAGTCCTCAACATTTTCTTGATGTCAACAAACCCAAATATGATGGCACCTTACACTTGGACAAGTAAGACCCCTTCTTGTGACCGCGGTCAGATACCCACTGAGTCACCAAAAAACAAACAAAAACAAAAAGACTTTTATCATGCTGGATATCTTTTCTGATATGGACTGGTTAATGTGTTAAGAATGAAAGGATGCCTCATCTTTGATTCAAAGACACCCCAAAAATCAAAGCAAAAAAAAAAGATGATGCATGTTTGTCCATTTTGCCAAAAAATTTCATTGCACCAGCTCAAAATGGTCCTCCATAGTTTGTTTGGCCCCCAGGTGCTTGCATGCATGGCTGACAACATTGAGGCTCCTCATAAGACTATGGATGTGTTCTAGCATAATCTCCCAGATTTGGACCAGGCACTGAGCTCCTGGACAGTCTGAGGTGCGACCTGGTGGGGTCAGGTGGACTGAGACACAATGTCCCAGAGGTACTCGATTTAGGTCAGATGAGTGTGGAGGCCAGTCACACTCTCACCACTTGAGGCCTGGTGTTGCAATAGGAAGAACTCAGGATGCACTGCACCAGCGTAGGGTCTGATAATGGGTCAAAGGATTTCATCCCGATACCAAATAGCAGTCAGGGTGCCATTGTCTAGCCTGTAGATGTCTGCGTGTCCTTCCAGGGATTTGCCTCCTCATATTGACCCACCACCAAACTGGTCATGCTGAATGATGCTGGAGGCAGCATAACGTTCTCCACAGCTTCTCCAGACTCTTTCACATCTGTCACATGTGCTCAGGTTGAACCTGCTCTCATCTGTGAAAAGCACAGGGCTCCAGTGGAGGACTCGCCAATTCTGTTATTCTATGACAAATGCCAGTCAAGCTCCACAGTTGTGGTAAGTGAGCCCAGGGGCCACGACAGGACAAGGCACCCTCAGGCCACCGCCATGAAGTCTGTTTCTGATTGTTTGGTCAGCGCCCTGCTGGACGTCATTCTGTAGTGCTCTGGCAGTGCATCCTGTTCCTCCTGGCACAAATGAGCAGATACCGGCCCTGCTGATGGGTTAAGGCTCTTCGATGGCCCTGTCCAGCTCTCCTAGAGTAACGGCCCGTCTCCTGCAATCTCCTCCATGTTCTTTAGACCAGGCTGGGTGACACAACAAACCTTGTGGCAATGGCACATATTGATGTGTCGTCCTGGGGTAGTTGTACTACCTGTACAAACTCTGTGGGGTCCAGGTACCGCACCATGCTGCCAGTAGTGACACTGACCCCAGCCAAATGCAAAACTAGTGAAAAATCTGTCAGAAAAGATGTAGAGTGAAAAAATGTCAGCGGCCTCAACATGAAAAACTGTTCATTGTTACCCCTCTGGTGCACCTGTTGTTTTTTATTTATTTATTTTCCATTATAATGACAACAAACACAAAACAAAAAGGGAAGAGTATCAAAACCATTTTTTTTCTATCCATTTCAAAAAGGAGAAGAAAGGAGAAAAAAAAGGAGAAAAAGACCTAATTAAAGTCTGAGCTTATGGGCTTGACATACTCAGCCCACTTTGACCAGGTTTTATAGAACTTGTCCATTTGAAATCTGAGCTTGGTCTTTCCATGATATAAATTTCTTTAATAATGTTGATCCACTCGTCTGTTGTTGGAGGGTCCGGTTTAAGCCGCTTCCTGGTTATGGCTTTCTTACTTGCTACCAAAAGCATCCAGAGCAATCGCTTATCTTCCTTACGCCAATTTGTTACAATAATATTTCCCAAATAAATTTGTTCACAATTATAAGGTATCTTACATCCAGATATATTATGAATATGCTCACATATATGTAACCAATATGGTCTTAAAACAGAACAGTCCCAAAAGATGTGAAAATGATTGGCCCCTGATGAGCCGCAACACCTCCAGCATGAGTCTCCACTGCCTTGATGTCTCTTCTGAATAGGTGTGATAAAGAACCTAACCAAACTCACGGCATGAGTTTGATTCTGTAGTGGACCATTGCTGTCGACATAAACTCTCCCAGTTTTTGTTTGAAATTGGCATATTACCTTCTAATTACCATCTTCTTTTAATATATATTGTGTTGGCCTGCTTACTTTGTTGAATAGCTTTGTACAACCTAGATATTAATTTGTTGTGTGTGACAGATTTAAATAACATCAGAAAAGTCTGTAAGAACCCCAAGTCATTTTTTTCCATGCTGCTTTTATGTTGTGATCAAAATAGTGTCTAACCTGCAAATGTTTATAGAAATCATCTTGACCTAATTCCACATTTAGTCTGTAGTGATTCAAAAGTCATGAATGCTTATGGATGAAAGAGTAATATGTTGTAAGTCCCTTTGCTACCCAGTTTTTAAATCTCTTATCAAGAGCATTTGGTTTGAACTTGAAATCATAAGCACACCACCTTAAGATTCTTGGCATCTCTTCCAGTTTGCATAACTCCAGTCCAGGATTTCAGTAAAGACTCATACATAAATTCTTCTGTCATACTCATTTTTTCTGCAATTTCTTGTCAGCTAATACAGCCATAATAGATTGATAAACCACATTTGGGATCTCTAGAGAAAAAAAAACCTTCAAAGACTCCAATGCATTCAAAACAGTGCAGCTAGAACTCTGAGAGTACGTAAAGAGGAACGCATTACACCTATACTCATAACCTTCACTGGCTCCCCATCACCTACAGAATCCATTTTAAGATTGCTCTCATCACCCACCAATGCATCCATGGCGATGCCCCCACTTATATCAAAGACCTCCTCACTCCCAACACATCCTCCTGTTCCCTCATTTCATACAATACTAAGCTTTTTCGTCTCCCTCACACCAAACATCACACAATGGGAGATGGGGCCTTCTGTTCAGCTGCCCCTCATATTTGGAACTCCCTCCCTGATCATCTGAGGGCTCCACAAACTGTGGAAGCTTTAAAAAAATCCTCAAAACATACCTGTTTAGACAGGCCTCTCACAGGTCTCAATAATTTGAATCTGTTGCATCTTAGTCTTTTTATTCTATTTTATTATTTTATTTTGGTTTTATTATATTCTGGTGACTGTTTTTATCATAAGATTTTTTTTATTCTCTTATTTATCCTTGTTTTTTTTTTTTTTTTCCTGTAGTACTTTAAGATTTTTATTAATGAAGGGTGCATTATAAATGAAACTTATTATTATCATGACATTGTTGAACGTGATGTCATTGAACGCCATGTTACACTCATTCTGGAATACATTGAAAAAGGTACAGGAAATGAGGAAGAGTATTCATCCTAATCGATTCTACCCAAGAATGCAAATCAAGAAATGGGACATTATTCCATCTTTGCAGATCAGATATTATTTTTGAAGTTAAAGGTCCATAATTAGCTTGGAACATTTCAGACGGGTCCCCAAATATTTAGTATTCCTTCATTCCCATTTCCATTTGGATGCATTTTTTTTATCTTAGTAGGAGAGTTATAATTGAATTTTATTACCTGAGTTTTGTTGATATTAATTTTTAGCCTAAAAAAAGAACCATATTCACTCAACATTCATTAATTTGGGAAGCAACTGGGTGGGTATCGTCAAAAATATTATGTCGTCTGCAAATAAAGCTAATCTTTGTTCCCCAGTTTGTAATGTAACCCCACTAATTTCTGTGCTCTGTCTTATCATTGAGAAATATTGTGAGAAATCTTGGAGTCATTTTTGATCAGGATATGTCCTTCAATGCGCATATTAAGCAAATATGTCGGACTGCTTTTTTGCATTTGCGCAATATCTAATCTACTGCACTCTAAATAATGCTTCGATCTTAAATATGATCAGTCTATCTTTATTAGTTGGCTATGTACCACAGGCTTTTAAGGTGGCAGTAATTAAACCATTACTTAAAAAGCCATCACTTGACCCAGCTACCTTAGCTAATTATAGGCCAATCTCCAACCTTTTTCTCTCAAAAATTCTTGAAAGGGTAGTTGTAAAACAGCTAACTGATCATCTGCAGAGGAATGGTCTATTTGAAGAGTTTCAGTCAGGTTTCAGAATTCATCATAGTACAGAAACAGCATTAGTGAAGGTTACAAATTATCTTCTTATGGCCTCAGACAGTGGACTCATCTCTGTGCTTGTCCTGTTAGACCTCAGTGCTGCTTTTGATACTCTTGACAATAAAATTTTATTACAGAGATTAGAGCATGCCATAGGTATTAAAGGCACTGTGCTGCGGTGGTTTGAATCATATTTATCTAATAGATTACAATTTGTTCATGTAAATGGGGAGTCTTCTTCAGAGACTAAGGTTAATTATGGAGTTCCACAAGGTTCTGTGCTAGGACCAATTTTATTCACTTTATACATGCTTCCCTTAGGCAGTATTATTAGACGGCATTGCTTAAATTTTCATTGTTACGCAGATGATACCCAGCTTTATCTATCCATGAAGCCAGAGGACACACACCAATTAGTTAAACTGCAGGAATGTCTTACAGACATAAAGACATGGATGACCTCTAATTTCCTGCTTTTAAATTCAGATAAAACTGAAGTTATTGTACTTGGCCCCACAAATTTTAGAAACATGGTGTCTAACCAGATCCTTACTCTGGATGGCATTACCCTGACCTCTAGTAATACTGTGAGAAAAATCTTGGAGTCATTTTTGATCAGGATATGTCCTTCAATGCGCATATTAAGCAAATATGTAGGACTGCTTTTTTACATTTGCGCAGTATCTCTAAAATTCGAAAGGTCTTGTCTCAGAGTGATGCTGAAAAACTACACTCAACAAAAATATAAATGCAACACTTTTGGTTTTGCTCCCATTTTGTATGAGATGAACTCAAAGATCTAAAACTTTTTCCACATACATAATAACACCATTTCCCTCAAATATTGTTCACAAACCAGTCTAAATTTGTGATAGTGAGCACTTCTCCTTTGCTGAGATAATCCATCCCACCTCAGAGGTGTGCCATATCAAGATGCTGATTAGACACCATGATTAGTGCACAGGTGTGCCTTAGACTGCCCACAATAAAAGGCCACTCTGAAAGGTGCAGTTTTATCACAGCACAATGCCACAGATGTCGCAAGATTTGAGGGAGCGTGCAATTGGCATGCTGACATGTCAACCAGAGCTGTTGCTCATGTATTGAATGTTCATTTCTCTACCATAAGCCGTCTCCAGAGAATTTGGCAGTACATCCAACCAGCCTCACAACCGCAGACCACGTGTAACCACACCAGCCCAGGACCTCCACATCCAGCATGTTCA
The DNA here is from genome assembly GCF_902500255.1 of Thalassophryne amazonica. NCBI lineage: Eukaryota > Metazoa > Chordata > Actinopteri > Batrachoidiformes > Batrachoididae > Thalassophryne > Thalassophryne amazonica. The sequence goes on from NC_047120.1 coordinate 8,416,890, forward strand.
CCTCCAACATTGTCTGAGACCAGCCACTCGGACAGCTGCTGAAACAATCGGTTTGCATAACAAAAGAATTTCTGCACAAACTGTCAGAAACCGTCTCAGGGAAGCTCATCTGCATTCTCGTCGTCCTCATCGGGGTCTCGACCTGACTCCAGTTCGTCGTCGTAACCGACTTGAGTGGATAAATTCTCACATTCGCTGGCGTTTGGCACGTTGGAGAGGTGTTCTCTTCACTGATGAATCCCGGTTCACACTGTTCAGGGCAGATGGCAGACAGCGTGTGTGGCGTCGTGTGGGTGAGCGGTTTTCTGATGTCAATGTTGTGGATCGAGTGGCCCGTGGTGGTGGGGTTATGGTATGGGCAGGCGTCTGTTATGGACGAAGAACACAGGTGCATTTTATTGATGGCATTTTGAATGCACAGAGATACAGTGACAAGATCCTGAGGCCAATTGTTGTGCCATACATCCAAGAACATCACCTCATGTTGCAGCAGGATAATGCACGGCCCCATGTTGCAAGGATCTGTACACAATTCTTGGAAGCTGAAAATGTCCCAGTTCTTGCATGGCCGGCATACTCACCTGACATGTCACCCATTGAGCATGTTTGGGATGCTCTGGACCGGCATATACAACAGCGTGTACCAGTTCCTGCCAATATCCAGCAACTTTGCACAGCCATTGAAGAGGAGTGGACCAACATTCCACAGGCCACAATTGACAACCTGATCAACTCTATGCGAAGGAGATGTGTTGCACTGCATGAGGCTAATGGTGGTCACACCAGATACTGACTGGTATCCCCCCTCCCAATTAAACAAAACTGCACCTTTCAGAGTGGCCTTTTATTGTGGACAGTCTAAGGCACACCTGTGCACTAATCATGGTGTGTAATCAGCATCTTGATATGGCACACCTGTGAGGTGGGATGGATTATCTCAGCAAAGGAGAAGTGCTCACTATCACAGATTTAGACTGGTTTGTGAACAATATTTGAGGGAAATGGTGATATGTATGTGGAGAAAGTTTTAGATCTTTGAGTTCATCTCATACAAAATGGGAGCAAAACCAAAAGTGTTGCGTTTATATTTTTGTTGAGTGTAATTCATGCATTTATTTCCTCTAGGCTGGACTATTGTAATTCATTATTATCAGGTTGTCCTAAAAGTTCCCTGAAAAGCCTTCAGTTAATTCAAAATGCTGCAGCTAGAGTACTGACGGGGACTAGAAGGAGAGAGCATATTTCACCCATATTAGCCTCTCTTCATTGGCTTCCTGTTAATTCTAGAATAGAATTTACAATTCTTCTTCTTACTTGTAAGGTTTTGAATAATCAGGTCCCATCTTATCTTAGGGACCTCTTACTACCATATCACCCAAATAGAGCACTTTGCTCTCAGACTGCAGGCTTACTTGAAGTTCCTAGGGTTTTTAAGAGTAGAATGGGAGGCAGAGCCTTCAGCTTTCAGGCTCCTCTCCTGTGGAACCAGCTCCCAATTCAGATCAGGGAGACAGACACCCTCTCTACTTTTAAGATTAGGCTTAAAACTTTCCTTTTTGCTAAAGCTTATAGTTAGGGCTGGATCAGGTGACCCTGAACCATCCCTTAGTTATGCTGCTATAGACTTGGACTGCTGGGGGGTTCCCATGATGCACTGAGTGTTTCTTTCTCTTTCTTTCTCGCTCTGTATGCACCACTCTGCATGTAATCATTAGTGATTGATCTCTGCTGTCTTCCATGGCATGTCTTTCCTGATTCTCTCCCCTCAGCCCCAACCAGTCCCAGCAGAAGACTGCCCCTCCCTGAGCCTGGTTCTGCTGGAGGTTTCTTCCTGTTAAAAGGGAGTTTTTCCTTCCCACTGTCACCAAGTGCTTGCTCATAGGGGGTCGTTTTGTCCGTTGGGGTTTTTCTGTAATTATTGTATGACTTTTGTCTTACAATATAAAGCGTCACTCCTTTTTAGATGCAGACTAACGAGCAAATCTGATTTGATGCAGGTGTTAGTTTTGGGGATGAAAATTTACACGGTGATTCCATAATTTTTTCCTCAGAATTGAGTGAGTCCATATTTTTTTCCCTCTGCTTGGACTAAAAAAGTAACCGTTACTGACTGCCACAATTTTTTTTCCTGATTTCTTATAGTGTTTCTTAAAGCCAGAAAGTTGCCATTTGAAATGACTTTAGTTTTGTGTCATTTGTGTCTACAAAATTAAACAACTGAATGAACATCCTCCGAGGCCGGTGATTCCATAATTATTGCCAGGGGTTGTAAATAAAATTGATTTGATTTGAATATCTCTAAAATTAGAAAGGTCTTGTCTCAGAGTGATGCTGAAAAGCTAATTCATGCATTTATTTCTTCTAGGCTGGACTATTGTAATTCATTATTATCAGGTTGTCCTAAAAGTTCCTTGAAAAGCCTTCAGTTAATTCAAAATGCTGCAGCTAGAGTACTGACAGGGACTAGGAGAGAGCATATTTCACCCATATTGGCCTCTCTTCATTGGCTCCCTGTTTATTCCAGAATAGAATTTAAAATTCTTCTTCTTACTTATAAGGTTTTGAATAATCAGGTCCCATCTTATCTTAGGGACCTCATAGTACCATATCACCCCAATAGAGTGCTACGCTCTCAGACTGCAGGCTTACTTGTAGTTCCTAGGGTTTGTAAGAGTAGAATGGGAGGCAGAGCCTTCAGCTTTCAGGCTCCTCTCCTGTGGAACCAGCTTCCAATTCGGATTAGGGAGACAGACACCCTCTCTACTTTTAAGACTAAGCTTAAAACTTTCCTTTTTGCTAAAGCTTTTTGCTGCTATAGACTTAGACTGCTGGGGGTTTCCCATGATGCACCCAGTGTTTCTTTTTATTCACCTCTTTTTGCTCTGTATGCACCACTCTGCTTTTAATCATTAGTGATTGATCTCTGCTCTCTTCTACAGCATGTCTTTTTCCTGATTCTCTCCCCTCAGCCCCAACCAGTCCCAGCAGAAGACTACCCCTCCCTGAGCCTGGTTCTGCTGGAGGTTTCTTCCTGTTAAAAGGGAGTTTTTCCTTCCCACTGTCGCCAAGTGCTTGCTCATAGGGGGTCGTTTTGTCCGTTGGGGCTTTTCTGTAATTATTGTATGACTTTTGCCTTACAATATAAAGCGTCTTGGGGCAACTGTTTGTTGTGATTTGGCGCTATATATATATATAAAATTGATTTGATTTGAGCCAAGGGTACAACAAACAGAACAATAATGCTGATGTTCTACAGCTTTGACGGGTTCCTCTTTCTAAAGTCATAGATTTGGACAAATCTCCATTTATTTTAATCCTGGCAGTAGGTTTGTTGTACAGTGCAGAGACTATTTCAGTCATACCAGAATGGAAGTCAAATGTGTAAAAATTCCCATCGTACTGAATCAAATGCTTTTTCTGCATCTAAACGTATTGCAAGAGTTTCCAAATTGCATTGCCTGACATGCTTCATAATCAAAATATTTCTAATATTATCCTGCGTCTGTCTTTGTCTAATAAAGCCGGTCTGATCTTTGTGTATGAGCTCTTGTAAAATTGCCTCTAAACGGCTATAATTTCTTCTTTGTTAATATTGGATATAAGTTTCTTATTTTGGTCATTTGTAATTTTAGGTAGATTTAACGTGGATAAAGAGTCAGTCACTTTTAGTCAAACTTATTAATTGAGGTTGGTATATAATCCCTGATAGGATTATATAAAATAAAACATTGTCTTAAAGAATCAAGGCAATGTTTTATTTTTTCCAAGTCAGTCTCAATTTTGTTTGTTACAGGATGTTTAATTTTATGAATTGCTCTCTCTGCCTGTTGTTTCCTCAACTGATAAGACAGAAGTTTGAGCTTTCCCACCAGTAACCTTTTTTTGAAATATCCTGCAAGTTTATTTCATTTATTTCCTTCTTCATGTCAAGTATCTTTAATCTAACCGAATCTTGTAGATAAGTAGAATGTTTTTTCTGTAATTCCTTAAGTTTATTTTCAAGATCTAGTAATGTTTTTTTACACTTCTTGAAGGTCGAAGAAATCGCAATTATATTCCCCCAGAGCACAGCTTTTAATGTGTCCCATAAGATAACAGGTGAAACCTCGTCATTGTGCTCCAGATAGGTTTCAGTTTCAAATTTCAGTTTTTCATTGATTTCTTTATCATTTAAAATGTTTGTATTTAGCTGCCAGAGAGTACATTTGGTTTTACAATTAAGGTCAAGTGACAGATTTACAGGGTTATAGTGAGCAGGTACCAATATCGCAACTTACCAATTGAAATATATCATTCCTAAGCCCCAAAACCTGTTCTGTTCTGGAGTAAACATTGTATGCACCCGAATAGTGAGCGTATTCACCATCTGTCGGGTTTTTTCCCCTCCATATATCTACAATTCCATTTCTCTCATGTAATAATAGATTTTTTTTTTTATTAATTTTTTTCGTGTCAGGTTTACCATTAGAACTATAGATTTTTGAATGTAGGCTAATATTAAAAATGCCCCCACATATTAAAATGCCTTGGCTCTTTGTTGTCAAACATATGTTTGTAGAATGACTGATCACTCCCTGGTGGAATGTAGACATTAAAGAGACTCACTAAAGTTTCATCAATTTTGCCTATTATCATAATATATCTCTGCTCTTTGTCTTTGAATTCCGATATGTACCGGGGCCCGTATCTGCAAAACAACTCAGTCCTCTCAGTCCTCTGAGTCCTGGCAAGGAATCTTAGCGTAAGAGAGTTCCAGGAAGTGTTTCAGAGCAACTCTGAGCAAGGAGGGGACAGAAACCCCCCTATCTTTGTGAGGAGGCGGGGTTGACCCTGTTGCTAGGTATAATGGAGTCCTCTAAGAGCTGTAATTGGTTGTCATGGAAAGGGGAGGAGAAATAAAAAACAAATGTGCTCTGCCCTCCTAGTCATCATGAATGGACAGTGAAACCAACCGATCATATAACCTGAACTGTATTAAGACGTGTAATCGTGAGGATAACTTAATGTTATGATGATGAAACGCAAAATTAAATGAATTGTAACACAGCTTGAAAATGTTTGAATGTATTTCATTCACATGACAATTATCTATATATTAAAAGCGTGCATATGTGGTTTTATTTAGTATGTTCATTGTGAGTACATAGGTAATATAATTGTAAATATGTTAAAAATACATGCATGACACAAGAAATTGTAAACATTTATTTCCATTGTGGTCCATTTAAAATCAAATGACAAAATAGATGTAATAATAAAAGAAAACAGTATTAATATCAATATTGAATGAATGAATTAACTTATTTATTTATTTATTCAGCACACAAATCAATAACAAAACCTCAAAAAAATAATAAAAATAAGTCTGTATATAACAAGAACCTAAACAATTAAATATAATATATACTTAATGTATAAATACATTAAGACAGTAAATTAATATAAAATAATTATGTAGATCAAACGGGTAGTGTGTTACTGACTCACTGTCATCCTACATACGGAGAATATCTCTGCTTCCTCTCTGTCTTTTCACCATCTTGTCTGCTTAAGACACTCTTAGGCTTCTTAAAAGTCTTCCTCCCTCCTCTTACCATTTGGCACCTTCGGAGCTCTCTGAAGGCCTAAGGTATTTTGCAGACAACTTTCATCTTATCAAGGGAAGATTCAAAGAAATGTCTCAGAATTCAAGGAATTCTAAGATTTTTCTTACATTACTAAGTAAATAACATCACTAGGAGCTATTTTTAGCCTTAGGCTGCTTCGTGGATACGGACCCTCATCAATATCCCAGAAGTCAAAATGACTTGATACTATACTTTGATTAAAAAGTGTTCCTTTAATTTTTTGCTTCATCATTAAGACCAGGATACACCATGACCTTAAGTCAGGAAATCCAAAAACAGATGTTTCAAATTACCCCCCCCCCCAAAGAACCAGAGGCTAAACGTGCTGAACACTGCTTGATAAACATGGACATAGGTACCCAGTGAGGTCTAGACTTCTCTGAAACTCCTCCTGCAGCAAGAAACTTTGTACCTTCTGTGGGATTTTTCATGCTGGTGGGGGGGGTCACGTTCTGTCTCCAGGATGAGAAAACGGTCACGTGTCTGATTTGCTTGTTTGGTTAACTTGCAGAGTGACCCGGAGCTTGTGTCCCGACCTGGAATGCTTCGTGGTCTTCTCATCAGTCAGCTGTGGCCGCGGAAACGCCGGCCAAAGCAACTACGGTTACGCCAACTCTGCCATGGAGCGCGTGTGCGAGAAACGGCGCTACGATGGCCTTCATGGACTCGCAGTCCAGTGGGGTGCCATAGGCGATGTGGGAGTGGTCCTGGAGACGATGGGCAGCAATGACACGGTCATCGGAGGGACACTCCCACAGCGTATCACTTCCTGTCTGCAGGTGCTCGACCACTTCCTGTGCCAGAAGCAGCCGGTGGTGTCTAGCTTTGTGTTGGCGGAGAGAACGGTGGTGAAGAGTGATACACAATCCTCCAAAAGCTTAGTGGATGCTGTCGCACACATTCTGGGTGAGAGAGTTAAAAGAAAATAGTTTGTTTGATTGTGGTTCCTTAAAATAACTGAACACATCGTTTCAGTCGTTTTCATTTCTGATTGTTGTTGGCAAGCTGATTACCGCTTTGATCTGCAGTCTGCCTGTCAGCTAACAGACATAAAACACAGAAATAAACCAAAATAAAACACAAAGACATGACTGAATACAGGAAGTAATTAAACCCATCAGAGCGCTCTCTACACACCACGACGTAAACATCTGTCTGGAACCGCATCATGTGAAGACATGATCGAGTTCATACCAATCAATCACAAATATTTTGCTAATGCTTTAGATCATTCATCTAAGCTTCAGGGTTATTGAGAACTAAAGTTCTCTGACCACATTTTCCGTGACCTTTGACCAAAGTACCACAAAGTGGAATCACTTTTCGATATTGATCAGGTGATATTCCCACCATGTCTGAAGTGTGTTAGGCTAGTATCTGGCTGATGCACGACCTGTGGAGAGGAGACAGAAATGCAACATTGTACGAAAAGGCGATAACTTTCTTGTGTATTCTCACTGAATTGGTCCTCCCGATACGTGCGCGCATGAAGCCGACTGTCTGCTGAACACCACCTGGCGTGGCGGTGAAAATATGGCCACTGTTCTCGAACTGATCTCCACACACATACCTTGTGAGAGACCCTGACATGCCGCACAATGCACATGCGATAGTCAAGTGGCACTGGCGCGGTCTTTGCAGGCGCAAGGATTTGCCCATGACTACCACGCTGTACTCTAGCGGATGTTCAGAGCCACCGTTGTTTCTGAAATGATCACGTTTGTGCACACAGTGTTCAGGATGCATGTGGACTATTAGTTATTATGTCAAATAGTCTAAAAATTCCCCCGACTTCAGGCAAGAAAAATCACTCAAAGACCAATCAGTGATGGGCACAGCTAACCGAAAAGTTAACTTTGATAACCATTAAACCGCTAACTGAAAAGTTAACTTATATAACGCTAAACCACTAAAAAAAATTAAACGTACGTTACCGCTAGCTTTTAGTATTGAAGCGGTACACTGTCAGCTGCTGATAAGCCAGTTTTGAGTTTAAGCACCACAGGAGCTCTGAGTAAAAGGTGATCACAAACCAAAAAACGAACACACAAAAAATAAATAAAACCCCAAACACGGTCATCATGTTTATCAAAGGAAGACAGTTTATCTCCGTATTACACGTTGTGGCAAGCTGCGTGGAAGAATGAACCGGAGCTTTTGTCTTTATGCATCCTGCCAGCTGCTGCAAAGAAGAGCTATTCATTTTTCACACACAACAACACAGACGGTGGCAGGAGACTTCAAACGCAAGGCACTTTTCAAACTCGTCTTCAACAAACTGACTACACGACTTGAACTATAAACTAGAAACTGTGTGTTAACCCCTCACAAGTTGTCTTACATGTTGCGTATGTTCTGAGTTGTAGAGATGACGTGGTGAGGGGTACAAGGTGCTCGCCTGACTATTTGGTCGAGGGAGTTCGTGGCCTCTTTTGTTTTTTTTGGTTTGTTCAGAAATGAAGCGACACATGGGCGCCGCCCCACAACTGAGGCAAGGGGACTTGAACTGTTGCGCAAATGTGCACTTTGTGCTGAACTGTGTGAATTTCCTTCTGGCTGGCGTTTGCAGGCTGTCGTGGCCCAGTGAGGTACGAGCTGCAGATATCGGGACGGCAGATTTTAGTTTTGTTTATTTTGAGATCAAGATTAATCTCAGTTTGCAGCCTGTTAGTCTCAACTGCTTCCGGGTGTGTGTGTGTGTGTGTGTGTGAGAAATAATAATTTCATGTCCTCTGTTATTTTTGTCTGGTTTTAATGTTTGTGTTTTTAACCCACCAGGAGTGCGCGATTTGAACAGCTTAAACTTGGACGCCTCGTTGGCTGACCTGGGCCTAGACTCCCTGATGGGCGTGGAGGTTCGGCAAACGCTGGAACGTGACTATGACATCATCATGCCGATGCGGGAGATCCGACAGCTCACAGTCAACAAGCTGAGGGAGCTGTCCACAAAGAAGCCCAGTGCACCTGAAGGTACGGAGTCAGAACTGTTGAACACCAAATCTGAGCCACTGGCCTCCAGCTCAAAGATCCATAAGAAACAGTGTCGCCAACTTGGCAACTTTCTCGCTATATCTGGCGATATTTCAAACGATCTTTCTCAAAAGGGACTATCGACAAATCCAGCTACTTTTCCTGGTGTCACTGGAGACTTTTCTGGTGTTTGGTGACTCAAAGGTGAAAGCACATATTGATCAACAATTTCTGTTCTCACCGGGCGTCAGCGGGGGTGCGCTCTGTCAGCGGGGGTGCGCTCTGTCAGCGGGAGCAGCCGCTGCAAAACACAGATGGACGGAGATCAACACTCTGCATACAAAGTGCAAATGAATTGTGCAAGCACAATGCCGCCTTTCTTCTTCTTCTTCTTTAGCATTTAATGGTAGCTGGCATCATTTTTGGTGCGTTGCTGCCACCTTCTGAATCAAACCGATAAAGCTGCGCTGAATCCTCTCGAGTCCAGCGTCTTTAAAGTATTTAAAAAGCAACCCCCCCCCCCCACACACACACACACACACACTTGAGCCTCTGTCTAAAATACTTCCTGCAGACACGTCTATTACAGTGCATGAGGGCATGCTGCGCTGTCTGTGCCTGACGACACTCTGACCCCGCCCTGATTGAGAGCAAGATTGGAAACAAAACATTATTTTCTCACCTAAATCACTGCTGCTGCAATGATCTGATGACTGAATGGCACATGCACAACCAGCAGAGTAAAAGTGGGCAACGCTCAACGTTTAGGCTGAGTGGGAACAGGCGACCCAGCGTGTGATGGGAACACGCCGTCTGATAAATGAAGAGGCTGCTGGTCCAGATGGAGGCCTGATGAGACTCCAGACTTTGAGAAGCCCTGGCCTTCAGACGTTATTTTATTTGAAGATAGCATCAACTTTATTTATCCTGAAGGAAATTGTTCAGAAACAGCAAACAGTGAACAGGTTTTTTTGTTTTTAACACAATAAGTACAGCAAATTTACTCTGTGAGAGTGTATTTTGAGAAGTGGCGGCCAATTTTAATGCAAAATAAACAAACCAAGAATCAAGTTTATTTGTAGTTCTAAATATTATTAATGTGTTTTTACTCACTTTTTTGTCTCTTCCATGACGTTATTGTTTTTTCCTACAGCATGTTACATCATATTATGCAAATAATATGCAAATTAGACAATGTCATCATTTAGCAACTTCTAGCAGCTTTTGGGACGGCCAGTAGCTACTTCTCTTATTGAGGAGTTGACAACAGTGATAAGGATGGGATGAGAAGTGTGTGTGTGTGTGTGTGTGTGTGTGTGTGTGTGTGTGTGTGTGTGTGTGTGTGTGTGTGTGTGTGTGTGTGTGTGTGTGTGTCTTGTATTTGTAAAAGACAGATTTTCACAAATCCTAGAAACTTGGGCACCTCCTGCTAGAGCTGAAAGTCAGCCTGAAATGAATTATAAACAAATTAAAAAATCTTTTCTCTGTGACATTAACATAGAGTTTCATTAAACTGCAGATGCCTTTTTGTTTCTTCTTCTAGCCCACAGTTCTGTGGAATCTGATCATCTTCCAGTCAGCGGTAAGCCTGGTGTGACCGATCTGACCCTGCTGTTGGTTGACCCCAGTGACCCCACAGTGATCCCCCTCAACAAGGTGCAGAGCCACGAAAGGCCGCTTTTCCTGGTTCATCCCATAGAGGGCTCCATCGCTGCCTTCAAGACACTAGCCTCCAAGCTTCATGTGCCGTGTTACGGCCTGCAGTGCACGAAAGGTATAACACACACACACACACACAGTGACAAAACAAAAATTACAACTGTTGGAAAAGAAAAAGTAATGTCATAATTATGAAATGTGTGATTATTTTTTGTGGTCTTCCTCTGGTTTCTGTTTGAGTTTTAGAAGCGGTTCAGTCAGATATGTGAGCGTGACAGAGAAGATCACAAGTCTGAACTTCAAGAAAAACCATCCCGTTTCACTTTCATGATTCAGCGTCTGTCCTGTGAGCGTCTCCTGGGCTTGACGTTGTCCACACCATTTGACATCATATTTTACATAGAAGCATAAATCAGAAGCTCAACTTCATCAAGGACAAAATAAGAATAAGATCAACTTTATTTATCCTGAAGGAAATTATTTTGCCGAAGTACCGAACACTAAAGAGTGAACAATGTTTTTTAAGACATTTGCATAAGATGTTCAACAATATTGCAATAATTCCGAGTAACTGAATAACTCTATTCACAAAACTAAAGTCATTTCAAATGGCAACTTTCTGGCTTTAAGAAACACTATAAGAAATCAGGAAAAAAAATTGTGGCAGTCAGTAACGGTTACTTTTTTAGACCAAGCAGAGGGGAAAAATATGGAATCACTCAATTCTGAGGAAAAAATTATGGAATCATGAAAAACAAAAGAACGCTCCAACACATCACTAGTATTTTGTTGCACCACCTCTGGCTTTTATAACAGCTTGCAGTCTCTGATGCATGGACTTAATGAGTGACAAACAGTACTCTTCATCAATCTGGCTCCAACTTTCTCTGATTGCTGTTGCCAGATCAGCTTTGCAGGTTGGAGCCTTGTCATGGACCATTTTCTTCAACTTCCACCAAAGATTTTCAATTGGATTAAGATCCGGACTATTTGCAGGCCATGACATTGACCCTATGTGTCTTTTTGCAAGGAATGTTTTCACAGTTTTTGCTCTATGGCAAGATGCATTATCATCTTGAAAAATGATTTCATCATCCCCAAACATCCTTTCAATTGTCCAAAATATCAACATAAACTTGTGCATTTATTGATGATGTAATGACAGCCATCTCCCCAGTGCCTTTACCTGACATGCAGCCCCATATCATCAATGACTGTGGAAATTTACATGTTCTCTTCAGGCAGTCATCTTTATAAATCTCATTGGAACGGCACCAAACAAAAGTTCCAGCATCATCACCTTGCCCAATGCAGATTCGAGATTCATCACTGAATATGACTTTCATCCAGTCATCGACAGTCCACGATTGCTTTTCCTTAGCCCATTGTAACCTTGTTTTTTCTGTTTAGGTGTTAATGATGGCTTTCGTTTAGCTTTTCTGTATGTAAATCCCATTTCCTTTAGGCGGTTTCTTACAGTTCGGTCACAGACGTTGACTCCAGTTTCCTCCCATTCGTTCCTCATTTGTTTTCTTGTGCATTTTCGATTTTTGAGACATATTGCTTTAAGTTTTCTGTCTTGACGCTTTGATGTCTTCCTTGGTCTACCAGGATGTTTGCCTTTAACAACCTTCCCATGTTGTTTGTATTTGGTCCAGAGTTTAGACACAGCTGACTGTGAACAGCCGACATCTTTTGCAACATTGCGTGATGATTTACCCTCTTTTAAGAGTTTGATAATCCTCTCCTTTGTTTCAATTGACATCTCTCGTGTTGGAGCCATGATTCATGTCAGTCCACTTGGTGCAACAGCTCTCCAAGGTGTGTTCACTCCTTTTTAGATACAGACTAATGAGCAGATCTGATTTGATGCAGGTGTTAGTTTTGGGGATGAAAATTTACAGGGTGATTCCATAATTTATTCCTCAGAATTGAGTGAGTCCATATTTTTTTCCCTCTGCTTGGTCTAAAAAAGTAACCATTACTGACTGCCACAATTATTTTTCCTGATTTCTTATAGTTTTTCTTAAAGCCAGAAAGTTGCCATTTGAAATTACTTTAGTTTTGTATCATGTCTGTGATCTGATTTTTTTCTACAAAATTAAACAACTGAATGAACATCCTCCGAGGCCGGTGATTCCATAATTATTGCCAGGGGTTGTAGTAGGGTTGGGTACCGAGAACCTGTTCTTTTCGAGAATCATTAAGAAATTATTCGATTCACCGACATCAACAGCCTTTTTGCTTAACGTTTCCCTTATTGGTCCTTCAGAGCGGCCGTTGTTTTTGAAGGTGTCAGGACTGGACGAGGGCAGGACACAAATGCAGGCTCGACAAAAGGAAATATACTTAAAGGGTGGTTTATTCTGGCTAGGGATCGTTAACAGCAAGGCAGTCCACGGAGCAAAAGTACTTGACAAGGATTAAGCTAAAAGACGTGGTCCAAAGAACAAGCAAGGTCAAAACACGAGCAAACAGGTATGTCAGAGCAGAGGCAAAAAACAGGATCCAGAACACAAAACAGAGTCCAAGAACAAGGCTAGGCAAAACAAGAATGACACAAGAGGCTGGTAAGTGAGTGAATCAACGAACGAGCGGGGAAGAAGTGAACAGACGCAGGTTAAATAGGGACAGGTGTTAATCAGGAAATGAGGTGCACGTGGAGGAGGAAAGGCCTGGAAAGGGGGGCGTGGTCAGGTGACAGCTAAGAGGCCAATGATGCAGAAGGGCGGTGACAAATGAGCAAGAGAATGACAGATGAAGGGGCGTGGCTGACTGAGAGGACAAGGTGAAGGTGCAGAACAGAGAGTGCAGTGATCCGGAAAAGACTGTGGAAACAATGAGAGACTGACAAGCAGGAGCAAGAGAAAGGTGATCAGATACAAACATGACAATAAGAGATAGTACAAAGAAAACCACCCTAACTTGAACAAAACTGAAAAGCATACAAGAACGTGATAAATGAATCATGGGAAATATTACAATAAACCAACTAAGAACAGACAGAAGAACTACAAGAAAACAAAACTGAAAACCAAAACCAGAAATACCCAAATACTTAACAGAAGAGAGAACAGTAACATAAGCAAACAAACACTAAATGCTGAAACATAAAAACAGACTGGATAAACTAGAATGGAACTAAAACATAGCTGTAAAGTAACAAAGAAAAAGTGACAAAGCAATATGAGAACATTGAATAAACGTGAAGAAAGAGGCAATAACAAAACAAGACTAAAACATAACTGAGGTGAAAAGTAACAAAGGAAGAAAGTGACAAAGCAAAAATCAGAACATGGAAAAAAACCCCACATGAACAAAAAGGTAATTAACAAAACGAGGCTGATGCCAAAGGAACAGAACTAAAGGAAGAAGGGCCATACGGGCTGAAGCCTGGAAACGGCCGGGATATGACAGTACCCCTCCCCCAAGCGGGTGCCCCCGGGCACCCGCCCAGGAACCCGACACCGGGAGGGCGGCAGGGGGAACAGGACGGAGGGCAGAACGAGAGAGGAGAGCCACAAGAGGGCCGAAAAAAAAACAAAACCCCAGGGATGTCTGACAACAGACCCCAGCAAAACAGGCAGAGGAAACGAGGAATAACAGTACCCGGGCAGGCGGTCGAGGGACCCAAAACTGGGCATAGCCAGGGCAGGAAAGAGGCCCCCAGGCGGGCGACAATACGGCTTAACAAAGGGCCTGGGCACGCGACCCATACCCGGGTCGTGAGTTACCACGAGGTCAGGGGAGTGGACCCGTGGAGAAACGGGCGTGGAGACAGCAGGAACTCGGCCTTGGGACAAACCGGCCCCTAGCGTAGTTCCCAAAGAACAATCGGGGCCAGGTTTAGGACGAATAGCACCAAAACAGTGGTGTACAGAAAACAACCACCTCAGGAGGAGTCCCACCGTGCGTAGAAGCCACTGGGCAAAAGGGAGCAGAGCTAAGCCACACGCAAAACAGAGGGCGTTCACATTCCAGGTACGGTAACACAAGACACTTAGGCACATACACACTACCTTACAACAATGACAAAAACAAGACAGAAAAGAGCCCTCATACAGAAAATAAAAGTTCTTGAACAGAACCCCAAAAAAGCAAAAAATCCCCATAAACGAGCAAAAGTGCAGACAGAAAACAAACAAAACCAGACCAACACAAGTACCAACCAGAAAACCCTGTATTTGCTCAGGGTGCTGAATGTATTGCACGAGAAGGTTAATCAAAGTCTGTGGATAATTGGCATGGCCAGAAGTACTTGGAGACGTGAGAGAGAATTGTAACAGGCGTGAGATGGAAAATGTTTCCATGAACCCACAACCGCCCCCTGGGGAGACCCCTAAGAACAAAATAATTTTACCCAACAGCCAGGTCATGACGCTCTGAAACTGTGAGGCAAGGTCGGACATGGTCCACCCCAGGAGTAGGCGTGGGGCTTTGAACCAACAAAGCACAGAGGAAAACAACGTGAGTACAAAATAGACCCGCAACAAATACAGTTCAAGCAAAACGTCACTAACCCTCTCCAGGTTTGCGTCCTCGATCGTCATCTTCTGTGCCGGCAGTGAAGCTGGAGCAGGATGAGGAGGCGCAGGAGGGGAAGGTTCTGACGGCATGCGAGCGAACGACGCACCGTCTGGCCTTGAGACTGGTTGTGGTGCGGCGTGCGCTGGAACAGGTGCTGGCGTGGTGCGCGCAAAGTCCAATGCAGCCGTGGGCGTGGAGTCTGGAGCAGTCGCTGGTGCCGCAGGTGCGGAGATTGCTCCAGTCGCTGGCGCATTGCGCATGGAGACTGGGCTGGCTGGAAGCGTCGCTGGTGCCGCTGGCATGGAGACTGGAGTAGCCGCTGGTGCAGCTGGCGTGGAGTCTGGAGCAACCGCTGGAGTGATGCGCACAGAGACTGGTTCGGCGGGAGGTGCCGCAGGTGCGGAGATCGCTCCAGTCGCTGGCGCATTGCGCATGGAGACCGGGCTGGCTGGAAGTGTCGCTGGTGCCGCTGGCATGGAGACTGGAGTAGCCGCTGGTTCAGCTGGCGTGGAGTCTGGAGCAACCGCTGGAGTGATGCGCACAGAGACTGGTTCAGCGGGAGGTGCCGCAGGTGCGGAGATCGCTCCAGTCGCTGGTGCAGTGCACATGGAGACCGGGCCGGCTGGAAGTGTCGCTGGTGCCGCTGGCATGGAGACTGGAGCTTTAGCTTGATTTTTTTTTTTTTATTCTCAAATAAATCTTTTTATCATTAATACCTTTAGACCTTTTTCATGTCGAAATGCCTGTGATGCACACATACGGATGTCCTCCATGTGACACATTTTTACAAAATATCCAAGAAAGGATTTTATATAAAAGAATAAAATGAATATGTTCGGCTCCTGACCTTTTTGACCTGTGGTGAGATTCATGTTCCAGTCTTTTTATTTCACTGTTGCTAACCAGTTCTTTCCCCATGTCTCTGTTCCAGCGGCTCCTCTGGACAGCGTCCACGTCCTGGCTGCCTACTACGTGTCGTGTATCAGACAGGTCCAGCCCGACGGGCCGTACTGGGTGGCCGGCTACTCCTTTGGTGCCTGTGTGGCTTTTGAGATGTGCTCTCAGCTACAGATGCAGAACTGTCCAGTGGAACATCTTTTCCTGTTTGACGGCTCGCACTCGTATGTGGCGGCGTACACGCAGGTGAGCGAGGAGCATCTGCCGTCGGCCCGCTGGGTCAGATTAGCAGCTGACACCGGCAGCTTTGGTGGCATTTGATGCTTTATCCCAGTTACACCTTTAGACTTTCCATGATAGACATAAACATAGACGGGATCACGAGTCTTTGAAGCTGACACGCCATGCTCGTACATGGCACGTGCACTGATATGAACGTACAGTCCTGATAACAGTTTTTATTTGCATCCAGTCAAATCTGTTATGAACACTAACATCCTGTTACACATCAAAACACGAAGAAACACTGATCAGATTTATCACTTCACAGAGAGTGAAGAAACAGGAACCTCAGGCTGTTCAAGTATCAGTGTGTGTCTGTGACTGTTCTTCCTCCCTCACAGGTGGAACTTATTGAAGGATGAAGACAGTACATGTCCTTCCTGCTGGCTGGCGTGTTTTTCTCCCTGACAATCTAAGTAAACCGGGTCATTCAGACATCGATCAGACGAACACTTAGAGAGGAGAGGAGAAAACATTTGAAGAAGAGCTGAAAATCATCTGAAATGCTTTTAAATGGAAACAAAAGCAGAAAGAGGTGGAAGAAAACAGAAAACCACGATTCAAGGATTCCAAGCATTCAACACCGTCAAAACTATTCCATTTATTAATTCCTATTTTAATATATTTATAAATGGTTCCGGGTGTGGCCCACAATGGAAAGACGTGTTCTATTTCATTCCTCCTGACCGCCAGAGGGCGGTGCTTTAGCACCTGGATAACTACATGTGCGCAGCACAGAGGTCCTGACCTGGGTGACGTCACTGTTGTCTTTATATACCAGACGCACCCAACGCTCGCTTCTTTTCTACATTCTCGCATTCTTAGAGGTTGAGAACGCATTTAGCTGCGATTGCCGCTCTCGCTTGTAGCCTCGCAGCCCACCTTCGGTTGGAGCTACGTGCACTGCACACGTCCTCCAGAGGCTGTGAGACATGGCTTCACCGTTTTTTGTATTCTTTGACACCTGTCGTGAGTACACCTTCCTAAACGCTGGGTGCGTGCCTTGCCGCTGCCCTGCTGGATATTTTCCTCTGTGCACATTAGCTGTGTTGTTTCGATGAAAGGTGGCTATTTGTTTAGTTGTGTCGCTAACCCCGTTAACTACGTGGTAGTGTGTGTATCAGAACCAGTATAGTGTACTGTGTTTGGCTTGCCGTGAGTGTTTTCCACTCCTTGAAGTACTTTGTCTGCACTGCCGCCATTTGCTAAGTTTAACAGCTCCGCTAGCAGCTAGTGTTGTCGTCGTTGCTCTAAGTGCCTTAGCACTTGGGCTGTGAGTTTTTCGGCTGTGTGCATCGTGTTATTACTGTGGCTGTGAGTGCTTCACGCTCCGTGCCTCGTGTCGAGTCTGCGGCTGTGAGTGCTTCACGCTCCGTGCCTCGTGTTACTATTTACACTGCGTGTGATTCACGCTTTGTCTTTCCATTTGTAACCATCAGGGCTTGCGTTAGCCATCTGCATGCAGTCCACAATGTTGACAGGGCCTTTGTTGCATGGCTGTAGTACCTGTTTGGCTCCCTTGAGCCCAGATGATGGACATATGTTTTGCCCCTCCTGTCTTGGGATCGGACACCTGAGGGAAGCCCTAACTGGCGATGCCTGCCTTAATTGTGCCAGCATGCCACTGGCAGAGAGGTCTGCTAGACTTGCGGCATTGGAAAGTGGAATATCTAGTGCGACTTTGGCCTCCAACCCCAGTAAGGACCCAAAGCGCCGTAAACGCCCACATGCAGGAGCCCCTTCTGCTAAGAAGGTTACTCATGACCATGCTTTGGCTGAAAAGGTCGAAACGTTGACTTCTGAGTTTGCTCAGATTAAGTCCTTGCTTCTGAATCTACAGCCTAAGGATGCAGTGACAGTTCCTGCTGTCCCTAATGAGGCTGATCAGACCAATGTAGTTACTCAGCAGGAGGACGATGTCGTGTCTATTGCTGCAACTGATTCCTTGTACATGACAAGTGATATAAACTGTGTGGAGGATGAGGATGAGAGGAGTCTTTCTCCAAGCCATTCGTTAGTGGGCTCTCATACCTCGGAGTCAGAGTCCATGCCGCAAACCGAACCTGGACTATCCTTTGTCAAGCAAGCTGTTCAGTTGGCTTTATCCAGGCTTGGGGTTGACAATCCCCCTGCGGAAACCACCGCTTCAAGTGCCTTTTTCAAAGTCACTCAGAAGCCTGAGTTCAACGTTCCAGTTTCACAACCATATATCGAGGAGCTCCACCGATCTTGGGCGGACCCCAAATCATTGACCCATCTATCACAGGACTGCAGAGCCCTTAGCTCTGTGTGATTCAGCGCAGTATGGTCTGAACCGTATTCCCGCCGTTAACAGCATTATTGCGAACCGGGTTGTGGCTCCAGCTGATGCTGCTCGGCCGGATGCCCGCTGCCCACGCCCTCAGTGTAGGGTCACTGATGACCTCCTCACCAAAAGCTATGACATAGCTGCTCGCATAGGTTGCCTAGGCAACTCACTGTCCCATTTAGCCCTTGCCCTCTCAAAGTCTTTGAGGGAGGCAGAGGTTGATGATGCTACGCAAAGTCTTAGTGATGCCTCGCTCCAAACCTTTGCTTATATGTCCAGAGAGCTTGGCAAACTGATGTCAACCCTTACCATCACTAGACGTCAGGTGTGGCTTGCGCAGTCCCCTCTTTACGAATCCTGCAGAGGCACACTCCGTTCGCTGCCGGTTCTTCCAGGCCAAGTATTTGGACCTGCGGCCCAACAAACTTTAGAGCGTGCTGTCGAGGCTAGTAAATCTCGGCAACAGTTTGTTGACCTACACCGTTCTTCCAGACCTCAGCCAGTCAGACGTGCTACAGCTTTTCACTCTACATCCAGGCTTCCGCCGACTCCCAGAGCTGCACGTGCTTTTGCAGTTGAGGGCCAGCTCTCCCAGCAGCCTGCCTTTCGTGAGCCTACGGGCAGACCCCCGAGAACTGAACGGTTTTGCAGAGCTTCCAGTAATCGCGCCCAGAGGTCCTCAGGGATGCGAGGCAGAGGTGGTCGGGTCTGAATGCCAACGTTTGGCCCCCAGCCGTTTTTCACAAAATCAACTCAGCCACTGGGAGGCTCAAGTTCAAGACCCATGGGTCATTTCAACCTTGTTTGAAGGTTACAGACTTCAGTTCGGATGTCGTCCTCCAAAGCTCAATGTGGTGAGGATGACTGTTGTTTCCAACTCGGTGCAGTCTGCTGCCCTACAACGGGAGATTTTGGAACTCCTGGAGAAGGGGGCCATAGAGCCAGTTCACAGATCAGACCAGCTCAGGGGGTTCTATTCAATTTACTTCCTTGTTCCAAAGAAGAATGGCGGCTTTTGTCCTATCCTCGATCTCCGACATCTGAATCGTTATATCAAAGTGCTGCAGTTTCACATGCTCCGCACAGTAGACGTCCTTCAAATTATCACACCAGGAGACTGGTTCACAAGTGTCGACTTAAAAGACGCCTATTTCCATGTGCCAGTGGCGCCTCATCACAGGCAGTTTCTCCGCTTTGCTTTCGAAGGTCAGGCATACCAGTTCAGGGTGCTTCCTTTCGGCCTCTCTCTTGCCCCTCGTACATTTACCAGATGTATGGCTGCAGCACTAGCCCCACTGCAAGCTCTTGGATTAAGAATCCTACCCTACTTAGACGATTGGCTTGTCTGCGCTCCGACTCAGGAGCAGGCGCACAACGACACAGCTCTTCTACTGAACCATGTCTCTCATTTAGGACTCACAGTGAACTTTGCAAAGAGTTCTCTTGTTCCCAGTCAACAAACGACCTTCATCGGCATTGCCATCAACTCCCTGACTATGACTGCATCGCCATCCCCGCAGAGAGTGGACGATGTAATTCGTCTCGTCTCACACATTCAACGGGCTGTGACACTGCCTTTTGGTTTGCTGCTCCGGTTGATGGGCAAATTGACTGCAATGTCGCTAGTGGTACCTTTGGGACTTCTGTTCTTACCTCCCCTACAGATTTGGATCAGCAACCTAGGCCTCAACTCGAAGTTGCATCAGCACAGGCTTGTACGACTCTCCAACCAGTGCCTTCTGCACCTCAAACCCTGGGGGAACGTGGACTTCATCTGCAAGGGTGTCCCTCTAGGCTCTGTTCCTTCTCGCCGAGAGGTGGTTGTTACAGATGCATCACTCAAAGGTTGGGGGGCCGTGTGGAATCACAGGATGGTGAGGGGTGTCTGGAGTCCCCAGGAGAGACTCCAACACATAAACGTGCTGGAGCTTCGCGCTGTGCGACTGGCTCTCAAGCATTTCCTCCCAGCCCTGAGAGGAAGACATGTTCTTGTCCGGTCGGACAACACGTCCACAGTCTATCACATAAACCATCAGGGGGGCACCAGGTCCAATCACTCATTGGCAGAAACTCGGAAGCTTCTCTTATGGGCGTTGCCTCGCCTTCAGAGTGTCAGAGCAGTTCATCTGCCCGGTGTACAGAACAGCGCAGCGGATTTACTCTCCAGACAGAAACCACCACCGGGAGAGTGGAGACTGAACCCGATTGTGGTCCAAATGATCTGGCAGAAATATGGTGCAGCGGAAGTAGACCTTTTCGCTTCAAGCACCTCGACACATTGCCCACGATGGTACTCCCTCTTGGAACCAGACAGCCCACTGGGGCAAGATGCATTGGCTCACCCGTGGCCGGATTGCCTCCTTTATGCCTTCCCTCCTCTCCCACTGCTGATGTTGACACTGCACAGGATAGATCAGAGCAGCCACAGGGTGCTGCTGGTTGCTCCATTCTGGCCTGGGAGGATTTGGTTTCCCATGATTTACAAACTCCTCAAGGGAGAACCTTGGGCTCTCCCGGAGAGGAAGGATTTGTTGTCACAGCTACAGGGGAGGATTTGGCACCCTCACCCAGAACGCCTTCAACTGTATGTGTGGCTGTTGAGGGGCCAGACTCCTTGTTAAGTTCTTGTGACCAGGCTGTTGTTCAGACTATCCTTAATTCACGTGCTGCTTCTACCAGGGCTTTGTATGACAACAGATGGAAGCTGCTTGCGCGGTGGTGTGAGAAACAAAAGTTAGACCCGGAGCATTGCCCTGTGCCTATTCTCCTCAAATATTTACAAGAACTGCCGGAGAAAGGACTTTCTGTTGCTGCAATCTCTGCCCGGCACGTCTACGTTGATGGCCGGTCAGTGGGTTCACACCTCTTAGTGTGTCGTTTTTGAAAGGTGCTCTACGTTTGCGGCCTCCAAGGCTTGCGCGCATACCTTCATGGGACCTTCCTCTAGTCCTGGAAGGTTTAAGCTTATCCCCTTTCGAACCAGTTGAAAGTGCTGATCTTAAATGGGTGTCAGTGAAGACTGCCTTTCTACTTGCACTGTCTTCGGCTAAGCGGGTGGGAGAGCTCCATGCCCTATCAGTCGCCGGGGACTGTTTGCGATGGAATTCTGACGGATCTGGGGTTACGCTGTGGCCTAATCCGTCCTTTTTACCCAAGAGAATTTCAACTTTTCATGTTAACCAGCCAGTTTCCTTGGCTGTGTATGTCCCGCATTCTGATCCAGGATTATCTGTTTCAGGTTCCCTGTGTCCTGTCCGAATGTTGAAGCAGTACATTAGTGCGACTGCCGGGATCCGGAAAACGGATGCACTGTTTGTGTGTTACGGTGATCACAACAGAGGCTGTGCTGTCTCAAAGCAGCGACTCTCACATTGGATCGTGGATGCCATTTTACAAGTATACAGGTCCAGAGGTCTTCAGCCTCCTAAGGTTACGTGCCATTCCACCAGAGGGGTGTCCACCTCCTGGGCTGCACTGAGAGGTGTCCCTTTGAGTGATATTTGTGCTGCTGCTACGTGGGCTTCGTCCTGTACCTTCGCCCGCTGTTACAGACTGAATGTGGCCACTCCTGCGGTGATTTCGGCGGTGTTGTCTGCCTCCACTCCCCATTGCTGATGCGAGGTGAGTGTGACTCTTCGTGACCTTGTTGGTATTAAGTCACCCAGGTGCTAAAGCACCGCCCTCTGGCTGTCAGGAGGAATGAAATAGAACGAGAGTTACGAATGTAACTACGGTTCTATGAATTCCGGATGACCGCCAGAGTTGCTTGTCACTCAGTCTTGCGAGTTCATTCCGAAAAGAAGCGAGCGCTGGGTGCGTCTGGTATATAAAGACAACCAGTGACGTCACCCAGGTCACATTCAATGGTGTGACTTTGTTGGTATATATTCTCGACCTCTGTGCTGCGCACATGTAGCTATCCAGGTGCTAAAGCACCGCCCTCTGGCGGTCATCCGGAATTCATAGAACCGTAGTTACATTCGTAATTCTCGTGTGTGTGTGTGTATATATATATATGTATATGTGTATATATGTGTGTGTATATATGTATATGTGAGGTTTCTTCCTGTTAAAAGGGAGTTTTTCCTTCCCACTGTAGCCAAGTGCTTGCTCACAGGGGGTCGTTTTGACCGTTGGGGTTTTACGTAATTATTGTATGGCCTTGCCTTACAATATAAAGCGCCTTGGGGCAGCTGTTTGTTGTGATTTGGCGCTATATAAAAAAATTGATTAATTTGATTGATTGATTGATATGTATGTATGTATGTATATATGTATGTATGTATATATACACTCAACAAAAATATAAACGCAACACTTTTGGTTTTGCTCCCATTTTGTATGAGATGAACTCAAAGATCTAAAACTTTTTCCACATACACAATATCACCATTTCCCTCAAATATTGTTCACAAACCAGTCTATATCTGTGATAGTGAACACTTCTCCTTTGCTGAGATAATCCATCCCACCTCACAGGTGTGCCATATCAAGATGCTGATTAGACACCATGATTAGTGCACAGGTGTGCCTTAGACTGCCCACAATAAAAGGCCACTCTGAAAGGTGCAGTTTTATCACACAGCACAATGCCACAGATGTCGCAAGATTTGAGGGAGCGTGCAGTTGGCATGCTGACAGCAGGAATGTCAACCAGAGCTGTTGCTCGTGTATTGAATGTTCATTTCTCTACCATAAGCCGTCTCCAAAGGCGTTTCAGAGAATTTGGCAGTACATCCAACCAGCCTCACAACCGCATACCACGTGTAATCACACCAGCCCAGGACCTCCACATCCAGCATGTTCACCTCCAAGATCATCTGAGACCAGCCACTCGGACAGCTGCTGAAACAATCGGTTTGCATAACCAAAGAATTTCTGCACAAACTGTCAGAAATCGTCTCAGGGAAGCTCATCTGCATGCTCGTCATCCTCATCGGGGTCTCGACCTGACTCCAGTTCATCGTCGTAACCGGCTTGAGTGGGCAAATGCTCACATTCGCTGGCGTTTGGCACATTGGAGAGGTGTTCTCTTCACGGATGAATCCCGGTTCACACTGCCCAGGGCAGATGGCAGACAGCATGTGTGGCGTCGTGTGGGTGAGCGGTTTTCTGATGTCAGTGTTGTGGCTCGAGTGGCTCATGGTGGCGGTGGGGTTATGGTATGGGCAGGCGTCTGTTATGGATGAAGAACACAGGTGCATTTCATTGATGGCATTTTGAATGCACAGAGATACCGTGACGAGATCCTGAGGCCCATTGTTGTGCCATACATCCAAGAACATCACCTCATGTTGCAGCAGGATAATGCACAGCCCCATGTTGCAAGGATCTGTACACAATTCTTGGAAGCTGAAAATGTCCCAGTTCTTGCATGGCCGGCATACTCACCGGACATGTCACCCATTGAGCATGTTTGGGATGCTCTGGACCAGCGTATACGACAGCGTGTACCAGTTCCTGCCAATATCCAGCAACTTCGCACAGCCATTGAAGAGGAGTGGACCAACATTCCACAGGCCAGAATTGACAACCTGATCAACTCTATGCGAAGGAGATTTGTTGCACTGCATGAGGCAAATGGTGGTCACACCACATACTGACTGGTATCCCCCCCCCAATAAAACAAAACTGCAACTTTCAGAGTGGCCTTTTATTGTGGACAGTCTAAGGCACACCTGTGCACTAATCATGGTGTCTAATCAGCATCTTGGTATGGCACACCTGTGAGGTGGGATGGATTATCTCAGCAAAGGAGAAGTGCTCACTATCACAGATTTAGACTGGTTTGTGAACAATATTTGAGGGAAATGGTGATATTGTGTATGTGGAAAAAGTTTTAGATCTTTGAGTTCATCTCATACAAAATGGGAGCAAAACCAAAAGTGTTGCGTTTATATTTTTGTTGAGTGTATGTATGTATATATGTATATATATGTGTGTGTATATATGTATATATCAATCAATCAATTTTTTTATATAGCGCCAAATCACAACAAACAGTTGCCCCAAGGCGCTTTATATTGTAAGGCAAGGCCATACAATAATTATGTAAAACCCCAACGGTCAAAATGACCCCCTGTGAGCAAGCACTTGGCTACAGTGGGAAGGAAAAACTCCCTTTTAACAGGAAGAAACCTCCAGCAGAACCAGGCTCAGGGAGGGGCAGTCTTCTGCTGGGACTGGTTGGGGCTGAGGGAGAGAACCAGGAAAAAGACATGCTGTGGAGGGGAGCAGAGATCGATCACTAATGATTAAATGCAGAGTGGTGCATACAGAGCAAAAAGAGAAAGAAACAGTGCATCATGGGAACCCCCCAGCAGTCTACGTCTATAGCAGCATAACTAAGGGATGGTTCAGGGTCACCTGATCCAGCCCTAACTATAAGCTTTAGCAAAAAGGAAAGTTTTAAGCCTAATCTTAAAAGTAGAGAGGGTGTATTTATAGAAAGTGTGCAATAATTATTTAAACAAAATTAGGTAGGTGCATACATTTGGGCACCCTTGTCATTTTATTAATTTGAATACATTTAGCATTAATTATTGGAACACAAAATTGGTTTGGTAAACTCAATGACCCTAGACCTCCTGACACAGGTGAATCCAGTCATGAGAAAGGGTATTTAAGGTAGCCATTTACAAATGTTTCCCCTCTTTGCATCTCTTCTAATGAGTGGCAACATGGGAGCCTCTAAACAACTCTCAAATGACCTGAAAACAGATTGTTCAACATTGTGGTTTAGGTGAAGGATACAAAAAGCTTTCTCAGAGATTTCAGCTGTCAGTTTCCACTGTGAGGAACATAGTGAGGCAATGAAAGACCACAGGCACAGTACTAGTTAAAGCCCAAAGTGGCAGTTCAAGAAAATTCTCAGATAAGCTAAAGCGAAGGATGGTGCAGTCATAACAGACCTGCTTCAAAGACCTACAACATGATCTAGCTGCAGATAGTGTCTCTGTGCATCATTCATGTGCTAAAGCACACTTGGACAAGCCAGCTTAATTTTGGAATAAGGTGCTGTGGACTGAGGAAACTAAAATTGAGTTATTTGGACATAACAAGGGGTGGTATGCATGGCTGGAAAAGAACACAGCATTCCAGGAAAAACACTTGCTACCTACAGTAAAATTTGGAGGTGGTTCCATCATGCTGTGGGGCTGTGTGGCCAGTGCAGGTACTGGGAATCTTGTTAAAGTTGAGGGTCACATGGATTCTAGTCAATATCAGCAAATTCTTGAGAACAATGTTCATGAATGAGTGACAAAGTTGAAGTTGCGCCGGGGCTGGATCTTTCAACAAGACAACCCTAAACACTGCTCAAAATGTACTAAGGCAGGGGTTTTCAAACTGTGAGAGAGTGAGCCCCCCCTCAGAGAACAAATGAATAGCTGTGCCCCCACCCCACCGATACACATACACACAATTTCAATATCTTAGTGTGTTTCTTTTTATTCTTTTACACATCTTAAACACATTTTAAAGCTGTGCATTTTTAAGGAACTGTCTATGCATTTACACATTTGACAGCCTTTGTAAACATTTTAAACATGTTTTTAAAGAACTTTCTATTCTTTTATTTTTATCTTTTGTTATATTTTAAACATCGTTTTTGTTTTTTTTTAAACATCTTTGACATAACACATTTTAACATAAATAATAAGGGATGGGTATTGATAAGATTTTATCTATCAGTGCCATTATCTTTTCACGAACTTTAACTTTTGATCCCTGTACAAACTGAAACTGACCTTTGTCACCATTTTTTCTGTTTTTACCCCATAACTCCTGATCATTCAGTCATAGATGGTCCAAACGATACCTCTTTGGAATCTTTACGATCAGACGAATAATGTAGTGTAGTTTTCAAAATTATTTGAGCATTTTTAATTTTGACCCCTGTGTAAAGCTTCAATTGACCAGTCGATTTTTTTCAAAAGAGCAGTGGCGGCTGGCCCATAGAGGGCGCTCGGGCGCTGCCCTCCTAGATGTGGAGGGGAAAAGTCATAATATATATATATTTAAAAAGTATTATCAATGTCAGTTTTACTTAATAGTATGTGCCTACATGTAATATAAATGATTAAAACAACACTTCCTCCAACTGACTCTCATTCAACAGTGCATTTCCACCGACAGAAGCAGAGAACGTATCATTCCTCGTCTTGGGCGCTCATTCAAAGTGCCCTTGAAGTGCAGCGAAATAACCAATTGTATGTAGTTGCTAGGGAAAATTAATAAATATTTGGCAAATCAACATTGCCAAAATTAATGGCTTTGGGGCGCCAGAATTTTAGCCCTTGCTACAAAAATGCGGGAACGTTAGATTGCTACAGTCAGTGATATACGTGACGCTGCTGCAGCTGCTGCTGTCAGTCAGTCAGGCAGGAAGAGATGATGGTGATGACGACGTTTGGGTTATATTTGTTTTTATTTTGTCTCCGTGTGTTTTGCTGGAGTAAGTTGAAGAACTCTTCAGAGGTTTAAAATGGGACAAAACTAATCAAATCAATGACACCAAGGTTTGGCGGGGATCCTTTTGGAGGCGCATGGAGGTGCGCACATCAGATCTTTCTCATGGTTTAATGACAACTGCACATCCCGGTTGGAGGAGAGACGTTTGTCTGACTCGTTCTAAAATCTGTCAGGCTTCATTCACACTGTCAGAGCGCACGTCACGGAGGCTGCTGATCTGCGCTCTTTACTGCGGGGTGGACAGGAGCGCATCCACCTCTGCCAGCTTCGGACTGACTCCTCTGGATCCACTTCAGCTCAGGTGAGCTGACGAGCTGCTCGGATTTATTCCTGAATGTTGCTCCTGGTGTGGAAACAAGGATGAAAATTTAAGATAAAACGAATGAGTGATGTTTTTTTGTTTGTTTTAGGGGGTCAAAGCTGTGATCTTTATTGGGACAGCAGACCAGTTAGAATGGTAATAGGGGAGGCCGGGGCTGTTTGTAACAGTGTTCAAAGCTGCAGCCATGCTGGTATTTTGATTTCACTTTACATGTTATGAGGATCAGTCCACAGAAGTGAAATATTCTTTGGAGTATTCCACACTCTAAAACAAATTTGCTCAGTTTAAAAACAAAACAAAACCCTAAAATAGCAATTTGCATGTTTTTTAAAGAAATTCTAACTCAGCCACTGAGTACACACAAGACACTTATAGTCAGACAAACCCAAGTTTAGCAACGCATTTAATTAAGTGGTTTTGTATACTTAATTTGCTTTGTTCTCTACACTGTTAATTAATTTTAACCAAATTAATTTAAAGGTTTTGGTGTTATTAGTTAGTCAAGTTATTTAATTTAAGTTTTTTAAGCTTCTTTTTTGCCTCCATTCCACTCAGTAATGTTCATGCAAAATATTACCTTAATTTTCTCTCGCTCGCTCTCTCTCTCTCTCACACACACACACTCACTCAAACATTTTCTCTCACTCACTCACACACTCTCTCTCTCTCTCACTCAATCACTCTCTCACACACACACACTTTCTCTCTCTCACTCACACACACACGAACATGCTCTCTCACACACACGAACATTCTCTCTCTCTCTCTCACACACACACGAACATTCTCTCTGTGAAGGTGGTGTGAACATTGTAGTATGTACATAATGTTCTTTTGTCAATTGAAGAATTTTTCCATATTTTTAAAGTGTAAATTTGGTGATATTTTCTATTTTGTTAGTCGGTGTCATTGTGAACCCCAGGATCTGTTTGTCTGAAGATAATGGCAGTGCAGTACAGTTTGGTGTACTATGTGTGTAATTGGTGTCAAATGGTGAAATGTTCTTTGCTCAAGAACTTGAGTGTTGTATTTGATACTGTTCCTTTCCAAAGTAGAAATGGGGCCTAATATAGCTGTAAATGGTTAACTTTATCTGTAAAACTGCTGATTTTGAGAAGGACATGAAATGATTATTGTGGAATTGTAGTAATTTTCCGACTGTTCACTTGAATGCCTGTACTGGACAAGGCAAGGGAATCTATTGGCACAGCAGCCCCACCAAGACTGTTTTTCACCAGCCGCCACTGCAAAAGAGTAATGTCTGAGTATTTGTGCCACCTTTGGTGCTTGTATCACCATGGGCACGATTGTTTCAGTTATCTGCTGCATTAATACACACACACACACACATAGATTGCCTTTTATATGTATAGATAATAAAATATAGGGCCAGGTGGCATTTTTCAGCCTTTATTATAGACAGATGATGATGAAAAAGAATGAAGGTGATGGAGAGACATGCAGCAGAGACCAACCAGGGATTCAAACCTGGGACTTCTGCAGGCTACTTTCTGCAGCATGTATTGAAAATGTCATATGTTCAGTGATGTTCAACATGAAACCACAGTTGTCTTTAATTCCATTTTATTTTGTTAGTTTTCCCACTTTAACACTTCCTCTGTCTCTCTCTGTCTCTCTCTGTCTCTCTCTGTCTCTCTCTGTCTCTCTCTCTCTCTGTCTCTCTCTGTCTCTGTGTGCGTGCGTACAGCACTACAGGTCCAAACTGACACCAGGGAATGAGGCTGAGGCTGAAACTGAGGCACTCTGTGCTTTCATCCAGCAGTTCATTGAAATCAGATACAACGAGGTACGACAGTCTCTCTCACTCACTCACTCACACACACACACACTTCCATTTCTGTCCATGAGGAATAAAGTGAGTTCTATTTCATTCCTCCTGCGCAGCACAGAGGTCGAGAATATATACCAACAAAGTCACACCATTGAATGTGACTTGGGTGACGTCACTGGTTGTCTTTATATACCAGACGCACCCAGTGCTCGCTTCTTTTCTACATTCTCGCATTCTTAGAGGTTGAGAACGCATTTAGCTGCGATTGCCGCTCTCGCTTGTAGCCTCGCAACCCACCTTCGGTTGGAGCTACGTGCACTGCACACATCCTCCAGAGGCTGCGAGACACGGTTTCACCGTTTTTTGTATTCTTTGACACCTGTCGTGAGTACACCTTCCTAAACGCCGGGTGCGCGCCTTGCCGCTGCCCTGCTGGATATTTTCCTCTGTGCACATTAGCTGTGTTGTTTCGATGAAAGCTGGCTATTTGTTTAGTTGTGTCGCTAACCACGTTAACTACGTGGTAGTGTGTGTATCAGAACCAGTATAGTGTACTGTGTTGGGCTTGCCATGAGTGTTTTCCACTCCTTGAAGTACTTTGTCTGCACTGCCGCCATTTGCTAAGTTTAACAGCTCCGCTAGCAGCTAGTGTTGTCGTCGTTGCTCTAAGTGACTTAGCACTTGGGCTGTGAGTTTTTTCGGCTGTGTGCATCGTGTTATTACTGTGGCTGAGTGTTTCACGCTCCGGGCCATGTATTAGCTTTTACACTGTGAGTGTTTCAAGCTCCGTGCCTCGTGCTGAGTCTGCGGCTGTGAGTGCTTCACGCTCCGTGCCTCGTGTCAAGTTGACGGCTGTGAGTGCTTCACGCTCCGTGCCTCGTGTCAAGCCGACGGCTGTGAGTGCTTCACGCTCCGTGCCTCGTGTTACTGTTTACACTGCGTGTGATTCACGCTTTGTCTTTCCATTTGTAACCATCAGGGCTTGCGTTAGCCATCTGCACGCAGTCCACAATGTTGACAGGGCCTTTGTTGCATGGCTGTAGTACCTGTTTGGCTCCCTTGAGCCCAGATGATGGACATATGTTTTGCCCCTCCTGTCTTGGGATCGGACACCTGAGGGAAGCCCTGACTGGCGATGCCTGCCTTAATTGTGCCAGCATGCCACTGGCAGAGAGATCTGCTAGATTTGCGGCATTGGAAAGTGGAATATCTAGTGCGACTTTGGCCTCCAGCCCCAGGAAGGACCCAAAGCGCCGTAAACGCCCACATGCAGGAGCCCCTTCTGCTAAGAAGGTTACTCATGACCATGCTTTGGCTGAAAAGGTCGAAACATTGACTTCTGAGTTTGCTCAGATTAAGTCCTTGCTTCTGAATCTACAGCCTAAGGATGCAGTGACAGTTCCTGCTGTCCCTAATGAGGCTGATCAGACCAATGTAGTTACTCAGCAGGAGGATGATGTCGTGTCTATTGCTGCAACTGATTCCTTGTACATGACAAGTGATATAAACTGTGTGGAGGATGAGGATGAGAGGAGTCTTTCTCCGAGCCATTCATTAGTGGGCTCTCATACCTCCGAGGCAGAGTCCATGCCGCAAACCGAACCTGGACTATCCTTTGTCAAGCAAGCTGTTCAGTTGGCTTTATCCAGACTTGGGGTCGACAATCCCCCTGCAGAAACCACCGCTTCAAGTGCCTTTTTCAAAGTCACTCAGAAGCCTGAGTTAACGTTCCAGTTTCATAACCATATATCGAGGAGCTCCACCGATGTTGGGCAGACCCCAAATCATTGACCCATCTATCACAGGACTGCAGAGCCCTTAGCTCTGTGTGATTCAGCGCAGTATGGTCTGAACCGTATGCCCGCCGTTGACAGCATTATTGCGAACCTGGTTGTGGCTCCAGCTGATGCTGCTCGGCCGGATGCCCTCTGCCCACGCCCTCAGTGTAGGGTCACTGATGACCTCCTCACCAAAAGCTATGACATAGCTGCTCGCATCGGTTGCCTAGGCAACTCACTGTCCCATTTAGCCCTTGCCCTCTCAAAGTCTTTGAGGGAGGCAGAGGTTGATGATGCTACGCAAAGTCTTAGTGATGCCTCACTCCAAACCTTTGCTTATATGTCCAGAGAGCTTGGCAAACTGATGTCAACCCTTACCATCACTAGACATCAGGTGTGGCTTGCGCAGTCCCCCCTTTCCGAATCCTGCAGAGGCACACTCCGTTCGCTGCCGGTTCTTCCAGGCCAAGTATTTGTCCTCCAAAGCTCAATGGGGTGAGGATGACTGTTGTTTCCAACTCGGTGCAGTCTGCTGCCCTACAACGGGAGTTTTTGGAACTCCTGGAGAAGGGGGCCATAGAGCCAGTTCACAGATCAGACCAGCTCAGGGGGTTCTATTCAATTTACTTCCTTGTTCCAAAGAAGAATGGCGGCTTTCGTCCTATCCTCGATCTCCGACATCTGAATCGTTATATCAAAGTGCTGCAGTTTCACATGCTCCGCACAGTAGACGTCCTTCAAATTATCACACCAGGAGACTGGTTCACAAGTGTCGACTTAAAAGACGCCTATTTCCATGTGCCAGTGGCGCCTCATCACAGGCAGTTTCTCCGCTTTGCTTTCGAAGGTCAGGCATACCAGTTCAGGGTGCTTCCTTTCGGCCTCTCTCTTGCCCCTCGTACATTTACCAGATGTATGGCTGCAGCACTAGCCCCACTGCAAGCTCTTGGATTAAGAATCCTACCCTACTTAGACGATTGGCTTGTCTGCGCTCCAACTCAGGAGCAGGCGCACAACGACACAGCTCTTCTACTGAACCATGTCTCTCATTTAGGACTCAGTGAACTTTGCAAAGAATTCTCTTGTTCCCAGTCAACAAACAACCTTCATCGGCATTGCCATCAACTCCCTCACTACGACTGCATCGCCATCCCCGCAGAGAGTGGACGATGTAATTCGTCTCGTCTCACACATTCAACGGGCTGTGATGCTGCCTTTTGGTTTGCTGCTCCGGTTGATGGGCAAATTGACTCTGTCGCTAGTGGTACCTTTGGGACTTCTGTTCTTACGTCCCCTACAGATTTGGATCAACAACCTAGGCCTCAACTCGAAGTTGCATCTGCACAGGCTTGTACGACTCTCCAACCAGTGCCTTCTGCACCTCAAACCCTGGGGGAACGTGGACTTCATCTGCAAGGGTGTCCCTCTAGGCTCTGTTCCTTCTCGCCGAGAGGTGGTTGTTACAGATGCATCACTCAAAGGTTGGGGGGCCGTGTGGAATCACAGGATGGTGAGGGGTGTCTGGAGTCCCCAGGAGAGACTCCAACACATAAACGTGCTGGAGCTTCACGCTGTGCGACTAGCTATCAAACATTTCCTCCCAGCCCTGAGAGGAAGACATGTTCTTGTCCGGTCGGACAACACGTCAACAGTCTATCACATAAACCATCAGGTGGGCACCAGGTCCAATCACTCATTGGCAGAAATTCGTAAGCTTCTCTTATGGGTGTTGCCTCGCCTTCAGAGTGTCAGTGCAGTTCATCTGCCCGGTGTACAGAACAGCGCACCAGATTTACTCTCCAGACAGAAACCACCACCGGGAGAGTGGAGACTGAACCCGATTGTGGTCCAAATGATCTGGCAGAAATATGGTGCAGCGGAAGTAGACCTTTTCGCTTCAAGCACCTCAACACATTGCCCATGATGGTACTCCCTCTTGGAACCAGACAGCCCGCTGGGGCAGGATGCATTGGCTCACCCGTGGCCGGATTGCCTCCTTTATGCCTTCCCTCCTCTCCCGCTGCTGATGTTGACATTGCACAGGATAGATCAGAGCAGCCACAGGGTGCTGCTGGTTGCTCCATTCTGGCCTGGGAGGATTTGGTTTCCCATGATTTACAAACTCCTCGAGGGAGAACCTTGTGCTCTCCCGGAGAGGAAGGATTTGTTGTCACAGCTACAGGGGAGGGTTTGGCACCCTCACCCAGAAAGCCTTCAACTGTATGTGTGGCCGTTGAGGGGCCAGACTCCTTGTTAAGTTCTTGTGACCAGGCTGTTGTTCAGACTATCCTTATTTCACGTGCTGCTTCTACCAGGGCTTTGTATGACAACAGATGGAAGCTGTTTGCGCGGTGGTGTGAGAAACAAAAGTTAGACCCGGAGCATTGCCCTGTGCCTATTCTCCTCAAATATTTACAAGAACTGCTGGAGAAAGGACTTTCTGTCGCTACCTTGAAGGTTTATGTTGCTGCAATCTCTGCCCGGCACGTCTACGTTGATGGCCGGTCAGTGGGTTCACACCTCTTAGTGTGTCGTTTTTTTGAAAGGTGCTCTACGTTTGCGGCCTCCAAGGCTTGCACGCGTACCTTCATGGGACCTTCCTCTAGTCCTGGAAGGTTTAAGCTTATCCCCTTTCAAACCAGTTGAAAGTGCTGATCTTAAATGGGTGTCAGTGAAGACTGCCTTTCTACTTGCACTGTCTTCGGCTAAGCGGGTGGGAGAGCTCCATGCCCTCTCAGTCGCTGGGGACTGTTTGCGATGGAATTCTGACGGATCTGGGGTTACGCTGTGGCCTAATCCGTCCTTTTTACCCAAGAGAATTTCAACTTTTCATGTTAACCAGCCAGTTTCCTTGGCTGTATATGTCCCGCATTCTGATCCAGGATTATCTGTTTCAGGTTCCCTGTGTCCTGTCCGAATGTTGAAGCAGTACATTAGTGCGACTGCCGGGATCCGGAAAATGGATGCCCTGTTTGTGTGTTATGGTGATCACAAAAGAGGCTGTGCTGTCTCAAAGCAGCGACTCTCGCATTGGGTCGTGGATGCCATTTTACAAGTATACAGGTCCAGAGGTCTTCAGCCTCCTAAGGTTACGTGCCATTCCACCAGAGGGGTGTCCACCTCCTGGGCTGCACTGAGAGGTGTCCCTTTGAGTGATATTTGTGCTGCTGCTACGTGGGCTTTGTCCTGTACCTTCACCCGCTATTACAGACTGAATGTGGCCACTCCTCCTGCGGTGACTTCGGCGGTGTTGTCTGCCTCCACTCCTCACTGCTGATGCGAGGTGAGTGTGACTCTTCGTGACCTTGTTGGTATTAAGTCATCCAGGTGCTAAAGCACCGCCCTCTGGCGGTCAGGAGGAATGAAATAGAACGAGAGTTACGAATGTAACTACGGTTCTATGAATTCCGGATGACCGCCAGAGTTGCTTGTCACTTAGTCTTGCGAGTTCATTCCGAAAAGAAGCGAGCGCTGGGTGCATCTGGTATATAAAGACAACCAGTGACGTCACCCAGGTCACATTCAATGGTGTGACTTTGTTGGTATATATTCTCGACCTCTGTGCTGCGCACATGTAGTTATGCAGGTGCTAAAGCACCGCCCTCTGGCGGTCATCCGGAATTCATAGAACCGTAGTTACATTCGTAACTCTCGTTTCACACCAAAAGGCCCGTCGCAGTGGTGGCAGCGTGCAGGACGTGCGTGTTGGGCACGTTACGTTAAATTACTTACTATGGTAGTAACTATTGTTACTTTTTAAAAAATGTTCAAATGTCAGTGGATTTGGATCTCCCCCCCCCCCCCAAAAAAAAACACACCCTTTAATGAACTTTAAATTCAACTGTATGTTACATTATTTATCATAAAACTGAAAATAATGTCTGCTGTTCCACTTTATATATGATAAGGTGTGTGTGTGTGTGTGTGTGTGTGTGTGTGTGTATTTCTGTGTGAACTCCTGCACACCTCTGCCCCTGGTTGGTTTATCATGAAACATTACTCTCACCTAATCACCATCACTTATGTGGTTGGCCAGCCCCGCCCCCTCCCCAAAGAAAAGAGGAAAATAAAACCTTTGCACCTCTGGCTGCTGAGAGTCTGCAGATGGAACCAGTTTCAGTGATCTTAATTATTAGAAGATATACAGTAGTGTTCAGAATAATATTAGTGCTATGTGACTAAAAAGACTAATCCAGGTTTTGAGTATATTTCTTATTGTTACATGGGAAACAAGGTACCAGTAGATTCATTAGATTCTCACAAATCCAACAAGACCAAGCATCCATGATATGCACACTCTTAAGGCTATGAAATTGGGCTATTAGTAAAAAAAAAGTAAAAAAGGGGGTGTTCACAATAATAGTAGCATCTGCTGTTGACACTACAAACTCAAAACTATTATGTTCAAACTGCTGTTTTAGCAACCCTGTGAATCACTAAACTAGTATTTAGTTGTATAACCACAGTTTTTCATGATTTGTTCACATCTGCAAGGCATTAATTTTGTTGGTTTGGAACCAAGATTTTGCTTGTTTACTAGTGTGCTTGGGGTCATTGTCTTGTTGAAACACCCATTTCAAGGGCATGTCCTCTTCAGCATAAGGCAACATGACCTCTTCAAATATTCTGACATATCCAAACTGATCCATGATACCTGGTATGCGATATATAGGCCCAACACCATAGTAGGAGAAACATGCCCATATCATGATGCTTGCACCACCATGCTTCACTGCGAACTGTGGCTTGAATTCAGAGTTTGGGGGTCGTCTCACAAGCTGTCTGCGGCCCTTGGACCCAAAAAGAACAATTTTCCTCTCATCAGTCCACAAAATATTGCTCCATTTCTCTTTAGCCCAGTTGATGTGTTCTTTGGCTAATTGTAACCTCTTCTGCACATGTCTTTTATTTAACAGAGGGACTTTGCGGGGGATTCTTGCAAATAAATTAGCTTCACGCAGGCGTCTTCTAACTGTCATAGCACTTACAGGTAACTCCAGACTGTCTTTGATCATCCTGGAGCTGATCAATGGGTGAGCCTTTGCCATTCTGGTTATTCTTCTATCCATTTTGATGGTTGTTTTCCGTTTTCTTCCACGCGTCACTAGTTTTTTGTCCATTTTAAAGCATTGGAGATCATTGTAGATGAACAGCCTATAATTTTTTGCACCTGCGTATGCACCCCCTCTCCAATCAACTTTTTAATCAAACTACACTGTTCTTCTGAACAATGTCTTGAATGTCCCATTTTCCTCAGGCTTTCAAAGACAAAAGCATGTTCAACAGGTGCTGGCTTCATCCTTACATGGGGTACACCTGATTCACACCTGTTTGTTCTACAAAATTGACGAACTCACTGACTTAATGGCACACTACTATTATTGTGAATGCCCCCTTTTCTACTTTTTTTTTTTTTACTAATAGCCCAATTTCATAGCCTTAAGAGTGTGCATATCATGAATGCTTGGTCTTGTTGGATTTGTGAGAATCTACTGAATCTACTGGTACCTTGTTTCCCATGTAACAATAAGAAATATACTCAAAACCTGGATTAATCGTTTTAGTCACATAGCACTACTATTATTCTGAACACTACTGTATGAAAGAGTCCGTGACACCCAGTTAGAGTCCAACAGAGGCTTT
Source organism: Thalassophryne amazonica (assembly GCF_902500255.1). Classification (NCBI taxonomy): domain Eukaryota; kingdom Metazoa; phylum Chordata; class Actinopteri; order Batrachoidiformes; family Batrachoididae; genus Thalassophryne; species Thalassophryne amazonica. The sequence continues at coordinate 8,453,167 of NC_047120.1, forward strand.
GTGGACACTGTCCCTTCATCAGGAGACAACTGAGGTGGCTTTGGGGACACTGTCCCTTCATCGGGAGACAAGTGAGGTGTATGTAGAGGACGGATACAAACTGATAAATATCGACAGGAGCTGAAATATATCTTATGTTTCAGCTCTGCTCAAAATTTCATCCCTATTTACTGAAATAAACAGAAATGAAAAATAGACATTCGTTTTCTGCCACTGGTCCAGGCGCAGTGAGCAGCTCATCCCTCACTTCCATATCCTTGTCCAAGACATCCCGAGGCATTCCCTAGTCAGCTGGGAAGTATGATCTTTCTGGTGTATCTTGGGTCTTCCCCAGGGTCTCCTCTCAGTTGGATGTGCCTTGAGAACACCAGGGGGCATCCTCAGCAACAGTGGCTCTACTCCAAGCCACTTCCAGATATTCCAGTTTCTCATCCTGTCTAGGAATGTCGCATCGTGAGGAGGAGAGAGGAGGAGGGACCTGGAGGGGACACACCCGGAGAGGGAGAGTTTAGGAAACAACATGAAAGGAAAGGACTCCCAAGAGGAGACTGCAGAAGAGATTAAAGGTCACCCTTGATAAATGTAAACTAGAAACCTTTTTGATGGAATTAATTTGCCACATTTGTCAGAAGATGATGCTAAGCAATTAGCTGCTCCCATTAGATGAGCTTAAAGAGGCAGTCTCTGAGATGAGGCATGGTAAGGCACCTGGATGGGATGGTATACCACCTGAGTTCTACCTCACTTTCTGGGATCTGATGGTCCCCCTGTTATACAGTGGAAGAAGGTCGTTTTTCTAGGAAAGTCAATTTAGCTCTATCTCTTTTCTTAAGAAAGGTAAGAACCTGATTGAATGTGGTAGCTACAGACCATTAAGTTTGCTCTGCAGAACTTAAAATCTATGCCAAGATGTTAGCCCGCTGGCTATAGAACTATATGACATCTCTGGTTCATTGTGATCAACCTGGTTTCATAAAAGGCCATTTGGCAACAGATAATCTTAGGCGTTTGCTACACATTATTGATGTATGCAAAGATAATGGGACTCCCACAGCTATCTTGTCTTTGGATGTCATGAAAGCATTTGACAGGTTAGAATGGGCATATTCATGGTCAGTTCTTGGAAGGATGGGCCTGGTAGAGAGGTTTATTCATATGATCAAAGTCCTTTATGCAACCCCTTCAGCCGGGGTTCTTGCCGGTAAGATCTGCTCTTCACTTTTTCCTGTCTCAAGGTCATCTAGACATGGCTGTCCTTTAAGTCTAGGTCTTTTTGCCCTACCCATGGAACCACTAACCGCAATTTATTAGACAGTCTCAAAATATTTCCCTTATTCCTGTTGGTAGTACAGTTCACCACTTGAATTTATATGCAGATGATGTGCTCCTTTTTCTTCAAAATCCTTCAGTTTCAGTCCCTCACCTCCTAAGAGCTGTAGAGGACTTTGAGAATCTTTCCGGCTTTAGAGTCAACTGGTCAAAATCTGCCTATCTGAGGTGGGCTTCATAGATAATTGGCAAAGCTTCTGGGGAAAACCTGGTCTTGTTAGGAGAGACGGCATCCATCCCACTTTGGATGGAGCAGCTCTCATTTCTAGAAATCTGGCCAATTTTCTTAAATCCTCCAAACCGTGACTATCCAGGGTTGGGACCAGGAAGCAGAGTTGTAGTCTTACACACCTCTCTGCAGCTTCTCTCCCCCTGCCATCCCCTCATTACCCCATCCCCGTAGAGACGGTGCCTGCTCCCAGACTACCAATAACCAGCAAAAATCTATTTAAGCATAAAAATTCAAAAAGAAAAAATAATATAGCACCTTCAACTGCACCTACAGACTAAAACAGTTAAATGTGGTCTATTAAACATTAGGTCTCTCTCTTCTAAGTCCCTGTTGGTAAATGATATAATAATTGATCAACATATTGATTTATTCTGCCTTACAGAAACCTGGTTACAGCAGGATGAATATGTTAGTTTAAATGAGTCAACACCCCCGAGTCACACTAACTGTCAGAATGCTCGTAGCACGGGCCGGGGCGGAGGATTAGCAGCAATCTTCCATTCCAGCTTATTAATTAATCAAAAACCCAGACAGAGCTTTAATTCATTTGAAAGCTTGACTCTTAGTCTTGTCCATCCAAATTGGAAGTCCCAAAAACCAGTTTTATTTATTATCTATCGTCCACCTGGTCGTTACTGTGAGTTTCTCTGTGAATTTTCAGACCTTTTGTCTGACTTAGTGCTTAGCTCAGATAAGATAATTATAGTGGGCGATTTTAACATCCACACAGATGCTGAGAATGACAGCCTCAACACTGCATTTAATCTATTATTAGACTCTATTGGCTTTGCTCAAAAAGTAAATGAGTCCACCCACCACTTTAATCATATCTTAGATCTTGTTCTGACTTATGGTATGGAAATAGAAGACTTAACAGTATTCCCTGAAAACTCCCTTCTGTCTGATCATTTCTTAATAACATTTACATTTACTCTGATGGACTACCCAGCAGTGGGGAATAAGTTTCATTACACTAGAAGTCTTTCAGAAAGCGCTGTAACTAGGTTTAAGGATATGATTCCTTCTTTATGTTCTCTAATGCCATATACCAACACAGTGCAGAGTAGCTACCTAAACTCTGTAAGTGAGATAGAGTATCTCGTCAATAGTTTTACATCCTCATTGAAGACATTGGATGCTGTAGCTCCTCTAAAAAAGAGAGCTTTAAATCAGAAGTGCCTGACTCCGTGGTATAACTTACAAACTCATAGCTTAAAGCAGATAACCCGTAAGTTGGAGAGGAAATGGCGTCTCACTAATTTAGAAGATCTTCACTTAGCCTGGAAAAAGAGTCTGTTGCTCTATAAAAAAGCCCTCCGTAAAGCTAGGACATCTTTCTACTCATCACTAATTGAAGAAAATAAGAACAACCCCAGGTTTCTTTTCAGCACTGTAGCCAGGCTGACAAAGAGTCAGAGCTCTATTGAGCTGAGTATTCCATTAACTTTAACTAGTAATGACTTCATGACTTTCTTTGCTAACAAAATTTTAACTATTAGAGAAAAAATTACTCATAACCATCCCAAAGACGTATCGTTATCTTTGGCTGCTTTCAGTGATGCCGGTATTTGGTTAGACTCTTTCTCTCCGATTGTTCTGTCTGAGTTATTTTCATTAGTTACTTCATCCAAACCATCAACATGTTTATTAGACCCCATTCCTACCAGGCTGCTCAAGGAAGCCCTACCATTTAATGCTTCGATCTTAAATATGATCAATCTATCTTTGTTAGTTGGCTATGTACCACAGGCTTTTAAGGTGGCAGTAATTAAACCATTACTTAAAAAGCCATCACTTGACCCAGCTATCTTAGCTAATTATAGGCCAATCTCCAACCTTCCTTTTCTCTCAAAAATTCTTGAAAGGGTAGTTGCAAAACAGCTAACTGATCATCTGCAGAGGAATGGTCTATTTGAAGAGTTTCAGTCAGGTTTTAGAATTCATCATAGTACAGAAACAGCATTAGTGAAGGTTACAAATGATCTTCTTATGGCCTCGGACAGTGGACTCATCTCTGTGCTTGTTCTGTTAGACCTCAGTGCTGCTTTTGATACTGTTGACCATAAAATTTTATTACAGAGATTAGAGCATGCCATAGGTATTAAAGGCACTGCGCTGCGGTGGTTTGAATCATATTTGTCTAATAGATTACAATTTGTTCATGTAAATGGGGAATCTTCTTCACAGACTAAAGTTAATTATGGAGTTCCACAAGGTTCTGTGCTAGGACCAATTTTATTCAATTTATATATGCTTCCCTTAGGCAGTATTATTAGACGGTATTGCTTAAATTTTCATTGTTACGCAGATGATACCCAGCTTTATCTATCCATGAAGCCAGAGGACACACACCAATTAGTTAAACTGCAGGATTATCTTACAGACATAAAGACATGGATGACCTCTAATTTCCTGCTTTTAAACTCAGATAAAACTGAAGTTATTGTTCTTGGCCCCACAACTCTTAGAAACATGGTGTCTAACCAGATCCTTACTCTGGATGGCATTACCCTGACCTCTAGTAATACTGTGAGAAATCTTGGAGTCATGTTTGATCAGGATATGTCATTCAAAGCGCATATTAAACAAATATGTAGGACTGCTTTTTTGCATTTACGCAATATCTCTAAAATCAGAAAGGTCTTGTCTCAGAGTGATGCTGAAAAACTAATTCATGCATTTATTTCCTCTAGGCTGGACTATTGTAATTCATTATTATCAGGTTGTCCTAAAAGTTCCCTAAAAAGCCTTCAGTTAATTCAAAATGCTGCAGCTAGAGTGCTGACGGGGACTAGAAGGAGAGAGCATATCTCACCCATATTGGCCTCTCTTCATTGGCTTCCTGTTAATTCTAGAATAGAATTTAAAATTCTTCTTCTTACTTATAAGGTTTTGAATAATCAGGTCCCATCTTATCTTAGGGACCTCGTAGTACCATATCACCCCAATAGAGCGCTTCGCTCTCAGACTGCAGGCTTACTTGTAGTTCCTAGGGTTTGTAAGAGTAGAATGGGAGGCAGAGCCTTCAGCTTTCAGGCTCCTCTCCTGTGGAACCAGCTCCCAATTCAGATCAGGGAGACAGACACCCTCTCTACTTTTAAGATTAGGCTTAAAACTTTCCTTTTTGCTAAAGCTTATAGTTAGGGCTGGATCAGGTGACCCTGAACCATCCCTTAGTTATGCTGCTGTAGACGTAGACTGCTGGGGGGTTCCCATGATGCACTGTTTCTTTCTCTTTTTGCTCTGTATGCACCACTCTGCATTTAATCATTAGTGATCGATCTCTGCTCCCCTCCACAGCATGTCTTTTTCCTGGTTCTCTCCCTCAGCCCCAACCAGTCCCAGCAGAAGACAACCCCTCCCTGAGCCTGGTTCTGCTGGAGGTTTCTTCCTGTTAAAAGGGAGTTTTTCCTTCCCACTGTAGCCAAGTGCTTGCTCACAGGGGGTCGTTTTGACCGTTGGGGTTTTACATGATTATTGTATGGCCTTGCCTTACAATATAAAGCGCCTTGGGGCAACTATTTGTTGTGATTTGGCGCTATATAAAAAAATTGATTGATTGATTGATTGATCTGCCTCTTAATGAGGCTGCCAGAGCAGCTGCCCTCCCTGCTAACATCCCCATGATTGAGCAGTTGAAATATTTCCTACTGTAAACCAGATCACTCCAAATTGTATGAAAATGTTCTCCGGGACCTCAACAGATGGTCTGGTTTACCCAACTCACTACAGGCCTGGGCTTCGATCATTAAAATTAATATATTAACAAGGGCTAATTTTATCAGTTCAATGCTCCCTGTGTCTCCCCCTGTTGGTTATTAGCAGTAACTACAATCGACAGCATACAGATTTATCTGGAAAAATAAACGGTCAAGGTTAAAAATTTCCACTGCTGGCGGTTTGGCGTTTCCACATTGTAAATTATATTTTTACACATTTTCACTGCGGCCTCTAATCACTTGGTTTGACCCAAAAGTGAAGGTTTCTTGGCGGTCGTTGGAGGAGGCACTTAGACTATAGACTCCAAGATGTTGTCTATGCTAACATTTCTGTTAAGCAATGCAGGTTGCGGTTTGGCCCCCTGATCACACATGTTATTATTCAGATATGGTGTGACGTTCAAAAATCTTGTGCTGTGAAATGCGAGTGACACTGTAACACCCCGCGGTTTAAAAATGTTGGGCCTGTTTTCCTCAGTGGGAGAAGAAAGGCATTCATACCTTAGGTGATATCTTTAATACTACTGGTCTGTGATCTTTTCAGGATCTCTCAAGCTGGTATGAGCTCCCTGGTACCACGTTCTTTTTTTTTTCTTCAACTTCAGGCAGCATTGAAAGCTTGTGGGGTACCTTTGGATAGACCATTGGAGCAACACCCATTTCATACTTTTTTTATGATAAGGATACATCAAGGGGATTTGTCACTCAGATCTATCATCGATTACTTGAGTCCTCTTAAACCAATCTTCCACTGGTCTCAGTGTGGAGAAGGGATGTCCCAGGGCTTGACCCTGAGTTTGACTGGGATTTGGTTTGGTATTGTATACAGCTTTCCTCACATAATCCAGATCACCAACAAATTCATATCAGTTTTGCTCATAGAACTTATTTGATCCCCAGAAGGTTGCACATGATGGGTCTTTTACCAGATTCTTGCTGTACCTTATGTCCACTTGGTGTGCCTGGTACATTTATTCATATGTTCTGGGGGTGTCCACCTGTAGCATCTTTCTGGAATATATCAGTTATCTGATATATTTGGTTTGAATGTACATTTATACCTGTTTTACTGTTAAATGACTTATCCAAAATATCTGCCCCTCGACATAAAAACAAACTTATTCTGGCTGGGCTTACAGCGGCTAAAAAACTGGTTGCCTCAAGATGGAAATGCTCAGATAAACTCTCTCTGACCAATTGGTTTCTCACATTCCTTGATGTCATCTACCTAGAGGTGTCCACTGCCCGTGTGATTGGTGTGAAGGAGTCTAAGATTGCTTTATGGTTGTTAGCAATTGAAGGAGTGAGTATAGATTACTCAATGGTCCTGGGGTGGGTGGGGTGGGATGACGTGTGTTTGTTGCAAGGTAATTTTTGATTTTTGTCAGTTTCATTGATTTTTTTTTTTTTTTTTTTTGATACATGCATAATTACCATTGGCTATTGTAATACATCTGACTCATGACACTGGGGTCCTCACCACTGAGGCACCTGTGTGCTGGATCGTGCCCAGAGAGAAGCACCGTGTGGCCAAAATGTTGCAGCTGAGGTTCCCTCAAAGTGCAGCTGACCTGAGTCTCCTTTCATTTGACACAAAATCATTCCAGTGGAATTCAAGGACACTGAAAAGACCTTGTACCAAAGTCATCCAATTGGCATATTAGGTCACCAGTTCTTGTCCAACTCTCACAACTGTACAGTATGACAGGAAGCACCAGGACCCTCAAGACTTGGACCTTCATTGTCCTCTAAAGGTATCTGTATCACCAAGCACCTCTGTCCAGTGGCTTCCTGTTTCCACAAGCTCTCTTACATGTCTGTCAACCTTAAAGGCTGAAGACCCAGAGATGTGAAGACTATCAGTAAGATAAGTGAATCTTTCCACAGGTTTGACCCTTTCACTGCATACAGATATACTTGTGATTGCTGAGTCCAGGACGTCCTAGAAAGCCAAGATCTTAGTCTTGATCCAGGATGATTGCAAACCCAGAAACTCCATTTCCACCCTTAGCTTAATAGATGCAGTCAAGGCCCTCACTGATTTTGCAGAGCATTGCACCAGTTGTCAGTCCGTGAACGTTCCTCACCAAAAAGCCACTAGTTTCCATATCCTGAAGGAGGAGGCAGAACCTTGGTTCCTGAGCAGCACCCAGATCTGTCCAGGTCACACACTACCCGTCTGTAGGGTCGACTCAAACAAACACTCTGCAAAAACCATCACCGGCTGCTGATACTCCGTGTGTTCCGTGAGTGCTCACAGAGCCGGGATGAGGTTGATGGTTAACGTCTAGGGTCAGTGAGTGGAAAGGAACTGGTACTGCAAACCATTCAGTATCTGCTGCTGCTACAAATACTGAATGGTTTGCACTACTGCACTTTCCACTTTTACTATTACCTCAGACACTACACTGTAAATACTAAATACTTGTCCTTATTGTTGAAATGTCTTGTCCTGTCATCACAGAGGGAAGGTGAGAAACGAAATTTCGATTCCTTGTATGTCTAGTACATGTGAGTAATTGACAATAAAGCCGACTTTGACTACTGAATCCAGTTAATAAGAATAACCCTGGTAAAGCACCCCTTTGTTTGTTCTCTAGTTTAATTCCAAATCTGTCTGCAGTTGATCTGAGGAGCTGCTTGTGTTCCTGAAATAACTTGTTTAGACTTCTAGAAGTGGAACTAAATCGGGTTCCGTAGGTCAAGTGCTTGTCTTGTTTTGTTCTGATGTCCGAGGTTTGGTTACCAGCTGTCTCCTTATGTGATGTTTGCCCTGTCGTTGTCTCACAGCTCCTCGAGGTTCTTCTTCCGCTGCCGGACCTGGAGGCCCGCGTCGGAGTGGCAGTTGATCTCATCACAGCCACTCAAAAGAACGTCAGCAGGGACTTGCTGCACTTTGCAGCCATCTCTTTCTACAACAAGCTGAAGGCTGCCGATGACTACACGCCAAAAACGAAGTACCACGGCAATGTGATCTTACTGCGTGCCAAAACCAGCAGCGAATACGGAGACAACCTGGGAGCCGACTACAGGCTCAGCGAGGTGACGTCTCCCTTTAGAACACAGTCAGCACAACACAAAAACACAAGATGTGGCACAGATCCAAACTTAAACTAATTTTTGCTGATTTAAAAAAATTAAAATATTTTCGTAGAGATCCTCCCACCATTTGACTGTTTTCTCGTGGACATTGTTTGACGTTCATTTCTTCCCGCAGGTGTGCGACGGTAACTTGTCGGTGCACGTCATCGAGGGCGACCACCGCAGCTTCCTGGAAGCCGAGGGCGTGGACTCCATCAGTAGGATCCTTCACCGCTCGCTCACTGAGTCTGCAGGAAGCGACTAGACGTGTTCCAGGCCAGCACGCCTTCTTACACATTCCCGCGCCACGCCCCCTTCACCGTGTTCGCTGTACAGCTGGAGACTTTAAAAACGTTTCTTTTCTGTCCACTTTAGCCGCCTCTTTCCACAAAAAAACCCCAAGCCGCGAGTCAACAGTCTGCATGTGGACAGACCAACGTTTGATTGGTCTTTTCATATTAAGATCCTCCGCTGAGGGACTCGCTCGCTCTCCTGCTGCCTGGCGGTCTGTCACAGCCGTGGACGCTTCAGTTCTGTCCATGTCTCTGTGTCTGAGGCTGTCTCACCTCAGTCTGACCTGAGGACACTCAAACATGCTGCTCGCCTTGGATAAGACACACCTGTCTGTCACAGACTAAGCCACGCCCCCTCTACAGTACACTTTTTGAAGGGTCTTTTCCTGCACCCGCTGTCCTGTGGTTTATTTTTGTGGTTTCCCATCAGTCCAGCCTCCCAAGTCTAGTTCAGTTCCAGTTTGATTTTTTTTTGAGTCCATGGACATACTGTGTTTTTAATGTCTGTCGAAGAGGAAAAAAAATATGTTGCACCTTTTTGCTGTATTTTCAGCTCGTTGTTTTTGTACATTGTCGTGTAGTTTTAGTATCAGTTTATTTTTAGTGTGTATTCTGGAAAAGCCCAAAATAAACAGTTATTTTACTATATATCAATAACGTGTGTGTGATGTTTCAGTCGCACAGGGTACAGGACCTCCCAAAGCCGTAAATAAAAAGAAAAAAACACTAAATCCCAACTGATACTCAGCAATACAGTCCTTATGTGACCTGAGAGGATCCTGGGGGTGTGGCTTTGACAGTGATCCTGGGGGCGTGGCTTTGACTTAAATTTTTTTCAGGTAAAGAACAAAACAGAACTTTGCTAAATGTTCAGCAGCTCATGGGGATTGAGTTTCTACATCTGGAACATTTTACATCATAACTTCATAAGATTAAAAACGAAAATCTGAAGAGGACAGTATAACTCATAGTCTGTGTTTAAGAACTGGCGGTTTTTGATGTGGGTGTTTCAGTGCTGTGAGCGGGTGATGAGGTGCACTGCATGTCTGTGGGAACCAATGACGTGAGCCTGCTCCCAGCTGCTGGGAACCCGTTTGGAGTCTGACCTCGTGGTCTAATTTAACCCACATTGAGTGGCTGCATTCATTCTTTTCCGCTGAGCTGGAATTTGACGTGGTCTTTGTACGAGCAACAAAGCAACTTGCCAAAGTGTTTTAAGTCTTCATAGATGGAAACAGAGACGGTATCGAGCCTGGTCTGTTTGTCCTTTGGTACATCGTGTAACATTTGTCTGAATAAATCTTGCTAACCCAAGTTGTGTCGCGAGCTCATTGTTTCCACATTTGTAAATAACTTTTTTTTTTCTTCTTTTCCATTCGTTTTCTGCCACTGATCCTGGTCCAGGTCCAGGTAGGAGCAGACCAAGCAGCTGACCCCACACTTCACTATTCTCTGCCAAGTACTGTAACTCTCCTGAAGTGTTCCCAAGCCAGCTGGGAAATCTAATCTAATCCCTCCTTACACTGAATTACATCAACGGCAGGCAACAATATAACGCCGATACAGAACATCCATGAACTGCTAATGTGAATAAACATGCCCTTACATGATAAATGTCTGTCATTAGATGCTTTATTAAGCTGTCTGTCAGGAGGAACGATTAGCTCCTCGGTTACCCCCTCGGATTCTATACTCGGCACACTTTTAGTTCTGACTGGTTAAACTGCACTTTCTGACAAGCAAACGGCAAATGTTGGTCTTTGAAACGACTTACAGAAATGAAAACTGTTGGCTAATTACAGGCCCAACGTTAAACCAGATGATGGATATAAATAATGAACTTGGAACAGTTTTGTTGCAAGTATGTCATTCTTCTATTGAACCATGTTAATTTTACACAAATTTCTCCCCTAAAAGATCTACTCAATTTACCTGTAACTCAGCTTCAGCCAATTTACCTCACAATGTCTCACAAATTATTCACATTATTATTATTAGTGCATCCCTCTAAGTACAGTTTGTGCCATTTAACTGTGTAAAATAATTTTATAAATCTGATAATTTCTCTGACCGTTAGAGTACAACTTTATGGTGAAATCAGATGTGTTTGTTGAGTTAAGACTGAATTATTGTTGTATAAGCACAGGGTGGCCAACTTTGGAACTTTGGCTGGAGTGAGACTGCATGTGGAAGCAGTGGAGTTTTAGCCATGCTAATGCTTCCCAGAACCATTTTACAAGCCGGACAAAATCTGTCTTCATATACCAACAACGTCTGGAGAGAAGAGGAACAGAGTCGAACTGAACACCAGTGAAATGATCTGGTTTTTTAATAAAAAGAAGCCCCCAAATCCCCTTCATTTTGTTCAGCTATGGCCATAACAGTCCCTAGTTGCAGAAGCATGTCACGGTTTATATCTCTATTACAGTATGTTATGATGGCACAACCACATTATAACACGCATAGAACGAGAGTTACGAATGTAACTACGGTTCTATGAATTCTGGATGACTGCCAGAGGGCGGTGCTTTAGCACCTGGATAACTACATGTGCGCAGCACAGAGGTCGAGAATATATACCAACAAAGTCACACCATTGAATGTGACCTGGGTGACGTCACTGATTGTCTTTATATACCAGACGCACCCAGTGCTCGCTTCTTTTCGGAATGAACTCGCAAGACTGAGTGACAAGCAACTCTGGCGGTCATCCGGAATTCATAGAACCGTAGTTACATTCGTAACTCTCGTTCTATTTCATTCCTCATGACCGCCAGAGGGCGGTGCTTTAGCACCTGGATGACTTAATACCAACAAGGTCACGAAGAGTCACACTCACCTCGCATAGCAGTGGGGAGTGGAGGCAGACAACACCGCCGAAGTCACCACAGGAGCAGCGGCCACATTCAGTCTGTAATAGCGGGTGAAGGTACAGGACAAAGCCCACGTAGCAGCAGCACAAATATCACTCAAAAGGGACACCTCTGTGCAGCCCAGGAGGTGGACACCCCTCTGGTGGAATGGCACGTAACCTTAGGAGGCTGAAGACCTCTGGACCTGTATACTTGTAAAATGGCATCCACGACCCAATGCGAGAGTCGCTGCTTTGAGACAGCACAGCCTCTTTTGTGATCACCGTAACACACAAACGGGGCATCCGTTTTCCGGATCCCGGCAGTCGCACTAATGTACTGCTTCAACATTCGGACAGGACACAGGGAACCTGAAACAGATAATCCAGGATCAGAATGCGGGACATACACAGCCAAGGAAACTGGCTGGTTAACATGAAAAGTTGAAATTCTCTTGGGTAAAAAGGACGGATTAGGCCACAGCGTAACCCCAGATCCGTCAGAATTCCATCGCAAACAGTCCCCAGCGACTGAGAGGGCATGGAGCTCTCCCACCCGCTTAGCCGAAGACAGTGCAAGTAGAAAGGCAGTCTTCACTGACACCCATTTAAGATCAGCACTTTCAACTGGTTCGAAAGGGGATAAGCTTAAACCTTCCAGGACTAGAGGAAGGTCCCATGAAGGTACGCGTGCAAGCCTTGGAGGCCGCAAACGTAGAGCACCTTTCAAAAAAACGACACACTAAGAGGTGTGAACCCACTGACCGGCCATCAACGTAGACGTGCCGGGCAGAGATTGCAGCAACATAAACCTTCAAGGTAGCGACAGAAAGTCCTTTCTTCAGCAGTTCTTGTAAATATGTGAGGAGAATAGGCACAGGACAATGCTCCGGGTCTAACTTTTGTTTCTCACACCACCGCGCAAACAGCTTCCATCTGTTGTCATACAAAGCCCTGGTAGAAGCAGCACGTGAAATAAGGATAGTCTGAACAACAGCCTGGTCACAAGAACTTAACAAGGAGTCTGGTCCCTCAACGGCCACACATACAGTTGAAGGCGTTCTGGGTGAGGGTGCCAAATCCTCCCCTGTAGCTGTGACAACAAATCCTTCCTCTCCGGGAGAGCCCAAGGTTCTCCCTCGAGGAGTTTGTAAATCATGGGAAACCAAATCCTCCCAGGCCAGAATGGAGCAACCAGCAGCACCCTGTGGCTGCTCTGATCTATCCTGTGCAGTGTCAACATCAGCAGTGGGAGAGGAGGGAAGGCATAAAGGAGGCAATCCGGCCACGGGTGAGCCAATGCATCTTGCCCCAGCGGGCTGTCTGGTTCCAAGAGGGAGTACCATCGTGGGCAATGTGTCGAGGTGCTTGAAGCGAAAAGGTCCACTTCCGCTGCACCATATTTCTGCCAGATCATTTGGACCACAATCGGGTTCAGTCTCCACTCTCCCGGTGGTGGTTTCTGTCTGGAGAGTAAATCCGCTGCGCTGTTCTGTACACCGGGCAGATGAACTGCTCTGACACTCTGAAGGCGAGGCAACGCCCATAAGAGAAGCTTCCGAGTTTCTGCCAATGAGTGATTGGATCTGGTGCCCCCCTGATGGTTTATGTGATAGACTGTTGACGTGTTGTCCGACTGGACAAGAACATGTCTTCCTCTCAGGGCTGGGAGGAAATGCTTGAGAGCCAGTCGCACAGCGTGAAGCTCCAGCACGTTTATGTGTTGGAGTCTCTCCTGGGGACTCCAGACACCCCTCACCATCCTGTGATTCCACACGGCCCCCCAACCTTTGAGTGATGCATCTGTAACAACCACCTCTCGGCGAGAAGGAACAGAGCCTAGAGGGACACCCTTGCAGATGAAGTCCACGTTCCCCCAGGGTTTGAGGTGCAGAAGGCACTGGTTGGAGAGTCGTACAAGCCTGTGCTGATGCAACTTCGAGTTGAGGCCTAGGTTGTTGATCCAAATCTGTAGGGGACGTAAGAACAGAAGTCCCAAAGGTACCACTAGCGACATTAGAGTCAATTTGCCCATCAACCGGAGCAGCAAACCAAAAGGCAGCGTCACAGCCCGTTGAATGTGTGAGACGAGACGAATTACATCGTCCACTCTCTGCGGGGATGGCGATGCAGTCATAGTCAGGGAGTTGATGGCAATGCCGATGAAGGTCGTTTGTTGACTGGGAACAAGAGAACTCTTTGCAAAGTTCACTGTGAGTCCTAAATGAGAGACATGGTTCAGTAGAAGAGCTGTGTAGTTGTGCGCCTGCTCCTGAGTCGGAGCGCAGACAAGCCAATCGTCTAAGTAGGGTAGGATTCTTAATCCAAGAGCTTGCAGTTCAGACCATACTGCGCTGAATCACACATAGAGCTAAGGGCTCTGCAGTCCTGTGATAGATGGGTCAATGATTTGGGGTCCGCCCAACATCGGTGGATCTCCTCGATATATGGTTATGAAACTGGAACGTTGAACTCAGGCTTCTGAGTGACTTTGAAAAATGCACTTGAAGCGGTGGTTTCAACAGGGCAATTGTCGACCCCAAGCCTGGATAAAGCCAACTGAACAGCTTGCTTGACAAAGGATAGTCCAGGTTCGGTTTGCGGCATGGATTCTGCCTCGGAGGTGTGAGAGCCCACTAATGAATGGCTTGGAGAAAGACTCCTCTCATCCTCCACACAGTTTATATCACTTGTCATGTACAAGGAATCAGTTGCAGCAATAGACACGACATCGTCCTCCTGCTGAGTAACTACATTGGTCTGATCAGCCTCATTAGGGACAGCAGGAACTGTCACTGCATCCTTAGGCTGTAGATTCAGAAGCAAGGACTTAATCTGAGCAAACTCAGAAGTCAACGTTTCGACCTTTTCAGCCAAAGCATGGTCATGAGTAACCTTCTTAGCAGAAGGGGCTCCTGCATGTGGGCGTTTACGGCGCTTTTGGGTCCTTCCTGGGGCTGGAGGCCAAAGTCGCACTAGATATTCCACTTTCTAATGCCGCAAGTCTAGCAGATCTCTCTGCCAGTGGCATGCTGGCACAATTAAGGCAGGCATCGCCAGTCAGGGCTTCCCTCAGGTGTCCGATCCCAAGACAGGAGGGGCAAAACATATGTCCATCATCTGGGCTCAAGGGAGCCAAACAGGTACTACAGCCATGCAACAAAGGCCCTGTCAACATTGTGGACTGCGTGCAGATGGCTAACGCAAGCCTTGATGGTTACAAATGGAAAGACAAAGCGTGAATCACACGCAGTGTAAACAGTAACACGAGGCACGGAGCGTGAAGCACTCACAGCCGCAGACTCGACACGAGGCACGGAGCGTGAAGCACTCACAGCCGCAGACTCGACACGAGGCACGGAGCGTGAAGCACTCACAGCCGCAGACTCGACACGAGGCACGGAGCGTGAAGCACTCCAGCCGCAGACTCGGCACGAGGCACAGAGCTTGAAACACTCCAGCCGCAGACTCGGCACGAGGCACAGAGCTTGAAACACTCACAGCCACAGTAATAACACGATGCACACAGCCGAAAAAACTCACAGCCCAAGTGCTAAGTCACTTAGAGCAACGACGACAACACTAGCTGCTAGCAGAGCTGTTAAACTTAGCAAATGGCGGCAGTGCAGACAAAATACTTCGAGTGGAAAACACTCATGGCAAGCCCAACACAGTACACTATACTGGTTCTGATACACACACTACCACGTAGTTAACGGGGTTAGCGACACAACTAAACAAAGCCAGCTTTCATCGAAACAACACAGCTAATGTGCACAGAGGAAAATATCCAGCAGGGCAGCGGCAAGGCACGCACCCAGCGTTTAGGAAGGTGTACTCACGACAGGCGTCAAAGAATTCAAAAAACGGTGAAGCCGTGTCTCGCAGCCTCTGGAGGACGTGTGCAGTGCACGTAGCTCCAACCGAAGGTGGGTTGCGAGGCTACAAGCGAGAGCGGCAATCGCAGCTAAATGCGTTCTCAACCTCTAAGAATGCGAGACTGTAGAAAAGAAGCGAGCGCTGGGTGCGCCTGGTATATAAAGACAACCTGTGACGTCACATTCAATGGTGTGACTTTGTTGGTATATATTCTCGACCTCTGTGCTGCGCACATGTAGTTATCCAGGTGCTAAAGCACCGCCCTCTGGCGGTCAGGAGGAATGAAATAGAACCTTTATTATTTAACAGTGCCTGTTTCATTGTTTCATGCAAGTGCTATGTTAAAGATTGGCCAGCAGATCTCGCCACATTTAATTGTATCAGATGCTTTGAAACACTGAACGATTTCAACACAATTGTTTCATATTGATTCAGTGGTTCAAAAGGTGTCAGTTTCTAATAATTGGCAATAAAATACATCAGTGACAACAAATTGTTAGTGCATGGGCACAGATAGACTCAGAGCCTTTCACACTTCAAGCATTGAGAGCATTGGAAATATCACGGATTGCTCTAAAAAGCATTATTTTCAAGAGATGCTTGGCGTCATGTCAAAAGCCGAGCTAAAGCGATGCTTCAACTGGAGCGCGCATTGACACTTCTCATCAAGCTGCAACGGACAAAGTTCAACACAATTTAACTTTGGCCACTGTGACGTAGCTTCGCGCTGTCCAACAGAAACGAGGCATCAGGTCAAACATGGAAGACGACAGCAGAAACGTGTCACAGAACTGCTCATTTATATACAGCAGTTTACTGAAGAAAATCCTTGCAAATGTTTTAACCTCAATTTCTGATTACTGTAAAAGAAAAGTTTCTTACATCATAACACTTGTAATTAAAATAGCAAAATATAAGATTCTTTAGAAACCTTTCTTCATCTGTAAATTAAAACCATAACTTACCTGTTATTTCAGATGAGATGACTTCCTGATTAACATTATAAGCAGTGTGACTGTAAAGTAGGATTTCTTAGTAAGTCCCAATGGCTGCTCCTTTGTTTTGCACAGCAAATCCGAGGTGGATCTGCATGTTTAATTGGTACAAGTTTTATGCAGGATGCTCTTCCTGATGCAACTTCACATTACATGGAGAAATGTGGCAGGGGTGGGATTTGAACCGGGAAGCTTCTGCACCAAAATCAATTGCACTAACCACTTGGCCAGTAAAGATTTCTTAATGTGATGTAAACCTCATGATGAAATCATTTTTTTTAGTTGTCATTTCAACTTGTAATTACATCAGAAAATGTGATTGCCTTTAATGTTATGATCAGGACAGAGTAATTTCTAAAATATGAATTTGACGAGTGATTGTGAATGTTTTAAAATTGTGCACAATAGGGGCGGGGCTTCTACCTGTGCAAATGCCTTTTTTTGAACTTTGACTTCATGGACATGTTTAATGATTCATTTATTTAATGTTATAAAATGAAACATTTTTTTAAAATAATGAAATAGTTGCTGTTTAAAGAGCCTTTGTTTTATTTAGAAGTGTAGCAGCAGGTGTTGGTTTGCTGGACTCTCAGGACATTTAACCAGATGGTCTTTTCTGCAGCTTTAACCTCTGGTGGAGTTTTTGAAGAGCAGAGATGTTTTCTTCTGACTGGACTTCATGGTGTTCAGCTCATCACTGGAGGTTTTTGAAGTGTGTCTCTATTTAGGTTGCCTGCACAGCAAATGTTCCTGATTGTGGGACAAAAAAAAAAACTTAAAATACAGAGAAACACTAAATGGTTAAACACCCCCCTACCCCCGAAAAAATTAAGTCATTTGCAGTTGAGCTTTTTGTGGTCTCAGAAGTAACAAATAAAGCTGTAGCTTTATTTGGTAGAAATAAAAATAGACAACCATTTATGAGGTCTGTTAGAAAACTATCCAACCTCTTTATTTTTTGCAAAAACAATATGGATTTGAATCATGTGATTACATCAGCCAAGCTTGAACTTTCGTGCGCATGCGTGAGTTTTTTCACGCCTGTCGGTTGCGTCATTTGCCTGTGAGCAGTGGTCCACCCCCCTTGTTGGATTTTCATTGTGAGGAAAATGTCTGAATGATTTGGAGCTTTGCTGCATCAAATTTTTCCAGAAACTGTGAGAGACAGCCAGGTGGAAACCATTCGGAAGATTCAGACGGCTTTCAGGGACGATTCTATGGGGATCACACAGATTAAGGAGTGTTACAACCGGTTTAAAGACGGCGCACAATGGCGGAGGGTGTCCCGTGCTCTGAGAGGTGATCGACAGGCTGAAACGACCAGATCATTTCCAAAGTGAACGCTGTGTTGATCCGGGACATCGTCTGACTAGCAGAGAAATGGCAGAAGATGTGGACATAGCACTTTTTCGGGACATTCCACTGTTGCAGGAGTTTTTGTCATGAAAAGACGTGCGGAGGAATTCGCGCGTCGGGACGGAGCCGCTAATGGCGGAGAACAAAAAGCAACGCCGTGATGAAGCCTCACAGGACATGTTGTGGCATGCCCAGCTCGTCCACAATTTCTCGGATAGTCACACGACTGAAAAGCCACCGAAAGCTGTCTGAATCTTCCTAATGGTGCAAGAGCTGAGCATTTTACAACATGTCCTGTGAGACCAACACGGAGGTGCTTTTGTCCCACGCCATTAGCGGCTCCGTGGCGAATTCCTCCGCTCCTCTTTCCATGACAAAAACTCCTGTAACAGTGGAATGTGCCGAAAAAGTGCTATGTTCACATCTTCTGCCATTTCTCTGGTAGTCAGACGATGTCCCGGATCAGCACAGCGTTCACTTTGGAAATGATCTGGTCGTTTCAGCCTGTTGATCGCCGCTTGGAGCGCAGTGCGCCCTCTGCCATTGTGCTCCGTCTTTAAACTGGTTGTAACACTACTTCATTTGTGTGATCCCCATAGAATCGTCCCTGAAAGCCGTCTGAATCTTCTGAATGGTTTCCACCTGGCTGTCTCTCACAGTTTCTGGAAAAATCTGATGCAGCAAAGCTCCAAATCGTTCAGACATTTTCCTCGCAATGAAAATCCAACGAGGGGGGTGGACCACTGCTCACTAAAAGCGTGCTCACAGGCGAATGACGCAACCAATAGGCGTGAAAAAAACTCACACGTGCACGAAGGTTCAAGCTTGGCTGATGCAAGCGCATGTGATTCAAATCCATATAGTTTTTGCAAAAAATGAAAAGGTCGGATAGTTTTCTAACAGACCTCCTATAAATAAGCCTTTTCACTCTCTGGAAATGTGCATGCACAACCAGGTTGGTTCAAAGGTCGAGAGGTGTAAAAATGTAAACAGACGCTGCATCAACAACTGTCTAAATCCATAATAAACATAATTTTACAGATGCTTATAAGAAGGAGTGAAAATGCAACTGTTTTACCAAGCCATTATAATATAAATATTATAAATAATTACTTTTGAGATTATCCCAAACGCTTTCTCTGCCCCAAGAAGCGCACAAGAAAAGCTGCTGGAGAAAATTCCTCTGTGCTTCCGGAGCGATTACAGATGGCTTTATTAGCCTATTTGAGAGCAAATTATTAATCCACTGCAAAATAATTATTTTATATAACGCGGCACACAGCGCAGCATCTAGCGGGTCGCGTTGGCCCGGAGAATTGTGCGGCAGTGCCATCAAATCAGGCCGCTCTTATCATCCAGCCAGCCGGACTCGAGTTCAGATGTCGGGTCTGGGAATGATTTGCTGTCGTCATCTTTTAAAAGGGCAGCGTAATCTGTCGCCTTCCTCTGTTGTGATACAAATCAGTGTGTTTTATCCCACCTGTGTTCATTATTCACTGATCCAAATCACAGACACATGTGCCTATAAGCCTAATAAATAACACAGAACATGCAGGGAAATGGACCAGGCAGATTATTTACTTGACACCAGTCAGCTGCCATTCACCAGCCAGGTCCATGATTCATTTTATTTTATTCTTCACAAATAATTTATTTCACAGTCTTGGAAACAAACGTAGTGCACAAGGTTTATAGAAGTCCACAAAGCGAAATAGTGATCAGCTGATTCTATATTTATGAATAGACACTGCCTGGCTCAGCAGTGGGTCGAGTCGGGCAAAACCTGAATTTTCAGTTCGTGTGCAGCATAAGCTTCAGTTTTTCTTCCTTGGATACCAATACCATGTTTTCACAAAAAATCTTTCAAGGAATCAATCCTCCAATGGGAAAAATAATCAAATTCTCTGTCATTCTTGTCAGGACTGGTGGTGGCTTGACACAGGAATCGGTAGGAGACCAATGCAGACTCTGTCATTATTGTTTTGATGAATAAAAGGCTTTATCGTGTAACCAGGCAGTTGATTCGGTACACAGGTAGTCAGATATACAGGCAGAGGTATCAGACATGGTGCAGGCTGGGTTGTATTCCATAAACGGGCGAGTTTCATACAAGCGGCATCGAGGAGTAATACAGGCAAAACAGAGGCAGAGTCAAAAACGGTGAGTTCAGGGTAACGGTGAAGCAGAGGTCAGAGTACACAAGCAAGGCCAAAATACACAAGCAAACGACGAGAACAAGAGGTGAGAAATTGAACAGAGTCAACAATCGGGCTGTGAGGGTTTAAATAAGGAGCAAACTAATCAGAGTGATGTGAAGCAGGTGTGTGGAAGGTTCTGGAAAGAGGTGTGGTTTAGTGAACAAAGAAGGGGGAAGAAAGGCAAGAGAGTGCGGGAGGTCAAATCAAAGAGGTGCAAAGCAAGAGAAGTGAGTGACAGAAAAACGAACTGTGAGAAATATGACATGTTCAAGACAGACAAATAATTAACGTGAGCAAAACAAAAGGGGGCAAACCTAAGAACAAATGTGACAAGTCAAAAGTACAATTATAAGAAAGTACTTGTATAAACATATGAAAACAACAACCAGGAAACCATAGAGGACATGGAGCCGAAAATCCGATCCTAAACCCCATGACAATTCTCGCTGCCCACACAGTCAGTCATGATGCCTCAAGACTGTAGTTTACACCTCTTCCTCTTTGACCTTGCGCATGAAACCCGG
Source organism: Thalassophryne amazonica (assembly GCF_902500255.1). NCBI lineage: Eukaryota > Metazoa > Chordata > Actinopteri > Batrachoidiformes > Batrachoididae > Thalassophryne > Thalassophryne amazonica. The sequence continues at coordinate 8,473,624 of NC_047120.1, forward strand.
AAGAAAGCGAGAGTGTGAAAAGGCTTACTGAAGCATTTACTCAGCTTAACTGTGCTAAAAGGCTAAGCTAACGTTAGCTGAGCATTAAACCTTCACAGGGTTGTCAACTCCCATGCATCTGGTGTGACAGAAATGTTACGCCAAAATAAAAATGTCTTCTGTTTATTTTCTGTTGACTAGAGTGAGCAGGGGGGCAAAGCTCTCGATTTACTGATCGATCTACCTTCCGACCCTCAGCTATGATCATGAGATTTGGCTCATGACCGAAAGAACAAGATCGCGAGTACAAGCGGCCAAGATGAGTTTCCTCTGCAGGGTGGCTGGGCGCTCCCTTAGAGATAGGGTGAGGGGCTCTGTCACTCGGGAGGAGTTCAGAGTCGAGCCGCTGCTCCTCCACGTCGAAAGGAGCCAGCTGAGGTGGCTTGGGCATCTTTTCCGGATGCCCCCTGGACGCCTTGCTGGAGAGGTGTTCCGCGCATGTCCCATCGGGAGGAGGCCCCGGGGAAGACCCAGATCATGCTGGAGGGACTACATCTCTCAGCTGGCTTGGGAACACCTCGGGGTTCCCCCGGAGGAGCGACCCGACTTAGGATAAGCGGAAGAAAATGGATGGATGGATGGGCTAGATTAGAATAGACCACAGTGCATTGTTTCTTAATAAAAGGAGAGGAGTTTAAGATGCGCACATGAAACTGCTAACATCTGCTGACAGCGTTCTGACTGCAGTATTCCCTGATCACTGATTCGCTGAAAACCTGTCAATATGTCAATACCTGAAAATATGTCAGCTTTGCGTGAAGGGTTTAGAGAGAGTTGGAGCAAAGCTTCGGAGCTTATGGTTCTGAGTCGGCTACTGATGCGGCATAGAAGGTTTTGGATAACAAGTAATGGCCATCAAAAGTCTAACTTTGTTTCCCTACAGACGGAGCCTCATCAGACTAGTGTGTTGAGAGAGTCGGCGACAGACTTCAACTAGTTGCAAACTAGGTAATTTAAAGGACATATGATATGTTATTTAATGTCCTTGTTAGCAAGTATTAATGATCATGAGTCTATCTGTGCACATGCTTTGAAAATGTGTGGTTGCTGATGCATTTTATTGATAATTATTACTGACAAACTGAAGTGTTTTGAACCACTGAATCAATATGAAGCAATTAATGGTTCAGTGCTTGAAACATTTCGGATTGAGTCGATCTGCTCCATCGCCCTGGTTCTGTGTCTCACTCTGCCCGGGGATGAGGCCTGAACACCGTCTGCTCCGTGTGGCTCTACACGCTGTTGCGGTTCGACCGATACCCCATCAGGTTGTCAGGCCTCCCTCGGCACGACGTCACTCCGAAAAGTAGCTGAAAAAAGCTTCTCCCAGCAGGGTAATGGGAGACTTGTTCTGCTGCTGTTCTTTAAGCTTTTTTTGTGGTTCTACAGATGCAAATCCAAGATGGCGATTGCTCAGCTTTATCAGGCTTTGAAAAAGTCACTGTGACGTAGAAATCTCTAGAGTGCCTTGATAGAGTGGTGACGTGACGAGTCGAGAAAAAAAAGGGTCAGCCAAGAAAGTGGCAACTTGGGTTCAAAATGGCGTTCGCTGTTAATCTGTTTGCATGTAAATCCAGCTATTTTATTTATTTATTCACTGAAAATGATGGGTTGCTGTGCATTTGAGTGCACAAATAGACACAACAAGGGCTTCAAGATGTACAAATTCCCTTCAGATCTGAACAGAATAAAAATTTGGGAAAATAGTCAGCCATGTGGGATGGAAATGACATCGTCAAAGCTTTGAGAGGTAAATTTATTGTTCAGTCCCACGTACAGTAAAACTCACCTAAATCGTCATCGTATAAGAGTGATTCTTTAACTACGGGCACTGTTGGCCTTGTAAATGTAATTTCCACCACACCATTGCCTTACAATATAAAGCGCCTTGGGGCAACTGTTTGTTGTGATTTGGCGCTATATACATGTGCTCGGATGTCACTGTTTATCTCCATAGAAACTACCCAAACAATCTTTCATACAAACTGTTTAAAGGGACATTACAGTGTTGTGGTGGAAATTACGGCAATAGTGTGGGACAACTACATTTTGTTAAAAAAAAAATCACAACAGTTGTATGACATTGAATACCCCAATTATGTTTGATTATTTTTACTGATATTTTATTCAGAGATATTTAAAACATTAGAAAAAAACGTTTCTTTACCATTCATTTTTATCATTGAAGATCAAAAGTCTGGGTGTGGGACAAGCACAAAACGGCAATATTTGCATATAATGATGCTGAAAAAAGGTGAAAAAGTCATCATAGACTACTAGAACAACTTTCTTAACACACTTTCATTGTAAAGATAACTATAAAAGTGTGAAATTTCCCCTTTTTTTTCTGTTTTTCATACAATATGATCAAAGGACATAAGTGCCCATAGTCTAAGAATCACCCATAAACCAGATATTTGCAGTCACCAGACAAAAAAAGTCCCAAAGTTTTTGTATTGTTTAGCATGTAATAAACATCGTATTTAACAGATTTTGTAGAATGGATTTTTGCTCACATTGGATAAAACGTCCTGTCTGATTGCAATGTATTTCCATTAAACCCCTCACATGTGGGACCGGAGTCATTTCCATGATTAAAAGCCAGACCATTTATTTTTTCATGTCGTGCTCAGACTCTGAGCCACAGCCTGATGTGCACCTGTTAAATTATACACAGCAAAAGGCTGTGATTTGACACTTTGCTGCTTTCACTGCTTCATCTGCCATCATGTTATAACAGTTTTTGCAATGTGCATGCTGATTACATTTTAATAATGGATCAAATACATTTGGCAGAAAGATATTTTCAAAGGAAATTTTGACTCGTAGATGTTCGCGGACGCCTCCTGACTGTAACTAATCCGTTACATACATCTCACTCGCATCGGATAAAATGTCTGATCACAATGTATTTCCATTAAAAAACCCAGAGCAGTCTGGATGGTGCACAGTAACAGAGGTGCAAATTAAAGTTCAGCTCTGACAATCGCCAGTTTGAGTAAAGGGGACCGCGGAGTCCACTGGAAACAGGTTTGACTTACTACCGGCAATGCGAACCAAGCTCCTGCTGCAGTCGTACTGGGACCGGATAGCCCTTAACAAAGGACCCTGGACCCCGTACTCCCGGAGCACCCCCCACAGGGTGCCCTGAGGGACACGGTCGAACACCTTCCCCAGATCCACAAAGCACATGTGGACTGATTGGGCAAACTCCCATGAACCCTCGAGCACCCGATGGAGTGTGTAGAGCTGGTCCAGTGTGCCGCGACCAGGATGAAAACCACACTGCTCCTCCTGAATCCGAGGTTTGACTATCGGTCGAATTCTCCTCTCCAGTACTCTGGAATAGACCTTACCAGGGAGGGTGAGGAGTGTGATCCCCCTGTAGTTGGAACACACCCTCCGGTCCCCCTTCTTAAACCAGAGGGACCACCACCCCGGTTCTTCCAATCCAGAGGCACTGTCCCCGACCGCCACGCGATGTTGCAGATAGGCGTGTCAGCCAAGACAGTCCGACAACATCCAGAGACTTAAGGTACTCAGGACGGATTTCATCCCACCCCAGCCTTGCCACCGAGGAGCTTTCTAACCACCTCAGTGACTTCGGCCTGGGTAATGGATGAGTCTGCCTCTGAGTCCCCAGTCTCTGCTTCCCTTCGGAAGACGTGACGATGGGATTGAGGAAATCCTTGAAGCATCCTTCCACCGCCGACAACATCCCCCCAGTCAGCGTCAACAGCTCCCCATCTGCCACCGTTGACAGTGCTGGTGGAGGAGCTGCTTCCGCCTCCGTGAGGCGTTCGGGACGGTTTGCCAGAATTTCTTTGAGGCCGACCGATAGTCCCCTCCAGGCCTCCCTGAACTCCTCCCAGACCCGCGTTTTTGCCTCTGCGACCACACGGGCTGCGGCACACGTGGCCTGCCGGTTACTTGTAGGTGCCTCCAGGGTCCCACCTACCAACAAAGACAAGTAGGATTCCTTCTTCAGCTTGACGGCATCCCTTACTTCCGGCGCCACCACCGGGTTCGGGGATTGCCACCGCGACAGGCACCAGAGACCTTGTGACCACAGCTACGAGCGGTCCCGCATCGACAATGGACTCCATGTCTCCAACCTCCCTGGGATCTGGGAGAAGCTCTCCCGGAGGTGGAGTTGAAGACCTTGCTGACAGAGGGTTCCGCCAGTCGTTCCCAGCAGACCCTCACGATACGTTTGGGCCTGCCAGGTCTGACCAGCTTCTCCCCTCACAGCGGATCCAACTCACCACCACCTGGTGATCGGTCGACAGCTCTGCCCCTCTCTTCACCTCGAGTTGTCCGAGACACGTGGCCAAAGGTCAGATGATACGACTACAAAGTCGATCATCGACCTCCGGCTCAGGGTGTCCTGGTGCCACGTGCACTTATGGACACCCTTGTGCTCAAACATGGTGGTTGTGATGACAAACTGTGACTAGCACAGAAGTCCAACAAACGGAAACACACTCAGTTCAGATCGGGGAGGGCCCGGCTTCCTGATCACCCCCCCCCCAGGTCTCACTGTCACCCGCCACGTGGGCGTTGAAATCCCAGGAGAACAATGGAGTCCCAGTCGGAGTGCTATCTAGTACCCCTCCCAGGGATAACAAGAAGGTCGGGTACTCTGCACTGCCGCTCGGCCAGTAGGCCGAGACAACAGTGAGAGACCTGTCCCTGAACCAAAGGTGTAGGGACGTGACCCTCTCGTTCACCGGAGTGAAGTTGGGGAGCAATAAGCAATGCGACCCCAGCTCTCTGCCTCTCCCCATGGGCAATTCCAGAAAAGTGGAGCGTCCAGCCCCTCCCCAGGAGTTGGGTACCAGAGCCCAAGCTGAGCGTGGAGGTGAGCCCGACTATCTCTAGTCAGTATCTCTCAACCTCCCACACAAGCTCAGGCTCCTTCTCTCCCAGTGAGGTGACATTCCATGTACCAACAGCCAGGGGCTGTGAGCGTGGACTGGGCCATCAGGCCACCCGCCCTCGAACGCCACCCAATCCTCTCTGCACCCGACCCCCACGGCCCCCTCTGCAGGTGGTGAACCCACAGGAGGGCGGGCCCACGTCGCTCTTTCAGGCTGAGACCGGCCGGGCCCCATGGGCTAAGGCCCGACCGCCAGGCACTCGCGCCCCAACCCCAGACCTGGCTCCAGGGTGGGGCCCCGGCTCTGCCATACCGGGCGAGGTCTGGGTCCTTGATTTTTTACTGGTCATGGGAGCTTCTGAGAATCTGGAGAACTTTCTACACGTAAGTGGCAAAGGCCGAAAAACAACATTGAATGACCGTGACTTTTCGATCCCTCAGGCAGCACTGCATTAAAAACTGATATCATTGTGTAATAAGGATCTTACCGCGTGGACTCAGGAACACTTAAAAAACCCATTGTCAGTTAACGCTGTTCGTCGCTACATCTACAAGTGCAAGTTAAAACTGTACCATGCAAAGCAAGCCATACATCAACAACATCCAGAAACGCTGTTGCCTTCTTGACACCATCAATGCTGAAAGGTTTTGGAGGAACACATGCTCCCATCCAAGCCAATGTCTTGTTCAGGGACGTCCCTGTCTTATTTCCGCAAGGACAAAGCCAAACCACATTCTGCAGGTGTTACATCCAGAAATGCTGCTGCCTTCTCTGGCCCTGAGCTCATTTGAAATGGACAGACACAAAGTGGGGAAAGTGGTGCTGTGGTCTGATGAGTCCACATTTAAAATTGTTGTTGAAAATCATAGACGTTGTGTCCTCCAGACAAAGAGGAAAAGACCATCCAGATTCTCTTACCAGCACAAAGTTCAAAAGCCAGCATCTGTGATGGTATGGGGGTGTGTTAGTGCCCATGGCTAGGGGCAACTTACACATCTGTGATGGCACCATCAGTGCGAAAGGTACATCCAGGTTTGGAGCAACACATGCTGCCATCCAAGCAATGTCTTTTTCAGGGACGTCCCTGCTTATTTCAGCAAGAAAATGCCAAGCCACATTCTGCACGTGTTTACAACAACATGGCTTTGTAGTAAAAGAGTACAGGTACTGGATTCTGTTTTTATTTACATTTTACACAAAGGTCATTTTTTACCAAACACTGGAGCAACTTAAACTTTTTGATCCCTGTACAAACTGACCTTTGTCACCGTTCTTACTCCTTTTACCTCATAACTCCAAAACATTCAGTCACAGATTGTCCAAACTACACCTTTTTGGAATCTTTATGATCAGGCAATTAATGTGGTGTATGTGGTATGATTGGAGCATTTTAAAATTTTCACCCCTGTGTAATTCTTCAATTGACCCCTACCTGGCTGCCTATTGAAAAGTCAAGTGACCAATCAGTTTTTTTAAACGGAGTGGCTATACGCCCAACCGTTGATTCAATAAAGTAATTACGCGAGCATATACAGTTAAGTGCCTCTACTGGTGGTTGGCTCTCACTGCGGTATTGTATCACTTCCTGTTCCGGAGCACAGCGGTGTTTTGCTGTATCTGTTAGCTGTTTAATCTGCGCAGCTAGATTGATCTAGATAACTAGATAACGATTTGTTTCACAGTGTAATCTTCACGTGCCTTAACTAAAGCACTCCCTCTGCTGAATCACCTCTAAATTATTTACACATTATTCACTTTGTGTGTTTTTAGGAATCCGCTAGCTTAGCGCAGCTACTAGCTCTTGGCCGATTTAGCATGGCGGCTTCTCTTGTCTCTCCTGCACTTTTCTGCGCTGGGTGTGAAATGTTAGTTATTCTCGGCCTCTTTTAGCAGTAATGGTACTTGTAATAAGTGTAGCTTATTCGTAGCTTTGGAGGCCAGGCTGGGCGAATTGGAGACTCGGCTCCGCACTGTGGAAAATTCTACAGCTAGCCAGGCCCCTGTAGTTGGTGCAGACCAAGGTAGCTTAGCCGCCGTTAGTTCCCTTCCAACAGATCCCGAGCAGCCGGGAAAGCAGGCCGACTGGGTGACTGTGAGGAGGAAGCGTAGCCCTAAACAGAAGCCCCGTGCACACCGCCAACCCGTTCACATTTCTAACCGTTTTTCCCCACTCGGCGACACACCCGCCGAGGATCAAACTCTGGTTATTGGCGACTCTGTTTTGAGAAATGTGAAGTTAGCGACACCAGCAACCATAGTCAATTGTCTTCCGGGGGCCAGAGCAGGCGACATTGAAGGAAATTTGAAACTGCTGGGTAAGGCTAAGCGTAAATTTGGTAAGATTGTAATTCACGTCGGCAGTAATGACACCCGGTTACACCAATCGGAGGTCACTAAAATTAACATTGAATCGGTGTGTAACTTTGCAAAAACAATGTCAGACTCTGTAGTTTTCTCTGGGCCCCTCCCCAATCGGACTGGGAGTGACATGTTTAGCCGCATGTTCTCCTTGAATTGCTGGCTGTCTGAGTGGTGTCCAAAAAATGAGGTGGGCTTCATAGATAATTGGCAAAGCTTCTAGGGAAAACCTGGTCTTGTTAGGAGAGACGACATCCATCCCACTTTGGATGGAGCAGCTCTCATCTCTAAAAATCTGGCCAATTTTATTAAACCCTCCAAACCGTGACTATCCAGGGTTGGGACCAGGAAGCAGAGTTGTAGTCTTACACACCTCTCTGCAGCTTCTCTCCCCCTGCCATCCCCTCATTACCCCATCCCCGTAGAGACGGTGCCTGCTCCCAGACCACCAATAACCAGCAAAAATCAATTTAAGCATAAAAATTCAAAAAGAAAAAATAATATAGCACCTTCAACTGTACCACAGACTAAAACAGTTAAATGTGGTCTATTAAACATTAGGCCTCTCTCTTCTGTTCTCTCTTCTGTCCCTGTTAGTAAATGATATAATAATTGATCAACATATTGATTTATTCTGCCTTACAGAAACCTGGTTACAGCAGGATGAATATGTTAGTTTAAATGAGTCAACACCAGATAAGACCAACACCAGTCAGATAAGATAATTATAGTGGGCGATTTTAACATCCACACAGATGCTGAGAATGACAGCCTCAACACTGCATTTAATCTATTATTAGACTCAATTGCTTTGCTCAAAATGTAAATGAGTCCACCCACCACTTTAATCATATCTTAGATCTTATTCTGACTTATGGTATGGAAATTGAAGACTTAACAGTATTCCCTGAAAACTCCCTTCTGTCTGATCATTTCTTAATAACATTTACGAGGTCTGTCCGTCAAGTATAGGTCCTTTTTATTTTTTTCAAAAACTATATGGATTTCATTCATATGTTTTTACGTCAGACATGCTTGAACCCTCGTGCGCATGCGTGAGTTTTTCCACGCCTGTCGGTGACGTCATTCGCCTGTGAGCACTCCTTGTGGGAGGGGTCGTCCAGCCCCTCGTCAGAATTCCTTTGTCTGAGAAGTTGCTGAGAGACTGGCGCGTTGTTTGATCAAACTTTTCTAAACCTGTGAGACACATCGAAGTGGACACGGTTCGAAAAATTAAGCTGGTTTTCAGTGAAAATTTTAACAGCTGATAAGAGATTTTGAGGTGATTCAGTCGCTTTAAGGACTTTTCACGGTGCGAGACGTCGCGCAGCGCTCTCAGGCAGCGTCATCAGCCTGTTTCAAGCTTAAAACCTCCACATTTCAGGCTCTGTTGATCCAGGACGTCGTGAGAGAACAGAGACATTTCAGAAGAAGTCGGTTTCAGCATTTTATCCGGATATTCCACTGTTAAAGGAGATTTTTTTAATGAAAGACGTGCGGGCGGATTGCAGCGTCGGGACGCAGCCGCCGCGACGCTCCGTCACAGGAAAAACACCTCTGCTGGAAGCCTTAAGGACAAGTTGGAACATCTCCAGCTGATAAACAATTTCTCATATACTCACTCCACTGAAAGCCATCAAAAGCCAACTGGATTTTAACAAATGGTTATCAACACGGAGGTGTTTTTCCTGTGCCGCCGCGCCGCGTCGGCTGCGTCCCGACGCGCGGATCCGTCCGCACGTCTTTCATTAAAAAAATCTCCTTTAACAGTGGAATATCCGGATAAAATGCTGAAACCGACTTCTTCTGAAACTTCTCTGTTCTCTCACGATGTCCTGGATCAATAGAGCCTGAAATGTGGAGGTTTTCAGCTTGAAACAGGCTGATGACGCTGCCTGAGAGCGCAGCGCGACGTCTCGCACCGTGAAAAGTCCTTAAAGCGACAGAATCACCTCAAAATCTCTCATCAGCTGTTAAAATTTTCACTGAAAACCAGCTTAATTTTTTGAACCGTGTCCACTTCGATGTGTCTCACAGGTTTAGAAAACATTTTGATCAAACAAAGCACCAGTCTCTCAGCAACTTCTCAGACAAAGGAATTCCGACGAGGGGCTGGACGACTCCTCCCACAAGGAGTGCTCACAGGCGAATGACGTCACCGACAGGCATGGAAAAACTCACGCATGCGCACGAGGGTTCAAGCATGTCTGACGTAAAAACATATGAATGAAATCCATATAGTTTTTGAAAAAATAAAAAGGACCTATACTTTACGGACAGACCTCGTATATTTACTCTGGTGGACTACCCAGCAGTGGGGAATAAGTTTCATTACACTAGAAGTCTTTCAGAAAGCGCTGTAACTAGGTTTAAGGATATGATTCCTTCTTTATGTTCTCTAATGCCATATACCAACACAGTGCAGAGTAGCTACCTAAACTCTGTAAGTGAGATAGAGTATCTCGTCAATAGTTTTACATCCTCATTGAAGACAACTTAGAGAAAAAAATTACTCATAACCATCCCAAAGACGTATCGTTATCTTTGGCTGCTTTCAGTGATGCCGGTATTTGGTTAGACTCTTTCTCTCCGATTGTTCTGTCTGAGTTATTTTCATTAGTCACTTCCTCCAAACCATCAACATGTCTATTAGACCCCATTCCTACCAGGCTGCTCAAGGAAGCCCTACCATTAATTAATGCTTCGATCTTAAATATGATCAATCTATCTTTATTAGTTGGCTATGTACCACAGGCTTTTAAGGTGGCAGTAATTAAACCATTACTTGATCTCCAACCTTCCTTTTCTCTCAAAAATTCTTGAAAGGGTAGTTGTAAAACAGCTAACTGATCATCTGCAGAGGAATGGTCTATTTGAAGAGTTTCAGTCAGGTTTTAGAATTCATCATAGTACAGAAACAGCATTAGTGAAGGTTACAAATGATCTTCTTATGGCCTCAGACAGTGGACTCATCTCTGTGCTTGTTCTGTTAGACCTCAGTGCTGCTTTTGATACTGTTGACCATAAAATTTTATTACAGAGATTAGAGCATGCCATAGGTATTAAAGGCACTGCGCTGCGGTGGTTTGAATCATATTTATCTAATAGATTACAATTTGTTCATGTAAATGGGGAATCTTCTTCACAGACTAAGGTTAATTATGGAGTTCCACAAGGTTCTGTGCTAGGACCAATTTTATTCACTTTATACATGTTTCCCTTAGGCAATATTATTAGACGGCATTGCTTAAATTTTCATTGTAACGCAGATGATACCCAGCTTTATCTATCCATGAAGCCAGAGGACACACACCAATTAGCTAAACTGCAGGATTATCTTACAGACATAAAGACATGGATGACCTCTAATTTCCTGCTTTTAAACTCAGATAAAACTGAAGTTATTGTACCTGGCCCCACAAATCTTAGAAACATGGTGTCTAACCAGATCCTTACTCTGGATGGCATTACCCTGATGTCTAGTAATACTGTGAGAAATCTTGGAGTCATTTTTGATCAGGATATGTCATTCAATGCGCATATTAAACAAATATGTAGGACTGCTTTTTTGCATTTGTGCAATATCTCTAAAATTAGAAAGGTCTTGTCTCAGAGTGATGCTGAAAAACTAATTCATGCATTTATTTCCTCTAGGCTGGACTATTGTAATTCATTATTATCAGGTTGTCCTAAAAGTTCCCTGAAAAGCCTTCAGTTAATTCAAAATGCTGCAGCTAGAGTACTGACAGGGACTAGAAGGAGAGAGCATATCTCACCCATATTGGCCTCTCTTCATTGGTTTCCTGTTAATTCTAGAATAGAATTTAAAATTCTTCTTCTTACTTATAAGGTTTTGAATAATCAGGTCCCATCTTATCTTAGGGACCTCATAGTACCATATCACCCCAATAGAGCGCTTCGCTCTCAGACTGCAGGCTTACTTGTAGTTCCTAGGGTTTGTAAGAGTAGAATGGGAGGCAGAGCCTTCAGCTTTCAGGCTCCTCTCCTGTGGAACCAGCTCCCAATTCAGATCAGGGAGACAGACACTCTCTCTACTTTTAAGATTAGGCTTAAAACTTTCCTTTTTGCTAAAGCTTATAGTTAGGGCTGGATCAGGTGACCCTGAACCATCCCTTAGTTATGCTGCTATAGACGTAGACTGCTGGGGGGTTCCCATGATGCACTGTTTCTTTCTCTTTTTGCTCTGTATGCACCACTCTGCATTTAATCATTAGTGATTGATCTCTGCTCCCCTCCACAGCATATCTTTTTCCTGGTTCTCTCCCTCAGCCCCAACCAGTCCCAGCAGAAGACTGCCCCTCCCTGAGCCTGGTTCTGCTGGAGGTTTCTTCCTGTTAAAAGGGAGTTTTTCCTTCCCACTGTCGCCAAGTGCTTGCTCACAGGGGGTCGTTTTGACCGTTGGGGTTTTTCCGTAATTACTGTATGGCCTTGCCTTACAATATAAAGCGCCTTGGGGCAACTGTTTGTTGTGATTTGGCGCTATATAAATAAAATTGATTTGATTTGATTTTTGATATACGCCCAACCACAACCAACCAATGAGTGCGCTTGTAAGTTCACTTCCGGTTTCAACACGGGGGGGGGGGGGTTATTTCCTCGCCGGCTGTGGGAGGGTTTGCAGGGGCTGTGATCTAAAGCGGTTCTGTTTCGCTCATCACTCCCAAGGAAGTTTGTCTGCTTTCATCCATTTTCACGCCGCAATAGAGCCTTAAAAAGTGGTGTAAATAACGTAGTTTAGATGCACAAAACGTGTCAAATACATGATCACGGTTGGGCGAATAAGGTGAGACATTATATTTATCTACCCAACGGTTGGGCAAATAGCCTTTGCCTTTTTCAAAAGAGTTCATGTCTATGGATTATTTGTGCCAAATTTGATGTTTGTACCACCATTTGCAGGATCCCACTCTAAATATTCTCTTATCTGCTGCACTATATATGAAGGTAAGATGCTGCTCCTCAGTGTTTCTCAGTTACCCTCAAGTAGAATTTTTCAGTTTGAATTAAGGAAGATAATAAAAAAAAAAAAAAATTGTATTTTAAATGAAATTAACAAATTAAAATGTGTGAAATTCCAACTGTTCCAATACTTTTGGAGGGCACAGTGTCCTAACCTGATGAGTGCAAAATGAGTGCCGTATTATTACTGTTTTGTTTAAGAATGTTTCTTTTTCACTGTTGCTGCACTTTGTGTCAAATCAGAGTCATATCGTATATCATACTGATATGACAATATTGAGGTACAGTAATTTTGCCTGTTGTGTTGTGTGGGCCGCCCGAAGAGGAGGTACTGCTGGCCAACACCAGAGGGCGCCCTGCCTGTCGTCGGGCTTCGGGTACCAGAGGGCGAGGTCGCCGCAGGAGTCCACCAGGAGCTAGGAGCTGACAGCTGTCAGTAATCATCATCATCATCATCACAACCCATAAAAGCCTGGAAGAGACACCACAACTCTGCCGAGTTATCAGCTTACCCGTCAGGTAAACAACTCAGCCGTTCGGTGCCGTACGCACACGTTTTTGCAGCAGAGCTTTTTGCAGTCGTTAACCTTTTTGTACACTTGCAGCTTGTAGCCGAGTTTGTGGAAGTTGGAGGAGTTGGCGTCTCCACTCCTCACTTCTGACTTAAGTGATATATAAGGCACTGCACGTACTCTGTGTTCCTGTGTTTGGAGGTGGAGATTTTTCCCTCAGGAAGGAACTGTATTTTTTGCTGATTGTTTGCTGGGTGTACACACACCCACCTGTTTGTTTTCCTTGCCAGCAGTACCAGATCTGACAGCTGGAAGCGGTGGCCACCTGGGGACTCGGGACTTGGTGGCTTCGGTGTATTGCAGGTCTCCGTTGGTGGTGGAACCTTGTGGGTCCCGGCTCTTCTCTGGATAGGCGTCTCCTACCCTCGGGCCTGCCCACACGTCACTTTTTTGTGGAAATCAATTGACAGACTAAAAGCAGTATTTTGACCTGTTGTGCACATTTGCAATATTAAATTGTATTTATTGGCATCTCTATTGTCCGTTCATTTACGCCCCCTGGTGTGGGTCCGTACATTACACTTTCCCCAACAGGATAACTTGGCCAACGTCATGGATTCCGAGGGGCACATACCACCCGTTGAACAATCAATGGAGATGCAAGGTGCACAGGCTCCAGCAGGAGACATGATGGGTGAGTTGCAGCAAATACTGACCACCCTCACTGCTCGGCTGGATTTGGTGACCGAGCAGAACATACTGCTCAATCGTAGGATGGAGGCGCTCACCGCTCAGGTGAAAGCGCACGGACAGGGCGCGGCTGCAGCTCCTCCTCCTGCGGACCTGTTGCTGAACAGAGACCCTCCAGTGGTCGTTCAACGAAACCCCCCACCACATCCCCTGAAGCATACATTAGCCCCCCGGAACTGTACGGAGGTTGTGTCGAGACGTGCGCGGACTTCTTGATGCAGTGCTCGCTCGTCTTTGCACAACGTCCCATGATGTACGCGTCAGACTCCAGCCGGGTGGCTTATGTCGTAAATTTGCTTCGAGGTGAGGCACGCGCCTGGGCTACGGCGCTTTGGGAACAGAATTCGCAGCTCCTAATGACATACACTGGGTTTGTGAGGGAGTTCAGACAGGTGTTCGATCACCCTAATCGAGGCGAAACTGCTTCTAACGTGCTGCTGTCAATTCGACAGGGGCGTCAGAGCGCCGCTGAGTATGCAGTCGAATACGGTAGCGCTCCGCGCCACTTTTGTAAATGGGCTGTCTCCGGTCGTTAAGGAGCACCTGGTGGCTAAGGACGAGCCGCGGGAATTAGACGGGCTTATCGACCTTGTTATACGGTTAGACAACCAATTAGAAGAACGTCGACGGGAGCAAGACGAAGGGCGTGGCCGGGCACGAGCCATCCCTCTCCCTTCCAGGTCCGAAACAGCGCCACCTTCCCCATGCTCCAAAGCCAGAGCGCTCCACGTGACAACAGCTCCCCCTGCTGACGAAGCTATGGACACGAGCAGGGTGAAAATGAGATCAGCCAACAGCCAAAGGAGGCTGGCCCGCGGAGAGTGTTTTATCTGCGGCTCAAGTGAGCATTTGCAGAAAAATTGCCCCAAGCGGTTAAACGCCAACGCTCGCCCTTAGAGACTGGGCTAAGGGTGGGCCATAACACACACGCGGGAAATGCACGAAAATCCATGCATTGGATTCAGTGTTCACGCCCATGCATGGAGCCAAAATATTCACTAAACTGGATCTTAGGAATGCTTATCACCTGGTTCGAATGGAAGACGGCATTTAACACCCCGTTAGGTCACTTTGAGTACCTGGTTATGCCGTTCGGCCTCACTAACGCCCCCGCGACGTTCCAAGCATTGGTAAATGACGTCTTGCGGGACTTCCTACATCGGTTCGTCTTCGTATACCTGGACAATATCCTCATCTTCTCCCCGGATCCTGAGACCCATGTTAAGCATGTACGTCAGGTCCTGCAGCGGTTGTTGGAGAACCGGCTGTTTGTGAAGGGCGAGAAGTGCGAGTTTCACCGTACTTCTTTGTCCTTCCGGGGTTCATCATCTCCTCCAACTCCGTCGCACCCGATCCGGCCAAAGTAGCGGCGGTGAGAGATTGGCCCCAACCGGTAAGCTGTAGGAAGATGCAACAGTTCCTTGGCTTCGCAAATTTCTATAGGAGGTTCATCAAGGGCTATAGTCAGGTTGTTGGTCCCCTTACAGCCCTGACCTCCCCAAAAGTCCCCTTCACCTGGTCGGATCGGTGCGAAGCCGCATTTAGGGAGTTGAAACACCGGTTCTCGACTGCGCCAGTTCTGGTGCAGCCCGATCCTAACCGCCAGTTTGTTGTTGAAGTGGATGCCTCTGACTCAGGGATAGGAGCCGTGCTGTCCCAGAGCAGGGAGTCCGACAAGGTTCTCCACCCTTGTGCGTATTTCTCCCGCAGGTTGACCCCAGCAGAGCGGAACTATGACATCGGCAATCGGGAGCTCCTGGCGGTGAAAGAGGCCCTGGAGGAGTGGAGACATCTGTTGGAGGGAGCTGCGGATCCTTTCACGGTCTTCACTGACCATCAGAACCTGGAGTACATTCGGACCGCTAAGCGTCTGAACCCCAGGCAAGCCCGCTGGTCACTGTTTTTTGGACGTTTTGACTTCTGGATCACCTATCGCCCCGGGACCAAAAACCAGAGATCTGACGCACTGTCCTGGGTGCAAGAAGAGGAGGTCAAGACAGAGCTGTCGGATCCACCAGACACCATCTTACCGGAGTCCGCTATCGAACGCCACCCTCACATGGGACGTGGAGAACATTGTCAGGGAGGCCCTGATGCGTCACCCGGACCCTGGCGGTGGATCAGCGAACCGACTGTACGTCCCACCAGACGCAAGAGCTGCAGTATTGGACTTCTGTCACGGTTCTAAGCTCTCCTGCCATCCGGGGGTGCGAAGGACCGTGGCAGTGGTCCGGCAGCGATTCTGGTGGGCGTCAATGGAGACTGATGTCTGGGAGTATGTCTGGGCCTGTACCACCTGCGCCAGGGGCAAGGCTGTGCACCAAACCGAGAAAGGACTCCTCCAGCTGTTGCCAGTGTCTCCATGCCCCTGGTCACACATAGGCCTGGACTTCGTCACGGGCCTCCCTGCGTCCCAGGGAGTGACAACCATCTTGATGATAGTGGACCGGTTCTCCAAGGCGGCTCACTTCGTGGCCCTCCCGAAGCTCCCGACGGCCCAGGAGACTGCAGACCTCGTGGTCCACCACGTTGTGCGTCTGCATGGTATCCCGACGAACATCGTATCGGATTGTGGTCCCCAGTTCTCGTCGCAAGTCTGGAGGAGTTTCTGCAAGGAACTGGGGGCCACCGCGAGCCTATCGTCTGGGTACCACCCACAGACCAATGGACAAGCAGAGCGGGATAATCAAGATCTGGAACAGGCCTTAAGCTGTGTGACCTCCGTGCGCCCGATGGCCTGGAGTCAACATCTGGCCTGGATCAAGTATGCCCACAATAGTCAAATATCATTGGCAACCGGCCTCTCCCCGTTCGAGGTGTGTTTGGGGTACCAGCCCCCATTATTCCCAGCAGTCGAGGGAGAGGTCGAGGTTCCCTCGGTCCAGGCCTATCTCAGAAGGTGCCATCGGGTGTGGCGGACAGCCCGCTCTGCCCTTCTGAAAGCCCGGACGAGGGCAAAGAGCCATGCAGACTGCCGACGCTCCCCGGCCCCCGCTTACCAGCCCGGGCAGGAGGTTTGGCTATCAACCAAAAACATTCCTCTGCACACGGACTCAGCTAAGCTTACAGACAGATACATTGGGCCCTTTTCCATCACCAAAGTCATCAGTCCAGCCGCAGTGAAGCTAAAACTCCCAGCTTCATTGCGGATCCACCCCGTGTTCCATGTGTCCAAAATTAAGCCATATCACACTTCGGACCTCTGCACCCCTGGACCAGCACCGCCTCCTGCCCGCATCATCGACGGCGAGCCTGCTGGGACGGTACGCAGGCTCCTTGATGTTCGCCGGAGGGGTCGGGGTTTCCAATATCTGGTGGATTGGGAAGGGTAAGGACCCGAAGAGCGCTCCTGGGTGAAGAGGAGCTTCATCCTGGATCCGGCCCTTCTGGACGATTTCTACCAGCGACATCCCGACAAGCCTGGTCCAGGGGGCATCCGGACCAGGAGTTGTGTCAGGAAGGGCATCTGGCGTAAAACTTGTGCCAATTACCAATGCAGATCTGGTTGTGTCCGCTGTGGCGACCCTGAACCAAACCAGGAGCAGCCAAATGAACAACAACAACATTGATTATATCATACAAATTATGTATAAAGTTAAACAAAAAAGGGGGTGGTGGCCAAGTGCTTAGTGCACTTGATTTTGGGGCAGCAGGTTCCCCGTACAAATCCTGCCACATTTCTCCATGTAACGTGGAGTTGCATCAGGAAGGGCATTCAGTGTAAAACCTGTGCCAATTCAACATGCAGATCCACCTTGGATTTGCTGTGGCAACTCTGAGTGCATGCAAGGGAGCCGCTGAATGGTCTTAATTTAGGTATAAAGTTAAAAACAAACTTTTTCCTCAACCTGTCCAGGACCTGGTTAAAATGAGGGATTCCAGTTATAATTTGCAAGGAACATTATTATTTGAGAAATCAAAGATTTGACAAGGTCAGAGGGAGAGCGCGTTCCCAGATGAGGTCAGAGGATGAGCGTTCCCAGACGAGGTCAGACGGAGAGCGCGTTCCCAGACGAGGCCAGAGGATGAGCGCGTTCCCAGACGACATCAGACAGAGAGTGCGTTCTCAGACGAGGTCAGAGGAAGAGTGCATTCCTTCATTCTGCAAATGGTTCCTTCCACAAGGATTCGAAGTCGGCCGATAACTCAGGTTTTCAGAGCATCTTCTTTGCTGAGCTGTGCTGTGGTTTGGAGTGAAATGAAATAGATATTATTTCAGTAACGATTGCACATTTTAAAAACCTTAATACTAACAGTCACAATTTTAATTTTAATTTTGTAAAACTTGTGCCAATTCAACATGCAGATCCACCTCAGTTTTGCTGTGGCAACTCTGAGTGCAAGCAAGGGAGAGCCAAAGGGTCTTAATTTATGTCCATCCATCCATCCATTTTCTTCCGCTTTATCCGTAGTCGGGTCACGGGGGCAGCAGCTCAAGCAAAGCCGCCCAGACCTCCTGATCCACACACACCTCCCCCAGCTCCTCCGGGGGAACCCCAAGGCATTCCCAAGCCAGCGGAGAGATGTAGTCCCTCCAGCGTGTCCTGGGTCTTCCCCGGGGCCTCCTCCCAATGGGACGTGCCCGGAACACCTCTCCAGCGAGGCGTCCAGGGGGCATCCAGAAAATATGCCCGAGCCACCTCAACTGACTCCTTTCGACGTGGAGGAGCAGCGGCTCAACCCGGACCCCATACTCCCGGAGCACTCCCCACAGGGTGCCCCGAGGGACATGGTCGAACGCCTTCTCCAGATCCACAAAACACATGTGGACTGGTTGGGCGAACTCCCATGAACCCTTGAGCACCCGATGGAGCGTGTAGAGCTGGTCCAGTGTGCCGCGACCAGGACGAAAACCACACTGCTCCTCCTGAATCCGAGGTTCGACCATCGGTCGAATTCTCCTCTCCAGTACTCTGGAATAGACCTTACCGGGGAGGCTGAGGAGTGTGATCCCCCTATAGTTGGAACACACCCTCCGGTCCCCCTTCTTAAACAGAGGGACCACCACCCCGGTCTGCCAATCCAGAGGCACTGTCCCCGATCGCCATGCGATGTTGCAGAGGCATGTCAGCCAAGACAGTCCCACAACATCCAGAGACTTAAGGTACTCAGGACGGATTTCATCCACCCCAGGAGCCTTGCCACCGAGGAGCTTTCTAACCACCTCGGTGACTTCGGCCTGGGTAATGGATGAGTCCGCCTCTGAGTCCCCAGTTTCTGCTTCCTCTTCGGAAGACGTGACAATGGGATTGAGGAGATCCTCGAAGTACTCCTTCCACCACTCGACAACATCCCCAGTCAGGGTCAACAGCTCCCCACCCGCACCGTAAACAGTGCTGGTGGAGAGCTGCTTCCGCCTCCTGAGGCGTCGGACGGTTTGCCAGAATCTCTTCGAGGCTGACCGATAGTCCTCCTCCATGGCCTCCCCGAACTCCTCCCAGACCCGAGTTTTTGCCTTTGCGACTGCACAGGCTGCGGCACGCTTGGCCTGCTGGTACCTGTCAGCTGCCTCTGGGGTCCCACCTACCAACAAAGACAAGTAGGACTCCTTCTTCAGCTTGACGGCATCCCTTACTTCCGGTGTCCACCGCAGACAGGTGGTCCATTGTGCTTAAGTAACAGGTGAGATCAACAGCAGGTGGGGAGATAACAAGAGGGCGGAACTGAAGACACATGAAATTTTCATTTAACCTTTATTTTACCAGGGAAGTCCCATTGAGATTAAAAACCTCTTTTTCAAGGGAGCCCTGGCCAAGATACAGCAATAAAATACAGTTATAGTATAAAATAATTTAATTAATTATTTAATTAAAACAAGTACATGTGAAGGAGGCTGTCTCAAGTGCTCTCAGTCTGGCTTTAAAGTCATTTAATGTGATCAGTTCTGTAAGTACTAAATAAATAAATAACTGAACAGACAATGGTGACCTGGTGAAAAAAAATAATCGTGTTAAAATAAATAATAAAAAAGCGCTTCAGCATCTCACCATGTCATTTAGGTCCTTCAGACTTTTTTTTCTTTTGAGTAAATGCTTCAGAGGAGCATGAGCATGGCTAAAACCTGTCAGCTTCTGGGGGGGGGGGAGGGCTCTGCCATTTTTTCTGCATTTTTTTTTTTTTTTTTTGCTTTTCAGCTGACCCCCCCCAATTACAGCCCTCTTAACTCCCTGCTATTTTTTTATGTAGATGTAAATCAGTCAGTTTTCAGCTGGTTGACAGTAGGGCTGTACAACATGTTGGGGAAAGTGTCATGTACGGACCAACACCAGGGGGCGTAAATGAATGGACAATAGAGATGCCAATAAATACAATTTAATATTGCAAATGTGCACAACAGGTCAAAATACTGCAACAGGTCAAAATACTGCTTTTAGTCTGTCAATTGATTTCCAAAAAAAGGTGACATGTGGGCAGGTCAGAGGGTAGGAGACGCCTATCCAGAGAAGAGCCGGGACCCACAAGGTTCCACCGCCAACGGAGACCGAAGCCGCCAAGTCCTGAGTCCCCAGGTGGCCACCACGTCCAGCTGTCAGATCCGGTACTGCTGGCAGGGAAAACAAACAGGTTAAAGGTGGGTGTGTGTACACCCAGCAAACAGTCAGCAAAAAATACAGTTCCTTCCTGAGGAAAAAATCTCCACCTCCAAACACAGGAACACAAAGTACGTGCAATGCCTTATGTATCACTTAATCAAGTCAGAAGTGAGGAGTGGAGACGCCAACTCCTCCAACTTCCACAAACTCGGCTACAAGCTGCAAGTGTACAAAAAGGTTAACGACTGCAAAAAGCTCTGCTGCAAAAACGTGTGCGTACGGCACCGAACGGCTGAGTTGTTTCCCTGACGGGTAAGCTGATAACTCGGCAGAGTTGTGGTGTCTCTTCCAGGCTTTTATGGGTTGTGATGATGATGATTACTGACAGCTGTCAGCTCCTGGCTCCTGGTGGACTCCTGCGGCGACTGCGCCCTCTGGTGCCCGAAGCCCGACGACAGGCAGGGCGCCCTCTGGTGTTGGCCAGCAGTACCTCCTCTTCGGGCAGCCCACACAACACAACAGGCAAAATTATCGTACCTCAATATCGTCATATCAATATGATATACGATATGACTCTGATTTGACACAAAGTGCAGCAACAGTGAAAAAGAAACATTCTTAAACAAAACAGTAACCGTCAACGTCACAAAATTTTAAAATAATTAGGCAAAATTTTAAAATATGTAAACAGACAAATAATGGATTTGTTGGCTCACGATGTGGTTTATTACTAATAATTCTTATAGTTTTCTTTTGTAGTAAAAATATTGGATTTGTAGGTGTTTCCCCAAACTCCAATACAATAGATCATATATGGGACAAGTAATTAATGATTTAAGGTAACTAATGAATGTTATGGGAGGATGTCTTGTACTTCATACAAAATTGCAATGGCTAACATTTTAGATTTAACATAATTTGTGTTTTCCAACTTAATTTATCGTCACTAAAAACCCCAAGAAATTTAGTTCAATATTGTGCAGTCGTAAATGTCTGCATAAATTTCTGGGCTTATTTCCAAATATAATACATTTTGGTTTACCAAAATGAAGTGACAATTTATTTGAATCAAACCATTCATTGAACCTTTGTAGTTCCCTCTCTATCATGTCCAGAACCTGTCCCAAATGATCCAAACTACAAAACACAGTTGTATCATCAGCAAGTAAAATGCAACTCACAAACTTAGAAACCAAGCATATTGTTATGTGTCGGACGCAGGCGGAGAACCGACCAGCGTTTGAAGGACCCAGTATAAAATAAGCAGAGCACGGTACAAAGGATAACAGAATTTAATAAACATAACAGTGATGTGCAGAACAAATAAGTGTGCGGTCTGGCGAGGTGGAAAGACGGTGCGCTCCCAGCAGCACAAACAGTCCGGAGCCAGAACAGTTCGGACCCAAGGACCCCGCCGACACCCCCCAGGTGGCTGTGACTAACCGAGTCTGTGAAAGAAGGAACCATAATGTGAGTCCACCACTCCACACACAGAGAGACCACTCAAAGGTGTACATAAACAGCAAACACTTCCTGGCTTAATCACCAATCAGCTTCCCACCCAGGCAGGCATGGAACACCCAGTTCAATTCTCCACTGCAGTGGAAGCTGATTAAACGACTAACATAACAGCTCAATATAATAAGGTGTGAGGGACACCACATTTACTGACTGTACTCATGTTAGTCACAAAACCTAAAGTACCTCAGGAAGTGTGCTGACGAACGTGAGACCTCACCCCCTCCTCTTTCACAGACCATGGCATCAAACCTGGTACGGTCTCTGCATCCATGATGATGAGATGGCTCTCTAGATGATGATCTCACCCGTCTGGTCACAAGGTCGAGTCTCTGGCAAATACACACTGTGTACTCCAGACTTAAATGCAACCATGCCCCAATCCATAAAGATGCACCACAGCTGTGAGTCCTGACGAGCTGCACATGACAAGCTTCAGGTGATCAGGGTGAGGTCCTGATAACTCAGCCACACAGCCACTCAGTCCTGAACGCATGCCACCTGGAAGGAAAAACAAAAGACAGAGAACAGAAGACAGAAACAAAAGGCAGCCAGGCACCCCAGCCATACAACACATATGTCATTAATATATAAACAAACTGACAAAGGCCCAATGACTGAGCCCTGGGGCACACCACAAGTGCACTTCAAAAATTCAGAATTTATCCCACCAATGTGAACACATTGATACCTATTATACAAATAACTAGCTATCCAATCATGAGCTAATCCTCTGATGCCATACTTCCATAATTTATCCAATAATAAGGCATGATCAATTGTATTGAATTGTGTTCTGTAAGTAAAAAAACTACCCTACAGTATATGGCTTGCTTTGAAATGCATTTGTAATATGTTACACAAAATCAACTACAGCCAATGAAGTAGTACGATTTTTTTTTTCTAAATCCATATTGCTGCTCATTTAGATGATAGACATAAAATTCAGCTTGGGACTCCGACTCTCTGTTCTCTGCTTTAACCTTCAAGTCTCTACTTCACCAGACTGTGAATTCCTCAAATTATATTGGATACTGGATAATCCCTCTTCTGTTCTGGAGGAGCAATCAAAGCAGGTGGATCCACCAATGTGCACATGGAGATCTGAAGAGAAGGTCATAGCTTGCGCTTCTCTTTTCAGATCCAGATCTCCGCTCGGACGCACAGCAGAGACACACCCCAGCGCTGACTGCTGGAACACGGAGGAGGATGCAGACACTGGCCCAGCAGTAAGCAGATTTTAGCCTCGGAGAACCTCATCATCAGCAAGCCACAGCGGCCCTAAAAAGAGGTCTTTGAACGCTATTGACACCATTTTTTCTACAAGAGAGTCAAGGACCAGGGGATCCAACCTGCCCAGATGGAACGTATCCTGTGGACTATGTTCTCGACTCCTGGAGTTCCTGGTGTGTGCATGCTTGGCGCCTTTCTCCGTTGAGGACGTCGAGGATTTATTCATTTTGGGTCTTATGGAGCAGGGCTGGTACTTTTTGGCTTATGTGCTGCCCTAATCTACTGGAAAATTGGCAAGACGGCGGCATCAAGAACCACGGCCCCTCACTTATCCATCATGATTAACGAGGTTGGCAAGGCAGTGCATTCTCAGACTGCGATGACTCTTGAACTCAGACGCAAATTGGATCACATCTTGGAGAAGATGTGTGCCTTGCAGTTGAAGTTGAAGATTTCAGAGGCCAGTGAATATTCTTAATTCATAATTTGGAATATTCTTAATTCATAATTGGGATTTGGTTGTTCAAGTGGAACTGTTAAAAGTGTTTTTCACTGCTCAAACCACAACACTACAGGCTTATCAAGGCTGAAGGTCAAATTGCCCGACTGTTTTCCCTCCAGAGGAATTTCTTCGGCCTGGGGATCATTTGGCTGTTTCTTATTTCAACTCACAGACAATAAACTGCTATTCACAGGACTGAAGCATGCTCCATTCCCTCCCCCCACCCCCCTCCTATCCCCCATCAAACACTCCCCACTCCGACATCTGCTCACGTCACTCCTTTCCACTTCTGCGGGGGCGGTGCTGTTTTAGCTGCAGCCCCCGTTACTCCCCCCAAGCCGACGGCGGCGCATCTCAGGGTTGCTGCGTGGCCTTCACCCACTTGCCTCAATTCGGATAACGGACTTCTTCAAACTTAGTGCACATGAACAATGTCAAATGTGTATGTGTTGCCTTTAATTCTGATGTGTGCCATTATTATGGTAAACAAGTAATAATTGTGGACTAATTGCTGTCTGAGGTAACTGCGGTGTAAACATAATTTCTCCACTGTGAGATCAATAAAGTATATCAATCAATCAATCAATCAATTTTTTTATATAGCGCCAAATCACAACAAACAGTTGCCCCAAGGCGCTTTATATTGTAAGGCAAGGCCATACAATAATTATGTAAAACCCCAACGGTCAAAACGACCCCCTGTGAGCAAGCACTTGGCTACAGTGGGAAGGAAAAACTCCCTTTTAACAGGAAGAAACCTCCAGCAGAACCAGGCTCAGGGAGGGGCAGTCTTCTGCTGGGACTGGTTGGGGCTGAGGGAGAGAACCAGGAAAAAGACATGCTGTGGAGGGGAGCAGAGATCGATCACTAATGATTAAATGCAGAGTGGTGCATACAGAGCAAAAAGAGAAAGAAACAGTGCATCATGGGAACCCCCCAGCAGTCTAAGTCTATAGCAGCATAACTAAGGGATGGTTCAGGGTCACCTGATCCAGCCCTAACTATAAGCTTTAGCAAAAAGTAAAGTTTTAAGCCCATATATCTCATTTCATCTCAAAATCATTTAACCTGTGAATACCGTTTCCAGAATTTTTTTAAAAGTGTGGTCACAGTGAGACTGGCCTATATTTTGAAAGAATGTGTTTATCACCAGATTTGAACAGCGGTATCACTTTTACCATTTTCATTTTGTAATGAAATCGCCCAGTCAATTACAAAATGACACAATCACTATTTTTTTTTATCAAAAACATATTCAAATTATTGCAATCAGTAAAATTTTTTTCCCTTTTAGTTCATGAAATATGTCAGTTATTTCATATTCATCAGTTTCTCTGATTGTTGTACTGTTTTCCCAAGAACACACATTAGAAGGTAAAACTGAGTTTGCTCATTTTTCCCCACGTTAACAAAATAATCAAAAATGATCTATTATAGCTTTCTTCTTCTTAAGGATTGAATCAGTATTTGTGCAGAAATATGTTGGATAATCTTTGACAATTTTTTTTATATTTGATGATTTCATTTAAGAGCTTCCAAGTACCTTTAATGTTTGTTTTATTTCCCCCCAATAAATAACTTTAATACTGCCTTTTGCAAGATCACATAATATTAGTTTGATTTTATGTTGTATATTTACTCTTGACTTCAGTTGTTCTGAATTTTAAAAACTGCTTATAGAAGTTTTTTTTTACATGCATTCAGCAGTCCCTTTGTGATCCAAGGTTTATCAGTGTTTCACTTATTACCAGCTTTTTTTTTTTTTAATTTTTTTACTTTTGATTTTAATTTTCACAAGTATGCACACAGAACAGTAATCAAACAGTATGGGATCAGCTCACAAAGAATGGGGGGGGGTGTTACAGTTTTGGTTCACATTTTCATTTACAACCCCAACTCCAGTGAAGTTGGGACATTGTGTAAAATGTAAATAAAAATAGAATACAATGATTTTCAAATCCTCTTCAACCTATATTCAATTGAATACACCACAAACACAAGATATGCAATGTTCAAACTGATAAACTTTACTGTTTTTGTGCAAATATTTGCTCATTTTGAAATGGATGCCTAGAACACATTTCAAAAAAGCTGCGACAGTGGTATGTTTACCACTGTGTTACATCACCTTTCCTTCTAACAACACTCAATAAGTGTTTGGGAACTGAGAACACTCATGATTAGATATAAAATGAGCATGCCCAAAAGTCTCAGCTGTTCACAAGCAAAGATGGGTTGAGGATCACCACTTTGTGAACAACTGCATGAAAAAATAGTCCAACAGTTTAAGAACAATATTTCTCAACATTCCATTGCAAGGAATTTAGGGGTTCTATCATCTACAGTTCATTATATAGTCAGAAGATTCAGAGAATCTGGAGAACTTTCTACATGTAAGCGGCAAGACTGAAAACCAACATTGAATGCCCGTGACCTTCGATTCCTCAGGCATTAAAAATGGACATCATTGTGTAAAGGATCTTACTGCGTGGGCTCAGGAACACTTCAGAAAACCATTATCAATTAACACAGTTTGTCGATACATCTACAAGTGCAAGTTAAATCTCTACCATGCAAAAAGAAAGCCATACATCAACAACATCCAGAAACGCTGCCGCCTTCTCTGGGCCCTAGCTTATTTGAAGTGG
Source organism: Thalassophryne amazonica (assembly GCF_902500255.1). Classification (NCBI taxonomy): domain Eukaryota; kingdom Metazoa; phylum Chordata; class Actinopteri; order Batrachoidiformes; family Batrachoididae; genus Thalassophryne; species Thalassophryne amazonica. Next base: position 8,499,577 of record NC_047120.1, read on the forward strand.
ACAGATGCAAAGTGGGAAAGTGTGCTGTGGTCTGATGAGTCCACATTTCAAATTGTTTTTGGAAATTATGGACATCGTGTCCTCTGGACAAAAGAGGAAAAAGAACATCCAGATTGTTACCAGTGCTAAGTTCAAAAGCCAGCATCTGTGATGGTATGGGGTGTGTTAGTGCCCATGGCATGGGCAACTTACACATCTGTGATGGCACCATCAATGCTTAAAGGTACATCCAGATTTTGGAGCAACACATGCTGCCATCCAAGCAATGTTTTTTTCAGGGATGTCCCTCCTTATTTCATCATGACAATGCCAAGCCACATTCTGCACGTGTTACAACAGCGTGGCTTCATAGTTAAAGAGTGTGGGTAATAGACTGGCCTGCCTGCAGTCCAGACCTGTCGCCTATTGAAAATGTGTGGTGCATTATGAAGCGCAAAATACGACAACGGAGACCCCGGACTGTTGAACAGCTGAAGTCGTACATCAAGCAAGAATGGGAAAAAATCCCATCTACAAAGCTTCAACAATTAGCGTCCTCAGTTCCCAAACACTTATTGAGTGTTGTTAGAAGGAAAGGTGATGTAACGCAGTGGTAAACATACCACTGTCCCAGCTTTTTTGAAACGTGTTGCAGGCATCTATTTCAAAATGAGCAAATATTTGCACAAAAACAAAGTTTATCAGTTTGAACAATAAATATCTTGTCTTTGTGGTGTATTCAATTGAATATAGGTTGAAGAGGATTTGCAAATCATTGTATTCTGGTTATATTTACATTTTACACAATGTCCCAACTTCATTGGTATTGGGGCTGTAGATAAGCAGAAAAAAAATGTTTAAATGTTTATATAACATCCATTTGCACCATTTCCTATTAAAATCATTTTTAATCTTAAACAATTTGGTGTAATAAAAAAACGTGTTCAATTTTTCCAATTAAATTCTCTCCATGTAAGTGAATTTACATGATACCATTCCTCTACAGAAATCATGATATTCAACTCTTTTTCCCCACTTGTGCTTTATCTATAATGTTTTATTCTGACATTCCATTATACTGTGGTAAATTCTTGATATAGTCCTAGATATTTTTTGATTGTATGCTTTAACCATCACTTCTATTACTGGGTTCATTCACCTCTTTATTTGTAATATTCCCTCAATTGAAGATATCTAAACAAGTCTTGATTCTTAAGTGCAAATCTTTTCTTTAAATCATCAAAACTTCTTAGTTCTCCATTATCTGTGGCAATACAAAATGCGGTCATTCCATTTTTCTCAATCAAATTCCTGATATATCCAGGGATTGTTTTTTCTCCCAGGAGTGTTTGGATGTGATAGCCAGGGATGCATGTCTCAACATCTTGCTATATAATTTTCATCACATCATTCTATATTCTTCTATGAGGCTGAGCTGCATGGAAGTATATCTTAAAATTTGGAAGTGCCATTCCACCTTTATTCTTTGGCAATTGGAGTATAGTTTAACTCTGGCTTTCCTTCCTCCCCAAATAAACCTAGATTCTAATTTATTCCATTCTAACTGTTTTGGTGGAATTTCTATTGGCAGGGATTGAAAAAGATACAGTAACCTTGGAAAATATTCATTTTTGCTCTATTTATCTTGCTACTAAAATCCATTGGGTAAGTGGACCATTATTCTATGTCCTTTCTTATATTTTGGTTGATATAGTTGTAATTAGCTTCATGCAAATTTGAGATATTTTTGGTTATATATGCCCCTAAGTATTTCATTGTTTTGAGTCCCATCTGACACTATGTTTGATTTTTAATGAGGGTGGTGTGATTAAATGAGAGAATCTGAGTTTTTGTAAGATTTCATTTATATCCTGCAAAATAATTGAATTTTTCTATAATTTCCATCATTCACAGGAAGGAAGTGTCTACATCTGTTAAATATAGCACAACGTCATCCGCAAAGAGGCCAATTTTTTGTTCCCTATTTCCAACAGCTATACCCTTTACTTCCATATCCTGATGGATTGGTTGTGCCAGTGGTTCTATATACATGGCGAACAATGTGGGGCTGAGACAACATCCCAGTCTTGTTCCTTTCCCTAGTACAAACCTCTCAGATAATGATTCATTCACCTTTACCCATGCAGTAGGTTGTTGATAAATTGCCTTGATACAATTAACTGATTCTTCAGCGAAGCCAAATTTTCCAAGTGTTTGGTATAAACTTGCCCAATTTACTGTATCGAATGCCTTTTCTGCATCAAGGCTTATCATGGCTGCATTATAACTTTATTTTTGAATTTTATGCATGACGTGTAGCATTCTTCTAATGTTGTCTTGTGTTTGTCGGCCTGATATAAATCCTGTTTGATCTTCATCAATTAAGTCTGGGGTTAGGGTTAGGGTTCCTTATCTTTGATTTCTTTAAGGATTTGTGTTATTCGTGTTATTGCTTCTTTCCATAATGGGGATATCTTACCTTCTTTCATAATCCAATTAAAATTCCTATAGAGACGTGAACTCAGTTCATTTTGAAATATTTTATACCACTCAACAGCAAAGCCTTCACTAATACCATGCTACAGGGTGGTATAAAATACCTTCTGTATCTCCTCCAGTGATATTTCTGCTGTAACCATCTTATTTTCTCTCCAATAGGTCAGGTGTATTTAAAAAAATCTCTCAATTTAGTATCTACTGTCCATGTTTGTGTATATAATTCTTTATAGTACTCCCTGAAGATAAGTTCTGTTTCTTTTGGCTTAGTCATCATTTTGTTTGGATTAGGATCTTTTACGAGGTCTATTAGAAAAGTATCCGACCTTATTATTTTTTTTCAAAAACCATATGGATTTGAATCACGTGTGATTGCGTCAGACAAGCTTGAACCTTCATGTGCATGCGTGAGTTTTTCCATGCCTGTCGGTTGCGTCATTCGCCTGTGAGCAGGCTTTGAGTGAGGAGTGGTCCAGCCCCCTCGTCGGATTTTCATTGCCAGGAAATGGCGGAATGATTTGGGGTTTTTTTTCCATCAGAATTGTTTCAGAAACTGTTAGAGACTGGCAGCTGGAAACCATTAGAAAAATGTATCTGGCTTTCGGTGAAAATGTTACGGGCTTGGTAGAGAATAAAGAGTGTTACTGTCGCTTTAAGGATGGCCCCCAGCGGCTGTGGGGTGCGCCGCGCTCCAAAGCCGCCATCGACAGGCTGAACGACCATTTCATTTCTAAACGGATGGCTGTCTGGATCCGTGACTATCGTGTGCCATTTCTCTGGTTATCACAAGAGCTGGACATCAACCATTTTCCGGCAGATTTCACTTTTAACAAGAGATTTTGTCATGGAAAGCCGAGCGGAGGGTTTGCGCGTCACGATGGATTCGCTACTGGAGCGAGACAAAACCACCTCCGTTTTGGTCTCACAGGACGGCTTTGAGATGGGGTTCAGACAGCTGTCGGTGGTTTTTCCATCGAGTGATTATCCGAGAAATTGTGGATGTGCCTGGACATGCCAGAACATGTCCCGTGAGGCTTCATCACGGCGTTGCTGTGCTCCATGCGGCACCGCCGTGACGCGCAGAATTCCTCCGCATGTCTGTCTCAATGTGCCGAAAAAGTGCTGATGTCCACGTCTTTTCACAATTCCTGTGCCAGTCAGACGACGTCCTGGATAAAACACAGCGTCCAGTTTGGAAATGAATGGCACATTCCACTGTTACAGGAGTTTTTGTCATGGAAAGAGGAGCGGAGGCTTCACGTGTCGCGGCGGTGCCGCATGGCGCACAGCAACGCCGTGAAGAAGCCTCACGGGACATGTTCGCCTGCTCACAGGCGAATGACGCAATTGACAGGCGTGGAAAAACTCACGCATGCGCCTGAGGGTTCAAGCTTGTCTGACGCAATCACACGTGATTCAAATCCATATGGTTTTTGAAAAGAAAAAAAAAAAAAAAAAGGTCGGATACTTTTCTAATAGACCTCGTATTTTATGGATTGTATCAGCCTGCTGTTTTTGTAATCACCAGGCAAGTAATTTAGTGGATTTAGGGCCCAGTTCATAATATGCCTGTTTTGTGGATCTTGCCTTTTTCTCTACCTCTTTACCCAAATACTCATCCATGTGTCTCTTCAAATATTGTATTTGTTCGTAAATTTTCTTATCCTTTTTTCATATATCTGTTCTGATTCTTTCAAATCTGAGATCAACTTGTTATACGTTTCCAGTCCCTCCACATCCACAGCCTTCAGCATTTCTGGACAGATCTCATCAACCCCTGGGGCTTTGCCACTGTGGAATTGTTTGGCTACCTCTGTGACTTCCACCAGGGTAATTGATGATGATCCACCATCAGCTTACAGCTCTGTACCTACAATAGAGGGTGCTCTGGTCTGATGCAGGAGTTCCTCAAAATGTTCCTTCCAGTGTCTGATTACCTCCTCAGTTGTGGTCAACAGAGTCCCATCCTTACTGTTTCCTGTTTTCCTCTCCTGAGGTGTCTCACTGTCTGCCAGAAGCACCTCGGTGCCAACCAAAACTCCTTCTCCATGGTTACTCTGAACTCCTCCTACAGCTGGTGCTTTGCCTCCCCACAACAGAGGCGGCCGCCCTTCGGGCCTGTTGGTGCCTTGCAAACGGCTTCAGGAGTCCTCTGAGATAACATATCCCAGAAGGACTCTTTCTTCAGTCGGACGGCTTCCATCACCACTGGTGTACACTATGGTGTTTGAGGGTCGCCACCCCTTGAGGCACCTAAGACCTTTAGGCCACAGCTCCCCGCTGCAGCTTCAGCAATGGAAGGTCCTTATTTATCAACTCATTAAATTTGAATTCGAAATTGGAAGTCTGATTTTTTTTTTTTTGCTTTTTTGCCTGTTAGGGAATGCCACTCTTGCACCTGTTAAAGTACTGTATTAACATTAGATTATGACTTGTTCCTATTATTGTTGACCTACTGACTTCTTTCTTGTGCTGCAGATCCAGGTTGCAGCTCATTGTGGTACTCTTGCTGTCAGAGATTAACACTATGTATTTTTTTTTAAATGATTGAATTGGTGGAGGAGAGAGCTTGTGTATTTTAGAGTAGGTAGCCCCTCGGGTATGGTGGGGCTGTGCAACCTGTGAGTGCGGGGATGGTTTGGCTGTCTGGGTGTGGAGTCCTGGGCTTGCTTGGGGATTCGGGGTTGGGGGTGGGGCTTTGGTGTTCTGGGTGGTTTGCTTTCCGGTGCTGCCTGGTGGTTCTGCGAGCTTCCGGAGGGGCTGGGTCAGGTGCTGGCCTGGCTCCCTTCTGGCTCCTCCCTTGTGGGGCGTGGGTGCGCCTCTGTGCCTGGGGGGTGCTGGGCAGCGGGCTGGCCTGCCTGGTGCCCCGGTGCCATGCCGCGGGGCTGGTGGTCCTATTGGGGGGTGGGGGTGGTGGTGATGTGGGGGTAATTGGGTGGCCATTGTTCCTTTTCATGTGGGGGTCTGTCCGCTCTGGTTGGTGGGCTGGGGTCCGGTGCCTGGGCGGGGGGTGGTGCCTCTCCCTGGGGCTTGGAGCATATGTGGCCCTCCGTGCCCCGTGCAGGTCTGTGGGGCCCGCCTGTCTCCCTCTGGTTCCTCGGTTGCTCCTGCCACTCTTGGGTCTCATCTCGCGTCTTCCCTGGTTTGGGGACCGCCATGCGTGGTGGCTCATCCATCACCGGCTGCCTGGCCCCCTGTCCCCCCTGTTATTCCCCACCCCCACCCCATCTTGTGGTTTCCCTGGCGCCCCCATTGGGTCTGGGCCGCAGGGCCCGGTGGGGCCGGTGTGTGTGGCCCACTCCATGCACCGCGCCTCTCCCTTCTGCCGGCTGCTTAGGGTTGGGCCTCACATGTCACACCCTTTTAATGCACTTCACCAGCTCAGTACATGCACGCACATCATATTGGTTTTTAAGTAGCACATTATAGGGTTATAGATTTGCGGTCAGGTGTTGGGGATGGGTTTGCAGGGCAGTCTGCGGCGAGTGTGGTAGGTAGGGTGAGTGTGGCATGTGGGGTTGACCCCGGGTGGCTGGGGATGTCTGGGGCTCTGGGGTGGGGGGGTCTGCCTGGCCAGTTCTGCCATGGTCTTGGGGCCCTACTCTGGGGCATGTGGGGCACAGGTGTTGACACTGGGGGGTGGACGGCTGCTGAGGGGTTGGGGCCATGGTCTCCGTGGGGTGGAGTGTTGCCCCGCCCTTGCTTGGGCGGTCTCCCGATTTTGGGCTTTGGTGTTTAGGGTGGGGTCCGGGGTGAGGGGGTGCAATCCACACCGGGATTATACCCCAGGGGTCCTGCTGGCTGTGCTGGTGAAGTCTTGGGTGTTGGGGGAGACTCGTGTGCTTCCTGCCCCGGGAATTGGGTCCCGCTTCTTGTCTGGAAGCTGGACCCCGCCCTCATTTGGCTCAGTGGTCCTTGCCCGTGCTTTGGGTTCAATACAATGGCTCCTTGGCTCCCTGTCCCCGCTCGCTCCTCCCTTTGGGGGGCGTGGTCTGGGTGGTGTGGTTCTGCCCCCCCCCTTTTGTGGGTCCATGCCCTGTGTGCTTCTTTGGGCATGGGGTTGCTTCCTGTGCCTCCATTGGGGGGTGGGGGGGTGGAGTGCATTCTGGTGCTGCCGGGCCGTTCCCCTCGTGGTTCATCAGACTGCCCCGGTGGCTGCCCTTCCTGGACCCTATGCCCTTCCTCTGCCTATTTTCTCCTGGGGCCCTGCATCCTGGACCCATTTCCGTCTGTTGCGTGCAGTTGGCCATATAACTTCTGATGTGCCAGAGTGGTCCACGTCATATGGTAAGGTTCTATACTTCTGTCTTGGCCCAACACACCAGCCACAGTAGTGATCAAATATTTAGCTGTGATCTGGGTCTCTGTGCGTGGATGGTTATGTGTTTGTGGTCATCACCACAATTCGGTTTTGAGTGCTCGCAAGGGGATCAAGACTCTGGTGTCCTAGGTTAAGGTATGGATGCTCACTAATTAGACAGACTGTTGCTGTCACTGCTTGTTAATGTGTGGTTGTTTGTCCTAGTATATTGTATGGTTAGGGCCCCGTCTCCTTGGTGTCTCACTTCTCATCACTTCACAGTTACTGCCTTCAGCACTTGTCTTTCGCTCGTCTGTCTTCCTGTTGTTTTGGTGGTCGGCCCTTCCTGAGAGAAGGTGTCAGTTGGCTTTGAGTAGGAGGGTATAGGCTGATCGGGAAGGGCGGATGTGGGTCTCACATGCACACCACATTCACTCAAGCACTACATAAGAATAGATTGCATGGCTGTGTATTAATGTACATAAATGGTTCTGCCAGTGTGTCATTTACCATATGCAGACAGGGGGAAAGAGGGAAAAAAAAAGCAATGGAAGGTTTGAACATTGCCCAATCTGGTTCGATGTCCCCAACCTCCACAGGGATGCCAGAAAAGCTCCCCCAGAGGTGGAAATTAGATTAGATTAGATAGAACTTTATTGAGCCCTTGGGAAGAATCCCTCTGGGAACTTGAGGTTCCAGCAGCATTGTATAGCAGCACACACGGTAAGAAGCACATCGAGCATCAAATGTGAAACTAAAAAAGAAAACAGTTTGCAAATATACTCAACAAAAATATAAACGCAACACTTTTGGTTTTGCTCCCATTTTGTATGAGATGAACTCAAAGATCTAAAACTTTTTCCACATACACAATATCACCATTTCCCTCAAATATTGTTCACAAACCAGTCTAAATCTGTGATAGTGAGCACTTCTCCTTTGCTGAGATAATCCATCCCACCTCACAGGTGTGCCATATCAAGATGCTGATTAGACACCATGATTAGTGCACAGGTGTGCCTTAGACTGTCCACAATAAAAGGCCACTCTGAAAGGTACAGTTTTGTTTTATTGGGGGGGGGATACCAGTCAGTATCTGGTGTGACCACCATTTGCCTCATGCAGTGCAACACATCTCCTTCGCATCATCCATGAAGAGAACATCTCTCCAACGTGCCAAATGCCAGCGAATGTGAGCATTTGCCCACTCAAGTCGGTTACGACGACGAACTGGAGTCAGGTCGAGACCCCGATGAGGACGACGAGCATGCAGATGAGCTTCCCTGAGACAGTTTCTGACAGTTTGTGCAGAAATTCTTTGGTTATGCAAACCGATTGTTTCAGCAGCTGTCCGAGTGGCTGGTCTCAGACGATCTTGGAGGTGAACATGCTGGATGTGGAGGTCCTGGGCTGGTGTGGTTACACGTGGTCTGCGGTTGTGAGGCTGGTTGGATGTACTGCCAAATTCTCTGAAACGCCTTTGGAGACGGCTTATGGTAGAGAAATGAACATTCAATACACGAGCAACAGCTCTGGTTGACATTCCTGCTGTCAGCATGCCAATTGCACGCTCCCTCAAATCTTGCGACATCTGTGGCATTGTGCTGTGTGATAAAACTGCACCTTTCAGAGTGGCCTTTTATTGTGGGCAGTCTAAGGCACACCTGTGCACTAATCATGGTGTCTAATCAGCATCTTGATATGGCACACCTGTGAGATGGGATGGATTATCTCAGCAAAGGAGAAGTGCTCACTATCACAGATTTAGACTGGTTTGTGAACAATATTTGAGGGAAATGGTGATATTGTGTATGTGGAAAAAGTTTTAGATCTTTGAGTTCATCTCATACAAAATGGGAGCAAAACCAAAAGTGTTGCGTTTATATTTTTGTTGAGTGTATAAATACAAAGGCACTATATAAATACCAGACATACTGATCAATACTGGTTTACTGGCTACTACTGTCCCTCTAATTCCCGTCCTCTGTCTTCCTGTTATTACTCCTCCCCCCTGAGTGGGGAGTTGTACAGCCTAATGGTCTGAGGGACAAGGGAGTTTTTCAGTCTGTTGGTTCTGCACTTGGGAAGGAGCAGTCTGTGGCTGAAGAGACTCCTCTGGTTCCTGATGACGCTGAACAGAGGGTGACTGGCATCATCCATAATGTCCAACAGTTTGTCCAGTGTTCTCTTCTCTGCCACTGTCACCAGAGAGCCAGCTTCATGCCAACCACAGAGCCAGCCTGTCTGATCAGTTTGTCCAGCCTGGATGTGTCCTTCTTGGATGTACTGCCCCGCCAGCACACCACAGTGTAAAAAAGGACGCTGGCTACTACGGACTGGTAGAACAGCCACAGGAGTTTCCTGCAGATGTTAAATGACCGCAGCCTCCTCAGAAAGTCCAGCCTGCTCTGTCCCTTCCTGTACAGGTGGTTGGGTGTGGATTGTCCATTCCAGTTTGCCGTCAAGCCACAGCCCATGGTACTTGCAGGAATCCACAGCCTCCACCTCAGCTCCCTGGATCAGAACTGGTCATGGACTTGGTCTAGGCTCCCCAAAGTCAATGGCCAGCTCCTTTGTCTTTGAGGTGTTCAGCTGTAGATGGTTTGTGTAGCACCAGGTACCAAAGTCCCTCACTAGGCTCCTGTACTCCTCCTCTCTGTCATCCTTGATGCATCCAACAATGGCTGTGTCATCTGCGAACTTCTGGATGTGACACAGCTCAGAATTGTAGCGGAAGTCAAAGGTGTATTGGATGAAGAGAAGAGGAGCCAGTACTATGCCCTGGGGTGCTCTGGTGCTAGTGATCAGTGTCAGACACGGTGTCCCTCAGGCTGACATACTGAAGCTGAGTCAGAACACCGGATTTAAGGTCTTTCTCCATGTTGGGGCTGTGAAATTTTGTTAAAGTACACATCCACACAATGGACCCCAGCACTGCTGGCAAGGCCCGTTTCTGGCCCAACGCATCCTGTACATTGGCTAACTCGATAATCATCGGTAAATATCTGCTTCTACATGGTTTGAACTCTGCAGTCTTGTTGCAAATGCTTACTCTTAACATGCTAGCTTATGCTGTTAGCCTGTTAGTCAAACAATTTCCATTGAGATTAGGGTTGCCAACCGTCCCTTGAAAAACGGAATCGTCCCTTATTTGGAAATAAAAGTGTGCGTTCCGTATTGACCTGAAACGGGACGCAGTTTGTCCCGTATTTCTGTGAGAATCAAAAAGTCTGTAAAATGTCAATGGACTTGACTGGCGCTTTATATGGAAACTTACGGTAAATTTGATCCCAGCCTCTCTCCTGCTTTTCACCAATGAGCTGACAGACACGAGTTGACAATACAGAATCACTCTTATCTCATTGGTCGAGGGACATCTGCTCGCAAGAAGATACCGACGTCATGAGCCGACGACGGTCGCTGGATGACAATAACAAATCAGCATGGCTGATATCGATACCGACACCGGCACTGCAGATATGCCTACGGACAGCAATGTCTGTAATGTCGTTACTCCTCCTCCTAAAAAAAACAAAACAAAAAAGAATGCAAAAATACAGGGGAGAATGAGAAAAGGAAAATGGCTGGGTGGAAAAGGTGCGCGACAACAGTATTGTTTACTTTTCAGACTATTTTTTGCACTTTTTATTACACTAAATGTGTAAATGTGCACTGTTACATTGTTTTGGATGATGCAAATTTTCTATTGTTTTTTTTTTGTTAATTTATACAATTTTAAGTTAAGCAATAGCACTACAGAGATTTATTTTTAAAGAAGACAGAATGCTCATATTGAAATTGTGAGTGAAAATTTATTTTGCACTAAAAATAAATTGCTAAATAATAATTTGTTTTCCACGTGTTCATGTCAGAACAAATGCATGTATGCATCTACCTAAATTCAGGGTCAAGTCAACAGTCAAATGGTTAAAAATCGTTTCACACAGACGCTGGGAAGGGTGAAGGCAATGGTCAGTCGGCCGGTCGGCCCTGGCGGTGAGGTGTCCCTTATTTATTTTTCAGAGAGTTGGCAACCCTAATTGGGATTAATAAAGATCTTCTTGCTCTTATTCTTAGCCTAATAGGAGCTAGCTAACTATTTCCAACATTATCTCTCTTTACACTTTAGCCTGTCCATCAAACACTGAAGCTGAACATTTATAAGGTATGTAGCTCAACATTTACCTCCTCTGGTTGGAAACAGGAAACATTTTCCTTTAATTGCCTGTTGCTACTAAATTTCTGTGCAACATTCAGGGACGTGAGTGCAGCACCAAGTTATTACCAGCAGAAAACGTTTTAATATGTAATGAAAAACAACAACAAATCCCATTATTATCCAGTTACACTTATTTCTTATAAACATTTCTGTTCAGGAACATTGAAAAAACAATTACATAGTTTCTGGTTCACAGTTTTAGTCCTGAGTACAGTCTTTGGATGCAGCTGGCACATGTTGCGAGCACAAACATCAAGTCATTCTGGAGAGGCTGACTGTGTTTGCAGGGCCGTCCCGAGGCTAATCTTCAATCTACAGTCCATAAGTTCAGATATAGCAGCCTAGAGGTTCTCTCAAAGCAGATTCAGTTCTTCTCTGTCCCTGAGATCTTAACACAGTGTGCAGTGGCTCAACAGACAGCAGGTCCACAGACTCTGCAGACAGTAAATATGGTTCTGTGTGGTTTGGATGTCAACGTGGAGAGAGCGAGGGGCTGGAACCCTGCTTTATTATTCCTGTCATGCTAATCAAAGCTTTTAAATGACACTGAGTTCATTAATATTGTAGAGTGTAGTGAGGGTGAAGTTGTGCTGCCATGATGGTGGTGTCAGCATTCTTTGATGTTTGTTGAGAACTGCAGTTCCCAATGTCACCACCAGGGACTTACCCTGCACACTGCCACTGTGGGCTGTCACGGCTCTGCTGGGCAAAATTCCAGGAGTCACCATTAAATAGTCTACATGTGTGCCAGATTTGGCATTTTAGGCAAAACAAAAACAAGGCGAAAACAACTGGAAAATCTAGTCAGCATTCCATCACCACTCTGTTTGGCGTGAGCAGATCAGCTAATTTCCCCGCTAGATTAATGGATTCCACGACCACATTAATCTACTCTACTTACCTGCTCTGTGGACTGCTGTAAAGTCGTACTGTTACCTCCCTGTAGAATTCTATCTATGTTTGTAGATAAGATGGTGGCACCTTCCCTGGTACGGGTGAAGGTCCTCCAGCATCAGCAAGACACAGCAACCCCAAAAAGAGGACCACTTATCAATAAAACTAAAGTCTTGCTGTCTACAAAACTGAGCCAGCCACCTATTCAATGATGTCAGCCTGCTAAATGCCTCATCATTACTATCAACAGGCATGTCCAAGGGTGAAAAATTGTTCACAATTGGCAGCGGCAACTGTGATCCGGGTACCACAGCCAGGCAACAGGCCCTATGCGACTTCTTTTGTCTAACAACAGTCCTAAAGCCATTTTCTTTAACCGGGAGAGCTCAGCCAGTGCTAACGGACATGCTAGCCAGCTCGACACTAAGCTCATCTGGAGAGCTTATTTGGTCTAATTCCACTGAATTCAGAAGCTTGATAATTCTTTGTTGTGTTTCTTTATTTGATCCCTGTTAATGTTAGTTTGACCTAATATGTGGGTCACCCCACCCGGATCTGGTCTGCTTGAGGTTTCTTTCTCTAAAAAAGCCTGAGGGAGTTTTTCTTGATCTCTGTCATCTACATGCTTGTTCAGGGGGTTGGTGAGGGTAGCCCTTCCCCTTCGACTTATTTTGTGATTTGGTGCTTTATAAATAAAATGCATTGACATTGATCAGTGTGCATGTAAATCGCATATGTACAACCACCACCACTGACATCACCACAAGTGCAAAAACAGATTTCCTGAAAATTTAACACATTACATCTCAAAAGCTTACTTAATTTAATAAAATGGTTTTGGTAAAGACCTGAATAAGAGGAATTGGAGGAAGGCATTCCTAGTGCTGTGACTTTCCACAAAGACATCTCTGCTTATGAGAATCTATTCAGGGCCTGTGGATAGTACTTCAGGAAGATTCTGTGGGCAGTCTCATAAGGGTCTCCTTGAGGCTTGGTTGGGTACTTTCGCCCATTGTAAATAAACCCCTTTTCTATCTGGAAAACTGCCTTGTTAAAGGCATCCTGATCGAATGGCTGTCCACTATTTAAGCACTTGACCAGAGTTTGGACAAACAGGCCCCAACGTTGGGCATAATAGTCTTCTATCAGGCCTCCCCACTCTTTGTTGGCATAGTCCAGGATCTCACCATCGGGACCCCATAGTGTAAGTTGGTTTCTAGCATTCATGTCATATAGCTGTGCCTCCTTTTCATCCACACTTAAGGATCGTGCCCGTTCCAGCCATACTCCTAAAAGGAAGTTACGATTGGTGTTCAGTAAACGATTGAGTTCTGGCAAAAGGTCTAAGACCAACACACTACCTGCAGCCATTAGTTCTGTCAGATTCTTTCTCTGGAAGGCATCCACAATACTGTGATAAAAAGATATTGTAAGCAACTCTATGGCCTGCCGAGTCACATCTACAAGATCATATTGAAATGTTTCCTTGGACATGAGAGATGGCGCTTCCTCAATAAACAGCTTCCAGGCTTTGTACAAATATGCTGGGTCATACCAAATGCCAGTGTGCATGTGAAGTGATGGCCGTCGCACCACTGGACTAAGATTGTAGTTTATATAATGTGGCACAGTACAGTTGTACACACTTGAGAAGAGAAGCTTCCAGGCAGTGGTCAGGTTCTCGTGCATGCTGCCATAGCGACGTACAGAATACAGTGATGCCCATTTGGTCAAATTCACGGGCTCCTTGAGCCAAGCAAGTTCACTCATCAACTCAAACATCACAGGGTTCTGCTCGATACCCTCAGGGGTCATACCTATTCCAACCATGGTGGAGTTCGGGAAACTCAGGGCTTTGAATGGCCCTGAATTGATTCGCTCCACTGTCCCAAATAAACCATTGCTACCTCCAAAGTTTTGTAGCATGCACCAGATGAATGTATGTCCATAGAATGACTTGGTATAAGAGTAAATTGGCTCAGTTTCTGCAAATAAATCCAGTATTATCATTCTTCCAAGAGGTACTCCGTGAAGTAAGGCCTGAATCTGCTCTGGCTTCCAGAATGCTTGGTCACTAAAAAACAGCCAGCCTTGCATCAGCCAGATTGCCTGAGGATCAACTGGGGAGCAAAAAAAATGGTCTGGATTAGCACCAAGAAAAGAGACAATTCATTAGCAAGGCAGCGAGAAAGAATTCGTCTGCTGAGCACGAGTGGTTAACGGGTCAAACGCGGGGTCAATAAAGTCCAGCAAACCCTGTAACTTCTCAAAGTTTGCCATGAAGCCAACAGCAGACCAAATGTTCTCACCTGAAGTCATTGAAGCAAAGACAGAGTGACTAACTGCAGACAGGTAGGCAGGGTCAGAGGAGGGCGGAGTCATCTCATTGAAATTGTCTGTATTGTAGATGTGATCCGTCCCAAACTCTTTGACCACTTGGGACAGATAGAGGGAGCCAATCTTGAGGAAAAGTGGATCACGGGGGTCCAGCATATAGGAGCACGACATGCTACAGTTGAAGTTCGCCCAAGGACCCAGTCTGGTTACCTTTGCTTCTGGAAATAACCTGAAATACAACAAACACTTCAATCATGAAAATACTAAAAACCTATTTATGCTTCAGACATCACGATGGGTACAAGCATCCACACTGCTAAAATGATGTCATAGAGGATAACAGGGAACGGATCTGAATGGTTCTTCACCTGACATCAACAGCTGTAATCTTCAGATTATAAGGTGGCGCTGTTGCAGACTTAAGAGGAGCTGCTTGATCCTGAAATGTACATGTGTGTGACTGTAGCCTGAGGAACCACTGAAATGACCGAAGCACTCAAGAATACATAAAGCTGTCTGTGAGGAAGCAGGTCCAACCTGTTAAGTGTCATCATATGCAGAGCTCTCAAGTTGAGATACGCTCAAGGAGTTATTTTCCACCAAATCTTATCTTGCAGGTCATCATGGTGGAATGTCATGCATTAGCATGAGAGCATGACAACATATTGAGTCTCACGCCGAGTGCGTTAGACCTGACAGAACTGTTTCAAAGCGTGAGTCTCACTCCAAATGAGTGAGACTTCAGATTTCTGTATATGTGAGAACGAGAGTCAGCACTCCCAATGCTGCCTACTAAACGCGAATGTCCCTTCATGGACAGCGACGTGACACATCCGGTTGGATGTGACATGTTTTCATGTGCATTTTCAATGCGGATACGTGAGTGAACACACATGGAAAAAAGCTCACAAAATACATGTTAAAATACCATTTTGACCTGGATATCGAGCCAATAAAATGAATTTACATTCAATTATGTCAAAAAAGTATTAAACTTACCCTCACACTCACACATTCCCAAATATTAGTTTTGAAAGTTACATGGATCTGATCTGTTCCAGCTCTCATAAAACAGCAGCTCAGCTGAGACGTCCCTGTGGCTGCTGCTGTCTAGTTCCCGCACTCTTACTATGAAGCCACGCTGTTGTAACACGTGCAGAATGTGGCTTGGCATTGTCTTGCTGAAATAAGCAGGGATGTCCCTGAAAAAGACGTTGCTTGGATGGCAGCATGTGTTGCTCCAAAACCTGGATGGTGTAACGCTGTGCTTTCCATCACATGCTTCCTGCCAGCTATTTCTGTGTCCAGCGTGAGTCCGCGAGTGAACTTCTCAAGTACCTTTTTCTGTTGTCTCTAGTTACTGTCCTCACATGGACTGTATTCCTCAACTGTTTTTGGTGTTTTGAAGAGTGTCTTCCTGGTTGTAGAACTGTTGGATGATGTTGTTGTCTGAGGAACACCTTAATGATTCCTGCAGTAGCAACCTCACAGGGTGTGACTAGGCTAGTCAATCAGCAATAACTGCCATCATCTTGTAACTAAATGAAAACAGCATTAAATGAGGATGAAGTGATTAGATGTGTGTAGAACAATCAAAAATGCAACTTTGCATTTCTTTTGTCACATCCTGTTTGCCTACTGGGTGGTGAGTGGATGGTGGGAGAGTCAGACGTCCTATACAGGCCCTGAGGCCCGATGGTGCCAGTGCTCATCCACAGAGTCCATTGCATCAAGCAGATGAGAGTCTACGACTCCCATGGGACGGACATCAGTCCGGTTTGATGCCAGCTATCCTCCCAACCAAGGCCAGAACCCATTTCCATCTGGATGGACTGGTAGGGCACAGACAGGTAGGCTGAAGCACAGACTGAGACTAGAACCCTGGTCTGTAAACTGGGAGACCAAGTCCTGTCCCACAGAGTCACCTGCTCTGCACGTTCTATTTTGAACTGCAAACTGACTGTAGTTACTGTGGATGCAAGCTGGCCTCAAACTTTAGAGTGACACTGGCTTTAAAGAGGAGGAGGCAGTCAACCTAGATTTAAGACTTCTATCAATCTTGTGCAAATAGTGCTTCTGTTGTAGTTCGAGTTAAAACTGAAGTGCTGAAATAGAAACAACCATCAGTCACCTGAGGATTCCTTCTGGAATATTCCCAGAGAAGGCTGGCAGCACAGGAATCATGCCGAAGGACCTCATTCGCTTCAAGATCTTAAACTGCAGAGTGAGGTGGTGAGACACATGAGAGAAACGGATTAAAAACACCTGGTGAGGAATTCTGCAGCTACAAAAATTCTACATTCATCAGTGTCATGCAGTGGAATGATGTGGGTGAGTTTGTGGAAACTGCAGTACTTGGAGTAAGAGCTGGTTCACGTGCCAGGACTGCGGCAGAGGTCCACCAAAGCGGAACATGTTTCCCATCCGGTTCCAGGCAAGGAAAGCAGGACCAGCAAAGAAGTCTTCTATTTCTGACTGGTTTAAGCCGAGAGCACGGTAAACCTAAAGGGTGGAAGAGAAGCTGATGTTGACATGACTGAGGAAAGACCTCAACCACACAGTCTCTGCAGGCCCACAGCTACCACATCTGTCTTCATGCTCAAAACCTGCTTCTTCTACCTCCAAATGTCCCACCTTTCACAGGCTGTGAGGGAAAAAAAAAATAAATAAATCACACAGGAAATCAAGGCTGGAGTCTTCCAGGAGCCTCACGGCAAACTGAAGGCTGGACTTCATACATAAAACCTGAACTTCTCCAATGGGCACACTTGAAAATAAACCAATGACGGAATAACACACGTGCAGCATCTACACAGACAACAGCTGCAGCATTTAGAGAGATAACACATGTACAACCCCAATTCCAATGAAGTTGGGACATTGTGTAAAATGTAAATAAACACAATACAATGATTTGCAAATCCTCTTCAACCTATATTCAACTGAATACACCACAAAGACAAGATATTTAATGTTCAAACTGATAAACTTTATTGTTTTTGTGCAAATATTTGCTGATTTTGAAATGGATGCCTGCAACACGTTTCGAAAGAGCTGGGACAGTGGTATGTTTACCACTGTGTTACATCACCTTTCCTTCTAACAACACTCAATAAGCGTTTGGGAACTGAGGACACTAATTGCTGAAGCTTTGTAGGTGGAATTCTTTCCCATTCTTGCTTGATGTACGACTTCAGTTGTTCAACAGTCCGAGGTCTCTGTTGTCATATTTTCCGCTTTATAATACCCCACACATTTTCAATGGGCGACAGGTCTGGACTGCAGGCAGGCCAGTCTAGTACCCGCACTCTTTTACTATGAAGCCGTGCTATTGTAACACCTGCAGAATGTGGCTTGGCATTGTCTTGCTGAAATAAGCAGGGACGTCCCTGAAAAAGACATTGCTTGGATGGCAGTATATACGTGTAGAAAGTTTTCCAGATTCTCTGAATCTTCTGATTATATTATGGACTGTAGATGATGGAATCCCTAAATTCTTTGCAATTGAATGTTGAGAAACACTGTTCTTAAACTGTTGGAGTATTTTTTTCCACACAGTTGTTCACAAATTGGTGATCCTCACCCCATCTTTGTTACGGCTGAACCTTTTGGAGATGCGCCTTTTATACCCAATCATGACACTGACCTGTTTAACCTGTTCACCTGTGGAATGTTCCAAACAGGTGTGCTTTGAGCATTCATCAACCTTCCCAGTCTTTTGTTGTCACTTTTTTGAAAAGTGTTGCAGGCATCCATTTCAAAATGAGCAAATATTTCCACAAAAACAATAAAGTTTATCAGTTTGAACATTAAATATCTTGTCTTTGTGGTGTATTCAGTCAAATATAGATTGAAGAGGATTTGCAAATCATTGTATTCTGTTTGTGTTTACATTTTACACAACGTCCCAATGTCATTGGAATTGGGGCTGTAGCTCAAACTTCAGATTACAGTAAAACATGTTGTGTAATACACCAAATTAATAATATTTTATGATTACAATAGTACTAGCACAATAGTTATATAATTAGAAATAGATAAAACTTTAATTACAGTATATGTAAAATGTCCATTACAGCAAACTACTGCTCTCATACTGGGTCTTGAAAATCTAACATAAATGTATTGTTTGCTTATTATCATACTGTCAGTATAATAAGTAAACTGTTTTTTGCAGCCCAGAAAGGTCGTTCCAGGGACATCATTTTTTTTTTATACATCTGATCTTAACTAATTGCGGGGTCACTTGTCGTGTAGTTCAACACTAGTTTGGACTCTAAAGTTTGACTCATTCTTCATGCTACTTAAACCTGAAACCACTTTGCTGTAATATTTAGTGGATAAAAATGATCTGAACACATCTTTATTCATTCTTTCTCCTGCTGAGCTGCTCGTCCAGTGAGAATCACACTGTTTCAAATAATCATATTTGTCAATTTCATGCTATATTTATATTATTCTGTTGATTCCTATCTGCCACTCTTTATATTTATGACCTAGTTTGTACAAAAGAGATTTGAGAAAGGTGGCAGACATTATAGGCAAAGGGCAGGTTGCCTGAAACGTAACGTCTTGTCAAATAAAACCTTTTTGTATCGGAGCGCTATGGTTGTGCGGATCATTTGGTTTCTATTTTTGGTCAAATTTTTCTTGGTCCAGCAAACACCTTTTTATGTGTTTTGGATGTGCGTGTCTTCGTTACATTACAGGCCCCTCATTTTCATTATGTTTTTAAACATATGTTTCTTTGCATACTATTGTGTGTGTGTGTGTGTGCGCTCTGTATTTATTTACTAACTTGTTTAGATATACGAGGGCTGTCAATAAAGTAACGGTCCTTTTTATTTTTTTCAAAAACTATATGGATTTCATTCATATGTTTTTACATCAGACATGCTTGAACCCTCGTGCGCATGCGTGAGTTTTTCCACGCCTGTCGGTGACGTCATTCGCCTGTGAGCGCTCCTTGTGGGAGGAGTTATGCAGCCCCTCGTCGGAATTCCTTTGTCTGAGAAGTTGCTGAGAGACTGGCGCGTTGTTTGATCAAAATTTTTTCTAAACCTGTGAGACACATCGAAGTGGACACGGTTCAAAAAATTAAGCTGGTTTTCAGTGAAAATTTTAACGGCTGATGAGAGATTTTGAGGTGATTCTGTCGCTTTAAGGACTTTTCACGGTGCGAGACGTCGTGCAGCGCTCTCAGGCGGCGTCATCAGCCTGTTCAAGCTGAAAACCTCCACATTTCAGGCTCTATTGATCCAGGACGTCGTGAGAGAACAGAGAAGTTTCAGAAGAAGTCGGTTTCAGCATTTTATCCGGATATTCCACTGTTAAAGGAGATTTTTTTAATGAAAGACGTGCGGACGGATCCGCGCGTCGGGACGCAGCCGACGCGGTGCGGCGGCACAGGAAAAACACCTCCGTGTTGATAACCATTTGTAAAATCCAGGCGGCTTTTGATGGCTTTCAGTGGAGTGAGTATATGAGAAATTGTTTAACAGGCAGGACATGTTCCAACTTGTCCTTAAGGCTTTCAACAGAGGTGTTTTTCCTGTGGCGGAGCGTCGCAGCGGCTGCGTCCCGACGCGCGGATCCGTCCGCACGTCTTTCATTAAAAAAATCTCCTTTAACAGTGGAATATCTGGATAAAATGCTGAAACCGACTTCTTCTGAAACTTCTCTGTTCTCTCACGATGTCCTGGATCAATAGAGCCTGAAATGTGGAGGTTTTCAGCTTGAACAGGCTGATGACGCCGCCTGAGAGCGCTGCGCGACATCTCGCACCGTGAAAAGTCCTTAAAGCGACAGTCTCACCTCAAAATCTCTCATCAGCCGTTAAAATTTTCACTGAAAACCAGCTTAATTTTTCGAACCGTGTCCACTTCGATGTGTCTCACAGGTTTAGAAAAAATTTTGATCAAACAAAGCGCCAGTCTCTCAGCAACTTCTCAGACAAAGGAATTCCGACGAGGGGCTGGACGACCCCTCCCACAAGGAGTGCTCACAGGCGAATGACGTCACCGACAGGCGTGGAAAAACTCACGCATGCGCACGAGGGTTCAAGCATGTCTGACGTAAAAACATATGAATGAAATCCATATAGTTTTTGAAAAAAATAAAAAGGACCGTTACTTTATTGACAGCCCTCGTATGTCTTAATGTTTTAACTGTATGTTTTAGTGTACAGCACATTGGATCAGCTTTGGTTGCAGTAAAGAGTACTGTGTGTTCTATACATATACGGTGGATATTTTATGCAAAACTAAGCTGGAGTATTTTCCATCACATCACATATTTCAGGTTGTCTAACACTTTAACCAGACACAGAAACGTTGCACCAAAACAACATAGATTTGATTGTGGGGACCCACACTTTTTTCTGATTTATGAAGAACATTCATGCCAAATCTGATGCTTGTATCACCAAGTGAACAATTCTGGCCAAAAATCAAACTTATCTGCTCCACTATGGGTTCATGTGGATGCAGATATTTCTTGAAACGGTGCTGTGTTTACAGATCACTTTTTGAAAACAACAAAGAAGAAGATCGTTTTGGGAAAATTCAGTTTCGGTGTAGACAAGGCCTATGCATGTTGATGCATGCGCACAATGCACTACAACCATAACTGTGCTAAAGTCTTCTGTTTGTCAAGGTTTTTCAGTGCCTTGCGTGTCGTTTTTCATAACTCTGAATGTTACTGTTCCTGTATTCCTCCGTATTTCCTGGACTGCCTGCGTTCCAGATCCGGCTGTGGCGTTACTGCTTTTCTGTTTTGTCTATGGTTGATGTTTTGAGCTGCTGATATTTTACCTCCTGTTTCCAAAGTGACACAACAGCAGAACTTCTGTTGTGGAAGACATTTTTACCATTCACATGCACCTGTGTGGGCTGAAACAGGATCAGCCGATTCAACCAGCACAACATGCTCTACTTCTTTTGACAGGAACAAAGAGAAAGAAAAGCAGCATCTGTTTCCAAGAAGTTGACAAGCAAGTCAAACGGGAATGTGCCACCTGTAAGAACCCAGTGTGCAGAAAGTAAGTAAGTTCAGTTCCTTTATGTAACAATCACAAAGTGCTTCACAGTAAGATTAGAATAAAAGACACAAAGAAGTTAAAAAAAAAAGTAACAACACAACACAAAGTAAAAGCAGTCCTGTACAGGTGAGTCTGCAACAGAGTCTATAGAGCACAAATACAAGGGCATCTTTGGAGCTCCCACTCCAAATGCGCAGTCTCCCTTGGTTCTCAACCTTGACCTCGGCACAACCAGCAAGTTCTGGTCTGTGGAACTCAGAGACCTGTGTCCCACAAAGAGGTCACCATAGTTATTCATTTTATGAACCTGCTTAAGGGCCCCGTCACACTGAGCACGGTTGAGCATAAATGAAGCAAGTATCAACCCCAATGGCAAAAACAGCCAAAATTTGAGCTGCATTTGTGAGGGACAGACATTCGTACAGCTGTGTAAAAATGACGAACGAATACCCAGAATGCTTTACAAAGCCGCTTTGAATAATTTGCGCACATTCAGAGTACAGCAACTCCCAAATCCAGGTTGACTACCCAGAGCGCAGGTCGAATGCGGACACAACACAGCACAAAACATGACAAAATAAAATAAAAAATACAAAGAATAAATAGAACACAGTACAAAACCCCACAATGTAGGCAGAATGCAGCAGGAATATGCAGAATGCCGTATGTGCCACCCAAGGTCTGGGTGGAAGGCAAGCAGGGGGAGGGGCTTGGCTGTGGTCCGCTCTTCTGAAGACATGCCATGTCCCACTGCTGGATGTCCAATGGCCTCTCTCTCTCTCTCTCTCTCTCTCTCGATAAGGTTTTATCAATATCGTTGCCCTTATTGATTCTGCTTATCAATCCAATTCCTTATTGATTTCCTTATCAATACCTCTTGTGAATTTTCTGTGTACTCAAAGTAGGCTTTACAAATTTTCTCTGTTAACAACATTTTATTGAGTCTTAAAGTAAATAAATATGAAATTGGTCACTGGATCCTTGATCTCTGGACATAAAAATGGAAATAAACAAAGTCTGTAGTTTTTGTCAAAAACATTTCCTGTCAGATATTAATGGCACAAATTTAAATCCATACCCTCTGAGCTGAGCTCTGGCAGGCAGCTGTGCTGCACGTCCACATCAATGTAATTCATAAAGAATGTTGGACATCTTATTTTGAGAGAGAAAAAAAAAAATGGTTTTGGTCTGTTGTCGTTTGTTGTCTGTGTTACATTTGGAAAGAGGTGACATTTGATTTAAAACGGCAATTCACTTTGAAGGTATTAATTCTGACCAAAATCTGTATTTCCAAATTTACTCGGCAGAGAGGGGTGCAGCGTTTGGAGCTGTGCAGTTTGTCCCACAAAACAGAGGAACAGAACGGAGGACAATTCTCATTTCTTGCCTGCAACAAGGCAAGAGTCCCAGTTAGTGACTTTATTCAGCACATAGGTGACTGACGATTGACATCTTTAAATGGCTCTGACAGCGGTTAATGAAGAAATTTTATACCTGCTGCTTCTGAAAAGCAGCGAAGCAGAGAACCAGCAAAGCAGCAAGTCACATGCGCTGCTTCATTACTTCAATCTTCAAGCAAAGCCACTGCAGAAGCAGCCACCATAATTGTTACAGGGTGTACACACACCCACACTTGTCTGTCTTTGTTTTCCGCCAGCAGTACCAGATCCGACACGCCGAGACGGTGGCCACCTGGGGACTTCGGGACTTGGCGGCTCCAGTATCCCTCGGGTTCGGTGGCGGTAGAAATCGTGTGGTTCCGGTTCGTCTCCAGACGGGCGTCTCCTATCGTCGAGCCTGCCCACACGACACATTTATTGATTGACTTGTATTCATTCTGTAATCTGCTGTGTTTGGTTGTGGCATTCACAACAGTAAAGTGTTCTAATTTAACTCCTTCTATTGTCCGTTCATTTACGCCCCCTGTTGTGGGTCCGTGTCACTACACTTTCCCAACAGGATATCTCGGCCAGCGTCATGGACTCCGAGGGGCGTCACCCGGCTGTTGAACGACCAATGGGAGAGCAGGGAGCGCAGGCGTCTGCAGGAGGCGTGATTGGTGAGCTACAGCACATTCTCACTGCCTTTACGGCTCGGTTGGATCAAATGACCGAGCAAAACATCCTCCTGAACCGCAGGGTGGAGGCTCTCTCCGCGCAGGTGGTGGCGAGCGCTCAGGGCGCTGCTGCAGCTCCTCCTCCTGCCGACCCTGTGCAGGATATGAATGTTCCAGTGGTGGTTCAACAACCCCTCCCACCATCCCCTGAAGCATATATAAGCCCTCCTGAGCCGTACGGAGGTTGTGTGGAGACGTGCGCGGACTTTCTCATGCAGTGTTCGCTCGTCTTCGCACAACGTCCCGTCATGTACGCATCAGACGCTAGCAAAATAGCTTATGTGATTACTCTGCTTTGGGGAGAGGCACGCGCTTGGGCTACGGCGCTTTGGGAGCAAAATTCATGGCTCCTTCACACGTACACTGGGTTTGTGAGGGAGTTCAGAACAGTGTTTGATCACCCTAACAGGGGAGAGACCGCTTCAACTGTGCTGCTGTCTATGAGACAGGGACGCCGGAGCGCAGCCGCTTATGCAGTCGACTTCCGCATCGCGGCTGCGAGGTTCGGCTGGAATAACGCTGCGCTCCGCGCCGCCTTCGTAAACAGACTGTCATCGGTCCTGAAGGAGCACCTGGTGGCCAAGGATGAACCGCGGGAATTAGATGGGCTTATCGATCTTGTTATACGGTTAGACAATCGGTTGGAAGAACGCCGTCGGGAACGAGACAAAGGGCGTGGCCGGGCGCGCGCCGTCCCTCTTCCTTCCGGGTCCGAAAAAGGTCCGCCCTTCCCACGCTCCCTGGCCTCTACGTCCCGTGGGGCGACAGCTCCCCCTGCTGATGAAGCTATGGACACGAGCAGGGCCACATTCAGACCACCGAATAGACAGAGGAGGCTTCCCCGCGGGGCGTGTTTTGTTTGTGGCTCAATGGAGCATCAATTGAGTAATTGCCCCGAACGGTTAAACACCAACGTCCGCCCCTAGAAACTGGGCTTAGGGTGGGCCAAGAAATTCACGTGGGACACACACATTTCCACACGGCTCCCAGTTACAATCCTTAGCGGGGATTTAACCCTTCAGGCCCCAGCACTGGTAGACACAGGGTCAGAAGGGAATCTGCTAGACAGCAGATGGGCCAGGGAGGTAGGGCTCCCTCTGGTGGCGCTTCCTTCACCATTGCAGGTGCGAGCATTAGATAGCACCCTACTCCCTTTAATCACACACAGAACACTACCAGTAACTCTGGTAGTGTCAGGGAATCATAGGGAGGAGATCGAGTTTTTTGTGACTCTTTCTACCTCCCGTGTGATTCTGGGGTTCCCCTGGATGCTAAAACACAATCCCCGGATTGATTGGCCGTCCGGGGTGGTGGTACAGTGGAGCGAGACCTGCCATCGGGTGTGTTTGGGATTCTCGGTTTCTCCCGGTTCCCAGGCTAGGGAGCAGGTCAAAGTTCCCCCCAATCTATCGGCGGTGCCGGTTGAGTACCACGATCTTGCGGACGTTTTTAGCAAGGATCGGGCACTCACCCTTCCCCCGCACCGTCCGTATGATTGTGCCATCGATTTATTGCCAGGCGTGGAGTTCCCGTCCAGCAGGCTGTACAACCTCTCCCGACCTGAGCGCGAATCGATGGAGACCTACATCCGGGACTCCTTAGCTGCCGGGCTGATCCGTAACTCCACCTCTCCGATGGGTGCAGGTTTCTTTTTTGTGGGCAAAAAAGATGGCGGTCTTCGTCCATGCATTGATTACCGGGGGCTGAACGAGATCACGGTTCGCAACTGATACCCGTTGCCTTTGTTGGATTCGGTGTTCACCCCCCTGCATGGATCCAAAATCTTCACAAAGTTGGATCTTAGGAACGCATACCACCTAGTTCGGATCCGGAAGGGAGACGAATGGAAGACGGCATTCAACACCCCGTCAGGTCATTTTAAATACCTGGTCATGCCGTTCGGCCTCACTAACGCCCCCGCGACGTTCCAAGCTTTGGTTAATGACGTCTTGCGGGACTTCCTGCACCGATTCGTCTTCGTATATCTGGACGATATACTCATCTTTTCTCCGGATCCTGAGACCCATGTACGGCATGTACGTCAGGTCCTGCAGCGGTTGTTGGAGAACCGGCTGTTTGTGAAGGGCGAGAAGTGTGAGTTTCACCACACCTCTTTGTCCTTCCTGGGGTTTATCATCTCCTCCAACTCCGTCGCTCCGGATCCGGCCAAGGTCGCAGCGGTGAGAGACTGGCCCCAACCCACGAGCCGTAGGAAGCTGCAACAGTTCTTTGGCTTCGCAAATTTTTACAGGAGGTTCATTAAGGGGTATAGTCAGGTAGTTAGCCCCCTGACAGCCCTGACCTCACCAAAAGTTCCCTTCACCTGGTCGGATCGGTGCGATGCCGCGTTCAGGGAGTTGAAACAGTGCTTCTCGACTGCACCTGTCTTGGTGCAGCCCGATCCTAGTCGCCAGTTTGTGGTTGAAGTGGACGCCTCTGACTCAGGGATAGGAACCGTGCTATCCCAGAGCGGAGAGACCAATAAGGTTCTTCACCCGTGTGCCTATTTTTCCCGCAGGTTGACCCCAGCAGAGCGGAACTATGACGTGGGCAATCGAGAGCTCTTTGCGGTGAAAGAAGCTCTTGAGGAGTGGAGACACCTGCTGGAGGGAGCGTCAGTGCCTTTCACGGTTTTTACTGACCACCGGAACCTGGAGTATATCAGGACCGCCAAGCGACTGAACCCCAGGCAAGCCCGTTGGTCACTGTTTTTCGGCCGTTTTGACTTCCGGATCACCTACCGCCCCGGGACCAAAAACCAGAGATCGGATGCCCTGTCCCGGGTGCATGAACAAGAAGTCAAGACCGAGCTGTCGGATCCACCGGAACCCATCTTACCGGAGTCCACTATCGTGGCTACCCTAACCTGGGACGTGGAGAAGACCGTCCGGGAGGCCCTGGCACGGAGCCCGGATCCCGGAACAGGACCGAAAAACAGACTGTACCAGAGGCCAGAGCTGCCGTCCTGGACTTCTGTCACGGGTCCAAACTCTCCTGCCACCCAGGGGTGCGTAGGACCGTGGCAGTGGTCCGGCAGCGCTTCTGGTGGGCGTCCCTGGAGACTGACGTCCGGGCTTACATCCAGGCCTGCACCACCTGCGCCAGGGGCAAGGCGGACCACCAGAAGGCACAGGGACTCCTACAGCCACTTCCTGTGCCTCATCGCCCCTGGTCCCACATCAGTCTGGATTTTGTCACGGGCCTCCCGCCGTCCCAGGGGCACATCACCATTCTCACGATAGTGGACCAATTCTCCAAGGCGGCCCACTTCGTGGCCCTCCCGAAGCTCCCATCGGCCCAGGAGACGGCGGATCTCCTGGTCCACCATGTCGTCCGGCTGCATGGGATACCTACAGACATCGTTTCGGATCGCGGTCCCCAGTTCTCCTCGCAGGTGTGGAGAAGTTTCTGCTGGGACCTGGGGGCCACCGTGAGCCTCTCGTCTGGGTATCACCCTCAGACAAACGGACAGGCCGAACGGGCCAATCAAGAGTTGGAGCAAGCCCTTCGCTGTACTACCTCCGCACACCCGACGGCTTGGAGTGAACATCTGGCCTGGATCGAGTACGCGCATAACAGCCAAGTGTCCTCTGCCACCGGCCTCTCCCCGTTTGAGGTGTGTCTGGGGTACCAACCCCCTTTGTTTCCTTTGGTGGAGGGAGAGGTCGGTGTGCCCTCGGTCCAGGCCCACCCGCGGAGATGCCGTCGGGTGTGGCGCACCGCCCGTTCGGCCTTGTTGAGGGCAAAAGCCCATGCAGACCGTCGACGGTCCCCGGCCCCCGCATACCAGCCCGGGCAGGAGGTATGGCTATCAACCAAGGACATACCATTCCAGGTCGAGTCGCCGAAGTTGAAAGACCGCTACATCGGACCATTCACCATCCTCAAGGTCCTCAGTCCTACCGCAGTGAGGCTCCGACTCCCGGCCTCACTGCGGATCCATCCGGTCTTCCATGTCTCCAGGATAAAACCACATCACACCTCACCCGTCTGTGCACCCGGTCCGGCGCCGCCTCCTGCCCGTATTATCGACGGGGAGCCGGCTTGGACAGTACGCCGGCTCTTGGACGTCCGTCGAATGGGCCGGGGGCTTTCAGTATTTGGTGGACTGGGAAGGGTATGGACCCGAAGAACGCTCCTGGGTGAAGAGGAGCTTCATCCTGGACCCGACCCTCCTGGCCGATTTCTACCGTCGCCACCCGAACAAGCCTGGTCGGGCGCCAGGAGGCGCCCGTTGAGGGGGGGGGGTCCTGTTGTGTGGGCCGCCAGAAGAGGAGGTACTGCTGGCCCACCACCAGAGGGCGCCCTGCCTGAAGTGCGGGCTTCAGGCACGAGAGGGCGCTGCCGCCTCCAGGAACAGCCAAGGTGACAGCTGTCACCCATCAACCATGACAGCTGTCACTGATCATCTACTTCACACCAGGAATAAAAGCAGGAAGACACCTCCACCACATCGCCGAGATATCAACTTCATTGAGAGGTAATATCCTCAGCCATTTGTGTATAATCTGTATATTGTGAGTGTTTGCAGGTGTACCGGTCCCTCTGTTGGTGGAAGCTGAGTGAGTGCAGGACGGCACTCTTTTCCCCTGAGGAATCACTGCATACTCTGCAAGATATTGAGTGAGAGGTGGAGGTGGAATTCCCACCATAATTGTTACTGGGTGTACACACACCCACACTTGTCTGTCTTTGTTTTCCGCCAGCAGTACCAGATCCGACACGCCGAGACGGTGGCCACCTGGGGACTTCAGGACTTGGCGGCTCCAGTATCCCTCGGGTTCGGTGGCGGTGGAAATCGTGTGGTTCCGGTTCATCTCCAGACGGGCGTCTCCTATCGTCGAGCCTGCCCACACGACACCTTTATTGATTGACTTGTATTCATTCTGTAATCTGCTGTGTTTGGTTGTGGCATTCACAACAGTAAAGTGTTCTAATTTAACTCCTTCTATTGTCCGTTCATTTACGCCCCCTGTTGTGGGTCCGTGTCACTACACTTTCCCAACAGTTAGGATCACACACACACACAAACTCAGCTGAGCGAAAATGTGTCCCCGCCTCACGCATGCGCAGTGGTTGAAGCAGATGAGGGAGCCTCACTCCTTTCCTCTCTCCAGGATATTAGGTCCATGAGCTGATCGCACTGTGGTCCATGTGTGTGTCCTGGCAATCAGTCAGTGCTTGAGACTGTGTAGAGCTTGCGATCATGTTACATGCCGTGATGCATAGTGGGGTGTCGCACCATATAGGAATTATATTTCGTGGTGGATGAGGCATTTGTGAGCTGATGTTGACAGCTTACAGAGCTACCAGATGAGAGGGTGGTCACCACAGGCAGCAGCTCCTGCTGGTGTTCGCCCTGCACTGTGATATGCACCTGGCGCCATTCCGAAGGTGAGTTTTATTTTTATTTATATTGTGAAGGGCTGGCAAACCAGTTTCCCCGTGATTCTTCCTACAGAGGTACATGGTGTTCATGTCATGATAGGTGTATTACAACTGTCACATCCCATTCAACTGTGTTGTGGTGCACCGCACTGAGCCTGTGACTCACATCGACTCGCTGTGGGCATTCAGCAGGGCGTGGCACACCTACGTCGTGTTCCAGCTTTGATGATCACATTAGTTCACATACATTATCTAATCCATGGGAGGCAATGACAATGTATTTGGATTATGAGGTTTGTCATGAGTATAACAGCCCGTTCAGGGTGCACTGCACTGTGGCTCTGATACGCATTGACCCGCAGTGACAAATGGTGCTTTCAGTTTGACTGCACAACGTTCACGTCTGGTTCACAAGATGAATGCGTGCCACAGACATTGCACATAACATTTCATTTGTGCTCCCTGAATGGATCCAGTGGAGGTGCACATACGGCTCATCCATGCCACAATCCTGTTGCACATGCCAACAGGATTTGCCATGCCTAACCATGGCGAATTACCCTCAAACGCAATCAGACTGTTTTGAATGCTGTTTTGACGCCATCAGGATGCAGTCACATTGCGATCAGACTGCAGTCTGACCATCATTCGAGCTCTGCTCTCTTCCACAGCATGTCTTTTTTCTGATTCTCTCCCCTCAGCCCCAACCAGTCCCAGCAGAAGACTGCCCCTCCCTGAGCCTGGTTCTGCTGGAGGTTTCTTCCTGTTAAAAGGGAGTTTTCCTTCTCACTGTCGCCAAGTGCTTGCTCATAGGGGGTCGTTTTGACCGTTGGGGTTTTTCTGTAATTATTGTATGGCTTTTGCCTTACAATATAAAGCACCTTGGGGCGACTGTTGTGATTTGGCGCTATATAAATAAAATTGATTTGATTTGATTTCCCCACTTTGAATGTAGCTCGACAGTGGTGTGTCTACACTACATTGTGTGTGTGTCTGCACTACATTCTGGCTGGCCGCGTGATTCTGCCAGACAGTGTGGCATGTACTGGCATGTGTGGTATGAATGCATGGTGTCTAACCAGATCGTTACTCTGGATGGCATTTCCCTGATCTCTAGTAATACTGTGAGAAATCTTGGAGTCATTTTTGATCAGGATATGTCATTCAAAGCGCATATTAAACAAATATGTAGGACTGCCTTTTTGCATTTACGCAATATCTCTAAAATCAGAAAGGTCTTGTCTCAGAGTGATGCTGAAAAACTAATTCATGCATTTATTTCCTCTAGGCTGGACTATTGTAATTCATTATTATCAGGTTGTCCTAAAAGTTCCCTAAAAAGCCTTCAGTTGGTTCAGAATGCTGCAGCTAGAGTACTGACGGGGACTAGCAGGAGAGAGCATATCTCACCCGTGTTGGCCTCTCTTCATTGGCTTCCTGTTAATTCTAGAATAGAATTTAAAATTCTTCTTCTTACTTATAAGGTTTTGAATAATCAGGTCCCATCTTATCTTAGGGACCTCGTAGTACCATATTACCCCATTAGAGCGCTTCGCTCTCAGACTGCGGGCTTACTTCTGGTTCCTAGGGTTTGTAAGAGTAGAATGGGAGGCAGAGCCTTCAGTTTTCAGGCTCCTCTCCTGTGGAACCAGCTCCCAATTCAGATCAGGGAGACAGATACCCTCTCTACTTTTAAGATTAGGCTTAAAACTTTCCTTTTCGCTAAGGCTTATAGTTAGGGCTGGATCGGGTGACCCTGGACCATCCCTTGGTTATGTTGCTTTAGACGTAGACTGTGGGGGGGTTCCCATGATGCACTGTTTCTTTCTCTTTTTGCTCCGTATGCATCACTCTGCATTTAATCATTAGTGATCGATCTCTGCCCCCCTTCTCGGCATGTCTTTTTCCTGGTTCTTTCCCTCAGCCCCAACCAGTCTCAGCAGAAGACTGCCCCTCCCTGAGCCTGGTTCTGCTGGAGGTTTCTTCCTGTTAAAAGGGAGTTTTTCCTTCCCACTGTGGCCAAGTGCTTGCTCATAGGGGGTCGTTTTGACCGTTGGGGTTTTTCATAATTATTGTATGGCCTTGCCTTACAATGTGGAGCGCCTTGGGGCAACTGTTTGTTGTGATTTGGCGCTATATAAGAAAAAAGTTGATTGATTGATTGATTGATGAATGCTGTACGAGGATATTGAATGCAGCTCGCATTTGCCCTACTGTAGTTCGACTGTCCATTTGTGCAGCATTTGGGCTCATTGATGCTCTAGTGTGATGGGGAGGTGTGTGCAGACATGGTCGAGACATTCGGCCAGGATTCGACATGCTCAAACAATTCGAACAGCCCCTCGGACGTTCTCTGACTGCTTCAAATTGCGGACAAATATTATGACTGCAGTCAGATTGCGGTATGGCTGCACCTTGACCATGTGTTGATTATTTCAACACAAGCCCATCACGAGTATAGAGTGCATATGCTCTGACCACATGAATGTGCCGACTGCCGTAAGAGGTGTTCAAATGCAGCTCGAATTTGCCCGAGTGTGACTTGTATCCTCAGTCGCGCTCATTCGTGCTCTGGTGTGACAGGGTATAGCTGATGAATGTTGGCAAAATCAGGGGTTGCATCTGCTATTTGCGACATTGAGTGACAAATAGCAACATCTGCCCAAATGTTTGCAAAACTGTTTGCAAAGGCAGTTGGTGAACTTTAGTGACTGTTAGCAAATGTTAGTGACAGTGTTTGTGATGATTAGCAACTATCTGCCACTGTTTGGGAACATTTGGGACCTTTTGCCAGCTCCTGGTAAAATAACAGGTGACTCTCGGAACTGAACCACCCTTACCCCTACTGATGGACCCAAACCTATAAAAAGGATGAGCAAACCCTCCTCAGCATTCAGATTTCTCTGGGCCACTGTGGAAGACACAGTTCAGAAAATGTGCCTGTTGAAGCAATATAGAAGATGGATTTCCAGAATATGAAAATGAGTTTCTATCAGGAAGAAGCCCAACGTGCTGCTGCCTTTGAGTAAGAAGATTCTTAAAGAGTTGCTACTGTTTACTACTTGGTGAACCAAAAAGAACTTTAGTGACATGTGTTACAAGTGTTTGCAAACTCTTACAACTGTTTATGGAAAAATAATTTTGAACATGTTCAAAATTTCTTTGCGACAAGAAAAACTGTCTGTGACCCTGAAAAACTGTTTGTGAGTTGTTTTGCAATCTTTTATGAACACTGACAAAACCCTAAATTCCCTATATTTGTCAGCATTTGCCACTGGGTGAAATACTTGGTGGTGGTGGAGGGGGTGCTGGAGCGAAACCCAGCGGTCATAAAGGAAGAGGCGGAGTTCACCTTGGATAGGACAACAGTCTATCACAGTTATCATTCATATTCTCTGAAAAATGGCCAAAAAAACAAAAATTCTGCCAGCGTATGTTTGAGCACAACTGTATAGTCCTCCTGACATTACCACGGACACTGGGTTTTTGAGCCTTGGCCCCCTGGTGGCCACAACTGGACTCAAACTACAGCCACTGTTATCCTTGTCTGAGGTCTTTGTGAGGAGACGATGGGTACTGAGATTCAACTTGTGAATCATGACATGGGACACACACTGATCACATGGACACATGCATAGTCACGCACTTCCATACTCGGACTGATAATCGGTGATTTTGGGCATTTGCCCGGTGGGCCGCTGCACGTTTTCACGTGCGTGGGCCGGCCCTCCCATATTTATAGAGATTATGGAAATACAGTGTTCTCGAACCGCGCGCTGCTGTCAACATGAGGAAAGTCCGTGATCGGTGAAGCTACAGCATTTAATCGGCGCAGCTGCAGAACCACTTCCTGAATTTGTGTCAAAATAAAAGTTCTGTAGTGTTTCATACACGGCGCAGTCCTATTCTAGGTTTCAGTTTTGTTTCCGTTTGATCACACAACGGTGACTTACATCGAGCACAATGATTGACATGACCAACAGTCAATGACAATTGGAGAAGCATACAGGGTGGCCAATCAGATTGCAGGAAGAGCAGGCGGTCGCTCCTGCCCCTGCAGTGTTGCCAGATGTACGATAATTTTCGTATTTGTACGACAGTTTTACCGTCTGTACGATGTACGATCAATAATGGGAAAAAATCCAAAATGTATGATAATTTCAGTTGGTTGCCCAAACACGCATCTCTCTCTGACACCCAAGAATCATTTTGCAGGCGTTGCACTCAGGCGGCATCAAAGACACACCACACACAGGGCTGCTGCTGGCTTTGGCCGCCCGGGACAACGTCATTTGAAAGCCCGCCCCCTCTCATACAAAGTTCCCATCCAATCTCTGCCGTGACAGGAAGTTTCCCCAACCAACACCTTTTTTTTCTGAAACTTTATTTCAACAAATGCAATAACAAACGAACAAAACACAAGAGCAAAGAGATATACAAGAAAAATAAAAAAAAAGTTCACGTTCCTTATGGCGGTGTCAACATTTTTTCTGTGTTGAACAAAATCTGCACAAGTGGCCTTGGCATCGGATGACGACAGCGACCTCGAGGTTGAATTTGACTCTTTCTAGTCTGGTAATTGTTTGTGTCCCTTCACAGAAAAAAAAAAAATCTTTCTAGTAGTGCGTTCTAGTTTCCCCATTACTATAATTACTGTTTAAAAATGACAAAATTCTTTGGAAATATAAAAAAAAAACAAAAAAAACCCACTAAAATAGCTACGTTGTATGCGTTTTGTTTGTGTACGATCATTTCTCCCAAAATACAATAATTTTGAGGTTTTGGTACGATAATTTCATATTTCATATCTGGCAACACTGCGCCCCTGTGAATGGACTGAGTCCTCGGCGCCTGGACTTCTCTGCGCTTCGCGCTCTCCCTGCTGCTCGGATTTATTCCCGAAAGTTGCTCCTGGTGTGGAAACGAGGGTGAAAATTTAAGATAAAACAAGTGAGTGATGTTTTTTTTGTTTGTTTTAGGGGGTCAAAGCTGTGATCTTTATTGGGACAGCAGACCAATTATAATGGTAATAGGGGAGGCCGGGGCTGTTTGTAACAGTGTTCAAAGCTGCAGCCATGCTGGCATTTTGATTTCACTTTACACGTTATGAGGATCAGTTCACAGAAGTGAAATATTCTTTGGAGTATTCCACACTCTAAAACAAATTATTTGCTCAGTTTAAAAACAAAACAAAACAAAACCCTAAAATAGCAATTTGCATGTTTTTTAAAGAAATTCTAACTCAGCCACTCAGTACACACAAGACACTTATAGTCAGACAAACCCAAGTTTAGTAACGCATTTAATTAAGTGGTTTTGTATACTTAATTTGCTTCGTCCTCTACACTGTTAATTTTAACCAATTTAATTTAAAGGTTTTGGTGTTATTAGTTAGTGAAGTTATTTAATTTAAGTTTTTCAAGCTTCTTTTTTGCCTCCATTCCACTCAGTAATGTTCATGCAAAATATTACCTTAATTTTCTCTCTCTCTCACACACACACACACACACACACACACACACACACACACACACACACACACACACACACACACACACACACACACACACACACACACACACACACACACACACACACACACACACACACACACACACACACACACACACACACACACACACACACACTTTGGAGACACAAAAGCTTTTTTCCACCTGTGTGCTTACAAAAGCTTTTTTCCACCTGTGTGCTTTTGCTTCCATTTTGTACTATGATCAAGGTGAAATGACAGTGAAAGTGTGTGTTTAGGTGTGTGTTCATGGTGTTTAGGTGTATAGTATTTGTTCATTGGGGGTTTGGTATGGACGGGTGGGTGTGCGTGTTTGGGGGTGGATTCATCGGGCCAATAGTGGGCTGGTCCAGAGTAAAAATGCCAGGGCCGAAATTTGTTCCCAGTCCGACCCTGTGCACTTCCGAGACCTGCGCCACTTCTGTGAAGAAGGTCTTACACACACACACACACACACACACACACACACACACACACACACACACACACACACACACACACACACACACACACACGGTCTCATTTGGTTCCCATGGCTGTCTTTACCTTTGCTTTATGTTCAGTTATGTTGGAATGTTTGAAACACTAAGGAATCAGGGAGTCCACACCCGCCACATCAGCCTCTGTTCTGGAGCAGTGAGGACGAGAGACAGAAAATCTCCACAAGGTAGAGCTGCAATCTGGACATGTCTCCTGCACATCCCAGAAACATGCTCACATCCAGCACGAAGCCACAGCCATCAACAACCCAGCAGCCCCAGAAACGGGGTCCTGCACAGCTGGCCAAAGTGACCTTATCCAGAGTCCACAGACACTCGGTGGCAACCCAGAGCAGAGAGCTGAGCCTTTATCCCGGGGCCAGAAGCTGTTTCAGAGATGCAGTGTTTGAGTTTGTTGCTTTAGCATCATTGTTTAAGTGATGTGGGCTTGTTCTTACTTCCTGCCACAGGGCTTCTTGTCCGGTGAAAGCCAAAGGCAGGTTGATGCCATTGAGCGCCATCCAGTCGATCTCTCGCTCCCATCTTGGCCAGTCCCACCACACGAAGGAATAGCTGTACGTGCAGACGTTCTGGTAATACCGAAACCTGGGCACAAACAGAAGAAATTACTTCAGATTACTACCAAAGTTACATGTTTAAAACATGAAAGGAAACAAAATATAATCACAGTGTCCACAGAAACAAGACCGTTTTCGATCAGCCTCAACCCCCCCAAAAAACATAAGTTTTGCGCCATATTAACCCTAACCCTGGCGTGCCCAACCAGTCGACCATGATTGACCGGTCAATCGTGGGCTGAGTTCCAGTCGATTGCATGAGAAAAAAAGAAAAAAAAAAATCAGTCACTGGACTGGAGAGGATTTAGTGCTGCTATAACAGACTGATGCAGCAGGTGGCACCAATACACCAACAAGGACGCCGGCTGCCATTAAACCCCAGAGAAAAAGAACTCTTCTTCTATGGTGGACAAGAAACAAAAAATTATAATTTTCATCCTGACATTTGACAATTCACAAGAAATACGATGCTAACTTCTAACGCTAACCTGGCTAAATCCCCTCTGCTCGCCCGAAAAGTCCAGGATTTGAAAAGTCGGTGAGCAGCACAACAATCTATAAATATGAAGGGTGATGAATGTGGTGAAAAAGATTGCAGTGTTCTGTTCGGGCCATGAGTCTGAGGACGCATTTATTCTTATTCTATACTGTTTGCAGCTGGAGGAGACACACAGACGTTCGGTGGCTCAACAGAGGTAAATTTCTGGAATGTCAATGTCTTCTCCTGAAATTAAAACATTTCTGAAACATTCAAACCATGCTGAATATGCACAGCTTTTGGATTTGAAAGCAGGTTTAAAAGCATATTACAGGTGCTATCAAGCAGCTTGAAACAGTGTGACCTGCAGAACTTTCCACACATGGACACAACTTCAGCACCAGGACGCAGACAGCTTTTAGGCAGCGAGCCGTCCTGCCGCCATTTGAGCGGTCAATTCTCAAAAAAGACACCGAAAAAATAGCGGGCGGCTTTGCTTAAAGCCGTCTAAAATTAAGACGGTCCGATCGCTACAGCCATCTGTGTGTGTGTGTGTGTGTGTGAGAGAGAGAGAGAGTCAGCGAGTGGCTACGAGGGGGGGCGCGCTGCCTTTATTTCTCTCTGGACTTCTCTGACGGTACGTTTTGTTCACACCATGTGCACATGATGACG
Source organism: Thalassophryne amazonica (assembly GCF_902500255.1). Taxonomy (NCBI): domain Eukaryota; kingdom Metazoa; phylum Chordata; class Actinopteri; order Batrachoidiformes; family Batrachoididae; genus Thalassophryne; species Thalassophryne amazonica. The sequence continues at coordinate 8,536,082 of NC_047120.1, forward strand.
GTGACAGTTACACTGAAATTATGAGATGAAATAAATTGGTCAAAATTCCTTAAAATGAGAATATATGAATGAACAGAATAAAAATCACACACACACGTGTGATTAAAAAAACTTGATGTGGAGAAACTTTGCAGTGATGTTCAGAAGCAAAAATCACATAAAGCAGCTGAGAACTCTGAACTTTAACAGGCTGTTATTTTCCAAAGATATTTATTTTAGATGACTTAATGTAGTTGTTTAATGTTCAAGCACAAAACGTGACTGAGGAGGAGAAAAAAAAGGAAACGAACTCTAGTCTGAATAAAAATACAAGCTGCTGATTTTTATTTTTCAAAATTATTAGGCTGCAGTTCTGAGTTTCATTTATTTCAAAGTAAGTTACCGCGTATTATTTTCAAAAATCACAAGTCAAATCAGTCTGCATTGTTCAGTTTTTCCTACACTTTTCTGTATTTTTAGAAACAACCTCAAATAAAAAAGTAGGGACTGTATGTAAAATGAAGATAAAAATAAAAATGCTGTTATATTCCCAGTTTCTCCACTCTCACACTCACACCCACAGAAGCCAAACATTCTTCCAAAGTTGTGTCTTGGTGGCTTCCCTCACTTGTCTCCTTCCAGCATGGACATTTAGTTTTTGAGAACTGCCTACCTGACAAAGATTTACCATAAAGTACCACACTGTTTGTATTTCTGAATGATTGATGTAAATAAAGTCTAAGAAATATTCAGTGAGTTGGAAATGTTCATGTATTCATCCCCTGACATTTCCCAAGAAAACTGGCTGTAAATATTATTAAATAATTCTTCCGTTAACAATAAACTGCCTTGTCCCAACCTTTTTTTCTTGGAAAATTCTGCAGGCCTCAAATATAGGAATGGATATATATTAACAAACAAATAAACAAAGCTGACCTCAAAAAGCATGAAATATGTTGGTTTCATACAGTCTGCAGTTACAGAAATAAAAGACAAAGTAAATGTCAGGATCATTACGTGTCCATCACCACCACATTTTGAAAAACTATAAGACCACGGGCCATGCATTATTTATGTTTTGTGTCTTTTAGTGAAGTTTTTTTTTATTATTATTTTTTAATTTGGATTAAGGCAATAAGTGCCTCCCTGTTTCTGTTGCCACATCTTCTGAAATAAAACTGCTTTACACTAAAGCCTAAAAACTAAAAGAAGGAAATATATATATATATATATATATATATATATGAAACCTCTGAAACCGGGCCAGATACCAGGGAAAACACCAGTCAAATGCAAAGCATCAATTCCTGCAAGTGTAGAACCTTCAAAGAAGAGGTATGAAGAGAGAGGAAGTTTGTGAGTAGCTGGACACAGGATTATCCATGGCTGGGGCACAAGGAAGAGGACAACACAATATACTGCCATGTCTGTCAGGATTTTCCTTCAATTGCAGGCCAGTAAGTCATTTTTAAATGTTGAAATAAAATAATTTGATTTGCTTTATAAAATACATACTGGGAAATGATCATGCATTGAACAGTGACAAATTCAGAAAACACACAGGAGAGAAGCAGATGCATATTGGCATTTACCAATTATTTAAAATAAAATAAATAAAATTAATAAAATTTATTTTTTGGAAATTCAATTTTACCACCCACACAGGAGAGTGACAGTATTAACTTTTTCATGAAGTGATGTGTCACAGCAAAGTAGATGTGATAAATATTTAAACTGAATCTCAGTCCCAGAAAATGTTGAAATGTAATGATTTTTCTATTTCAGCTGCATTTCTTATGTTGGAATATTAAAATTAAAGTACTTACAAACAAAAGTATGACAGGTTTTTATTAAGTGACAAGTCAGAGCAAAGTACATGTGATAAATATTTAATTTGAATCTCAGTCACGGGTTGTCCGGACAACCAGCTTTTCCTATAGGACAAGTAAACTGCCAGGGTTACTTGTCCTATGGACAAATACACTAAAAAGCTTAATGTCAATGCCTGCTGAAGCAGACAGAGAGTGCCTGAGTGCCTGCTTACTGCTTACAAAAAGAAAAGACGTGCTTTAAAGGAGTGGAGACACAAGACTTTCTGGTGCACCATAACAGCTGTTTTGATTTTATTTTCCGCTCCGTGCATCCGTCACCTCGCTTTCCGATTGGCTACATGTCACATTCATCAGGCTGTGTGCTCGTTTGTGGACGGGAGACCCCACACACGCTGTGATATTGGGCTACGTGACGTGTGTCATAATAATGATAGCCATAATAATAATAATAACGATAATAATGATAATAATAATATGAATAATAATGATAATGGCGTGTATTGTCGTCCTTCTGTCCATTTTCGGATCGTTTTGTCGTCACTGTCGTCTTTCGCCGTCCTTCTGTCCATTTTCGGATCGTTTTGTCGCCGCTCTGTCCTGTGTCGTCGTCATTCTGTCCATTTTCGGATCGTTTTGTCGCCGCTCTGTCCTGTGTCGTCGTCATTCTGTCATTTTCGGATCGTTTTGTCGCCGCTCTGTCCTGTGTCGTCGTCATTCTGTCATTTTCGGATCGTTTTGTCGCCGCTCTGTCCTGTTTCGTCGTCATTCTGTCATTTTCGGATCGTTTTGTCGCCGCTCTGTCCTGTGTCGTCGTCATTCTGTCATTTTCGGATCGTTTTGTCGCCGCTCTGTCCTGTGTCGTCGTCATTCTGTCATTTTCGGATCGTTTTGTCGCCGCTCTGTCCTGTGTCGTCGTCATTCTGTCATTTTCGGATCGTTTTGTCGCCGCTCTGTCCTGTGTCGTCGTCATTCTGTCATTTTCGGATCGTTTTGGTCGCCGCTCTGTCCTGTGTCGTCGTCATTCTGTCATTTTCGGATCGTTTTTGTCGCCGCTCTGTCCTGTGTCGTCGTCATTCTGTCATTTTCGGATCGTTTTGTCGCCGCTCTGTCCTGTGTCGTCGTCATTCTGTCATTTTCGGATCGTTTTGTCGCCGCTCTGTCCTGTGTCGTCGTCATTCTGTCATTTTCGGATCGTTTTGTCGCCGCTCTGTCCTGTGTCGTCGTCATTCTGTCATTTTCGGATCGTTTTGTCGCCGCTCTGTTCCTGTTTCGTCGTCATTCTGTCATTTTCGGATCGTTTTGTCGCCGCTCTGTCCTGTTTCGTCGTCATTCTGTCATTTTCGGATCGTTTTTGTCGCCGCTCTGTCCTGTTTCGTCGTCATTCTGTCATTTTCGGATCGTTTTGTCGCCGCTCTGTCCTGTTTCGTCGTCATTCTGTCATTTTCGGATCGTTTTGTCGCCGCTCTGTCCTGTTTCGTCGTCATTCTGTCATTTTCGGATCGTTTTGTCGCCGCTCTGTCCTGTTTCGTCGTCATTCTGTCATTTTCGGATCGTTTTGTCGCCGCTCTGTCCTGTTTCGTCGTCATTCAGTCATTTTCGGATCGTTTTGTCGTCGCTCTGTTCTGTTTTATCATCATTCTGTCGTGTTTTATCATTATTCTGTCATTTGCATAGATTGTTTTGACACACGCTTCTTGTAAGTTACACAGTCAAAATATGTCCATTAATGCTGTCCACTGATTAAAGCTGCAGTTCTCATGAACAAACCGTTTCAAACATTAAAACCATTCACACACAAAGTAAATATAAAGTCTTAATCTGACCTGTTTGTTTCAGTTGGATTCATCATCACAGCCTTATGACAACTTATCCACATAAAACCTCTTGACTTTGATGCCTGAAAATACTTTAGTTCCTTGTCGTGGCTGAAGCAAGTCCCTCTGTTGTTTCTCAGCTTGAAGATGCCGGTGTCGCCACCTGATTGGTCCCCCTGGCCGCACGGTGGGACCGATCAAACGGCGGGGGGACCGATCAAACCACGACAGCCGCTTAAATAGTCACAGCATTTCATTCATTCACGCCAGTGTTTACCACAGACAACAGTCCACTTTTCAACAGTCTGCAAGTGATGAAAGTAAATCCCATGAGCCACCAACACAAAAATAAAATAATATTAAATTACTCTGTTGTGCCTACATGTGGAGCAAACGCCATGCGACAGCGTCTGATGACGTGCTCGACAATATTTAAGTGTTCCACCTGCCAAACAAAAGGGTTCTGCTGGTGTTGGAAACGCAAACCAAGTCAGACTTAACCATTCTGACCCGTACCACACCACGCAGTACCGACCCAGACCACTCGGTGGAAACCGGACAACTCATCAAGGTGCGACAGCGTACGCCAGGTGTGACAGGGCCCTATAACGTTCTTGGTGTAATAATACACATCAAAATAAACTGTAAACCTGACTGCAAATATGTACAAAATAAACTATCTCAGTACTCGGTAAGGACAAACACATTCTGGACTACAAACCACTCCACATTCTCTACTGTGTAGAGGTTTGTAGCAATACTTTTAAATGTACACTACATTCACTATCGATACTCCAAAAAAAGAGTCATGAGGATAATTCATAATGGCAGTTATAAAGAACAACTTCACACTTCTTAAAATCAGAAACATTAAAATTCAATGACTTGATTCATCCACAAACAACACAAATTATGTATAAAGCAGCAAATAATCTACTTCCTGGAAATATACCAAAATATTTTTTTTTAAACAGAGATAGGGATTATAAACTAGAACATCTACGGGTTTGTTCAACATTATAAAGGTTTTATGTATCAATATGTGGGGTGAAGCTGTGGGTTGGTGGTGGTGGTGGTGGTGGGGGGGGCGAAGCTCAAGCAACGTCCAGGCATGACCCAGTTCAAACGGCGGTATAAAAACATGGTTTTCACAGGACCAAGGGACAAAGGGCTTCGACAGGTTCACTTATTACTTACATTTACTTGTTTATTATTGGGGTTTTTTTATGTTTGTAAACATGGATAATTATGAGGTATTAGTAGGCATTATTTATACATACATCTAGTTACAAATTTGTTTAAAAGACAGTATTTTGAAACCAGCTGATGATTTAGGACTTAGAAAGGTCGCGGGGTCAGACTGAATAGGTGCGTTGACATTGCTCTTGTTGTTTTGCCTTTTTCTATTTTGTGATTTGTTGATTTTCTGTGTCTTTTAGTTTCTTTTGTCTTTCATGTCCAAAATAAAACCTTGCTGCAGTGCCGGGACTGACCTGTGGGGGGTGCTGATGCGCAGGATGCCGCTGACTTTGGGCAGGGGGCGGGGCAGGTCCAGCTGGTCACCTGACCAGGACACGTGGCAGTTGCAGAAGTGTTTGAAGTAGCTGTAGAGACCGGAAGCGGCGGCCACCCCGCTGCTTCCGGTCACCGTCAGCCGGTCGCCGGCGGAGCGGAGCTCGCAGACGTCCAGCCCGTCCCGGGACAGGTTCCTGTGGACCTCCACTGTGAATTCGGCAGACCTGTTCCCGACCAGCCGCCGCAGAAGACCGGACACGGCGCGCGCCTGCGCGTGTTCGCCGACGGACGCTTTCAAATGCGTTACGTCACAAAGCGCTGCCGCGCTCACGCAGAGGACGAGAAAGATCCTTCTGAAAGACATTTTCCAAAAAACATCCAGCAGCAGAGACACAGACAAACATACCTGCTGCTGGCCCCGCCCACTACCCCGCCTCAGCCAATCAGGCTGCAGCTCCCTGCTGACGTCATCGCCGAGCAGGTGGCGCGACGGCCCTTTGATATCGCAGTGTGATTTTTCATCTCACCTCAGTCGTCGATTAAATATCATCTTTGTGTGATTATTGATAATCAGCTTATTGTTCCATCAGTTTGTTGTTTTTTTGATGAGATAAATCTGTTAAATTGAGGTTTGACCACAAACATGACGGACTCAATTTAAAGTTGTTCATATTTATGTGATTGATTTGAGCCTGGTGTTAAATTTAACTCTTTAAGTTTATATATATATATATATATATATATATATATATATATATATATATATATATATATATATATATGTATATATGTATATGTATATGTATATATATATATGTATATGTATGTATATATATATATATGTATATGTATGTATATAAAAATTTGGTGTTTAGTCTTTTATTTTTATTGACCAGTTGAGGTGCTACTGCCCTCTTGTGGTGGTTGTTTTAAATAGCAGATCTTTTGCTTCTTGTTTTATATATTTATGATTATTTTTTTATGTACATCTGTAAACCTTGTGTTTGAAATAAACTGAGTTACCAATTAAATCAAATCAAATCAATTGTATTTATATAGCGCCAAATCACAACAAACAGTCGCCCCAAGGCGCTTTACATTGTAAGGCAAAAGCCATACAATAATTACAGAAAAACCGCAACGGTCAAAACGACCCCCTATGAGCAAGCACTTGGTGACAGTGGGAAGCAAAAACTCCCTTTGGTAATTGGTAACTCATTTGGTAATTGGTAATTACCAAATGAATTACCAATTAAATATATGAAAAGGAACAAGAAGACCTTTTCATTCATTCACCCCACCCCCTTTCACCTGTTCATCATCATTCCAACCAAAATGAAAATCATCCCTCCATACAGTCAAACATTTATTAATTCCAATAAATATACAATCTAAATATACATATTAATCATATTCCACATACACTCAACAAAAATATAAACGCAACACTTTTGGTTTTGCTCCCATTTTAAATCTGTGATAGTGAGCACTTCTCCTTTGCTGAGATAATCCATCCCACCTCACAGGTGTGCCATACCAAGATGCTGATTAGACACCATGATTAGTGCACAGGTGTGCCTTAGACTGCCCACAATAAAAGGCCACTCTGAAAGGTGCAGTTTTGTTTTAATGGGGGGGATACCAGTCAGTATCTGGTGTGACCACCATTTGCCTCATGTAGTGCAACACATCTCCTTCACATAGAGTTGATCAGGTTGTCAATTGTGGCCTGTGGAATGTTGGTCCACTCCTCTTCAATGGCTGTGCGAAATTGCTGGATATTGGCAGGAACTGGTACACGCTGTCGTATATGCCGGTCCAGAGCATCCCAAACATGCTCAATGGGTGACATGTCCGGTGAGTATGCCGGCCATGCAAGAACTGGGACATTTTCAGCTTCCAAGAATTGTGTACAGATCCTTGCAACATGGGGCCGTGCATTATCCTGCTGCAACATGAGGTGATGTTCTTGGATGGCACAACAAGGGGCCTCAGGATCTCGTCACGGTATCTCTGTGCATTCAAAATGCCATCAATAAAATGCACCTGTGTTCTTCGTCCATAACAGACGCCTGCCCATACCATAACCCCACCGCCACCATGGGCCACTCGATCCACAGCATTGACATCAGAAAACCGCTCACCCACACGACGCCACACACGCTGTCTGCCATCTGCCCTGAACAGTGTGAACCGGGATTCATCCGTGAAGAGAACACCTCTCCAATGTGCCAAACGCCAGCGAATGTGAGCATTTGCCCACTCAAGTCGGTTACGACGACAAACTGGAGTCAGGTCAAGACCCCGATAAGGACGACGAGCATGCAGATGAGCTTCCCTGAGACGGTTTCTGACAGTTTGTGCAGAAATTCTTTGGTTATGCAAACCGATTGTTTCAGCAGCTGTCCGAGTGGCTGGTCTCAGATGATCTTGGAGGTGAACATGCTGGATGTGGAGGTCCTGGGCTGGTGTGGTTACACGTGGTCTGCGGTTGTGAGGCTGGTTGGATGTACTGCCAAATTCTCTGAAACACCTTTGGAGACGGCTTATGGTAGAGAAATGAACATTCAATAAATGAGCAACAGCTCTGGTTGACATTCCTGCTGTCAGCATGCCAATTCCACGCTCCCTCAAATCTTGCGACATCTGTGGCATTGTGCTGTGTGATAAAACTGCACCTTTCAGAGTGGCCTTTTATTGTGGGCAGTCTAAGGCACACCTGTGCACTAATCATGGTGTCTAATCAGCATCTTGGTATGGCACACCTGTGAGGTGGGATGGATTATCTCAGCAAAGGAGAAGTGCTCACTATCACAGATTTAGACTGGTTTGTGAACAATATTTGAGGGAAATGGTGATATTGTGTATGTGGAAAAAGTTTTAGATCTTTGAGTTCATCTCATACAAAATGGGAGCAAAACCAAAAGTGTTGTGTTTATATTTCTGTTGAGTGTAATACTGAACTCCGACTCACATCCGAATAACAAAAAACAATCTGCACCTCTTTTTGCGCGCGCTCACACACACACACACACACGTTTATTTGACATGTTTTATACATTTTGGGGAAAATGTCACGATGACTTAATATTAAGTTGCTTTTTTTGGAGTTCACGTGGTGCCTGGAGGGACTTTTGTAGATATTAAATTAGTACTCTGGTAATATTTATTTTATAAATGGACACGAACAGACTGATTTTAAACCTTTCTTAAATTTATCTTTAAAGCAAGTCCCTTTGATTTATTTTGACTTTAATTTATCTTATTTTATTTTTTATTACTTACCGATCCCAACGTCCAGCAGGACCCAAGGACATTTACACACTGGGGAAAAAAAATACATTCAGGCCTCTAGTTATTTAGTTCTGAAATTTAAACATTTCAATTGCATATCAGATTTTCATCTATTTGGAGTTTAGGTTTTTACCAAAAGCAGTCAATTTAATTCAAAGCTAATTTATCAGTTCAACTGGTTCATGTGAAACTAAAACCCAAATTAGAAAACTGTGAAAAATGTCAATTAAAAACCTGCAGTAATTTGTTATGTGTCGGACGCAGCTCGGAGAACCGACCAGCGTTTGAAGGACCCAGTATGAAATAAGCAGAGTACGGTACAAAGGCTAACTGAATTTAATACATAACAGTGATACAAAAAATAACAAAAGAAAGTGCGGTCTGGCGTGGTGCGCTCCCAGCAGCGCTAACGGTCCGGAGCCAGAAGCTGTTCGGACCCAAGGACCCCGCCGACACCCCCCAGGTGGCCGCAACAAACCGAGTCTGTGAAAGAAGGAACCATTATGTGAGTCCACACTCTACACACAGAGAGAACACTTAAAGGTGTACAAACAGCAAACACTTCCTGGCTTGATTACTAATCAGCTTCCCAACCTGCAGGCATGGAACATCCAGTTCACAAAACTCCACTGCAGTGGAAGCCGATACATGACTAACATACAGCTCAATATAAAAGGTGTGAGGGACACCACATTTACTGACTGTATAAATGTTAGTCACAAAATCTAACATACCTCAGGAAGTGTGCTGACGAGCGTGAGACCTCACCCCTCCTCTTTCACAGACTGTGCATCAAACCCTGGACGTTCTCTGCATCCACTGATGATGAGATGGCTCCCGAGACGACGATCTCACCCGTCTGGTCACAAGGTCGGGTCTCTGGCAAATACACACTGTATACTCCAGTCTTAAATGCCACCATGTTCCAATCCATATAGATGCACCTCAGCTGTGAGTCCTGACGAGCCGCAGGTGATCAGGGTGAGGTCCTAATAACCTCAGCAACACAGCCACTCAGTCCCAAATGCAAGCCACCTGGAAGGAAAAACAAAAGACAGAAACAAAAAGGCAGCCAGGCCCCCCAGCCATACAACATAATTCTTACATTTTCTTTGACTTCTGAGTCACTGCAGACAAGATGAACCCAAAACAGTTAATGATTTTTCTGCTCAACTTCATTTTATTTGTTAATATTCATCCATTTCAGGCCTGAAACAAATTCAAAAAATGTTGGGTCGGGACTATTTATGACTAATAATGAGGTAAAATATGTTATCTCAAAGATGTGATGGAAATCATGATTTGGTACAAAAGAGGATACTGCAGATGCTCTGTCGAGAAATGGGTGAGAAAATTATTGAATGTTTAAAAACTAGAAGCACTCAGAGAGTGCAAACCTCCGCCAAGGCCATAGGATCACTGATCCTAAAGAGATTCCCTCCTTGGCACAGTGATCTATTCAACAGTTCAGTGTTACAACCAAAACTATGATACATACACTTTTCTTTCCTGTATATTTGACATCCTTGACCATGAAAACATACCACTAGAACTTGGAATCACTTTTATGTCTTTATTAGTTCAAAAGTTATTGTATAAAAACGATTTTTCGGTAATGGCAGTTTTCTTCTGGATCAAATCTGATCAAATCTGATGACACCTTACTGAATCAGTGCAGATTCAGCTACAATTTGGTGTTAGTTGTGCATCTCTAGCTTCATTTGTCACCTCACACTGACACATTTTCTATTTTCCCTATATTTTTGCATATTCTGGATCACCAGATCCGGAATCCGGATCCGATCATCACCAAACTTTGTTGTTTGATAGAACATTTGACTATGTTACACCCTAATTTTTTTCAAGCTTTTCTGCCTTGTTATTGTGGAGTTAGAAACTAGAATGTCAAAATTCCCCCTATCCCGCAATGGTGAAGAATCCTTTAAAAAATTCCTGGATCCGGATCGTGATCCAGATCCAGTAAAATTTAATCACTTGTTCCTCTTGTCATTTCCAACCACTCCACAAACTTTGATCAAAATCCATTCAAAACGTTTTGAGTTATCCTGCTGACAAACAGACAGACAAACAAACAAACGCGACCGAAAACATAACCTCCTTGGCAGAGGTAACAATGTTCCTCAAAGAGAGATTGTAATGGATTTTCATATTTCTTCTTCTAGTAAGACCCTTCGGCTGCTCCCTAGTTTTCACTCGGGGTCGCCACAGTGGCTCTGCATGTAATTGGCACAAGTTTTATGTCACTTGGCAACCACTTGGCATATTTCTACATATCAGTGTTGTAATGTAACAAAGTAGAAATACTTTGTTACAGTACTTAAGTAGAATTTTGACGCATCTCTGCTTTACTTCGTTATTTACATTTCTGATGATTTTCATTTTTACTCCACTACATTTCCTCAATAAAATGTATACTTTTACTCTGATACATTTCCCTTAAACATCTTTGTTACTTGTTACTACAATATAAAAGTAGAAGAAATTTGACTGGGCAAAGCCTGTTTGCAGAGGTGAAAGCAGCGGTGATGTCCTCTTCAGTTGCAGCAGAGGGGTCCACCTTTCACCTCTGCAGCAAGCGCTGTATTTGACATAAAACAAGTTTTTAAAAGACAAAAAAAAAAAAAGGTGACAGGTTGAATCTGCACCCCTGCTGACGAAGCAGAGATTGGAGGGTGAAAAGGGGGCCATCTGCGCTTTGGACTCCAAACTTGCACACACCGACACACATACACATACACAGATCAGCTCCCGCTGGAGTTAACACACACTTGAGGGGAAAATGTCTGTACAAAACTGGCCAGCGTGGTTGTTTCCTTTCATTTATTTTATTTGAAATTTCCACTGAGCTGCAGCGTGTAAAAGCGGCGCCACATTGTGGATTTGAGAGCCCAAAGAGCGCTGTTTGGTTGCTTTGTAGTGGTTGGTGATGGTGACACTTGCATTGCTTTTTCTGTTCTTTTTTTACTTTTCTGTAAATTTGGCACAACTGTATAGCTATAAATGACTGTTCTGTTTCACAAGAGCCTGGCTGTTGTGTTTAACAGAAAAGTGTGCGTGGGTCTTCCAGGAAAAAGACTGTCCTCAGAAAAAGTACGGCAACTTTATTTACAGCTACATACCTGTTGCTCATTCATCCCGTCACCAACACCAACTGCTCCGCCAGAGGTGGATCCAGCCTTTTATAGGGGCTGAGGCCCCGTCCTGGCTCATCCAGACACCACAATAGTGTTGTGTGGGCCGCTGAAGAGGAGGTACTGCTGGCCCACCACCACAAGATGGCGCCCTGCTTGAAGTGCGGGCTTCAAGCACGAGAGGGCGTCGGAGCGACCGGGTGTTAGGTTTAAAACCACCTAAACATCATTAAACTGCAACAGAGAAAGACACAACAGTCAAATAAGAGTCAGAGAGTAGAATTCAATTGTAAATGCTCGCGAGGAGTGCAGCACAGAGACAAGCTTATCTAACAATCTCCAAACTGCACTAAACTCTGGCTACGCTCTCGCTCTTTTTATTTAGGATGTCATACAGGCGTGGCTGTCAGCATACATGGCTTAAACAGTTGAGTAATCATAAGCAGGTTTTGCAACTTCAGGTTTTGCGACCTCAGGCTGCTGGTTTGGGGAAGGTGCGGTTAGAACATCCTCTCCCGTGCTCCGTTCTTCAGGTGTTATCTCAGCCAGCACATGTCAGTTAACCTTTTGTTCTTTCCTGTGGTTGAAACCACGTGTGCGAGTAGAAACATCAGCTTGCAACACAGCTTACAGCATACTTTCTCTTAGAATCACATCAATCATATTCAATCTTTCCATTACAACTCTCTTTCACACAAAAACAATTCATATGATTATATACAAACATTTTCATTCCTTATTATTCATTTCATATGTTGTCATATCTTTAATTATTTGATCAGTTGTTTTTAACATCAGCTCTTCTGGCCTCGCTTGTGACATCACTTAAGTTCCTCTTTCTCTGACTCTGCACCAAAAACAACTTCTTTAGTTCCTCTTTCTCTCTAACTGCAAAGATAAAAACAACTCATGTAATCATTCATTTCACTTATTTGTAACATACTTTATCAAGAGGTCATCAAGAAGTCAGCAACAGACTTCTGACAGATACAATGAGTTTATTTCTATTACTAAAGTAAAAATAAAAGAATGTATGATAACTGATATATCCATATATGCATAAATCCAACAATTCCCCCCTGTTTATCATGCATTCTTACGGTATAAAACATTCACCCATGAACAAAATTTATTCTAACAACCACTTCTTTTCAGATTTTCAGTTGCGGGATCATCCAACAGTGGTAAGGATGCATTCACACTTGGGAGGCTTGGTGGTCATCATCATCGTCATCAGGTTCACCGTAGTCACCTGGGTCTGGGAACAGGTCAGGTAAGCGCACGCTGTCATCGAACTCATCATGACAGCAGTCTTCTTCATCATCTGTGTCAGGGTTGTCTCCTAAGAGGGGGTACATCTGAGCATTGTCTCTTCCAGCTGGTGAGATAGCAGTGGTGATCATTCTAGTGATTAGAGATCGTAGACAGGGTATACAACAACATCCACACAAGGTCAAAATAGCAGCAAAGACAGCAATAGAGATGAGTGCAGATGAGACTAACGTGCGGTATTTCCCAAACATATCCAACCACGAGTCCCAAAACTCAGTGTTAACTCCGCTGTGCTCCTTCATTTTATGATTCAGGGTGCGCAGACCCTCGATAGCCAGGGTCAGGCTGCCATTAGCCGCTGTATTGTTTGGAATGAACGTGCAACACTGTTCTCCAAACATGGCGCAAACCCCACCCTTTTCAGCCAACAGCATGTCAAGGGCTATACGGTTCTGGAACGCCATCAAGGACGTGGCAGCTAGTTGGGAGCGCACTGCTCGGAATCCTTCCTCAGTCCAATTGCTTAATCTTTGAACGTTGTAATGGATGTAATTGATCCTATCTACATTTTTGTTAATGGTACACCACCAACAAATAGAGGATTCAAAACCAGCTGCGATCTGATCAGCTAATTTATACTCATCTGGAACCCCTCTAGGGACCCCTATAGCGTCAATGTAAGTTGGATCTCCAGCAGTCTTCCATGTGTTTCGCTTAGTGCGGGTCCAATGTTCAGGGATGACTGCTTTGGCATTTAAGGTTAGTTCTTCAACAGTCATGGGCAACACTTGTACAGGCAAAAGGAGTGATACTAGAGTACAGTGACCCGAGGCATCGTTTGGTAATCTATCAAAAATCCTATTATCTCCACACATCGCTTCTAGCAATGGGTTTAAAAGGGCTTGGTGGTGTGAGAGTGTGGTTACACCACACGGTCTCATTTAGTCCCCCTAACTTTAGACCAGTACTTGGAAGCTTAACACAGGTAAAGTTTCCCTCTGCCACATCTTCAGAGAACAGGGGTTTATTCTTGGCCATGTTGGCCACAGGATAGATAGTATCCCAACTTGTGCAACTGTGATTCAAAGGAATGAACGTATTCACCATAATTTCAAGCAAACAATCGGAGGTCAAAGGGGCTGGTACTACATGCAGTATTGGACGAGGCCCTAAGCACACGACACAGTCTTGTTTGGCAGGTTTTGCTGCCTGCTCTGCCATAAGCAACCAATTGTTTCTTTGTCCACTAATTCCTGTGGTTACCAAAAACCAATCATCTGTTTCAATTTTTCCATTTATGATCTGAACTTTTCTCATAGACGTCTGTGGACCCAATGACAGTCCTACCACGGTGGGCATCGTCGAAGAAGAGTCAGTTCGTTTTGATATGTTAGTACAAATTGAGAGGCCGGTATATGGGTCAGAGTAAACACTGGGTCTGTACACAAATAATGATAAATGATAACAAGATGCAGAGCAATTTATCCCAGAATAGAACTGTTGGGTTAATCAATGCTTAAACACCAATAATAAATAGAAACAATGACAGAATCAGATACATAAACAATGTTTGGTTCGCAGGAATAACTATGGGTCAGGATGGACAATAATCATGTGAAAAGTTGTCCAACAATCTCTATCCTTTAAGGCCTAACTTAATTTGCATGCATCAAATAATAACTAATAAGCACTTCATTGGTCATCAATCCTTCATGAAAGCCTGCAGTTTCTTGTTTGATTTGCAGCAGGGGTTAGCTGCATCACATGAGAGTTCACATTATTTCAATCAAAACACAGGATGATCAAAATATTGAGTTATTATTATTTGTTTCTTCTACATTGCTGTCAGTTCACCCTCACCAACATTAATGCTTTCAACAGGAGCTCTATAAACATGTTACAATAATCAACATAGTTTTACTGTTCACACACTGTACAACCTTCTGCTCTGCTCTCTGGCTGGAGTGATAAATTACACTTTGTTTCCAAAACAAACTACGCTTCAAAAAATAGAACACTGAATGTATTTGGTAAAGTCAATGCAATGTAATGCAAAACAACATTAAAGCTGGAATTGATTACATCAAATAAACAATATCTCTCTAAGTGTAACAGTAACAAACACTTTTAAAACACTGGTATCAATTACATGTAAAACCCCTGTGTTTCATGTGTTATAGCACAACAAAATATCGCTGCAGTGTTTCTCAATTTCTCAAGTTGTGGGGGTGTGGAGCGGCAGGGAGAGGAGGAGGAGGGAAGTGAGCATTTAGAGCTTCCCTCAGCAGCTGTGTGCACACGCTCCTCCTCCAACACCCCAGACCAGGAACAGAATCCCACAACTGCTACAACAAACAAGCAAAATAACCCAACTCTTCTCAAACAAAAACGTCCAAAGAAGACCTGTTACATTATATGCAACATATTATACACACATGTAGACACGTAGAACTCAACGGAACTATTAATTACAGTGAACTGGTAAGAGACTTTTTTTTTTCTTTTTTTTTATAGTCCTCAGAGAATCTACCACAACCACATTTTTATTTACTCCAGATCAGGGGTAGGCAACCTGTTCCAGAAAGAGCCATGAGGGTGCAGGTTTTTTTGCAGCCACTGACTCCACCAGGTGATTTTACTGATTAATATCACTTTGAGCAGATGGAATCAGTTAATCAGTGAAATCACCTGGTGGAGTCAGTGGCTGCAAAGAAAACCTGCACCCTCATGGCTCTTTCTGGAACAGGTTGCCTACCCCTGCTCTAGATGGAAAAAAACTTCACTATAAAATGATGAAGCTCTTAATAGAGAGAGAAGAAAGAGAAGCGGCAAATGTCGAACGAACAAAAGACATTTTTTTCTTTGATATAATAATTATATCAAACTGTTGAGGGCATTAAATGCAGAACACATGGCAAAATGAAACAAAACAGACAACATATATAACCTAATAACTTCATCCTTGTTCAAAGTATTCAAACTGGGAAGTGGATTTTCTGAAAACAAACAAAAAAGTAAAAACATAATTAAAAAGAAAATAAAAGCAATAACGGTTGTCAAAACTCCCAACATCTGGAGATATTTTGCAGTTTCCAAGTTTACATAACATACGGTCGATAACTCAAAATAGCAGAGAAAAGAATGAAATGAATGCATACCGAGGTGAGAAGTAATACAAAAAGTAAACATCCTGACTTTCACACAAATAAATTGATAAAATAACAAAACATTATTTCATTACGCTAGTGCTGTAACAGGACAGGGAATCATATTTTGACTGCATTCAGGTTTTTACAGCACTTAAAATGAACAGAAATAACTGGGTGATTGTTATGTGTCGGACGCAGCTCGGAGAACCGACCAGCGTTTGAAGGACCCAGTATGAAATAAGCAGAGCACGGTACAAAGGATAACTGAATTTAATACATAACAGTGATAATATAATAACAGAAGGTGCGGCCTGGCGTGGTGCGCTCCCAGCAGCGCTAACGGTCCGGAGCCAGAAGTTGTTTCGGACCCAAGGACCCCGCCGACACCCCCCAGGTGGCCGCAACAACCGAGTCTGTGAAAGAAGGAACCATTATGTGAGTCCACACTCTACACACAGAACACTTAAAGGTGTACAAACAGCAAACACTTCCTGGCTTGATTACTGATCAGCTTCCCAACCTGCAGGCATGGAACATCCAGTTCCCAAAACTCCACTGCAGTGAAAGCTGATACATGACTAACAAACAGCTCAATACAATAAGGTGTGAGGGACACCACATTTACTGACTGTATAACTGTTAGTCACAAAATCTAACGTACCTCAGGAAGTGTGCTGACGAGCGTGAGACCTCACCCCCTCCTCTTTCACAGACTGTGCATCAAACCTGGACGTTCTCAGCATCCGCTGCTGATGAGATGGCTCCCAAGACGACGATCTCACCCGTCTGGTCACAAGGTCGAGTCTCTGGCAAACACACACTGTGCACTCCAGTCTTAAATGCCAACATGTTCCAATCCATCCAGATGCACCACAGCTGTGAGTCCTGACGAGTCGCAGGTGATCAGGGTGAGGTCCTGACAGCCTCAGCAACACAGCCACTCAGTCCCAAACGCACGCCACCTGGGAGGAAAACCAAAAAACAGAAACAAACCGGCAGCCAGGCCCCCCCAGCCATATAACAGTACCCCACCCTCACGGGAAGCCTCCCGGCGACCACACACACCTGGCCCAGGAGAAACACCCCCCTCCAGGGACCATGGCTGGAAACCGCGTCTGCGTTCATCCTCCAACAGACTGGTTGAACTGGCTGCATCTTTGCCCTTGTTTCTGACAGTCTCTTAGCACAGGTGTGGCCAGGAGTTCTTACACCTGTGCGGTCAGCCTTTATCCAAACATGTGTAATTAGTCATAAAACAAAACACAAACAACCAAAACACCCCCCCCTCCCCAGGGGACCGTCCCATCAAACCCCAGGGAAGGGGAGAAAAGAAAAACAACCCAAACTTGAGCTTACAAATAAAAATACTAAAACACCCACCCCCCCCCCCCCCACACCTCCCCAGAGGACCGTTCCATCAAACCCCAGGGAAGGGGAGAAAAGAAAAACCCAAACTTAAATTTACAAACAAAAATGCTAAAATACCCCCCCTCCTCCCCCCCAAACGACATGTAGGGACCAACACCCCCCAGAGGGCCTCCCGCCAGCTCCAGGAGTAATAACCACGACCGAGGTCCCTCTGGGATCCAACGTCACCCACGGGGACTACCAGCGCCTCCCAGAGGACCACTCGTCAACCCCAGGAGACGCCTCCCCTCATGACCAATGGACCCAGCCCCGGCCGTCCATGGCTAGATGGGCCTACAGCCCTTTCCCCCCCAGAGGACACCACAGTCAAACCCTGAGGGCGGAAACAGGGGGGGGGGAAACAAAAAGATACCCCAAACCCCCCCCCTCCCCTCCCGGGTGCAGAGGCTACCTGGGAAACGCCCAGCACAACCCAACTGCACCCCTCCAGCAATGCCGACACCACGGCACACCCGGCTGGAGTCAGAGGAGAAGAGAGGGCATAACAAAAAAACAAAGAGAAAAAACAACCCAAGTACCACCCCATCACCCCCCAGGGGACCGTTCCATCTAACCCTGGGGATGTGAAACAAAAAGAAATAAAAGAAAAAACAAACAGACCAACACACAGTTGTTTGGGTCCCTTTTTTGTTTCTTTGTTCTTTTTCAGACAGGCTGCAGGGTCACAACCCCAGACAAATAGTGGACAACAAAAAATAAAATCCCACACAAAAACCAACTCAAAAAACACCCACACAAAATGAACTAACACAAAACAAATCAGTGAGTTATACCGTCAAGCTCAACCAAATGAAACACACCTGTTCCTACTCAAGAGCTTGACGGTAACGTGATTCAGTCACCACAAGGGGGAGCCAGAGTGCAAAAAAATGAAAAAACCCCTTTGGCGACAGAAAAAACAAACGAGCTGCCTTTATGTGCGCAGCTGTGTGCAACACGCAACCAAAATGTGCTCAACTAAATAACGCCGGAGCTGATACAACAGACGCAGTAGTTACCTTTGTCCGGGGAAACGGGGCTACGACTGTAACACAGGAAGCCCAGCGACCCGTGCTAACAGAGCTCCGCCGTGCGCGTGAACCCATTACAAACGCACTCTTGCAGCTCCCGTTTAACCCTCTTATCCGGTCGGAGTGTGACGCGAAGCCGTCGCCAGTCACACTCCACCACGACCCACGGATAAGGCACAACACAGGAACACGGCTGCAAGAGAGCACAAATCAGTATCCAGTAATGGGTTCTCAAACACGCACCTTCCGGGCGGAGAGCCCCGCAACTGATCCGGATAACTTCTGAACGTCTGCTGCCGCCTTCCCGGCGCGTTACCGTCTCTGCTACCGCTGGGTCCGTGATGTTTGGCCAGAGACTACTGTTATGTGTCGGACGCAGCTCGGAGAACCGACCAGCGTTTGAAGGACCCAGTATGAAATAAGCAGAGCACGGTACAAAGGATAACTGAATTTAATACATAACAGTGATAATATAATAACAGAAGGTGCGGCCTGGCATGGTGCGCTCCCAGCAGCGCTAACGGTCCGGAGCCAGAAGTTGTTTCGGACCCAAGGACCCCGCCGACACCCCCCAGGTGGCCGCAACAACCGAGTCTGTGAAAGAAGGAACCATTATGTGAGTCCACACTCTACACACAGAACACTTAAAGGTGTACAAACAGCAAACACTTCCTGGCTTGATTACGGATCAGCTTCCCAACCTGCAGGCATGGAACATCCAGTTCCCAAAACTCCACTGCAGTGAAAGCTGATACATGACTAACAAACAGCTCAATACAATAAGGTGTGAGGGACACCACATTTACTGACTGTATAACTGTTAGTCACAAAATCTAACGTACCTCAGGAAGTATGCTGACGAGCGTGAGACCTCACCCCCTCCTCTTTCACAGACTGTGCATCAAACCTGGACGTTCTCAGCATCTGCTGCTGATGAGATGGCTCCCAAGACGACGATCTCACCCGTCTGGTCACAAGGTCGAGTCTCTGGCAAACACACACTGTGCACTCCAGTCTTAAATGCCAACATGTTCCAATCCATCCAGATGCACCACAGCTGTGAGTCCTGACGAGTCGCAGGTGATCAGGGTGAGGTCCTGACAGCCTCAGCAACACAGCCACTCAGTCCCAAACGCACGCCACCTGGGAGGAAAACCAAAAAACAGAAACAAACCGGCAGCCAGGCCCCCCCAGCCATATAACAGTGATTGATCAATACATAGATGCTAACTATCCACTACAAGACTGCATAATTCAAGTGATAAATTAAAATAATAATAAATAATAATAATAATAATAATAATTACCCTGCCTCACACCCCATGACTACTGGGATATTAAATGGAGTGCGCAGGAATAGAAAATTGATAGATAATAATCACCATCTTAAAGCTACAGCGTGTAGGATCTTTTTGTTCCATAAATTTCCAATCTTTGTTACTTAGACGATCCCGCGGATCCTGTTTTTGTGTCTTACTGTTCGATTTTCCCATTTTTACGTTGTTTTTATCTTTTTGTCTTTTTATAAAAGTAAAATATAGACCAGTGATATATCAACACCTACAGTGTTCTAAACACTGGTTATATGTTTCTTACGGGACAGCGAATTTAAATTTTCCACCAGTCAGTGAGTTCCCTTTCTCCTCCCCGAAGGAAGCGGGAAATCCTTGCCTCTGCCTCTGATCAGTGGTCGCTGTTTACCTTCCCGTAATTTTATATAGAGGAGGATCTAATGACCCGTCACTCTCATTCAGTCACCTTTATTACACAGTCACACGTTGTACTGGTAGTAATTTAGACGCCAGAGGAGCCCGTACCTCCTAACACAGACTTTAACTATTTAATAATAGAGGATTCTGTCATCCTAAAACACGGGATTTAACTGCGTTTATCGTCACCTGACATTGTCTAGAATTCTCAGGGTTTGTCACTATTTCCACTATTTTACACTTTTACGTGACCTTCTGTCACCATTCACACTTTCAGTTTTTCAATTAAAATTCTACTCACTCAACCGCTGTCTTCCCCTCTCGGACTTGTCTTCAACCTTCCGGATCCCAGCCGGCGGACCGAGCCAGTCCCGTCAAAGGGTCTCAGTACCTTGGCCAAGGATTTTGCTGGTGTCAGTCTCGTCCGCTGGAACCCTTCAGGTATGTTGACATCCGGCTCGAAGGACCAAAGTAATGTTAAGTTTAAAACCACCTAAACATCATTAAACTGCAACAAAGAAAGACACAACAGTCAAATAAGAGTCAGAGAGTAGAATTCAATTGTAAATGCTTGCGAGGAGTGCAGCACAGAGACAAGCTTATCTAACAATCTCCAAACTGCACTAAACTCTGGCTGCGCTCTCGCTCTTTTATTTAGGATGTCATACAGGCGCGGCTGTCAGCATACGTGGCTTAAACAGTTGAGTAATCATAAGCAGGTTTTGCAACTTCAGGTTTTGCGACCTCAGGCTGCTGGTTTGGGGAAGGTGCGGTTAGAACATCCTCTCCCGTGCTCCGTTCTTCAGGTGTTATCTCAGCCAGCACATGTCAGTTAACCTTTTGTTCTTTCCTGTGGTTGAAACCACATGCGTGCGAGTAGAAACATCAGCTTGCAACACAGCTTACAGCATACTTTCTCTTAGAATCACATCAATCATATTCAATCTTTCCATTACAACTCTCTTTCACAGAAAAACAATTCATATGATTATATACAATTTTCATTCCTTATTATTCATTTCATATGTTGTCATATCTTTAATTATTTGATCAGTTGTTTTTAACATCAGCTCTTCTGGCCTCGCTTGTGACATCACTTAAGTTCCTCTTTCTCTGACTCTGCACCAAAAACAACTTCTTTAGTTCCTCTTTCTCTCTAACTGCAAAGATAAAAACAACTCATGTAATCATTCATTTCACTTATTTGTAACATACTTTATCAAGAGGTCATCAAGAAGTCAGCAACAGACTTCTGACAGATACAATGAGTTTATTTCTATTACTAAAGTAAAAATAAAAGAATGTATGATAACTGATATATCCATATATGCATAAATCCAACACCGGGAGTGACAGCTGTCACTCATCATCCGGACCAGCTGTCACTCGTACGGATGATGAGTGACAGCTGTCACTCATCATCCGTACCAGCTGTCACTCATCCACCACTCAACACCATCACCATAAAGGCCGGACTGCAACTCCACCTCCCCGCCGAGAAATCAGCTACCAAACAAGGTAATTTTCTCTGCTGTGATTATTCATTGTTTGTAAACAGTGGTCTGTGTGCAACCATGTTCCTGCGGGGTCTATTGGAGGCTGGATTGGCGGACAGTGAGAGGACGACGGTCTTCGCCTCTCACTCCATCCAGGAAGGAGACCAACAGGAGCTGCACGGGTGACATTGTATCTGGAAGTGGAGGTTCTCCCTCCCGGAGGAACTACTCAGGGAACGATTACTGGGTGTGTCTTCACACACCCACCATTAACTGTTTCTGTTTCTGCCAGCAGTACCTGGTCTGACAGCTGGAGACGGTGGCCACCTGGGACCCAGGACTTGGCGGCTCCGGTGTTCTTCAGATCCGTTGGCGGTGGAAGCCGTGTGGGATCCGGCTCTTCTCTGGACAGACGTCTTCTATCCTCGAGCCTGCCCACACGTCACCTTGTGTATGATTGACTGTACTCCTCAACTGCAATTGTCTGTATTCTGTTGTGCAATTCACAACATTAAATTGTTACTTTTTGGCTCATCCATTGTCCGTTCATTACCGCCCCCTGTTGTGGGTCCGTGTCACTACACCTTCCCAACAAATAGCTTACTTTTCATGTCACTGTTTCACTCTTCACTCGTTTTGGATTTTAGTTGTACGTAAGTTTTACTGAAAGTACATTTTATATGAGAAATTTACTTAAGAAGGAACCATTATGTGAGTCCACACTCTACACACAGAGAGAACACTTAAAGGTGTACAAACAGCAAACACTTCCTGGCTTGATTACTAATCAGCTTCCCAACCTGCAGGCATGGAACATCCAGTTCACAAAACTCCACTGCAGTGGAAGCCGATACATGACTAACATACAGCTCAATATAAAAGGTGTGAGGGACACCACATTTACTGACTGTATAAATGTTAGTCACAAAATCTAACATACCTCAGGAAGTGTGCTGACGAGCGTGAGACCTCACCCCTCCTCTTTCACAGACTGTGCATCAAACCCTGGACGTTCTCTGCATCCACTGATGATGAGATGGCTCCCGAGACGACGATCTCACCCGTCTGGTCACAAGGTCGGGTCTCTGGCAAATACACACTGTATACTCCAGTCTTAAATGCCACCATGTTCCAATCCATATAGATGCACCTCAGCTGTGAGTCCTGACGAGCCGCAGGTGATCAGGGTGAGGTCCTAATAACCTCAGCAACACAGCCACTCAGTCCCAAATGCAAGCCACCTGGAAGGAAAAACAAAAGACAGAAACAAAAAGGCAGCCAGGCCCCCCAGCCATACAACATAATTCTTACGTTTTCTTTGACTTCTGAGTCACTGCAGACAAGATGAACCCAAAACAGTTAATGATTTTTCTGCTCAACTTCATTTTATTTGTTAATATTCATCCATTTCAGGCCTGAAACAAATTCAAAAAATGTTGGGTCGGGACTATTTATGACTAATAATGAGGTAAAATATGTTATCTCAAAGATGTGATGGAAATCATGATTTGGTACAAAAGAGGATACTGCAGATGCTCTGTCGAGAAATGGGTGAGAAAATTATTGAATGTTTAAAAACTAGAAGCACTCAGAGAGTGCAAACCTCCGCCAAGGCCATAGGATCACTGATCCTAAAGAGATTCCCTCCTTGGCACAGTGATCTATTCAACAGTTCAGTGTTACAACCAAAACTATGATACATACACTTTTCTTTCCTGTATATTTGACATCCTTGACCATGAAAACATACCACTAGAACTTGGAATCACTTTTATGTCTTTATTAGTTCAAAAGTTATTGTATAAAAACGATTTTTCGGTAATGGCAGTTTTCTTCTGGCTCAAATCTGATCAAATCTGATGACACCTTACTGAATCAGTGCAGATTCAGCTACAATTTGATGTTAGTTGTGCATCTCTAGCTTCATTTGTCACCTCACACTGACACATTTTCTATTTTCCCTATATTTTTGCATATTCTGGATCACCAGATCCGGAATCCGGATCCGATCATCACCAAACTTTGTTGTTTGATAGAACATTTGACTATGTTACACCCTAATTTTTTTCAAGCTTTTCTGCCTTGTTATTGTGGAGTTAGAAACTAGAATGTCAAAATTCCCCCTATCCCGCAATGGTGAAGAATCCTTTAAAAAATTCCTGGATCCGGATCGTGATCCAGATCCAGTAAAATTTAATCACTTGTTCCTCTTGTCATTTCCAACCACTCCACAAACTTTGATCAAAATCCATTCAAAACGTTTTGAGTTATCCTGCTGACAAACAGACAGACAAACAAACAAACGCGACCGAAAACATAACCTCCTTGGCAGAGGTAACAATGTTCCTCAAAGAGAGATTGTAATGGATTTTCATATTTCTTCTTCTAGTAAGACCCTTCGGCTGCTCCCTAGTTTTCACTCGGGGTCGCCACAGTGGCTCTGCATGTAATTGGCACAAGTTTTATGTCACTTGGCAACCACTTGGCATATTTCTACATATCAGTGTTGTAATGTAACAAAGTAGAAATACTTTGTTACAGTACTTAAGTAGAATTTTGACGCATCTCTGCTTTACTTCGTTATTTACATTTCTGATGATTTTCATTTTTACTCCACTACATTTCCTCAATAAAATGTATACTTTTACTCTGATACATTTCCCTTAAACATCTTTGTTACTTGTTACTACAATATAAAAGTAGAAGAAATTTGACTGGGCAAAGCCTGTTTGCAGAGGTGAAAGCAGCGGTGATGTCCTCTTCAGTTGCAGCAGAGGGGTCCACCTTTCACCTCTGCAGCAAGCGCTGTATTTGACATAAAACAAGTTTTTAAAAGACAAAAAAAAAAAAAGGTGACAGGTTGAATCTGCACCCCTGCTGACGAAGCAGAGATTGGAGGGTGAAAAGGGGGCCATCTGCGCTTTGGACTCCAAACTTGCACACACCGACACACATACACATACACAGATCAGCTCCCGCTGGAGTTAACACACACTTGAGGGGAAAATGTCTGTACAAAACTGGCCAGCGTGGTTGTTTCCTTTCATTTATTTTATTTGAAATTTCCACTGAGCTGCAGCGTGTAAAAGCGGCGCCACATTGTGGATTTGAGAGCCCAAAGAGCGCTGTTTGGTTGCTTTGTAGTGGTTGGTGATGGTGACACTTGCATTGCTTTTTCTGTTCTTTTTTTACTTTTCTGTAAATTTGGCACAACTGTATAGCTATAAATGACTGTTCTGTTTCACAAGAGCCTGGCTGTTGTGTTTAACAGAAAAGTGTGCGTGGGTCTTCCAGGAAAAAGACTGTCCTCAGAAAAAGTACGGCAACTTTATTTACAGCTACATACCTGTTGCTCATTCATCCCGTCACCAACACCAACTGCTCCGCCAGAGGTGGATCCAGCCTTTTATAGGGGCTGAGGCCCCGTCCTGGCTCATCCAGACACCACAATAGTGTTGTGTGGGCCGCTGAAGAGGAGGTACTGCTGGCCCACCACCACAAGATGGCGCCCTGCTTGAAGTGCGGGCTTCAAGCACGAGAGGGCGTCGGAGCGACCGGGTGTTAGGTTTAAAACCACCTAAACATCATTAAACTGCAACAGAGAAAGACACAACAGTCAAATAAGAGTCAGAGAGTAGAATTCAATTGTAAATGCTCGCGAGGAGTGCAGCACAGAGACAAGCTTATCTAACAATCTCCAAACTGCACTAAACTCTGGCTACGCTCTCGCTCTTTTTATTTAGGATGTCATACAGGCGTGGCTGTCAGCATACATGGCTTAAACAGTTGAGTAATCATAAGCAGGTTTTGCAACTTCAGGTTTTGCGACCTCAGGCTGCTGGTTTGGGGAAGGTGCGGTTAGAACATCCTCTCCCGTGCTCCGTTCTTCAGGTGTTATCTCAGCCAGCACATGTCAGTTAACCTTTTGTTCTTTCCTGTGGTTGAAACCACGTGTGCGAGTAGAAACATCAGCTTGCAACACAGCTTACAGCATACTTTCTCTTAGAATCACATCAATCATATTCAATCTTTCCATTACAACTCTCTTTCACACAAAAACAATTCATATGATTATATACAAACATTTTCATTCCTTATTATTCATTTCATATGTTGTCATATCTTTAATTATTTGATCAGTTGTTTTTAACATCAGCTCTTCTGGCCTCGCTTGTGACATCACTTAAGTTCCTCTTTCTCTGACTCTGCACCAAAAACAACTTCTTTAGTTCCTCTTTCTCTCTAACTGCAAAGATAAAAACAACTCATGTAATCATTCATTTCACTTATTTGTAACATACTTTATCAAGAGGTCATCAAGAAGTCAGCAACAGACTTCTGACAGATACAATGAGTTTATTTCTATTACTAAAGTAAAAATAAAAGAATGTATGATAACTGATATATCCATATATGCATAAATCCAACAATTCCCCCCTGTTTATCATGCATTCTTACGGTATAAAACATTCACCCATGAACAAAATTTATTCTAACAACCACTTCTTTTCAGATTTTCAGTTGCGGGATCATCCAACAGTGGTAAGGATGCATTCACACTTGGGAGGCTTGGTGGTCATCATCATCGTCATCAGGTTCACCGTAGTCACCTGGGTCTGGGAACAGGTCAGGTAAGCGCACGCTGTCATCGAACTCATCATGACAGCAGTCTTCTTCATCATCTGTGTCAGGGTTGTCTCCTAAGAGGGGGTACATCTGAGCATTGTCTCTTCCAGCTGGTGAGATAGCAGTGGTGATCATTCTAGTGATTAGAGATCGTAGACAGGGTATACAACAACATCCACACAAGGTCAAAATAGCAGCAAAGACAGCAATAGAGATGAGTGCAGATGAGACTAACGTGCGGTATTTCCCAAACATATCCAACCACGAGTCCCAAAACTCAGTGTTAACTCCGCTGTGCTCCTTCATTTTATGATTCAGGGTGCGCAGACCCTCGATAGCCAGGGTCAGGCTGCCATTAGCCGCTGTATTGTTTGGAATGAACGTGCAACACTGTTCTCCAAACATGGCGCAAACCCCACCCTTTTCAGCCAACAGCATGTCAAGGGCTATACGGTTCTGGAACGCCATCAAGGACGTGGCAGCTAGTTGGGAGCGCACTGCTCGGAATCCTTCCTCAGTCCAATTGCTTAATCTTTGAACGTTGTAATGGATGTAATTGATCCTATCTACATTTTTGTTAATGGTACACCACCAACAAATAGAGGATTCAAAACCAGCTGCGATCTGATCAGCTAATTTATACTCATCTGGAACCCCTCTAGGGACCCCTATAGCGTCAATGTAAGTTGGATCTCCAGCAGTCTTCCATGTGTTTCGCTTAGTGCGGGTCCAATGTTCAGGGATGACTGCTTTGGCATTTAAGGTTAGTTCTTCAACAGTCATGGGCAACACTTGTACAGGCAAAAGGAGTGATACTAGAGTACAGTGACCCGAGGCATCGTTTGGTAATCTATCAAAAATCCTATTATCTCCACACATCGCTTCTAGCAATGGGTTTAAAAGGGCTTGGTGGTGTGAGAGTGTGGTTACACCACACGGTCTCATTTAGTCCCCCTAACTTTAGACCAGTACTTGGAAGCTTAACACAGGTAAAGTTTCCCTCTGCCACATCTTCAGAGAACAGGGGTTTATTCTTGGCCATGTTGGCCACAGGATAGATAGTATCCCAACTTGTGCAACTGTGATTCAAAGGAATGAACGTATTCACCATAATTTCAAGCAAACAATCGGAGGTCAAAGGGGCTGGTACTACATGCAGTATTGGACGAGGCCCTAAGCACACAACACAGTCTTGTTTGGCAGGTTTTGCTGCCTGCTCTGCCATAAGCAACCAATTGTTTCTTTGTCCACTAATTCCTGTGGTTACCAAAAACCAATCATCTGTTTCAATTTTTCCATTTATGATCTGAACTTTTCTCATAGACGTCTGTGGACCCAATGACAGTCCTACCACGGTGGGCATCGTCGAAGAAGAGTCAGTTCGTTTTGATATGTTAGTACAAATTGAGAGGCCGGTATATGGGTCAGAGTAAACACCGGGTCTGTACACAAATAATGATAAATGATAACAAGATGCAGAGCAATTTATCCCAGAATAGAACTGTTGGGTTAATCAATGCTTAAACACCAATAATAAATAGAAACAATGACAGAACCATATACATAAACAATGTTTGGTTCGCAGGAATAACTATGGGTCAGGATGGACAATAATCATGTGAAAAGTTGTCCAACAATCTCTATCCTTTAAGGCCTAACTTAATTTGCATGCATCAAATAATAACTAATAAGCACTTCATTGGTCATCAATCCTTCATGAAAGCCTGCAGTTTCTTGTTTGATTTGCAGCAGGGGTTAGCTGCATCACATGAGAGTTCACATTATTTCAATCAAAACACAGGATGATCAAAATATTGAGTTATTATTATTTGTTTCTTCTACATTGCTGTCAGTTCACCCTCACCAACATTAATGCTTTCAACAGGAGCTCTATAAACATGTTACAATAATCAACATAGTTTTACTGTTCACACACTGTACAACCTTCTGCTCTGCTCTCTGGCTGGAGTGATAAATTACACTTTGTTTCCAAAACAAACTACGCTTCAAAAAATAGAACACTGAATGTATTTGGTAAAGTCAATGCAATGTAATGCAAAACAACATTAAAGCTGGAATTGATTACATCAAATAAACAATATCTCTCTAAGTGTAACAGTAACAAACACTTTTAAAACACTGGTATCAATTACATGTAAAACCCCTGTGTTTCATGTGTTATAGCACAACAAAATATCGCTGCAGTGTTTCTCAATTTCTCAAGTTGTGGGGGTGTGGAGCGGCAGGGAGAGGAGGAGGAGGGAAGTGAGCATTTAGAGCTTCCCTCAGCAGCTGTGTGCACACGCTCCTCCTCCAACACCCCAGACCAGGAACAGAATCCCACAACTGCTACAACAAACAAGCAAAATAACCCAACTCTTCTCAAACAAAAACGTCCAAAGAAGACCTGTTACATTATATGCAACATATTATACACACATGTAGACACGTAGAACTCAACGGAACTATTAATTACAGTGAACTGGTAAGAGACTTTTTTTTTCTTTTTTTTTATAGTCCTCAGAGAATCTACCACAACCACATTTTTATTTACTCCAGATCAGGGGTAGGCAACCTGTTCCAGAAAGAGCCATGAGGGTGCAGGTTTTTTTGCAGCCACTGACTCCACCAGGTGATTTTACTGATTAATATCACTTTGAGCAGATGGAATCAGTTAATCAGTGAAATCACCTGGTGGAGTCAGTGGCTGCAAAGAAAACCTGCACCCTCATGGCTCTTTCTGGAACAGGTTGCCTACCCCTGCTCTAGATGGAAAAAAACTTCACTATAAAATGATGAAGCTCTTAATAGAGAGAGAAGAAAGAGAAGCGGCAAATGTCGAACGAACAAAAGACATTTTTTTCTTTGATATAATAATTATATCAAACTGTTGAGGGCATTAAATGCAGAACACATGGCAAAATGAAACAAAACAGACAACATATATAACCTAATAACTTCATCCTTGTTCAAAGTATTCAAACTGGGAAGTGGATTTTCTGAAAACAAACAAAAAAGTAAAAACATAATTAAAAAGAAAATAAAAGCAATAACGGTTGTCAAAACTCCCAACATCTGGAGATATTTTGCAGTTTCCAAGTTTACATAACATACGGTCGATAACTCAAAATAGCAGAGAAAAGAATGAAATGAATGCATACCGAGGTGAGAAGTAATACAAAAAGTAAACATCCTGACTTTCACACAAATAAATTGATAAAATAACAAAACATTATTTCATTACGCTAGTGCTGTAACAGGACAGGGAATCATATTTTGACTGCATTCAGGTTTTTACAGCACTTAAAATGAACAGAAATAACTGGGTGATTGTTATGTGTCGGACGCAGCTCGGAGAACCGACCAGCGTTTGAAGGACCCAGTATGAAATAAGCAGAGCACGGTACAAAGGATAACTGAATTTAATACATAACAGTGATAATATAATAACAGAAGGTGCGGCCTGGCGTGGTGCGCTCCCAGCAGCGCTAACGGTCCGGAGCCAGAAGTTGTTTCGGACCCAAGGACCCCGCCGACACCCCCCAGGTGGCCGCAACAACCGAGTCTGTGAAAGAAGGAACCATTATGTGAGTCCACACTCTACACACAGAACACTTAAAGGTGTACAAACAGCAAACACTTCCTGGCTTGATTACTGATCAGCTTCCCAACCTGCAGGCATGGAACATCCAGTTCCCAAAACTCCACTGCAGTGAAAGCTGATACATGACTAACAAACAGCTCAATACAATAAGGTGTGAGGGACACCACATTTACTGACTGTATAACTGTTAGTCACAAAATCTAACGTACCTCAGGAAGTGTGCTGACGAGCGTGAGACCTCACCCCCTCCTCTTTCACAGACTGTGCATCAAACCTGGACGTTCTCAGCATCCGCTGCTGATGAGATGGCTCCCAAGACGACGATCTCACCCGTCTGGTCACAAGGTCGAGTCTCTGGCAAACACACACTGTGCACTCCAGTCTTAAATGCCAACATGTTCCAATCCATCCAGATGCACCACAGCTGTGAGTCCTGACGAGTCGCAGGTGATCAGGGTGAGGTCCTGACAGCCTCAGCAACACAGCCACTCAGTCCCAAACGCACGCCACCTGGGAGGAAAACCAAAAAACAGAAACAAACCGGCAGCCAGGCCCCCCCAGCCATATAACAGTACCCCACCCTCACGGGAAGCCTCCCGGCGACCACACACACCTGGCCCAGGAGAAACACCCCCCTCCAGGGACCATGGCTGGAAACCGCGTCTGCGTTCATCCTCCAACAGACTGGTTGAACTGGCTGCATCTTTGCCCTTGTTTCTGACAGTCTCTTAGCACAGGTGTGGCCAGGAGTTCTTACACCTGTGCGGTCAGCCTTTATCCAAACATGTGTAATTAGTCATAAAACAAAACACAAACAACCAAAACACCCCCCCCTCCCCAGGGGACCGTCCCATCAAACCCCAGGGAAGGGGAGAAAAGAAAAACAACCCAAACTTGAGCTTACAAATAAAAATACTAAAACACCCACCCCCCCCCCCCACACCTCCCCAGAGGACCGTTCCATCAAACCCCAGGGAAGGGGAGAAAAGAAAAACCCAAACTTAAATTTACAAACAAAAATGCTAAAATACCCCCCCTCCTCCCCCCCAAACGACATGTAGGGACCAACACCCCCCAGAGGGCCTCCCGCCAGCTCCAGGAGTAATAACCACGACCGAGGTCCCTCTGGGATCCAACGTCACCCACGGGGACTACCAGCGCCTCCCAGAGGACCACTCGTCAACCCCAGGAGACGCCTCCCCTCATGACCAATGGACCCAGCCCCGGCCGTCCATGGCTAGATGGGCCTACAGCCCTTTCCCCCCCAGAGGACACCACAGTCAAACCCTGAGGGCGGAAACAGGGGGGGGGGGAAACAAAAAGATACCCCAAACCCCCCCCCTCCCCTCCCGGGTGCAGAGGCTACCTGGGAAACGCCCAGCACAACCCAACTGCACCCCTCCAGCAATGCCGACACCACGGCACACCCGGCTGGAGTCAGAGGAGAAGAGAGGGCATAACAAAAAAACAAAGAGAAAAAACAACCCAAGTACCACCCCATCACCCCCCAGGGGACCGTTCCATCTAACCCTGGGGATGTGAAACAAAAGAAATAAAAGAAAAAACAAACAGACCAACACACAGTTGTTTGGGTCCCTTTTTTGTTTCTTTGTTCTTTTTCAGACAGGCTGCAGGGTCACAACCCCAGACAAATAGTGGACAACAAAAAATAAAATCCCACACAAAAACCAACTCAAAAACACCCACACAAAATGAACTAACACAAAACAAATCAGTGAGTTATACCGTCAAGCTCAACCAAATGAAACACACCTGTTCCTACTCAAGAGCTTGACGGTAACGTGATTCAGTCACCACAAGGGGGAGCCAGAGTGCAAAAAAATGAAAAAACCCCTTTGGCGACAGAAAAAACAAACGAGCTGCCTTTATGTGCGCAGCTGTGTGCAACACGCAACCAAAATGTGCTCAACTAAATAACGCCGGAGCTGATACAACAGACGCAGTAGTTACCTTTGTCCGGGGAAACGGGGCTACGACTGTAACACAGGAAGCCCAGCGACCCGTGCTAACAGAGCTCCGCCGTGCGCGTGAACCCATTACAAACGCACTCTTGCAGCTCCCGTTTAACCCTCTTATCCGGTCGGAGTGTGACGCGAAGCCGTCGCCAGTCACACTCCACCACGACCCACGGATAAGGCACAACACAGGAACACGGCTGCAAGAGAGCACAAATCAGTATCCAGTAATGGGTTCTCAAACACGCACCTTCCGGGCGGAGAGCCCCGCAACTGATCCGGATAACTTCTGAACGTCTGCTGCCGCCTTCCCGGCGCGTTACCGTCTCTGCTACCGCTGGGTCCGTGATGTTTGGCCAGAGACTACTGTTATGTGTCGGACGCAGCTCGGAGAACCGACCAGCGTTTGAAGGACCCAGTATGAAATAAGCAGAGCACGGTACAAAGGATAACTGAATTTAATACATAACAGTGATAATATAATAACAGAAGGTGCGGCCTGGCATGGTGCGCTCCCAGCAGCGCTAACGGTCCGGAGCCAGAAGTTGTTTCGGACCCAAGGACCCCGCCGACACCCCCCAGGTGGCCGCAACAACCGAGTCTGTGAAAGAAGGAACCATTATGTGAGTCCACACTCTACACACAGAACACTTAAAGGTGTACAAACAGCAAACACTTCCTGGCTTGATTACGGATCAGCTTCCCAACCTGCAGGCATGGAACATCCAGTTCCCAAAACTCCACTGCAGTGAAAGCTGATACATGACTAACAAACAGCTCAATACAATAAGGTGTGAGGGACACCACATTTACTGACTGTATAACTGTTAGTCACAAAATCTAACGTACCTCAGGAAGTATGCTGACGAGCGTGAGACCTCACCCCCTCCTCTTTCACAGACTGTGCATCAAACCTGGACGTTCTCAGCATCTGCTGCTGATGAGATGGCTCCCAAGACGACGATCTCACCCGTCTGGTCACAAGGTCGAGTCTCTGGCAAACACACACTGTGCACTCCAGTCTTAAATGCCAACATGTTCCAATCCATCCAGATGCACCACAGCTGTGAGTCCTGACGAGTCGCAGGTGATCAGGGTGAGGTCCTGACAGCCTCAGCAACACAGCCACTCAGTCCCAAACGCACGCCACCTGGGAGGAAAACCAAAAAACAGAAACAAACCGGCAGCCAGGCCCCCCCAGCCATATAACAGTGATTGATCAATACATAGATGCTAACTATCCACTACAAGACTGCATAATTCAAGTGATAAATTAAAATAATAATAAATAATAATAATAATAATAATAATAATTACCCTGCCTCACACCCCATGACTACTGGGATATTAAATGGAGTGCGCAGGAATAGAAAATTGATAGATAATAATCACCATCTTAAAGCTACAGCGTGTAGGATCTTTTTGTTCCATAAATTTCCAATCTTTGTTACTTAGACGATCCCGCGGATCCTGTTTTTGTGTCTTACTGTTCGATTTTCCCATTTTTACGTTGTTTTTATCTTTTTGTCTTTTTATAAAAGTAAAATATAGACCAGTGATATATCAACACCTACAGTGTTCTAAACACTGGTTATATGTTTCTTACGGGACAGCGAATTTAAATTTTCCACCAGTCAGTGAGTTCCCTTTCTCCTCCCCGAAGGAAGCGGGAAATCCTTGCCTCTGCCTCTGATCAGTGGTCGCTGTTTACCTTCCCGTAATTTTATATAGAGGAGGATCTAATGACCCGTCACTCTCATTCAGTCACCTTTATTACACAGTCACACGTTGTACTGGTAGTAATTTAGACGCCAGAGGAGCCCGTACCTCCTAACACAGACTTTAACTATTTAATAATAGAGGATTCTGTCATCCTAAAACACGGGATTTAACTGCGTTTATCGTCACCTGACATTGTCTAGAATTCTCAGGGTTTGTCACTATTTCCACTATTTTACACTTTTACGTGACCTTCTGTCACCATTCACACTTTCAGTTTTTCAATTAAAATTCTACTCACTCAACCGCTGTCTTCCCCTCTCGGACTTGTCTTCAACCTTCCGGATCCCAGCCGGCGGACCGAGCCAGTCCCGTCAAAGGGTCTCAGTACCTTGGCCAAGGATTTTGCTGGTGTCAGTCTCGTCCGCTGGAACCCTTCAGGTATGTTGACATCCGGCTCGAAGGACCAAAGTAATGTTAAGTTTAAAACCACCTAAACATCATTAAACTGCAACAAAGAAAGACACAACAGTCAAATAAGAGTCAGAGAGTAGAATTCAATTGTAAATGCTTGCGAGGAGTGCAGCACAGAGACAAGCTTATCTAACAATCTCCAAACTGCACTAAACTCTGGCTGCGCTCTCGCTCTTTTTATTTAGGATGTCATACAGGCGCGGCTGTCAGCATACGTGGCTTAAACAGTTGAGTAATCATAAGCAGGTTTTGCAACTTCAGGTTTTGCGACCTCAGGCTGCTGGTTTGGGGAAGGTGCGGTTAGAACATCCTCTCCCGTGCTCCGTTCTTCAGGTGTTATCTCAGCCAGCACATGTCAGTTAACCTTTTGTTCTTTCCTGTGGTTGAAACCACATGCGTGCGAGTAGAAACATCAGCTTGCAACACAGCTTACAGCATACTTTCTCTTAGAATCACATCAATCATATTCAATCTTTCCATTACAACTCTCTTTCACAGAAAAACAATTCATATGATTATATACAATTTTCATTCCTTATTATTCATTTCATATGTTGTCATATCTTTAATTATTTGATCAGTTGTTTTTAACATCAGCTCTTCTGGCCTCGCTTGTGACATCACTTAAGTTCCTCTTTCTCTGACTCTGCACCAAAAACAACTTCTTTAGTTCCTCTTTCTCTCTAACTGCAAAGATAAAAACAACTCATGTAATCATTCATTTCACTTATTTGTAACATACTTTATCAAGAGGTCATCAAGAAGTCAGCAACAGACTTCTGACAGATACAATGAGTTTATTTCTATTACTAAAGTAAAAATAAAAGAATGTATGATAACTGATATATCCATATATGCATAAATCCAACACCGGGAGTGACAGCTGTCACTCATCATCCGGACCAGCTGTCACTCGTACGGATGATGAGTGACAGCTGTCACTCATCATCCGTACCAGCTGTCACTCATCCACCACTCAACACCATCACCATAAAGGCCGGACTGCAACTCCACCTCCCCGCCGAGAAATCAGCTACCAAACAAGGTAATTTTCTCTGCTGTGATTATTCATTGTTTGTAAACAGTGGTCTGTGTGCAACCATGTTCCTGCGGGGTCTATTGGAGGCTGGATTGGCGGACAGTGAGAGGACGACGGTCTTCGCCTCTCACTCCATCCAGGAAGGAGACCAACAGGAGCTGCACGGGTGACATTGTATCTGGAAGTGGAGGTTCTCCCTCCCGGAGGAACTACTCAGGGAACGATTACTGGGTGTGTCTTCACACACCCACCATTAACTGTTTCTGTTTCTGCCAGCAGTACCTGGTCTGACAGCTGGAGACGGTGGCCACCTGGGACCCAGGACTTGGCGGCTCCGGTGTTCTTCAGATCCGTTGGCGGTGGAAGCCGTGTGGGATCCGGCTCTTCTCTGGACAGACGTCTTCTATCCTCGAGCCTGCCCACACGTCACCTTGTGTATGATTGACTGTACTCCTCAACTGCAATTGTCTGTATTCTGTTGTGCAATTCACAACATTAAATTGTTACTTTTTGGCTCATCCATTGTCCGTTCATTACCGCCCCCTGTTGTGGGTCCGTGTCACTACACCTTCCCAACAAATAGCTTACTTTTCATGTCACTGTTTCACTCTTCACTCGTTTTGGATTTTAGTTGTACGTAAGTTTTACTGAAAGTACATTTTATATGAGAAATTTACTTTTGATACTTAAGTACAGTAAATGTCAGATACTTTAAGACTTTTACTCAAGTAATATTTTTAAAGAAGACTTTAACTTTTATCAAAGTAATTTTCAATCAACTTCAACTTTCAACTTTTTTCTTATATAGCGCCAAATCACAACAAACAGTTGCCCCAAGGCGCTCCATATTGTAAGGCAAGGCCATACAATAATTATGAAAAACCCCAACGGTCAAAACGACCCCCTATGAGCAAGCACTTGGCCACAGTGGGAAGGAAAAACTCCCTTTTAACAGGAAGAAACCTCCAGCAGAACCAGGCTCAGGGAGGGGCAGTCTTCTGCTGAGACTGGTTGGGGCTGAGGGAAAAAAACAGGAAAAAGACATGCCGTGAAGGGGGGCAGAGATCAATCACTAATGATTAAATGCAGAGTGATGCATACGGAGCAAAAAGAGAAAGAAACAGTGCATCATGGGAACCCCCCCACAATCTACGTCTAAAGCAGCATAACCAAGGGATGGTCCAGGGTCACCCGATCCAGCCCTAACTATAAGCCTTAGCGAAAAGGAAAGTTTTAAGCCTAATCTTAAAAGTAGAGAGGGTATCTGTCTCCCTGATCTGAATTGGGAGCTGGTTCCACAGGAGAGGAGCCTGAAAGCTGAAGGCTCTGCCTCCCATTCTACTCTTACAAACCCTAGGAACTACAAGTAAGCCCGCAGTCTGAGAGCGAAGCGCTCTAATGGGGTAATATGGTACTACGAGGTCCCTAAGATAAGATGGGACCTGATTATTCAAAACCTTATAAGTAAGAAGAAGAATTTTAAATTCTATTCTAGAATTAACAGGAAGCCAATGAAGAGAGGCCAACACGGGTGAGATATGCTCTCTCCTGCTAGTCCCCGTCAGTACTCTAGCTGCAGCATTCTGAACCAACTGAAGGCTTTTTAGGGAACTTTTAGGACAACCTGATAATAATGAATTACAATAGTCCAGCCTAGAGGAAATAAATGCATGAATTAGTTTTTCAGCATCACTCTGAGACAAGACCTTTCTGATTTTAGAGATATTGCGTAAATGCAAAAAGGCAGTCCTACATATTTGTTTAATATGTGCTTTGAATGACATATCCTGATCAAAAATGACTCCAAGATTTCTCACAGTATTACTAGAGATCAGGGAAATGCCATCCAGAGTAACGATCTGGTTAGACACCATGCTTCTAAGATTTGTGGGGCCAAGTACAATAACTTCAGTTTTATCTGAGTTTAAAAGCAGGAAATTAGAGGTCATCCATGACTTTATGTCTGTAAGACAATCCTGCAGTTTAGCTAATTGGTGTGTATCCTCTGGCTTCATGGATAGATAAAGCTGGGTATCATCTGCGTAACAATGAAAATTTAAGCAATACCGTCTAATAATACTGCCTAAGGGAAGTATGTATAAAGTGAATACAATTGGTCCTAGCACCGAACCTTGTGGAACTCCATAATTAATGTAATCTATTAGACAAATATGATTCAAACCACCGCAGCGCAGTGCCTTTAATACCTATGACATGCTCTAATCTCTGTAATAAAATTTATGGTCAACAGTATCAAAAGCAGCACTGAGGTCCAACAGAACAAGCACAGAGATAAGCCACTGTCCGAAGCCATAAGAAGATAATTTGTAACCTTCACTAATGCTGTTTCTGTACTATGATGAATTCTAAAACCTGACTGAAACTCTTCAAATAGACCATTCCTCTGCAGGTGATCAGTTAGCTATTTTACAACTACCCTCTCAAGAATCTTTGAGAGAAAAGGAAGGTTGGAGATTGGCCTATAATTAGCTAAGATAGCTGGGTCAAGTGATGGCTTTTTAAGTAATGGTTTAATTACTGCCACCTTAAAGGCCTGTGGTACATAACCAACTAACAAAGATAGATTGATCATATTTAAGATTGAAGCATTAAATAATGGTAGGACTTCCTTGAGCAGCCTGGCAGGAATGGGGTCTAATAAACATGTTGATGGTTTGGATGAAGTAACTAATGAAAATAACTCAGACAGAACAATCGGAGAGAAAGAGTCTAACCAAATACCGGCATCACTGAAAGCAGCCAAAGATAACGATACATCTTTGGGATGGTTATGAGTAATTTTTTCTCTAATAGTCAAAATTTTGTTAGCAAAGAAAGTCATGAAGTCATTACTAGTTAAAGTTAATGGAATACTCAGCTCAATAGAGCTCTGACTCTTTGTCAGCCTGGCTACAGTGCTGAAAAGAAACCTGAGGTTATTCTTATTTTCTTCAATTAGTGATGAGTAGAAAGATGTCCTAGCTTTACGGAGGGCTTTTTTATAGAGCAACAAACTCTTTTTCCAGGCTAAGTGAAGATCTTCTAAATTAATGAGACGCCATTTCCTCTCCAACTTACGGGTTATCTGCTTTAAGCTACGAGTTTGTGAGTTATACCACGGAGTCAGACACTTCTGATTTAAAGCTCTCTTTTTCAGAGGAGCTACAGCATCCAAAGTTGTCTTCAAAGAGGATGTAAAACTATTGACGAGATACTCTAACTCCCTTACAGAGTTTAGGTAGCTACTCTGCTCTGTGTTGGTATATGACATTAGAGAACATAAAGAAGGAATCATATCCTTAAACCTAGTTACAGCGCTTTCTGAAAGACTTCTAGTGTAATGAAACTTATTCATCTTACTATAAATTTTATAGTAAGATACTTGTACTTTCACTCAAGTATCACTTTGAGGTACTTTATACAAGACTGCTATATATTTCTTCTTCTACAGTGCAAAATATCACTAAACAATTAAAGGAATCTGGAGGATTGGATTTCAGTGCATAAAGAGCAAGGGTGCAAACATAACTGAACACCTGTGACCTCTGACCCATCAGACGACACTGCATCACAGTCATTCATCAATAGCTGATATAACCACATTACGGAGATTACTGTGGGAAACCTGTGTCAAACACGACAAAAGTCAGTTACAGATGTCACAAAACCTTTACTGTGCAAAATAGAAGCCTGATGTTAACCTTGTCCAGAAGCAACATTGTTGTCTCTGGGCTCTGAGGCATCTGGGTTGGATCATCACACAGTGGAAACGTATTGTAGTCAGATGAATCAGCATTCCAACAATTTTGGAAGAAATAGATGCTGTGTGGTCCAAAGACTAAAAGGACCATCCAGACTGTTATCACCACCAAGTCCAAAATCCAGGGTCTGTCCTGCTCTGGGGTTGTGTGAGTGTCTTGGTCAAAGCTTATTTCCACTTTGTGATGCAGCATTAGTAAAAAAAACAAACAAACAAACAAAAAAAACACACTCATTTTTAAAAAAATTATCATACAAAATGAGAGTTAAATATACTGTAGTTAAGTCTGAGGAGAGACTAAGATTTTAAAGTTGTGCTCTTTCATCTGACAAATCAAAGGTCTCAAACTTCAGTGTTTTTGTTCTTAAACTTTGGGATGTCCCTGTTTACTCAGGGTCACGACAGCAGATTGGGTCAAGACCCACAGTAAGATTTGGCAAAAGATTTACACCAAATGTTCTTCCTGCTTCAACTCCAGTTCTACACAGAGAAACCTGCTCCCAGCGATCCCAGGCAGGACCAGCTCTGCTGTGGGATCTGATGGGATCAGGTCCACACGGAGCAGCACGGCCGGACCAAAGGTCTCCATGAACTTCAAAATAACACATTCCCCACAACTAATTCCTCACTTTTACAGCCAGGTTTCTTTATACAAGAAAAGTCTCCTTCATGCTGTGTCAGTGTTTGAGGGTGTCCATGAACTCCACTGAACTCCAACAGGCCCTGTGTGCGGACTGAATGTGGTCATTTATATTTATCTCAGTGTCTGTTTGTTTACTGGACCAATCAGGACTCATTAAAATGTTCCCCTGGATTCCAGACAGATTCATCCTACGGTGTTAAACTCTATCCCATTTTTAACTCCACTGAATTAACATGTGGGCAGCACAGTGGGTTAGTGGTTAGCACTGTTGCCTCACTATTGGGTTCGATTCCCACTTGGTCCTTTCTGTGTGGAGTTTGTGTGTTCTCCCCTTGTTTGTGCAGGTTCCCTCCGGGTGGTCCAGCTTCTTCCCACATCCAAAGACATGCAGGTTAGGTGGACTGGAAACTTTAAATTGTCCGTAAGTGTGAAGGTATTTGTGTGTCTGTATATGACCTTGCGACAGACTGGCGTCCTGTCCAGGGTGAACCCCGCCTCATGCCCTGTGACTGCTAGGATAGGCTCCAGCCCCCGTGACCCTTAGCTGGAGTAAGCAGGTTTAGAATATGAATGAATGAATGGGACCGTCACACTGTTTGTTCACTGACCAGGTCAGCTGGTTTGTGGGTGATCGTTAAAAAAGGAAGAAAAACAAAACCAATGAAGAAGAAGAAAACTTGAAGAATCCTTTATATTTCATTTACATCATGTTGAAAGCTTCGAGACTAAAGAACACCTCTTAAAAAAATAAAACAGATGTTTTTTATGTCATAAAGCAATAAAAACATAAAATCCAGAGTTACTGAGTTACTTTGACAACATGGGTTCAACATGACGATGAGTTAGGAGTTAAAGAATGACAACTATAGATTTGCTGGAATTGAAACAGTACAGATACTTCCAGTGCACCGGACCAGGACCAGTCAGCGGTCTCACCCACTGGCCCAGGGCTCAGAACTGGCAACAGGAAAATCTAGAAAAAACAGGTTACATTTAATTCTTAAATGACAGCCTTAAAATACATTGAAAGAAATTTTAGTCTTTTTAGAGTAACTTTTCAGAGAGTTTCTACTTCAAATTTGCAGGATAAAAATGTTTTTCACATTTAAATGTTGGTTCCTGAAAATGTGTTCATTCCAGACCTGAACATGCCCTTCCCCAAATATAAAGGCCGGCCGGGACCACAGACAGCTGCGCGAGTGTTTTCTCTTTTCACAAGACCATTTTTTGTGTGAAGTAGCACATTAGAAACAGGTGGGACTTTATTCCCCGGGAGCCCTCAGGTCACCTGAGTCCGGATGAGTCTGTCAGCTGAGTAATGGACACGACGCCGCCGATCGCAGCCAAAATGCTCAGACACACAACAACACAAACACATAGCTGACCATCACAATCAGGAGAGATGATGACGACGATGATGATGATGACAACGATGACGATGATGATGGTGATGATGATAATGGCTTCAGGTGTTTCCTCTGTGCACTGAAGGTCTCTGTCCCTTTACAAAAGAAGGATTGTCCAACAGGAGGACATGGCATTTCCAGCATGGGGACAGGTCTAGGCGGCGTCACGGAGGATCTGTTCCAGCACTCCCAGCAGGCTCTGCAGGCCATAAATGTAACCGTGATCATGGCTGTCACTTGGGAAAACGTGGGCAAAGTCGATCATGCGGACCTCAGCCTCTCCACCCCCGGTTTTCCTCTCTGCCACGCCACTCCCTCGATCATCTGTCTCCTTCCTTCCGCTGCTGCTGTCCCTCTCACCTTTGTTCTTTACTTCCAGTTGAAAATCGTTTCTGTTTGGTGGCTGCTGTTGCCGTGACACGTGGGTCCATTTCCAGGCCAAGTTGTCTTCCTCACACACGGTTGAGATGTTGTCACCAGAACCTGAGTTTGTTGTTGCCATGGCATCATGATCGCCCACTCCGTTGGTGCACAGGTGCTGTGTCAAGCAGTGGTGGGGACCGGTTTTCCTGTAGTTGGTGTAAATGGAGGTCAGGCTGCTGTCCCAGGGCACCGCCACATGAATATTGTTGTTGTTGTACTCTGCCACGTCCTCTTCCTGTCCAGCCATATCTCCTTGGTTTTTGTCCGCTTCCTCACCGCTCTCAGCTGATGAGGACAAACTCACAATGTTCCCCACAGGCTCACTGAGAAAAGAAAGGGAGGAGGTAAGGCCCTCGTAGACAAAAAGGAGGGAGCTGGCGTAGAAGTTGAGCTGGCGTTGGGACTGGAACCAGCGCAGGATGTGCTGCACTCTGTGTATACTCGCTGACAAAGCGTCCTTCCTCAGACAAACACCGTTGTGGAAGAACTTTGCCAGACCTGGAGAAGAAGAGAGCAGAAACATTTTTACCAGATATCCCAAGATATCTGTCACTCCAGATCGGGGGGGGGGGGCTGGCTGGAGACAGCTCAACTCAGGTTTTCACATATTCACCTTGACCTCTGCTTTCGAGACAAGCAACAAGCTGCTTGAACAACAGGGACACTATGACATCGTCCGACTCATAATTTAACTTTGGATTTTTGCCTCCTTTGAGGTCTGACGTTACTAAAGTCTGTCACTCCATGAAAACCAACACAATGCGTGTCTTCAACTCAAACACTGCAACCAAACTGAAAACATTGATGGGTTCAATACAACATGTGAGCTTTCCTTGTTGTGGCGAAAACCTGTAAAATGATAAACTGGGCCACTGAGATCGCTGATTCTTGACGAGCAGTTTGCTTGTCAAAATGGTGCCGCTGCCCTTCCGCTGTTTGACCAGAGCGGGAAATCTGTCGTACAGTTGTGCTCAAAGGATAATGACAACAGAAACTACCCAAATTACCCTGATCAAACATTTACATACCCTGGTGATTTTGGCCTGATAACATGCACACAAGATGACACAAACGGGTTTGAATGGCTACAAAAGGTAATCATCCTGACCTGTGATTTGTTTGCTTGCTTCTAGCCAGTGTGTGTATATAAAAGGTCAGTGAGTTTCTGGGCTCATGACAGACCCTTGCATCTTTCATCCAGTGCTGCACTGATGTTTCTGGTTTCTGAGTCATAGAGAAAGCAAAAGAATTGTCAAAGAAAAGGTAATTAAACTGTATGAAACAGGAAGGGATATAAAAAGATATCCAAGGGACTGAGTATGCCAATCAGCAGTGTTCAAACTCTAATTAAGAAGTGGAAAATGAGGGATTCTTTTGGAACAAAAACACGGTCAGGTAGACCACCAAAAATCTCAGCAACAACTGCCAAGAAATTTCAGCTGAAATACAAGACTCTCTGAAACAAAGTGGTGTGGCTGTTTCAAGATGCACAATAAGTATGCACTTGAAGAAAAATGGGCTGCATGATCGAGTTGCCAGTTGAAAGCCATTACTACTCAAATGCCACAAAGTATTGCACTTACAATACGCCAAACAGCATAGAGAACAAGTGTTGAGACCAAAATTGAACTTTTTGGCCACAACCATAAACGTTACTTTTGTAAAGGAGTCAACAAGGCCTATGATGAAAGGGTCATTCTTCCTACTATGAAGCACAGAGGTGGATCACTGATGTTTTGGGGATGTGTGAGCTACAAAGGCACAGGAATCTTGGTCAAAATCGATGGCAGGATGAATGCAGCATGTTATCAGAAAATACTGGGGAGATCTCAAACCAGTTGTCTTCATGCCTGTGAGTCCTCTAGCCAGATTTTGGTGACTTCGCAGATGGTAGTCTAAAAAAGTTTAAATCAGTCCTCAAGAAGCCACAACAAGTTTGTGGTCAGAATTCACAAACTGGTCAATTCCATAAACTCAACACTTCTGTGAAAGTCTCATGGTCAGTCTTGTTAGGAACACCACCGGCATTACAATACCACGTCCAGCAGTGGTGCTCTGGTTGTTAAGACTAGGGATGTGTTCCCAGAGTTATGCCTTCAGCAGGTTTTAGTGCCATACTCCCACATTGTGGAAGAGTTTGCCTTTTAATATCAGAACATTCAGTTATGCTGAGTCTTTTAAGGCAAATCTTAAAATGTATTTTTTCTTCTGTTTATCATGAGTTACATTGTTTTATCTGAGCTCAACTATGTGTCAGTCACCCTCATGCTGCATTCACATGTTTGCTGTAAGCGACAGATAGTAAACACGATGTTCCATTGTTTTCAATGAAATCTTGACTGAAAAATTCCACCATCTCTGGCTTTGAGTGCGGTAGCCGGGGCAGCACTTGCCATTTTTGCCACTTTCTGCAGTGACAAGGACAAACCGGATGTTGTTTTATCTTTAACAAGGAGGAAATATGGACAGTGACAGACAGATTATTTAAGTGCAGAGAGTCAGCTGATTTTAAACAGGGAAACTGTTTAGAATAATTTGTGTGCTATTTCAGAGAGGAATTAATTTACATTCTCACAAAAAGTTCACTTTTTAAGGTTCCATCAGATCTGGGACTTCCTGTTTTACACCTCTGTCACACCTTGACAATTTAGCCAGCGTATGCTGAGTGTATTACAAACGCTGTAATATGCTGGTGTACTTCTAATAAGTTATGGGTAACTTTTGTATAAGAGTACGTTGAAGCAAGGTGATATACGTCATAATACGGTGAGTACTTTGAAAAATTTTGGGCATGCACAACATTTTCGACGTATGCCAGTGTATGACTCATACGTCCGGCATACGCAAGACATATGTTGTAGGTAAGTTATGTGACTACTGACACATGCTTCTTGTAAATTACTCATAAGCCGAAATACATCCATTGATGTTGTCCACTGATTGGATGAACAACTGAAAGCTGCATTCTCATGCAAACGGACTGTTTCAAATATTAAAACCATTCACACACAGAGTAAATATAAAGTCTTAATCTGACCTGTTCGTTTCATTTGGACTCATCATCACAGCCTGATAAAAACTTATCCACATAAAACCTCCTGATTTTGGAAAATGACATCTGAAAATACTTTAGTTCCTTATTGTGGCTGAAGAAGTCCCTCTGTGTTTTGTGTGTTTCTCAGCCTGAACCAGAGAACGCTGTCACTTCTACATGCTCCGCCTACCAAACAAAAAGGCTCTGTCGGCGGTGGAAACGCAAACCAAGCTAGACTTAACTGTTCCGACCCTCACCACAGCGACCTGGACTGCTCAGTGGAAACGAGGCTGTCAGCATACGCTGGCTAAATCATCATGGTGTAAGAGCTGCATAACTTACTCGACGTGTCCAGCTTATTTGGCACATTATTCATAAATCAGCATACGCTAGCTAAATCGTCAAGGTGTGACAGGGCCCTTAATTATAAATCTGTGCAAAACGCTAAAACTCTGTTGTATCTTTCAACTGAGGAAATTATTTTCCATGTCGTTAGCACTGAAAAATGACGCCGCCTCATGATGTCACCTGCAGTATGT
The DNA here is from genome assembly GCF_902500255.1 of Thalassophryne amazonica. Classification (NCBI taxonomy): domain Eukaryota; kingdom Metazoa; phylum Chordata; class Actinopteri; order Batrachoidiformes; family Batrachoididae; genus Thalassophryne; species Thalassophryne amazonica. The sequence continues at coordinate 8,580,975 of NC_047120.1, forward strand.
CACTGCCACTGACAGGAATTCTGCTACGAAGACCGCTGTGACGGTTTATTGGCTGCCGACATATGAACGCAGCATAACTCAGGTGATCTAGCTTGTTGGCCTAAGATGACTTTGTAACTTTGAGACAGGTGGGCTTCTTCAGGTTTCATTTGTCCTGCTCAGGTCCCACACATGCCCCACCTCTTTAACAACGTATTTGTCAGGCACTCCCAATATTGCCACATTTGGAGCCGCCCCACTCGAGCCTGAAATCTGGACTTTGGAAAACTTGAGGGTGACGTCATAAACAGTTTGTCGGTTTTTTTAGTGGCCTGTGGTCACACCTGCTCCTCCCCTCTCTTTGGTTTTGGTCTGACACGTTTGTTTGTCTGTAACCTGAATCCTGGTTTTATTTGTCTTGGTCACAAGCCATTCCGTGTCCCTGTCTGGTGTCCTGGTTATGAAGTGTTGGTGGTTTTGGTGAACTGTTTCTCTGATGTCTGTTTGGGTTTAGGGACATGTGTGTGTCTTTGTCCTTTTCCCCCTGGTGTGTGTTTGAATGTTTCTGTTCCCTTTGGCTTCATGTTGACTGTGTTTGTGAGCATCTCCAGCTGTCCTCCTTCACAGCAGCACCTCGATGGTGTTTCATTTCTGTTTTTAGTCCCTCACTCTGGTCTCATCCTGTATCATAGATTTCATTTTTACCAACATCACAACAGCTGTTCCAGTAAAACGTTTCTCAGTTTTTGCTCCGTGTGACCGGTGCGTGTCACAGAGGGGTCCGCCCCCAGCTTTGGGAACCCCCTGCATAAATGCACAGATGAATGATTTGATGTGGTTGACCTCGCTCACACGTACCGTCTTTAACCGTGTCCTGATCCAGTCTCCTGCCATAGTGCTGGTCGTAGGTGTCGAACGAGTCACTGCACACCTTATAGACCTGAAACACAACAGAACGAGTCAGCGAGTCAGACGCTGCGTGTGACCAGACGCAAAAACTCAAACAGGTCGCCGCAGTTCAACCATATAGGTCCTCGTTAGCCTGGCGGCCCACCGGGCCTGTGATACTGTCGTGGAAAGACAAGGTTCTTAATCAAGACATGCATGAATACTTTTGAGTTACTGGACAAATGAGAATGAACTCTGATTTCACACAATTAAAAGAATCAATAACAAGATCTCCACTGACACCAGAAAGTCCTGGAAACAACAAGACCACTTCTACTATTTCGAGTTAAGAGACTCTGATGTCCTCTGACCTTTGGGCATTATTGTCTTTTTGCAATGAGAATCTTTGCGTCAGAAGACAAAAAGACAAAGAAAGAAAGTCAATTATAATTCAATCAAAGTGAACAAAAAAGAAGAAGAAAAAAGAAATAATCTGCTTAACGGGGTGGACAAACACAAAAACCTCAAATGAGGTCAGCGGGTCAAAGGTCACAGAAGCGACATGCACTCCTCATTCCTGATATCACAGCACTGCTTCCCTCTAGTGGTGACAGAGTTGTACTACACACCAGCATCCAATCAAAGCAGCCACTAAACAGAAAGTGGTGAACGTGTTCTCCTCTGTGACGACCACGTCAGGGCGCCCGTGTTCTGACACCACACAACCAGATGACAGGAAGATGTTCAGCGCCGGCTGCAGAGCGAGAACGCACAGGGAGAGAGGACGCTCAGTGACAGAGGACGCACTGGGAGTGACGACGCTCAGTGAGTGAGGACGCACAATGAGAGAGGACGCTCAGTGAGCGAGCACGCACAGTGAGAGAGGACGCTCAGTGAGCGAGGACGCTCAGGGAGTGAGGACGCTCAGGGAGTGAGGACGCTCAGGGAGTGAGGACGCAGAGTGAGAGAGGACGCTCAGTGAGAGAAGACAATGAGGGAGTGAGGACGCACAGTGAGCGAGGACGCACAGTGAGCGAGGACGCACAGTGAGCGAGGACGCACAGTGAGCGAGGACGCTCAGGGAGTGAGGACGCTCAGGGAGTGAGGATGCAGAGTGAGAGAGGACACTCAGTGAGAGAAGACAATGAGGGAGTGAGGACGTTCAGTGAGTGAGGACGCTCAGTGAGAGGATGCACGGGGAGTGAGGACACTCAGGGAACAAGGACACTCAGGGAGCGCAGAACAATAGAAACAATCCAGACAAAGAAGCTGGTGAAGACATGCAAGTCTCCCTGAGGACCAATGGTGTCCATGTTCATCACCAGATATGGTCTACGACTCCCCCTGGACCTGACACCAGTCCACACAACCCCAACCAAGGCTGGACTCATACAATGGACTGTCCGAGGACACAGACATGTAGGCTGAAGCACAGACCTGGACTCAGACTGGTCTGTCGTTGGTGACACGATCACAATGCTACTGTGACCCTGATAAACATGCAACATAATGACAAGTTAACACTGCATCACAGGTTAATGACAAGTTAACACTGCATCACAGGTTAACTTTCATCTCTTACAGCGGCCTCCATAGCGGCTTGCTGTGCACCATGTGAACCTCGTGACCTCCCTGCAGCTTCACCTTGGACAAATCTTTTTTATGGGCGTAGGTTCTCAATCTGCTGGTCTCACATGATGCGGCCACTAGACTCCTGACAAACCCCGCCATCTGAGGAATTCAAGTCCGATAGTCAGTCTCCTTTTTATTTGGAATTCCAACTTCCTGTTTACAGGAACTGTAAACTGGCTGCCCCCTAGTGGTTAGATTGTATCTAACTGTAATTAGGACGGTTAAACGCAGAGGACTCATTTTGTTGTATATACGTATATGGACAATAACAATGAAGGCTCTATTCTATTCTACAGTCCAGCATCTTTGTCCAAGAACTCACTCGTACAGTTGTGTATTCCACACCCTGCAACACATGAGGAGGTGATGGTCTTGTTGATAAGAGTTGGGCTTCAGACCAGAGGATCCTCAGTTCAAAACCCAGCCAGACCGTAAAATCACCAAGGGCCCTTGGGCAAAGTCCTTAATCCCCAGGTTGGGCCTTGTATGGCAGCACCCTGACATTGGTGTGTGAGTATGTCTGCGTGAATGTGAGGCATCACTGAAAAGCAGTTTGAGCTTCTGATGCAGATGGAAAAGCACTATATAAATGCAGTCCGTTTACTGCAACAACACTGCTGTTGGATTCCACCTGATGAAGCTGCAGCGTCCACATGCGGCGCACACATTCTGCAAGTACCAAACTTAGTACGGGCATGTCGGTCTGAAACTGAGGTGAGCGCAGGCATGGTGCAGGTGGAACATGATCACAAAGTCACACAAAATAACTGCACCACAGACCAGTGTAGCGAATATGGCCACAGACATATCTTTATAGAATCAAAAGTTTCTTAATTTTCCACTTTTAATAAAGAACAGACTCTCCAGAGAATCTTAAGGTTGGAATGCGTGACACTGGACTGACTCTGTGTTATCACCCTGCACCAAAATCCTCCCTTCTCACAAAGTGAGCAGCCTTCCAAACATTTCCTGGCTGAATTTACGCTGCCTTCGGAAAGCTTCAACGAACATTCCCCATGGATCAAAGACACATGTGGAAATGATTCCTGGCAACCCCAGTTCAACCTGAATTTATTAGACAGTTTAATGAAACCTGCCCAATTCAGAGAACACCCAGAAACCAACAGGACACACCTACAGATAACAGCTCAATCAACCTAGAATCCCAACCAGCCAGATGACAAAAGCTCATTAAACAACCAACATTAGGATGGAACCACAGTGCCCTCTGTTGGGAAGTACACAGACCCTTCAATACATGAATATACTTTCTTTAACAAAGAAGACAGAAAAATTGTAATTCCTTTTCCTGTTGTTATAGTTAACCAAATACAAAATTCATATTCCAGTTTAATCTGTTACACATTTCTTTGATGTGATGTTATTAGTAGTCCTTTTATAACTCTTGGTGCATGTTTAAATGTTATTTGTTCAATTATAAATGAACTGTCATGGTGAAAACAGTGTTTGTGTTAATCACTTCCCCTTTCTACAATGAATTTAGGAACCTCATTCAGCTTATATTCTGTTAGCCAAAGAAGAAAGTAGGTATATGTAATTTATTGTATCTGATGTGTTGTTTTAAAATAAGTCTTTGGGGAGAAAGCCGAGGCCAAGAGGGTGGAGTTTATGACCATGTGTGTATCCTCTTTAAAATGACCCTGGAACAAAGAAATTCACTCTTACTGTCTTCCATACTCTTACACTCTCTTCAATACTTCCATGCTCTTCTCTTAACTTCTTCATTTTCTAAGACCTTAGTCTAAGCTTGTGGCTTTTATTTAACTTTCATTGTTTGATGCACCAGTAATTTTAAAGGCATGAGTCAAGTCCTCTGCATTTTGAAGACAACTTCCGACCTGAGTTTTTTAAATTTAGAGCGAATTTGCGAGTCTCCAATTTTTTTTTTTAATTTTCTGCTCAATGCCAAAAGTGTTTTTGTTAACTTAATTTTTTTCTCCACAACTTTCTTTGCAAAGATTTCTAATTAATCTTCCACAGGTTTTGGAAGCTGCCTGAGCATTTTTGAGAGCAAACCTCAAAACCTTCATCCTGGCTCTATTCCATTCTATTCCCATGAAGAATGCTTTTTTTTTCTTTTTCCACTGTGCTGACAGGAGGTGCTGGGATGAAGAGTTTCTCTACGTCCTCTCGACCCGTCACACAGAACCCCCCCCAAAAAACCCAACGTTAAAGCTCCTCAGCTGCTTATTGTTGTAGAAACAAAATTCCATGAGGAGCTCTTTGTATTTTTAAGACCCAGCTGCATAGACTGTATCTATCCTGGACACACTCTGCGTGACGTCACCTGTAGGGTTTCTACAGAGACCAGGAACAGCCCAAATTAAGCCCATGTCTGGGTGTTGCCATGTTGGCAGCGTTGATTCTGGCAACGTCACAATAAACCAATAAATGCATAAAGGGGCAGAGCGTGTGCAGTTCAGTGTGTGATGAAAGAAGCCTGAACACACCCCTCCTCGCTTAGTCTGAACCAGCTAAGCTAACAGGCTAACCTCAGTTCACGTGTTTATTAAATCATATTTTTGGGGAGGGTGAGGTGGTCCCCTCAAAGATCGACTTTAGTGTTGGCATTAAAAGTTATGTGCTGCTTATTTTCTTAGTAATCATGCGTTAAAGTGGGCATCATGGATCAAGCTACTGACAGCTGCTAACAATGCTAACACTGTTAGCATATAACAATAAATAAGATGAGAGTTTCACTCAGCATGAATATGACAGCAGAGACGTCTTAGATGGTCTGTTAGGACATTTCACCACAACAAGGCAGATTATTCCAGGTGTTTGTAATAAAATACTAAAAAAACACAGACACAACAACAACAACACAACAGCTAGCGCACGCATAGTCACTCAACACAACCATGCTCCCAATTATCAATCAATCAATTTTTTTATATAGCGCCAAATCACAACAAACAGTTGCCCCAAGGCGCTTTATATTGTAAGGCAAGGCCATACAATAATTATGTAAAACCCCAACGGTCAAAACGACCCCCTGTGAGCAAGCACTTGGCTACAGTGGGAAGGAAAAACTCCCTTTTAACAGGAAGAAACCTCCAGCAGAACCAGGCTCAGGGAGGGGCAGTCTTCTGCTGGGACTGGTTGGGGCTGAGGGAGAGAACCAGGAAAAAGACATGCTGTGGAGGGGAGCAGAGATCGATCACTAATGATTAAATGCAGAGTGGTGCATACAGAGCAAAAAGAGAAAGAAACAGTGCATCATGGGAACCCCCCAGCAGTCTACGTCTATAGCAGCATAACTAACAATTATAGAGAATGTTATGGCTTAAAACATTTAAATACAGTTGTCATGGAGGAGGAAACTATCTGAGGAGACCAAAACCCTTTGTTGTCGCGGGCTGTTCTGCTCTAAACTTTTAACACAGAGACGTATGGGAATGTGCTCTGTTTTGGAGCCAGCCTCAAGTGGCCAGTCACGGAACTGCAACTTTTTCTTCCAGGTGGAGCTTCATCTGAGACCATCGAAGTTTAGCTGCTGCACAGCCGCAGCCAGGCTGCAGTTTTTCAGCAGTACGACATCGAAGGTGAATGTAAACAAGTGTCCTTCTACAGGTGGAGATTATTGGTTAGTGGTGCATTACTGCCACCAACTGACAAAATAACTACAAACAGCAGCACACCGCAACAGCGACACCTGCTGGCCAGGTGTTGTGAACAGGCGTTATCCTCCAAAGTTGAGAAAATTTCTGAAAGAAAATTCACCATGACGTCCATTATATGGAGGTGGTTTGGTAAACGTGACGAGGCACAGATACAGATGTTTTAATAAGTTACAAGACAAGCTCACATCTATCATTTCGTGAAGGTAGATAAATGTTATTTTTTGCTCTAAAGTTCATATCATAAACCCTCTGGGTTCTTCAGGCTTTATCTTCTCCAAACTGGCAGCACAATCAATCAGCACATCATGATAAATATCAAGATCGATCAATAATGGGGGAAAGAAGTCATGATTATATTTTTTGGCCCTCTGGTCCTACTGTGAACACTGGCAACTTTAATATCATACCTGGCAACATCCAATGTCTCCTAATGAAATAATTCTCCTACATTCCATTTGGGTCATTTGTTGTGTCCAAAGTTGTAAAGTTGTGCAGACAGTCTGATGCTGAACTGCAGCCTTCAGACTGAAGTCTCTGAAGTGTGACTGAATTTAAAAAGACATTCTGTCCACTGCCACAAATACCACGTCACACCACCTTACTGCTGCGGCGCCTGGCTCCTCCCACACGTCGCGATGTGAGTGTCCATTATACTTCAAACTGATCAACGTCATGCAGCCTTTACCGTTTGACATTTGCTTCCTTAGCGATAAGAAGCCCTGCCTATCTGTTGGTGGGGCGGGGGGCTGTCTTTCAAACACAAACAGAGTAAACCGGTAGCTCGGCTCATCACGCCCCGCGCATATTTGTCTTATCTCTTGGATTAAATATTTACTCCAACTTTTTCACCAACATCTGATGTGGGACGTCAACAATCACTGTGGGATCAAAACATTCCCTGGCGGCACAACTGCACTCAGGCTGGAAGTTAAAATTAGAATAATGATGAACTGCAATTTAATGTGCCAACGTCCCCTACAACCATTAAAGATGACATGTAATATATCAGAGGAGCTTTCAGAGGGAGCTCCAAAGTTTGCCTCAGTCAGACGAACAGCAGGTTACAAACACTACAACACACAAGATGTCTCCAGCTCTTGATCATCTCCAGGTGACACTTTAACTTCAGACCAGTTCTCAGTCATTTAAACATGTATACATTTAAATTAAGTGTCAAAACCCAGGCCCTTGTCCATGTTGTGACATCTGGGAAACGGATCAAGTAGGGGATTGCTTGTTGGGGCGAAATACAGTGAGGATCTTGAGTGGTCAGTGGTCACTCAAGGTCCCTGTTGGTCCCTGTTAAGAGTTCCTGTTGGATGAAGATCCAACAGGAACTCTTAACACAAGATGGCTAAAGGAGCGCTGGTGAAACATGAAGTCCTCAAAGGCGGATCAGGGGAGGAGCTGATGGCTTGTGACCATACAGCTGTGAAGGCAGACATAGGCTGCAGCAGGTCCTCAGATTCCAACCTTCTGGGTTTTTTCCAGCAATCGGCCCAGACTAAGGATCTGTCAAGGACCGTGTGCTTGTTGGCGTGTAGCAACATTCTCACATTAAACAAACCCTCACACAGGTGTCTCTAGATCAACCCTGGATGCAGATTTTCTGCAGTGTGTTGCAGACCCATAAGTCTTTCGGCTACTGGTGAAGAGTGACGGGGGCAGGATTGTGAATCAATCAATCAATCAATTTTTTTTTTATATAGCGCCAAATCACAACAAACAGTTGCCCCAAGGCGCTTTATATTGTAAGGCAAGGCCATACAATAATGATGTAAAACCCCAACGGTCAAAACGACCCCCTGTGAGCAAGCACTTGGCTACAGTGGGAAGGAAAAACTCCCTTTTAACAGGAAGAAACCTCCAGCAGAACCAGGCTCAGGGAGGGGCAGTCTTCTGCTGGGACTGGTTGGGGCTGAGGGAGAGAACCAGGAAAAAGACATGCTGTGGAGGGGAGCAGAGATCGATCACTAATGATTAAATGCAGAGTGGTGCATACAGAGCAAAAAGAGAAAGAAACAGTGCATCATGGGAACCCCCCAGCAGTCTACGTCTATAGCAGCATAACTAAGGGATGGTTCAGGGTCACCTGATCCAGCCCTAACTATAAGCTTTAGCAAAAAGGAAAGTTTTAAGCCTAATCTTAAAAGTAGAGAGGGTGTCTGTCTCCCTGATCTGAATTGGGAGCTGGTTCCACAGGAGAGGAGCCTGAAAGCTGAAGGCTCTGCCTCCCATTCTACTCTTACAAACCCTAGGAACTACAAGTAAGCCTGCAGTCTGAGAGCGAAGCGCTCTATTGGGGTGATATGGTACTACGAGGTCCCTAAGATAAGAAGGGACCTGATTATTCAAAACCTTATAAGTAAGAAGAAGAATTTTAAATTCTATTCTAGAATTAACAGGAAGCCAATGAAGAGAGGCCAATATGGGTGAGATATGCTCTCTCCTTCTAGTCCCCGTCAGCACTCTAGCTGCAGCATTTTGAATTAACTGAAGGCTTTTTAGGGAACTTTTAGGACAACCTGATAATAATGAATTACAATAGTCCAGCCTAGAGGAAATAAATGCATGAATTAGTTTTTCAGCATCACTCTGAGACAAGACCTTTCTGATTTTAGAGATATTGCGTAAATGCAAAAAAGCAGTCCTACATATTTGTTTAATATGCGCTTTGAATGACATATCCTGATCAAAAATGACTCCAAGATTTCTCACAGTATTACTAGAGGTCAGGGTAATGCCATCCAGAGTAAGAATCTGGTTAGACACCATGTTTCTAAGATTTGTGGGGCCAAGTACAATAACTTCAGTTTTATCTGAGTTTAAAAGCAGGAAATTAGAGGTCATCCATGTCTTTATGTCTGTAAGACAATCCTGCAGTTTAGCTAATTGGTGTGTGTCGTCTGGCTTCATGGATAGATAAAGCTGGGTATCATCTGCGTAACAATGAAAATTTAAGCAATACCGTCTAATAATACTGCCTAAGGGAAGCATATATAAAGTGAATAAAATTGGTCCTAGCACAGAACCTTATGGAACTCCATAATTAACTTTAGTCTGTGAAGAAGATTCCCCATTTACATGAACAAATTGTAATCTATTAGACAAATATGATTCAAACCACCGCAGCGCAGTGCCTTTAATACCTATGGCATGCTCTAATCTCTGTAATAAAATTTTATGGTCAACAGTATCAAAAGCAGCACTGAGGTCTAACAGAACAAGCACAGAGATGAGTCCACTGTCCGAGGTCATAAGAAGATCATTTGTAACCTTCACTAATGCTGTTTCTGTACTATGATGAATTCTAAAACCTGACTGAAACTCTTCAAATAGACCATTCCTCTGCAGATGATCAGTTAGCTGTTTTACAACTACCCTTTCAAGAATTTTTGAGAGAAAAGGAAGGTTGGAGATTGGCCTATAATTAGCTAAGATAGCTGGGTCAAGTGATGGCTTTTTAAGTAATGGTTTAATTACTGCCACCTTAAAAGCCTGTGGTACATAGCCAACTAACAAAGATAGATTGATCATATTTAAGATCGAAGCATTAAATAATGGTAGGGCTTCCTTGAGCAGCCTGGTAGGAATGGGGTCTAATAAACATGTTGATGGTTTGGATGAAGTAACTAATGAAAATAACTCAGACAGAACAATCGGAGAGAAAGAGTCTAACCAAATACCGGCATCACTGAAAGCAGCCAAAGATAACGATACGTCTTTGGGATGGTTATGAGTAATTTTTTCTCTAATAGTTAAAATTTTGTTAGCAAAGAAAGTCATGAACTCATTACTAGTTAAAGTTAATGGAATACTCAGCTCAATAGAGCTCTGACTCTTTGTCAGCCTGGCTACAGTGCTGAAAAGAAACCTGGGGTTGTTCTTATTTTCTTCAATTAGTGATGAGTAGAAAGATGTCCTAGCTTTACGGAGGGCTTTTTTATAGAGCAACAGACTCTTTTTCCAGGCTAAGTGAAGATCTTCTAAATTAGTGAGACGCCATTTCCTCTCCAACTTACGGGTTATCTGCTTTAAGCTACGAGTTTGAGAGTTATACCATGGAGTCAGACACTTCTGATTTAAAGCTCTCTTTTTCAGAGGAGCTACAGCATCCAAAGCTGTCTTCAATGAGGATGTAAAACTATTGACGAGATACTCTATCTCCCTTACAGAGTTTAGGTAGCTATTCTGCACTGTGTTGTTATATGGCATTAGAGAACATAAAGAAGGAATCATATCCTTAAACCTAGTTACAGCGCTTTCTGAAAGACTTCTAGTGTAATGAAACTTATTCCCTACTGCTGGGTAGTCCATCAGAGTAAATGTAAATGTTATTAAAAAATGATCAGACAGAAGGGAGTTTTCAGGGAATACTGTTAAGTCTTCTATTTCCATACCATAAGTCAGAACAAGATCTAAGATATGATTAAAGTGGTGGGTGGACTCATTTACTTTTTGAGCAAAGCCAATAGAGTCTAATAATAGATTAAATGCAGTGTTGAGGCTGTCATTCTCAGCATCTGTGTGGATGTTAAAATCGCCCACTATAATTATCTTATCTGAGCTAAGCACTAAGTCAGACAAAAGGTCTGAAAATTCACAGAGAAACTCACAGTAACGACCAGGTGGACGATAGATAATAACAAATAAAACTGGTTTTTGGGACTTCCAATTTGGATGGACAAGACTAAGAGACAAGCTTTCAAATGAATTAAAGCTCTGTCTGGGTTTTTGATTAATTAATAAGCTGGAATGGAAGATTGCTGCTAATCCACCGCCCCGGCCCGTGCTACGAGCATTCTGACAGTTAGTGTGACTCGGGGGTGTTGACTCATTTAAACTAACATATTCATCCTGCTGTAACCAGGTTTCTGTTAGGCAGAATAAATCAATATGTTGATCAATTATTATATCATTTACCAACAGGGACTTAGAAGAGAGAGACCTAATGTTTAATAGACCACATTTAACTGTTTTAGTCTGTGGTGCAGTAGAAGGTGCTATATTATTTTTTCTTTTTGAATTTTTATGCTTAAATAGATTTTTGCTGGTTATTGGTAGTCTGGGAGCAGGCACCGTCTCTACGGGGATGGGGTAATGAGGGGATGGCAGGGGGAGTGAAGCTGCAGAGAGGTGTGTAAGACTACAACTCTGCTTCCTGGTCCCAACCCTGGATAGTCACGGTTTGGAGGATTTAAGAAAATTAGCCAGATTTCTAGAAATGAGAGCTGCTCCATCCAAAGTGGGATGGATGCCGTCTCTCCTAACAAGACCAGGTTTTCCCCAGAAGCTTTGCCAATTATCTATGAAGCCCACCTCATTTTTTGAATGTGAAAGCCCTTAGCTCAGACCCGGCATGGAAATGATAGACATGTGATTCAGTCATCAGACCCTTGGAAGAAGCAGGACAGTTTTTCAGGAGTTGCATCTGCAATAAGGAGGGGGCTGCCACCTTCACCTTGCTTCACCTTAGTGATGCAAGGCAATCTTCTAAGGATTTTATGTGGATGACATTACCAGCAGTTATCAGCATATATCCTGAGTATATCATCAGGATAGCAGTGAAAGGTAATCCCAAAACGCCGCAATATGTGCCCAAGGCGTGCTGTATAAAGGAAGAAAAGCAGGGGGCTTAAGACGGACCCCTGTGGAACCCCAAATTTCATGTCACTAAGGTTAGAGGTAGTGTTATTTGTTATTGTACAAAACACAGTGAGAACGACTGGTCAGGTATGATGTCAACCATGCAAGGGCACTCCCAGTAAACCCAAAATGATTATCCAGCCTATCAAGTAGAATATGATGATCCACAGTATCAAACGCAGCACTGAGATCTAACAGCACCTGAACCGTAGCGGTGTCCGAATCTATTGCAAGCAGAAGATCATTCACCACTTTAGTGAGAGCTGTCTCTGTGGAATGATATTTTCTAAAAGCAGACTTCAGTGGCTCAAAAAGATTATTCTCAGTAAGGTGGTCCATGAGCTGCTGTGAAACCACCTTTTCCAGAATTTTAGAGCAAAATGATAGATTTGATATCAGCCATTTTTCAATACATTAGGGTCAAGATTAGATTTCTTAAGTAATGGTTTAATCGCTGCAGATTTGAAACATTTAGGAACAGATCCAGAAGTTAATTAGAGATTAATAATTTGCAGCACAGTTGGCCCAAGAATAGGCCACAGGTCCTTAAACAGTTTTGTTGGTGTCATGGTCTGCCTTTGCCCTTTCTAACCTCTTGTGTGTAGTTTGTTTGTTTTCCCTCCAGGAGGTGTGCTGCCAAGGAACACCTGCAGCTCATCTTATCCTCGGAACTGATGCTAATGAGCTCCTGATCAAGAGCCGGCTACTTAAACTCTGGCTCTGAGCTCAGTCTTTGTCAGAGTCTCGGTGACCCTGACCAGCGAGAGTCTTCCATGACTCTTAGTGACTTTCCATGATAGTCCGTAAGCCTTCCATGATAAATCCATGACCTTGTCTATGCTGACGCTTCCATGTGCTCTGACGTCTGAGCTTCCTGCACCTCATAAAATAAATTCAAATTCAAATTTATTAATTTATATAGCGCCAATTCACGACGAACTCATCTCAAGGTGCTTCACACAACATAAAACAACAACAAAAAAACTGAATTAAAATTTTTAAACACAATAAAAAGATGACCATAAAAGAATACAAGAATAAAAACACATCATAACACTAATGATAAAACAGGGAAAACAAATGAGTCTTTAAATGTGACTTAAAAGTCTCCACAGTATCAGACTGCCGAATGTGTGCCGGGAGATCATTCCACAGAGCTGGAGCATGGTAGGAGAAAGCTCTGTGACTGGCAGACTTTTTATTCACCCTGGGAACACACAGAAGTCCTGCACCCTGAGAACGCAGGGCCCGAGCCGGCACATAGGGGCTTACCAGGTCAGCCAGATAGGGAGGTGCAAGTCCATGAACAATTTTATAAACTAATAACAGTACTTTAAAATATGATCTTGCAGCAACTGGAAGCCAGTGCAGGGACGCCAAAACGGGCATAATGTGGTCAAACTTTCTGCTTTGTGTCAAAAGACTGGCAGCAGCATTTTGAACCAGTTGAAGACCCCTAATCCTGGACTGCGGTAAGACAGAAAATAGAGCATTACAATAGTCCAATCTAGAAGAGACAAATGCATGAATCAAAGTCTCAGCATCAGCCATAGACAGGATGGGACGAATCTTCGCTATATTTCGCAAATGGAAGAAAGCAGTCCTCAGATTACTGCAGATTACCAGCAGTTATTGGCATGTACAACTGAGTGTCATCAGCATAGCAATGAAAGGGAATCCCAAAGCGCCGCAGTATATTCCCAAGGGGTGCTACATAAAGGGAAAAAAGCAGGGGGCCTAAAACGGATCCCTGCGGAACCCCAAACTTCATGTCCCTACAATCAGAGGAGGTGCCATTACACAATACACAGTAAGAACAACCTTATCTCAAGGTAACCTGGCCTCCTCTATTTCCCGTATTAGAGCTCATTGATCTTTTGGTGTTTCCAGATGCTTTCCTGCGTGGCATCCATGCTGCATGTTCCTGGCTCCCACATCACCTTCTGCACGACGTCAATTTGGAACTCATTTGTTCTCAGCCTCGGAATGCATTGCTCTGCCAACGTGCAGCTAAATTCCTGCATTTCTGTGAGATGCTGTTCTCATGCTGCTCTTGTTTCTGACTGTGCATGACCAAGAACTGTTTCCAGGAACTGTATTCAAGAACTGTTTCCAAAAACTAATTCCAAGAAATGTTTACCAAGAACTGTATGAGCTCTGATGCAGAACCACTAAGAACTTTCCAAGTCATTTCTAAAGCCAAGTCCTGCTTAACTGGAACTGCATGATAAGAGCAACTGACCTCTGACCTTCGAGGAAAATTCATGAACAGTGAACATTCCCGCCTTAAGCCTATAGTGAACTATTGTGCTGAGGGCTTCCAGTGTTATGAGTGCAATAACTCACCTCTGTTCTCCTCTGTCCTCCTAGTTCCTCGTCCTCAGCTCTCTGTGTTCCACCTGGTTCCAATTCCAGCTCCATATACTCCAAGACTTCAGCTTGTTCTCAGAGTCCCAAGTCTATCCCTGTGTGCACTGCGTCTCCCGAATGTCCACCACTATATTTGGGCCCGGTCTCGGCTCAGTAGGCTTCCTCCAGCTCAGCACCTCAGTTATTTATTATTGTAAATAAAGCTCTTTTCGTTCACAACCTGTCCTGGTCCTTGCCTCCAGCATTTGAGTTCATCACCTTGTAATGGTCCAGTCCCGTCCAGTCCTCTAACCTCAACAATTGGCATAGGATCAAATAAGCAGACATTACGAGTTTCATCAGTGTGCCTAGTGAGATACTATCAAATTCTGTAAATCTAGGTAATACCTCAGTAATGGCACCCACCTCAATAGTAGGGTGTAGTGGCTGGGTTAAGGCATGCTGGGATATGTTTAACCCAATGTCTTCTATTTTCTTCCTGAAGTAATCCAAGAAATCTTATGCTGTAAAAGGAGAACTACTTACAGGTGGTTGTCGATGAATAAGTATTGCCACCGTGTTGAAAAAGAACTTTGAATTATGCTTGTTTTTGTTGATCAAATCAGAGTAACAGGTCCGCTTTGTAGCCAGAAGTGCATAGTCTAAGATAGCATCATGCCACGCAAGGTGAAATACAAGGGCTGTCAATAAAGTATAGGTCCTTTTTATTTTTTTCAAAAACTATATGGATTTCATTCATATGTTTTTACGTCAGACATGCTTGAACCCTCGTGCGCATGCGTGAGTTTTTCCACGCCTGTCGGTGACGTCATTCGCCTGTGAACACTCCTTGTGGGAGGAGTCGTCCAGCCCATCGTCGGAATTCCTTTGTCTGAGAAGTTGCTGAGAGACTGGCGCTTTGTTTGATCAAAATTTTTTCTAAACCTGTGAGGCACATTGAAGTGGACACGGTTCGAAAAATTAAGCTGGTTTTCGGTGAAAATTTTAATGGCTGATGAGAGATTTTGAGGTGATACTGTCGCTTTAAGGACTTCCCACGGTGCGAGACGTCGGGCAGCACTCCCAGGCGCCGTCGTCAGCCTGTTTCAAGCTGAAAACCTCCACATTTCAGGCTCTATTGATACAGGACGTCGTGAGAGAACAGAGGAGTTTCAGAAGAAGTCGGTTTCAGCATTTTATCCGGATATTCCACTGTTAAAGGAGATTTTTTTAATGAAAGACATGCGGACGGGTCTGCGCGTCGGGACGCACAGGAAAAACCCCTCTGTGTTGATAACCATTTGTAAAATCCAGGCGGCTTTTGATGGCTTTCAGTGGAGTGAGTATATGAGAAATTGTTTAACAGCTGGACATGTTCCAACTTGTCCTTAAGGCTTCCAACGGAGGTGTTTTTCCTGTGGCGGAGCGTCGCGGCGGCTGCGAGCCGACGCTGCAATCCGTCCGCACGTCTTTCATTAAAAAAATCTCCTTTAACAGTGGAATATCCAGATAAAATGCTGAAACCGACTTCTTCTGAAACTTCTCTGTTCTCTCACGACGTCCTGGATCAATAGAGCCTGAAATGTGGAGGTTTTCAGCTTGAAACAGGCTGACAACAGCGCCTGAGAGCGCAGCGCGACGTCTCGCACCGTGGGAAGTCCTTAAAGCGACAGTATCACCTCAAAATCTCTCATCAGCCATTAAAATTTTCACCAAAAACCAGCTTAATTTTTCGAACTGTGTCCACTTCGATGTGCCTCACAGGTTTAGAAAAGTTTGATCAAACAAAGCACCAGTCTCTCAGCAACTTCTCAGACAAAGGAATTCCGACGAGGGGCTGGACGACTCCTCCCACAAGGAGTGCTCACAGGCGAATGACGTCACCAACAGGCGTGGAAAAACTCACACATGCGCACAAGGGTTCAAGCATGTCTGACGTAAAAACATATGAATGAAATCCATATAGTTTTTGAAAAAATATAATGGACCTATACTTTATTGACAGACCTCGTACATCTAATTTTGAACTACGCCATTTCCATTCTAGACCTCTTGCCTTATGCTTGAGGCCACGCAAGTAATCACTGAACCAAGGTGACTGTGTTTTGGGGGGGACGTGGTTTTAATAAAGGTGGCACAATCATGCCGAGCGTAGTTTTGAGTTCTGAGTTTAAACCACAAGACTGACTGGGCATTTTCCAAACGTGAAGCTAAGATATTAGGCAGTCTAGGTTTGAGTTCAGTCGTAGTTGAGGAGTTGATGCAATGCCGCAAAAGTTGTTGCACCATATTTTTGATGTTGCTCTGAGTTTGGTCTGCTTGAGGATTCGTCCTCAATATCATCAGA
The DNA here is from genome assembly GCF_902500255.1 of Thalassophryne amazonica. NCBI lineage: Eukaryota > Metazoa > Chordata > Actinopteri > Batrachoidiformes > Batrachoididae > Thalassophryne > Thalassophryne amazonica. The sequence goes on from NC_047120.1 coordinate 8,597,460, forward strand.
TGAAGTTTTTTTCCTTATACTGCCGTCACACTAGAGGCAGAATGAGCCTGAATGCCGTCCATATGGAGCTGCCAGACAGCACCTCCAGTGCATCTCGTTTAGGGTGCCCAAAGAAAATATTGTAATGTGCAAAGTCTGTGGCACACATTCATTTTGTGAACTAGATATAAACATTGCACAATCAAACCAAAAACTCTGTGTGTCATTGCGAGTCAATGAGTCACTCAGCCACGCTGCAGCGCTTGTGAATTACCTAACAGATGAGAGGGAATGACACTGTATCTGTAATACGAGGTCTGTTAGAAAAGTATCCGACCTTTTTATTTTTTTCAAAAACCTGATGGATTTGAATCACGTGTGCTTACATGAGCCAACATTGAACCTTCGTGCGCATGCGTGATTTTTTTTCACGCCTGTCGGTTGCGTCATTTGCTTGTAAGCAGCCTTTGTGTGAGGAGGGGTGGAGTCTCTCGTTGTTTTTTCTTTGCAAGGAAATGGCGGAACGACTGGAGCAGCGCGACTGCATCAAATTTTGCCACAAACTGGGCAATAGCCAGGTGGAAACCATTCAGATTATTCAGACGGCTTTTGGTGATGATCCTATGGGCATCACACAGATTAAGGAGCGGCACAACCGGTTTAAAGACGTCCGCACAACGGTGGAGAGCAAGCTGCGCTCCAGTCGGCATCAACACGCTGAAACGACCGGATCATTTCCAAAGTGAACGCTGTGATGATGTGGGAACGTCGTGTGATTATCCGAGGAATTGCGGAAGAGGTGGACATCAGCACTTTTTCGGCACATTCCACTGTGACAGAAGATTTTGCCATGAAAAGAGTGGCGGCGAAATTCATCGGCACGAAGCTGATGGCGCAGCAACAGCGCCTCCGTGTTGAAGTCTCACAGGACATGTTGTAACATGCCCAGCTCGTCAACCATTCGGAAGATTCAGATGGCTTTTGGTGGCTTTTCAGTCGTGTGACTATCCGAGAAATTGTGGACAAGCTGGACATGTCAGGGCATGTTATAACATGTCCTGTAAGGCTTCATCACGGAGGCGCTGTTGGTGCGCCATCAGCTTCGTGCCAATGAATTTCGCCGCCACTCTTTTCATGGCAAAATCTTCTTTCACTCCACCGTTGTGCGGATGTCTTTAAACCGGTTGTACCGCTCCTTAATCTGTGTGATGCCCAGAGGATCGTCACTGAAAGCCATCTCAATAATCCGAATGGTTTCCACCTGGCTATTGCCCAGTTTGTGGCAAAATTTGATGCAGTAGCACTGCTTCAGTCATTCCGCCATTTCCTTGAAATGAAAATCCGCCGAGCGTGCTGCACATGTCCTCACACAAAGGCTGCTTACAAGCAAATGACGCAACCGACAGGCGTGAAAAAAAATCACGCATGCGCACGAAGGTTCAAGGTTGGCTCATGCAAGCACACGTGATTCAACTCCATCAGGTTTTTGAAAAAAATAAAAAGGTCGGATACTTTTCTAACAGACCTCGTATTATGTTATCATGGCTATAACACCCCATTCAGATGCAGTGCAGCGCTTGTGAATGCAGTGTTACATCCATAATGAGCATGATATCACAGATACATTGTCAGTCAACCTCATGAGTTAGATGTATTTGTAATATTATGTTCATTATGGATGTAACACCCCATTCAGATGCTCTGTGCTGTGAGTCAGTGCACCACAGCAAGACAGTGCATCTCAGGGGCCTGGTGCGGCACAGCACAGCGCTGCTGAACGGGGTGTCACAGCTGTAATAAACATATTATGACCGATAGATGCAACTGTTTACCAAGGCATTCCAACATAAATACAGTAAATGATCACCTCTAGAATGGCTCCAGAAGTGCGTCCCACTGCATGGCGACCGCCAGCCATGCTGCAGCCCGTGATAAAATCCATGTGAACCTGGGAGCGAGGTCACATGCCATGATCCAAGGGTGAAAGCGCTGTCCATTACAACATAAATATTCCATATGACATGGCGTCCCGCTGTCCAGCTGCGCGTTGCCCTGCAGGATGCCCCGCAGGATGCCACGCTGCACACCAGGGCACATAACAGTCGTTCGCAAGGTTCAGAGGGTCTGTTACGTGTGGCATTAGGTAACTGCCAGGACACACACGCAAACCATGGTGTGATCACTTCATGGAATTAAGGTTCTGGAGAGGGGGAAGGGCATGACCAGGAGGAAGGGCATGACCAGGAGGAAGGGGGGGGGGGGGGGGGGGGGGGTAACAGTGGGAGAGAGAAAGAGCACCTGTGAGAAAGGGAGGAGGCAGGTGGCCGTAATTATAGGTGCAAGCAACTGAAAATTTTTTGATTAAAAATTTCTTGAGTTGCCTGGGGGAGTCTGGGGGTATGGTCCCCCCGGAAACTTTGAAAAAATTATGCAATTTGGGGCATTCTGAGAGCACTTTGGTCAGGTTTTCTTGTTAAAACACAGTGGTATTTGACTCTTATACTGGAACAAAATATGGCTCAAGTTTTGATTTCATTACAATTTATTTTGTCAGGATTTCCCTCTGGACTCAGCCCTGAATTCTGTTTTTATCTTGTGTCATGTGTTTTGCTCCCCACCAGATGGTGTCCTCAGTTTTTATTCTCACCTGAATCCTATAAGTGACTGATTTGTGACGCAGATGATACCCAGCTTTATCTATCCATGAGGACACACACGAATGAGCTAAACTGCAGGATTGTCTTACAGACATAAAGACATGGATGACCTCTAATTTCCTGCTTTTAAACTCAGATAAAACTGACGTTATTGTACTTGGCCCCACAAATCTTAGAAACATGGTGTCTAACCAGATCCTTACTCTGGATGGCATTACCCTGACCTCTAGTAATACTGTGAGAAATCTTGGAGTCATTTTTGATCAGGATATGTCATTCAAAGCGCATATTAAACAAATATGTAGGACTGCTTTTTTGCATTTACGCAATATCTCTAAAATTAGAAAGGTCTTGTCTCAGAGTGATGCTGAAAAACTAATTCATGCATTTATTTCCTCTAGGCTGGACTATTGTAATTCACTATTATCAGGTTGTCCTAAAAGTTCCCTAAAAAGCCTTCAGTTAATTCAAAATGCTGCAGCTAGAGTACTAACGGGGACTAGGAGAGAGCATATCTCACCCATATTGGCCTCTCTTCATTGGCTTCCTGTTAATTCTAGAATAGAATTTAAAATTCTTCTTCTTACTTATAAGGTTTTGAATAATCAGGTCCCATCTTATCTTAGGGACCTCGTAGTACCATATCACCCCAATAGAGCGCTTCGCTCTCAGACTGCAGGCTTACTTGTCGTTCCTAGGGTTTGTAAGAGTAGAATGGGAGGCAGAGCCTTCAGCTTTCAGGCTCCTCTCCTGTGGAACCAGCTCCCAATTCAGATCAGGGAGACAGACACCCTCTCTACTTTTAAGATTAGGCTTAAAACTTTCCTTTTTGCTAAAGCTTATAGTTAGGGCTGGATCGGGTGACCCTGAACCATCCCTTAGTTATGCTGCTATAGACGTAGACTGCTGGGGGGTTCCCATGATGCACTGTTTCTTTCTCTTTTTGCTCTGTATGCACCACTCTGCATTTAATCATTAGTGATCGATCTCTGCTCCCCTCCACAGCATGTCTTTTTCCTGGTTCTCTCCCTCAGCCCCAACCAGTCCCAGCAGAAGACTGCCCCTCCCTGAGCCTGGTTCTGCTGGAGGTTTCTTCCTGTTAAAAGGGAGTTTTTCCTTCCCACTGTAGCCAAGTGCTTGCTCACAGGGGGTCGTTTTGACCGTTGGGGTTTTACATAATTATTGTATGGCCTTGCCTTACAATATAAAGCGCCTTGGGGCAACTGTTTGTTGTGATTTGGCGCTATATAAAAAAAATTGATTGATTGATTGATTATGTGAGAGACTATATAAACTCAGAACTGCTGTTTGAGAATTGTCACATACTTCTCAGAGCTTTGATCCTTGAGAACCAGAGACGTGCATGTTTTGCTGTCTGTGCCTTGCTTTCCTCGTTTTGCCTCACCAGCTTCCCAGTATCATCCATGATTAAGAGACCCGAAGGACCAAGCCTGACTGCTGACCTTGAACGCATCTTCCAAATGTGCGCTCATGACGCCGAAGCTTCCTGCAGCTTATGCTCAGGTAACGCTGGTCTCTCTCTCCCTGTAATTCCCACATTAGAGTGAACTGTCTTTTCCTACTGTTCCAGACGATTACAGTACGGCTTCCAAATGGACCTGGACCCTGGTACTAACTACCGACACAGCAACGTCACTTTGGAACTCCTCGGCTCCGGGTGTGGAGTGCGTCTCGACACAAATGGCAGTTAAGTTCCCCTCATCTCAGTGAGATCCCGTTCTCACTTGTTCCTGTTGTGACTGTGCTATGATGAAGAACTATTTCAACAACTCTGTCTAAGAACTGCACAAACTCTGATATCAAACAACTGAGAATTCAGTCAAGCTGTATGAAGTTGTGCTTAATTGGCGCTGCACTTCAACACGCAGCACTTGACCTGCGACTTATGAACTATGAACTATTGCTGAACAGTGAACTGTATTTCTTAAGAAGAACTGTATTTCCTGAACTCTGCAACAACCTGTGTTACATCTTTTATGAACTGTGACTGTGTGAGACTCCAGCGTTACGAGTGCATTCCACTCACCTATTGTGTCTTCTTCCTTAGTTCCTGGATGCAGAGGCATATGGCTGACCTGGCCCTGGTCTCAGAATCCTTTGTTGACATATTCCTTCAAGACTGGCTCGGGATACTGCAGCTCCCTAATTTCACCACTAGAGGGCGAGCCACTCTCCATACTGCAGGCACTCCTCAGCGTACCAATTTTTGTTTATTTATTATAAATAAATTTCTTGGTTTTTTTTGGTTACGCCCACAAACCTCAAAGGGAACAACTCAACTCAACTCGAACTGTATTTCTAAAGCACATTTAAAATGACAGCAGTCGACCAAAGTGCTGTACAGAAGTGGGCACCAATTAAACTGCAACAGGTGATTAAAAACAATAAAACACAGAGGTGCATCTGCTCATTTAGGGAACACCAGGGAGAAGAAATGGGTTTCTATGGAGGATTTAAAAGATAAAAGATTTATTAGATGGTCAGGGACCATCTAATATGGAAGAGTAGACTGTCCAAAGCCTCGGGACAAAGGCCCTGTTACCTCTAGTTTTTAGCCTGGTTTTTGGCACCTCCAACAACAGTTAATCAGAAGATCTTAAGACTCTGGTTGGGGTGTAGCAATGCAGGAGCTCAGAGAAGTACACAGGGGCTAGGCCATTAAGGGCTTCAAAAACATTTAAAAGAAGTTTAAAACCAATGCGATATCGGACTGGGAGCCAGTGGAGGGGGACCTAGACTGGCGTGATGTGGTCACACTTTTTCTTGCCCGAGAGAAGATGAGAGGCAGTGTTCTGAATGAGCTGAAGGCAGTAGTTGAGAGAGGACTGCATTGGCGTGGATAACCTTGTTGAGGTCGATCCCAGAAAAATAGGACTTGGTCTTGGCTAAAAGATGACTTGTTTTAACAACAGCACTGATCTACTGATCAAATTTAAAATCACCCCGAGGTTCCTCACACAGGACTGAATGTTGGAGCTCAGGGGGCCCAGGACATCAGCAAAGCAGACTGTGGAAGAGTTTCCTCCAAACAGGATCATCTTCGTCTGGGATTCATTAATAACTAGCAAATAAGCGTGATCCATGGTTTAACCTCACTCAGACAATCCAATAATGACAGCATTGAGTCATCCCCTAATGACCTTTAGTGGCATGTAAATCTGGACATTATCAGCAAAGCAATGAAAAGAAATTTGATATTTTCTATAAACACTACCAAGGGGCAACAAATACAAAAGAAAAAGAATAGGGCCTAAGATGGAGCCTTGAGGGACTCCACAGGTCAGTGGGACCATATCTAAAATAAAACAATTTAACATGCACATTCAAAGGACACTCACCCTCAACCCAAGGACCAGGAAACCTATTTCCTCCATCAGCGGGTACTTTTTGATCTGCTGTTCTCGTTTCTCCTGTGAAGCAAAGGGGTCGTAGCTCCGTTGGCCCAGTTTCACATCCATAATGCACGGCTTGGCAAAGCGACGAGTCACGTCCTCCAGCTTCAGGTACATATCTGAGTCAAGAGGAGGAATGACAGAATGGCGGGATCTAGACTGGGTTAACAATAGCTCAACAATGCCCAAAACATTTACAAGATGACCAAAGCTCTCCCTGTACCGCAGATAGTCATCTGTAGTACTACAGTTCAGAGTACGACAGAGACTGTACACACCGAATATGTCCATTACCATCAGAGCTGTCAGGGGAGCACCAGGTGCCGTAGTACTTGGGCAAGTGGTTCTGGAGTGCCAGAAGACATGGATCAGAGCAGTCCTCTGCATACACCTAGGACACACACATATAGTGTGCACAATCATATACACACACTTTACTGGCTGAATTTTCATCACAATCAATCAGTCTTGAGTACCGACGTTCTGTCCATATATGGTCAAACTCAACTGTGAAGTGACAGTCTGGTCCAGAAGTATTTGAACGAATCGTTTTGGGGTTTTTTTTGCCCCTGTGCAATGATCACAGACTCGTTGCAGCTTCAGTTTCACAGACAGGCGGCGCTATTTGAATGACTGCTGCAAATCAGTTCTGACCAGAGGGGGCACAGGTGTTGGGATTACTGTGGACATTATTCATGGGTGTTTTGTAGTAGGAATATGACATCAGTCATGCAGAGTAAGGTCAAATATTTATGTGATGCAGATGCACACTGCCTGTACTCAGCAGAATGCTGCGCTGTATGAATGCACATTGCGCTTATGTCAGAACAACTCAAACAGGAGTGAGCGTTGTGTTATTTCACTGCTGATGAGGCAAGGCAAAAACTGCAGAAAACATTACACATGACATGACATACTCTTAGCATGAACGCGCGTATTTCCTTTTTAACTATAATTAGGACACACAGGGTGTAAACGAACCCCAGGGTTTTATTTGTTTTTATAGATTTTCAAAACCAGAAATGTTTACATCTGAATTTTTACGTGAATTTTACCTACACAGTTACCTGCAATTTCACTTATTTTGATCCACTTTGATTGAATTCTGTGGACTCTGTAGTCATTACCTGGTCACATTATGTAGCAACATTTTGGGCATTGTATGAATTTTTCTAAACTCACTGAGCAGTTTTCCTTCATGATGTTTGCAGGGAGCAGTTTGGGTACCGAACTTTGGACCGAAAAGTTGAGTTCAAAAAACATTCCATTGTTCTAAGACAAGAATGTGAAAAATGTTTATTTCTGCCATCCAGAATGTATGGTGTTTGTGGAGTGTGATGGATGCAGCGACGTGCACAGTGCATGCTCCCTGACCTGTCCTGACCTTTACTGTCTTGACTTGTCCTGTGCTGACCTGACCTGTAACTGTGCTCAGCTGTACAAGCACCTATGTGAACAGCCCGTTAAGGATGGACGATATGTGGGTGGGTGTTGATGACGAAGGACGATATGTGGGTGGGTGTTGATGACGATGGACGATATGTGGGTGGGTGTTGATGACGATGGACGATATGTGGGTGGGTGTTGTTGACGATGGACGATATGTGGGTAGGTGTTGATGATGGATGATATGTGGGTGGGTGCTGTTGATGATGGATGATATGTGGGTGGGTGTTGATGACGATGGATGATATGTGAGTGGGTGTTGATGGACGATATCTGGGTGGGTGCTGATGATGATGGACGATATCTGGGTGGGTGTTGATGATGATGGACGATATCTGGTTGGGTGTTGTTGACAATGGATGATATCTGGGTGGGTGCTGTTGATGTTTTGCTCGTGTGTAAGTTACCATGCTGTAAAACTGCATCTCTCGCAGACCTCTGGGTGGAGGCTGGAGCTGCTTCAGAACTGTTCCATCTGGGTGCTGCAAAATGCCTGCAATAAGAGCAAATAATTCAGCAGTGATGATAGAAATAGGGCAGCACCGACAAAACATGAATTCCCAGCTGGATCAATCAATCAATCAATCAATTTTTTTATATAGTGCCAAATCACAACAAACAGTTGCCCCAAGGCGCTTTATATTGTAAGGCAAGGCCATACAATAATTATGTAAAACCCCAACGGTCAAAACGACCCCCTGTGAGCAAGCACTTGGCTACAGTGGGAAGGAAAAACTCTGTTGTATGGCTGGGGGGCCTGGCTGCCTTTTTGTTTCTGTCTTTTGTTTTTCCTTCCAGGTGGCTTGCATTTGGGACTGAGTGGCTGTGTAGCTGAGTTTATCAGGACCTCACCCTGATCACCTGCGGCTCGTCAGGACTCACAGCTGTGGTGCATCTACATGGATTGGAACATGGTGGCATTTAAGACTAGAGTACACAGTGTGTATTTGCCAGAGACTCGACCTTGTGACCAGACGGGTGAGATCGTCGTCTCAAGAGCCATCTCATCATCAGTGGATGCAGAGAATGTCCAGGTTTGATGCATGGTCTGTGAAAGAGGAGGGGGTGAGGTCTCACGCTCGTCAGCACACTTCCTGAGGTACGTTAGATTTTGTGACTAACATTTATACAGTCAGTAAATGTGGTGTCCCTCACACCTTTATTATATTGAGCTGTATGTTGGTCGTTTAAATCAGCTTCCACTGCAGTGGAGTTTTGTGAACTGGATGTTCTATGCCTGCAGGGTGGGAAGCTGATTAGTAACCAAGCCAGGAAGTGTTTGCTGTTTGTGCACCTTTGAGCGTTCTCTCTGTGTGTTGAGTGTGGACTCACATAATGATTCCTTCTTTCACAGACTCGGTTTGTCGCGGCCACCTGGGGGGTGTCGGCGGGGTCCTTGGGTCCGAATTGGTTCTGGCTCCGGACCGTTAGCGCTGCTGGAAGTGCACCGCAATCCACCTCGCCAGACCGCGCACTTTTATATTTATCACAGCACTGTTATGTTCATTAAATTCTGTTATCCTTTGTACCGTGCTCTGCTTATTTTATACTGGGTCCTTCAAACGCTGGTCGGTTCTCCGGGCTGCGTCCAACTCATAACAGTAGTCTCTGGCCAAACATCACGGACCCAGCGGTAGCAGAGACGGTAACGCGCCGGGAAGGCGGCAGCAGACGTTCAGAAGTTATCCGGATCAGTTGCGGGTGCTCTCCGCCCGGATGGTGCGAGTTGGAGAACCCATTACTGAATACTGATTTGAGCGCTCATGCAGCCGTGTTCCTGTGTGTGCCTTATCCGAGGGTCGTGGTGGAGTGTGACTGGCGACAGCTTCGCGTCGCACTTCGACCGGATAAGAGGTTTAAACGGGAGCTGCAAGAGTGTGTCTGTAATGGGTGCACGCGCACGGCGGAGCTCTGTGGCACGGGTCGCTGTGCTTCCCGTGTGACAGTTGTAGCCCCGTTTCCCCGGATGAAGATAACTACTGCGTCTGTTATGTCAGCTCCGGTGTTATTTAGTTAAATCACATTTTTGGTTGTGTTACACAGAGCTGCGCACAGAAAGGCAGCATGAGTTTGTTTTCTCAGTTACCAAAGGGGGTGTTTCATTTTTAGCACTTTGGCTCCCTCTTTTGGTGACTGAGTCACATTACCGTCAAGCTCTTAAGTTGGAACAGGTGTGTTCCATTTGTTTGAGCTTGACGGTATAAATCACTTATTAGTTTTGTGTGGGTGTTTTTTGAGTGGGATTTTTTTTTTACACTATTAGTGTCTGGGGTCGTGTCCCTGCAGTTCTGTCTGAAAAAAAAAGAAAAAGGACCCAAGCAACTTTATGTTAGTCTGTTAGTCTGTCTTCTTAATTCTTTCAGTTTTACCTCCCAGGGTTTGATGGGACGGTCCCCTGGGGGGTCATGGGGGGGTAAATGGGTTGTTTTTTCTTTTTTTTTGTTTTGTTTTTTGTTATGCCCTCTCTTCTCCTCTGACTCCAGCCGGGTGAGCCGTAGAGTCGGCGTTGCTGGAGTGGTGCAGTTTGGTTATGCTGGGCGTTTCCCAGGTAACCTCTGCACCCGGGAGGGGAGGGGGGGGTTTGGGGTATTTTCTTTTTGTTCCCTCTCTTCTCTTCTGGCTCCAGCCGTGTGAGCCGTAGTGTCGGCGTTGCTGGAGTGGTGCAGTTTGGTTATGCTGGGCGTTTCCCAGGTAACCTCTGCACCTGGGGGGGGGGGGGGGTGTTTTTGTTTGTTGTTTCCCTGTTCCACCTCCGGCTTCAGCACGCCTTTGAGCCGTCTGCCATCGGCGTGGCTGAGGTTTGGGGCAGTGGGATATACCCGCAGCTGGTGGCTGGTTTAGAAGTCGGAGGAGTGGCGCCGTTTTGTGCCGTCTACCATAACCGCTGTTCCACTCCTCCCGGTTGGCTTCTGGGGTATAGTCACGGTTGGTGACACTGGACGTGCTTCCAGTTTCCACTGCGCCAAGGGGGTGGGGTTGGGGTTGTTTTGTTTGTATGTTTTTTTTTTCTCCTTTTGTTTTTCCCCCCAGTTTCCGCCCTCAGGGTTTGACTGTGGTGTCCTCTGGGGGGGAAAGGGCTGTGGGTCCATCTAGCCATAGACGGCCGGGGCTGGGTCCGTTGGTCATGAGGGGAGGCGTCTCCTGGGGTTGATGGAATGGTCCTCTGGGAGGCGCTGGGAGTCCCCGTGGGTGACGTTGGATCCCAGAGGGACCTCGGCTGTGGTTATTACTCCTGGAGCTGGCGGGATGTCCTCTGGGGGGTGTTGGTCCCTACATGTCGTTGGGGGGGGGGTGTGTTAGCATTTTTATTTGCAAGCTTAAGTTTGGGTTTTTCTTTTCTCCCCTTCCCGGGGTTTGATGGAACGGTCCTCTGGGGGGGGGTGTTAGTGTTTTTATTTGTTAGCTTAAGTTTGGGTTGTTTTTCTTTTCTCCCCTTCCCGGGGTTTGATGGAACGGGCCTCTGGGGAGGGGGGGGTGTTTTGGTTGTTTGTGTTTGTCTTTTTTGTTTTATGACTAATCAGACTGTGAACATGGTTGGACAAAGGCTGACCGCACAGGTTCAAGAACTCCTGGCCACACCTGTGCTAATTGACTGATAGAAACAAGGGCAAAGATGCAGCCAGAGGAGAAGACATCTACCATTCTGTTAGATGAAGATTCTGTTGGAAGATGAATGCGGATACGGTTTCCAGCCATGGTCCCTGGAGGAGGGTGTTTCTCCTGGGCCAGGTTTGTGTGGTCGCCGGGAGGCTTCCCGTGAGGGTGGGGTACTGTTGTATGGCTGGGGGGCCTGGCTGCCTTTTTGTTTCTGTCTTTTGTTTTTCCTTCCAGGTGGCTTGCATTTGGGACTGAGTGGCTGTGTAGCTGAGTTTATCAGGACCTCACCCTGATCACCTGCGGCTTGTCAGGACTCACAGCTGTGGTGCATCTACATGGATTTGAACATGGTGGCATTTAAGACTGGAGTACACAGTGTGTATTTGCCAGAGACTCGACCTTGTGACCAGACGGGTGAGATCGTCGTCTCAAGAGCCATCTCATCATCAGTGGATGCAGAGAACATCCAGGTTTGATGCATGGTCTGTGAAAGAGGAGGGGGTGAGGTCTCACGCTCGTCAGCACACTTCCTGAGGTACGTTAGATTTTGTGACTAACATTTATACAGTCAGTAAATGTGGTGTCCCTCACACCTTTATTATATTGAGCTGTATGTTGGTCGTTTAAATCAGCTTCCACTGCAGTGGAGTTTTGTGAACTGGATGTTCTATGCCTGCAGGGTGGGAAGCTGATTAGTAACCAAGCCAGGAAGTGTTTGCTGTTTGTGCACCTTTGAGCGTTCTCTCTGTGTGTTGAGTGTGGACTCACATAATGATTCCTTCTTTCACAGACTCGGTTTGTTGCGGCCACCTGGGGGGTGTCGGCGGGGTCCTTGGGTCCGAATTGGTTCTGGCTCCGGACCGTTAGCGCTGCTGGGAGCGCACCGCAATCCACCACGCCAGACAGCGCACTTTTATATTTATCACAGCACTGTTATGTTCATTAAATTCTGTTATCCTTTGTACCGTGCTCTGCTTATTTTATACTGGGTCCTTCAAACGCTGGTCGGTTCTCCGGGCTGCGTCCGACTCATAACAAACTCCCTTTTAACAGGAAGAAACCTCCAGCAGAACCAGGCTCAGGGAGGGGCAGTCTTCTGCTGGGACTGGTTGGGGCTGAGGGAGAGAACCAGGAAAAAGACATGCTGTGGAGGGGAGCAGAGATTGATCACTAATGATTAATTACATTACATTACATTACATAATTAATTACATAAGCCACCCTGCTGGCGTCAGACGCGTACATTACGGGCCGTTGTGCAAAGACGAGAGAACACTGCATCAGAAAGTCCGCGCACGTCTCCACACAACCCCCGTACGGCTCTGGGGGACTTATGTATGCTTCAGGGGATGGTGGGGGGGTTCGTTGAACGACCAGTGGAACGTTTATATCCGGCACCGGGTCGGCAGGAGGAGGAGCCGCAGCAGCGCCCTGATCGCGCGCTTCCACCTGTGCGGTGAGAGCCTCCATCCTGCGATTAAGGATGACGTTTTGCTCTGTCATCAGATCCAGCCGAGCGGTAAAGGCGGTGAGGATTTGCTGCAACTCACCGAGCACGCCTCCTGCAGAAGCCCGTGCACCCTGCTCTTCCATTGGCTGTTCAACAGATGGGTGACGCCCCTCGGGATCCGTCGTTGGGAAAGTGTAGTGACACGGACCCACAACAGGGGGCGTAAATGAACGGACAATGAAGAGTCGAATATGAACACTTTACTGTTGTGAATGAGCACAACCACAACACAGAGGAATGTGAAATTTTGCAAATAGTCAATCACAAGGGTGACGTGTGGGCAGGCTCGAGGATAGAAGACGTCTGTCCTGAGAAGAACCGGAACCACACGATTTCCTCCGCCACCGAACCTGGAGAATACTGGAGCCACCAAGTCCCGAGTCCCCAGGTGGCCACCGTCTCCGAATGTCAGATCTGGTACTGCTGGCAAGGAGCAGAGACAATAAGATATGGGTGTGTGCACACCCAGTAACAACAATGATGGAGAGTCCACCTCCACCTCTAACACACACTCGTGCAGCTCCTGTCTTAACACTTATCTGGTGGGGTGTAAAGCGAAGCTGTCGCCGGTTACGCCAATCTCCAGATAAACACTCCGCAGGAAAACAGCTGCAAAAACGAGTTCACTAAACAAAGTCAGTACGGCACAGATCAAGGCTGAGAATGTTACCTTAACAGGTCGACGATATCTCGGCAATGAGGTGGAGATGACGTCCGGGTTTTATGGAGTGAGATGATGAAGTGTAGATGGGTGACAGCTGTCAAGAGATAATGAGTGACAGCTGTCACCCCCGGCTGTGTCCGTGGCGGCAGTGCCCTCTCGTGCCTGAAGCCCGCACTTCAGGCAGGGCGCCCTCTGGTGGTGGGCCAGCAGTACCTCCTCTTCTGGCGGCCCACACAACAGTCTCATCACTTTTCTATCACTCTGACTGAAACATTCTCAGGCTGCATCCAGGAATCTATTGGTTTGCGATACCGTCATGAAAATGTGGCGCTTTTCGTGATGGGAGCACAAATTCATTTTGTGACAGTATCACGAGATGCGGGGTGACGTGCGGGGGGGGGGGGGGGGTGTGTCTGTGGAGGTTATGGTTAGGGGAAGGGAGAAGGTTAGAAATAGTAAATAAAAAACCCCCATGTCATGAAAATGTATCTCATTTTGTGACATAAATAAAAGCATGAGACTGGGCTGGGAAAAACATGACGTGATGCTAAGCCTCGCGCAGTGCTCTGGCAGTGATGAACGGCGGACTTTACATCCTGTTTATTCCATTCCAAACCGTCTGCATACTTTTTTTGTTTAATCTGCCTCAAGCGCATGCCCATTATGGAACATTAAACTGTAAATCACTAACTCATACAAATCATGCTGATCAATATATGCTAGCGATCATCCATCAAGGCTTTGTGGTTGACATACAGTAGTGTTCAGAATAATAGTAGTGCTATGTGACTAAAAAGATTAATCCAGGTTTTGAGTATATTTCTTATTGTTACTTGGGAAACAAGGTACCAGTAGATTCAGTAGATTCTCACAAATCCAACAAGACCAAGCATTCATGATATGCACACTCTTAAGGCTATGAAATTGGGCTATTAGTAAAAAAGTAGAAAAGGGGGTGTTCACAATAATAGTAGTGTGGCATTCAGTCAGTGAGTTCGTCAATTTTGTGGAACAAACAGGTGTTAATCAGGTGTCCCCTATTTAAGGATGAAGCCAGCACCTGTTGAACATGCTTTTCTCTTTGAAAGCCTGAGGAAAATGGGACGTTCAAGACATTGTTCAGAAGAACAGCGTAGTTTGATTAAAAAGTTGATTGGAGAGGGGAAACATATACGCAGCAGGTGCAAAAAATTATAGGCTGTTCATCTACAATGATCTCCAATGCTTTAAAATGGACAAAAAACAAAAAAAACAAAACAGAGATGCGTGGAAGAACACAGAAAACAACCATCAAAATGGATAGAGGAATAACCAGAATGGCAAAGGCTCACCCATTGATCAGCTCCAGGATGATCAAAGACAGTCTGGAGTTACCTGTAAGTGCTGTGACAGTTAGAAGACGTCTGTATGAAGCTAATTTATTTGCAAGAATCCCCCGCAAAGTCCCTCTGTTAAATAAAAGACATGTGCAGAAGAGGTTACAATTTGCCAAAGAACACATCAACTGGCCTAAAGAGAAATGGAGGAATATTTTGTGGACTGATGAGAGTAAAATTGTTCTTTTTGGGTCCAAGGGTTTGGGTCTCACAGTTTGTGAGACGACCCCCAAACTCTGAATTCAAGCCACAGTTCACAGTGAAGACAGTGAAGCATGGTGGTGCAAGCATCATGATATGGGCATGTTTCTCCTACTATGGTGTTGGGCCTATATATCGCATACCAGGTATCATGGATCAGTTTGGATATGTCAAAATACTTGAAGAGGTCATGTTGCCTTATGCTGAAGAGGACATGCCCTTGAAATGGGTGTTTCAACAAGACAATGACCCCAAGCACACTAGTAAACAAGCAAAACCTTGGTTCCAAACCAACAAAATTAATACCTCACAGATGTGAAGATATCATGAAAAACTGTGCTTATACAACTAAATACTAGTTTAGTGATTCACAGGATTGCTAAAAAAACAGTTTGAACATAATAAATTTGAGTTTGTAGGGTCAACAGCAGATGCTACTATTATTGTGAACACCCCCTTTTTTACTTTTTTTTTTTACTAATAGCCCAATTTCATAGCCTTAAGAGTGTGCATATCATGAATGCTTGGTCTTGTTGGATTTGTGAGAATCTACTGAATCTACTGGTACCTTGTTTCCCATGTAAGAATAAGAAATATACTCAAAACCTGGATTAATCTTTTTAGTCACATAGCACTACTATTATTCTGAACACTACTGTACATAGAAAAAGATCTTTTTTGGACCATGTTTTCCTTGACCTCTAACCTAATTACACCAAACTCAAATTACCTCTAGATATCTATGCAAGTCATATCCCCACAAAGTTTGAAGGAAATCAGTCCAGTAAGTGAAAACAACACCCTGTTTTCACAGCGTCACTGTTGTGCAGTGTGAAACTGTACATCGAGTCAAAGCTGACAATGTTAAACATGGAAGTTTTATAATGTTTAACTCTTTAGCAAACACACACACCTTTGACATGAAGCCATAAAACAAGAATGACAGATTGGGCTGTGCATGTGGTCTGAAAGCTCATGCACACACCTCACATGTTAACAGTGAAAGGGTCCCACCTGATGGTCCAGGTGGGACCACCAAGGTCCCACAGGTCTGTGGGTTTCTGAGAGCTGAGTCCTGAAATGTACTGGATCCCAACCTTCAGGACACGTTCAGTCTCACCAATAATAAGAGACGGATGGGTTTTTGTTTTTTATGTCATATAAGGACAAGGAGGAACCAGCAGCTGGGATTTGATCACTAATCCTGTTTGACCACATTCACACTCCAGACTGGCACAGGTTCTTTAATCCGTGTGTCTTTATGTGAATCTGCATTCAAATGTAAATTGGTGCACTTCAGGCTGGTTCCCTGAAAACCTGTTCATGAGGTGTTTGGTTTTTTAATTCACTTTTTTGCATAAACAAACTATTTGTTTGTAACAAAACAAATTCAACAAACACCATCCACCCACCCCAAGGGTGTGCCCCACACTTTGTGAACCACTGTTTTAATTTGCTAGTTTTTGTGGGAGAGCACGGGGCTGATCCATGAACAGTAAGAGCCAAATGTTCAGATGTGTTGAGAAATCTCATGAGCACTTTATCATGTGGATGGAATTTGTTTTGTCCAACAGAAAGACATTTCTTATGTCCTCCAACATCACACCTGATTACAGACGGACCGAACAGTCTGGAAATGAAGCAAATGAAGCAGAACACACAGACAGAAATACTGAAAACGACATCACAAATGGTGAAATACAGACAATCTGTGTGTGTGTGTGTAGGTGGATGTGTCTGTGCAACAGTGCATGTAAGTGCAGTGAGTGTGTGTACAGTGAGTGTGTGTGCAATGTGTGTAAGAACCTCTGTGCATTGAGTGATTGCGTGTGTACAGTAAGTGTATGTACAGTGTCTGTACAACTGTGTGTGCATGCGCAGTGTGTGTGTGCAGTGAGTGTATGTGAATTTTGTGTATGTGTCCAGTGAGTGTATGTGTGCAGTGAGTGTATGTACACTGATTGTATGTGTATATGTGCAGTAAATGTATGTGTGTGTGTGAGTGTACGTGCATTGCGTGTGTGTGCACTGAGTGTATGTGCAATGAATGTGTGTGTGCGCAGCGAACGTATGTGATCTGAGTGTATGTGGCCCAGTGGTTGTTCCAGCAATAGCAAAGATTTCGTGTCTGCTACCTACAACGCGCGTGGAATGTCTAAACCTAATGTCAAAACCTAAACCTACTTCTAGGCATCTTATATATGCTACTCTGGAACCACCCCTAAACCCAAACAGTTCAACTGTCAACCCCACTGAGGTCCTTAGACTGGGTCTCATTAACATAAGATCACTGTCCTCAAAATCATTGTTGATCAATGATCTAATTATTGATCATCACTTAGATATGATTGGGCTATGTGAAACCTGGTTTAAACCTACAGCTGTCCTCCCCTTAAATGAGGCCTGCCCACCAGCATATACATTTAGACACGTCCCTCGTGATGCGAAGCAAGGCAGGGGTGTTGCTCTTATTTATAAATCTAGGTTTAGCTTATTAGCTGTTGGGGGTTACAAATATCACTCATTTGAGCATCTGATTCTCTGCTCTGCTCAGGATATTACAGATTGCCAAGGTCAGAAGAATAAAAATCAGTCGTATTACTTTGTCACTGTATATAGGCCTCCTGGCCCATATTCTGAATTCTTAGATGAATTTGGTGCGTTCATCTGTAACTTGTCAACTAGTGTAGATAACATTCTGATCATTGGTGACTTTAACATTCATATAAATAAGCCTTCTGATCCCCTCTGCAAATCATTTATGGAAATTGTGGATGCATTAGGATTTCGGCAATGCATTCGGGATTCGACGCACATTATGGGAAATACCCTGGATCTGGTTCTCACATGTGGTACTGCTGTCACGAATATTGACATCATGCCTCTTACATCAGTGGTGTCTGATCACTCACTTATTAAGTTTACAGTTTCGCTGCCGTGTTTAGTGGAACAACAGCCTTATATATCTTTACGGCGATGCATCAACTCCTCAACTAAGACTGAACTCGAAGCTAGACTGCCTGATGTCTTAGCTTCACATTTGACAAACACCCAGTCAGTAGACAGACTTGTGGATAGTTTAAGCTCAGTGCTCAAAACTCAAAATTAGCAGTATTCCACCTTGCGTGTCATGATGCTATCTTAGACTATAAGCATGCATTATTGGCTACAAAGCGGACTTACTACTCTGATTTGATCAATAAAAACAAGCATAACTCAAAGTTCTTGTTCGACATGGTGGCAACACTTTTGCATGGACAACCACCTGTAGTTGGCTCTCCTTTTACAGCACAAGATTTCCTGGATTACTTTGAGAAGAAAATAGAAGACATCAGGGTAAACATATCCTGGCATGCCCTAATCCAGCCACTACACCCTACTATTGATGTGGACGCCACTACTGAGGTATTACCTAGATTTACAGAATTTGACAGTATCTCACTAGGCATGCTGACAAAACTCGTAACGTCAACAAAAAGCACAACCTGTTTATTTGATCCTATACCAACAAAACTGTTTAAGGACCTGTGGCCCACTCTTGGGCAGACTGTGCTGGAAATTATTAATCTTTCTTTAACTTCTGGATCTGTTCCTAAATGTTTCATATCTGCAGTAATTAAACCATTACTTAAGAAACCCAATCTTGACCCTAGTGTATTGACAAACTATCGGCCGATATCAAATCTATCATTTTTCTCTAAAATTCTGGAAAAAGTGGTGTCACGGCAGCTCATAGACAATCTTACTGAGAATAATCTCTTTAAGCCACTGCAGTCTGCTTTTAGAAAATATCATTCCACAGAGACAGCTCTCACTAAAGTGGTGAATGATCTGTTGCTTACAATGGATTCGGACACCACTACGGTTCTGATGCTGTTAGATCTCAGTGCTGCATTTGATACAGTGGATTATCATATTCTACTTGATAGGCTGGAAAATCATTTTGGGATTACTGGGAGTGCCCTTGCATGGCTGACGTCATACTTGACCAGTCGTTCTCACTGTGTTTTGTACAGTAACACTACCTCTAACCTTAGTGACATTATACATGCCAATAACTGCTGGTAATCTCATTCACATAAAATCATTTGCCTTGCAGCAGTGAGACGTTGGATGTCTAGAAACTTCCTACTTTTAAACTCTGATAAGACTGAAATGATGGTTCTTGGTCCAGTGAGACATCGGCATTAATTTGACTAGTTAACGCTCAGCCTCTGCTCGTGTGTCATACATCACACTGACAAAGTGAGGAACCTTGGGGTAATTTTTGATCCTTCATTGTCCTTTGGTCTCCACATTAGAAATATTATTAGGACTGCTTTCTTCCACCTGCGAAATATAGCGAAGATTCGTCCCATCCTGTCTATGGCTGATGCTGAGACCCTGATCCATGCATTTATATCTTCTAGATTGGACTACTGCAATGTTCTATTTTCTGGTTTACCGCAGTCTAGCATTAGGGGTCTCCAACTGGTTCAAAATGCCGCAGCCAGACTTTTGACACGAAGCAGAAAGTTCGACCACACTACACCCATTTTGGCATCCCTTCACTGGCTTCCTGTCCCAGTGAGATCACATTTTAAGGTTCTGCTACCAACCTATAAAATTATTCATGGACTGGTACCCTCCTACCTCCATCCATCCATCCATTTTCTTCCGCTTTATACGGAGTCGGGTCGCGGGGGCAGCAGCTCAAGCAAAGCCGCCCAGACCTCCCAATCCACACACACCTCCCCCAGCTCCTCCGGGGGAACCCCAAGGCGTTCCCAAGCCAGCCGAGAGATGTAGTCCCTCCAGCGTGTCCTGGGTCTTCCCCGGGGCCTCCTCCCAATGGGACGCGCCCGGAACACCTCTCCAGCGAGGCGTCCAGGGGGCATCCGGAAAAGATGCCCGAGCCACCTCAACTGACTCCTTTCGACGTGGAGGAGAGCGGCTCGACTCCGAGCTCCTCCTGAGTGACCGAGCTCCTCACCCTATCTCTAAGGGAGTGCCCAGCCACTGTGTTACCTAGCTGACCTAATTAAACCTTACGTACCGGCCAGGGCTTTACATTCTCAGGATGCAGGACTACTTTGTGTCCCTAAGGTGAATAAGAAGTCTGCGGGTCACAGAGCTTTCTCTTATTGTGCCCCTATTCTGTGGAATGATCTCCCTGCGTCAATAAAACAGTCAGATTGGGCCTCATGTATCAACATGCGTACGGCTATATTTGAGCGTATATGGGGTGTACGCCAAAACGGCTGCACCACTTGGCATTTATCAATGTGGTCGTTGGCGTACGCTGCGCTGAAAATATACACCAGGTCGAGAGGTGGTGTAAATTATACGCCAAAATGAACCAGCGCTGGAATCCACATAAAAATGAAAATGATCGGCCTGATAAACAGTGCTATTATACAAATCAATGCATATGTTACATAAATAACACTTTCCTGATTATACTACATAATAATCAATACAAATCCCGCTTTTGCTTGTCTATCGAGCACGATCTGTGGCCACAGCGCTGACTGCAAAGAAAGAGCTGCTCGCCTTTTTCTCCAGAGCCTGGAGCCAGAGCAGCGCTGAGCTTAACTTTATGTGGTGTGATTGTTTTAGACAATGAAATTGATAATTCCAACTGTAGTGTTGTCATTCCCTTCGCCCGTGCTGCAATCAGGTTTTGTCTTCTCCATTCGTTTGTCACAATAAAATAAATAAAGAAATACATCTTAAGAATAAAGAAATCTGAAAAATTAGCCGTGTCTTATTAATTGAGCGAGCAAATATCCACATGTCAAGAATTATTGACATGTGAAAAGAGAATACAGTGGTCCCTCGCTATAACGCGGTTCACCTTTCGCGGCCTCGCCGTTTCACGGAGTTTTTAGTCCAATTTTGCATGCCATGCCTTTTTTTATTTTTTTTTACAGTGTTCTGTGTGTCTGTTTATAAGAATCTTCTCGCCCAGAAGAAAAAAAGAGCGCCAACAACTACTCATAACTGTGTTTGTAACTCGGGAACAGACACCTGCAGCCAGGTGTGAGTGGAAAAAGGCGCGGCGTCAGGACGCAGAGGCACGATCTGTGAAATACTGGTCAGTCACTATTAATAATTTCTTATGTGTCCAACCTCGTAGGTTGATCGTTAAATTTAAATTCGTTAGTTCTAAAAGTCATCATAATTATTTATAGGAAAACGTTCTATTTTTATTTCTCAAACAAATGTTTGGGCCTGAAAACAGGTTGGGCTTATTTTTCTACTAAGGTTTGAACTTTGAGAGTGTTTACACACGAGAGAAAAATGAGAAAATGTTAATGCCTGATTGAGAAAGTGTATAAAGTGGTTTTACAGGGGTTTTACAGCTTTAAATCGTCTATAATAATTGTAAAAAAAAATAACGCTTACTACGTCGCGGTTTCGCGTATTACGGACTATTTTTAGATTGTAACTCCCGCGATAAACGAGGGACCACTGTAACACTTTTGTGATTATACTACAAAACAATTGATACGACGGCCGCTTTTGACGCTCTATTGGCACGCGTCGTGATTGGTGGAGTTCTTTTTCATTGCCGTCTTTCCGGCTTCCATGTCGTAAAATGAGGGTGTGTCTGAAGTGGAGTCTGAATATTTATGGGCGTGTTTATTATAATTACGATTGTTTTCACCAGCCGCATTTATCAAGGTCGCGTCAGGCGTATGCCGGAAATGGGCAGGTGCGCACTGCTTGATACATGTCACGGCAACTTTGGTGTACTTCAAATTTACACCGTAAATTTACGCCACAAGTGTGCAACTTTGATACATGAGGCCCATTCTGTGGAGACTTTCAAGTCCAGACTTAAGACACACTTATTTTCCCTTTCATATGGCTAGCATACTGGTACAGTTTTATTTTACGCTTTTCACTCTTTTAATTCATTTTATTAGTAATTGGAGCGGGCTGCAGCCTCAACTTTACCTAAATTCTGGGTCTTTTAGTGAAGGTTAGGGCTAGTGGCCGGCGATCACCTTAGTATTTCTCTGTTTTTCTTATTGTTTAATGCTGACAAATTATACAGTATTTCTTGTCTTTCTGATGCCTGATTCTGTTTTTTCTCTCTGTTTAAGGTGCAGTTCCATCCAGAAATGGGAGTTGTGTTCGTGTTGGCGATCCTCCTGTCCTGTGCGCCAATTGCATTGCTTGTATATTTGTCCGTGAATTGTTCTGTGCATTGTTCTGTAATTTATGTTTTGTAGCATGGCCCAAGCAGAGGGTCACCCCTTTGAGTCTGGTCTGCTTGAGGTTTCTTCCTCAGAGGGAGTTTTTCCTTACCACTGTTGCTCTGGGGGTTGGTAAGGTTAGACCTTACCTGTGTGAAGTGCTTTGAGGCAACTCTGTTGTGATTTGGTGCTATATAAATGAAAATAAGTTGAATTGTATATGTATATGTGCAGTAAATGTGTGTGTGTGTGAGTGTATGTGCATTGCGTGTGTGTGCACTGAGTGTATGTGCAATGAATGTATGTGTGCGCAGCGAATGTATGTGATCTGAGTGTATGTGTGCGCAGCGAATGTATGTGATCTGAGTATACGTGTGCGCAGTGAGTGTATGTGATCTGAGTGTATGTGTGCACAGTGAGTGTATGTGATCTGAGTGTATGTACAGTGAGTATATGTGCAAGTGTGTGTATGCACAGTGTGTGCAGTGAATGTATGTGATCTGAGTGTATGTATGTGATCTGAGTATATGTGTGCGCAGTGAATGTATGTGATCTGAGTATATGCGTGCGCAGTGAGTGTATGTAATCTGGGTGTATGTGTGCGCAGTGAGTGTATGTACAGTGAGTATATGTGCAACTGTGTGCATGCACAGTGTGTGTGCAGTGACTGCATGTGTGTAGTGAGTATGTATGTGCAGTGAGTGTATGTGCAGTGAGTGCATGCAATGAGTGTATGTGTGTGTGCAGTGAGAGAATATGCATTGAGTGTATGTGTGTGTGCAGTGAGAGTATATGCAATGAGTGTATGTGCAGTGAGTGCAGGCAGTGAGGGTATGTGTGTGTGTGCAGTGAGTGTATGGTCAGTGTGTGTATGTGCACTCAGTGTATGTGTGTGTGTATGTGTGCGTGTAGTGAGTGTATGTACACTGCATGCATGTATGATGCATTATCTTTCTTATGTGTTAGCCTCTTGCTTGCCTCTACTGGTGGTTGGCTCTCACTGCGGTATTGTATCACTTCCTGTTCCGGAGCACAGCGGTGTTTTGCTGTATCTGTTAATCTGCCCAGTTAGATTGATCTAGTTACCTAGATAACGATTTGTTTCACAGTGTAATCTTCACGTGCCTTAACTAAAGCACTCCCTCTGCTGAATCACCTCTAAATTATTTACACATTATTCACTTTGTGTGTTTTTAGGAATCCGCTAGCTTAGCGCAGCTACTAGCTCTTAGCCGGTTTAGCATGGCGGCTTCTCCTGTCTCTCCCGCACTTTTCTGCTCTGGGTGTGAAATGATTAGTTATTCCTCTGCCTCCTTTAGCAGTAATGGTACTTGTAATAAGTGTAGCTTATTTGTAGCTTTGGAGGCCAGGCTGGGCGAATTGGAGACTCGGCTCCGCACCGTGGAAAATTCTACAGCTAGCCAGGCCCCTGTAGTCGGTGCGGACCAAGGTAGCTTAGCCGCCGTTAGTTTCCCTCTGGCAGATCCCGAGCAGCCGGGATCTGCCAGAGACATACTTGTAGTTCCTAGGGTTTATAAGAGTAGAATGGGAGGCAGAGCCTTCAGCTTTCAGGCTCCTCTCCTGTGGAACCAGCTCCCAATTCGGATCAGGGAGACAGACACCCTCTCTACTTTTAAGATTAGGCTTAAAACTTTCCTTTTTGCTAAAGCTTATAGTTAGGGCTGGATCAGGTGACCCTGAACCATCCCTTAGATATGCTGCTATAGACTTAGACTGCTGGGGGGTTCCCATGATGCACTGAGTGTTTCTTTCTCTTTTTGCTCTGTATGCACCACTCTGCATTTAATCATTAGTGATTGATCTCTGCTCCCCTCCACAGCATGTCTTTTTCCTGGTTCTCTCCCTCAGCCCCAACCAGTCCCAGCAGAAGACTGCCCCTCCCTGAGCCTGGTTCTGCTGGAGGTTTCTTCCTGTTAAAAGGGAGTTTTTCCTTCTCACTGTCACCAAGTGCTTGCTCACAGGGGGTCGTTTTGACCGTTGGGGTTTTTACGTAATTATTGTATGGCCTTGCCTTACAATATAAAGCGCCTTGGGGCAACTGTTTGTTGTGATTTGGCGCTATATAAATAAAATTGATTGATTGATTGATTATTTATTATTATATATACTTTTTTCTTGAGCTGCTTGGGTGGGTAGGGAGAGTTCCCATGGGATAAAAAAGCCTTTCAACCTACCATCCCTGGTTCTCAAGACCAGGCACCTCAGTAGCTCTACTCTACTCTACTCTTCTATTTTACTCTTCCTTTTTAGATATAACTTAGTATACTAGCATAGTTCCACCTTAGAAATGGAATATAATATATAAGATATATCTTACTGAATTTTCATGTGTGTGTGCAGTGACTGTATGTGCATTGAGTGTATGTGTGTGCAGTGAGTGTATGGGCACTGAATGTATGTGTGCAGTGACTGTATGTGCATTGAGTGTATGTGCACTCAGTGCATGTGTGTGTGCAGTGAGTGTATGGGCAGTGTGTGTATGTGCACTCAGTTTATGTGTGTGTGCAGTAAGTGTATGTGAACTGAATGTATGTGTATAGTGAGTGCATGTGCACTGCATGTATGTGTGTGTGTGCAGTGAGTGTATGTGTGTGTTTGCAGAGAGTGAATGTGCAGTGAGTGTATGTGTGTACAGTGAGTGTAGGTGCACAGAGTGTATGTGCAGTGAGTGTGTGTGTGTGCAGTGAGGTTATGTGTGTGTGCACTGAGTGAGTGTACAGTAGTGTTCAGAATAATAGTAGTGCTATGTGACTAAAAAGATTAATCCAGGTTTTGAGTATATTTCTTATTGTTACATGGGAAACAAGGTACCAGTAGATTCAGTAGATTCTCGCAAATCCAACAAGACCAAACATTCATGATATGCACACTCGTAAGGCTATGAAATTGGGCTATTAGTTAAAAAAAGTAGAAAAGGGGGTGTTCACAATAATAGTAGCATGTGCTGTTGATGCTACAAACTCAAAACTATTATGTAGGGCTGTCACGATTAGTCGACATTATTGATAATGTATTTTCATTGTTGACAAATTGCCCAATCATGTTTTACCATTCAAAAACTATCATTTTGGTCCAGCGACGTGTTTTGTGGAAGTGCTAACTGCAACAGGAACTTGGGGGGGTGTTTCCTCAAGGGAGAAGCGGATACGGTAGCCAAGTGATTTTTTTTTTCCTACGCAAAGACTCTGCTAAAACGCACTCGGATAAACAAAAAGCAGGCCGACTGGGTGACTGTGAGGAAGAAGCGTAGCCCTAAACAGAAGCCCCGTGTACACCGCCAACCCGTTCACATTTCGAACCGTTTTTCCCCACTCGACGACACACCCGCCGAGGATCAAACTCTGGTTATTGGCGACTCTGTTTTGAGAAATGTGAAGTTAGCGACACCAGCAACCATAGTCAATTGTCTTCCGGGGGCCAGAGCATGCGACACTGAAGGAAATTTGAAACTGCTGACTAAGGCTAAGTGTAAATTTGGTAAGATTGTAATTCACGTCGGCAGTAATGACACCCAGTTACGCCAATCGGAGGTCACTAAAATTAACATTGAATCGGTGTGTAACTTTGCAAAAACAATGTCGGACTCTGTAGTTTTCTCTGGGCCCCTCCCCAATCGGACCGGGAGTGACAAGTTTAGCCGCATGTTCTCCTTGAATTGCTGGCTGTCTGAGTGGTGTCCAAAAAATGAGGTGGGCTTCATAGATAATTGGCAAAGCTTCTGGGGAAAACCTGGTCTTGTTAGGAGAGACGGCATCCATCCCACTTTGGATGGAGCAGCTCTCATTTCTAGAAATCTGGCCAATTTTCTTAAATCCTCCAAACCCTGACTATCCAGGGTTGGGACCAGGAAGCAGAGTTGTAGATTTACACACCTCTCTGCAGCTTTTCTCCCCCTGCCATCCCCTCATTACCCCATCCCCGTAGAGACGGTGCCTGCTCCCAGACCACCAATAACCAGCAAAAATCTATTTAAGCATAAAAATACAAAAAGAAAAAATAATATAGCACCTTCAACTGCACCACAGACTAAAACAGTTAAATGTGGTCTATTAAACATTAGGTCTCTCTCTTCTAAGTCCCTGTTAGTAAATGATATAATAATTGATCAACACATTGATTTATTCTGTCTTACAGAAACCTGGTTACAGCAGGATGAATATGTTAGTTTAAATGAGTCAAAACCCCCGAGTCACACTAACTGCCAGAATGCTCGTAGCATGGGCTGAGGCGGAGGATTAGCAGCAATCTTCCATTCCAGCTTATTAATTAATCAAAAACCCAGACAGAGCTTTAATTCATTTGAAAGCTTGACTCTTAGTCTTGTCCATCCAAATTAGAAGTCCCAAAAACCAGTTTTATTTGTTGTTATCTATCGTCCACCTGGTCGTTACTGTGAGTTTCTCTGTGAATTTTCAGACCTTTTGTCTGACTTAATGCTTAGCTCAGATAATTATAGTGGGCGATTTTAACATCCACACAGATGCTGAGAATGACAGCCTCAACACTGCATTTAATCTATTATTAGACTCAATTGGCTTTGCTCAAAATGTAAATGAGTCCACCCACCACTTTAATCATATCTTAGATCTTGTTCTGACTTATGGTATGGAAATTGAAGACTTAATAGTATTCCCTGAAAACTCCCTTCTGTCTGATCATTTCTTAATAACATTTACATTTACTCTGATGACTACCCAGCAGTGGGGAATAAGTTTCATTACACTAGAAGTCTTTCAGAAAGCACTGTAACTAGGTTTAAGGATATGATTCCTTCTTTATGTTCTCTAATGCCATATACCAACACAGTGCAGAGTAGCTACCTAAACTCTGTAAGTGAGATAGAGTATCTCGTCAATAGTTTTACATCCTCATTGAAGACAACTTTGGATGCTGTAGCTCCTCTGAAAAAGAGAGCTTTAAATCAGAAGTGCCTGACTCCGTGGTATAACTCACAAACTTGCAGCTTAAAGCAGATAACCCATAAGCTGGAGAGGAAATGGCGTCTCACTAATTTAGAAGATCTTCACTTAGCCTGGAAAAAGAGTCTGTTGCTCTATAAAAAAAAGCCCTCCGTAAAGCTAGGACATCTTACTACTCATCACTAATTGAAGAAAATAAGAACAACCCCAGGTTTCTTTTCAGCACTGTAGCCAGGCTGACAAAGAGTCAGAGCTCTATTGAGCCGAGTATTCCTTTAACTTTAACTAGTAATGACTTCATGACTTTTTTTGCTAATACAATTTTAACTATTAGAGAAAAAATGACTCATAACCATCCCAAAGACGTATCGTTATCTTTGGCTGCTTTCAGTGATGCCGGTATTTGGTTAGACTCTTTCTCTCAGATTGTTCTGTCTGAGTTATTTTCATTAGTTACTTCATCCAAACCATCAACATGTCTATTAGACCCCATTCCTACCAGGCTGCTCAAGGAAGCCCTACCATTATTTAATGCTTCGATCTTAAATATGATCAATCTATCTTTATTAGTTGGCTATGTACCACAGGCTTTTAAGGTGGCAGTAATTAAACCATTACTTAAAAAGCCATCACTTGACCCAGCTATCTTAGCTAATTATAGGCCAATCTCCAACCTTCCTTTTCTCTCAAAAATTCTTGAAAGGGTAGTTGTAAAACAGCTAACTGATCATCTGCAGAGGAATGGTCTATTTGAAGAGTTTCAGTCAGGTTTTAGAATTCATCATAGTACAGAAACAGCGTTAGTGAAGGTTACAAATGATCTTCTTATGGCCTCAGACAGTGGACTCATCTCTGTGCTTGTTCTGTTAGACCTCAGTGCTGCTTTTGATACTGTTGACCATAAAATTTTATTACAGAGATTAGAGCATGCCATAGGTATTAAAGGCACTGCGCTGCGGTGGTTTGAATCATATTTATCTAATAGATTACAATTTGTCATGTAAATGGGGAATCTTCTTCACAGACTATGGTTAATTATGGAGTTCCACAAGGTTCTGTGCTAGGACTAATTTTATTCACTTTATACATGCTTCCCTTAGGCAGTATTATTAGACGGCATTGCTTAAATTTTCAGTGTTACGCAGATGATACCCAGCTTTATCTATCCATGAAGCCAGAGGACACACACCAATTAGCGAAACTGCAGGATTGTCTTACAGACATAAAGACATGGATGACCTCTAATTTCCTGTTTTTAAACTCAGATAAAACTGAAGTTATTGTACTTGGCCCCACAAATCTTAGAAACATGGTGTCTAACCAGATCCTTACTCTGGATGGCATTACCCTGACCTCTAGTAATACTGTGAGAAATCTTGGAGTCATTTTTGATCAGGATATGTCATTCAAAGCCCATATTAAACAAATATGTAGGACTGCTTTTTTGCATTTACGCAATATCTCTAAAATTAGAAAGGTCTTGTCTCAGAGTGATGCTGAAAAACTAATTCATGCATTTATTTCCTCTAGGCTGGACTATTGTAATTCATTATTATCAGGTTGTCCTAAACGTTCCCTGAAAAGCCTTCAGTTAATTCAAAATGCTGCAGCTAGAGTACTAACGGGGACTAGAAGGAGAGAGCATATCTCACCCATATTGGCCTCTCTTCATTGGCTTCCTGTTAATTCTAGAATAGAATTTAAAATTCTTCTTCTTACTTATAAGGTTTTGAATAATCAGGTCCCATCTTATCTTAGGGACCTCATAGTACCATATCACCCCAATACAGCGCTTTGCTCTCAGACTGCAGGCTTACTTGTAGTTCCTAGGGTTTGTAAGAGTAGAATGGGAGGCAGAGCCTTCAGCTTTCAGGCTCCTCTCCTGTGGAACCAGCTCCCAATTCGGATCAGGGAGACAGACACCCTCTCTACTTTTAAGATTAGGCTTAAAACTTTCCTTTTTGCTAAAGCTTATAGTTAGGGCTGGATCAGGTGACCCTGAACCATCCCTTAGATATGCTGCTATAGACTTAGACTGCTGGGGGGTTCCCATGATGCACTGAGTGTTTCTTTCTCTTTTTGCTCTGTATGCACCACTCTGCATTTAATCATTAGTGATTGATCTCTGCTCCCCTCCACAGCATGTCTTTTTCCTGGTTCTCTCCCTCAGCCCCAACCAGTCCCAGCAGAAGACTGCCCCTCCCTGAGCCTGGTTCTGCTGGAGGTTTCTTCCTGTTAAAAGGGAGTTTTTCCTTCTCACTGTCGCCAAGTGCTTGCTCACAGGGGGTCGTTTTGACCGTTGGGGTTTTTACGTAATTATTGTATGGCCTTGCCTTACAATATAAAGCGCCTTGGGGCAACTGTTTGTTGTGATTTGGCGCTATATAAATAAAATTGATTGATTGATTGATTGATTATTTATTATTATATATACTTTTTTCTTGAGCTGCTTGGGTGGGTAGGGAGAGTTCCCATGGGATAAAAAAGCCTTTCAACCTACCATCCCTGGTTCTCAAGACCAGGCACCTCAGTAGCTCTACTCTACTCTACTCTTCTATTTTACTCTTCCTTTTTAGATATAACTTAGTATACTAGCATAGTTCCACCTTAGAAATGGAATATAATATATAAGATATATCTTACTGAATTTTCATGTGTGTGTGCAGTGACTGTATGTG
The DNA here is from genome assembly GCF_902500255.1 of Thalassophryne amazonica. NCBI lineage: Eukaryota > Metazoa > Chordata > Actinopteri > Batrachoidiformes > Batrachoididae > Thalassophryne > Thalassophryne amazonica. The sequence continues at coordinate 8,627,105 of NC_047120.1, forward strand.
CATTGAGTGTATGTGTGTGCAGTGAGTGTATGGGCACTGAATGTATGTGTGCAGTGACTGTATGTGCATTGAGTGTATGTGCACTCAGTGCATGTGTGTGTGCAGTGAGTGTATGGGCAGTGTGTGTATGTGCACTCAGTTTATGTGTGTGTGCAGTAAGTGTATGTGAACTGAATGTATGTGTATAGTGAGTGCATGTGCACTGCATGTATGTGTGTGTGTGCAGTGAGTGTATGTGTGTGTTTGCAGAGAGTGAATGTGCACTGAGTGTATGTGTGTACAGTGAGTGTAGGTGCACAGAGTGTATGTGCAGTGAGTGTGTGTGTGTGCAGTGAGGTTATGTGTGTGTGCATTGAGTGAGTGTACAGTAGTGTTCAGAATAATAGTAGTGCTATGTGACTATAAAGATTAATCCAGGTTTTGAGTATATTTCTTATTGTTACATGGGAAACAAGGTACCAGTAGATTCAGTAGATTCTCACAAATCCAACAAGACCAAACATTCATGATATGCACACTCGTAAGGCTATGAAATTGGGCTATTAGTTAAAAAAAGTAGAAAAGGGGGTGTTCACAATAATAGTAGCATGTGCTGTTGATGCTACAAACTCAAAACTATTATGTAGGGCTGTCACGATTAGTCGACATTATTGATAATGTATTTTCATTGTTGACAAATTGCTCAATCATGTTTTACCATTCAAAAACTGTATCATTTTGGTCCGGCGACGTGTTTTGTGGAAGCGCTAACTGCAACAGGAACTTGGGGGGGTGTTTCCTCAAGGGAGAAGCGGATACGGTAGCCAAGTGATTTTTTTTTTCCTACGCAAAGACTCTGCTAAAACGCACTCGGATAAACAATGGCGGAGCAGCAACAGCAAGGAGCCGAAGCGGAGTTAACAGAGAAATTTAGAGCAAGACCGAAACAATCCAAAGCATGGGAGCATTTCACAGAAAACAAAGCCGCCAAGTCACTTACATGCAGACTGTGCAAAGTCGTGCTAGCATATCATGGCAGCACTACAGTCATGTACGGGAACCTGAAACGCAAACATCCCGGGGCAGCCAAATCCACCCCAAACAACACAAGGTAATCTAGCATGTTTAGCTACCCAACAGTTATCGTGTATTGATATATGTAAGGATTAAACAACGAGAAGCCGTGCATTATACGGTTTGAATGCACGACGCGGAGTCTAAAACACCATGACACGTCTGATGTTAAATCTTTACGCCGTTGCTTTTGCTGTTTTACACTTTTAAGTTAAATGTTGTGTTTTGTTTATCTGAATTTATCATAAGTATTTTGATTAAGGTCCATTAAAGGAGACCTGCATTGAAAAAAATGCAGTCAGATTTTTTGAACAAACAATGACTTACATTTACACATGAGATCCTTCTGAATGTAGTAAAGTAAATCTGCAAGCCCAGATCTGTCATTCAACGGAGAAATCTTCATTTGAAAATGACAAATTTACAGCTAACATTTAGCCCTCCGCAAATTGTCCCTCTCATCATGGACGCTGCCGAGACGTCACGGACAAGACCCTCTCCCAGCATGCATTGCGCCAATTGTAATTTGTGGATTTACGTCAGTTTGCATCTGCACCTTTTTCTTGTCTTATACGGAAGGATCTACTTTTTTTAAAACTTCATACTGTCTTGCGGCACGTTTGGTGAGTACACATTTCTTTTATTTTTGCCTGAAAATTATTTTGGGGGACTTTTTCATACGTCCGTTTGATTGAGTGGTGTCGCAATGAAAATCTACTGTCTTTCGCCTCCGGTACCATCGCGGGATATGGAGGCGAGACCCGCAAAGAATCCCAGTCATTAAAAATATATAAACCTCTCTCAGCGTCCATGGAGCTCTGGGGCTCCGATTGCCGAGACGTGCGGTGCTGTGGATTTTGTCGCAAGAAGTCTGTCCTTGCAGCAACAGGTGTACCGGCCGCTTCGCATTAAAACAGTGGCCGTAATCTCAGGACTTGTGCCAAGTGTGCTGCAGCTCCATTCAGTAGACAGAGAGGTGATGCCGGTGTTGTGCGCTGAATCACCGGCTGCCAAGCAGACACGGGCGGTGTGAGTGGCCCGCGTCGGCAGTTAATGAGCTCGTTAACGAGCCCGCAGACTTAATAAGCGCAGCGGAGGCAGAGAGCGGGAGAGGAAGAACGGCGCCCACTGTTGATGTCGTTGCTGATCTGAGCACACATCTGTATCTCACATTCATTGCAGCTTACTTTTGGATGTTGAAACCAGGACGTGTATAAGTAACATTACTAACAGATAAAATCAATTTCAATGCGGGATCGGACTGAAGGCGGGAGCACGTCGTCTTGTCCCTGACGTCATGGAAATAATACGGCTGTACAAACTGTTTTCACAGAGGGCTAAATTTTAGCTGCAAATTTGTCATTTTTAAACGAAGATTTCTCCGCTGAATTACAAATTTGGGCTTACAGATTTACTTTACTGCATTCACAAGGGTCTTATAAATACATATCAGCTATTTCTTTCTGAAATCTGACCACATTTATTTCAATGCAGGTCTACTTTAAGTGGACTTAAAAGGTCAATTCTAATGTGCACAGCAGCTTGATGCATTTTTAGCAAGAAAAGAATCATTTGATTTGTCGATTAATCGAAAAATAATCACCAACTAATCGACAATGAAAATAATCGTTAGTGACAGCCCTACTATTATGTTCAAACTGCTTTTTTTGCAATCCTGTGAATCACTAAACTACCGTATTTTCTGCACCATAAGGCGCACCGGATTATAAGGCGCACCCTCAATTAGCGGGTACTTAACCCTTACAAAAGGCGCACGCTAAAACATATAGTCTACAAAAAAAAAAAAAGGTCACGGAAGCAAAACGGTGAGTTTATTTGAACTTTTTAACAACTTTGAACTACCGGTATTTAACAATATGGTACTCACATTCTTTTTTATTATGGTTCTGTCACAAATCCATCGAAGTCTTCATCTTCTGTGTCTGAATTGAACAGCTGGTCTTCTAGCTGTGGCCACCTCGCTTTGTTTCTGCGGAAACTCTGTTTGGTCTTTTTAACTTGGCGCAGTTCATTTTCTTGTTTCCTCTCGCAGCTGCTCTATTCCCATGAACAACCGCGTAACTGATAGCCTGCAGTTTGAATTGCGCCTCGTAAGCATGTCTCTTTGCTGGCGCCATTTTCGGGGGTCCTTAGACGAACAAGTGTTGTTTTGCAGGATACCTGTAGTATACGGTAACTACTGGAGGAGTGGCGGAGGTAAGTGTACACACGGACTCTTCTCTGACTGGTTTATCGCTGGCAGCGTACGTACTCTACGCTACCAGCGTACGTACTTTACGTATTACGTAATGTTCTCCGATTGGTTTATCGCTGCCAGGGTACGTACTCTACTCTGTTAACGTACGTACTTTACGTATTACCTCCTTGTGTCAGCGGGGAATGGTCCGATATTCCGACGGTCAAAGACAACGTCGGTCGTTTTTACAGATTTTGGAATTCAGTGCGCACATAAGGTGCACCGGATTATAGGGCACACAGCCAATTTTTGTGAAAATGTAAGGCTTTTAGGTGCCCTTTATGGTGCTGAAAATATGGTAGTATTTAGCTGTATAACCACAGTTTTTCATGATTCCTTCACATCTGCGAGGCATTAATTTTGTTGGTTTGGAACCAAGATTTTGCTCGTTTACTAGTGTGCTTGGGGTCATTGTCTTGTTGAAACAGCCATTTCAAGGGCATGTCCTCTTCAGCATAAGGCAACATGACCTCTTCAACTATTATGACATATCCAAACTGATCCATGATACCTGGTATGCGATATATAGGCCCAACACCATAGTAGGAGAAACATGCCCATATCATGATGCTTGCACCACCATGCTTCACTGTCTTCACTGTGAACTGTGGCTTGAATTCAGAGTTTGGGGGTCGTCTCACAAACTGTCTGCGGCCCTTGGACCCAAAAAGAACAATTTTACTCTCATCAGTCCGCAAAATATTCCTCCATTTCTCTTTAGGCCAGTTAATGTGTTCTTTGGCAAATTGTAACCTCTTCTGCACATGTCTTTTATTTAACAGAGGGACTTTGCGGGGGATTCTTGCAAATAAATTAGCTTCACGCAGGCGTCTTCTAACTGTCACAGCACTTACAGGTAACTCCAGACTGTCTTTGATCATCCTGGAGCTGATCAATGGGTGAACCTTTGCCATTCTGGTTATTCTTCTATCAATTTTGATGGTTGTTTTCCATTTTCTTCCATGCGTCTGTTTTTTTTTTTGTCCATTTTAAAGCAGTGGAGATCATTGTAGATGAACAGCCTATAATTTTTTGCACCTGCGTATAGGTTTTCCCCTCTCCAATCAACTTTTTAAACAAACTACGCTGTTCTTCTGAACAATGTCTTGAACGCCCCATTTTCCTCAGGCTTTCAAAGAGAAAAGCATGTTCAACAGGTGCTGGCTTCATCCTTAAATAGGTGACACCTGATTCACACCTGTTTGTTCCACAAAATTGATGAACTCACTGACTGAATGCCACACTACTATTATTGTGAACACCCCCTTTCCTACTTTTTTTTACTAATAGCCCAATTTCATAGCCTTAAGAGTGTGCATATCATGAATGCTTGGTCTTGTTGGATTTGTGAGAATCTACTGAATCTACTGGTACCTTGTTTCCCATGTAACAATAAGAAATATACTCAAAACCTGGATTAATCTTTTTAGTCACATAGCACTACTATTATTCTGAACACTACTGTATGTGCATTGAGTGTATGTGTATATGTGCGGTGAATGTGAATGTATGTGAACGTGTGCAGCATGTGAGTATGCATATGTGTGTATATACGTATGTGCAGCACGTGTGTATATGTGCAGCATGTGTGAATGTATGTGCGAATGTGCGTACGTATGTGTGTGCATATGTGTAGCATGTGTGTATATGCATAGCATGTGTGTGTTTTCAGCTGTGCGTCAGAGTGTACAGAGAAGGAAACAGGCGTCATTAGGCACTGATGGTTTGTTTGTCCACTTGCTGTCATGAAGCTCTTGGTGTGGGTGGAATGTCTCTTCCTCTGACTTTATCTCGATGAGACCAAAGCGCCGCCCTGCAGGGCGCACCGGACCAGTTTACTCTGCTTTCTCACGCACACTTGCTCCGGCTAAGTGTCTGCAGATCGTTACTTGCTCACTTGGGTTTGAACTGACCTGCATCGTGCATGTGCTGCACTTATGGACGGCAACGCCTTCAGACAGGTGGACGGTGAGACCTGGGTGAGGACCAGTACATCTGACAGGTTCCAGGCCCTATGGTCCAGTGAACAAAAACCCTTCAGACCTCCTGAACACAGCCTGGCACACAGAATCTAGGATTGTATCAGTCATCCCTTCACTCAGTGATCAGTCAGTAACTGTCTTATGGTGCAGCCGTCCTCTGAACTACTGGTCCCCTGAGCTTTGAGGACAGACTGTTACTCTCACACTTTGATGAGTTCCCAGTAAATCTTCACTTTTACATGAACCTTGTCTTGGAGGTATGGTGGTACTGCATAGTAACTCTGTCTGGAGGAGGAAGCTCTCAAAAACAGAGTGACCATGCAAGAACTAGTGAGGAAAGCCACCAAGACACCCAGGTGACTGTGAAGAAGTCAGGGGCTTCTTAGTGAGCGTAATTTCAGTTACAGTTTGACAGAAGCTTGGATTTCAGATGTCTTTCTTGTGATAAAATCCACTTCCAAAAGACACTCGAGTCAACCAACCTTTCAGGGCAGCAACTATGTACCTCTGGACTTTTCTGCGCTTGTGTTCCAGCACACAGAAGAACAGTGAGCCTCCACTCGCTGCTCAGGATTTGTTTTCTGTATCATCAGAATCAATGTGTTTGAAATATGGTGATACTATTTTGAGGCTGTATTGTCCACCCTGAAGGTAAAACATCAAAAAAAAAAAAAAACTTAATTCCTGAATAAACCACTCATGTGACACAAAGTCATTCCAGTATGTCCTAATGACTGTCCAGATCAGCACTGAAGACATCTAATCATCAATGTGGGTCAGGGGTACATCTTCTAAACAGCTTCAATTGTAATAGCCGAGCCCAGCAAATCTGTAAAAGCCTGGATCTGAAGCCATATTTGGACGGGATTATTTTCACATGGGGATGTGGGGTCCTGCAGCTATTTCCAGAGTTTCCCAGTAATTTTAGTCCTGTCCAGACCTGTCATTTTTTGGACTCCTGTGTCAGTGAAGAGTCTGGGAACTTTCCAAAAATCTATCTGTAGGAATGACCTCAAGTTAAACGAATCCCACATGAACACACGCCAGTAAGATGCAGGTTTTCTACAGTTTATCTCATGTATGGAGGCGCTGAAATCTCACGGTCACACTTGAGGTTTATGTATAGAGAGTTTCAGCCTGAGATCATGTGACAATGTTGAGGTCAGTGCCTCGCCTCTGTGCCTTCCCACCGAGACCCAAAAACAGAGCTGAGTGCTAAACACAGAGTCCGTGGGATGGAGCACATTTGTTTCACACAGGTACGAGAGGTCTAAGGACAACCTGATCTACCCCCCCCCCACCCCCCCACCCCAAAAAAACAAACAAACAAATAAAAACAACAATGTGGATTAAGAAAAGAAGACCCATGACTCTGGACTCAATGACCACATCCAAGACCCAGACAAGCCCTGGACATGTCCCTAGTGAATGGCAGAATTCACTTTCAAGACTCCGCCTCCAGGCTGGACAGACCTGGCAGGACTTGTGATGTTCATCACCTAACTGTGGGACACGCAAAGAATCAGGAAGTCCCACAAAACAGTCCAACTGGCCCCGACAGACCGACTGGCCCAGCAGGATGACAGAGAGTCACGGCTGCCATCCTCCTCCATCCCTCCTGTAATGTCTCCTGACAGGTGGAATAACACACAAGGGAGTACAAAAAAAAAAACAACCCACACAGGAGGATTCCAACAGCAAATTCACAAAGTACATTTACTTTTCAATAATAAATGTTTCTTCTTTCCTCTTCTATACTTGTTTCTTAAAAACATGAACAGATTTCACAATCACCTCATGGAAACTAACTGACAACATTGTGAAAACTGTTGGCTTCTGTTGAGTCCTGCCCCACCTCAAAACACCTCAAACCCAAGATCACGCAGCCAGCAGCCACTTGGACTTCCACCTTTGCCTTCTGCTCTCTGACATCACACCTCATCAGGCCTTTATGACCCAACAGGCGGAAGGTTTCCTTTACACGGTTTGACTTTCATGACTTAAATGACAGAATCCAGCAACTTCACACACACACACACACACACACATTTTCAATTTCATTTCAGTCTATATAGTCGGGTTAGGACAACTAATGAAAATCATTAGTCTACTAATTAGTGACTAGATTTGACACTGAAAGAATTCAGCCAATTTCGAATCTTCATGATGAAACTGAAAATGTGACATTTATTTTAACAAATATAAGCACAAAATCACAAATATACAAAACAGCATTAGTATGAAGACAATACCTGGATTCACTGACGAGGCACAGACGACCAGTTTGAGGTGACTGACTCACCCGGCGAGGGTCACACACACACACACTGTCCTCACTGAGCGCTGGCAGCTCCATTCTTTAAAGGGTTAAATTAACTTCATAAATGGCTTTAGACTAGTCAACTATTTGGAAATTAGCTAGTCGTAGTCGACTATTATGACTAGCTGTCCCATTTGTTATATATATATATATATATATATATATATATATATAAAAGGATTGTTAACTGAGAGCGTTATAAGTTAATAATTTATTATTATATGGCTACTCCATATATAAAAACACAAACTTACGGTATTGCTCAAATATGAAAGCTGCTGGCGGTTTTGGGCTCGTAGTCCGACCTGTTCACTTCACCTCCATGAAGAACTTGCTAACACATGGTCCAGTCGTTAGATGGTAAACTTTCAATCTGTGTGTTTTTCGATGCTGTTTAGATATTTATGCAGTATGTCCATGTCCAACTTGCTTTATCTAATCATGTTTTTAGCTTTCTGGTTTGTAATGAATGAGACATGCGTTCCAGACCGATTGTCATGGTAACTGGTCTGATATGGGGAAATATCAGACCGAAAATGAGCCAATTAGAGTGCACGTAATTAATACGTATATATAAGGGCCTCGAAGTGTGAACGGCCCTGGCGGAGGAAGTGTACACGCTCGGCTGAAGTCTTCGTGATACAGAGGAGTGGGAGTCGGCTGAAGCGGTTTCAGTTTCAGGTACCGGCAGGACAAGCTGAACAGGATTCATGTGCGTGTGTGAGGACACTCCTCTTCAACAGCAGACTGCTGCATGTCCACAGTGTCCACAGGATGATAGTAAATCTAAGGAACGGACTGCCGTGTGCTACGCATTCGCCTCAGTCTGGAAACATCACTGACACGTCAGTTACTGTGAAAATCTTTATGAGTACTGTCCATTTGTACAGCTGTAAGAGTCCACCTGTCTCAGAGGACACATAACTGACCACATTCCATGAGAAAGATGAGTAAATGGTCTGCATTTATAACAGAGGGTCCAAGTGCTCTACAATGATGCCTCACATTCCACACACAACAATGTCAGGCAGCCGGCATGCATGGCGCTCAACTGCACACTGGGAGCAACTCAGGATCAAGGACCATGTCCAAGGACCATGTCCAAGGGCCCAATTTTATTCACTTTATACATGCTTCCCTTAGGCAGTATTATTAGACGGCATTGTTTAAATTTTCATTGTTACGCAGATGATACCCAGCTTTATCTATCCATGAAGCCAGAGGACACACACCAATTAGCTAAACTGCAGGATTGTCTTACAGACATAAAGACATGGATGACCTCTAATTTCCTGCTTTTAAACTCAGATAAAACTGAAGTTATTGTACTTGGCCTCACAAATCTTAGAAACATGGTGTCTAACCAGATCCTTACTCTGGATGGCATTACCCTGACCTCTAGTAATACTGTGAGAAATCTTGGAGTCATTTTTGATCAGGATATGTCATTCAATGCATATATTAAACAAATATGTAGGACTGCTTTTTTGCATTTACGCAATATCTCTAAAATTAGAAAGGTCTTGTCTCAGAGTGATGCTGAAAAACTAATTCATGCATTTATTTCCTCTAGGCTGGACTACTGTAATTCATTATTATCAGGTTGTCCTAAAAGTTCCGTGAAAAGCCTTCAGTTAATTCAAAATGCTGCAGCTAGAGTACTAACGGGGACTAGAAGGAGAGAGCATATCTCACCCATATTGGCCTCTCTTCATTGGCTTCCTGTTAATTCTAGAATAGAATTTAAAATTCTTCTTCTTACTTATAAGGTTTTGAATAATCAGGTCCCATCTTATCTTAGGGACCTCATAGTACCATATCACCCCAATAGAGCGCTTCGCTCTCAGACTGCAGGCTTACTTGTAGTTCCTAGGGTTTGTAAGAGTAGAATGGGAGGCAGAGCCTTCAGCTTTCAGGCTCCTCTCCTGTGGAACCAGCTCCCAATTCAGATCAGGGAAACAGACACCCTCTCTACTTTTAAGATTAGGCTTAAAACTTTCCTTTTTGCTAAAGCTTATAGTTAGGGCTGGATCAGGTGACCCTGAACCATCCCTTAGTTATGCTGCTATAGACTTAGACTGCTGGGGGGTTCCCATGATGCACTGTTTCTTTCTCTTTTTGCTCTGTATGCACCACTCTGCATTTAATCATTAGTGATTGATCTCTGCTCCCCTCCACAGCATGTCTTTTTCCTGGTTCTCTCCCTCAGCCCCAACCAGTCCCAGCAGAAGACTGCCCCTCCCTGAGCCTGGTTCTGCTGGAGGTTTCTTCCTGTTAAAAGGGAGTTTTTCCTTCTCACTGTCGCCAAGTGCTTGCTCACAGGGGGTCGTTTTGACCGTTGGGGTTTTTACGTAATTATTGTATGGCCTTGCCTTACAATATAAAGCGCCTTGGGGCAACTGTTTGTTGTGATTTGGCGCTATATAAATAAAATTGATTGATTGACTGATTAGTGATTTTCCAGTCTGGTAGGGGTTTGAACGAAGGGTCCTCTGATCTCAAGCCTACCACTTAACCACAAGACTATCACCACCAAAACATTACAACTAACTGATGGTTACTGATCAACTGATCAGCTTTTTAATCCCTCTCAAAGCCATTAAAATATGTCAATCCTGAGTCACTTTTGTACGGATTAAAGTGACTAACTGGGACTCATGTCTTGTTGTGAGAAAGAAACAAAAATTGTCCTCCCTTCCGTTGCTCCAAACGCTGAGCCGCTCTCTACTGAGTCAAGTTGGAAAGATAGAGTCTGCTCGTAATTAATAACTTCAAAGCGAATCACTGTTTAAATCAAATAACACCTTCCAAACATTGTAATACAAACAATAAGCTGCAATCGATCAAAATGTTTTTTTCCTCCCAAAATGAGCCGTCCTGCGCTGACGTGCAGCAGCCCAAGACTGTATGGCTGCAGACCTGCAGACTCCGGCAGCCATCAGAGTTCAGCTCAGATGTATGGAGAGACATTCATGCCATTAATGTCTGAAATGAAATGCTTTTGAGAAAAACTACAGATTTTGTTTATTTCTATTTATGTCCAGAGATCAAGGATCCAGTGACGAATTTCATATTTATTTACTTTAAGACTCAATAAAATGTTGTTGACAAAGAAAATCTGTAAAGCCTACTTTTAGTACACAGAAAATTCACAGGAGGTATTGATAAGGGAATCGGATCGATAATGGTATTGATAGATAAAATCTTATCGATGCCCATCCCTACTTCAAACTGCGCTCCACTCATCATCTGTCTCAGTGACAGATATATGAAGCTTTACTACAAAAAGACGGAGGAAGCGATCAGAGCGCCGTGGCTACTCGAGCTGCTAGCTGCTGTGTTCACTGTGCATCAATCATTTCAAAGCGTCACAGAGTATTGCCTCGTTTCTGTTTAAAACGGCCTCATTTTTTATTAAAACTGACTTTAGAGTGATTTAAGAGGTTTTACTTTGTCATCTGATGGCTAATAATCCCATTAATCCATTTGATTGCTTTGGGTGAAGAGAGTCAGACTCAGACATGCTGCTGTGGTCTGAAATGGCGCATGCGCAGTGAAGGCAGGTGGACCAATTTTTAGGGGGGACCGTTCGGTCTGCGACACCGGGTTAATCTGAATTTGAAGTTTGGTGCTGTTGACATCAATGGTGTGGAAATAATCACACAAAGTCATGTGACCTCATCAAACCTCTAACTGATGGTTACTCATCAACCCAAGTGTCAAAACATAAAGTGTCAGAACACACAGTGCCAGGGTGCAAAGTGTGAGAGCACAAAGTATCAGAACACACAGTGTCAGGGTGCAAAGTGTGACAGTACAAAGTATGAGGGTAGGCTGAAAAGTTCTAAGGCTCACTATAATGCAGTTAATGCATTACTCCTTCATGGGGAGCCTTAGAACTTTTCAGCCTACCCTCATATGAGAACACAAAGTGTGAGAACACAGTGTCAGGGTGAAAAGTGTGAGAGTACAAAGTATGAGAACACAAAGTGTCAGAACACACAGTGTCAGGGTGCAAAGTATGAGAACACAAAGTGTGAGAACACAGTGTCAGGGTGCAAAGTGTGAGAACACAAAGTGTCAGAACACACAGTGTCAGGGTGCAAAGTGTGAGAGTATAAAGTATGAGAACACAAAGTGTCAGAACACACAGTGCCAGGGTGCAAAGTGTGAGAGTATAAAGTATGAGAACACAAAGTGTCAGAACACACCGTGTCAGGGTGCAAAGTGTGAGAGTACAAAGTATGAGAACACAAAGTGTCAGAACACACCGTGTCAGGGTGCAAAGTGTGAGAGTACAAAGTATGAGAACACAAAGTGTCAGAACACACCGTGTCAGGGTGCAAAGTGTGAGAGTACAAAGTATGAGAACACAAAGTGTCAGAACACACCGTGTCAGGGTGCAAAGTGTGAGAGTACAAAGTATGAGAACACAAAGTGTCAGAACACACCGTGTCAGGGTGCAAAGTGTGAGAACACAAAGTATGAGAACACAAAGTGTCAGAACACACCGTGTCAGGGTGCAAAGTGTGAGAACACAAAGTATGAGAACACAAAGTGTCAGAACACACAGTGTCAGGGTGCAAAGTGTGAGAACACAAAGTATGAGAACACAAAGTGTCAAAAATCAAAGTGTCAGAACAGTGTCAGGATACAACATATCAGAGCACAAAGTGAGTGAACACAAAGTGTGAGAAAAAATGTCAAAGCACAGGAAGTATCAGATCACAAAGCATCAGAACACAGAAAGCACAACAGATGGACTTCAAACAGGTTCACCTGATCATCCAGTTTCTCAACCTACTCATTCCAAAGAGTTTTTTAACAGAGACCTGGTGGCCTGGAGCTGTGGGGTCCAGTCTGGATGATTCCCGACACACAGAATGGACTGGACCTCCAGTGTACTTACCCACTTTGTCCACGCCGTACTTGTGACCCGCCACCTGGTGTGATAGCGGGACGCAGCCGATCAGGTGTGCCGGGGCCGGGGGCCCCACGGGCCGCTGACTGAGCTTATCTTTATCTGGGGGTCCCCCGGGGGGTCGCGGGTTCAGGCTGATGCCGAGAGGGGCGGGGCTGGGGTTCAGATCCAGTCCACCATGGGCCAGAGAGGACTCCATCATCACGTGATGTCCAGCTGTTGACATTTGTTCAAAAATTAAAAAACATGAAAATGTTGAATTTAAAAAGTGACTGTGTCGATCCACATCCTGAACCAGGCGGACCCACGACGACGTCAAGCGCCCACAACACCCGCGACAGACCGAAGTCCGCTGGTTCCGCACCCGTATCCGCTGGGACTGAGGATCCGCACTCGGATCAGCTGGGACTGAGTATCCGCGCCAGGATCCGCGGGAACTGAGGGTCAGGTCGTGAATGGAAGCGTGACAACATCGCAACCACGTCCCACTGAACACAGTTAAGACAAAACAATCCCCGCAGCTTCCGGTCCCTTTCCAAAATAAAACCACTGTCGCTGCCGCCGTCTTCCGGATAAAAAGATGAGGAGGGGAAATAACACGAAACAAACTTTGGAACAGTTGAAACACAGCTGGCGAGTTTTATCGCCTTTTTTTTTCAAAGTACACCCGTGAAAAAACGGGATTATTCCGAGAGAAAATATTTCCGAACTTCTGTTGGCGTTTCAGTCACTTACAGCTGAGTTTATGGCTTTAATGAAGTAAGTCCTGTTTGTCTTGAAGTGATTTTCAATTATAAAGTCAGAAACTATCACATCCAGATCACCCAGGTGTGACGGGCTCATTTAAAGCTACATTTAGCTGCTAAAAAGCCTTTTGTTTGATCGGTAAACGGCACATCAGCCCGCGGTCACAGCGGAGGGCTGCGAGATGAAGATGTTTAGTCGCCATAAAATCCATAATACAGGAAAAAAAAAAAAAAAATCCATAACCCGGGAAAAAGATCCAGGATCCTGATCAGTGTGGGCGACCGTCTCCAACAACAACAACAACACCTTTACGACACTTGGAACTGCTGTCGCAAAGCAGAGCGTCATCGTTTTTTCGTTTTTTTTTTTTAAATTTGACATTTAACCCGGGTTCAAATTTAACTAGACACACAAAGAACTTCGAATGGTTTCGTTCAGCTAAATATCAGGTTATTTTTCGCCAAAACGACACTTTTTTATATAAGACAACTTTATTGACAATTTAAATATAACAAAACATTGATACAATCTAAACATAAAGACACTGGGGAACATAAAAAAAAATTGAAACTGAAAAAGGTCACATGTACTCTACGGGTTTTTGTTAAGTTTACAGTTTAACAAAATTATATAATTTAACACCATTTTTCTTCATAAATTTAAGTGACTGAAAGAACAGACTAAGCTCTTTGTCTTCATATGTTTTTATGAATGAAAAACTTCCCCATCATTAATAAAACATTCAAAGCTAAATCTTGTAGTCCATCGCCTACAGCTGTTCTAAATTAGACATTCTCTTTGACCAGATGAGACAGAGGTGCAAATTTAGATGAAAAACAGAAACAAAAGCCCTCCCAGAAAACATTCACAAATGTACATTTAAAAAGTGATCAGTCTCAATTTCACATTACAAAGGTGCAGTAATTCTCTTCAAAACCAAACCGAAGTCTCAGAAATTCCTTGGAAGGATATATGTCATTGATCATTTTGAAATGAACTTCCTTTATTTTTGGAGAGATGGGAGATTTTGCATAGTTACTTAACTTGTTCAATTCCTCTTTGGGAAAGTATTTAGAAATCAGATTTCTGAGAGATGATTTGGGATAAATTCTCTGACAAACAACGTATGAAGGTGTTGGGCAAATTTGGATTAGTGATAAATTAAATAAAGAAGGAAGCTTCATCTGAACATGACTGGGGAGTAAATTATATGACAATAGGATCAATGGCCACTGTAATCAAAGTGCTTTGATTACAGTGTTATGTTTTCTGTCATTTAACAAATTTCAAAGGGAAGAACATTTCCAGGTTTGTCAAGAATATACATCGCTGACCAAATACCTCGATCCAACCAATTCCTGTAAAATAGTTTTTTCTAAATAACACATATTGGGAGTTCCAGAGTAGGGCTATTGTGGGGACTAAAATCGTGCTTAAATATTAATTTCCAGTAAAGTAACATTTGTTGATGAAGAAATTTAATGAGCAGTTTTTTTTAAAGGGTTATTTAAGGAGGAAGTTAATACCTCCTAAATCCATAAACATTTTGGAGGGGATATGAAACCAAAATACATTTTCCAGAAAAGATCTAAGCGAATTTATTTTAATTGTACCATCTAAACACTCAGAATGTATGGCTTTAAGACCTCCGTCCTCATACTCTAAACATCACTCCTGTCCTAAGATAGTGTGTTTTTTGTTTCTCCAGATATCGTTAAAATTAGGTGGTTTATAGCTTTAGGGAAGGACATGGAATTTTTGTAAGAAAAACTCTATCAAAAATAGAAATGTCACACTGAGACCACAAATTTAAACTGAGTTTACACTTATCTAGAGTTTTCCCAAAGTTCAGTTCTTCCACTGATTTGGTGTCTTGGTGATGGGAACACCAAGATATTTCACAGGGATTGTTAAGGTTGGGAGGGGGTGAACCCGTAGATGCAGCCGAGGCAATGAGAGTGGTGTTAAAGCACAGTTTTATTAGTGATAATTAAACTAGGCAAAGTCAAAATGTGTCAACAAGAATCAGAGTTGGGAGTCCTCTTCCAAATCCTGGTGAGGGCCACAGAGGAATGCTTCTCCACAACCGGTGGGAGCTCCAGAGGAATACTCTTCAGAACCGGGGACTTCTGCCTTCGCCACAGGTGAAGTTCAACAGACTGAAAGGAGGAATATCCTTTCTTCCTAGAAGGTGAGTCAAAACACAGCCAAAAGGTGGCAGGGAAAAACTGAGGATTATCTTCTTAACATGTGATATCAATAGAGGACTCCTTCCTCTAAAGGAGAGTGTACTGAAATGTCTCTTCATAAGAGGCAAGTACCAAACAGACTAGACAGAGCCAAGGAATGTCTGCTTCTTGGTGTGTAATTCAAATGAAACACCAAATTCAACCAATAGTCTTTCTTCTTATTTAAAAAGGATTCCAAGAAAAGTCCTTCTTAAAGAGAGAGTTCAACACCAAAGTGCAAAAACCAACTTATACTCACGATCCAAACATGACCTTAGGAGACGCAGAAGACAGTCAGGCTCCAAAGTACAAATCTACCATGTATTAACTGACAACTAATCAGAGAGAATGGAGCTGCACTGAAGATAAACTGGAGTCAGTATAAACAGCCTCTCTCATCAGATGCCAGACAAACCAAAGTGGAAGTGATTATGTCTAATTATGTGTAGGGACAAAATGGGCACTACATGGAGGCAAAGCTCAGACAGAAATTAAGACCTGTGAGACATGAAGGATCACCAGAGGAAGGCAGAGAGTGCTAGAAACCGAAAGGTAATAAAAGGCAACTCTAGAGAACAATATAAAAGGTGAAATCACAAGGTGTGATGCCAGAGCAGGAAGCTGGGAGTGACTGTGAGAAGGAAATGACAAGGACTACTAAGGCAGAGAGAAAACAGAGGAATGAGAGAGAGGAAATGGTCAAGACAAAAGCTGGGATAAAATGTGAAAAATAGGAGCAGATGACAGAACTAACTAAGACAGTGTCAGGGTTTGAGTTTTTGTTCTGGTTATCTGGGTTTATTTTTCTAGTCTGTTTGTTATTTTTTTCTGTTTCATTGGTTTTCTGTGTGTTTATTTTCTTGTGGGGTTTTTCTGCTTGGGTCTGTCTCTTGGTTCTTGGTGGTGGGTGTTTCCCTCTCTCTGGCCACACCCTTGTTCTGGTGCCTTCCATGCACACCTGTTCTTGATTTGCTGCTCGTCACCTGGGGCTCTACAAGCTCACTGGGTGTGATTGTCCCTCGCCAGATTGTTGTGGCTTGTGCCACTTTCCGGCTGTGTTCCTTGCGTTTCATAGTGTGTTCCTGACCTCCTGCCTGTTATAACAACCACATCTTTAGCCCAGTGATTTTTGCGCTGCTGCTTGTTCTGGACTGCCTACTTGTGTACCGTCCTCTGCAATCCTTTCAAGTAAAACCTTTTTACAACCAGAGCTGTGTGTTTGAGCCGTGCATTTGTGTCCTACAATTCCTGACCAACCAGCTTGATAGACAGGACCCTAAGAGGACTGGACCACAACAGGGATGTTATAAATAACTGTCTGAGAAGACTCGTATGGTCATAATTCACATTTCCTGAGGTTTAGTTTCAGACCACAGGCCGTGAAGTAAGACTCTACTGACTGAAGGATTTTTGGTATTTGATCACTGTCCTTCGTGAATATGGTCGTATCATCCGCTAGTTGGGTGATGGCTAGCTGTTTGTCTAAAACATGAACTTTCTCAAAAACTAAATTTTTCATAAGAGTTGATAACATCTCTGCTGCAGTGATGAAAAGTAAAGGAGAGACAGGGCAACCTTTCTTAATGCCTTTGTTAATGGAAAATCTAGGAGAGAAGCCATGTGGCAGTGAGATCACACTGTTTGTGTCTTTGTAGAGAGTTCTGATTTAATTCATAAAATTTGGTCCAAAACCAAATAATTCCCAAGTGCGGAACATGAAGTCATGCTCAATGGTATCAAAGGCTTTAAAGAAATCTAAAAAGAAAATAAAGACTTCGTCTTAAATTAAGTTGTTATAATCTAGCAGGTCAAATACAAGACGGATATTGTGAATTGATCAGAAAGCCTGATTGTGTGTCTGAAATAATCTGAGGCATCCCAGTTTTCAGTCTGGAGGCATATATACAGGTTAAAATGTTATAGTCATTATTAAGCAGCTATATTAATCTAGAATCTTTCCCTGGTTTAGGGATGAGGGTGATGATACCTTGCTTTATGGTAGTTGAAAGCGTGCAGGAATCAGAAATCTCTTTTAATACTAGGAAGAAAAGGTCTTTCAGGTGTTCCCAAAAGTGTCCATAAAAATTAATAGTCAGACCATCTGAGCCAGGAGATTTATCTAAAAAGCGTCTCATGGCTTTTTCTACTTCCTCCATAGTGAACTCTGCTTCACAAAGCTGTTTGAAGACATCATCTACTTTGGGAACCAGATCTTTAACGTGGCCAAAAAAAGGGATCAGCATCATGGGGAGAGTAAGAAGAGTACAACTCACTGTAGAACTGAAAGATTTATTTTGTAATTTCTTTAGAATCTGTGCATTCTTTGTCATTAATTAGCAGTGTTTTACACACTGTAAAACTCAGTGAGTGAGTTGAACTCAAACCAGCTGAAGAACCAGTAAGCGAGCTCAGCATCACTAGTACACATGCGCGGTGCGCTGCTTCCGGTTGGCGGGTATTGGGACAAACAAAGCCATGTGTGCAGCAGTGATGTACTGGAAAACATTTATTATGCTTACTGTTGATGAGAAATGCCATTACTGCACGCAGTAATGAGCTATATTACATTGATTGCACATCCGCAGTCAAGCACATGCATTTCTTTGTCCTGATGCCTTCCCATCACACCGACCCCCACCCCCCCCACCCCCAGGCACCCGAGATGCTGAAAACGCTTTTTACCTTAAACCATTTGAGTTTGCCAACTTTAATAAAATAATTTTCAAAAATGTAATTGTTAAAGTTTTAGTAACGTAACAATTTATAGTTAATTAAACTTATGTAAATCTAGTTATGTTTTCAATAAAAAAAAAAGTGACAAATTTCTGCCTAAAAAATTGGCATTACATTTGGATAAGATTTTTTGATGCATTCTTTGGTTTACTTGTTGACTCAAATGGTAAAATGGTAAATGGACTGCATTATATAGCACTTTTCCATCTGCATCAGATGCTTAAAACGCTTTACAATTATGCCTCACATTCACCCCAATGTCAGGGTGCTGCCACACAAGGTGCTCACTACACACCGGAAGCAATAGGGGATTAAAGGCCTTGCCCAAGGGCCCTTAGTGATTTTCCAGTCAGGCGGGGATTTGAACCCATGATCTTCTGGACTCAAGCCCAACACCTGCGTTGTGTTGTTATGATTCTGCTCATGACTCTGCTAAAACCCAGGGCTCTGGCCTTGTGACCAGAGAATTCTTTTGAGCTGTTGGGAGTGAGGTTTCCTAACTACATATGCACAGCGACACCTGCTGGCCTCCGTTACATAAACTCAATTAAAATGAAGTGAATGGAATTCACTGGAAATACATTGCCAACACTTAAATGCCCCAAAACTTTAAATGCACTTGAAGGAACTGAGTTGTTATGACAACAATTCATTTTTGAGTTAGTTTAATTAATGGAAATGAGTGACTATAACTAAGTTTGAGTTACATTAACTTAATTATTGTATTAAAATGGAGTGTTCGGTTTGACAGTGCAGTATTTCATTCTTGCCTTCTTTTTTCCAATCTACAGAAGTAAGCTGAACTTCTCTCTCCCTCCTCCAGCCATCTTACTCTAGATCTTCGAAACGCACTGTTGGCCTTGGTGATGTAAATATTATCCAGGACGACTGTAAAAGATGAGCTTTTGTTTATCACCTTAATTTAATGCAGGTTTGTGAATTGTGACAGACAGAGTTAATTTCCTTGACAATTTCCATCTCCTTTTGTGTTTACTTTCCCTATTCAATCTTTTTCCATTAGTTATAGAAATCTAGTGTCATGATCTGCCCTATGTCTGGGTTTTCATCTTGGTTTTGTCTGTGTCCATGTCCCAAGTCTCGATCTCCTGTCTTTGATTTCATTTTAGGATTACTTTAGTCGCTGGTTTCATTTTGCATTTCTCCCACTATAGTCATTGCTTGTAATTTCTATTTTCCACATTTTAGTTGTGTTTAGTTTCAGCCCCAGCCTTTAATTCTCTGTTTGATCACTATTAAATTCTCACCTTTGTTTTCCTGGTTTTGTTTCTTTACTTCTTCCATGTGTAGATTTTTTTGCTTATGTTTGGGACTCACCTTCCACTTCATTTCTGTCTGCTTAGTGTTTACTTTACTGCACTCTCTTGCACCTGTTCGCTTCATCTTTCAATCAATCAATCAACATTTATTTATAAAGCGTTTTACAGCACCGACTGGTGTCCAAAGTGCTTAACATTAAAAACACAAATTTACAAAAATAAAACATATATAAAAATAAAATTTTAAAAACAACACATAAAAAAGAACATAAAAATAACAGAACATGTTACCTCCCCACTAAGTGTTAAAAGCCAGTTTAATAAATGTCTTTAACTTTGATTTAAAAAGTGCTAGGTCAGGATAGTACGTAACTCAAGAGGTAGCTCATTCCCAGTCTCGAGCCAGCTACCGCGAAAGCATGATCCCCCAGCGTTTATATCTTGACCTGGAACATCTAAGTAAAGCTGGCCAGATGTCCTTATGTCCTACTGTAGGTGCGCAAAGTTAAAATTTCAGACAAGTAGGGGAGGTGCAAGGCCATAAATAGCAATTTTAGACTTTGTCTCTGTTTCTGTCTGCTTAGTGTTTGTTTTAATGCACTCTCTTGCTCCTGCTTCCCTGAGCTTTGTCTCCTTCCGGAACTTTCTCACACACCTGTTTTCACTTTCCTTAATCACACCTTGTTATTTAAGCCTTGCATGTTTCTCTGTCTGTTGCCAGTTCGTTTGATCTTGTCTGTGTTCCAGCCTTGTTTTGCTCCCCACCTTTTGCTCAACCGTAGAAGACCTTGCTTTGTGTTTTACCCTGTTTTTTGCCTCAGCACTTGTACTTGGACTCTGTGCTTTTTTTGAACTGTGCTTGTTTTTTGACTGATTCTGCCCCAGTCCTGACAACATTGCTACTCTGTGCCACTGAACCCAGCTTGCTTTGACCACGCCTCAGCCTTACGTCTACCTATTACCTCCGCCAGCTTGACTAATTACCCGTGTACTGAATCTGTACCAGTTTCTCCAGATAAAGCCTTTTATTACTCCACCTCTAGTTTCTGAGTCTGCATCCTGTCCGCTTCTGTTCGTTCCTCACTATGAATCCTGACATTAGTGTACCTTAAAGTTTAAAATTCTTGTCTCTGTGGGCAGTGAAATGCAGATCATTACTAGTCTTACTGATTGCTGTAACGATTTCTTGACAGAATTGTTCATCTTAGAATATTAGCTTTGGAAATAAAATGTCTATTTTCTGACACCAACCAAAATTCTAATCTAGATTTAGCAGCACCATCAGGTTTAAACAAGGTAAAGCTTGTACCTCAGGATTATCTCTTCACCACACTCAGTTAATTAAACTCGACCCCCCAGGAGCTCCCTCCCTCAGCGTTTATCCACGCCACCGATACGGCCGGCTGTGACCCATCACATCCGCAGTCGTCCCGTCTCACAGCGGCAAGCAACTGAGGAGCCCATGCAGCTGGGGCGTACTTGTCTTTCCCAGGCGGAACAATGCTGCCCGTTGGGACGACGGTTTATGTTTTTACTGTGGTCAGTCGGGTCACATGATCTCCAGGTGTCCAGTCCAGGGTGGCCTCAGCGCAATCCAAACCACTTTGTGGGTGAGTCGAAATTCCATTTCTTCCTCTGCATCTCAATGAAATTCCAACAAGATTAATATCTGATCATTCTGTCTCATCCTAGCATTTATTGATTTTTGGTTCAGATGCCCATTTAATGTTGTCTTCTCTCGCCAGGTCCCTTCGCATTAGAGTATTTTGTCTCTCACACCCTCTGGTGTGTAAACACTGTGGATGGTTCACGAATTGGGACAAATCATTCACCACACTCAGTCAGTTTGTTTGATCATCGCTGAAAACCATTCAGAACCAATTTTTTTTTTTTTTCATGTTTGATAATATGACTCACCAGGTAATTTTGGGGCACCCCTGGCTACAACAGCATGGCCCGAACTTTAACTGGAAAAAGGGCAGATCAGCTCCTGTGGTCCCGCTTGCTCTAGAGCAAGCGGGAGCAAGTTGCAACCTGCATCTATAGATGGTCCCGCTAGCGGGACCATCTATAGATGCAGGTTGCAACTTGCTCCTAGGTTTGTTGGTCCCTTTCCCATTTCTAAAGCTCATGAACCCAGTTTCTGTCCGTCTCCACCTTCCAAGGTCCATGCACATTCATCCCACATCCCATGTCAGCCACATCAAGCTGTTCCAGTCCAGTTGTTTGTGTTCATTGGTTTTCTGTGTGTGTTTTCTCTTGCTGGATTTTTTCCTACTTGGGTCTGTCTGTCTCTATCTCTCTTGTCTGTCTCCTGGTGCTTGGTAGTGGGCGTTTCCCTCTGTTTGGCCACACCCTGTTCTGGTGCTTTCCATGCACATGCTTCCAATTTGTAGCTCATCACTTGGGTATATTTAAGGTCCACCGGTTGCACTTTTCCCTTGCATCGATGTGCCCTGTGCCTTTGTTTCCAGCTCTGTTCTCTGTGTTTCCTCATCCTGCAGTCCTCATTGTGTATGACCACCTGCCTGTTTTCTCAACCATGTCGTAGCCTGATGTTAGTTGTACTTTTGCTCTTGTTGGACTGCCTTTACATGTACCAGACCCACCTTACTGTTCCAGTAAATCATTTTTACCTACAGAGCTACTTCAGAGTCCTGCATTTGTGTTCAATATTCCCTGTTTACCTTGCCTGATAAGTATCCTAACCCTACCCTTTTTAAAACTACTGTTCCTATCAGTCTAATACTTTTGTTACTTTTTCAGTGTAACTTTTAGGTCATTAATCTACTCCTGTGTGAACCTTAGGAGTGGTTAGCATAGTCATTAGTGGTTAGGTTGGGTTTGCTTGGTTATACTCTAGAATTTTCTGGTGAACAAAGCACACTACTTCACACTTTATGTAAATCCTGTGTGATGCTGGAAGATAGGGTGGCTCTTTTAGAGAGCCATGTCCGTAAGTTAGAACAGCTTCTCAGCTCAGTGGAGATAAATGTTATGGGCACTCCAGACGAGGTTAGTGTTGGAGCGGCTAGCGTGCCCATTAGCATCAGCTTAGAAATGCCAGGTGTGGAGGACGTTTTTCGGACTGTGGTTAGGTGGAGGAAGCCATGTAGGGCTTGGTGCCCGGTTGTGGCACCCCGATCACACTTACCACTGCGAACTGTGAATTGGTTCTCCCCCTTGTGTTGTGTGGGCCGCTGAAGAGGAGGTACTGCTGGCCCACCACCACCAGAGGGCGCCCTGCCTGGAGTGCGGGCTCCAGGCACCAGAGGGCGCTGCCGCCTCACAGGAGCAGCCAGGGTGACAGCTGTCACCCATCACCTGAGACAGCTGACAGCAATCATCAGAGGGGTATATCAGCAGGACGGCATCTCCACCTCATTGCCGAGATATCGTTTCTACCGAGGAGGTAACGTATCCAGCCGACTATATCACCTTTGAATACTTTTTGCCTTTATACAGAGAGAGAGAAGAGCAGCAGGAGACAGTATTGGATAAGTACTCACACTCCTGCACTTCAGTATTTACTTGACGAGAGGGGGAGGTGGTGTTACCACCGTCCGTGTTGCTGGGTGCAGCGCACCCACCTCTGACTGTTTTTGTTCCTCGCCAGCAGTACCAGATCCGACAAGCGGAGGCAGTGGTCACCTGGGAGTTCGGGACTTGGCGGCTCCAGTATTCCCGGGGTTCGGTGGTGGTGGAAATCGAGTGGTTCCGGTTCGACTTGGACAGACGTCTCCTACCTTCGAGCCTGCCCACACGACACCATTGGAATTCGGCTTATTCACGAAATTGTTATCTGTTGTGTTTGTTGTGCGAGTTTCACAACAGTAAAGCTTTGTTATTTGACTTACTCCATTGTCCGTTCATTTGCGCCCCCTGTTGTGGGTCCGTGTTCCTACACTTTCACAACACCTTGGATATGCTTGATGTGAGTTCTTTGAGCCCACGGGTGACTTCCACTCCTATCTCCAGGCTGAAATGCTGGGCTTTAGTTATAAGGGATTCTATCACCAGCAAAGTCAGGTTACAGACGCCAGCTGATGTTAAATGTATTCCTGGGGCCAGAGCTCCCGGCATTGCTTCCCATCTTACGGCGCTGACACTGCAGAAGGGAAGACAGACTAAGCAACATGACATGAGATACACTCACATAGTTATTCACGTCGGCGCCAATGATGTTAGGATGAAGTACTCAGAGGTCACAAAAATGGACATAGAGAGGACTTGTGACGTTGCCAGAAAGATGTCAGCATTGATTAATAGTCTCTGGTCCCCTCCCCTCCCGATGTAATGATGAGGCATTTAGCAGGCTGACATCGTTGAATAGGTGGCTGGCCAATTTTGTAGACAGCAAGGCTTCAGTTTTATTGATGACAGGCCTTCGTTCTGGGGCTGCCATGGCTTGCTGATGCCAGATGGCCTTCACCCTACTGCGGAAGGCGCCGCCATCTTGTCTGCGAACATAAATAGAGTTTTACAGGGAGGGTAACATTAGGATTTTACAGCAGGCCACAGAGCAGGTGATTAGAGACCCTGCAAGGTTTATGACAAAGGTGAGTGTGGAATCCATTAGCTTAGTGGGAAATCAGTGCAGAAAATCCACTATGGTGATAGTGCAGTTTATCTGCCAGGAAGGGGAATTCAACAAGTTGAGACTGTGGCCTGCTTCCATAGATGTGTTCATAAAATCATAGAGGGATATGCTTTGCAAACTTAATACCCACTACTACACTGGATGATGTTGAAATTGAGGATGGCCCATTGGCTGTTCCAGCAATATCAAAGATTTCATGTCTGCTACCTACAACTCGCGTGGAATGTCTCAAACCTAAACCTACTCCCAGGCATCTTATATGCTACTCAGGAACCACCCCTAAACCCAAACAGTCCAACTGTCAACCCCACAGAGGTCCTTAGTCTGGGTCTCATTAACATAAATTCACTATCCTCAAAATCATTGTTGCTTAATGATCTGATTATGTATCATTACTTAGATATGATTGGGTTATGTGAAACCTTGCTTAAACCTACAGCTGTCCTCCCCTAAATGAGACCTGCCCACCAGCCTACACATTTAGTCACGTTCCTCATTATGCAATGCAAGGTGGGGGTGTTGCTCTTATTTATAAATCTAGGTTTAGCTTATTAGCTGTTGGGCATCACAATATAACTCATTTGAGCATGTGATTCTCCGCTCTGCCCATGATGCTATGTATTGCCATCTCTAACTTGTCAACGAGTGCAGATAACATTCTGATTATTGGTGACTTTAACATTCATATAAAAAAGCCTTCTGATCCCCTCTGCAAATCAGTTTTGGAAATTGTGGATGCATTAGGATTTCAGCAATGCATTCAGGACTCAACGCACATTAGTGGAAATACCGTGGATTTGGTATTGCTGTCATGAATACTGACATCATGCCTCTTGCTTCGGTGGTCTCTGATCACTTATTTATTAGGTTTACAGTTTCGCTGCCATGTTTAGTGGAACAACAACCTCATTTATCACTATGGCAAAGCATCAGCTCCTCAACTAAGACTGAACTCGAAGCTAGACTGCCTGATATCTTAGCTTCACGTTTAGAAAATGTTTGGAAAATCAGTACAGTCTTGTGGTTAGTTTAAACGCAGTGCTCAAAACTACACTCAAGATGATTGCGCCACCGTTGTTAACCCCCCCCCCCAAAACACAGTCACCTTGGTTCAGTGACTACTTGCGTGACCTCAAGCATAAGGCTAGAGGTCTATAACGGAAATGGCATAGTTCAAAATTAGAAGCATTCCAGCTTGCGTGGTGTGATACTGTCTTAGACTATAAGCATGCACTACTGGTGACAAAGTCGACCTATTACTCTGATTTGATCAACAAAAACAAGCATAACTCAAAGTTCTTGTTCGACACAGTGGCAACACGGACAGCCACTTGTAGTTCACTCTCTTTTTACAGCACAAGATTTCCTGGATTAGTTTGAAAAGGAAATAGAAGACATTAGGTTAAACATATCCAGCGTGCCTTAATCCAGGCACAACACTCTGCTATTGTGAGGTGGGTGCCATTACTGAGGCATTACCGAGATTACACAATTTGGTTGTATGTCACTAGGCGTGCTGACAAAACTCGTAATGTCTACAAAAAGCACAACCTACTTATTGATCCCATACCAACAAAACTGTTTAAGGACCTGTGGCCCACTCTTGGGCCAACTGTACTGGAAATTATTAATCTCTCATTAATTTCTGGATCTGTTCCTAAATGTTTCAAATCTGCAGTCATTAACCATTACTTAAGAAATCTAATCTTGACCCGAGTGTATTGAAAAACTATAGGCCAATATCAAATCTATCATTTTGCTCTAAAATCCTGGAAAAAAGTGTTTTCATGGCAGTTTGTGGACCACCTTACAGAGAATAATCTTTTTGAGCCACTGCATCCTGCTTTGAGAAATATCATTCCACAGAGACAACTCTCACTAAAGTGGTGAATGATCTTCTTCTTGCAATGGATTCAGACACCACTACATTTCTGGTACTGTTAGATCTCAGTCCTGCATTGATACTGTGAATCATCATATTCTACTTGAAAGGCTGGAGAATCATTTTGGGATTACTGGGAGTACCCTTACATGGTCATACCTGACCAGTCGTTCTCACTGTGTTTTGTACAATAACACTACCTCTAACCTTAGTGACATGAAATTTGAGGTTCCACAGGGGTCCATCTTAGGCCCCCTGCTTTTCCGGGTATATATTGCGGCACTTTGGGGTTACCTTTCACTACTATGCTGATGATACTCAGTTATACATGCTGATAACTCTTGGTAATCTCATCCACATAAAATCCTTAGAAGATTGCCTTGCATCAGTGAAAAGCTGGATGCCTAGCAACTTCCTACTTTTAAACTCTGATAAGACTGAAATGATGGTTCTTGGTCCAGTGAGACATCAGCATCAATTTGACCAGTTAACGCTTACCCTATGCTCGTGTGTCATACATCACACTGACAAAGTGAGGAACCTTGGGGTAATTTTTGATACTATGTTGTCTTTTGACCTCCACATTAGAGATATTACAAGGACTGCGTTCTTCCACCTGGAATATAGCGAAGATTCATCCCATCCTGTCTATGGCTGATGCTGAGACCCTGATTCATGCATTTGTCTCTTCTAGATTGTACTACTGCAATATTCTATTTTCTGGATTACCGCAGTCCAGCATTGGGGTCTACAACTGGTTCAAAATGAGGCTGCCAGAGTTTTGACACGAAGCAGAAAGTTTTACCACATTACACCCATTTTGGCATCTCTTCACTGGATTCCTGTTCCAGTGAAATCAGATTTTAAGGTTCTGCTACTATCCTATAAAACTGTTCACGGATTGGCAGCTCCCTACTTAGCTGACCTAATTAAACCCTACGTACCGGCCCGGAGTTTGCGTTCTCAAGGTGCAGGACTACTTAGTGTCCCTAGCGTGAATAAAAGTCTGCGGGTCACCGAGCTTTCTCTTATCATGCCCCTGTTCTGTGGAATGATCTCCTTGCATCAATAAAACAGTCAGATTTTGTAGAGACTTTCAAGTCCAGACTTAAGACGCACTTATTTTCTCTTTCGCATGGCTAGCATACTGGCATAGTATGGTTCTATGCTTTTACTGTTTTAAATCATTTTATTAGTAAACTGAGTGGGCCGCAGCCTCAACTTAACCTAAATTCTCTGTCTTTTTAGTGAAGCTTAGGGCTAGTAGCCGGTGATCATCTTAGTATTTCTTCTGTTTTTCTTGTTGTTTAATGCTGACAAATTACACTGTATTTGTCATCTTTCTGATGCTTGATTCTGCTTTTTTCTTTTCTCTCTGTTTGAGCTGCAGCTCCATTCAGAGATGGGTGTGGTATCTGTTCCAGAAACCATCCTGTGCACCGGTAACATTTCCTGTATGTTTGTTTTGTGAATTGTTTGTCATTTGTGTCTGTAGCATGGCCCAAGCAGAGGGTCACCCCTTTGAGTCTGGTCTGCTTGAGGTTTCTTCCCATAGGGAGCTTTTCTTTACCACTGTTGCTCTGGGGGTTGGTAAGGTTAGACCTTACTTGTGTGAAGCGCCTTGAGGCAAGGTTGTTGTGATTTGGTGCTATATAAATGAAAATAAATTGAAATAGATTATCTTTATTTTCCAGATGTAGATCATTTATACAAGTTGATAAACAATGAAGTAGGAAACGGTTTGTTTTCGTCAACAAAGAAAGGACACTGAGACTCGGGTGACAGGCTTTGATCTGTACCGCTGATCATTTGTATATGACTGAGAACAGCTTGCCACCCGCGGTTCATGGGGGACACAAATGAGACCTTAATGTCTGGACTGAATATGTGTTGCACCTCAGCATGTTAACATCTGTTGCCGGACATGGGACACGGAAAGGCATTAACACGTATAAAGTAGGAGTTCTGTCGGCAGACATTAATTTGCACTGGATACAGCTGTGTGGCAGGCAGGAAAAGACACATTGAAATTACATATGACTTTGTGCTTGGTGACTGAAAGCTGTTCATGGTGAATCTGTGTCTCAAAGGTGTAGCTTGGTTGCCTGCCGCTCAACAAATTCCTATGTGCCCAAAACTGTATATGCGTGTACAAATGGCAAATAAAGTCTCTTGATTCTTGACCTCAGATTTGCATCTCTGCTTTTTGCAGATGATGCAGTTCTGTTGGCTTCATCAAGGCAGTGACCTCCAGTGTGCACTGAGCAGGTTTGAGTGTGAGTGTGAAGCGACTGGATGAGAATCAGTACCGATCCATATCTGAGTATGGAGGTACTGATTTTGCATTTTCTGTCAGAAAATGGTGTATTGTCCCCTCTAGGGTCAGGGGAGAGTTACTACCCCAAGTGGAGGAATTTAAGTATCTTGGGGTCTTGTTCACCACTGGGGGTAGGTTGGAGTGTGAGATCACTAGATGGATTGGGGTGGCATCTGATGTTTTAAGATATTGCAGTGGACCGTTGTGGTGAAGAAGGAGTTGAACCAGAAGGTGTGACCCTGAATTAACCAGTGGATTTACACTCCTATCCTCACCTATGGTCTTGAACTGGACACTCTCTGTTTGAGCTGCTGCCATCAGGCAGATGGTACAGGGAAGCAAGAACAAATAGACTGAAAAACAGTTTCTACCCAAATGCTGTTAGAGCTTTGAATGTCACTGGAACCAAACAGCTAGTTCACATGACATACTTGAAATGAGTGCAATATTTGTTTATGCAATATCCACTGCCACTGAAATATCCACAGTTTTGTACATACTTCTTTTGCTGCTACGGTCTTATAATTTGCTTTTGTTTTTTTTTCTTTTTTAATTTGTGCTCTGGAAGTCTTTCATTCTGTTAAATTTTATGTTTATTTTATTTTCTTCGCCAGACCTTTTAAGTCTGTGTGTGGTTTACTCAAGTTTATATTTGCACTGAAAGGCTTGAACCTTACCTTTCGTTGTACTTGTTACAATGACAATAAAGAATCTGTATCTGTAAAGCAAAAGAATAAGATAAGTGGTGGAAATGAGATTCCTCCGTCGGGTATCTGGGCTTATACTCTTGGACAGGGTGAGAAGCTCAACAATCTGGAAGGGGCTCTGAGTAGAGTCGTTGCTTCTTCACCCTATGGAGGACTTCCAGACATGTCCAACTGGGAGGAGGCCCTGGGGAAGCCCTAGGACATGTTGCAGGGATTACACTGCCCATGCCTTGAGATCTGCCAGGAATCCCCCAGGACTTGGCCGGGGATAGGGAAGTGTGGGTTGATCTGTTTAGTCTGCTGCCACCACAACCTGGACCCAGATATGCGGTAGAAAATGAATGAATGATTCTTATATGTCGTTTCTAAACTTGTTATGGCAGCACGGTGGATTAGTGGTTAGCACTGTTGCCTCGCAGCAAGAAGGTCATGAGATCGATTCTGACCTGTGTTCCTTCTGTGTGGAGTTTGCATGTTCTCTCCGTGTTTGCGTGGGTTCCCTCCGAGTGCTCTGGTGTCACGGACTGAACGGTTCCCCCTAAAAATCAGTCCCATCTGCCATCACTGTGCATGCGTCATTTCTGTGCGTCAGCCGCTATTCATGGATTATCACCTCATTTTCTGCTTCAAACTGCCTCCAGTCATCATCTATTTCAGCGACAGATATCTGAAGCTTTTCTACAACAATCATTTCCACATAAATTCAGCATTATTTCATAATAAAAGACAGGGAGTGATCAGCGCACCACAGCCAGACGAGATGCCTGCTGCTGCGTTCACTGCGCCTCCATCATTTCTGAGTGTCAGTAGCGACTCACCGATTATCGGCGGTTTCAGTTCAGGTACCGGCAGGACAAGCTGAACAGGATTCATGTGCGTGTGTGACACTCCTCTTCAACAGCAGACTGCTGCATGTCCACAGTGTCCACAGGATGATAGTAAATAAGGAACGGACGCCGTGTGCTACGCATTCGCCTCAGTCTGGAAACATCACTGACACGTCAGTTACTGTGAAAATCTTTATGAGTACTGTCCATTTGTACAGCTGTAAGAGTCCACCTGTCTCAGAGGACACATAACTGACCACATTCCATGAGAAAGATGAGTAAATGGTCTGCATTTATAACAGAGGGTCCAAGTGCTCTACAATGATGCCTCACATTCCACACACAACAATGTCAGGCAGCCGGCATGCATGGCGCTCAACTGCACACTGGGAGCAACTCAGGATCAAGGACCATGTCCAAGGACCATGTCCAAGGGCCCAATTTTATTCACTTTATACATGCTTCCCTTAGGCAGTATTATTAGACGGCATTGTTTAAATTTTCATTGTTACGCAGATGATACCCAGCTTTATCTATCCATGAAGCCAGAGGACACACACCAATTAGCTAAACTGCAGGATTGTCTTACAGACATAAAGACATGGATGACCTCTAATTTCCTGCTTTTAAACTCAGATAAAACTGAAGTTATTGTACTTGGCCTCACAAATCTTAGAAACATGGTGTCTAACCAGATCCTTACTCTGGATGGCATTACCCTGACCTCTAGTAATACTGTGAGAAATCTGGAGTCATTTTTGATCAGGATATGTCATTCAATGCATATATTAAACAAATATGTAGGACTGCTTTTTTGCATTTACGCAATATCTCTAAAATTAGAAAGGTCTTGTCTCAGAGTGATGCTGAAAAACTAATTCATGCATTTATTTCCTCTAGGCTGGACTACTGTAATTCATTATTATCAGGTTGTCCTAAAAGTTCCGTGAAAAGCCTTCAGTTAATTCAAAATGCTGCAGCTAGAGTACTAACGGGGACTAGAAGGAGAGAGCATATCTCACCCATATTGGCCTCTCTTCATTGGCTTCCTGTTAATTCTAGAATAGAATTTAAAATTCTTCTTCTTACTTATAAGGTTTTGAATAATCAGGTCCCATCTTATCTTAGGGACCTCATAGTACCATATCACCCCAATAGAGCGCTTCGCTCTCAGACTGCAGGCTTACTTGTAGTTCCTAGGGTTTGTAAGAGTAGAATGGGAGGCAGAGCCTTCAGCTTTCAGGCTCCTCTCCTGTGGAACCAGCTCCCAATTCAGATCAGGGAAACAGACACCCTCTCTACTTTTAAGATTAGGCTTAAAACTTTCCTTTTTGCTAAAGCTTATAGTTAGGGCTGGATCAGGTGACCCTGAACCATCCCTTAGTTATGCTGCTATAGACTTAGACTGCTGGGGGTTCCCATGATGCACTGTTTCTTTCTCTTTTTGCTCTGTATGCAACCACTCTGCATTTAATCATTAGTGATTGATCTCTGCTCCCCTCCACAGCATGTCTTTTTCCTGGTTCTCTCCCTCAGCCCCAACCAGTCCCAGCAGAAGACTGCCCCTCCCTGAGCCTGGTTCTGCTGGAGGTTTCTTCCTGTTTAAAAGGGAGTTTTTCCTTCTCACTGTCGCAAGTGCTTGCTCCAGGGGGTCGTTTTGACCGTTGGGGTTTTTACGTAATTATTGTATGGCCTTGCCTTACAATATAAAGCGCCTTGGGGCAACTGTTTGTTGTGATTTGGCGCTATATAAATAAAATTGATTGATTGACTGATTAGTGATTTTCCAGTCTGGTAGGGGTTTGAACGAAGGGTCCTCTGATCTCAAGCCTACCACTTAACCACAAGACTATCACCACCAAAACATTACAACTAACTGATGGTTACTGATCAACTGATCAGCTTTTTAATCCCTCTCAAAGCCATTAAAATATGTCAATCCTGAGTCACTTTTGTACGGATTAAAGTGACTAACTGGGACTCATGTCTTGTTGTGAGAAAGAAACAAAAATTGTCCTCCTTCCGTTGCTCCAAACGCTGAGCCGCTCTCTACTGAGTCAAGTTGGAAAGATAGAGTCTGCTCGTAATTAATAACTTCAAAGGCGAATCACTGTTTAAATCAAATAACACCTTCCAAACTTGTAATACAAACATAAGCTGCAATCGATCAAAATGTTTTTTTCCTCCAAATGAGCCGTCCTGCGCTGACGTGCAGCAGCCCAAGACTGTATGGCTGCAGACCTGCAGACTCCGGCAGCCATCAGAGTTCAGCTCAGATGTATGGAGAGACATTCATGCCATTAATGTCTGAAATGAAATGCTTTGAGAAAAAACTACAGATTTGTTTATTTCTATTTATGTCCAGAGATCAAGGATCCAGTGACGAATTTCATATTTATTTACTTTAAGACTCATATAAATGTTGTTGACAAAGAAAATCTGTAAAGCCTACTTTTAGTACACAGAAAATTCACAGGAGGTATTGATAAGGGAATCGGATCGATAATGGTATTGATAGATAAAATCTTATCGATGCCCATCCCTACTTCAAACTGCGCTCCACTCATCATCTGTCTCAGTGACAGATATATGAAGCTTTACTACAAAAGACGGAGGAAGCGATCAGAGCGCCGTGGCTACTCGAGCTGCTAGCTGCTGTGTTCACTGTGCATCAATCATTTCAAAGCGTCACAGAGTATTGCCTCGTTTCTGTTTAAAACGGCCTCATTTTTTATTAAAAACTGACTTTAGAGTGATTTAAGAGGTTTTACTTTGTCATCTGATGGCTAATAATCCCATTAATCCATTTGATTGCTTTGGGTGAAGAGAGTCAGACTCAGACATGCTGCTGTGGTCTGAAATGGCGCATGCGCAGTGAAGGCAGGTGGACCAATTTTTAGGGGGACCGTTCGGTCTGCGACACCGGGTTAATCTGAATTTGAAGTTTGGTGCTGTTGACATCAATGGTGTGGAAATAATCACACAAAGTCATGTGACCTCATCAAACCTCTAACTGATGGTTACTCATCAACCCAAGTGTCAAAACATAAAGTGTCAGAACACACAGTGCCAGGGTGCAAAGTGTGAGAGCACAAAGTATCAGAACACACAGTGTCAGGGTGCAAAGTGTGACAGTACAAAGTATGAGGGTAGGCTGAAAAGTTCTAAGGCTCACTATAATGCAGTTAATGCATTACTCCTTCATGGGGAGCCTTAGAACTTTTCAGCCTACCCTCATATGAGAACACAAAGTGTGAGAACACAGTGTCAGGGTGAAAAGTGTGAGAGTACAAAGTATGAGAACACAAAGTGTCAGAACACACAGTGTCAGGGTGCAAAGTATGAGAACACAAAGTGTGAGAACACAGTGTCAGGGTGCAAAGTGTGAGAACACAAAGTGTCAGAACACACAGTGTCAGGGTGCAAAGTGTGAGAGTATAAAGTATGAGAACACAAAGTGTCAGAACACACAGTGCCAGGGTGCAAAGTGTGAGAGTATAAAGTATGAGAACACAAAGTGTCAGAACACACCGTGTCAGGGTGCAAAGTGTGAGAGTACAAAGTATGAGAACACAAAGTGTCAGAACACACCGTGTCAGGGTGCAAAGTGTGAGAGTACAAAGTATGAGAACACAAAGTGTCAGAACACACCGTGTCAGGGTGCAAAGTGTGAGAGTACAAAGTATGAGAACACAAAGTGTCAGAACACACCGTGTCAGGGTGCAAAGTGTGAGAGTACAAAGTATGAGAACACAAAGTGTCAGAACACACCGTGTCAGGGTGCAAAGTGTGAGAACACAAAGTATGAGAACACAAAGTGTCAGAACACACCGTGTCAGGGTGCAAAGTGTGAGAACACAAAGTATGAGAACACAAAGTGTCAGAACACACAGTGTCAGGGTGCAAAGTGTGAGAACACAAAGTATGAGAACACAAAGTGTCAAAAATCAAAGTGTCAGAACAGTGTCAGGATACAACATATCAGAGCACAAAGTGAGTGAACACAAAGTGTGAGAAAAAATGTCAAAGCACAGGAAGTATCAGATCACAAAGCATCAGAACACAGAAAGCACAACAGATGGACTTCAAACAGGTTCACCTGATCATCCAGTTTCTCAACCTACTCATTCCAAAGAGTTTTTTAACAGAGACCTGGTGGCCTGGAGCTGTGGGGTCCAGTCTGGATGATTCCCGACACACAGAATGGACTGGACCTCCAGTGTACTTACCCACTTTGTCCACGCCGTACTTGTGACCCGCCACCTGGTGTGATAGCGGGACGCAGCCGATCAGGTGTGCCGGGGCCGGGGGCCCCACGGGCCGCTGACTGAGCTTATCTTTATCTGGGGGTCCCCCGGGGGGTCGCGGGTTCAGGCTGATGCCGAGAGGGGCGGGGCTGGGGTTCAGATCCAGTCCACCATGGGCCAGAGAGGACTCCATCATCACGTGATGTCCAGCTGTTGACATTTGTTCAAAAATTAAAAAACATGAAAATGTTGAATTTAAAAAGTGACTGTGTCGATCCACATCCTGAACCAGGCGGACCCACGACGACGTCAAGCGCCCACAACACCCGCGACAGACCGAAGTCCGCTGGTTCCGCACCCGTATCCGCTGGGACTGAGGATCCGCACTCGGATCAGCTGGGACTGAGTATCCGCGCCAGGATCCGCGGGAACTGAGGGTCAGGTCGTGAATGGAAGCGTGACAACATCGCAACCACGTCCCACTGAACACAGTTAAGACAAAACAATCCCCGCAGCTTCCGGTCCCTTTCCAAAATAAAACCACTGTCGCTGCCGCCGTCTTCCGGATAAAAAGATGAGGAGGGGAAATAACACGAAACAAACTTGGAACAGTTGAAACACAGCTGGCGAGTTTTATCGCCTTTTTTTTTCAAAGTACACCCGTGAAAAAACGGGATTATTCCGAGAGAAAATATTTCCGAACTTCTGTTGGCGTTTCAGTCACTTACAGCTGAGTTTATGGCTTTAATGAAGTAAGTCCTGTTTGTCTTGAAGTGATTTTCAATTATAAAGTCAGAAACTATCACATCCAGATCACCCAGGTGTGACGGGCTCATTTAAAGCTACATTTAGCTGCTAAAAAGCCTTTTGTTTGATCGGTAAACGGCACATCAGCCCGCGGTCACAGCGGAGGGCTGCGAGATGAAGATGTTTAGTCGCCATAAAATCCATAATACAGGAAAAAAAAAAAAAAAATCCATAACCCGGAAAAAGATCCAGGATCCTGATCAGTGTGGGCGACCGTCTCCAACAACAACAACAACACCTTTACGACACTTGGAACTGCTGTCGCAAAGCAGAGCGTCATCGTTTTTTTCGTTTTTTTTTTTTAAATTTGACATTTAACCCGGGTTCAAATTTAACTAGACACACAAAGAACTTCGAATGGTTTCGTTCAGCTAAATATCAGGTTATTTTTCGCCAAAACGACACTTTTTTATATAAGACAACTTTATTGACAATTTAAATATAACAAAACATTGATACAATCTAAACATAAAGACACTGGGGAACATAAAAAAAAATTGAAACTGAAAAAGGTCACATGTACTCTACGGGTTTTTGTTAAGTTTACAGTTTAACAAAATTATATAATTTAACACCATTTTTCTTCATAAATTTAAGTGACTGAAAGAACAGACTAAGCTCTTTGTCTTCATATGTTTTTATGAATGAAAAACTTCCCCATCATTAATAAAACATTCAAAGCTAAATCTTGTAGTCCATCGCCTACAGCTGTTCTAAATTAGACATTCTCTTTGACCAGATGAGACAGAGGTGCAAATTTAGATGAAAAACAGAAACAAAAGCCCTCCCAGAAAACATTCACAAATGTACATTTAAAAAAGTGATCAGTCTCAATTTCACATTACAAAAGGTGCAGTAATTCTCTTCAAAACCAAACCGAAGTCTCAGAAATTCCTTGGAAGGATATATGTCATTGATCATTTTGAAATGAACTTCCTTTATTTTTGGAGAGATGGGAGATTTTGCATAGTTACTTAACTTGTTCAATTCCTCTTTGGGAAAGTATTTAGAAATCAGATTTCTGAGAGATGATTTGGGATAAATTCTCTGACAAACAACGTATGAAGGTGTTGGGCAAATTTGGATTAGTGATAAATTAAATAAAGAAGGAAGCTTCATCTGAACATGACTGGGGAGTAAATTATATGACAATAGGATCAATGGCCACTGTAATCAAAGTGCTTTGATTACAGTGTTATGTTTTCTGTCATTTAACAAATTTCAAAGGGAAGAACATTTCCAGGTTTGTCAAGAATATACATCGCTGACCAAATACCTCGATCCAACCAATTCCTGTAAAATAGTTTTTTCTAAATAACACATATTGGGAGTTCCAGAGTAGGGCTATTGTGGGGACTAAAATCGTGCTTAAATATTAATTTCCAGTAAAGTAACATTTGTTGATGAAGAAATTTAATGAGCAGTTTTTTTTAAAGGGTTATTTAAGGAGGAAGTTAATACCTCCTAAATCCATAAACATTTTGGAGGGGATATGAAACCAAAATACATTTTCCAGAAAAGATCTAAGCGAATTTATTTTAATTGTACCATCTAAACACTCAGAATGTATGGCTTTAAGACCTCCGTCCTCATACTCTAAACATCACTCCTGTCCTAAGATAGTGTGTTTTTTGTTTCTCCAGATATCGTTAAAATTAGGTGGTTTATAGCTTTAGGGAAGGACATGGAATTTTTGTAAGAAAAACTCTATCAAAAATAGAAATGTCACACTGAGACCACAAATTTAAACTGAGTTTACACTTATCTAGAGTTTTCCCAAAGTTCAGTTCTTCCACTGATTTGGTGTCTTGGTGATGGGAACACCAAGATATTTCACAGGGATTGTTAAGGTTGGGAGGGGGTGAACCCGTAGATGCAGCCGAGGCAATGAGAGTGGTGTTAAAGCACAGTTTTATTAGTGATAATTAAACTAGGCAAAGTCAAAATGTGTCAACAAGAATCAGAGTTGGGAGTCCTCTTCCAAATCCTGGTGAGGGCCACAGAGGAATGCTTCTCCACAACCGGTGGGAGCTCCAGAGGAATACTCTTCAGAACCGGGGACTTCTGCCTTCGCCACAGGTGAAGTTCAACAGACTGAAAGGAGGAATATCCTTTCTTCCTAGAAGGTGAGTCAAAACACAGCCAAAAGGTGGCAGGGAAAAACTGAGGATTATCTTCTTAACATGTGATATCAATAGAGGACTCCTTCCTCTAAAGGAGAGTGTACTGAAATGTCTCTTCATAAGAGGCAAGTACCAAACAGACTAGACAGAGCCAAGGAATGTCTGCTTCTTGGTGTGTAATTCAAAATGAAACACCAAATTCAACCAATAGTCTTTCTTCTTATTTAAAAAGGATTCCAAGAAAAGTCCTTCTTAAAGAGAGAGTTCAACACCAAAGTGCAAAAACCAACTTATACTCACGATCCAAACATGACCTTAGGAGACGCAGAAGACAGTCAGGCTCCAAAGTACAAATCTACCATGTATTAACTGACAACTAATCAGAGAGAATGGAGCTGCACTGAAGATAAACTGGAGTCAGTATAAACAGCCTCTCTCATCAGATGCCAGACAAACCAAAGTGGAAGTGATTATGTCTAATTATGTGTAGGGACAAAAATGGGCACTACATGGAGGCAAAGCTCAGACAGAAATTAAGACCTGTGAGACATGAAGGATCACCAGAGGAAGGCAGAGAGTGCTAGAAACCGAAAGGTAATAAAAGGCAACTCTAGAGAACAATATAAAGGTGAAATCACAAGGTGTGATGCCAGAGCAGGAAGCTGGGAGTGACTGTGAGAAGGAAATGACAAGGACTACTAAGGCAGAGAGAAAACAGAGGAATGAGAGAGAGGAAATGGTCAAGACAAAAGCTGGGATAAAATGTGAAAAATAGGAGCAGATGACAGAACTAACTAAGACAGTGTCAGGGTTTGAGTTTTTGTTCTGGTTATCTGGGTTTATTTTTCTAGTCTGTTTGTTATTTTTTTCTGTTTCATTGGTTTTCTGTGTGTTTATTTTCTTGTGGGGTTTTTCTGCTTGGGTCTGTCTCTTGGTTCTTGGTGGTGGGTGTTTCCCTCTCTCTGGCCACACCCTTGTTCTGGTGCCTTCCATGCACACCTGTTCTTGATTTGCTGCTCGTCACCTGGGGCTCTACAAGCTCACTGGGTGTGATTGTCCCTCGCCAGATTGTTGTGGCTTGTGCCACTTTCCGGCTGTGTTCCTTGCGTTTCATAGTGTGTTCCTGACCTCCTGCCTGTTATAACAACCACATCTTTAGCCCAGTGATTTTTGCGCTGCTGCTTGTTCTGGACTGCCTACTTGTGTACCGTCCTCTGCAATCCTTTCAAGTAAAACCTTTTTACAACCAGAGCTGTGTGTTTGAGCCGTGCATTTGTGTCCTACAATTCCTGACCAACCAGCTTGATAGACAGGACCCTAAGAGGACTGGACCACAACAGGGATGTTATAAATAACTGTCTGAGAAGACTCGTATGGTCATAATTCACATTTCCTGAGGTTTAGTTTCAGACCACAGGCCGTGAAGTAAGACTCTACTGACTGAAGGATTTTTGGTATTTGATCACTGTCCTTCGTGAATATGGTCGTATCATCCGCTAGTTGGGTGATGGCTAGCTGTTTGTCTAAAACATGAACTTTCTCAAAAACTAAATTTTTCATAAGAGTTGATAACATCTCTGCTGCAGTGATGAAAAGTAAAGGAGAGACAGGGCAACCTTTCTTAATGCCTTTGTTAATGGAAAATCTAGGAGAGAAGCCATGTGGCAGTGAGATCACACTGTTTGTGTCTTTGTAGAGAGTTCTGATTTAATTCATAAAATTTGGTCCAAAACCAAATAATTCCCAAGTGCGGAACATGAAGTCATGCTCAATGGTATCAAAGGCTTTAAAGAAATCTAAAAAGAAAATAAAGACTTCGTCTTAAATTAAGTTGTTATAATCTAGCAGGTCAAATACAAGACGGATATTGTGAATTGATCAGAAAGCCTGATTGTGTGTCTGAAATAATCTGAGGCATCCCAGTTTTCAGTCTGGAGGCATATATACAGGTTAAAATGTTATAGTCATTATTAAGCAGCTATATTAATCTAGAATCTTTCCCTGGTTTAGGGATGAGGGTGATGATACCTTGCTTTATGGTAGTTGAAAGCGTGCAGGAATCAGAAATCTCTTTTAATACTAGGAAGAAAAGGTCTTTCAGGTGTTCCCAAAAGTGTCCATAAAAATTAATAGTCAGACCATCTGAGCCAGGAGATTTATCTAAAAAGCGTCTCATGGCTTTTTCTACTTCCTCCATAGTGAACTCTGCTTCACAAAGCTGTTTGAAGACATCATCTACTTTGGGAACCAGATCTTTAACGTGGCCAAAAAAAGGGATCAGCATCATGGGGAGAGTAAGAAGAGTACAACTCACTGTAGAACTGAAAGATTTATTTTGTAATTTCTTTAGAATCTGTGCATTCTTTGTCATTAATTAGCAGTGTTTTTACACACTGTAAAACTCAGTGAGTGAGTTGAACTCAAACCAGCTGAAGAAACCAGTAAGCGAGCTCAGCATCACTAGTACACATGCGCGGTGCGCGCTTCCGGTTGGCGGGTATTGGGACAAACAAAGCCATGTGTGCAGCAGTGATGTACTGGAAAACATTTATTATGCTTACTGTTGATGAGAAATGCCATTTACTGCACGCAGTAATGAGCTATATTACATTGATTGCACATCCGCAGTCAAGCACATGCATTTCTTTGTCCTGATGCCTTCCCATCACACCGACCCCCACCCCCCCCACCCCCAGGCACCCGAGATGCTGAAAACGCTTTTTACCTTAAACCATTTGAGTTTGCCAACTTTAATAAAATAATTTTCAAAAATGTAATTGTTAAAGTTTTAGTAACGTAACAATTTATAGTTAATTAAACTTATGTAAATCTAGTTTATGTTTTTCAATAAAAAAAAAAGTGACAAATTTCTGCCTAAAAAATTGGCATTACATTTTGGATAAGATTTTTTGATGCATTCTTTGGTTTACTTGTTGACTCAAATGGTAAAATGGTAAATGGACTGCATTTATATAGCACTTTTCCATCTGCATCAGATGCTTAAAACGCTTTACAATTATGCCTCACATTCACCCCAATGTCAGGGTGCTGCCACACAAGGTGCTCACTACACACCGGAAGCAATAGGGGATTAAAGGCCTTGCCCAAGGGCCCTTAGTGATTTTCCAGTCAGGCGGGGATTTGAACCCATGATCTTCTGGACTCAAGCCCAACACCTGCGTTGTGTTGTTATGATTCTGCTCATGACTCTGCTAAAACCCAGGGCTCTGGCCTTGTGACCAGAGAATTCTTTTGAGCTGTTGGGAGTGAGGTTTCCTAACTACATATGCACAGCGACACCTGCTGGCCTCCGTTACATAAACTCAATTAAAATGAGTGAATGGAATTCACTGGAAATACATTGCCAACACTTAAATGCCCCAAAACTTTAAATGCACTTGAAGGAACTGAGTTGTTATGACAACAATTCATTTTTGAGTTAGTTTAATTAATGGAAATGAGTGACTATAACTAAGTTTGAGTTACATTAACTTAATTATTGTATTAAAATGGAGTGTTCGGTTTGACAGTGCAGTATTTCATTCTTGCCTTCTTTTTTCCAATCTACAGAAGTAAGCTGAACTTCTCTCTCCCTCCTCCAGCCATCTTACTCTAGATCTTCGAAACGCACTGTTGGCCTTGGTGATGTAAATATTATCCAAGGACGACTGTAAAAAGATGAGCTTTTGTTTATCACCTTAATTTAATGCAGGTTTGTGAATTGTGACAGACAGAGTTAATTTCCTTGACAATTTCCATCTCCTTTTGTGTTTACTTTCCCTATTCAATCTTTTTCCATTAGTTATAGAAATCTAGTGTCATGATCTGCCCTATGTCTGGGTTTTCATCTTGGTTTTGTCTGTGTCCATGTCCCAAGTCTCGATCTCCTGTCTTTGATTTCATTTTAGGATTACTTTAGTCGCTGGTTTCATTTTGCATTTCTCCCACTATAGTCATTGCTTGTAATTTCTATTTTCCACATTTTAGTTGTGTTTTAGTTTCAGCCCCAGCCTTTAATTCTCTTGTTGATCACTATTAAATTCTCACCTTTGTTTTCCTGGTTTTGTTTCTTTACTTCTTCCATGTGTAGATTTTTTTGCATTATGTTTGGGACTCACCTTCCACTTCATTTCTGTCTGCTTAGTGTTTACTTTACTGCACTCTCTTGCACCTGTTCGCTTCATCTTTCAATCAATCAATCAACATTTATTTATAAAGTGTTTTACAGCACCGACTGCTGTCCAAAGTGCTTAACATTAAAAACACAAATTTACAAAAATAAAACATATATAAAATAAAATTTTAAAACAACACATAAAAAAGAACATAAAAATAACAGAACATGTTACCTCCCCACTAAGTGTTAAAAGCCAGTTTAAATAAATGTCTTTAACTTTGATTTAAAAAGTGCTAGGTCAGGAATAGTACGTAACTCAAGAGGTAGCTCATTCCACAGTCTCGAGCCAGCTACCGCGAAAGCATGATCACCCCAGCGTTTATATCTTGACCTTGGAACATCTAAGTAAAGCTGGCCAGATGTCCTTAATGTCCTACTGTAGGTGCGCAAAGTTAAAATTTCAGACAAGTAGGGAGGTGCAAGGCCATAAATAGCAATTTTAGACTTTGTCTCTGTTTCTGTCTGCTTAGTGTTTGTTTTAATGCACTCTCTTGCTCCTGCTTCCCTGAGCTTTGTCTCCTTCCTGAACTTTCTCACACACCTGTTTTCACTTTCCTTAATCACACCTTGTTATTTAAGCCTTGCATGTTTCTCTGTCTGTTGCCAGTTCGTTTGATCTTGTCTGTGTTCCAGCCTTGTTTTGCTCCCCACCTTTTGCTCAACCGTATAAGACCTTGCTTTGTGTTTTACCCTGTTTTTTGCCTCAGCACTTGTACTTGGACTCTGTGCTTTTTTTGAACTGTGCTTGTTTTTTGACTGATTCTGCCCCAGTCCTGACAACATTGCTACTCTGTGCCACTGAACCCAGCTTGCTTTGACCACGCCTCAGCCTTACGTCTACCTATTACCTCCGCCAGCTTGACTAATTACCCGTGTACTGAATCTGTACCAGTTTCTCCAGATAAAGCCTTTTATTACTCCACCTCTAGTTTCTGAGTCTGCATCCTGTCCTGCATTCTGTTCGTTCCTCACTATGAATCCTGACATTAGTGTACCTTAAAGTTTAAAATTCTTGTCTCTGTGGGCAGTGAAATGCAGATCATTACTAGTCTTACTGATTGCTGTAACGATTTCTTGACAGAATTGTTCATCTTAGAAATATTAGCTTTGGAAATAAAATGTCTATTTTCTGACACCAACCAAAATTCTAATCTAGATTTAGCAGCACCATCAGGTTTAAACAAGGTAAAGGCTTGTACATCAGGATTATCTCTTCACCACACATCAGTTAATTTAACTCGACCCCGCAGAGAAGCTCCCTCCCTCAGCGTTTATCCACGCCACCGATACGGCCGGCTGTGACCCATCACTCCGCAGTCGTCCCGTCTCACAGCGGCAAGCACTGAGGAGCCCATGCAGCTGGGGCGTACTTGTCTTTCCCAGGAGGAACAATGCTGCCGTTGGGACGACGGTTTATGTTTTTACTGTGGTCAGTCGGGTCACATGATCTCCAGGTGTCCAGTCCAGGGTGGCTCAGCGCAATCCAAAACCACTTTGTGGGTGAGTCGAAATTCCATTTCTTCCTCTGCATCTCAATGAAATTCCAACAAGATTAATATCTGATCATTCTGTCTCATCCTAGCATTTATTGATTTTGGTTCAGATGCCCATTTAATGTTGTCTTCTCTCGCCAGGTCCCTTCGCATTAGAGTATTTTGTCTCTCACACCCTCTGGTGGTAAACACTGTGGATGGTCACGAATTGGGACAAATCATTCACCACACTCAGTCAGTTTGTTTGATCATCGCTGAAAACCATTCAGAACCAATTTTTTTTTTTTTTCATGTTTGATAATATGACTCACCAGGTAATTTTGGGGCACCCCTGGCTACAACAGCATGGCCCGAACTTTAACTGGAAAAAGGGCAGATCAGCTCCTGTGGTCCCGCTTGCTCTAGAGCAAGCGGGAGCAAGTTGCAACCTGCATCTATAGATGGTCCCGCTAGCGGGACCATCTATAGATGCAGGTTGCAACTTGCTCCTAGGTTTGTTGGTCCCTTTCCCATTTCTAAAGCTCATGAACCCAGTTTCTGTCCGTCTCCACCTTCCAAGGTCCATGCACATTCATCCCACATCCCATGTCAGCCACATCAAGCTGTTCCAGTCCAGTTGTTTGTGTTCATTGGTTTTCTGTGTGTGTTTTTCTCTTGCTGGATTTTTTCCTACTTGGGTCTGTCTGTCTCTATCTCTCTTGTCTGTCTCCTGG
Organism: Thalassophryne amazonica; assembly: GCF_902500255.1. NCBI lineage: Eukaryota > Metazoa > Chordata > Actinopteri > Batrachoidiformes > Batrachoididae > Thalassophryne > Thalassophryne amazonica. The sequence goes on from NC_047120.1 coordinate 8,670,516, forward strand.
TGCTTGGTAGTGGGCGTTTCCCTCTGTTTGGCCACACCCTGTTCTGGTGCTTTCCATGCACATGCTTCCAATTTGTAGCTCATCACTTGGGTATATTTAAGGTCCACCGGTTGCACTTTTCCCTTGCATCGATGTGCCCTGTGCCTTTGTTTCCAGCTCTGTTCTCTGTGTTTCCTCATCCTGCAGTCCTCATTGTGTGTATGACCACCTGCCTGTTTTCTCAACCATGTCGTAGCCTGATGTTAGTTGTACTTTTGCTCTTGTTGGACTGCCTTTACATGTACCAGACCCACCTTACTGTTCCAGTAAATCATTTTTACCTACAGAGCTACTTCAGAGTCCTGCATTTGTGTTCAATATTCCCTGTTTACCTTGCCTGATAAGTATCCTAACCCTACCCTTTTTAAAACTACTGTTCCTATCAGTCTAATACTTTTGTTACTTTTTCAGTGTAACTTTTAGGTCATTAATCTACTCCTGTGTGAACCTTAGGAGTGGTTAGCATAGTCATTAGTGGTTAGGTTGGGTTTGCTTGGTTATACTCTAGAATTTTCTGGTGAACAAAGCACACTACTTCACACTTTATGTAAATCCTGTGTGATGCTGGAAGATAGGGTGGCTCTTTTAGAGAGCCATGTCCGTAAGTTAGAACAGCTTCTCAGCTCAGTGGAGATAAATGTTATGGGCACTCCAGACGAGGTTAGTGTTGGAGCGGCTAGCGTGCCCATTAGCATCAGCTTAGAAATGCCAGGTGTGGAGGACGTTTTTCGGACTGTGGTTAGGTGGAGGAAGCCATGTAGGGCTTGGTGCCCGGTTGTGGCACCCCGATCACACTTACCACTGCGAACTGTGAATTGGTTCTCCCCCTTGTGTTGTGTGGGCCGCTGAAGAGGAGGTACTGCTGGCCCACCACCACCAGAGGGCGCCCTGCCTGGAGTGCGGGCTCCAGGCACCAGAGGGCGCTGCCGCCTCACAGGAGCAGCCAGGGTGACAGCTGTCACCCATCACCTGAGACAGCTGACAGCAATCATCAGAGGGGTATATCAGCAGGACGGCATCTCCACCTCATTGCCGAGATATCGTTTCTACCGAGGAGGTAACGTATCCAGCCGACTATATCACCTTTGAATACTTTTTGCCTTTATACAGAGAGAGAGAAGAGCAGCAGGAGACAGTATTGGATAAGTACTCACACTCCTGCACTTCAGTATTTACTTGACGAGAGGGGGAGGTGGTGTTACCACCGTCCGTGTTGCTGGGTGCAGCGCACCCACCTCTGACTGTTTTTGTTCCTCGCCAGCAGTACCAGATCCGACAAGCGGAGGCAGTGGTCACCTGGGAGTTCGGGACTTGGCGGCTCCAGTATTCCCGGGGTTCGGTGGTGGTGGAAATCGAGTGGTTCCGGTTCGACTTGGACAGACGTCTCCTACCTTCGAGCCTGCCCACACGACACCATTGGAATTCGGCTTATTCACGAAATTATCTGTTGTGTTTGTTGTGCGAGTTTCACAACAGTAAAGCTTTGTTATTTGACTTACTCCATTGTCCGTTCATTTGCGCCCCCTGTTGTGGGTCCGTGTTCCTACACTTTCACAACACCTTGGATATGCTTGATGTGAGTTCTTTGAGCCCACGGGTGACTTCCACTCCTATCTCCAGGCTGAAATGCTGGGCTTTAGTTATAAGGGATTCTATCACCAGCAAAGTCAGGTTACAGACGCCAGCTGATGTTAAATGTATTCCTGGGGCCAGAGCTCCCGGCATTGCTTCCCATCTTACGGCGCTGACACTGCAGAAGGGAAGACAGACTAAGCAACATGACATGAGATACACTCACATAGTTATTCACGTCGGCGCCAATGATGTTAGGATGAAGTACTCAGAGGTCACAAAAATGGACATAGAGAGGACTTGTGACGTTGCCAGAAAGATGTCAGCATTGATTAATAGTCTCTGGTCCCCTCCCCTCCCGATGTAATGATGAGGCATTTAGCAGGCTGACATCGTTGAATAGGTGGCTGGCCAATTTTGTAGACAGCAAGGCTTCAGTTTTATTGATGACAGGCCTTCGTTCTGGGGCTGCCATGGCTTGCTGATGCCAGATGGCCTTCACCCTACTGCGGAAGGCGCCGCCATCTTGTCTGCGAACATAAATAGAGTTTTACAGGGAGGGTAACATTAGGATTTTACAGCAGGCCACAGAGCAGGTGATTAGAGACCCTGCAAGGTTTATGACAAAGGTGAGTGTGGAATCCATTAGCTTAGTGGGGAAATCAGTGCAGAAAATCCACTATGGTGATAGTGCAGTTTATCTGCCAGGAAGGGGAATTCAACAAGTTGAGACTGTGGCCTGCTTCCATAGATGTGTTCATAAAAATCATAGAGGGATATGCTTTGCAAACTTAATACCCACTACTACACTGGATGATGTTGAAATTGAGGATGGCCCATTGGCTGTTCCAGCAATATCAAAGATTTCATGTCTGCTACCTACAACTCGCGTGGAATGTCTCAAACCTAAACCTACTCCCAGGCATCTTATATATGCTACTCAGGAACCACCCCTAAACCCAAACAGTCCAACTGTCAACCCCACAGAGGTCCTTAGTCTGGGTCTCATTAACATAAATTCACTATCCTCAAAATCATTGTTGCTTAATGATCTGATTATGTATCATTACTTAGATATGATTGGGTTATGTGAAACCTTGCTTAAACCTACAGCTGTCCTCCCCTAAATGAGACCTGCCCACCAGCCTACACATTTAGTCACGTTCCTCATTATGCAATGCAAGGTGGGGGTGTTGCTCTTATTTATAAATCTAGGTTTAGCTTATTAGCTGTTGGGCATCACAAATATAACTCATTTGAGCATGTGATTCTCCGCTCTGCCCATGATGCTATGTATTGCCATCTCTAACTTGTCAACGAGTGCAGATAACATTCTGATTATTGGTGACTTTAACATTCATATAAAAAAGCCTTCTGATCCCCTCTGCAAATCAGTTTTGGAAATTGTGGATGCATTAGGATTTCAGCAATGCATTCAGGACTCAACGCACATTAGTGGAAATACCGTGGATTTGGTATTGCTGTCATGAATACTGACATCATGCCTCTTGCTTCGGTGGTCTCTGATCACTTATTTATTAGGTTTACAGTTTCGCTGCCATGTTTAGTGGAACAACAACCTCATTTATCACTATGGCAAAGCATCAGCTCCTCAACTAAGACTGAACTCGAAGCTAGACTGCCTGATATCTTAGCTTCACGTTTAGAAAATGTTTGGAAAATCAGTACAGTCTTGTGGTTAGTTTAAACGCAGTGCTCAAAACTACACTCAAGATGATTGCGCCACCGTTGTTAACCCCCCCCCCCAAAACACAGTCACCTTGGTTCAGTGACTACTTGCGTGACCTCAAGCATAAGGCTAGAGGTCTATAACGGAAATGGCATAGTTCAAAATTAGAAGCATTCCAGCTTGCGTGGTGTGATACTGTCTTAGACTATAAGCATGCACTACTGGTGACAAAGTCGACCTATTACTCTGATTTGATCAACAAAAACAAGCATAACTCAAAGTTCTTGTTCGACACAGTGGCAACACGGACAGCCACTTGTAGTTCACTCTCTTTTTACAGCACAAGATTTCCTGGATTAGTTTGAAAAGGAAATAGAAGACATTAGGTTAAACATATCCCAGCGTGCCTTAATCCAGGCACAACACTCTGCTATTGTGAGGTGGGTGCCATTACTGAGGCATTACCGAGATTTACACAATTTGGTTGTATGTCACTAGGCGTGCTGACAAAACTCGTAATGTCTACAAAAAGCACAACCTACTTATTTGATCCCATACCAACAAAACTGTTTAAGGACCTGTGGCCCACTCTTGGGCCAACTGTACTGGAAATTATTAATCTCTCATTAATTTCTGGATCTGTTCCTAAATGTTTCAAATCTGCAGTCATTAAACCATTACTTAAGAAATCTAATCTTGACCCGAGTGTATTGAAAAACTATAGGCCAATATCAAATCTATCATTTTGCTCTAAAATCCTGGAAAAAAGTGTTTTCATGGCAGTTTGTGGACCACCTTACAGAGAATAATCTTTTTGAGCCACTGCATCCTGCTTTGAGAAAATATCATTCCACAGAGACAACTCTCACTAAAGTGGTGAATGATCTTCTTCTTGCAATGGATTCAGACACCACTACATTTCTGGTACTGTTAGATCTCAGTCCTGCATTTGATACTGTGAATCATCATATTCTACTTGAAAGGCTGGAGAATCATTTTGGGATTACTGGGAGTACCCTTACATGGTCATACCTGACCAGTCGTTCTCACTGTGTTTTGTACAATAACACTACCTCTAACCTTAGTGACATGAAATTTGAGGTTCCACAGGGGTCCATCTTAGGCCCCCTGCTTTTCTCCGGGTATATATTGCGGCACTTTGGGGTTACCTTTCACTACTATGCTGATGATACTCAGTTATACATGCTGATAACTCTTGGTAATCTCATCCACATAAAATCCTTAGAAGATTGCCTTGCATCAGTGAAAAGCTGGATGCCTAGCAACTTCCTACTTTTAAACTCTGATAAGACTGAAATGATGGTTCTTGGTCCAGTGAGACATCAGCATCAATTTGACCAGTTAACGCTTACCCTATGCTCGTGTGTCATACATCACACTGACAAAGTGAGGAACCTTGGGGTAATTTTTGATACTATGTTGTCTTTTGACCTCCACATTAGAGATATTACAAGGACTGCGTTCTTCCACCTGGAAATATAGCGAAGATTCATCCCATCCTGTCTATGGCTGATGCTGAGACCCTGATTCATGCATTTGTCTCTTCTAGATTGTACTACTGCAATATTCTATTTTCTGGATTACCGCAGTCCAGCATTGGGGTCTACAACTGGTTCAAAATGAGGCTGCCAGAGTTTTGACACGAAGCAGAAAGTTTTACCACATTACACCCATTTTGGCATCTCTTCACTGGATTCCTGTTCCAGTGAAATCAGATTTTAAGGTTCTGCTACTATCCTATAAAACTGTTCACGGATTGGCAGCTCCCTACTTAGCTGACCTAATTAAACCCTACGTACCGGCCCGGAGTTTGCGTTCTCAAGGTGCAGGACTACTTAGTGTCCCTAGCGTGAATAAAAAGTCTGCGGGTCACCGAGCTTTCTCTTATCATGCCCCTGTTCTGTGGAATGATCTCCTTGCATCAATAAAACAGTCAGATTTTGTAGAGACTTTCAAGTCCAGACTTAAGACGCACTTATTTTCTCTTTCGCATGGCTAGCATACTGGCATAGTATGGTTCTATGCTTTTTACTGTTTTAAATCATTTTATTAGTAAACTGAGTGGGCCGCAGCCTCAACTTAACCTAAATTCTCTGTCTTTTTAGTGAAGCTTAGGGCTAGTAGCCGGTGATCATCTTAGTATTTCTTCTGTTTTTCTTGTTGTTTAATGCTGACAAATTACACTGTATTTGTCATCTTTCTGATGCTTGATTCTGCTTTTTTCTTTTCTCTCTGTTTGAGCTGCAGCTCCATTCAGAGATGGGTGTGGTATCTGTTCCAGAAACCATCCTGTGCACCGGTAACATTTCCTGTATGTTTGTTTTGTGAATTGTTTTGTCATTTGTGTCTGTAGCATGGCCCAAGCAGAGGGTCACCCCTTTGAGTCTGGTCTGCTTGAGGTTTCTTCCTCATAGGGAGCTTTTCTTTACCACTGTTGCTCTGGGGGTTGGTAAGGTTAGACCTTACTTGTGTGAAGCGCCTTGAGGCAAGGTTGTTGTGATTTGGTGCTATATAAATGAAAATAAATTGAAATAGATTATCTTTATTTTCCAGATGTAGATCATTTATACAAGTTGATAAACAATGAAGTAGGAAACGGTTTGTTTTCGTCAACAAAGAAAGGACACTGAGACTCGGGTGACAGGCTTTGATCTGTACCGCTGATCATTTGTATATGACTGAGAACAGCTTGCCACCCGCGGTTCATGGGGGACACAAATGAGACCTTTAATGTCTGGACTGAATATGTGTTGCACCTCAGCATGTTAACATCTGTTGCCGGACATGGGACACGGAAAGGCATTAACACGTATAAAGTAGGAGTTCTGTCGGCAGACATTAATTTGCACTGGATACAGCTGTGTGGCAGGCAGGAAAAGACACATTGAAATTACATATGACTTTGTGCTTGGTGACTGAAAGCTGTTCATGGTGAATCTGTGTCTCAAAGGTGTAGCTTGGTTGCTGCCGCTCAACAAATTCCTATGTGCCCAAACTGTATATGCGTGTACAAATGGCAAATAAAGTCTCTTGATTCTTGACCTCAGATTTGCATCTCTGCTTTTTGCAGATGATGCAGTTCTGTTGGCTTCATCAGGCAGTGACCTCCAGTGTGCACTGAGCAGGTTTGAGTGTGAGTGTGAAGCGACTGGGATGAGAATCAGTACCTCCATATCTGAGGTATGGAGGTACTGATTTTTGCATTTTCTGTCAGAAAATGGTGTATTGTCCCCTCTGGGTCAGGGGAGAGTTACTACCCCAAGTGGAGGAATTTAAGTATCTTGGGGTCTTGTTCACCACTGGGGGTAGGTTGGAGTGTGAGATCACTAGATGGATTGGGGTGGCATCTGATGTTTTTAAGATATTGCAGTGGACCGTTGTGGTGAAGAAGGAGTTGAACCAGAAGGTGTGACCCTGAATTAACCAGTGGATTTACACTCCTATCCTCACCTATGGTCTTGAACTGGACACTCTCTGTTTGAGCTGCTGCCATCAGGCAGATGGTACAGGGAAGCAAGAACAAATAGACTGAAAAACAGTTTCTACCCAAATGCTGTTAGAGCTTTGAATGTCACTGGAACCAAACAGCTAGTTCACATGACATACTTGAAATGAGTGCAATATTTGTTTATGTGCAATATCCACTGCCACTGAAATATCCACAGTTTTGTACATACTTCTTTTGCTGCTACGGTCTTATAATTTGCTTTTGTTTTTTTTTCTTTTTTAATTTGTGCTCTGGAAGTCTTTCATTCTGTTAAATTTTATGTTTATTTTATTTTCTTCGCCAGACCTTTTAAGTCTGTGTGTGGTTTACTCAAGTTTATATTTGCACTGAAAGGCTTGAACCTTACCTTTCGTTGTACTTGTTACAATGACAATAAAGAATCTGTATCTGTAAAGCAAAAGAATAAGATAAGTGGTGGAAATGAGATTCCTCCGTCGGGTATCTGGGCTTATACTCTTGGACAGGGTGAGAAGCTCAACAATCTGGAAGGGGCTCTGAGTAGAGTCGTTGCTTCTTCACCCTATGGAGGACTTCCAGACATGTCCAACTGGGAGGAGGCCCTGGGGAAGCCCTAGGACATGTTGCAGGGATTACACTGCCCATGCCTTGAGATCTGCCAGGAATCCCCCAGGACTTGGCCGGGGATAGGGAAGTGTGGGTTGATCTGTTTAGTCTGCTGCCACCACAACCTGGACCCAGATATGCGGTAGAAAATGAATGAATGATTCTTATATGTCGTTTCTAAACTTGTTATGGCAGCACGGTGGATTAGTGGTTAGCACTGTTGCCTCGCAGCAAGAAGGTCATGAGATCGATTCTGACCTGTGTTCCTTCTGTGTGGAGTTTGCATGTTCTCTCCGTGTTTGCGTGGGTTCCCTCCGAGTGCTCTGGTGTCACGGACTGAACGGTTCCCCCTAAAAATCAGTCCCATCTGCCATCACTGTGCATGCGTCATTTCTGTGCGTCAGCCGCTATTCATGGATTATCACCTCATTTTCTGCTTCAAACTGCCTCCAGTCATCATCTATTTCAGCGACAGATATCTGAAGCTTTTCTACAACAATCATTTCCACATAAATTCAGCATTATTTCATAATAAAAGACAGGGAGTGATCAGCGCACCACAGCCAGACGAGATGCCTGCTGCTGCGTTCACTGCGCCTCCATCATTTCTGAGTGTCAGTAGCGACTCACCGATTATCGCCTCGTTTCTGCTTCAAACTGAATTTAGAATGATTTAAGAGGTTTTACTTTGCCATCTGATGATTTAATAATCATCAATCCCTTTGGGTGTTGAGAGTCAGACTCAGAGGAGCTGCTGAGCTCCCAAATGATGCATGCGCAGTGGAGACAGGGCGGACCAAATTTTAGGGGGGACCGTTCGGTCTGTGACAACGGCTTCCTCCCACAGTTAGGTGGATTGGAAACGTTAAATTATCCGTAAGTGTGCGTGTGGGTGTGAATGTGTTTGTGTGTCTGTATGTGGCCCTGTGACAGACTGGCGTCCTGTCCAGGGTGAACGCCACCTCTTGCCCTATGACTGCTGCTGATATCTTTGCAGGAGAACAAAGGTCCAAGTCTTCCAGTGAACTGGCTTTTTGTAACAGGAAAACTAAGAGTTTTGTTGACATGTGCTCTCAAATTGTTGGGTTACTGTCGTGTTCCAGTCCCCTTAATTTTTTTTTAAGTCATGTGATCCACACAGGTGCATGTAATCATGTAATCAACGTGCAGGTGTATAAAATACAAACGGCCACTTCATTGTGGGTTCTTGGTCACAAAGAGAAATCTGTTGCTACATGAGTGGTTTTTTTTCTACGTTGTTTTTCCTCATTGCACTGGCTGCACACGATGCACACCTGCTGCATTTCATGACTCTGTCAACAGGTTATGGGTCCAGAGTCACCCAGAACCAGCAGTTTACTGAGAACAGTCACAACGTAAAGCATGTCCAGTGAGAAACGGAGGAGCGTAGTGCCGAGCAGCCGCTGGTCACGGCTGTTATTTCATGGAGAAGAACAGAAGTATGAACTGTGGGAGACAAAGTTTTTGGCTCATCTTCAGCTGGCAGGTCTGAAGGAAACCATTTTGAATGAACTGACCAACGGTGATGAAGACGAAGATGAGGAGAAGAATACCGAGGCGTACGTGGAACTAATTCAGGTCCTCAATGACAAAAGTTTGTCGCTTGTCATGCGAGATGCAGTTGATGATGAACGCAGAGCACTGAAGATATTAAGAGATGATTATGCCGGCACAGGTCAACCCCGTGTGATCAGCCTGCACACAGAACTGACCTCCCTACTGGAGTCAAGCAGTGAGAATGTAACCGAATATGTACTTGATGCTGAAAAAACCATCACCGAAGAAAGTCCTCACCGAGAAACGTCGGCGAGGACTTAAGCGACAGGCTGTTGGTGGTGATGATCATAAAGGGACTGCCTCAGTCATCCAAACCGTTCGCTGTCCGTGTCACACAAAGTGACCAAGAGATAGCTTTGGCCGAATTCAAGACTAAGCTCCGAAGTCATGAAGACACTGAGACACCAGACGACAATGTCATGGAGGCCCGGGCGCAGCAAAGGGTGGAGCCGCTGCAGCGTCTGCAGGTGAGCGCAGCACCGATGGAGCGGACATTGTGTGCTTCAGATGTGGACAAAAATGACTAAGCGAATGCATGTCGATGCAGACAGTGGTGTAGCATGTGTAAGAGCAGCACACCCAGAGATGCCACCTGCAAGGAGGAGACAACAACACGGCGATGTGAGACAGGTGTCCGAGGAGGTGAGCAGCGTGGAGTTCACATTTCAAGTGAGTGACAAGGAGTGAGTGACAAGGAAGGGACAGCCGAGACAGGTTGCAGTGTCAACGTGCGGGGCCTGATGATGGTGGACTCAGGAGCAATTTCAAACATCATCACAGACATTACCAAGTTCAGAGACTTGGATGATGACTTCCAGCCCCAAACACACTTTGTAGAGATGGGTGATGGCGAGAGATGCAGCGGAGCTGCAGAGCACAGAGGTGACGCCCAGAGGACAAGGCCGCACCACGACTCTGAGGAAAGCATTGTACATTCCATCATATTCCCAGGACATGTTTTCTGTGAGAGCAGTCACTGTGAATGGAGCAACCGTGAACTTCAAAACGGGAAGTAATGCATTTATTCAAGAGCTGCTTGGTCATTGTCATTTTGATGGCATACAGAAATTACAAGGTGCTGCAAAACTGCACCACATTGTGAAGTGTGCACTCAGGGAAAGTTCATTCAAATGAGTAACAGAGAGCCTGATGTGAGAGCTGGTACACACTGGCACAGCGGAACCAATAGACCCAGAGCCTATTGATATGCACTATATCATTTAATGATGACTTTTCTCCAGTGTGGTATTTGTATTTTTTTGAAACAAAACAGTGCAGGCAACAGAGAAGTTTCTTTTAGATACAGCAACTTATGGGATGGTGAAACGCATCCGATCAGACAACGATGCAGAGTTCATGGGTACCAAACACTACTCAGATAAACAGTAAAGAAACGGGTGTTTTAATAATCACATGAAACAGATGTCATGTTTTCTTTTGACAGGTAGAAAGCCAAACCTGTCCAGAACGCAAAAGTTTGGATCTGAGTGTTTGGCATATAAACCAAAAAAGAAGGAGCTGGATGCTGATGTGACAGAGGTTTTTCTATTGGATATGACAGGAATAGCCCTGCCTATATGGTGGTACCACCGTGACAGTGAAAGAATACAGAAACACAGATTGATAACTAAGATAATTAAAAGTAATGTTGAGCAGGAGGCACAGATAGATATTTCACTCGAGGATGATGATTTCCAATTAATAAGAAGTACTAGACAGGCCAGACACAACGAACACATGAAACCAGAGTCCCAGGACAGTCAGCCACGGTGGGCACAGCTAACCAAAAAGTTAGCTTTGATAACAACTAATCAGCTAACTGAAAAGTTATCTTTTATGAAGCTAAACAACTAAACCCCCCCAAAAAATATCAGAAGCTACAGCTAACCGATAACTTTCAGTATTGTCTCCGGTTCACTTGCAACTACTAACAAGCTGATTTTGAGTTTTAACACCATGATCGCTTCTGGTAGCATCAAAGGTGACCACAAACCCAAACAATGAGTCAGCACTTCCGTCTTAACTAACACGCACACACACACAAAAACATCATTATTCCTGAACAGCATATAGCAGTGCCACGGTGAGGCAGAGGTCTTAGAAAATAAAGCAGTTTTGACTTATGGTTTAGATTTATGAATCAAATTAATCTGGATAGAATAACTCCATTAATTTAAATTCTGTCAGTTGTACAAAGTTAAAATATAACACATATCTTTTAATTTTAAATAATGCACTAATTCTGAAGTTTTGTAACAGACACAGACAGATGCCAAAGGGATTACGGGTAAAATGAGACTCCGCTAACACTAATTGGTTGACTCATTCATTCTATGTAAAAACCAACATGTTAATGTGAGGTGTGTGTTGGTGTTTACATATAAATATGCTTTTGTAAAATATGCCATTTTTTTATTTGTAAAAAAAAAAGAGCCATTTGCAAAAGCCAAAAGTCAAGTTGTGATTAGACAACGTATAACCGGGGTCAAAATAAATACAACACTGCCCAGATGCTCAGACCCTAACCCATAATCCTTTGCACATTGCTGCACTTTAAACAGCACAGAGAGAAAATGCGATGACAATTGTAAATGAACATTATACAACCAAAATGTACTTTTTTTTCTTTTCATCAGCTGCAACAAGAGGCTGAGTACATGTGTGTGAATGAGAGGGAGCCCAGTGGAATAGTGCAGTTACAAGGAGTAGAAGTGGTAAAAGTAGATGAGTTTAAATATTTGGGGTCAACTGTTCAAAGTAATGGAGAGCGTGGTAGAGAGGTGAAGAAGAGAGTGCAGGCAGGGTGGAGTGGGTGGAGAAAGGTGGCAGGAGTGATTTGTGACCGAAGAATATCAGCAATGGTGAAGGGGAAAGTTTACAAAACAGTAGTGAGACCAGCTATGTTGTATGGTTTAGAGACAGTGGCACTAACAAAAAGACAGGAGGCAGAGCTGGAGGTGGCAGAGCTGAAGATGTTGAGATTCTCTTTGGGAGTGACAAGAATGGACAAGATTAGGAATGAACATATCAGAGGGACAGCTCAGATGGGACGGTTTGGAGACAAAGTCATAGAGGCGAGATTGAGATGGTTTGGACATGTGCAGAGGAGGGACCCAGGGTATATAGGGAGAAGGATGCTGAGGATGGAGCCACCAGGCAGGAGGAGAAGAGGGAGACCAAAGAGGAGGTTCATGGATGTGCTGAGAGAGGACATGCAGGTGGTTGGTGTGACAGAGGAAGATACAGAGGACAGGGTGAGATGGAAACGATTGATCTGCTGTGGCGACCCCTAACAGGAACAGCCGAAAGACAAAGAAGAAGAAGCTGCAACAAGAGGCTGCAGCAACTGTCTAGTGCGCAAAGGATTATGAGATATCTCAGTACTTAGGGCGAATACTGCCATGAACACTACGGGCCAGTAGATGGCAGTAGAGACCCTGAAAACTTGCCAAAACAAATATTCCAAATAAATAATCTGTGTCTGCTACGTTTAATCTGCGTGGAATTTAATAAACGCAAAATGAATTTCAGACATTTTATATACAGTGAGGAAAATCAGTATTTGAACACCCTGCGATTTTGCAAGTTCTCCCACTTAGAAATCATGGAGGGGTCTGAAATTTTCATCTTAGGTGCATGTCCACTGTGAGAGACATAACCTAAAAAAAAAAAAAAAATCCGGAAATCACAATGTATGATTTTTTAATAATTTATTTGTATGTTACTGCTGCAAATAAGTATTTGAACACCTACCAACCAGCAAGAATTCTGGCTCACACAGACCTGTTAATTTTTCTTTAAGAAGCCCTCTTATTCTGCACTCTTTACCTGTATTAATTGCACCTGTTTGAACTTATTACCTGTATAAAAGACACCTGTTCACACACTCAATCAATCACACTCCAACCTGTCAACCATAGCCAAGACCAAAGAGCTGTTTAAGGACACCAGGGACAAAACTGTAGACCTGCACAAGGCTGGGATGGACTACAGGACAACAGGCAAGCAGCTTGGTAGAAGACAACTGTTATGATTATTTATTAGAAAGTGGAAGAAACACAAGATGACTGTCAATCTCCCTCGGTCTGGGATTCCATGCAAGATCTCACTTTGTGGGGTAAGAATGATTCTGAGAAAGCTCACAACTACACAGGAGGACCTGGTCAATGACCTGAAGAGAGCTGGGACCACAGTCACAAAGATTACATTAGTAACACATGATGCTGTCATGGTTTAAAATCCTGTAGGGCAGCAAGGTCCCCCTGCACAAGCAAGCACATGAAAATTCAGTAAGGTATATCTTATATATTATATTCCAATTCTAAGTTGGAACTATGCCAGTATACAAAGGTATATCTAAATATCTAAAAAGGAAGAGTAAAATAGGAGAGTAGAAAAGAGTAGAGTAGAGCCACTTAGGTGCCTGGTCTTTTGTGATATTCATGGACAGGATATTGAGGCGTAGTCGGAGGGAGGAGGGTTTCTGGTAGGGTGGGCTCAGAGTCTCATCACTGCTTTTTACAGATGATGTGGTCCTGTTGGCTTCATTGGCTGGTGACCTCCAATGTTCACTGACTCAGTTTGCAGCCGAGTGTGAAGCGGCTGGGATGTGGATCAGCACTTCTAAATCTGAGGCCATGGTTCTCAGCAGGAAACCGATGGATCGCCTACTCCGGGTAGGGACTACGGCCTTGCTCCAAGTGAAGAAGTTCAAGTACCTCTGGGTCTTGTTCATGAGTGAATGGACGATGAAGCGTGAGATTGGCCGGAGAATCTGCGGCGCAGGGGCGGTATTGCATTCGCTCTACCGTACTGTTGTGATGAAAAGGGAGCTGACCCAAAAGGCGAAGCTCTCGAGCTACTGGTCAGTCTTCTTTCCTACTCTCACCTATGGTCATGAGGGTTAGGTCATGACCGAAAGAACTAGATCGCAGGTACAAGTGGCCGAAATGGGCTTCCTCAGGAGGGTGGCTGGTGTCTCCCTTAGAGACAGTGGGCCTCATGTATCAACGTGCATACGGCTATATTTGAAAAAACAGACACCTGCAGCCAGGTGTGAGTGGGAAAAGGCGCAGCGCCAGGACGCAGAGGCGCGATCTGTGAAATACTGGTCAGTCACTATTAATAATTTCTTATGTGTCCAACCTCGTACATTGATCGTTAAAATTAAATTCGTTAGTTCTAAAAGCCATCATAATTATTTATAGGAAAACGTTCTATTTTTATTTCTCAAACAAATGTTTGGGCCTGAAAACAGGTTGGTATTATTTTTCTAATAAGGTTTGAACTTTGAGAGTGTTTACACACGAGAGAAAAATGAGAAAATGTTCATGCCTGATTGACAAAGTGTATAAAGTGGTTTTACAGCTTTGAAACGTCTATAATAAATGTAAAAAATAACTTACTACGTCGCAGTTTCGCGTATTACGGGCTATTTTTTAGAACGTAACTCCCGCGATAAACGAGGGACCACTGTAACACTTTTTTGATTATACTACAACACAATTGATGCGACGGCCGCTTTTGACGCTCTATTGGCACGCGTCGTGATTGGTGGAGTTCTTTTTCTTTGCCGTCTACCTGGCTTCCATGTCGTAAAATGAGGGTGTGTCTGAAGCGGAGTCTGAATATTTATGGGCGTGTTTATTATAATTACGATTGTTTTCACCCGCCGCATTTATCAAGGTCACGTCAGGCGTACGCCGGAAATGGGCAGGTGCGCACTGCTTGATACATGTCACGGCAACTTTGGTGTACTTCAAATTTACACCGTAAATTTACGCCACAAGTGCGCAACTTTGATACATGAGGCCCAGTGTGAGAAGTTCGGTCATCCGTGGGGAGCTCGGAGTAGAGTCGCTGCTCCTTCGCATTGAAAGGAGCCAGCTGAGGTGGTTCGGGCATCTGGTAAGGAAGGATGCCTCCTGGGCGCCTCGCTAGGGAGGTGTTCCAGGCACGTCCATCTGGGAGGAGACCCCGGGGAACACCCAGGACTAGGTGGTGAAATTATATCTCCACACTGGCCTGGGAATGCCTCGGGATCCCCCAGTCAGAGGTGGTCAATGTGGCACGACCCGAACCCGGAAAAGCGGTTGAAGATGAATGAATGAATATGAGAGGGGGGGTTTGACATGCTCTCAATGGTTCTGTTACTGCTGTGTTCCAGTGTCTTAAATTTTTTTTTTTAAGTCATGTGATCCACACAGGAGAACGTAATTATGTAATCAACACGCAGTTGTCACAAAGTGAAATCTGTTGCTCCATGAATAGTTGTGTGTGTGTTTTTTAAATCCTTACACTGGGTGCACACGGCGTGGACCTGCTGCATGTTGTGACTTTGTCAACAAGTTTTTCTTAACTCTGCCACCTCTGATTTTCATAAGACCTGCTTTCTGAAACAGGCCTATGATGTTCCTTTTTCACAGATCATCTACTAACTTCTTCGAGTGAGAAACAGCTGAAATATTCCCTTTGACGTGACGCTGACCATCTCTGTAAAACACACGAGGGCAGCAACACCCCTGAAAACAAAAGCAAAATTCACAAAACCAAACTACATTTCCCATGAGCCCTTTCAGGGGAGGAAGGAGAAGAAGGAAACAGAAAGAAAAGCGGTGTTTTTAGGACACAAATACATTTTAGCTGTTAAAGTGCTCAGAGAATACATTACAGTCAGTGACTTTATCAGCAGCAATAGGTCGTCTTAAAATGAACTAAAGCGCGAACAGCTGAGCGGAGGTTATCATGGCACTGAAAAGAATACACAAGGTAAGCTTCATTAGCTTGCTGTGCTAGCGGCCTAGCAGCGACAAACGCTTCATTTAAAAACATCATAGTGATTAAATTGGTTAGTGAGTACTTAGTAACGTCTCTGGAAACCACCTGCCTGTTCACACACCCCAGAACAAACGCAGGAGTCAATGACATCTTCAAACTTTGACGGTAGCTGGTTAACAGTGACCGGAAAGAGCTTAACCAGGTTTAACTGGTTTTCTGTTAACCTGTCACAGATGTTTCCTGTCTAAAAACCAACACACATTTCTACGTCTCAGTCAGACTCTTTGTAACTTTTCTCCTTCAAACTTTGACCGTAGCTGGTTAACAGTGACCGGAAAGAGCTTAACCAGGTTTAACTGGTTTTCTGTTAACCTGTCACAGCTTGTTTCCTGTCTAAAAACCAGCAAACCTCTCCGAGACTATTTTGTATGTTTTCTCTTCAAACATTGATGGTAGCTGGTTAACAGGAAAGGAGTTTAACCAGGCTTAACTGGTTTGCTGAGTTCTAAGTTGTTTCACACAGAATTGTAAATATCAGGAAATAAATGCTGACGTTCTGAAGTGTATTGTCAAGTTGTCCTGCAGGTGGTGCTGCAGGTTGTTGATGTGTCAGTCAGTGTGGTTTGAAGATGCTGACAGAATCTTTCTGCTGTTTTGACCAGGAACTGCAGGACCTGCAGAAAGACCCACCCGCACAGTGTTCTGCTGGACCCGTCGGGGACGACAGTAAGTACCCTGTGGAACACACTCCAGCCTCTTCCTCCAGCCACAGACCTCTGATGTTCTACTCTGGCATTACAGGCTGACTTCACATCCATCTGTTGCCATAGTTTTGTGAAATATACATTTGTGTACCCTTCAGAAACCAAAATTTTAAATTTTATCCAGAAATAGAAGTTTGGCAGCTGAAGTACTCTCAGAGTGAAACCATGCCATATTTTATCCCAGTGTTGAATATGTGCTGTGACTGGTTCCTCGTGTGTTTAAGATGCTTCACTGATTGTCTCGACAAATACTATCACCATGGACCTCGTAGAAAGGCTGCATACGCACAAAAACGTGGCATACGTCTGTCTTGACGCTAACGTTCAGATTTATCAAAAGTGAAATCACTGTGGAAATGTACAGTGTGTCATGCACAAATCCTGACCGTCATTCACATGTTTCTACAGCTATTGTTTCACTGTGGGCACATGGAGGGAACCGTTAATAGTGTGAAAACATGATATCACAGTGATGTGCCCATCAGAGACACACTGATGAACATTTAACACACCCACTTGTTTGCAGTTATATCAGTGGATATAAAAGCATGCACAAATTGATGCGTAAAATGGCACTAACGATGGGGGGGGGGGTGTGGGGGGGTGGTTGGTGGGTCTAAATATACCAAATGTCTCTGGAATTAACTTAATTAGCTTTTTAAATTTTACATACCATATTTAAAAATATTGAGCAATCAGGTACTTAAGCTGACAATAATACCCAAATCATGAGGTCACAACAACAATTATTGAAACTAAAACAGTTACATGTGCATCTCTATCATGGATTTGATTTTAAAAAATGTGCAGGCAGTAACATCAATTCTTCTTTTATTCATCTTGGCCCAGCTGTTGCAAACGGAGTCAAAGCTGACTGTTTCTGTCTCGTCTCCTTCAGTAGAAATCATAAGGAATTTGTCCATGGTTCCTTCTTTCAATCTGTTTCAGAGGGGGGTCTTGATGCTGTTCATAGTGGAAAAGCCCCATTCCCAGTCTGAAAATATAAATGACTTTAAACCTCAGCCATGGGCTGACAGTCTTATCACACAAGTAAATGCATTTAATAAGTTTTGTTTCAAGATGCTAATCATATTGTCTATAATCTAAATTTCTTCAAGTCAGTAATGTATGAACACCAGGTATAATACAATACCAGGGTAAATTAATAACTTATCATAAACTCTCAAAATACCTGCTGTTGAAACAGGAATTACAGCAGTGGTTGAGGCCAGTTTCACTGGGTTCAGCATTATGTCTTGGACAGATGTCACCTTCTTCACGTGATTGAGAAATTAGCAAATTTCAACAGAAATTGAGAGTATTCACTTGTAAAATGAGTATGTATATACTGTAACAATTTTTTTTGGCCTATATTACAACATTTGGAAAGACCTGTCATTTGATTTAAAACAGTGATTTGCTTTGAAGTTATTGATTATGGAATCTATTTTTCCAACTTTACTCAGCAGAGAGCTGTGCAGCATTTGGATCAATGATGTTTAATCAGGCAAGTCCCACAACAATCTGTGGAAGATATTATAGATATTTTTATATCCTTTACATGAGGGACCCTAATTTCATTTTATGAACCGGTGAACTGGGAGGTATTAATTAATGGTCCAGTCCATGCCAGAGATCCGCGTCTTTGACTGCCCCATGAAAAAGTCACGTTAATAAGGAACCAATAAAAACTGTCCTGTGTGAAATGGATGATTCTCGCTTGTGCCTGTAACAATAGAATAGAGTTGTGTTTAGTGACTTTAATCAGCAGAAAGATGAGTCATGATGGATATCTTTAAATGACTTTGATGGAGGTTAATGAATAAATTTGTAGAAACAGGTTCACAATCACACAAGAGAAATGATAATTTTCCCGCTACACACCCTCAAACAATATAACAGCCCAATTACAGTGTATTTTTTTTCAGGCAGCAGCGTAATGTGCTGTTACTCTGTTATAATGCTGACGAGAACTATGACAAAGAAAATTCTGATTGTTTCATTTAAACTCCATTGTGATGCTGCACAGAGATAAAATTACCAAATTGTCACTGTTCAAATACTTATGGACTTGAATTAATTCACCATGAAGCAGTTTGATGAGGTGGTGAAAAGACAGAGCCCCGCTGAGTTAACGTTAAAATGCCTGGAACAACCCAGTGTGTCACAGCCAACAGCTGCCCGCGTGTTTATTATGCTTTGTTCTGTTTAGTTCTGCTTACTTTAGTTTGACTTGGTTTTCTGCGTGTGATTTCTCTTGTTGGGTTTTCCTGCTTGGGCTTTGTCTTTCTCTGTCTCTCTTGGTGGTGGGTGGTGCACACTGTCTGGGCCACACCCTGTTCTGGAGCTTTCAACACACCTGTTTCTAATCTGTAGCTTATCACCAGAGTGTATATAAGCTTCACTGGTTGCACTAGTTCCCCACCAGATCATTGTACTCTATGCCTTCGCTTCCAGCTCTATTCTCATGTTTTCTGGTCCTGCTTGCCACGTTATGTTTTTCGACCACCTGCCTGTTTTTTCGCCCACCTGATGTTTCTGATTTGTTTGCTGATTTTGGACTGCTTTTTGTGTACCGGACCCTGCATTACCAACCAGTAAACAAGCTTAAAAACCAGAGCTGTATTGTTGAGTCCAGCATTTGTGTCCAGACATCAGAATCAGAGAATCAGAAGAAGTTTAGATAGATAAAATGCTAGGATAAAATATAACATATGTGTCAATATAAGATAAAAAAAAAAAAGAAATATGAAAGGCTGTGTGCAACAGAAAAACAGAGAAACAGAAAAAACAGTGCAGTGGGAGGAGTGCAATTAAAAACCAAAGTACATTGTCTAAAGTGACCCGTGATAAAATGATAAAGTGACAGAGTTAAGCTTAAGGTGACTGAGTTATGAGGTGTTCATGAGTCTAACGGCAGAGGGGAAGAAACTGTTCTGTTATGGCGGGAGGTTCTGGTCCGGATGGACCGTAGCCTCCTGCCCGAGGGGAGTGGTTTGAATAGACCGTGTGCAGGGTGAGAAGGGTCAGCTGTGATCCGACCTGCTCGGCCCAGAGTCCTGGAGACGTGCAGGTCGTGGAGAGATGGAAGGCTACAGCCGATCACCTTCTCAGCAGAGGCCACAATGCGCTGCAGTCTGTGTCTGTCCCTGGCTGTGGCCCCGGCGTACCACACCGTGATGGAGGAGCAGAGGATGGACTCGATGATGGCCGTGTGGAACTGCACCATCAGCTGGACAGGCAGCTTGGCCTTCTTCAGCTGCCGCAGGAAGTACATCCTCTGCTGGGCCTTCTTGATGAGGGAGCTGATGGTTGACTCCCACTTGAGGTCCTGGGTGATGGTGGTGCCGAAGCTGTGACAGACCACAGTGGTGATGAGGCTGTTGGGGAGGGCGGGGGGCTGTGGCTTTCCTGAAGTCCACGATCATCTCCACTGTTTTCTGGGTGTTGAGCTCCAAGTTGTTGCTGCTGCACCAGGTCACCAGCCGGTCCACCTCCCTCCTGTAGGCAGACTCATCCCCATCCGAAATGAGTCCGATGAGGGTGGTGTCGTCCGCAAACTTGATGAGCTTTACAGAGTCGTGGCTGGAGGTGCAGCAGTTAGTGTAAAGGGAGAAGAGCAGAGGGGAAAGGACACAGCCCTGTGGAGATCCTGTGCTGAGAGCCCGAGTGTTCGAGACATTTTTTCCCAGCCTCACACACTGACTCCGGTCTGTCAGGAAGTCTGTGATCCACCTGCAGGTGGAGTTGGGCACGTGGAGCAGAGAAAGCTTGTCCTGGAGCAAAGCTGGTAGGATGGTGTTGAATGCAGAGCTGAAGTCCACAAACAGGATCCTAGCGTAGGTTCCTGGAGAGTCCAGGTGCTGCAGGATGGAGTGCAGGGCCAGGTTTATGGCGTCATCTACAGACCTGTTGGCTCTGTAGGCAAACTGCAGGGGGTCCAGGAGGGGGGTCGGTGATGGACTTCAGGTGGGATAAAACCAGGCGTTTGAAGGTCTTCATGACTACAGACGTGAGAGCCACAGGATGGTAGTCATTAAGTCCAGTGACGCGTGGTTTCTTGGGGACTGGAACTATGATTGAGGACTTGAAACAGACTGGAACATGGCATGACTCCAGGGAGGTGTCGAAGATCCCCGTGAAGACTGGGGCCAGCTCATCAGCGCAGTGTCTCAGGGTGGCAGGAGAGACACAGTCTGGGCCCGGGGCCTTACGTGGATTCAGCCTTTTGAAATGTCTCCTCACGTCCTCCTCTTGGACCGAGAGGGCAACAGGGGGAGTGGGGAGGGCAGCAGTGAGAGGGGGGAGGTCCAGAGTGTTTGAATATCCAGTTGTGTGCGGGTTGGGGAGGTGTGAGTCCTTGTCTTCAAAGCCTGAATAGAAGATGTTCAGGTCGTTGGCCAGCTTCAGGTCGTCAATAGAACGAGGTGCTTTGGGCTTGTAGTTGGTGATCTCTTTCAACCCCCTCCACACAGAGGCCGAGTCGTTGGCAGAGAACCTTTGTTGCAGATGTGAACTGTACATGGATTTAGCCTTTGCCACCTCCTTGCTAAATCTGTACTTTGCATCTCTATAGCTGTCTCTGTCTCCTTCTCTGAAAGCCACCTCTTTCTGCTGACGGAGCTGCTGGAGTTTAGGTGTGAACCAGGGCTTGTCGTTGTTATATCTCACCCTGGTACGCTGTGGGATGATGCTGTCTTCACAGAAATGAATATATGACGTCACAGTGTCCGTGTAGTCATCTAGACTGTCTGTTGAAGCCTCAAACATATCCCAATCCGTGGTGGCCAAGCACGCGCGTAGCTCCTCTACAGCTTTATTGCTCCACACTTTAGATGTCCTCACAAAAGGTTTAGAGAGTTTAAGTCTCTGTCTGTACATGGGGATGAAGTGGACCATCACGTGATCTGAGAGTCCCAAAGCTGCATGGGCCACTGCGCGGTAGGCGCCGCTCACTGTCATGTAACAATGATCTAACGTGCTCCCTTCTCTGGTCGGGCATTTAACAAACTGTTTGTATTTTGGTAATTCCTGACTGAGATTCCCTTTGTTAAAATCACCGAGAATTATAACAAGAGAGTCCGGAAAGTCTCTCTCCACGCTCATAATCTGATCCACGAGCGTGCACTCGGCCTCGTGCACGTCCGCGCTCGGTGGAATATACACAGAGCAAAGTATGAAAGAGTTAAACTCACGTGGAGAGTAGAACGGTCTGCAGTTTATGAGGAGATATTCCAGAGATCAGTCACATCGGAGCACCAGGCGTTGTTGATATAGAAGCAGAGTCCTCCCTCTTGTTTTTCCACCAGAGAGTGCTCGGTCTCTGTCTGCGCGGAGGAGTCAGAATCCCTCTAGTTGGAGCGCGCAGTCCGGTGTCTGTGCATTTAACCACGTCTCCGTGAAGCACAGTACACAAGATGAGGAGAAATCTCTATTCTTCTTCATCAGCAGTGCCAGCTCATCCATCTTGTTGTGGAGTGAGCGGACGTTGGAGAGAAATATCCCAGGTAGGGGCGTGTGCGTGCCCCTTCGTCTGAGGCGCACGAGAGCTCCAGCTCGTTTTCCTCTCCGCCGTCGTCTCACTTTTTTGGCCAAAAAGTGAACCAGTTCAGCTGCAGGCACTAAAAAAACTGGCGTAATGTCCGTGGGTGTTGATGATTTGATGTTTAGAAGCTCCTCGCGGGTGTAGGGACACGATGACACACATGTCTGACATGATATGACACACGACATGACAGACATGTCTGTCCACTCCTCCTGATAATGGTTCTGGAGCCACAGACTGACACACATTTATGTTCCTAAAATGCCAGCAAATTCTATTTACATCATTTAGTATTTCACCATCTCTGTCTCTATCCACAGTGATACAAGCAGAAGAAAAGATTATGTAATGGAGGAAAATAATACCTGAGAGATTTATGTTAATACTTTCAGTACAGATTTATAGTCCATTGAAGATTGGGTGAATCTTAGAATTCACAGAACAATTGCAAAAATTATCAGATTTATTTCTGAGAGCCAGACTTTAAAAAAATCAGTCTACAGTATTTGTACAAAATGAGTTTATTCGATGTTTTAATGTGACTCCCTACACCAAGAAAATCCAGGATATAAAGTGGGTGAGGTTAGGGATAAGACCGTTCTGAGCCCGGATCGGTATTGTGTTCTGATGTAATTCACGTATCGGAAAATACCGATCCAACCCACGACATTTTCTGATACTGGAGAACAGCCATTGTGAATCCTCTCAACTGCTATTGTTTGCTCTCTGCTTGTTTACTGCCGAGTGGGGGGGGGGGGGGGGGTTCTGAAGCCGGGCTGTTTATGGGAATTGTCTTCTGCAGTGTTCTAGCTGCGGTTAGTGGGAAATTTCTGCCCGGCTCTCAGGTACAAATTGTCTGTTCGTCGAGCACGGATTTTCTGAAAAATTCTGAAAGATTCTGTCCACTGAAAGTGGAGAAAAGTCTCTATTAAAATCCTTTGAATGAGCGTCAATGATCTACATTTATTTTACAGCTCTGGTATGGGATCGGAAAAGTATCAGCAGATATCCAAATTCAGGTATCAGGATCTGATCGGAAGTGAAAAATTATGGGTTGGTGCATCCCTAGGTGAGGCCAGGACGGAGCAGTGTGTGCTTATTTACATGAACTTGAGATGTTGTGAGTTCTGGGCGTGGAATAACCTCAAAGACACAAAGAGGATGTGCAGGATTCCAATTCACATTCCAGCCCAGGGTGGGGTCTGTCCAAAAGCCAACCCCACGACGCTCTGACACGTCAGACGTCCTGTCGATTTGTGGCTTCTGTTTCTACACCTGTCAGACTTAAACACGGATGATGCACGTACATTTTTACATTTTGAGTGTGTGTAGATTTGCTCAAAGAACAAAAAGGACACCAACCTTGTTGTCAGTCCATCTGACAGAGAGATAATTCTGAAAAGACCCAGTCAGCTATCAGCCTTTCTGTCTTTGAAAATGACTGCACAAGCACATTGAGATTCTTTTTACCTTCTTCCTGAAAGCATGGCGTCTCAGCTGCAGATGTAGGATGACGTGGTCCAATGAGCAGTGGTGGGCACAGTTCCGCTAATTATCGAAGCTAATGTTTTCATTATCTGATTATCTTTTCAGATAACTTTGAAAACCATCATCGGACCAATTATCTTCCAATAAGTTTTGGTCCGATAATTTTTAGATCACTAACATGTTTTTGTAGGTGAAGTGAGTAAATCTGAAACGGTTAAAAACCCTTAAGTCTGATATCAAAGATTTAAGTGCTTACCTGTTAAATGTTTTGTAGCAGATAAACAGCTCTATTCTCTGTAAACAGAGGAGAGCCGGTTTCAGGAGAAACCGCTCTATCCTCTGCAGTCAGAAAAGAGCTGGTCACAAGATAATTGCTCTTGACACCATACTAACTCACCAGCAATATCACCCAAGTCATCCAGAGGCATACAGTTTTAACTTATGGTTAGAATTTTAACCAAACTAATTTCAGACGTTATTTAAATTAACGTCACGTCTGAAGTTTTATAAAGTGAAAACATCAGCTATACGAGGGCTGTCAATAAAGTATAGGTCCTTTTTATTTTTTTCAAAAACTATATGGATTTCATTCATATGTTTTTACGTCAGACATGCTTGAACCCTCGTGCGCATGCGTGAGTTTTTCCACGCCTGTCGGTGACGTCATTCGCCTGTGAGCACTCCTTGTGGGAGGAGTCGTCCAGCCCCTCGTCGGAATTCCTTTGTCTGAGAAGTTGCTGAGAGACTGGCGCTTTGTTTGATCAAAATTTTTTCTAAACCTGTGAGACACATCGAAGTGGACACGGTTCGAAAAATTAAGATGGTTTTCGGTGAAACTTTTAACGGCTGATGAGAGATTTTGAGGTGATACTGTCGCTTTAAGGACTTCCCACGGTGCGAGACGTCACGCAGCGCTCCCAGGCACCATCGTCAGCCTGTTTCAAGCTGAAAACCTCCACATTTCAGGCTCTATTGATCCAGGACGTTGTGAGAGAACAGAGAAGTTTCAGAAGAAGTCGGTTTCAGCATTTTATCTGGATATTCCACTGTTAAAGGAGATTTTTTTTAAATGAAAGACGTGCGGACGGGTCCGCGCGTCGGGACGCACAGGAAAAACCCCTCCGTGTTGATAACAATTTGTAAAATCCAGGCGGCTTTTGATGGCTTTCAGTGGAGTGAGTATCTGAGAAATTGTTTAACAGCTGGACATGTTCCAACTTGTCCTTAAGGCTTCCAACGGAGGTGTTTTTCCTGGCATCCATTTCAAAATGAGCAAATATTTGCACAAAAACAAAGTTTATCAGTTTGAACATTAAATATCTTGTCTTTGTGGTGTATTCAATTGCATATAGGTTGAAAAGGATTTGCAAATCGTATTCTGTTTATTTACATTTTACACAACGTCCCAACTTCATTGGAATTGGGGTTGTACCAGGCACTCTGAAAGATATCAGGGTTCTCTCCAGACAATGGAACAACGGCGTAGCGCCGTTATCACAGCGCTGTTATACTGTGCCGTGCTCTTAGATATTTTTTTTAATCCATCTACGCTGTTTGTGCTGAACGGACTTGCTGCCTGCTCCCCCACGGGCTGTGAGCCAAGCAGAGCCACAACGCTGCAGCTCAGAGTGAGAGAGCACAGCGTCTCAGTGAAAGAACAAAAACTCCATCAAAGTCTTCCAATAAAAAGCGCTCCTTCTGCCTGTGTAGCTAGTGACACATCAAGTCTTTATTTTACAGATGAAAGCCTTCATGTTTCCAAAGTTTGATCAAATATGCCACGGTGTGAGAGTGACGAGTCTCTCTCTCTCTCTCTCTCTCTCTCTCTCTCTCTCTCACACTCACACACACACAGGGGGGGTGGGGAGAGAGAGAGATCCTCCTCCTCTCTTAAAACTTAAATAAAATGAGAAAAAAATAAAAAATAATAATTCCTACTATTCCAAATGCCTTTTCTTTAGACTTATGTCTTGTGCATTCAGGGTTTCTGCATATTGCCTTTGGTTACCATAAACATAAAACAAGCATGTTAGCCACAGCTTTGAAAATTTGTTCATCTGTAACCGCAGCGAAAAAGTCATTCTTTCTATCTGGAATATTTCATTCACAATTTCTGTCCATTTTCCAAGATTAGGTGGTTCATGGAGGAGCCAGTGTCTGATCACAGC
This sequence comes from Thalassophryne amazonica, assembly GCF_902500255.1. Classification (NCBI taxonomy): domain Eukaryota; kingdom Metazoa; phylum Chordata; class Actinopteri; order Batrachoidiformes; family Batrachoididae; genus Thalassophryne; species Thalassophryne amazonica. The sequence continues at coordinate 8,696,230 of NC_047120.1, forward strand.
CTTTTTGTGAGCAGTTATTAAAATTCTATATAAATAAGTATTGTTCGATTGCATTTCAGTCTTACCCGTAATTACAGAAGTAAATTAAAAAGGTATTGTAACACTAAATATAGATTCTTGTGCATGTCCTTCCAGAATTAATTAAGCATTTTCAGTTGAATTCTCTCCAGGAATGTGAATTTATGCATTTCCACTTGGATGCACAGTAACCCCGCCACTCTTCATCGGTCATTATAATGATGCCATTCTTTTCCCATTTCATTTTCACATATTGTGTTGAATATGACTGTTTATTCATAAACCCTTTATATAATCTAGGTATTAGACCTTTTTTGATTTTGCACCCTATGAATTTAGTATTTCCTTGAACACCGGTTCCTGCACATCCAGAGGGAAGCTTATTTCTTTATTAATATAGTGGTGCATTTGGAAATATCTATAGAAATCATGTTTTCTCAGATGGTGACTGTTCATGAGAATTTGAAAATCCTTTATTATTCCTTTATCTCTTAAGCATCCAGCTGTGGATGACCAAGATTTTAACCTCATTGAGGATTTTTCCTAGATCTTTATTAAGATAAGAAAAGCCTTTATTCATCCCTCAATGGGGGAAATTTCAGTGTCACATTGCAGCATAGAACAGTAGGAGTAGACAGAAGGGCATGCAATAAGGTGGTTCCTCTGACACCAGTCCACAAAGTCCTGCGTTAGTCCTCTGTACTCTGTGTCATCGTCCATAATGAGTCCAATGAGGGCGGAGTCATCAGAGAACTTCTGCAGGACACAGCTGTCCGTGTTGTGTCTGAAGTCTGCAGTGTAAAGAGTGAAGAGGAAGGGCACGAGGACCGTCCCCTGGGGGGCCCCCACGCTGCAGGTCAGGTCAGACACGCAGTTCTTGGTCCTCACAAACTGGGGCCGGTTTGTAAGCTAGTCCAGGACCCACTCAGCCAGATCCTCGTCCACTCCTGCAATCACCAGCTTGTCCCTCAGGAGCCGCGGCTGGATGGTATTAAAAGCACTAGAGAAGTCAAAGAAGAGAATCCTCACAGCGCTGCCAGGTCTCTCCAGGTGGGACAACGAGCGTTGCAGTAGGGAGATGATGGCGTCCTCCACTCCGATGCCGGGCCGGTAAGCAAACTGCTGTGGGTCCCCAGCAGAGCTCACCGTGGGGCGGAGGTGACACAGGATGAGGTGCTCTAGGGTCTTCATCAGGTGGGATGTGAGTGCCACTGGCCTGAAGCTGTTGAGGTCCTTGGTGTGCGGAGTTTTGGGCACTGGGACCACACATGACATTTTCCAGAGGTGTGGCACCGTCCTCAGCTTCAGGCTCAGGTTGAAGACCTGCTCCATGATCCCACACAGCTCATCTGCGCAGGATTTGAGGAGCCCCGGGCTAATCTGGTCTGGGCCTTTGTGCTTTTTAGTCGCTTCAGCTGACTCCTGACCTGGTCTGCCGTAAAGAGTAGGGGGGGGTGGGGGGGGGTGGAGGAGGTTGAAGAGGTCTGGCTGGTGCCAGGTCTGAGCGGAAGTGTAAGGAGGGGGTGGGGGGATACTGGGCGGGGGGAGGAGGGGTTGTGTCGAACCTCAGGAAGTGCTTGTTGAGGTCGTTTGCCCATTGATGGTCACCTTCCGCCTGTTTGGGAGGGGGTTTGAACCCAGAGATGGTCTTCAAGCTGCTCCACACCCCCCGATGTTCTGGTGTTGGAGCTGCTCCTCCAACTTCCTCTTGTAGGCGGTCTGAGCCTTGCAAATTTCCCTCCTCAGTTCTCTCTGTATATTCTTCAGGGCCTCTCGGGTTCCCTGACTTAAAGGCTCTCTTCTTCTCCTTCAGCAGAGTCTTTATATCAGGGTTAATCCATGGTTTGTTGTTGGAAAAACACCGTACTTTCCGGGTAGGTACAGTGTTTTCAAAACAAAAGTTGATGTAGTCTGTGATGCATTCTGTCATGGTGTTTATGTCCTCCTTGTGAGGGTCACAGAGTTCGGACCACACAGTTGTGCTGAAACAGTCTCTAAGTGCCGCCTCACTCTCTGCAGACCACTGCTGTACAATCCGAGACTCAGCAGGCTGCCTTCGCACAAGGGGGACATATACTGGTGCCAAATGGATGAGATTGTGATCTGATCTGCCCAGTGGGGGAAGGGGGGAAGAGGTGTATGCCTCCTTCACACTGGCAAAAATAAGTCCAGTGTTTTATTATCTCTGGTTGGACAGGTCACATACTGAGTGTGTGTGGGGAGGACAGAGGCAGGGTTGGAGTGGTTGAAGTCACCAGTGGTGAGGAACAGGGCCTGTGGGTGTCTTGACTGCAGATCACTGATGGAATTGAGCAGATGCTCACAAGCAATTTCAGGGTTAGCTGATGGGGCTACATACACAGCTATCATGATAACTTGTGAGAACAACCGAGGCAGATGATACAGCCTAATGCTAACAGCAAGACGTTTGGTGTTTGTTGCACATCTGCATCTTAACAGTACAGTGTTCTGCTTTTGGACCATTTTTCACTCACATAAACAAACTTATTCCCAATATATTGGGCACCGCAGTCTTGTTTCAGGGTGGGGGCTAAAGGGGTAACATATGACATAGTTTCTCTACTTCCGGGGATAAAAACAATGCATTTTCTGAGTTTTTGGGCAAATTACACACAAACGAAGTGAAAATGCAAAGAAGTAGTGACTGTGCGGTGTGAAAGCGGACATGTTTTGCAGTTTGTTTATGACCCGGAGCACAAATATGTCATGGCGGTTTTGCAGGCTAGAGAACACAGCTACTCTGGTTTAGCTGTGTAGGCTAAAGGGCCTTTCACACTGCAAGCATTGACGTCGCTAGACGCGTTGCTGATCGGTCTGAAACGCATGATTTTCAGTGAGATGCCTGTCAATGAAAGCGACGCTTCGCTGGAAGAGCACATTGCTGCTTGTTGTCAAGCTGCCGCGGTCAAAGTTCAACCCAATCCAACATCCACCGCTGCAGCGTTAACTGCCGCGGCTGACGCCTTCAGCTTGAAAGGCCCATAACTCTTAACGACACGACGTCTCCCATCTGCCTTGTCTTCCCTTCTCCACTGGGAACCAGAAAAAAAATGGTAAATGGACTGTGTGTGTGTGTATATATATATGTGTATATGTGTATATATATATATATATATGTGTATATGTGTATATATATATATATATATATGTGTATATGTGTATATATATATATATATATGTGTATATGTGTATATATGTGTATGTATATATGTGTATGTGTATATGTGTATATATATGCGTGTGTATGTGTGTATATATACACTCAACAAAAATATAAACGCAACACTTTTGGTTTTGCTCCCATTTTGTATGAGATGATCTCAAAGATCTAAAACTTTTTCCACATACACAATATCACCATTTCCCTCAAATATTGTTCACAAACCAGTCTAAATCTGTAATAGTGAGCACTTCTCCTTTGCTGAGATAATCCATCCCACCTCACAGGTGTGCCATATCAAGATGCTGATTAGACACCATGATTAGTGCACAGGTGTGCCTTAGACTGCCCACAATAAAAGGCCACTCTGAAAGGTGCAGTTTTATCACACAGCACAATGCCACAGATGTTGCAAGATTTGAGGGAGTGTGCAATGGCATGCTGACAGCAGGAATGTCAACCAGAGCTGTTGCTTGTGTATTGAATGTTCATTTCTCTACCATAAGCCGTCTCCAAAGGCGTTTCAAGAATTTGGCAGTACATCCAACCAGCCTCACAACCGCAGACCACGTGTAACCACACTAGCCCAGGACCTCCACATCCAGCATGTTCACCTCCAAGATCGTCTGAGACCAGCCACTCGGACAGCTGCTGAAACAATCGGTTTGCATAACCAAAGAATTTCTGCACAAACTGTCAGAAACCGTCTCAGGGAAGCTCATCTGCATGCTCATCGTCCTCATCGGGGTCTCGACCTGACTCCAGTTCGTCGTCATAACCGACTTGAGTGGGCAAATGCTCACATTCGCTGGCGTTTGGCACGTTGGAGAGGTGTTCTCTTCACGGATGAATCTCGGTTCACACTGTTCAGGGCAGATGGCAGACAGCATGTGTGGCGTCGTGTGGGTGAGCGGTTTTCTGATGTCAGTGTTGTGGATTGAGTGGCTCATGGTGGCGGTGGGGTTATGGTATGGGCAGGCGTCTGTTATGCACAAAGAACACAGGTGCATTTTATTGATGGCATTTTGAATGCAGAGAGATACCGTGACGAGATCCTGAGGCCCATTGTTGTGCCATACATCCAAGAACATCACCTCATGTTGCAGCAGGATAATGCACGGCCCCATGTTGCAAGGATCTGTACACAATTCTTGGAAGCTGAAAATGTCCCAGTTCCTGCATGCCCGGCATACTCACCGGACATGTCACCCATTGAGCATGTTTGGGATGCTCTGGACCGGCGTATACGACAGCGTGTACCAGTTCCTGCCAATATCCAGCAACTTCGCACAGCCATTGAAGAGGAGTGGACCAACATTCCACAGGCCACAACTGACAACCTGATTAACTCTATGTGAAGGAGATGTGTTGCAGCGCATGAGGCAAATGGTGGTCACACCAGATACTGACTGGTATCCCCCCCAATAAAACAAAACTGCACCTTTCAGAGTGGCCTTTTATTGTGGGCAGTCTAAGGCACACCTGTGCACTAATCAGCATCTTGATATGGCACACCTGTGAGGTGGGATGGATTATCTCAGCAAAGGAGAAGTCCTCACTATCACAGATTTAGACTGGTTTGTGAACAATATTTGAGGGAAATGGTGATATTGTGTATGTGGAAAATTTTAGATCTTTGAGTTCATCTCATACAAAATAGGAGCTAAACCAAAAGTGTTGCGTTTATATTTTTGTTGAGTGTATATGTGTGTGTATATGTAATTTATTCCTCAGAATTGAGTGATTCCATATTTTTTTCCTCTGCTTGGTCTAAAAAAGTAACCGTTACTGACTGTCACAATCTTTTTTTTCTTGATTTCTTATAGTGTTTCTTAAAGCCAGAAAGTTGCCATTTCATTTATTTATTTATTTCATTCATTTTGAAGAAAAAAACAAAACAAAAGCAGAAATAAAGCATCTCCATTACCAGAATGAAAAGGAGCAGAGAGAAGAACAAGTCTTTATTATACTTTACTATATTTTCTGCCCCTTTTTACAATACAATCTTTCAATATCCAGCGTCATTTTTCAACATTATTTAACAGATTGTATTTCTTTAACTTGTCACATACCACTGACTTATTTCATAATTATGACCATTATTAAATAGATTACATCTCTGACAGGTTACATTTTTAAACTTAAAACATTTTATACATTATTAACAAATTACATTTTTTTTTTTTTACTTCCTTACAGCCCACTAACTTATTTTATAGTTTCATACTTACTTAATACATCTAGTTTAATACGTTTTCTAAATAATTTAAGTGACCTTAATTCTTTAATTTCTTTGTTGAGATTGTTCCATAATTTTACACCATTTACTGCAATACTCCGTTCTTTTACTTTGGTTCTATATCTTGGTTTTCTAAAGACTTCTATTCCTTTCAGTTTATAACTACTTACTCTTTTCTCAAACATATTTTGAATGTTTGTTGGTAAAGCATTTTTATTAGCTTGGTACATTGTAATATTTTCAAATTGACCAAATCACGAAATTTAAGTACCCTGTACTTAATGAACAATGGATTGGATGGATCTCTAAAACCACTGTTGCTAATCACCCTTAAAGCCCTTTTCTGCAGAATAAACAAAGGTTGTATATAAGTTGTATATGTTGATCCCCAGATTTCTACACAATAAGTTAAATATGGGAAAATCAATGAATTGTACAATGTTAATAAACCATAACTATTTAATGAATACTTTACTTTATGCAAAACAGCAATGGCTTTCGCTATTTTTCCTTTTATGTAATTTATGTGTGACTTCGATGTAAGATCTTCATCAATTATGACTCCTAAAAATTTCATTTCTTTTACCCTTTGTATATCCATTCCATCTATTTGTAATGACGCGTTATTTTTTTTTTGCTCTGTCATTAAACAATATGAAATTTGTCTTATTAATATTTAGTGACAGTCTGTTTATATCAAACCAATGCTTAACCTTTTCCAATTCTGTTTTTATCACTTGTGCTACTTCCTGTATATCTGATCCAGAGTAAAACAGCGTTGTATCATCAGCAAATAAAATGCTACCAAGCACATTAGATACATTCACAAAATCATTGATATACAAAATAAACAGTTTGGGTCCAAGTACTGATCCTTGTGGTACTCCATAAGCAATATTACACAATTCTGATTTGATATTATTTATCTGAACAAACTGTTTTCTGTTTTCTAAGTAGCTTTTTACCCACTGATGTGCAATACCTCTGATTCCATATTGTTGTAACTTGTGAAGCAATCTTGAGTGGTCAATAACATCAAAAGCTTTTTTCAAGTCAATAAAAATACTTACAAAATAATCCTTATTTTCTATTGTTGTTGATATTTTCTCTATGAATTCCATAATTGCCATAGCTGTCGAATGTTTTGTTCTGAATCCATACTGAGCATTATTTAAAATATGATGTTTCTCAGTGAATTTATCCAACCTTGTCACAAAAACTTTTTCCATAATTTTAGAAAACTGTGGAAGCAATGATACTGGCCTGTAATTAGAGAATTTATGTTTGTCTCCATTTTTATATAATGGGACTACCTTGGCAATTTTAATTTCATCTGGAAAAATCCCTGTTGACAGAGACAGATTGCAAATATAAGTAAATGGTTCAATAACAGTTTCTATTATACTTTTTACAGTCATCATGTCTAAATCTTCATGGTCAGTTGATCTTTTGCTTACACAGTTTTTTACAATATTTCTTATTTCATCTTTTTCCACATTGTCCAGGAAAATACTATTGACCGTATTTACAAGTGTATGTAATGTATCTTCTACTATTGGTTTATTTCCCACCAGACTTGATCCTACATTTGAAAAATAATCATTAAACCCATTTGCCACTTCTTTTATGTCATATATAAAAGAAGTGGCATAGCTTTGTGTCATGTCTGTGATCTGCTTTTTTTCTACAAAATTAAACAACTGAATGAACATCCTCCGAGGCCGGTGATTCCATAATTATTGCCAGGGGTTGTAGTTTAGATTCAATATTGAGAACAGAAATGGGTCTAAATGAGCTACAACTCAGTGGATCCTTTCCTTCTTTAGGAATGACTGAAATGGTTGCTTCTTTCCATGAACATTGCATTTTTTCATCTCTTTGTTTTTGTTTTTTTTTGTTTTGTTTTTTTTTAAGAGAGAAACAGTAATAACAGTTTTATTTATTTATTTATACCATTCAGCAGGCAAACTGTCCGGGCTGGGTGATTTGTTTGCTTTCAGATTTGATATCGCACAGAACAGCTCTCTTTCATTTATTTCACCCATAAGTATTTTATTTTCATTTTCGGACAGCGTAGGTACATTTAGCTGTTTTAACAAATTGTTTATTTGTTGATCATTTTGTAAATTTGGTTGCACGTGTAACTGCTTATAGTAATCCTGAAAACACATTGGATTTCAGATTGCTTATACACCCACATCTTTGAAATTGGATCTTTTTATTTTATATCTACTTGTTTTTGTAATTTGCTTGTAAGTAATCTCGCAAATCTGGAACCTGACTCATAATATTTGTTTTCTGTAAATCATCTTTCGTATTTCCATTTGGTCATTGCATTTATTCTGTTTCTTAACATTTTTAATTTGATGTTAAGCTCTGGATTCCGATCTCTTTTGTGTTTTGTCTGAAGCTCTTTTAATTCTTTAACTCCTGCAATTTAGCTTGTCTCTCCCTGTCTTTTTATGCAAACAAATATATATCATTTTACCTCTCATGAATGCTTTCAATGTATCCAAACAATTTCTGACTCACTTTAAGTCACTCATTGAAAGTAATGTTGTCTTACTGTTTATTGTTTAAGCTCTGATAGTGTGATGAAACAGGTTCCAAATACGAGAGAACCAGTTCTTGTTCCTTAATGTTGAATCTGGTAAATTTGCTGCTTAGAAGGAATGAAACATTCTCTGCTTCTAGTAGAATCAGAAGAAGTAGTATGCCATAATACCATACTGAATTGCAGCTGCTTCTTATTTTCTATTTAAATTTTTGGTATATTTTTTTTTTTTTTTTTTTTTTTGCATCAACTTGAATTGCATCATATTGCATTGTGAGGAACTGAATTGCCATCAAATACATATGAAATTGCATTGAATCGGGAACGGGGTGAATCGTACCGTATCGTCGTGTATCGCTATATGTATCGTATCACTGGTATTGTATTGAGGTGCGTATCGAATTGTTGTCAGTGATGAGGTTCATATGCCTAAAGGACAGTTTGTTGTTTTTAATCACATCTGTTCAGTATCACTTTATTGATACAGTGCCAATTGGTAAGTTACTTCATCCATGAGTAAGGTGCAGAATCTAAACATGTCCCACCTGATTGGTGATAGTCTATGAATTATTGTCTATATATATATATATATATATATATATATATATATATATATATATATATGGTGGTTGGCTCTCACTGCGGTATTGTATCACTTCCTATTCCGGAGCACAGCGGTGTTTTTCTGTATCTGTTAGCTGTTTAATCTGCGCAGTTAGGTTGATCTAGTTATCTAGATTACGATTTGTTTCCCAGTGTAATCTTTACGTGCCTTAACTAAAGCACTCCTTCTGCTGAATCACCTCTAAATGTTATTAAATGTGGTCTATTAAACATTAGGTCTCTCTCTTCTAAGTCCCTGTTGGTAAATGATACAATAATTGATCAACATTTTGATTTATTCTGCCTTACAGAAACCTGGTTACAGCAGGATGAATATGTTAGTTTAAATGAGTCAACACCCCCGAGTCACACTAACTGTCAGAACGGGCCGGGGGGAGGATTAGCAGCAATCTTCCATTCCAGCTTATTAATTAATCAAAAACCCAGACAGAGCTTTAATTCATTTGAAAGCTTGACTCTTAGTCTTGTCCATCCAAATTGGAAGTCCCAAAAACCAGTTTTATTTGTTGTTATCTATCGTCCACCTGGTCGTTACTGTGAGTTTCTCTGTGAATTTTCAGACCTTTTGTCTGACTTAGTGCTTAGCTCAGATAAGATAATTATAGTGGGTGATTTTAACATCCACACAGATGCTGAAAATGACAGCCTCAACACTGCATTTAATCTATTATTAGACTCTATTGGCTTTGCTCAAAAAGTAAATGAGTCCACCCACCACTTTAATCATATCTTAGATCTTGTTCTGACTTATGGTATGGAAATAGAAGACTTAACAGTATTCCCTGAAAACTCCCTTCTGTCTGATCATTTCTTAATAACATTTACATTTACTCTGATGGACTACCCAGCAGTGGGGAATAAGTTTCATTACACTTGAAGTCTTTCAGAAAGCGCTGTAACTAGGTTTAAGGATATGATTCCTTCTTTATGTTCTCTGCCATATACCAACACAGTGCAGAGTAGCTACCTAAACTCTGTAAGTGAGATAGAATATCTCGTCAATAGTTTTACATCCTCATTGAAGACAACTTTGGATGCTGTAGCTCCTCTGAAAAAGAGAGCTTTAAATCAGAAGTGCCTGACTCCGTGGTATAACTCTCAAACTCGTAGCTTAAAGCAGATAACCCGTAAGTTGGAGAGGAAATGGCATCTCACTAATTTAGAAGATCTTCACTTAGCCTGGAAAAAGAGTCTGTTGCTCTATAAAAAAGCCCTCCGTAAAGCTAGGACATCTTTCTACTCATCACTAATTGAAGAAAATAAGAACAACCCCAGGTTTCTTTTCAGCACTGTAGCCAGGCTGACAGAGTCAGAGCTCTATTGAGCTGAGTATTCCATTAACTTTAACTAGTAATGACTTCATGATTTTCTTTGCTAACAAAATTTTAACTATTAGAGAAAAAATTACTCATAACCATCCCAAAGACATATCGTTATCTTTGGCTGCTTTCAGTGATGCCGGTATTTGGTTAGACTCTTTCTCTCCGATTGTTCTGTCTGAGTTATTTTCATTAGTTACTTCATCCAAACCATCAACATGTTTATTAGACCCCATTCCTACCAGGCTGCTCAAGGAAGCCCTACCATTATTTAATGCTTCGATCTTAAATATGATCAATCTATCTTTGTTAGTTGGCTATGTACCACAGGCTTTTAAGGTGGCAGTAATTAAACCATTACTTAAAAAGCCATCACTTGACCCAGCTATCTTAGCTAATTATAGGCCAATCTCCAACCTTCCTTTTCTCTCAAAAATTCTTGAAAGGGTAGTTGTAAAACAGCTAACTGATCATCTGCAGAGGAATGGTCTATTTGAAGAGTTTCAGTCAGGTTTTAGAATTCATCATAGTACAGAAACAGCATTAGTGAAGGTTACAAATGATCTTCTTATGGCCTCAGACAGTGGACTCATCTCTGTGCTTGTTCTGTTAGACCTCAGTGCTGCTTTTGATACTGTTGACCATAAAATTTTATTACAGAGATTAGAGCATGCCATAGGTATTAAAGGCACTGCGCTGCGGTGGTTTGAATCATATTTGTCTAATAGATTACAATTTGTTCATGTAAATGGGGAATCTTCTTCACAGACTAACGTTAATTATGGAGTTCCACAAGGTTCTGTGCTAGGACCAATTTTATTCACTTTATACATGCTTCCCTTAGGTAGTATTATTAGATGGTATTGCTTAAATTTTCATTGTTACGCAGATGATACCCAGCTTTATCTATCCATGAAGCCAGAGGACACACACCAATTAGCTAAACTGCAGGATTGTCTTACAGACATAAAGACATGGATGACCTCTAATTTCCTGCTTTTAAACTCAGATAAAACTGAAGTTATTGTACTTGGCCCCACAAATCTTAGAAACATGGTGTCTAACCAGATCCTTACTCTGGATGGCATTACCCTGACCTCTAGTAATACTGTGAGAAATCTTGGAGTCATTTTTGATCAGGATATGTCATTCAAAGCGCATATTAAACAAATATGTAGGACTGCTTTTTTGCATTTACGCAATATCTCTAAAATCAGAAAGGTCTTGTCTCAGAGTGATGCTGAAAAACTAATTCATGCATTTATTTCCTCTAGGCTGGACTATTGTAATTCATTATTATCAGGTTGTCCTAAAAGTTCCCTAAAAAGCCTTCAGTTAATTCAAAATGCTGCAGCTAGAGTACTGACGGGACTAGAAGGAGAGAGTATATCTCACCCATATTGGCCTCTCTTCATTGGCTTCCTGTTAATTCTAGAATAGAATTTAAAATTCTTCTTCTTACTTATAAGGTTTTGAATAATCAGGTCCCATCTTATCTTAGGGACCTCGTAGTACCATATCACCCCAATAGAGCGCTTCGCTCTCAGACTGCAGGCTTACTTGTAGTTCCTAGGGTTTGTAAGAGTAGAATGGGAGGCAGAGCCTTCAGCTTTCAGGCTCCTCTCCTGTGGAACCAGCTCCCAATTCAGATCAGGGAGACAGACACCCTCTCTACTTTTAAGATTAGGCTTAAAACTTTCCTTTTTGCTAAAGCTTATAGTTAGGGCTGGATCAGGTGACCCTGAACCATCCCTTAGTTATGCTGCTATAGACGTAGACTGCTGGGGGGTTCCCATGATGCACTGATTCTTTCTCTTTTTGCTCTGTATGCACCACTCTGCATTTAATCATTAGTGATCGATCTCTGCTCCCCTCCACAGCATGTCTTTTTCCTGGTTCTCTCCTTCAGCCCCAACCAGTCCCAGCAGAAGACTGCCCCTCCCTGAGCCTGGTTCTGCTGGAGGTTTCTTCCTGTTAAAAGGGAGTTTTTCCTTCCCACTGTAGCCAAGTGCTTGCTCACAGGGGGTCGTTTTGACCGTTGGGGTTTTACATAATTATTGTATGGCCTTGCCTTACAATATAAAGCACCTTGGGGCAACTGTTTGTTGTGATTTGGCGCTATATAAAAAAATTGATTGATTGATATATATAGCCACAACATAATCCCCCTTCGGCCAGCAGGGGCTAAAGATCCAAAAGCACCCTGGCTGTAGATGGGCTGCCGATGGCAGGAAGCCTGCCTGTCCTCTGCTCTTGCGCTCACACAGTCTGAACTGTGCGCTGCTGATTAATGATTGTCTTCTCTTTCTCTCTTATTTGTTTGCAGTGTTTCATTGGCAGGCGACCATAATGGGTCCGGTGAGTATTGAGACGTCATCTCTTGCCGAGTTTCATGCTGCCTTAAACTATGGGGATTGATCACTGTGAAGACTTAAGGTGCGCTGACACTTGCACGACTTTGATCCTCGCACTTTTGCACATAGTTGTGGCAATCCCACCCGCTGTGTTCCCAGCTGGACGCCGTGCTTTATTCCTTCGGCTGCCACGTGCTCTGCGCTGGACGCTGCATGTATAAAATAATTATTTCGTAGCAGATTGATCATTTTCTCTGCAGACTTTGATCCTCGCACTTTTGCACGTAGTTGTGGCAATCCCACCCGCTGTGTTCCCAGCTGGACGCCGTGCTTTATTCCTTCGGCTGCCACGTGCTCTGCGCTGGACGCTGCATGTATAAAATAATTATTTCGTAGCAGATTGATCATTTTCTCTGCAAGTTGGTAATTATTTGTCATGTTTACATTGTCATGGCTTGGTAAAACATTTGCATGTTCTTTCCTTTTTGTGTGCAGCTGTAAAAGTATGTTTGTGATAGATTTTACATCTCGTTACAATCGTTCAGACGAGCTGCGCTCTGAAGCTGTGCCCTGACGCAACTGCTCGCATGGTTCACTTCTTCTTTACTCGACTCGACAAGCTGCACGTAGTGTTGGTGAGCAAATTGTGCCACGTTGCATTACATTTATGCGTGAAAGTTTTTTTTGAACACTTCAAAATTCTCTTTGTGCAGTTGCACGCGCCAGCGCCCCCCTCACGTTCAGTCTACATCCGTTAAAGGCGAGTTTACTCTCCTGCACAACACAGTGCGTGCATCAAAGTCGTGCAAAGGGTAACTGGCACAAGCCCTCATTCAGGATGGCTGGTTCCAGGCACCTTCCCCTCCTGCCAGGATCTGCACCGTAGATGGGGAAGAGGATCGTGGAATCCTTGGGCATTCCCTGACCCTGCCACTCCTGGCAACACACACCCATCCCATCTTTGATTGCTTTGGGCATCCATGTCTGCAAAGGCAACACCGGACACATGTATGTCTCATCAGTGGCAGGTACTGGAGTTGGCACCACTGCCCCTCTCAAATCTGAATGTAAAGCAAACCTGGGAATAAGAATTCTTTGTGGAGATGACATGATAACCGGAAAGGAAACATGCCTGGAAGAATGCAAAACTTTGACGGAGTGAAAGCAGTGGAACAGTTCTCGGGGAACACCTGCCCAGTGCCACAAATTTAACACTCACTTCTCACCCAAAATATCCTGAGTACTAAAGAGAGCCTGGAATTCTCACCCAGTTTGTGGTCCTGCAGAAAATACAGTGATTTTGGCAGAATATAGAGGATAGAATTAATAAAATGGAGTTTCCGTGTTATTTCTGTTCCAGTGCCACATGACTGTCCTCTAAATGTAAAATGCACAAATTAAAGGTCTGTATTGTCTCCCTGTCAGGCTGAGAGCCCTTATAATGGAGGAGTGTTTTTTCTCACCATCCACTTCCCGACTGACTACCCATTCAAGCCACCAAAGGCAAGGATTTCTTACTGCTGTCAAAGCTGCAGATGAACCCTGATCTTCCATCTGATCCTCATCTCCTCCTGCTATCATATTTCAGTGTTTTGTAATAACAGTTTGGTTTTTCTTGCAGGTAGCGTTTACAACAAAGATTTATCATCCAAATATAAACAGCAATGGCAGCATCTGTTTGGACATCCTGCGCTCACAGTGGTCTCCAGCACTAACGGTGTCTAAAGGTACATACCGTCCACACGCCTGACGGGCAGACTAACGGCGTCTAAAGGTACATACCGTCCACACGCCTGACGGGCAGACTAACGGCGTCTAAAGGTACATACCGTCCACACGCCTGACGGGCAGACTAACGGCGTCTAAAGGTACATACCGTCCACACGCCTGACGGGCAGACTAACGGCGTCTAAAGGTACATACCGTCCATGCGCCCGACGGACAGACTAATGGGTGGTGTTTCTGATACTTTCAAGTATCAGAAAGTTGAATTTATTGTTGTACCAGAAATGAAGTGACGGTAATGAAACTCAGAGTTCACCTGAAAGTGGTTCCAGGAACGTGTGTGGCAGGTGTGCTTACTGTGTGACATCACTATATAGTTTCCATATTTCTGAACTTGTTTTCCATGAATATGTTCTTGTATTTGTTAATTCTTTCTTTGTAATTTGTGGTGTGACTGATGACAGGATGACACTGAATACAATATATTAATATTACCAGTTGGTGAAGCTCATCTGGTTCAAATGTCCGGTTTGTGTCTGCATGCTGTCTGACAGGGTGTTTCTGATTTTCTACTTTCCAGTTTTGCTGTCCATATGTTCGTTGCTTTGTGATCCCAATCCAGATGACCCTTTAGTTGCAGAAATAGCCAACATCTACAAGAACAACAAAGCAAAGTGAGTGTGCAGCGTCTCCACAAACCACTGTGTGTCATCAAGGGTCTAAAAGCTCGACACTTGGTATCGAAGCATCGCCCACAGAAGCTAACATTAAAAACAAGCACAGTAGGCCCTAGTTGTCACCAGGCCCTGTACATCGCATTTCTGGTCCTCATCAGAAACCAACATCTCTAAGCTGAACATACAGCATCTTTTACTGAGCTGCTGAGGGACGGTTTGCCGACCCAAATCCCGTAGTTCTCACACTATGGTATGTGGTACAAGAGCTCCCTCTGGTGGTAGGCCTGAGTCATTGAAATTGTTTTTTTTTATAAAAGTTTTTTTTTTTTTTTAATAGCCTCTCCCCACCACACACACATACCAGAAAACATGAACCATAAAGTTTTTAAGCTCTGAAATTATAATTAAATTCAGTTCTCATCTTTAAAACAAGATCCAAAAATATTTGTTAATTTTTAAGCGACATGAACAACATATCTATAAACCACTTGGGCTCCCATTCGAACCACCAGTGAAACCTGTGTACGAGTACAGAGAGCGGGCCGTGAACTTTAAAGCATTAAAGGCTTTAAGAGATGAATAACAGTGGCTGGTGCAGACCGTGTTATATACGAATGTACTAATATACAAATAATGAATGTTTGAGTTCAATGGTACAAATATTTCATGCAATGAAAGCTGGAACATACTATTCAGCGAGGCTTCATTGAACGAGGCTTACCTGACTAACAACAGAATCTGTCTCTGTAGACCTTCTTTCAGTGATACCTGCCTCGTGCTATAGCATATGTACTTACTATAAATGCCATAGCATTGGAAAGATATCACAAAACTCGCCAAAACTATTCAAGTGTCTTTCCTTAACCTGCAATGAGCGCCGAAATATACTGAAACTTCATGTAAGTATGTGTAAATCATTTAAAGAGATTAAAACCTATCAAAACATTTGTGGTATAAAACAGTGACTTTATTAATATTTACATGTGAAATGTATGCTTACAAATTACTGCCCCATAAAAAAATTCCTAAATCGCACTGTTAGTTTGCACCTTGACTACTTCTGTCAGTCAGCAGGAAAACCCCACAGGCACATACAGCATCATTAAAAAGCACACATCCTCTGCAGCAGCTGTACCCCACGGTCTTCTTCCTCTCTCAATGTTACAGACACTGTTCAACAGACCAAACTTGCAGAAACTCAAAATGTCCACGTCCGGGTACTTTCAGTGAGTTTCAGTACACAGAGTTGCCTGAAAGTTCGCTGTTGTAGAAAAAGTAGCCTGTAACTTTGCACATTTTAGCTTGGAGTGTCGGCAGCGCTGTTATGGTTCCCATGCATATGAGGAAAGATTTAACTCGCACGGATGACTCGCGCTGCACCCCCCCCCCCCCCCCCCCAAAAAAAAAATTCTCAACAGATTTACACTGTTCTCAGAAATGGCCCAGAAACACAGAAAAACTCTGAAATCTGTGGAAAATTCTCATTCCTGATGTACCGCACATGGATGTACCGTACCCCCAGAAAGCATTCAGAGCGCACTTTTTTCACGTTATGTTACAGCCTTAATCCAAAATGGATTAAATTAATTTTTTTCCTCAATTCTACACACACCACCCCATAATGAAAGTGTGAAAAACGTTGTGTTTGTTTTGTTTTTAGATTTTTGTAAATTTATTTTTAAAAAAAAAAACAACCTAAGAAATCAGATGTACATAGTAAGTATTCACCGTCTTGGCCATGAAGCTCAAAACTGAGCTCAGGTGCCTCCTGTTTCCACTGATCATTCTTGAAATGTTTCTACAGCTTAATTGGAGTCCACCTGGGGTAAATTCAGTTGATTGGACATGATTTAGAAAGACACACACCTGTCTACATATCAGGTCACACAGTTGACAGTGCATGTCAGAGCACAAACCAAGCATGAAGCCAAAGGAATTGTCTGTAGACCTGTGAGACAGGATTGTCTGGAGGCACAAATCTGTGGAAGGATAGACAAACATTTCTACTGCTTTGAAGGTTCCAGTGAGCACAGTGGCCTCCATCATCTGTAAATGGAAGAAGTTCAGATCCACCAGGACTCTTCGTAGCGCTGGCCGCCCGTCTAAACTGAGCGATCGGGGGAAAAGGGCCTTAGTTAGGGAGGTGACCTAGAACCCGATGGACACTCTGCCAGAGCCAGTGTTGAAAGTGGGCCATGGGAGAAAAAAAAATGCCTCCAAATTTTTGGCAATGGCCAAAAGCCCGAAGCCCCTGTCGGGGTGTGTGTGTGTGGGGGGGGTTCCTTCTTAACAAAAATCTGAATTCTAAGATCCATTCTGTGCATTTTCAGGTCTATTTACCCACCAAAAAAAAAAAAAAAATCTCCCAAAATTTTTATTTTTTGTTGGGTCAGGTCAATTTTTCCACCCCAGTCTTTTCACACAAGTTGTTTTGTGCTATCAGCCTTTAATCCAAAAAAGGTTCTTTAGACATCTTTGATGTTCATCTGTAAATTAAAACCATATTTATCTGTTGTTGTTGAGATAATTTAACATAATGAACCTTGGACATTTATTTTTAGACAAATAAAATAGCATGAAAAATGTGTACATTAAATAAAAAGAAATGAAATTGCACTGTGCTAGTTTCTTTGATTACTTGATACATTTTTTTTTTTTTTTTTAACTAAGTTATTTAAAGTTTAGACTGTTCTTGCAGTTATGGCAGTAACAATTAAAAATCTGTGTAGCTTTATGTGGTAAAAATAAAAATGGGTCGAAGAAATTACAAATATAAAACGTTCACTGCAGCTAAAAGGCTAACATTAGCAGATAAATGTCAGCAGAGTACTAATGTCACGGATTATTTACTCACTCACCTCAGACATATTTTTGTCCGTTGCTCAAACTCATTAATCTTGTGGTTTTGACTCACAGATTGAGAGTTAAATTCTTATCTGAATGCTAATGGCATTAGCATTTTTAGCAGCTGGAAGCTTCGCCCGTTAGCTATAGATAGTAGTTAGTATAGTTTGGACTAGCCATGACTGA
The DNA here is from genome assembly GCF_902500255.1 of Thalassophryne amazonica. NCBI lineage: Eukaryota > Metazoa > Chordata > Actinopteri > Batrachoidiformes > Batrachoididae > Thalassophryne > Thalassophryne amazonica. The sequence continues at coordinate 8,713,951 of NC_047120.1, forward strand.
ATGTTCCGGAGTTACGGCGTAAAAGCGGAAAAAAATGGTGATGGTCAATTTTAGTTTGTACAGGGGTTAAAAGTTAAAGTTGCTCCAGTTTTGGTAAAAAGTCAATCAATCAATTCAATCAATTTTATTTATATAGCGCCAAATCACAACAAACAGTTGCCCCAAGGCGCTTTATATTGTAAGGCAAGGCCATACAATAATTACGTAAAAACCCCAACGGTCAAAATGACCCCCTGTGAGCAAGCACTTGGCGACAGTGGGAAGGAAAAACTCCCTTTTAACAGGAAGAAACCTCCAGCAGAACCAGGCTCAGGGAGGGGCAGTCTTCTGCTGGGACTGGTTGGGGCTGAGGGAGAGAACCAGGAAAAAGACATGCTGTGGAGGGGAGCAGAGATCAATCACTAATGATTAAATGCAGAGTGGTGCATACAGAGCAAAAAGAGAAAGAAACACTCAGTGCATCATGGGAACCCCCCAGCAGTCTAAGTCTATAGCAGCATAACTAAGGGATGGTTCAGGGTCACCCGATCCAGCCCTAACTATAAGCTTTAGCAAAAAGTAAAGTTTTAAGTCTAATCTTAAAAGTAGAGAGGGTGTCTGTCTCCCTGATCCAAATTGGGAGCTGGTTCCACAGGAGAGGAGCCTGAAAGCTGAAGGCTCTGCCTCCCATTCTACTCTTACAAACCCTAGGAACTACAAGTAAGCCTGCAGTCTGAGAGCGAAGCGCTCTATTGGGGTGATATGGTACTATGAGGTCCCTAAGATAAGATGGGACCTGATTATTCAAAACCTTATAAGAAGAAGAATTTTAAATTCTATTCTAGAATTAACAGGAAGCCAATGAAGAGAGGCCAATATGGGTGAGATATGCTCTCTCCTTCTAGTCCCCGTTAGTACTCTAGCTGCAGCATTTTGAATTAACTGAAGGCTTTTTAGGGAACTTTTAGGACAACCTGATAATAATGAATTACAATAGTCCAGCCTAGAGGAAATAAATGCATGAATTAGTTTTTCAGCATCACTCTGAGACAAGACCTTTCTAATTTTAGAGATATTGCGTAAATGCAAAAAAGCAGTCCTACATATTTGTTTAATATGCGCATTGAATGACATATCCTGATCAAAAATGACTCCAAGATTTCTCACAGTATTACTACAGGTCAGGGTAATGCCATCCAGAGTAAGGATCTGGTTAGACACCATGTTTCTAAGATTTGTGGGGCCAAGTACAATAACTTCAGTTTTATCTGAGTTTAAAAGCAGGAAATTAGAGGTCATCCATGTCTTTATGTCTGTAAGACAATCCTGCAGTTTAGCTAATTGGTGTGTGTCCTCTGGCTTCATGGATAGATAAAGCTGGGTATCATCTGCGTAACAATGAAAATTTAAGCAATGCCGTCTAATAATACTGCCTAAGGGAAGCATGTATAAAGTGAATAAAATTGGTCCTAGCACAGAACCTTGTGGAACTCCATAATTAACCTTAGTCTGTGAAGAAGATTCCCCATTTACATGAACAAATTGTAATCTATTAGATAAATATGATTCAAACCACCGCAGCGCAGTGCCTTTAATACCTATGGCATGCTCTAATCTCTGTAATAAAATTTTATGGTCAACAGTATCAAAATCAGCACTGAGGTCTAACAGAACAAGCACAGAGATGAGTCCACTGTCTGAGGCCATAAGAAGATCATTTGTAACCTTCACTATTGCTGTTTCTGTACTATGATGAATTCTAAAACCTGACTGAAACTCTTCAAATAGACCATTCCTCTGCAGATGATCAGTTAGCTGTTTTACAACTACCCTTTCAAGAATTTTTGAGAGAAAAGGAAGGTTGGAGATTGGCCTATAATTAGCTAAAATAGCTGGGTCAAGTGATGGCTTTTTAAGTAATGGTTTAATTACTGCCACCTTAAAAGCCTGTGGTACATAGCCAACTAATAGATAGATTGATCATATTTAAGATTGAAGCATTAAATAATGGTAGGGCTTCCTTTAGCATCCTGGTAGGAATGGGGTCTAATAGACATGTTGATGGTTTGGATGAAGTAACTAATGAAAATAACTGACAGAACAATCAGAGAGAAAGAGTCTAACCAAATACCGGCATCACTGAAAGCAGCCACAGATAACGATACGTCTTTGGGATGGTTATGAGTCATTTTTTCTCTAATAGTTAAAATTTTCTTAGCAAAGAAAGTCATGAAGTCATTACTAGTTAAAGGAATACTCGGCTCAATAGAGCTCTGACTCTTTGTCAGCCTGGCTACAGTGCTGAAAAGAAACCTGGGGTTCTTATTTTCTTCAATTAGTGATGAGTAGAAAGATGTCCTAGCTTTACGGAGGGCTTTTTTATAGAGCAACAGACTCTTTTTCCAGGCTAAGTGAAGATCTTCTAAATTAGCGAGACGCCATTTCCTCTCCAACTTACGGGTTATCTGCTTTAAGCTGTGAGTTTGTGAGTTATACCACGGAGTCAGGCACTTCTGATTTAAAGCTCTCTTTTTCAGAGGAGCTACAGCATCCAAAGTTGTCTTCAATGAGGATGTAAAACTATTGATGAGATACTCTATCTCACTTACAGAGTTTAGGTAGCTACTCTGCACTGTGTTGGTATATGGCATTAGAGAACATAAAGAAGGAATCATATCCTTAAACCTAGTTACAGCGCTTTCTGAAAGACTTCTAGTGTAATGAAACTTATTCCTCACTGCTGGGTAGTCCATCAGAGTAAATGTAAATGTTATTAAGAAATGATCAGACAGAAGGGAGTTTTCAGGGAATACTATTAAGTCTTCAATTTCCATACCATAAGTCAGAACAAGATCTAAGATATGATTAAAGTGGTGGGTGGACTCATTTACATTTTGGGCAAAGCCAATTGAGTCTAATAATAGATTAAATGCAGTGTTGAGGCTGTCATTCTCAGCATCTGTGTGGATGTTAAAATCGCCCACTATAATTATCTTATCTGAGCTAAGCACTAAGTCAGACAAAAGGTCTGAAAATTCACAGAGAAACTCACAGTAACGACCAGGTGGACGATAGATAATAACAAATAAAACTGGTTTTTGGGACTTCCAATTTGGATGGACAAGACTAAGAGTCAAGCTTTCAAATGAATTAAAGCTCTGTCTGGGTTTTTGATTAATAAATAAGCTGGAATGGAAGATTGCTGCTAATCCTCCGCCTCGGCCCGTGCTACGAGCATTCTTGCAGTTAGTGTGACTCGGGGGTGTTGACTCATTTAAACTAACATATTCATCCTGCTGTAACCAGGTTTCTGTAAGGCAGAATAAATCAATATGTTGATCAGTTATATCATTTACTAACAGGGACTTAGAAGAGAGAGACCTAATGTTTAATAGACCACATTTAACTGTTTTAGTCTGTGGTGCAGTTGAAGGTGCTATATTATTTTTTCTTTTTGAATTTTTATGCTTAAATAGATTTTTACTGGTTATTGGTGGTCTGGGAGCAGGCACTGTCTCTACGGGGATGTGGTAATGAGGGGATTGCAGGGGGAGAGAAGCTGCAGAGAGGTGTGTTAAGACTACAACTTTACAAAAAAAGTGATGCAAATTATTGGTTGAAATAAAAGGATTAATAAATGGATTAGTTTTGACTGTGTTGAATGTTTGGTCTCCAAAGTAAAGATCAAACAAGGTCTATGTCCACTGGATTCTATGACGTATGACATGTTACCCTGTAACATAACTAAGCATGACAGATGGTCCAAACTATTCATTTAGAAAATGCCTTTAACTCAACCAATAATTTGCATAATTTTTTACTGAAATTGGAGCAACTTTAACTTTTGACCCCTGTATAAACTGAAACTGACCTTTGTCACCATTTTTGCTGTTTTTACCCCATAACTCCACAACATTCAGTCATAGATGGTCCAAACTATACCTATTTGGAAAACAGATTTCCCCTGAATTTCTTTGCCAAATAGTCTGTAGATCTAATGTCAGTTTATTTACATTCAGCTGATTTGAGCTGTGCTTTGGGGCGGCTATGTTGTGATTTGATGCTGTATAAATAAATGGAGTTGAATTATTTTAATTTGGGAACTTGGAAAACCAAATATTTTATAAGGTTGCGCTCACTGTAAAGGGAACCGCTGCGCTCATCAGATGTAACACCACCGCGCACGCACTGCAATGCCTCCGCTGGCGGACAGACCTGATCAGCTCCTCATTTGTCTCTTTTCTCTCCTTCCTCAGATACGACTCCACAGCAAAAGAGTGGACCATGAAATACGCCATGTAAAAGAAAAACCCAACACCACTGTTTCTTCCTTTCTTAAAGTCACAACACACTGTCAAAGATAATCAGGAAGTAATGTTAATCGTCGTGCTTGTTCTCCACATGATTAATGGTCATGTGATTGTGAGGGTTTATTGGTTTGTCACAGGTAGGAAATATCAACTTTTCACCTCTGCCTTAAGATTCAGCTGTGGGGTTTTGGGATGTGATCTCGACATTGTCCAGAAGAGGGTAGGATGTCCCACGTTGAGACACTGATCAGCTCCATCTTCAGGGAGGTCTTGAAGGACGGACTCCTCCTGCCTGATGGTGGAGCCGGCGGCGCAGGCTTTGAATGAAACAACATCCTGCTGTAGCCGTCCCGCTCCGCGGTATCACCGCCATTATGGGAGTAAAACTCATCGAGAAGAAGGTTTTAGACCCCTTCAGACATGGTGCAGCGCTGTGGCTGACATCAGGTCTTTTAAATGTCAGGAAAATCATGATTTATCTTCACACTTGTCCAACTTTGCTAAAATGCTTTTCTTCCTGTGTATCAAACAGATCTTTAAGGCCTTTGTGGTACTTTTGTACTGGATTAAAATGGTACATTTTTATCATGACCTGATGGTGCAGCTGAGTGTTTTATTTTGGGGTATGATGGTGTTCTGTGCCATCCTGCTGGCACTTTACCGCTCTGGATCTCTCCGGCGCAGGGCCTCGGTGCAGGCCCGGAGCCCCGTGGTCAAACTTGTACGATCGTGTGCAGAGTCCAAAAAAACAACAAACATTTAAACTCAGAGTCAAATTCATCTCTGCAACGTGGCATAAACACCGAAACAACGGGGTGCACGCGTCATGCATCCCCTTACTGTCACACAAGTATACCATCACTTTTACAGCCACTTGGGGATGAACACACAAATGTGTCTGACTTTCCATCAAGCATTAATAAATAAAGAGGAAAGAAGTGTAGGTGAATCTGAGCGACCCTGCAAGAAAAGAGACCGGTGAGGGAAGCCACCAAGATGCTTCGAGACCTGTTGGGCTCAGTGCAGCAGCAGTTCCCTCCTGCAACATTAAAGGGTGATTCTTAGACTACGGGCACTTATGTCCTTTGATCATATTGTATGAAAAACAGAAAAAAGGGGAAATTTCACACTTTTATAGTTATCTTTACAATGAAAGTGTGTTAAGAAATTTGTTCTACAACCCCTGGCAAAAATTATGGAATCACCGGCCTCGGAGGATGTTCATTCAGTTTAATTTTGTAGAAAAAAAGCAGATCAGACATGACACAAAACTAGTCATTTCAAATGGCAACTTTCTGGCTTTAAGAAACACTATAAGAAATCAAGAAAAAAAGATTGGCAGTCAGTAACGGTTACTTTTTTAGACCAAGCAGAGGAAAAAAATATGGAATCACTCAATTCTGAGGAAAAAATTATGGAATCACCCTGTAAATTTTCATCCCCAAAACTAACACCTGCATCATATCAGATCTGCTCGTTAGTCTGCATCTAAAAAGGAGTGAACACACCTTGGAGAGCTGTTGCACCAAGTGGACTGACATGAATCATGGCTCCAACACGAGAGATGTCAATTGAAACAAAGGAGAGGATTATCAAACTCTTAAGAGAGTAAATCACGCAATGTTGCAAAAGATGTTGGTTGTTCAGTCAACTGTGTCTAAACTCTGGACCAAATACAAACAACATGGGAAGGTTGTTAAAGGCAAACATACTGGTAGACCAAGGAAGACAAAGCATCAAGACAGAAAACTTAAAGCAATATGTCTCAAAAATCGAAAAATGTACAACAAAACAAATGGGAAATGGGATTTACATACAGAAAAGCTAAACGAAAGGCATTAACACCTAAACAGAAAAAAACAAGGTTACAATGGGCTAAGGAAAAGCAATTGTGGACTGTGGATGACTGGATGAAAGTCATATTCAGTGATGAATCTCGAATCTGCATTGGGCAAGGTGATGATGCTGGAACTTTTGTTTGGTGCCTTTTCAATGAGATTTATAAAGATGAGTGCCTGAAGAGAACATGTAAATTTCCACAGTCGATGATATGGGGCTGCATGTCAGGTAAAGGCACTGGGGAGATGGCTGTCATTACATCATCAATAAATGCACAAGTTTATGTTGATATTTTGGACAATTGAAAGGATGTTTGGGGATGATGAAATCATTTTTCAAGATAATGCATCTTGCCATAGAACAAAAACTGCAAAAACATTCCTTGCAAAAAGACATAGGGTCAATGTTATGGCATAGGGTCAATGTCAATGAGTAGATCTGATTTGATGCAGGTGTTAATTTGGGGAATGAAAATTTACAGGGTGATTCCATAATTTTTTCCTCAATTGAGTGATTCCATATTTTTTTCCTCTGCTTGGTCTAAAAAAGTAACCGTTACTGACTGCCACAATCTTTTTTTCTTGATTTCTTATAGTGTTCCTTAAAGCCAGAAAGTTGCCATTTGAAATGACTTTAGTTTTGTGTCATGTCTGTGATCTGCGTTTTTTCTACAAAATTAAACAACTGAATGAACATCCTCTGAGGCCGGTGATTCCGTAATTTTTGCCAGGGGTTGTAGTAGTCTATGATGACTTTTTCACCTTTTTTCAGCATCATTATATGCAAATATTGCCGTTTTGTGCTTGTCCCACACCCAGACTTTTGATCTTCAATGATAAAAATGAATGGTAAAGAAATGTTTTTTCTAATTTTTAAAATATCTCTGAATAAAATATCAGTAAAAAAATCAAAACATAATTGGGGTATTCAGTGTCATACAACTGTTGTGATTTTTTAAACAAAATGTAGTTGTCCCACACTATTGCCGTAATTTCCACCACAACACTGTAATGTCCCTTTAAACAGTTTGTTTGAAAGATTGTTTGGGTAGTTTCTATGGAGATAAACAGTGACATCAGAGCACATGTATATAGTGCCAAATCACAACAAACAGTTGCCCCAAGGCGCTTTATATTGTAAGGCAATGGTGTGGTGGAAATTACATTTACAAGGCCAATAGTGCCCGTAGTTAAAGAATCACCCTAAAATGGAACTGTCACCTTTTTATTTTTGATGATGCAAGTGCTTTATTTAATGAAACGAAATCAGAACTTTTCAGAAAGGGGTGTGTCCTCACAACAGCTGGCAAGCAGCAAATCTGATTACGTACTTCAATTGCTTTTATTCCACACACGAGGCAGTTTAGCATGGGGGGGGGGGGTTCTGACTAACTTTGAAACATTTTTAAAATGCTCCTGTGTTTTGCATTTTGGTTTTCGGCCCAATAAAAAGTTGTTTTTCCAGCCGAATGTTGAATCATTTTAGTATTTTAAAGAATGGCTTTAAATTTCGTCTTCTCTTGAAGCCAGTGTCGTGGCTCGTCACAAAGGAGGGTACAGGAGGGTTGTCTAAAGGTGAACACTGAAACATCAGCTGCAGTTTGTGTCAGTCAGTGAAAGTGGTGGCGAAGAGCTGAAGGCCACTATCAGAGCAATCTGGGCTCTCTTACCACCTGAGCAGTGCCACAGACTGATCGCCGCATTGCTGCAGTAATTCAGGCAAAAGGAGCCCCAACTACATATTGAGTGCTGTACATGCTCGTACTTTTCATGTTCATACTTTTCAGTTGGCCAACATTTCAAAATATATATATATTTGTATTAGTCTTAATATTCTAATTTTCTGGTATACTGAATTTTGGATTTTCATTAGTTCTCGTTTATAATCATCAAAATTAAAAAAAAATAAACATTTGAAATATATCAGTCGACTGAATATAATCTATGTTTCATTTTTTAATGGAATTACTGAAATAAATCAACTTTGTCATGATATTCTAATTATATGATGAGCACTTACAGTGAGGAAAATAAGTATTTGAACACCCTGCAATTTTGCAAGTTCTCCCACTGAGAAATCATGGAGGGGTCTGAAATTTTCATCTTAGGTGCATGTCCACTGTGAGAGACATAATCTAAAAAAAAAATTCCGGAAATCACAATGTATGATTTTTTAAAGTAATTTATTTGTATGTTACTGTTGCAAAGTATTTGAACACCTACCAACCACCAAGAATTCTGGCTCACACAGACCTGTCAGTTTTTCTTTAAGAAGCCTTCTTACTCTGCACTTTTTGCCTGTATTAATTGCACCTGTTTGAACTTGTTACCTGTATCAAAGACACCTGTTCACACATTCAATCACACGCCAACCAAAGTGGAAGAAACACAAGACTGTCAATCTCCCTCGGTCTGGGATTCCATGCAAGATCTCACTTTGTAGGGTAAGGACGATTCTGAGAATGCTCAAAGCTACACAGGAGGACCTGGTCAATGATCTGAAGAGAGCTGGGACCACAGTCACAAAGATTACGTTAACACATGATGCTGTCATGGTTTAAAATCCTGCATGGCAGCAAGGTCCCCCTGCTCAAGCCAGCACATGTCTAGGCCTGTTTGAAGTTTACCAGTGACCATCTGGATGATCCATAGGAGGCATGGGAGAAGGTCATGTGGTCAGATGAGACCAGAATAGAACTTTTTGGAATCAACTCCACTTACCATGTTTAGAGGATCAGAACAACCTCCTTCCCTCAGTAAGAGCATTGGGGGGGGGGGGGGGTCTTCCAGCATGACAATGATCCCAAACACACAGCCAGGGCAACTAAGGAGGGGCTCTGTAAGAAGCATTTCAAGGTCCTGGAGTGGCCTGGCCAGTCTCCAGACCTGAACTCAATAGAAAATCTTTGGAAGGACCTGAAACTCCAAACCTGAAAGATCTAGAGAAGATCTGTATGGAGGAGTGGACCAAAATCCCTGCTGCAGTGTGTGCAAACCTGGTGAAAAACTACAGGAAACATTTGACCTCTGTACCAAACATTAACATTGATTTTCACAGGTGTTCAAATACTTATTTGCACCAGTAACATACAAATAGATTATTAAAAAAAATCATTCATTGTGATTTCCGGATTTTTTTTTTTTTTTTTTTTTTAGATTATGTCTCTCACAGTGGACATGCACCCAAAATGAAAATTTCAGACCCCTCCATGATTTCTAAGTGGGAGAACTTGCAAAATTGCAGGGTGTTCAAATACTTATTTTCCTCACTGTATGTGTGTGTATTTTTTCTATATATATATATATATATATATATATATATATATATATATATATAGTGTGTGTGTGTGTGTGTATTTGGGTGATTCTTAGACTACGGCACTTATGTCCTTTGATCATATTGTAAGAAAAAAGGGGAAATTTCACACTTTTATAGTTATCTTTACAATGAAAGTGTGTTAAGAAATTTGCTCTAGTAGTCTATGATGACTTTTTCACCTTTTTTCAGCATCATTATATGCAAATATTGCTGTTTTGTGCTTGTCCCACACCCAGACTTTTGATCTTCAATGATAAAAATGAATGGTAAAGAAACATTTTTTCTAATGTTTTAAAATATCTCTGAATAAAATATCAGTAAAATAATCAAAACATAAATGGGGTATTCAATGTCATACAACTGTTGTGATTTTTTTTTAAACAAAATGTAGTTGTCCCACACTATTGCCGTAATTTCCACCACAACACTGTAATGTCCCTTTAAACAGTTTGTATAAAAGATTGTTTGGGTAGTTTCTATGGAGATAAACAGTGACATCAGAGCACATGTATATAGCGCCAAATCACAACAAACAGTTGCCCCAAGGCGCTTTATATTGTAAGGCAATGGTGTGGTGGAAATTACATTTACAAGGCCAATCAAGGATATGCAGTGTGTGTTCAACTTGCAAGATAACATCATGTTCCCAACACTAACACAGGTCATTCAGATCCCATTAACAATCCAGTCAATAAGCTGTAGTTGTGAGAGGTCATTCAGTGTGTTGAGGCGGCTGTGATTGACCGCTTTGCAAAAATGAAAAAACTCAGTTCAGATTGAGTTGAACTATCACTTGAACTATAACCCCTAAAACTAGGTACAACCCCTGGCAAAAATTATGGAATCACCGGCCTCAGAGGATGTTCATTCAGTTGTTTAATTTTGTAGAAAAAAAGCAGATCACAGACATGACACAAAACTAAAGTCATTAGTCATTTAGGCTTGCTTGCCTCTACTGGTGGTTGGCTCTCACTGCGGTATTGTATCACTTCCTGTTCCGGAGCACAGCGGTGTTTTTCTGTATCTGTTAGCTGTTTAATCTGCGCAGTTAGATTGATCTAGTTATCTAGATTACGATTTGTTTCCCAGTGTAATCTTTACGTGCCTTAACTAAAGCACTCCTTCTGCTGAATCACCTCTAAATTATTCACTTTGCGTGTTTTTAGGAATCCGCTAGGTTAGCGTAGCTACTAGCTCTTAGCCGGTTTAGCATGGCGGCTTCTCCTGTCTCTCCCGCACTTTTCTGCTCTGGGTGTGAAATGTTTAGTTATTCCTTGGCCTCCTTTAGCAGTAATGGTACTTGTAATAAGTGTAGCTTATTCGTAGCTTTGGAGGCCAGGCTGGGCGAATTGGAGACTCGGCTCCGCACCGTGGAAAATTCTACAGCTAGCCAGGCCCCTGTAGTCGGTGCGGACCAAGGTAGCTTAGCCGCCGTTAGTTACCCCCTGGCAGATCCCAAGCAGGCTGACTGGGTGACTGTGAGGAGGAAGCGTAGTTCTAAACAGAAGCCCCGTGTACACCGCCAACCCGTTCACATCTCTAACCGTTTTTCCCCACTCGACGACACACCCGCCGAGAATCAAACTCTGGTTATTGGCGACTCTATTTTGAGAAATGTGAAGTTAGCGACACCAGCAACCATAGTCAATTGTCTTCCGGGGGCCAGAGCAGGCGACATTGAAGGAAATTTGAAACTGCTGGCTAAGGCTAAGCGTAAATTTGGTAAGATTGTAATTCACGTCTGCAGTAATGACACCCGGTTACGCCAATCGGAGGTCACTAAAATTAACATTAAATCGGTGTGTAACTTTGCAAAAACAATGTCGGACTCTGTAGTTTTCTCTGGGCCCCTCCCCAATCGGACCGGGAGTGACATGTTTAGCCGCCTGTTCTCCTTGAATTGCTGGCTGTCTTGAGTGGTGTCCAAAAAATGAGGTGGGCGTCATAGATAATTGGCAAAGCTTCTGGGGAAAACCTGGTCTTGTTAGGAGAGACGGCATCCATCCCACTTTGGATGGAGCAGCTCTCATTTCTAGAAATCTGGCCAATTTTCTTAAATCCTCCAAACCGTGACTATCCAGAGTTGGGACCAGGAAACAGAGTTGTAGTCTTACACACCTCTCTGCAGCTTCTCTCCCCCTGCCATCCCCTCATTACCCCATCCCCGTAGAGACGGTGCCTGCTCCCAGACCACCAACAACCAGCAAAAATCTATTTAAGCATAAAAATTCAAAAAGAAAAAATAATATAGCACCTTCAACTGCACCACAGACTAAAACAGTTAAATGTGGTCTATTAAACATTAGGTCTCTCTCTTCTAAGTCCCTGTTGGTAAATGATATAATAATTGATCAACATATTGATTTATTCTGCCTAACAGAAACCTGGTTACAGCAGGATGAATATGTTAGTTTAAATGAGTCAACACCCCCGAGTAACACTAACTGTCAGAATGCTCGTAGCACGGGCCGAGGAGGAGGATTAGCAGCAATCTTCCATTCCAGCTTATTAATTAATCAAAAACCCAGACAGAGCTTTAATTCATTTGAAAGCTTGTCTCTTAGTCTTGTCCATCCAAATTGGAAGTCCCAAAAAACAGTTTTATTTATCTATCGTCCACCTGGTCGTTACTGTGAGTTTCTCTGTGAATTTTCAGACCTTTTGTCTGACTTAGTGCTTAGCTCAGATAAGATAATTATAGTGGGCGATTTTAACATCCACACAGATGCTGAGAATGACAGCCTCAACACTGCATTTAATCTATTATTAGACTCTATTGGCTTTGCTCAAAAAGTAAATGAGTCCACCCACCACTTTAATCATATCTTAGAGATTGTTCTGACTTATGGTATGGAAATAGAAGACTTAACAGTATTCCCTGAAAACTCCCTTCTGTCTGATCATTTCTTAATAACATTTACATTTACTCTGATGGACTACCCAGCAGTGGGGAATAAATTTCATTACACTAGAAGTCTTTCAGAAAGCGCTGTAACTAGGTTTAAGGATATGATTCCTTCTTTATGTTCTCTAATGCCATATACCAACACAGTGCAGAGTAGCTACCTAAACTCTGTAAGGGAGATAGAGTATCTCGTCAATAGTTTTACATCCTCATTGAAGACAACTTTGGATGCTGTAGCTCCTCTGAAAAAGAGAGCTTTAAATCAGAAGTGCCTGACTCCGTGGTGTAACTCACAAACTCGCAGCTTAAAGCAGATAACCCGTAAGTTGGAGAGGAAATGGCGTCTCACTAATTTAGAAGATCTTCACTTAGCCTGGAAAAAGAGTCTGTTGCTTTATAAAAAAGCCCTCCGTAAAGCTAGGACATCTTTCTACTCATCACTAATTGAAGAAAATAAGAACAACCCCAGGTTTCTTTTCAGCACTGTAGCCAGGCTGACAAAGAGTCAGAGCTCTATTGAGCTGAGTATTCCATTAACTTTAACTAGTAATGACTTCATGACTTTCTTTGCTAACAAAATTTTAACTATTAGAGAAAAAATTACTCATAACCATCCCAAAGACGTATCGTTATCTTTGGCTGCTTTCAGTGATGCCGGTATTTGGTTAGACTCTTTCTCTCCGATTGTTCTGTCTGAGTTATTTTCATTAGTTACTTCATCCAAACCATCAACATGTTTATTAGACCCCATTCCTACCAGGCTGCTCAAGGAAGCCCTACCATTATTTAATGCTTCGATCTTAAATATGATCAATCTATCTTTGTTAGTTGGCTATGTACCACAGGCTTTTAAGGTGGCAGTAATTAAACCATTACTTAAAAAGCCATCACTTGACCCAGCTATCTTAGCTAATTATAGGCCAATCTCCAACCTTCCTTTTCTCTCAAAAATTCTTGAAAGGGTAGTTGTAAAACAGCTAACTGATCATCTGCAGAGGAATGGTCTATTTGAAGAGTTTCAGTCAGGTTTTAGAATTCATCATAGTACAGAAACAGCATTAGTGAAGGTTACAAATGATCTTCTTATGGCCTCGGACAGTGGACTCGTCTCTGTGCTTGTTCTGTTGGACCTCAGTGCTGCTTTTGATACTGTTGACCATAAAATTTTATTACAGCGATTAGAGCATGCCATAGGTATTAAAGGCACTGCGCTGCGGTGGTTTGAATCATATTTGTCTAATAGATTACAATTTGTTCATGTAAATGGGGAATCTTCTTCACAGACTAAAGTTAATTATGGAGTTCCACAAGGTTCTGTGCTAGGACCAATTTTATTCACTTTATACATGCTTCCCTTAGGCAGTATTATTAGACGGTATTGCTTAAATTTTCATTGTTACGCAGATGATACCCAGCTTTATCTATCCATGAAGCCAGAGGACACACACCAATTAGCTAAACTGCAGGATTGTCTTACAGACATAAAGACATGGATGACCTCTAATTTCCTGCTTTTAAACTCAGATAAAACTGAAGTTATTGTACTTGGCCCCACAAATCTTAGAAACATGGTGTCTAACCAGATCCTTACTCTGGATGGCATTACCCTGACCTCTAGTAATACTGTGAGAAATCTTGGAGTCATTTTTGATCAGGATATGTCATTCAAAGCGCATATTAAACAAATATGTAGGACTGCTTTTTTGCATTTACGCAATATCTCTAAAATCAGAAAGGTCTTGTCTCAGAGTGATGCTGAAAAACTAATTCATGCATTTATTTCCTCTAGGCTGGACTATTGTAATTCATTATTATCAGGTTGTCCTAAAAGGTCCCTAAAAAGCCTTCAGTTAATTCAAAATGCTGCAGCTAGAGTACTGACGGGGACTAGAAGGAGAGAGCATATCTCACCCATATTGGCCTCTCTTCATTGGCTTCCTGTTAATTCTAGAATAGAATTTAAAATTCTTCTTCTTACTTATAAGGTTTTGAATAATCAGGTCCCATCTTATCTTAGGGACCTCGTAGTACCATATCACCCCAATAGAGCGCTTCGCTCTCAGACTGCAGGCTTACTTGTAGTTCCTAGGGTTTGTAAGAGTAGAATGGGAGGCAGAGCCTTCAGCTTTCAGGCTCCTCTCCTGTGGAACCAGCTCCCAATTCAGATCAGGGAGACAGACACCCTCTCTACTTTTAAGATTAGGCTTAAAACTTTCCTTTTTGCTAAAGCTTATAGTTAGGGCTGGATCAGGTGACCCTGAACCATCCCTTAGTTATGCTGCTATAGACGTAAACTGCTGGGGGGTTCCCATGATGCACTGTTTCTTTCTCTTTTTGCTCTGTATGCACCACTCTGCATTTAATCATTAGTGATCGATCTCTGCTCCCCTCCACAGCATGTCTTTTTCCTGGTTCTCTCCCTCAGCCCCAACCAGTCCCAGCAGAAGACTGCCCCTCCCTGAGCCTGGTTCTGCTGGAGGTTTCTTCCTGTTAAAAGGGAGTTTTTCCTTCCCACTGTAGCCAAGTGCTTGCTCACAGGGGGTCGTTTTGACCGTTGGGGTTTTACATAATTATTGTATGGCCTTGCCTTACAATATAAAGCGCCTTGGGGCAACTGTTTGTTGTGATTTGGCGCTATATAAAAAAAATTGATTGATTGATTGATTTCAAATGGCAACTTTCTGGCTTTAAGAAACACTATAAGAAATCAAGAAAAAAAGATTGTGGCAGTCAGTAACGGTTACTTTTTTAGACCAAGCAGAGGAAAAAAATATGGAATCACTCAATTCTGAGGAAAAAATTATGGAATCACCCTGTAAATTTTCATCCCCAAATTAACACCTGCGTCAAATCAGATCTGCTCATTGACATTGACCCTATGTGTCTTTTTGCAAGGAATGTTTTTGTAGTTTTTGCTCTATGGCAAGATGCATTATCATCTTGAAAAATGATTTCATCATCCCCAAACATCCTTTCAATTGTCCAAAATATCAACATAAACTTGTGCATTTATTGATGATGTAATGACAGCCATCTCCCCAGTGCCTTTACCTGACATGCAGCCCCATATCATCAATGACTGTGGAAATTTCCATGTTCTCTTCAGGCAGTCATCTTTATAAATCTCATTGGAAAGGCACCAAACAAAAGTTCCAGCATCATCACCTTGCCCAATGCAGATTCGAGATTCATCACTGAATATGACTTTCATCCAGTCATCCACAGTCCTCAATTGCTTTTCCTTAGCCCATTGTAACCTTGTTTTTTTCTGTTTAGGTGTTAATGATGCCTTTCGTTTAGCTTTTCTGTATGTAAATCCCATTTCCTTTAGGCGGTTTCTTACAGTTCGGTCACAGACGTTGACTCCAGTTTCCTCCCATTCGTTCCTCATTTGTTTTGTTGTGCATTTTCGATTTTTGAGACATATTGCTTTAAGTTTTCTGTCTTGACGCTTTGATGTCTTCCTTGGTCTACCAGTATGTTTGCCTTTAACAACCTTCCCATGTTGTTTGTATTTGGTCCAGAGTTTAGACACAGCTGACTGTGAACAACCAACATCTTTTGCAACATTGCGTGATGATTTACCCTCTTTTAAGAGTTTGATAATCCTCTCCTTTGTTTCAACTGACATCTCTCGTGTTGGAGCCATGATTCATGTCAGTCCACTTGGTGCAACAGCTCTCCAAGGTGTGATCACTCCTTTTTAGATGCCGACTAACAAGCAGATGTGATTTGATGCAGGTGTTAGTTTTGGGGATGAAAATTTACAGGGTGATTCCATAATTTATTCCTCAGAATTGAGTGAGTCCATATTTTTTTCCTCTGCTTGGTCTAAAAAAGTAACCGTTACTGACTGCCACAATCTTTTTTTCTTGATTTCTTATAGTGTTTCTTAAAGCCAGAAAGTTGCCATTTGAAATGACTTTAGTTTTGTGTCATGTCTGTGATCTGCTTTTTTTCTACAAAATTAAACAACTGAATGAACATCCTCCGAGGCCGGTGATTCCATAATTTTTGCCAGGGGTTGTAATAACCATTACTTTGGAATGTCTGTGAAGAGAGTTCTGACTTGTCATTATTTGTTATGACTTCTGTGCTTTTGCTGCCATGTTGAAAATGTTCATGTTTGTTAAAATAAATATGTTCCTACACTCATTATTACCTCAAGTAGTAGTTTTGTTAAGAATATGGCAGTGGGGCTGGGCAGAGTGTGTGTGTGTGTGTGTGTGTGTGTGTGTGTGTGTGTGTGTGTGTGTGTGTGTGTGTGTGTGTGTGTGTGTGTGTGTGTGTGTGTGTGTGTGTGTGTGTGTGGGAGGAGGGGGATGTGCGGTCATGGAGCTTTATGCCTAGCACCCCCCAGATGTGGAGGATGACTGGATTAACAGGGAACCAGAACTGGGACACGCTGCTCAGGTGGTGAATTGAACCAGGAGCATTTATACTGACTGACCAGGTGGCCGTGCCAGCAGAGGTGTGGAGTCACTGAGGAAGGAGAGAAGAAACAGGTGAGTGGGCATGCACAGTCCAAACACTGGTGCATTCAATACTGGAATGTTCAAGTTGCCTGGAGCACCGGAGGTGTGTGAAGCGCGGCTAATCAGTAGCTGAATCAGTCAAAACTGCAGATCGTGGAAGTACGGGGAAATAACAGCTTCAAAAAGCAGACAAAAATGCTGAGTGAGGAGCTCAGAGACGGCTGCAGGTAAATGTGTGGAATGTGGAAGCTCAAAAACTCTGAACATTCAGAGAGGCCAGGTTACCCTGTAAGGTACGCAAAGATTCTGGCGAAGGTTGAAATAAAGAGGGGTTTAAATGGGTGATTCTTTAACTACGGGCACTATTGGCCTTGTAAATGTAATTTCCACCACACCATTGCCTTACAATATAAAGTGCCTTGGGGCAACTGTTTGTTGTGATTTGGCGCTATATACATGTGCTCTGATGTCACTGTTTATCTCCTTAGAAACTACCCAAACAATCTTTCATACAAACTGTTTAAAGGGACATTACAGTGTTGTGGTGGAAATTACAGCAATAGTGTGGGACAACTACATTTTGTTTAAAAAAATCACAACAGTTGTATGACATTGAATACCCCATTTATGTTTTGATTATTTTACTGATATTTTATTCAGAGATATTTTAAAACATTAGAAAAAATGTTTCTTTACCATTCATTTTTATCATTGAAGATCAAAAGTCTGGGTGTGGGACAAGCACAAAACAGCAATATTTGCATATAATGATGCTGAAAAAAGGTGAAAAAGTCATCATAGACTACTAGAACAAATTTCTTAACACACTTTCATTGTAAAGATAACTATAAAAGTGTGAAATTTCCCCTTTTTTCTGTTTGTCATACAATATGATAAAAGGACATAATACGTGCCCGTAGTCTAAGAATCACCCAAATACACAGGACCTGATCAGGCGCAGATGAGCTGCAGGTGTGGCGACATGCCACTGACAGCTGCCAGAGCTCTCTGCTCACACACCACCTGGTGACACAGGAAAACAAGACAGACACAGACAAGGCAGGACCCAAGGCAGCCCACGTCACGTTTACGAGCCTTTTCTGTGGGGCAGCGGATGAAGGTTCTCTGCCGTTGACAGGACCATTAATATCTCCCGGTTCACTGGTTTGTATAGTGAAGTTACGAGTCTCTCATGTAAAGGAAAATAATAATGTGTTATGGGACTTGACTGTTTATAAGCATCATTCCTCCAAATGCTGCTGCTGCCCAGAAAACTCACACGGCACAGACGTTGCTGGCATATGAAGATAGATTTTGTCCAGCTTGTAAAGAGTTGGATAAACAGCTGCCTCCCTATCTCTCCTTGCAAATTCACTGCAGGAACTCGTTCTGGGGAGCATTAGCATGGCTAAAACCCCACAGCTTCTGTCAAAGGTGTGATTTATTTAAAATTATATTCAAAAGTAAAGCTGATCAACTCAATAAATCAATAAATGCTGCCATCACCTTGCAGTGAGGGTTGACACAGGCTTCAAATACAACACACAATGTAGCTTTTTACATTATTATTATATTACTGCTATTGTACTACAGTACAATGTGTTTTCTAAAATCTATTTTATGATCACTCAGAGGGAGAGAGCGCACAGCCAGAGTGTGCAGGGGGAGAAAGTGTGGGGGAGAAAGCGCAGAAGGAAAGAGCCTGACAAAGTCTGATCTGATCCGGATTGTGGATTTTGTGGATATTTCAGTTTAATACTGAAAAGCCCATTTGGTGTACATGTTGCATTATTTCTCAATCAAAAGTGCCTAAGTCACTCTTATGTTTCTCTTCTGGATTTAGCTACACCACCAAAACTGGATGGAGGTTCCACTCTTATGCCTGTTTGTCTTCTAGTTATCAGTCAGAAACCAAATGCCAGAAAAGCAATGACAAATTGTGCACAGTGGAGATAACAACATGAAAATGATCTGAAAAAGAATAAAAACAACCTGAGTGTTGTGGTTTTCCCTGATTTCTTGTTTCTATTTTTAATCTGATTGTTTTATGTTAGTTTTTCCCCCGATGGCGCCCTGTGTTAAGTTTTATTCCTGCTGCGCCTCACTCCTCACCTCAGCCACACACTTGCTGTGAATGAGCGGCTGATTAGAGACAGACTAAACTCACACTTTTAAATCAACAGTGCCAGATTCTTCCAGACTGTTCCATGAAGCTGACATTCTATGATTCATGACCTGGGCCGAGCCTGATTCCTCGCTGTGACCTTGACTGCGTCTTCCTGCTGCTTCCAAGAGCCTAAGACGTCAGAGCTTCCCACAGCTAAACATCAGGTAACCTGGCCAACTCTCTAATTCCCATATTGGAGCGAACCATCTTTCCTGGTGTTCCAGATGCATTCCTGAGTGGCTCCCACACTACCTGGTTCCTGGCTCCCGGCTACCTGCACAGCAGCGTCACTTTGGAACTCTATGGCTCTCAGCTCAGAGTGCAGTTTTGCTTCACGCCAGTTAAGTTCCTTCTCGTCTCAGTGGGATCCTGTTCTCACTTGTTCCTGTCTGTGACTGTGCTATGATAAAGAACTGCTCTAAGAACTCTTCCTAAGAACTGTATGAACTCTGACATTGAACGATTAAGAGCCCAGCTGTCTAAGTCCTGCTTAGACAGCTGGGACAGCTGTGTCACAAACACAGCATTTAACCTCAGACCTCTGTAGACAATTTATGAACTGTGAACTCTTTCTGAACAGTAAACCTTATTTTCTAAAAGGAGAACATTATTCCCAGAACTGTGTACAATTCTATATTAAGCTTTCAGTGAACTGTGAATCGTTTAAGGCTTCCAGTGTTACGAGTGCAATCACTCACCATCTGTTTCTTTGTTCCCTCAGTTCCTGGTCTCGGCTCCGTGCATCCCTGGTCCTGGTCCCAGAATCCAAGCTTTCAGTTATCCTTCAAGACTGACTTGGGAAACTGCAGCTCCCTATTTTCACCGCCAGGAGTGGGCTAACTCTCCACTCTGCAGGCAACCCCAGCACAGCACTATTATTTTGTTCTTATCAATAAATATCTTTTCTTTTGCAAACTACTCTGTTTCTTGCTCCCAGCATTTGGGTCCATAGCTTGTAACAGTCCGGTCCCGTCTGGACCTCTAACCATAACACTGACAACACCACAAAAAAACTTTGATTCAAGTGCATGAACTAAATACATCCTCCTGACATTTATCGCATCTAACTTATTCTAACAATATTTTGACCTTGAAAATTTTTTCCAAGATAATATTTGTGGACTAGGAAACTGGTGTTGCCGGAGGTTTACGCTCTAGTTGTTATTGATTAGTTGTAACAAGAAAAAAAAAAGCTTTTAATGTATCCTTCCTTGACTAATGAATAGTTTATGAAAGTGTTTGGTATTTAGTTTATACATTTGCAGATGTTTGTTCGTGCTGCACACACAATTACAGCATCATCAAATGGGTCCACCTGGAATAACGAGAGTGGAATAACAGCTGGAGGGATTTTGAAAATTTTCCATTGATGATTCTTTCTAACGTTGGACAAATGCCTCGATGTTTCCACTTCTTGAGCAGACAGCTGCTTTTTTCCTATGGTAACAGATCTTGTTAAACCCCAAATTGTGAATTATCCACAAACTGTGAATACTGAAAAAATATCTCCCGAAACGTGAATGCCGGTCTTGCAAAGTGTGAATTTCTTCACAATTTGATGTATGTGCTTTGCAGAGGAGCCAATGGTGCGAAGCCACCATCTTCGGGATTATGACTGTGTGCACCTGACGTGCACAAATTTGATCTGCACACTGGCACGCGATCTGCCGTGCCAATGAGTAAACCTGTTGTAAACTGTGCGCGACTGCGTGCCAGTGCAGAAAGAAAATTCTTTTGAAATGTTCAAAACTTCTGGCAGACATTTTAATTTCATGAGCTAGTCATGAACATTGTGCGACCGATTCAAAAACACTGTGTGTCTGTTAGACATCGGTGCTAATTCCTTATTTTATTATTTTATGTTAGTTATCAAGCATTTGCTTTTGTTATCTGTTTAGAAATGCCTGGAACCTGGTTCAAAGTCTCAAAGAGTTAGGTTTCACTTCCATTACACATGCGCAAGTTTCAGATAAAGGGAGGGAGTAAGATTAGGATTGTGAGACTAAAACCCGCCTACTCTACTGCCTGCATCGTCTTGTACAAAAGCATTTTGTTGGCCATGTCTTTCAGAAGATGGAGTCCATGTGGACTCTGTCTCTGGGGAACTGGGCCTGGTTTTCAGCATGACTTTCAATAAATTCAAACTGAGGAATATATTGATTTTGTTCTTTGTAAGGGGTAGTATCTACAATAACAACCGGGAGGATTATCAATGTCTTTGCACACAGCGCATCTGCAGTTCTGGTTCTTGATACAGGCAATGCGGGCCGTCGTTTGGGGCGGCATTTATGGGGACGCAGCACCGTGGGGACGAGCACTTAAAAGGAAAAAAATCATCTCTGCCGCAAAATGGTTTTCTTGTCACTCTGTGTAAGTAAGTCCCTTCGGCTGCTCTCTTGTTTTTGCACTTGGGGTCGCCAGAACAAATCCAAGGTGGATCTGCATGTTGAATTGGCACAGGTTTTACGCCCGATGCCCTTCCTGACGCAACTCCACATTACATGGAGAAATGTGGCAGGGGTGGGATTTGAACCCGGAGCCTTCTGCACTGAAACCAAGCGCATTAACCACTTGGCCACCACCCCTGCGTTTTCTTGTCACTCTGTGTAGAATTGGCAAATTGGCGCCCCCTGCAGGCAGCTGCTGGCACCCCTGCTTGTTGTCTGAGAGTGCACAGAAGAGATGGTGAAAGAAAGGGGAGGGGCGCGTGGGGAACACTTCACCTCTGGGTTTCTCTAATGGGAGGGACAAGTGGGGGGGTTCGTGGGTCAAAGTCAGTTACACTTCGACTTTCTTCCAAATTATGCACATCTCATTCATTACATTATAAATACAGGTCTGTAATTCCTGCATGTTTTTCTGAATGGTGTGAAATGTCCTGCCGCACACGGAGAAGATTTGGCTGCATTCCGAGCTGGGTGCAGCCGAATCCAGGACACCGGGGACAGGCTCTCTCCTCCCAGGCGGTCTGCGGATCATCCAGCAACCGAGGCAGGTAGCCAGTTTATGAAATGAAAGGACAGACAGGGTGTAAGAACGGGTTTGAATCTGCCCACTCGTGGAAAAAACGTTTGCTGAAAGGAGAGCCTGCCCATTTGTAAAGACGACTTACAACTTATGCTGTGTTCACATTATGAGCTGAAGTGACTGAATCTGAACCTTTTTCTGTGCCTGCAAGAGTGTGTGTTTTTACAAAAAAATTCCAGCAGCTGGAAACTCTTTTTGTTGTCATGTACACTGATAAAATAATAATAATAATAATAATTAATAATAATAATAATAATAATAAGGAAATTTAAAATGAGGCACATCTTCATAATTAATTGGTTTATTTAATGGAGAAAAAGAATCACATTTGATTTCAGTGGCATGGGAACATTTCAGTTAAGATTTTTGTTTGATCCACAGATGAAGACCAAAAATTGGGAGAAAAAAAAAGGCAAATACTACATAATCCAATTTCTGTCAAACTTAAAATTTTTACAGATTAGTTAGTGCGAAGTATTTACACATTTGGATGGATGAGGTTTATTGTCATTGTCATTACAAGTGCAACAACAACGAGATTATGTCCACACTCACATTCCACAGACAAACAGCAATTTATCCACAATTATTACTTATTTACCGTAATAATGGCACACATCAGAATTAAGACAACACATATACATTTGACATTGTTTATGTGCACTAAACTTGAAACAGTCCGTTATCCAAATTGAGGCGATATAAGTGTGTGGTAGCCGCTGCAACTGGAGTCGCGCCACCGCCAGCTTGGGGGGAACGGGGACCTGCTGCAGCTAAAACTGCGCAGCCCCCAGAGGGGAAGGGGTGGCGTGAGTGGTGGCTGGGATCGGGTGTATGATGGGGGACAGGAGGTGAGGTAAGAGGGAAAAATGGCCTAATATTTACAAACATCAAGCTAAATATTGACCTAAATAGTAACTCCCTTTGGCTGCTCCCTTATTTTTGCACTCAGGGTCGCCACAGCAAATCCAAGGTGGATCTGCATGTTGAATTGGCACAGGTTTTACGATGCCCTTCCTGACGCAACTCCACATTTCATGGAGAAATGTGGCAGGGGTGGGATTTGAACCCGGAACCTTCTGAACTGAAACCAAGCACATTAACCACTTGGCCACCACCCCTGCCCTAAATATTGACCTAAATGTTGAGACAAATATGCACCTTAATAAAAGAGCTAATTGTTCCTGCCTGAAAGAGAGATTAATAAAGCGTCTAATGACAGACATTAAGCATTATTGTAGCCTGCAGTCTATTGATGTCAATTTCAATTACAGTTTCAGGGGCCCTTCTAAAATATTAATATACAGCCGAAGCGCATCGTCTTGTTCAGGAAACTGGCTGACTGTCATGGGCCTGTTGGATTACAATAATAGGTTTTTGTCCAATCATTTTATATCAAATTTGTGACTAAAATGTCTGCATTAAATTTGTGGAGTGTCCAAAACATTTTGTCTGAAATGGAAAGCTTTTCTGTCACAAAGGTTTAAATACCTTTGGTCATTGTCCAGGATAATGAGAAAAAAAAATGGACAGAAAACATGCTTGATATCAAATTTTTTACATTAACTTATCTCAGTTTTTACCATACAAGTGTCAATTGTTGAATATCTGTACATGTACGTATTATCTGTACAATATTCATTGTCACTCAGTGAAATATAATACTGCACAACTGATAATACTTTACAATTGATTATATGACACATGCAATGGAAACTTGTTATAAAGAAATCTATTACAATAACCAATTCCTCATAAAATAACATAATTTTTACATTCAAGTATTGATTTTTTTATTCTTTATTATTCCTTATTTTTCAACCCTGATATTCTAAAAATTTGGATATCAAGTCATGTACTTGTCCCATGGATGTTTCATATTTAGGTTCCACTGTAATGCAGTAGATTAAACAGTACATAATACTGTAGTAGAGAAGCTTGAATCTTCGACTGGACTGGGTTGCTTGACGCGAGGACATTTCGCTTCAAATCGCAGAAGCTTCCTCAACTAAAATTCTTGCTCTGGTAGTCTGACTTCTGTCTTGACACTTGTAGAGAAGAACAACCAGAAGCCACTGTTGTGGCTGGGGTGCCTGGCGTGCCTGGCTGGCTTTTGTTTGTCTTCTGTTTTCTGTCTTTTGTTTTTCCTTCCAGGTGGCATGCGTTCAGGACTGAGTGGCTGTGTGGCTGAGTTATTAGGACCTCACCCTGATCACCTGAGGCTGGTCATGTGCAGCTCGTCAGGACTCACAGCTGTGGTGCATCTTTATGGATTGGGGCATGGTTGCATTTAAGTCTGGAGTACACAGTGTGTATTTGCCAGAGACTCGACCTTGTGACCAGACGGGTGAGATCATCGTCTAGAGAGCCATCTCATCATCATGTATGCAGAGACCGTACCAGGTTTGATGCCATGGTCTGTGAAAGAGGAGGGGGTGAGGTCTCACGCTCGTCAGCGCACTTCCTGAGGTACTTTAGGTTTTGTGACTAACATGAGTACAGTCAGTAAATGTGGTGTCCCTCACACCTTATTATATTGAGCTGTTATGTTAGTCATTTAATCAGCTTCCACTGCAGTGGAGAATTGAACTGGGTGTTCCATGCCTGCAGGGTGGGAAGCTGATTGGTGATTAAGCCAGGAAGTGTTTGCTGTTTATGTACACCTTTGAGTGGTCTCTCTGTGTGTGGAGTGGTGGACTCACATGATGGTTTCTTCTTTCACAGACTCGGTTGGTCGCGGCCACCTGGGGGGTGTCGGCGGGGTCCTTGGGTCCGAACTGTTCTGGCTCCAGACCGTTTGCGCTGCTGGGAGCCCACCGTTATTCCACCTCGCCAGACCGCGCACTCATTTGTTATTATTCAGCACTCACTGTTATGTTATTAAATTCTGTTATCCTTTGTACCGTGCTCTGCTTATTTTATACTGGGTCCTGTCAAATGCTGGTCGGTTCTCCGCCCGCGTCCGACACATAACAGTCACAAAAGCTGGAGTTTTAAACCTAACCAGACCCCTCCTATCGAGAGGCAGACTGCTATTGGCTGGTGACTAAACAATTGCTTTAATTAGCACCTGTTGCGCTCTAGTTAGCACCCTCCTAATGACAGGGCAGCTGTCCCAAGCAACCCAGTCCAGTCGAAGATTCAAGCTTCTCTACTATGGAAACCACCTGGACAACTGAGAGCCTTCACAGAAACAGTACATAATACTGTAGAATCACACTATTTGGTGCATCATTTACAAATGTTTTTCTATTTCTTTAATAATTTTGTTACGTACACTGTATCATTGCATTTCATATCCACCAAATTACTGAAGGTGCTTAAAGAATTAGGAAAATATTTACATTGACTTGGGTGTCCCCCCAGGGTGGGGACATTGATATTCACATTCCCCACACAGCCACACCAGTTTTAGGTTTCCCCCAACACTTTTGCACAAAAATGAAAAATGAAGCATCTATTCATTCCATTACATGTCCCAGGGCCGAGAGAGTAAATGATGCTATTGCAGGTGAACGAGGACAGACAGAGACAGCAGCTGAGGAGGACAGTGGAAGAATAAATGATCAATAGTTTCAATCGCTAATTGAAGAAAATAAGAACAACCCCAGGTTTCTTTTCAGCACTGTAGCCAGGCTGACAAAGAGTCAGAGCTCTATTGAGCTGAGTATTCCATTAACTTTAACTAGTAATGACTTCATGACTTTCTTTGCTAACAAAATTTTAACTATTAGAGAAAAAATTACTCATAACCATCCCAAAGACGTATCGTTATCTTTGGCTGCTTTCAGTGATGCCGGTATTTGGTTAGACTCTTTCTCTCCGATTGTTCTGTCTGAGTTATTTTCATTAGTTACTTCATCCAAACCATCAACATGTTTATTAGACCCCATTCCTACCAGGCTGCTCAAGGAAGCCCTACCATTATTTAATGCTTCGATCTTAAATATGATCAATCTATCTTTGTTAGTTGGCTATGTACCACAGGCTTTTAAGGTGGCAGTAATTAAACCATTACTTAAAAAGCCATCACTTGACCCAGCTATCTTAGCTAATTATAGGCCAATCTCCAACCTTCCTTTTCTCTCAAAAATTCTTGAAAGGGTAGTTGTAAAACAGCTAACTGATCATCTGCAGAGGAATGGTCTATTTGAAGAGTTTCAGTCAGGTTTTAGAATTCATCATAGTACAGAAACAGCATTAGTGAAGGTTACAAATGATCTTCTTATGGCCTCAGACAGTGGACTCATCTCTGTGCTTGTTCTGTTAGACCTCAGTGCTGCGTTTGATACTGTTGACCATAAAATTTTATTACAGAGATTAGAGCATGCCATAGGTATTAAAGGCACTGCGCTGCGGTGGTTTGAATCATATTTATCTAATAGATTACAATTTGTTCATGTAAATGGGGAATCTTCTTCACAGACTAAAGTTAATTATGGAGTTCCACAAGGTTCTGTGCTAGGACCAATTTTATTCACTTTATACATGCTTCCCTTAGGCAGTATTATTAGACGGTATTGCTTAAATTTTCATTGTTACGCAGATGATACCCAGCTTTATCTATCCATGAAGCCAGAGGACACACACCAATTAGCTAAACTGCAGGATTGTCTTACAGACATAAAGACATGGATGAC
Source organism: Thalassophryne amazonica (assembly GCF_902500255.1). Taxonomy (NCBI): domain Eukaryota; kingdom Metazoa; phylum Chordata; class Actinopteri; order Batrachoidiformes; family Batrachoididae; genus Thalassophryne; species Thalassophryne amazonica. The sequence continues at coordinate 8,740,611 of NC_047120.1, forward strand.
CTCTAATTTCCTGCTTTTAAACTCAGATAAAACTGAAGTTATTGTACTTGGCCCCACAAATCTTAGAAACATGGTGTCTAACCAGATCCTTACTCTGGATGGCATTACCCTGACCTCTAGTAATACTGTGAGAAATCTTGGAGTCATTTTTGATCAGGATATGTCATTCAAAGCGCATATTAAACAAATATGTAGGACTGCTTTTTTGCATTTAAGCAATATCTCTAAAATCAGAAAGGTCTTGTCTCAGAGTGATGCTGAAAAACTAATTCATGCATTTATTTCCTCTAGGCTGGACTATTGTAATTCATTATTATCAGGTTGTCCTAAAAGTTCCCTAAAAAGCCTTCAGTTAATTCAAAATGCTGCAGCTGACGGGGACTAGAAGGAGAGAGCATATCTCACCCATATCGGCCTCTCTTCATTGGCTTCCTGTTAATTCTAGAATAGAATTTAAAATTCTTCTTCTTACTTATAAGGTTTTGAATAATCAGGTCCCATCTTATCTTAGGGACCTCGTAGTACCATATCACCCCAATAGAGCGCTTCGCTCTCAGACTGCAGGCTTACTTGTAGTTCCTAGGGTTTGTAAGAGTAGAATGGGAGGCAGAGCCTTCAGCTTTCAGGCTCCTCTCCTGTGGAACCAGCTCCCAATTCAGATCAGGGAGACAGACACCCTCTCTACTTTTAAGATTAGGCTTAAAACTTTCCTTTTTGCTAAAGCTTATAGTTAGGGCTGGATCAGGTGACCCTGAACCATCCCTTAGTTATGCTGCTATAGACGTAGACTGCTGGGGGGTTCCCATGATGCACTGTTTCGTTCTCTTTTTGCTCTGTATGCACCACTCTGCATTTAATCATTAGTGATCGATCTCTGCTCCCCTCCACAGCATATCTTTTTCCTGGTTCTCTCCCTCAGCCCCAACCAGTCCCAGCAGAAGACTGCCCCTCCCTGAGCCTGGTTCTGCTGGAGGTTTCTTCCTGTTAAAAGGGAGTTTTTCCTTCCCACTGTAGCCAAGTGCTTGCTCACAGGGGGTCGTTTTGACCGTTGGGGTTTTACATCATTATTGTATGGCCTTGCCTTACAATATAAAGCGCCTTGGGGCAACTGTTTGTTGTGATTTGGCGCTATATAAAAAAAATTGATTGATCGCTAAAAAAAAAAATGCACAGAGTTCCACCTCAAAGTTAAACCTCTGGTGAAAAAAAAAAAAAAAAAAAAAGATGAACAGGGTAAACTGCAGAGGCAATCTTTAAACTTTTATTTTATTGTATTTTATTCTGCGGAGGAGGTGGGACCAGCCCGCATTCTTACCTGTGTACGTGGCTGAGTCCTGCGGAGGAGAGTCTTGAGGGAGGATTCACAGGCTGGGGGTGGGGGAAGTGGAAGTGAACACGAGGATCTGTGGCGGGGTTTTTGAGCAAACAGCGTCGTCCTCCGAGCTCAGTGTTTTGCTCTACGTCAACGCGGTTTCATTTGCATAAGTGGTAGGAAAATTAGGATTTCTGACTGCTGTATTTGGTTGCCTGTGGGGTAAGAAGGAAGTGGTTGTGGGGATCCTGGCCGACGGCCTGTATAGGCCTGGTACTTCAGTGTGCCAACGCCACTTTTCTTCTCTACCGCCTGTGTGCTAGCGTTAGTGTGTTTGATAACCTATTTCACCTTTAGGTCTTTGTGTCCCTCATGCCCTCCTTGTCAGGGGGTGGTGACAGGGACAAGTTAAAAGTACTGGGAAAGCAGGAGAGATCAGATGTTTCTCTAGAGAATGAAGGAAGTAGAGGGGTGAAAATGGCAAAATGTACAGTGGAATTTAAAGCTGTTTTCAAGCTTAAAGATCAGACTGGTTGAGGGTTTCAGGGCTCTGAATCCTCTAAAAATTGCCAAATCGTTAAGGAGTTTTGGTAATAACCTGAAAGCTCAAACTGCTCCTAATGGGGCTCTTTTGCTGTTCTGCTCCAGTGCGGATCAATTGGCTAAGGCCCAGACCATTGGAAAAATCTGTGGGAAAAAAGTGGAAGTTTTCATCCCAGAGCAAACTGAAGTGATTAAAGGTGTAACTTACAGTGTGTCTGCTGATGTGACAGAAATGAAATTATGGAAAATATCAGTGGAGGAGAAGTCATTGAAGTAAAGCGTTTCAAAGCCCATGAAGAGGGCAAGTGTACCCCAGTTCTGATAACATTTAAAGGGAGCGTTCTCCCAGTGAGAGTGTTTATTGGCTGTCTGTCATATCCAGTTAGGGCCTGTGTAAGACCCCCGCTGAGGTGCTTTAAATGCCAGCGGTTTGGCCACATGGTAGCTGCTTGTAGAGGTGACAGAAGATGTGTAAAATGTGGGGGAAGTCATGATGTTTCAAATTGTGAAGGTCTTGCTCCTAAATGTTGTAACTGTGGGGGAAGTCTTATGGCGTCATCTAAAGTGTGTAATCATTTCACACAAGCTAAGCAAGTTCAAGAGGTCAAAGAGCAACACAAAATCTCATACGCTGATGCTGTAAAGAGGGTGGAAGGAGGATCCGACCCTTTGCTGCAGCCGGCTGTGCTGGGAATGAACCTGTACTGCCCCGTACGTCCCCAGCCATACCAGAACCCCAGAACTGTTTTGTGGTCCATAAGGAGCCTTTTCTGGCCTTTATGGTTGATGTAATATATGGAGCTAGAGAGAAAAGGTCAAGGTCTGATATTATCAAGTTTGTAACTGAGGCTGCCAACAGATTTTTGGGGCTCAAAATCTTTGCTCCCCAGAAACTGCATGAGTTCATGAGGACGAGTCAGGTGAGCCTAGTTGAAACGGAAGTGGAGATGGAAGGGAATGATGTAGAAGATGGTGCCTTTTTGATGCGTATCAGTGATGTTGCTTAATCTCTTTCTTATGGTTTTTATTTTGCAGTGGAATGCAAGAAGCCTCACTGCAAATAGACATGAATTCAAGAAATTTATTAGGGACTGTCAGCCAAAGCAAGATTTTATTTGTGTCCAGGAAACATGGCTCAAGCCGAACCTTGACTTTGTTATTCCAGGTCATGTATGCCTCCGTAAGGACAGAGCAGATAAGATTGGTGGTGGATGTGCACCATTTATCAGAACAGGTATCCAGTATAAATGCTGTGGAGGGGTCATTTTAGTGTCAGATAATTGAAATTTGGTCTAATGCCGGTTGGTTGTCTTTGGTTAATTGTTACAATCCATGTAAACCTTTGATTTTAGCCGAGCTTGAGGATATTTTTTAGCATAACTGGTTCATCTGTGGTTTGGGTGGGGGATTTTAATGCCCACAACCCATTGTGGGGAAGCCAGGAAAAGGACTCAAATGGGGCTGTAATTGAAGGTTTTCTTGATTGCAAACTTAGTAATTATGAACACTAGTGCACCTACTTAGTTAGACATTCATTCAGGAAAAGGATTGTGTCTGGATCTTGTGTTTGCTTCCCCAAGGCTGACACGGGTAGGGAGCTGGAAGTGTTGGAGGACCCACTGGGCAGTGACCACTTTCCTGTCCTCAGCCTGTTCAGTAGGTCAGTGGATCTTGGGGAAAGAATTGCCAGGTTTAATTTTTCTCTGGCTAACTGGGCGAGATTCAGTGAGGGTACAGCAGCAGGTATAGAAGGAACTGATAGTGATGGTTCAGTGGATGAGTTATGTGATTCCTTAAGAACGATTATGAAGGTTGCATCGGAAACAATTCCCTGTAGGAAAAATTTGGGAAATCGTGTTATCGTTCCCTGGAGGAATAAGGAGTGTGATAGGGCAGTGAAAAGAAGAAAACAGGCTTTTGTGAGGCTGTGTAAATACCCCACACAGGAATATGTTGTTGAATTTAAGTGGTGTAGAGCAATGGCAAGGAAAACAATAAAAGCAGAAAAGAAAAAAATGCTGGAGACAGTTTTGTAGCACCCTTTGGTCCAGACACCCCTGTTCAGCAGTTGTGGAGCAGGATCCACCGGATGTCTGGAAAGTATGTGAGTTCAGCCATGCCAGTTCTTAGTGACAGGAGTAAGGAAGCGGTTAATTGTAAAGAGAAGGCAGACGTGTGTTATTACACAACACAGATGTCAATGCTATTGGCCTGTAAGACGAGGGAGAGGACGGATCCTTTCCTGGTTTCAGTATCGGGACCACAATAGCACGCTTCCAAGCCTTTGGCAAAATGCCTTCCTCCCAGATATAATTAAACAGTGCTAAAATTTCATGCATCGTCCCTTCATCCAGATGTTGCAACAGTTTATAGCTAATCCCATCCTGCCCTGCAGGGGTCCATGGGAGGCTGTTTCATTGGATTAAGAATTTTCTAAGTGGTCGATCAATTCAGGTAAGAATAGGAAGTGTGCTTTCAGAGCCAGCAGGAGTAGATAATGGTACTCCGCAAGGGGCAATTATAAGTCCCGTCTTATTTAATGTTATGATTAATGGTATCTTTGGAAATGTTGATAGTAGGTTTGGCAAATCTCTCTTTGCTGATGATAGTGCCATCTGGAGGAGTGGGAGAAATTTTAAATATGTGTTTTCTCAAACACAGAAAGCCTTGGACCAAGTTGTGCAGTGGGGAAATAAGTGGGGGCTTAAGTTGTCCGCTGAAAAAAGTAAATTTATAATTTTTGGGTTATAAAGAAAGATTCCATCCGAGAGCCTCTGCATGTACGGCTCATCAATTGAAAAGGTTAAAGTTTTCAAATTTTTGGGATTGTGGTTTGATGAAAAGCTGATCTGAAAAACACATATAGGGAAAGTAATAAGTGTGAGAAGGTAATTAACATCATGAGAAGTCTGTCAGGCAGCGGATGGGGAGCAGAGAGATGCACCTTATTGCAAATTTATAGGGCCATGATTAGGCCCATTTTGGATTATGGGTGTGTAGTTTTCGGGAGTGCTTCCAAAACAATATTGTGTCATCTGGACCGTGTCCAAGCCAAAGCCTTTAGAGTCTGTTGTGGGGCCTTCAGGACTACACCTGTTCCAGCTCTGCTTGTGGAGATGGGAGAGAGCCCTCTACTGGTAAGAAGGGAAAGACTGGGGGTGCATTATTGGGTTAGGGTTGCTGAGTCCAGCAGTAACTTAGCAGCTAAATGTCTCCTAGATGCAGTGGTGGGCAGAGATAACCAAAAAATTAACTTTGATAACAGATAATCAGATAACTGAAAAGTTATCTTTGATAAAGATAAAACAATAAACCACCCAAAACTGTATCGAAAGTTACAGATAACCGATAAATTCCAGTATTGTCTCTGGTACACTTGCAACTACTAATAAGCTGATTTTGAGTTTTAACACCACGATCGCATCTGGTAGCATCAAAAGTGACAACAAACCCAAATAATGAGTCAGCGCTTCTGTCTTTGAACATCTTGCTCCCTGCTGGAAACTCCTGTTTATTACATGGCTTCCAGCACAGACACAAGCTGAGAGGAGCCACGAAGCTCAACTCTCTACCCAAACACATCACTGCCATCAGGCCGAGGTCTTGGAAAATAAAGCAATGCTGAGTTATGGTTTGGTGTATAAATAAAATGAATACTGATAGAATAACTCCATTAATGTCAAGTCTGTCATTTGTACAAAGTTAAGATATATATATTTTAATGTTGAATAATGCACTAATTCTGAAGTTCTGTAACAAACACAGACAGATCGCAAAGGATTCTGAGTAAAATGTGCCTCCGCTAATACTGATTTGGTTGAGTCATTCATTATGTAAACCAACACGTTAATGTGAGGTGTGTCATTGATGTGTTGGTGTTTACAGATAAATGTGCTTTTGTAAAATATTCCATTTTTTTTAATTTGTAAAAATAGGCATTTTCAAAAAAAAAAAAAAAAAAAGCCAAGTTGTAATTAGATAACCGTCTGATATAACCGGTGTCAAAATAAATAGAACACTGCCATGATCTACTGGTGTCAGTGCGTGTTTTGGCCCTTTTTCAGCTGATTTTTTTGGATTTTTTTATGGGGTTTCAGGTTAATCGCGCATCCTGCATCGTTTAGTATACATGGAGTAACGAGTCCACGACGTGTGGTTTTTGAACGTACAGTGTGTGTGAGAACATAAATTGGGTGCTCTGAACTTTTACACCGTGCGGTTCTGTGGTACAGTTTGAGCTGGAACCGAGTACAGTGATTGAAAATATCAGCCCAGCTTCAAGGCAAATACTGCCATGAACACTACTGGCCAGTAGATGGCAGTAGAGACTGTAAAAACGTGCCAAAACAAAATTCCAGATAATCCGGGTCACTACATTTAAGATGTGTGGAATTTAATAAACGCAAACACAATAACAACGTCTACTCAGAGAATATATTCACGAGAGTTTTAGGCACTAGAGTTTAATGCTGTTGTCCGTAGAGCCTGATCAGAGTGTCTGAAATGCATTTCTCATGTCGTGGACATACTGAGAGTACCCTATCACCCATAATGCACCTGGACACAGCATGTCCACACTAAAACCTTAAAAATTTAAAACTTACTTTAAAACTAAAACATATATCTGATATTTTCACTTTATAAAACTTCAGACATGACGTTAATTTAAATAACTTGTCCGAAATTAGTTTGGATAAAATTTGAACCATAAGTTAAAAATGTATGCCTCTGGATGATGGGTGATATTGCCTGTATGGGGTTAAAAGAAATGAGGTTTTTTTTGTTGTTGATGACCAGTTCTCCTTTGCTTGCAGAGAATAGAGTGGCTTCTTCTAGAAGCACCTCTCTTCTGTTTTGCAGAGGGTAGAACTACACATCTACAAAATATTTAACAGGTAGGTGCTCAACTGATTTTAAATTTTATAAATGTTTGTAGCTGTTCAGCTTTATTTACCACGTTATCTGTCTAAAAATTATCTGACAACAATTTATCACGATAATTAGTCCGATAATGGTTTTTAAAGTTATCTAAAAAGATAATCCGATAAAGAAAACATTATCTTCGATAATTATTGGATTATTGGAACTGTGCCCACCACTGCCTAGGGTCTTTACTAGAATGAGATTGGGGCATTGTGGTCTTGCGTGCTTGTTTAGGGTGGGTAAACATGCTGACGGATTGTGTGAGTGTGGTAGCCCTGAAACGGTTGTTCACGTGTTGTTGTCATGCAGCAAATACAGCAGAGAAAGGCAGCGTCTTTTTGTGGAACTGGCTGATCTTGGACTGACCACATTTTCCTTTAAGTCCCTTTTTTCGTATCATGAGAACTCTGAAAAAAATCAGTAGTGCTATTATTCGTTTTTTCCGCCTGACATCATAACAGAGTAGGGCAGCATTGCGCACACCAGCGTGTAACCTGCCGGACCTCCATTAGAAGAAGAAGAAGAAGAAGAAGAAGAAGATAATAAAGATAAAGATGATGATGATGATGTTGATACCCTTTGTTTGCAGAGGATAGAAGGGTCATGTTTCGAGGTTTGGCAGATCTGGGTTGTAGCACCTTTTCTTTGAGGACATTACTGGGGCATGGAGGTGGTTGGTGGTTTGTTTTTTAAAGAACTGTGGTTTGTATTGGAAAATATAGGGGTGCTGTGTCTATCTCAGACATTTAATAGGTGTTCTGTGTCTTATGACCTGAGGGGGCAGCAATGCACTGACCGTGCCGAGCCTGCCGACAACCAAGAAGAAGAAGCCCGGGGGCGGGGTTGAGAGTGTGAGTGTCCCCCACAATGCATCGCAGGGCGAGAAGGCGCCTTCTGTGACTGGACCTGTTTTATTGAAACTTCTGACCAAACAAGGCCGCTTTTGTTTTTGTGTCGGTTTTTTTTTTTTTTGCACCAAGGATTTTATCGTTAAGTGACTCCGACATGGCTCCGTTTGGCCTGATGACGGCAGCAGTTAGCCTGTTGGCTAAGTCCTTCAGTGGCTTCTCTTGGACGAGCACTGTAGTAAGGTAAGCTAAGCGAGCTAAACCGGTGTCACGTACAGTTCTTTCCGCGTCGCTTAGAAAACAGCGCTTGGAACTTGAGGTGGATGGATGATGAAAGAAGCAAAATACCTTCGCAGTTTACGTCGATATTTTGAAGAATTTCTTCATTTACAGCAGCTTCATTAAACAAATGTGTACGTCCACTGCGGAAAGAATTGTACGTGACACCGGTGTCACGTACAATTCTTTCCACCTCGCTTGGAACTAACAGCGCTTGGAAATTGAGGCGGATGGCCACCGGGCTGACAGCTAAACCGGTCGAGATGTGGGGTCGAGGTTGAGGTTCTCTTATTTGGCGTGGGTAACCAACGAAAGTCTCAATGAAGGACTTATTCTCCAGAAGGGCCCACGGCACGTGTCTCTCACTCCTCCCCAGCGAGATGTTAAAGAGTGCCAGTCGGGAACGTGGTGCGATCGGTAAGCGAACCCGAGTCGCTGGCGTCCCAGTCGAATTGTGCGTCTCGTCGCATAAATACTTGAAGCGCTCCAGTGTGCCATTTTATACACACTGCCCTGCAACAATCCATCCAACTTCCAACATGATGGTTGGGTGGCAAAGGGGCAGTTTAGTTGTAGACAGTTGCCCAGTTACGGATCACCTTTTTTAAAGTCCCGCTATACTGAGCCATAATGCAACTGAGTGTCCTTTATTGGGTATTGTTGTATTGGGTATTTGGATGTTACCTAGCTGAAAAAGTCAGGATGGGGTAGCCCTTCTACTTAAAGTGTGAAGCCACATCATGTGTTGTGCAAATATTTGCCGGAAATGGATCACTTTGCAGGTTCTGGATCATGACACTTTGTCACTTTGGGGGCATTCCTGGCATCTGGCTGGAGCCCTTCTTATGCAGAATGATACAAACTGTGCCCGAGAATGTGTTTTGAACACAAAATTATATAAATTATACTTATTAAATGAGAATTTACTTAGTTTCGAAAGGCACCATTATATGTTTTTACAAGCAAAAAATGAATTGTGGAGGTGAGATTTCTCCCGAATTAAAAAGTAAAAGCCCCCACATTCATGCCCATTTGTGATGTTGAGATGATCCCCAAAGTACATATGGCTCACAAGTACTGACACGAGGCACTGCTTCAGTGATCCAAATTTTCACGTCGTACCATTGGTACCAAGTATTATCTTATTCGCACTGATTACGAGAAACGGCGGCGCAAATACTACAGCGGAACTGGGCAAGTGACTGTATAACAACTGGAAAATCCCAATACCTCCAACGATAAAGTCAAAGGCCAGTTTAGCCAACAACAAATCAAAGACGGCAAACCGCTCCAGTTTCAGAAAATGCCAGTATGTAAAACAAGGTCAGTGGCCAACCATCTCCTGTTCACCTGAGACAAGATGGCTCTGCAAGCACCCATTGAAGATGGTCAAAACCAGATGGTGTCTTGGGTGGTACAGCGGCAATTTAACTTGCATCAACAACGCAAAGACGGTAGTCACTCCATTTACAGAAAATCCCAGTATGTAAAACAAGGTCATTGGCCAAAACAACCATCCACTGTGCCACCCTAGACAAGATGGCTCTCCAACCACCCATCCTAGATGGGCAAAACCAAATGGTGTCTTGGGTGGCACAGCGACAACTTAGCATGCAGCAACAAGGCAAAGACGGCCATCCCCTCCCATTACAGACGTTCACTGTTTGTCATACTCTGTCAATGGCCAACAAACCATCCATTGTTCCACCCTAGACAAGATGGGCCTGCAACCACCTTTCCAAGATGGTCAAAAGCAGATGGTGTCTTGGGTGTCACAGCAGCAATGAGATAAAGATGGACATCCCCTCCTGTTACAGAAGTTCACTGTTTGTCAGACTCTCTCAATGGCCATCAAACGATCCACTGTTCTACCCGAGACAAGATGGCTCTCTAACCACCTATTGAAGATGGTCAAAACCAGATGGTGTCTTGGGTTTAACAGCGGTAGTTTAGCCTACAGCAACAAGGTAAAGATGGCAATCCCCTCCCATTATATGAATTCACTGTATGTCAGACTGTGTCAATGGCCAACAAACCATCCGCTGTTCCACCCTGGACAAGATGGCACTGCAACTACCCATCCAAGATGGTCAAAACCAGATGCTGTGTTGGGTGGTACAGTGGTAATTTAGCCTGCCACAACAAGGCAAAGATGACAATCGCTCCATTTATAGATAATCCCAGTATGTATAACAAAGGTCAGTGACCAACAAACCATCCACTGTTCCACCCTAGACAAGATGGCGCTCTAACCACCCATCTTAGATGGGCAAAACCAGATGGTGTCTTGGGTGGTGCAGTGACAACTTGGCATGTGGCAACAAGGCAAAGATGGCCATCTCCTCCCATTACAGAAGTTCACTGTTTGTCAGACTGTGTCAATGGCCAACAAACCATCCGTTGTTCCACCCTAGACAAGATGGGCCTGCAACCACCTTTCCAAGATGGTCAAAAGCAGATGGTGTCTTGGGTGTCACAGCAGCAACGAGATAAAGACGGCCGTCCCCTCCCATTACAGGTATTCACTGTATGTTAGACTGTCAATGGCCAACAAACCATCCGCTGTCCCACCTGAGACAAGTTGGCTCGCAACCACCCATCCGAGATAGTCAAAACGAGATGGTGTATTGGGTGGCACAGTGGCAATTTAGCCTGCAATGTTGCTGTTGTGCCACCAAAGATACCATCTGGATTTAACATCTTGGATGGGTGGTTGCAGTGGCTGGGATGGGTGGTTGCAGATGGCTTTCGGTGGCTTTTCAGTCGTGTGACTATCCGAGAAATTGTGGATGAGCTGGACATGCCAGACCATGTCCTGTGAGGCTTCATCACGGCGTTGCTTTGCGCCATGCGGCTCCGTCCTGACGCACAAATTTCTCCGCACGTCTGTCTCAATGTGCCGAAAAAGTGCTGATGTCCATGTCTTCTGCAATTTCTGTGGTAGTCAGAGGATGTCCCGGATCAACACAGCGTTCAGTTTGGAAATGAACGGGACATTCCACTGTTACAGGAGTTTTTGTCATGGAAAGAGGAGCGGAGAAATTTGCGCGTTGGGACGGAGCCGCATGGCGCAAAGCAACGCCGTGATGAAGCCTCACAGGACATGTTCTGGCATGTCCAGCTCATCCACAATTTCTCGGATAGTCACACGACTGAAAAGACACCGAAAGCCGCCTGAAAGCCGTCCTGTGAGACCAACACGGAGGTGCTTTTGTCCCGCGCCATGAGCGGCTCCGTGGCGCATTCCTCTTCTCTTTCCATGACAAAACCCCTGTAACAGTGGAATGTGCCGAAAAAGTGCTGATGTCCACGTCTTCTGCCATTTCTGTGGAAGTCAGACAATGTCCGAGATCAACAAAGCCTTCATTTTGGAAATGATGTAGTTGTTTCAGCGGGGTTTCAGCCTGTCGATCGGCGCTCGGTGTGCGCCGCGCTCTCAGCCGCTGTGGGCGGTCTTTAAACTGGCTGGAGCACTCCTTAATCTGTGTAATCCCCATAAAATCGTCCCTGAAAGCCATCTGAATTTTCCGAATGGTGTCCACCTGGAGGTCTCTCACAGTTTCTGGAAAAATTTGATGCAGCTAAGCTCCAAATTGTTCAGACATTTTATTCGCAATAAAAATCCGACGAGAGGGGTGGACCACTGCTCACACAAAGCCTGCTTACAGGCGAATGACGCAACCGACAGGTGTGGAAAAAACTTGCGCATGCGCACGAAGGTTCAAGCTTGGCTGATGCAATCACATGTGATTCAAATCCATATGGTTTTTGCAAAAATTAAAAAGGTTGGATAGTTTTCTAACAGACCTCGTATATTCTGAAAGTACAGGTTGTCCTGAAAAAAAAAATACATTACTTGATTGTGGGATGCAGGGAGTGCTGTTTTTCTGTCATGTTGACAGTTTAGTTTTTTTTTTTTTAACATTTCTGAATGGGATTGCATACTTTTTTAAAAACATTATAACCCCTAATTGTCTTGTTTGAACAAGAGATAAACCTGGACTGATTTGATTGTCAAATCAGAGTCAAATTTATTGCAAAGTAAGTTCTTGCATACATGTAATTTGATCTGGTGTCATTGGTGCATAAATCAGGATGGGTATCAGGAACCGTTTTTTTGGGGGGGTATTGTTAAGAAATGATTTGATCCATCGACACCAATAGCCTTTTTGCTTAACGATTCCCTTATCAGCCCTTCAGAGTGGCCGTTGGTTTTATGGGTGCCCGTCAGGAAAATGATCATTTCTCTGCATTGATTACAGACTCTGCAGCGGGTCTGTAATCAACCGTTTCTGCAGCACGGCTTTGGTTTGAACTAATGAAGCAGTGCTTTGATCTGCTGCTTTGTTGGCTCATTGTTTTATTTCACTTTATCTTATTTTTTCCCTGCTAAAACCCCAAAGAGCATATGTCTGTAATATTTCCCTTTTTTTTTTCTTTTTTTTTTACGTTAAACCAACCTGTTATGGTCTGCTGAAACAGTTCATAGATGTATTTTGTAACTTAAAAGCAGGACCGATGCTAACGCATTAGCATGTCTATGGCATTTCAGAAGTTAGCATTAAGCTGTTTGCATCTTGGCACGTTTGTGTGCATTTGTTTTCTGTATAACAACTAATGGCTCAGTGTTTGTTGGAAAAGCGTCAAAAGTATTACAAACTAATATTTTTTTATTTTTATTTATATATTAATAATAATGGTAATAATAACTAATAATGCTACAATACAGTTTTAGAGAAAGAGACAGAAAGAACCTTATAAAACAAAACACAACAGAAAAGATAAAACCAACAATGAACATGAATAAATATTTAAGTTTTTAAGTTTCCTGTGTACACCAAGTGCAGGGGTGCCCAACCTTTTTTTAAACCGAGATCGACTTTTAAAGTTGACAGTGTATCGAGATCTACCAAGCCATGGCATAGCCGCACCAATATAATGACATAATTTCCTGGCACAAAGATAAAGTTTTAACAATAATAATGCATTATTGAAGTAAATGTGCAAAGAATAAGCACAAGTAGGCTTAGGACTGGCCTGTAACAACACAACAACGAACAACTCAAATTACACAACACCTAATTAAAGTTAAAAAAGTTGTTCCCTATCTTAGTGGGACTTCTGGCACTGAGAGGAGGCAAGAAATAAGCCACCTAACGTCCGTGTGCAGCAGTCCTCCAGCTGCACATGGAATAAGGGTCATTCCATGTCAGTTCAATCCACCTGCATGATGAGCAATGCAGTGAATGGGGTACTGCATGTCTGGACATGTTCAAAGCTGCTGCTGTCAGTCTGGTTGGAGTAAGAATGGCTGCACATCTTCCTCCCCAGTGGCGGTCCTAGAGTGATTTACTCCCCCCCCCCGCGCACACTAACGTGGCCACCACCTCCGCCTCACCACCCATGAAAACACTAACTTCATCCAGAACACCCACAATCCCACAAATTATCTCACAACAGCTATTTCACAAGAACAAATTTCCAGTTTTAATGACTACCGCAATAACAAACACAAAGATAAACAATTACTATTTACTACTACTATTACTATTACTTAAATAAAGTTTTTGAACATAAAAAACAAAAGACTCAGTGACTTCACATTACAACTATGTACAGTACAGGTATTTAAGAAAGCACAACTGCACTACAGCACCACCCGATGGTCAAAATATTGCACGTCATTCAGTTTTACCAACAGAGTGCACTTTGCATTATCATAGAGTACCATTAACCATAATGAACAAGACTTAAACCTCCATTAAAGTCACACCATATAAATAAGCAGTGATGCCGGTAACGCGTTACTTAGTAACGCGTTACTCTCATCTGACCACTTTTTTTAGTAACGAGTAATCTAACGCGTTAATCTTTCCAAATCAGTAATCAGATTAAAGTTACTTCTCCATGTCACTGTGCGTTACTATTATTTTTGCATTGTGGGTCGATAGCAGCATTAAACGTGGTCCGTGGGCAGGAAGACTGAACTGCCCACTTTAAGTGAGCTGCGAGCTTTTCATCCACGGTTTTTTGCAGCAGCTACGACTTGTCCTCACCTCTTAAAGCAGTGACAACAGCACAAATGCACTGAGCTTTACAAAGACATTTTTATGCTTTTTTTTTTTCTCTCTCTGAGCCGCTCCGTATCTGCTGCTAAAAACAGCTGGTCCTCCGCCACGCGTCAGGCACGTCAACAACTAACACTGTTTTCCACTCAAATGCACCTAAACTCTCTTTCTGAGGACCACATGATGTGAAAACACAATAAAACTTTCTTACCTGTAAATCTGGTCATGTTTCCTGCGTAAGTAAATGTTATCCATTCTTTGTGCCCAAACGCCAAGGCAGGGATGAATCCAGATGGAATGGGGGCATGGGGCAGGGATGTGCCCCCCCACAACACCCCTAGATTAAAGGTCCAGTTTTGAAGTCGTTTTTTTACTACAACTACTAATACTACTTATAATAATAATTTCGACAAGTAAAATGTTTACAGAGAATTTAAATGTTAGAAAAAATGTAATAGTTACATTTATAAACAATGTAGGTTAGAAATTTCAAGTTTTACTGTTACAGTGCTGTCAACAGTTAAATATGAGGTCAAGAAAGAGGTCTTTATTTTACTTTTTATAAAACAAGTATTTTCATTGAAGTCAAGAAAGGGTGACTATAAAGTGAGTTTTGGCAAAACAAGTATCATTGTCATGTTGAGGTGGCAGAGGGTTGTTGTCGGCAGCTGGGGAAAGTAACTAAAAAAGTAACTAGTAATCTAACTTAGTTACTTTTCCAACTGAGTAATCAGTAAAGTAACTAAGTTACTTTTTCAAGGAGTAATCAGTAATCAGTAATTGGATTACTTTTTCAAAGTAACTGTGGCAACACTGTAAATAAGTGCTCACTATCCGTGATGTGAAATTCCATCGAGTAGGAGCATTTCTGGGCAAGCTTGAGCAGCCTGCAGACTCAAGAAAAGACATCCTCTTTGTGGATTTTGAGAAAAATGTGGCAAACCCAGAGAGTGATGCAAAAAATATTCTGCACTCAGATAAGCATTTAGCCCCCTGAAACAGAACCAGATTCAGTCTGTGTGCATAGCAATGCACAAACATTGCACTGGGGGCTATTGCTTTAACTTTGGCCTGCAAACCATTGAGAGCTGAAGCCATGACAGCAGACATGGCTTCTTCGTAAGGAAGACTATCAAATGGCTTCGCCAAAATCTGTTCCACAGCATTCAAATTGTCTGCCATTATGTGTAGCTTGCCACCTAGCTAGCTCACTAGCTGGGACTGGCGTGAGCCTAGTGTGAAGTGTGTCCGCCTGTGAGTGCTTTGTGACGGTGGAGGAGCTCAGCTGCACCCGCTGCTCGGTAGGGACAGAAACTGATAGAAGTCAGAAAGAGTGATAGAAATCAGTCTCCAAACACAAGCAGCTACAAAAAAAAACAAACAAAAAAAAACACACCAGAAATAGAAGCTCGATTTGTCGCTAGTCGTTTTTAACAAAGAAAATGCCGCTAAGAGGATTAGGAAAGTCTCCGGTTCAACTCAGAACAGAATGAAAATTAAAAAATGCTCCCACGGATGTTTACACCAAAAGATCGCTGATTCGCTCATTTCGCTGTCAAACAAAAAGGGATTCAGCTTCAGACAGATCATCCAATCATCATGCAGAAGCTGAGTATCCGGGCCAGCCGAGGACAGCCCACTGCCCCATAGACCCCCAGAGACGCTGAGCGTCCGATGGGCGGGACAAAGCCCAGGATTTAGCCAATGACTCGTCTCGTTTCGCTGCAGTCTTTGCGTCGCTATTGAAGTCTGTGGACGCTCAGCGTCCACACTGTGTAAATCACTGTGAAGCTGCAGGTTTGAGTGAGAGGAAAGCCACGTCGTTACCAGTGATAAGAAGCTGATTCTGAACAAAAGTTGAGCGCGTTGTAGCGCATATTTAGTCAATGACATGTACACACAACAGTAGTATATATTTGATCACTTATTTTTTGACATTTTAGGGGAAGCTGAGCTTCCCTTAGAGAAATCGCCTCTGTAGTAGTGTAGTACTTGGTAGTCAACATTTCAATGACTATTACAGCATTCCAGTGGTGGAACGGCGTCGGCGTGTATTATGGGGCTACCATTCTGTTGGCTAACACAGAGCCCAACGTTAACCCAAGGTGATGACAGCAATAACTTTAAAAGTTTAAGCTTAATCTTATGCTGAAATTAACATCATCAGGCTAGTTAGGCCACTAATTCATCATGTCACTCACTGAAATCGATACATAAATCGATAATACCTTTTTCCTTTGCTTGTTTCTCCTCTTCTTCTTTTTCTTTCGAAATTGGGCACCTGATGGCTTTGATCATGTCCTATCCATGATTGTCTTACTCCGTTTGTCATTCGACCACCTCCTCGTCCAAACACTGAATGATTCCCCCCTCCCCCTGCACAAACTCTGCACTGTGCAGCGTTGCTCACCTAACGTGAGAGGTGAGACTGTTGCTGAACCATTTCAACTTGACCAATTGACCACCACGACCACCAAAATTTTGGGAATTCCTTCAGTTCATCATACACAACACAGAATCAAACCTAATGGGAATGTAGAGAATTTCGAAACCTTTATTTGAAATATACAATAATAGAGCAGAGCGTGATGACAGATGATGATGTGATCTGAGAACAGTGGATTGTACAGGCGCCAGATGCGCGCCTCCCACCATGGGACGGGGGGGGGAGATGGGGGTGCCGCTCTGCCGTAACGTAACCACGAACCCCCCCAATCAGGACATCCCCCCCCCACCCCGTTTTTTTTACCCCCCCCCCCCCCCCCCCGCGATGCCACCCCGGGCGGCTGCCCGGTCGGCCCACCTCCAGGACCGCCCCTGTTCCTCCCTGTTCTTTTTGGTCTGATGAAAGTGAATGTCATCACACTTCTTTCTGCAGGTGAATATTTTGATGATCTACATTTCAAATTTCTTTAAACAGACCATTAAACACTGAATGCAGTTTTTTCTCTTGGTATTGATCAGTCTTGTCAGAGTCATGTAATGCTTTGGAATAACACTTTTCAATTTTATGGTTTCTTGTAGGAAACAAGGGGTCAAGCCCATCACAGACTTAGATGATGCTACAAGAGAACTTCTGCTTTGCGGAACAGGCACATCACACACCATCACACTCATCATGCAGGTGGCTATAAGCCTAGTAACCGTGAAAACCTTGGGGATTCCCCCTGGCAGATCTATGTGCAAGCATTCTGGGGTGTGCCATGAATCATATGAATGCAGTGTGTGCACACAATTAAAATGACATTGTCATTTCAGCACGAGAAATACATTTGCGAGTGCACAAATTAGCCATAATTGGATGCTTAAATGAACCAGGAAGGAGTTTCATAAAGAAGGTCATATTTATAACACATGAAGTAGATATCAATACCTTCAAAATGGAATCAGTTTGAAGAGTTTTATTTACTGCCCACATGAGCTTTTCTTCTAATAAAATTCGACCACAAAATGTTATTTTTTTCAGATTTCAGAGGTTTCTCCCACGATAACTGTTTACCACAGATAAGCCAAATTTACATATTTCATAGCCAGTATAGCTGGCATTAAGGAGCCAAGAAATGGAAAGGCTTCTTTGAGTGTAATGGTATGCTTCAGTGTCTCAAACATGGATGCCCGCAATAGTCAATGTAATATTTTCCATAGTTTGAGCATACATAAACTTCACAGTTTAGTGTCATTGTCTGTTGTTTGACTGTAGTCCAAGTCTGGGTGTTCATGACAACTGCTACAGAAAATTTCAGGCCTCTAAGTCCATTATTTGCTGAGATATTCTACCTTGAACATGGCTCCAGAAATGACGGCCATAATTTTTGCCTAAAAACGGCAGACCCCATGCACACTAAATTGGCCATATCTCAGAAACTACTTGGCCTACAGGCCTCAAACTTCAGATTTGTTGTTCTGAATAGTTCGGGAATATTTGATTAAAATTTAAAGAAAATCTGAGACAAACTGCGTGATGCCCCTCAAATATTCTTTGAATTGACATGGAATGACCCACAATGAAAAAATAAATAAATAAAATGAAATAAAACCACAAACACTGCCATTTTGATCAAAAGCAAGAAATCACAATATTAAGTCACAGTTTATCTCTGTATTTATAAATTGTTACAGAAACGGTCACCCATGTCACTTTTGTAAACATTTCACATATGCAGTCTGCCCTTCTACTGAGAGGCAGACTGCTATTGGCTAGTGACGAAACAATTGCTCTAATTAGCACCTATTGTGCGCTAGTTAGCACCCTCCTAATGACAGGGCAGCTGTCCCTCCTAACGATGGAACTGACACCTCTCCTGACGGCTCACCTGACCGCTCTCCGGATGACATGAATGACTCAATTCCATGAACAAAAGACTGAAACTGCTTTGACCTGAGTACCCCATTGTAAACAGGGGACAAAGCATGTCTCAGACCCTCTCCCTGGTTAAGGCTGGGTTTCAACTGTTTCACATACAATGCCTCCTTCACCCCTCTCTCAAACCATTTCTTCTCTCTGGCTAAGATTTTAACTTCCTTGTCATCAAATGTGTAGTTAGTGTCTTTAAGGTGGAGATGAACTGCAGACTGAGGTCCACTGGTGCCCTCGCTGCAGTGCTGGTATAGCCTTTTGTGTAACAGCTGCTTAGTCTCACCTATGTAGTGTTCGTTACAGTTTTCCTGACATCTGATAGAATACATTACATTGCTGTGTTTGTAACTAGGGATCCTGTCCGTAGGGCGAACTAATTTCTGTCTCAAGGTGTTAACAGGTTTAAAGTAAACTGTGATTTTGTGCTGTGTGAAAATCCTCTGTAGTTTTTCCCCTGCTCCTGCTAAATAAGGGAGTAGGGGAAAATCCCAAAAACCCTTTTCGATTGATGAAGACGTTGTGAAAGAGATACGAAGAGAGTATCAGGAACTCAGAAAGATACTCCACCGAACTTTATTGTACAGGTCTATTGACGTTGTATTTCCATGGTTGATGGACAAGATTGATCAATGATCATGGGATGGTGTTGGGGGGAGGGCTAGTCAGCAGTTTTCACAGAGTTACTACAACCCCTGGCAAAAAGTATGGAATCACCGGCCTCGGAGGATGTTCATTCAGTTGTTTAATTTTGTAGAAAAAAGCAGATCACAGACATGACACAAAACTAAAGTCATTTCAAATGGCAACTTTCTGGCTTTAAGAAACACTATAAGAAATCAAGAAAAAAAGATTGTGGCAGTCAGTAACTGTTACTTTTTTAGACCAAGCAGAGGAAAAAAATATGGAATCACTCAATTCTGAGGAAAAAATTATGGAATCACCCTGTAAATTTTCATCCCCAAAACTAACACCTGCATCATATCAGATCTGCTCGTTAGTCTGCATCTAAAAAGGAGTGAACACACCTTGGAGAGCTGTTGCACCAAGTGGACTGACATGAATCATGGCTCCAACACGAGAGATGTCAATTGAAACAAAGGAGAGGATTATCAAACTCTTAAGAGAGTAAATCATCACGCAATGTTGCAAAAGATGTTGGTTGTTCAGTCAGCTGTGTCTAAACTCTGGACCAAATACAAACAACATGGGAAGGTTGTTAAAGGCAAACATACTGGTAGACCAAGGAAGACATCAAAGCGTCAAGACAGAAAACGTAAAGCAATATGTCTCAAAAATCGAAAAATGTACAACAAAACAAATGAGGAACGAATGGGAGGAAACTGGAGTCAACGTCTGTGACCGAACTGTAAGAAACCGCCTAAAGGAAATGGGATTTACATACAGAAAAGCTAAACGAAAGGCATCATTAACACCTAAACAGAAAAAAACAAGGTTACAATGGGCTAAGGAAAAGCAATTGTGGACTGTGGATGACTGGATGAAAGTCATATTCAGTGATGAATCTCGAATCTGCATTGGGCAAGGTGATGATGCTGTAACTTTTGTTTGGTGCCTTTCCAATGAGATTTATAAAGATGTCTGCCTGAAGAGAACATGTAAATTTCCGCAGTCATTGATGATATGGGGCTGCATGTCAGGTAAAGGCACTGGGGAGATGGCTGTCATTACATCATCAATAAATGCACAAGTTTATGTTGATATTTTGGACAATTGAAAGGATGTTTGGGGATGATGAAATCATTTTTCAAGATGATAATGCATCTTGCCATAGAGCAAAAACTGCAAAAACATTCCTTGCAAAAAGACACATAGGGTCAATGTCATGGCATAGGGTCAATGTCAATGAGCAGATCTGATTTGATGCAGGTGTTAATTTGGGGGATGAAAATTTACAGGGTGATTCCATAATTTTTTCCTCAGAATTGAGTGATTCCATATTTTTTTTTCCTCTGCTTGGTCTAAAAAAGTAACAGTTACTGACTGCCACAATCTTTTTTCTTGATTTCTTATAGTGTTTCTTAAAGCCAGAAAGTTGCCATTTGAAATGACTTTAGTTTTGTCATGTCTGTGATCTGCTTTTTTTTCTACAAAATTAAACAACTGAATGAACATCCTCCGAGGCCGGTGATTCCATAATTTTTGCCAGGGGTTATAGTAACTCTGTGAAAACTGCTGACTAGCCCTCCCCCCAACACCATCCCATGATCATTGATCAATCTTGTCCATCAACCATGGAAATACAACGTCAATAGTCCTGTACAAGAAAGTTCGGTGGAGTATCTTTCTGAGTTCCTGATACTCTCTTCGTATCTCTTTCACAACGTCTTCATCAATCGCAAAGGGTTTTTGGGATTTTTTG
Organism: Thalassophryne amazonica; assembly: GCF_902500255.1. Taxonomy (NCBI): domain Eukaryota; kingdom Metazoa; phylum Chordata; class Actinopteri; order Batrachoidiformes; family Batrachoididae; genus Thalassophryne; species Thalassophryne amazonica. The sequence goes on from NC_047120.1 coordinate 8,761,321, forward strand.
GGATTCCATAATTTTTGCCAGGGGTTGTACAACCCCTGGCAAAAATTATGGAATGACCGGCCTCAGAGGATGTTCATTCAGTTGTTTAATTTTATAGAAAAAAAGCAGATCACAGACATGACACAAAACTAAAGTCATTTCAAATGGCAACTTTCTGGCTTTAAGAAACACTATAAGAAATCAGGAAAAAAATTGTGGCAGTCAGTAACGGTTACTTTTTTAGACCAAGCAGAGGAAAAAAAAATGGAATCACTCAATTCTGAGGAAAAAATTATGGAATCATGAAAAACAAAAACCCTCCAACACATCACTAGTATTTTGTTGCACCACCTCTGGCTTTTATAACAGCTTGCAGTCTCTGAGGCATGGACTTAATGAGTGACAAACAGTACTCTTCATCAATCTGGCTCCAACTTTCTCTGATTCCTGTTGCCAGATCAGCTTTGCAGGTTGGAGCCTTGTCATGGACCATTTTCTTCAACTTCCACCAAAGATTTTCAATTGGATTAAAATCCGGACTATTTGCAGGCCACGACATTGACCCTATGTGTCTTTTTGCAAGGAATGTTTTCACAGTTTTTGCTGTATGGCCACATGCATTATCATCTTGAAAAATGATTTCATCATCCCCAAATATTCTTTCAATTGATGGGATAAGAAAAGTGTCCAAAATATCAACGTAAACTTGTGCATTTATTGGTGATGTAATGACAGCCATCTCCCCAGTGCCTTTACCTGACATGCAGCCCCATATCATCGACTGTGGAAATTTACATGTTCTCTTCAGGCAGTCATCTTTATAAATCTCATTGGAAAGGCACCAAACAAAAGTTCCAGCATCATCACCTTGCCCAATGCAGATTCGAGATTCATCACTGAATATGACTTTCATCCAGTCATCCACAGTCCATGATTGCTTTTCCTTAGCCCATTGTAACCTTGTTTTTTTCTGTTTAGGTGTTAATGATGGCTTTCGTTTAGCTTTTCTGTATGTAAATCCCATTTCCTTTAGGTGGTTTCTTACAGTTCGGTCACAGTCGTTGATGCCAGTTTCCTCCCATTGTTCCTCATTTGTTGTGCATTTTCGATTTTTGAGACATACTGCTTTAAGTTTTCTTTCTTGACGCTTTGATGTCTTCCTTGGTCTACCAGTATGTTTGCCTTTAACAACCTTCCCCTGTTGTTTGTATTTGGTCCAGAGTTTAGACACAGCTGACTGTGAACAACCAACATCTTTTTGCAACATTGCGTGATGATTTACCCTCTTTTAAAGGTTTGATAATCCTCTCCTTTGTTTCAATTGACATCTCTCGTGTTGGAGCCATGATTCATGTCAGTCCACTTGGTGCAACAGCTCTCCAAGGTGTGATCACTCCTTTTTAGATGCAGACTAATGAGCAGATCTGATTTGATGCAGGTGTTAGTTTTGGGGATGAAAATTTACAGGGTGATTCCATAATTTATTCCTCAGAATTGAGTCCATATTTTTTTCCCTCTGCTTGGTCTAAAAAAGTAACCGTTACTGACTGCCACAATTTTTTTTTCTTGATTTCTTATAGTGTTTCTTAAAGCCAGAAAGTTGCCATTTGAAATGACTTTAGTTTTGTGTCATGTCTGTGATCTGCTTTTTTTTCTACAAAATTAAACAACTGAATGAACATCCTCCGAGGCTGGTGATTCCATAATTTTTGCCAGGGGTTGTAATTGCTTACTTGGCAGTCTTCACTTCAAAAACGTAAGGTTTTAATGCACTGCAGTGTTCTTGGTGAACATGTAAAGTCACGTGAGTAACACGACTTTTATTCTTTTAATGTCTATAAAGACAAATGTTAGTTAGTTTGTTCCAGTTTGTTTGTTCTTTTGAAGAGGTTATTAATAAAGGTTTAAACTATAATAGATCATTTTGCTCTGTCCTCTGTAGTTTAACAAGAAGGTGAAAGCAAACTTAAGTTAAAAAAAAGCCATGTGATTTTTGCAGAATGTGAGTAATGGTGACAAAATGCGCCCAGCAAGGACAATGAAGAAAGATCATTCTCATGCTGTGCTATGTGGATGTAGAGACTAGTGTTTAGTATTCACCATGAAAAAAATAGAAATGTTCAGTCCAGTCATAAAAGAGGGAGACACCTTTATTCAAGCATCTGTTGTTTTAAATGTAACATGAGTAACCCTGGAATTGCCCACAGATTTTATGTCCAGAGATCAAGGATCCACTGACCAATTTAAAATGTTGTTGACATAGAAAACCTGTAAAGCCTAATTTTAGTACACAGAAAATTCACAGGTATCAATAAGGGAATCGATAAGGAATCGGATCGATAAGCGGAATCGATAATGGCATCGATATCGACAAAATCTTATAATACCCATCCCCATGCATAAACAACAATAATAAAAAGAAAATAAAAAAATACTTCTGTAAGAAGTAAAGAAGTAAATCTGTTGTTTTAAAGATGAAACCCTGGATGAAAAACTTTCTGAATTAGTTTTTCACACTTTACTGTTTTACTGAGGCTGTGTGGTGAAGATAATTTAGTTTATTAAAATTGCTTTGCTGCTTTTTCCAGCTGTTCACACTGGTCCCCCCTCCTCTCTCTCTCAGGGGGAACTCCTCCTCTGTCTGTGAGGGAACGAGAGACTTGTCACTCTCACACAGTGGCTTATTTAAGCAAACTTTGGAAACATGAAGGCTTTCATCTGTAAAATAAAGCCTTAATATGTCAGTAGCTACGCAGGCAGAAGGAGCTCTTTTTTATTGGAAGACTTTGACAGAGTTTGTGTTCTTTCACTGAGACACTCTGTGCTCTCTCACTCTGAGTGCTGTGGCTCTGCTCGGCTCAGCTAGCTGCCGGCAGTGGAGGGGCGAGCAGGCAGCAGTCTGTTCAGCACAAACAGCCTGACTGGATTAGACAAATATCTGAGAGCAAGGCACAGTATAACGGCGCTGTGGTAACAGTATAATGGTGCTATGCCATTGTTCTATTGTCTGTTCATTGTCAGTTCAAAAAAGAGAGACTTGACACGGTGTTCAAGATGCCTGATTATTTTGATACACTAACTAAATAAAAAAAAAAAACTACGCCACACACTAAGTACTCATGCTAAAACACTCCACCACACACACTAAAACACACTCCAAGCATGGCAAATATCACAACTTTCAAAACTGATTGCTTTCTCTTTTCATTCCGCATGAAACTACAATTTCCCTTTGCTCAGCAACCAAATTATGTGGATTGGGGATCATTGTTTATTTGGTAATATATTTTACACCAGTGATAAAGAATTTTTTTTTAATTTTTTAATTTTTTTTTATTATGTGTTTGCTGTTAGAAGAAAAGTCCCATTCACAAAATGTGCGCACACACACCCACCCACCCACGTGGGGTCTTTGTGTTGTCATCAGACCCACGTGAAGTTGTGGATGGGGAGTGATTATTCTCGGGTTTTCCACCAATGGTAACACCCTATTTCCTGCTGCAGTTGAGGGAGTCCTGTTTCTTCCTCGCTCTCTCACTCCTCCTTCTGAAAGGAGGAAATGAGTCGTTTTGCTGCCGCGTAAATTATTAGTCATAATTCAAGTTATACTTGGCCTATTAACAAAATTCAAAAAGTGGTGTGGAGGTTGAAAGCTGCACGTTCAACACGCATTCAAACACAGAGTGGAGCAGATTGTGTGCTATGTCTGCTTTATTAGGTCATGTGACTTGACGCGAGCGCGTGTCATTCGACGGCAGAGGGTTAATCACTGGGATGCAGATGAATCTTTGAGTTATTATGAAACATTAAAAGTCTGGAATTTTTTTTTTCCCAGCATTGTAAATTGCTTCTTTTTACTTCTCCTTACAGATGATAATTCAAACAAAAATCATCTGGTTCACGTGCACAGTTTAAACAAGTGTTGTTATTGTTGTTTATTTAGTTACAGGTGATATTTATTTTAAAGCTCTGTTTTCTGTCTTTAAAAAAACTGAAAAGTTACTTTTTTTTTTTTTAATACTTTCTAGGTGGAGGAATAGTCTCCCAACTGCTCACATCAACCAAGTGAAATGTTTGGCCTCTCAGGCCAGTGGGCGTCCAAAAAGACCTGTGAACAGCTACATGAGATATTTTATACACCAGCGTCCTATAGTAAAGAAAGAGCAAGCAAGTAAGTGCAAAAGGTCGCTAATCTTTGGTGGTTGTATAAATGTCCAGTTCAAGCATGGGTTAGTTGGTGTTGATGTTAGCTCGGTATGGGGATCTGATAATCTCCCACAAATGACAGGAGCCTCCCAGTCCCACAGCCAACCAGACATGCAGTAGTGTTCAGAATAATAGTAGTGCTATGTGACTAAAAAGATTAATCCAGGTTTTGAGTATATTTCTTATTGTTACATGGGAAACAAGGTACCAGTAGATTCAGTAGATTCTCACAAATCCAGCAAGACCAAGCATTCATGACACTCTTAAGGCTATGAAATTGGGCTATTAGTAAAAAAAAAAAAAGTAGAAAAGGGGGTGTTCACAATAATAGTAGTGTGGCATTCAGTCAGTGAGTTTGTCAGTTTTGTGGAACAAACAGGTGTGAATCAGGTGTCCCCTATTTAAGGATGAAGCCAGCACCTGTTGAACATGCTTTTCTCTTTGAAAGCCTGAGGAAAATGGGATGTTCAAGACATTGTTCAGAAGAACAGGCTAGTTTGATTAAAAAGTTGATTGGAGAGGGGAAAACATATACGCAGGTGCAAAAAATTATAGGCTGTTCATCTACAATGATCTCCAATGCTTTAAAATGGACAAAAAAACGCGAAGTAATTTGACAAGACTAAGGAAAAGTCGACAAGACTCTGTTGGTTTTTGTTTTTATTTTTATCTTGTTTGTTGGTTGGTTTGTTCACCTTAAACCTGGAGTAATTTTCATCTGATTGACTTGAAATTTGGTCAGATCATGTAGACTGTCTGTGTGTAGAAGCCTGTGTTTTTTTTTTTTTGTTTTTTTTTGGAGTGGTTCCAGTAATATTTACCACTGATAATTGGGTCAAACTTCACAAATCTTGGGACCATTTAAACAAAAAGACACCTGGTGGTAAACACCGGAATGACAGCTTTCTGTTATACAATGGTGATGCCTGGTAGCAAAAACCAGAAGTACAGGCAGAGGGATTCTGATCTGAAGGGGTTCTCTTTCCTTCATTACGTTTCCTCGTCGTTACAACAGGTTTCTGTTCAGGTAAAGCACTTGTGAAGTTTGTCTGGTTTGGTGGAGGGCCGTCAGGAAAAAGCCAAATACTCAGTCTGCCAGTTGTAACTACAAGAGAAGCGGAGACGCTTTTTTGCAGCACTGCAAAAACTTTAAAAATATGACGGGACAGAAAGGAGTGAAAAAAGGGAATGTGCCAATCACAAACTTTGCGTGTCAGTAGTTGAGCAGGTGTCAGGCTGTGGGAGGGTTCACAGCCCACAGAGGGGATCTGATCTAAAGCGATTCACTTTGTGAATCTTAACACCATCTTCTTGAGCTAAAACAAGGAGCATTTTGTTCATAAGCACCGTTTCGTCATTGTTCCAACAGGCTTCCCTTCAGGTAAAATACTTGAGTTTTGTCTGGTTTTGTGCATTGCGGCGCTTTTTTTTAAAATTTTATTTTTTTATTTTTTGGTCTTAATTAAAGACTGCGCCGTTAAATGTGTTAACAATACCCAATTTTTACACCGCAATAATGGAGCCCTTAAAAATCATCAGAATAAAACGCTGTTTAGATGCACAAAATGCGTGTAAAATGCGCCATCTGTGCACATGGCAACGCATGCAAAAAAAAAAAAACAGCGTTTGTGTAGTTTGATATTTCTCCAACCTTCTTTTTGTTCAGTCAGTGGCGGCTCCAAAGATTTTTTTTCTGCAGGTGCTATGGTGGGGGCTTTGCATTTTTGTGAGGACGCTATGAAGTAAGGGCTGTGTGTGGCGACGGCTCTCTGCTACACCTCTGCCACGTTCACATGCGTGCGTACACATAGCCACGTTCTGATCTGCGAGAATCACTGACGACATGCACAACGATCAAAATCACACACACAAACTTACTGTTCAATAGAACTATCCACAGATCTACACATGTAGCTGACAACCTCAGGGATCAAAATGCCAATGGCAGGCAGAGAGAAAATCTTTCATCTACCTTTGATGTCTTCATAACGGCACAATGCGCCTGTTGTGGTTAAGAGCAAAAGCATCAGTGATCCGGTTCCTGCCCAGGGCCCTTGTTCTCTGAGCGTTGATTACCAGGAGTGACACCGGGTCACTGGTTTGTCCGTCCCCACTGCTGCTCCTCAGGTAGTTCTTTAGGCCACACAGACTTCACTTCTTTCCAGTTCCACTCGTGGATATTTGGGCCGATCCATTTCAGCAGCTTCAAAGAGACGGCACTCAATACAGTACGATGACATCATCAAACATTATGTCATTGAATGTCATGTTACACTCATTTTGTGTAAAACAATCAGTTCTGTTAATGAATGTTTATTTTGTTTTATGAGTGAAATGTTTCATCACAAAATCTGAAAACACCAGATTTGTGTCTTATTGTGGAAAATTATTCTGACAAGATGATGTAATTTCTCTGCCTCTGTAACTAACCACAGCGGCTCATTATGAAGGACATCATGTTGTTGGTGTTGTACAGTGTAATTTAGCACATTATTTTTTACTTCTTGTCGGTGGGACAAAGTGCAGGCAGAGAAACCCACCAAGAGCAGACGAACACTGAGAGACTTCTTAAAAAAAAAAAAACCCTTAATTTATTCACAAGTAACTTCCCTCATGAGGAATTAAAGCATTTCCAGATGTCATCTTCTAAAACAAAGGTGGAGAACAGTTTTCAGCTGTGATGATGAATCCAGGCAACAGGGCAGATTAAGACTTTATTTAATCTGTGTGCTGCCTTCTAAAGTTTTAGCTTCTGTTGCTACATTGATTAGCTCTACATCTGCTCCATTATTTGTAGAAGTGTTACAGTGCTACATTCAGGCCTGGCATAAAGTATGTAAAAGTTTTGGCATCCCTGATGATTTTCTTAATAAATCAAATCAAATTAATTTTATTTATATAGCACCAAATCGTTTAAGTGTTTAATAACTCATTGGTTGTTTGGATCAGCGATTTCAGTTAAATATATCATATAGCAGACAAACACAGTGATATTTGAGAAGTGAAATGATGTTTATAGGATTTATAGAAAGTGTGCAATAATTATTTAAACAAAATTAGGCAGGTGCATAAATTTCAGAACCTCATCAGGAAAAAATACATCACTATTTAGTAGATCCCCCTTTTGCAGAAATAACAGCCTCTAAACGCTTCCTATAGCTTCCAATGAGAGTCTGGATTCTGGTTGAAGGTATTTTGGACCATTCTTCTTTACAAAACATCTCAGGTTTGTTGGTTTCCGAGCATAGACAGCCCACTTAAAATCACACTACAGATTTTCAATACTATTCAGATCTGGGGACTGAGATGGCCATTCCAGAATGTTGTACTTGTACCTCTGCATGAATGTCTTAGTAGATTTTGTGCAGTGTTTAGGGTTGTTGTCTTGTTGAAAGATCCAGCCCAGGTGCAACTTCAACTTTGTCACTGATTCATGAATGTTGTTCTCAAGAATTTGTTGATATTGACTGGAATCCATGTGACCCTCAACTTTAACAAGATTGCCAGTACCTGCACTGGCCACACAGCCCCACAGCATGATGGAACCACCTCCAGATTTTACTGTAGGTAGCAAGTGTTTACCTTGGAAGGCTGTTTTCTTTTTCAGCCATGCATACTGCCCCTTGTTATGTCCAGATAACTCAATTTTAGTTTCATCAGTCCACAGCACCTTATTCCAAAAATTAAGCTGACTTGTCCAAATGTGCTTTAGCATACCTCAAGCGACTCTGTTTGTGGCGTGTACGCAGAAAAGGCTTCCTCTGCATTAATTGCTCATCCATTATCTGTTTGTGCAAAGTGCGCTGTATAGTTGAACGATGCACAGAAACACTGTCTGCAGCAAGATCATGTTGTAAGTCTTTGGAGCAGGTCTGTAGGTTGACTGACTGTTCTCGCCATCCTTCGATTCAGCTTATCTGAGATATTTCTTAGACTGCCACTTCATGCCTTAACTAGTACTGTGCCTGTGGTCTTCCATTTCCTCAATATGTTCCTCACAGTGGAAACTGACAGCTGAAATCTCTGAGATAGCTTTTTGTATCCTTCCCCTAAACCATGATGATGAACAATCTTTGTTTTCAGGTCATTTGAGAGTTATTTAGATGCTCCCATGTTACGACTCATTAGAAGAGATGCAAAGAGGGGAAACTGCAGATGGCCACCTTAAATACCCTTTCTCATGATTGGATTCACCTGTGTAAGGAGGTCAAGGGTCAATGAGCTTACCAAACCAATTTTGTGTTCCAATAATTAGTGCTAAATGTATTCAAATCAATAAAATGACAAGGGTGCCCAAATTTATGCACCTGCGTAATTTTGTTTAAATAATTATTGTACACTTTCTATAAATACTAGTGTTTGTCTGCTATATGATATATTTAACTGAAATTTCTGATCCAGACAATCAATGATTTATCAAGGAAAATCACGAAGATTATCCGGTTTCTGCTTCTTTCGTGTTACGTGTGAAGCACATGGGCGCACGTGACGCACATGGAGCGTTACAGCAAGCAGGTGAAAGGACTGCTGTGAAATGTTAATTCACTGCATGTTGTTGAGGTGTACCAGTGAGACTGTTTCCTGTGTTATGAATTAAATTATTGAGGTTCTGACAGTTGTTTGCCTACAGACCTGAAAATAATGGATATCGCGAAGATTGTTGCCCAGCAGTGGAAAAAGATGAGCCCGGAAGAGAAACAGGTATTTCCGTCTTCTGCTAAAATTTCTGACAGAAGAACAAGAAAAGGGTAATTTGAGTCAGTGACGTACAATAAAAGTGAGTCAAAGGTTAGTTGGTTGAGTTGGTTGAAAATTATTTGTCCTGTTAAAAAAGCAATTGGAGAAATTTTGAAGAAGCTTTACATTTATCTATGGTGCTAATTTTGTCTTCATCTGTCATCCATTTAAGTTTGCACTCTCACAAGTGAAAGCTACTGATGTATATAAATTGTGATCATGGGAGTAAATGCTACATCTAGCCAATATTTTTTTAACATTATTTATGACCTTTGCATAACATCAAATAATATGAAATGTAACCCAAATAATGAAATTTGCATCATATTTTAATTTTTCTTGAATTGGCACAAGTAGTGGCTGTGATGGTAGCTTTAAAAACATGATGAATCTTGAATTATCTATTTGATTCCACTTTGCATCAGCCCATTGATGTCTGAGGAAAAAATGGTCCATTATTTCAGGCACTGAGGGTCCATTACCTGATACCACCCACTGGAAATGTGAATCACTGATTTAGGATATTTAATACTTTTTTTTTCCACATTTCAGTTCCAATCTGAATATTCTTGAGTTAAAAGTTCATTCCTCTTTGAAGCCTCTACTTGCATTTCATGCAGTATTACCATTATGTCTATGGCATAAAATGGTCTTAAAACAATACCGATATTATCATTTGTCTTGATATTTTCTGTGGAAATCTATTGTCCACCAAAACTGATCATGACCCAGCTTTGAAGAGACACATTAGTGGGAATGGAATGTACAAGATCAGTTCCAAATGAGAAATGTCCTCCCTCTGTTGGACGAAAGGCAAGGCAAAGTTTAAAATTACCGCAAGTGGTTAGAAATGAAAGCTCGATGTTTTGAAAAGTGATGTCAGAAGAGCTGATACTTGGTATCAAGTTATACCAAAATTCTGAAAAATGTGACGAGTTTTTTTATTTTTTGCTCTATCTGTAGTATTGTCAGTACAGAGCTGAAATCTGTGCGATCATATTTGAAGTGTGCATTAGGTCGACTCTTGAGGCAGCCTGAGGAAGCATTGCTTTGTTAGCACGGATTTAGGGACTCCTTGGTGCAACCAAAATTATCATTGGTAAAAGCTGGCCAAAAAAAAAAGTCAGTGTTGTTAGATATAATGAGATTAAAGGGTGCCTCTTAAGAGTCATTGGAGTACAAGTTAAGCTTCATTATTTGGAAGGGTCATACAAATGTCATTTTTAATCTGCTTTATGTGTCGCCACTGCAGCTTATCGTCATACTGACATCTACTGGTCAAATTGCAGCACAATGTTCATGTGAAAACTTTTTTTTTTCTTTTGGTTTCTCCAGTGATTCATTGCTGACTCGAACATACGGTGCACCCAGAAAAGTGTTCACTGCACTTCACTTTTTCCACATTTGTTAGGTTCCAGCCTTATATCAAAATGGAGTAAATTCATTTTTACCCTCAAAAATTCTACTCACAACACCACATAATGACATGAAAATAATTTTTTGCATATTTATTATTAAAACAAAAACAAAAAAAACAAGAAATCACATGTACATAAGTATTTACAGCCTTTGCTCAATACTTTATTGATGCACCTTTGGCAGCAATTACAGCCTCAAATCTTCTTGAATATGATGCCACAAGCTTGGTGCACATGTGTCTTTGGGCAGTTTTGCCCATTCCTCTTTGCAGCACCTCTCAAGCTCCATCAGGCTGGATGAGGAGCATCGGTGCACAGACATTTTCAGATCTCGCCAGAGATGTTCAGTCAGATTCAGATGTGGGCTCTGACTGGAACGCTCAAGGACATTCACAGAGTTGTCCTGAAGCCACTTCTTTAATGTCTTGGCTGTGTGCTTAGGGTCATTGTCCTGCTGAAGGATGAACAGTCACCCAGTCTGAGGTCAAGAGCAGGTTTTCATCCAGGATGTCTCTGTAAATTGCTGCATTCATCTTTCCGTCAATGCTGACTAGTCTACCAGTTCCTGCTGCTGAAAACCATCATCACAGCATGATGCTGCCACCACCATGCTTCACTGTAGATAGATAGATGGACTTTATTTCCCATTTGTACTCGCACACAAGGTTTGGGTACATTGGCATTCTTGTGCAGAGCTCTCAAGTAAATAAATACAAAGGTGTAAAAATATAAAAAGGATACCTGGTGCACCTAAAAATGTATGTATGCATGTATATTTTGTGTGTATGTATGTACGAGGTGTGTTAGAAAAGTATCAGACCTTTTTATTTTTTGCAAAAACCTGATGGATTTAAATCACGTGTGCTTGCATGAGCAAACCTTGAACCTTTGTGCGCATGCTTGAACTTTTACACGCCTGTCGATTGCATCATTTTCTGGTAAGCAGCCTTGTGTGAGGACCGTGTAGTGCGCATCGGCGGATTTTCATTGCAAGGAAAAAGACTGAATGACTGGAGCAACGCCGCATCAAATTTTGCCAGAAACTGGGCGACAGCCAGGTGGAAACCATTCGGATGATTCAGACAGCTTTCGGTGACTTTTCAGTCGTGTGATTATCCGAGAAATTGTGGAAGAGGTGGGCATGTCACAGCATGTCCTGTGAGACTTCAACACGGAGGCACTTTTGCTCCACCGTCAGCAGCAGCATGAATTTCACAGCCACTCTTTTCATGGCCAATCTTCTGTCACAGTGGAATGTACCGAAAAAGCGCTGATGTCCACCTTCTTCCGCAATTTCTCGGATAGTCACACGACGGTCCCACATCACCACATCGTTCACTTTGGAATGATCTGGTCATTTCAGCATGTTGATGGCTGACCGGAGCATGGCTCGCTCTCCACCGTTGTGCGGGACGTCTTTAATCCGGTCCCTACCAACCAGCAAGAATTCTGGCTCACACAGACCTGTTAATTTTCTTTAAGAAGCCCTCTTATTCTGCACTTTCTACCTGTATTAATTGCACCTGTTTGAACTTGTTACCTGTATAAAAGACACCTGTTCACACCACTCAGGTCAATCACACTCCAACCTGTCCACCATAGCAAGACCAAAGAGCTGTCTAGGGCACCAGGGACAAAACTGTAGACCTGCACAAGGCTGGGATGGACTACAGGACAACAGGCAAGCAGCTTGATAGAAGACAACTGTTATGATTATTTATTAGAAAGTGGAGGAAACACAAGATGACTGTCTCCCTCGGTCTGGGATTCCATGCAAGATCTCACTTTGTGGGGAAAGGATGATTCTGGGAAACCTCAGAACTACAGAGGAGGACTTGGTCAATGACCCGAAGAGAGCTGGGCCCACAGTCACAAAAAATTACATTAGTAACACATGATGCTGTCATGGTTTAAAATCCTGCAGGGCAGCGAGGTCCCCCTGCTCAAGCCAGCACATATCCAGGCCCGTTTGAAGTTCACCAGTGACCATCTGGATGATACAGAGGAGGCATGGGAGAAGGTCATGTGGTCAGATGAGACCAGAATAGAGCTTTTTGGAGTCAACTCCACTTACCATGTTACAAGATGAGAACAACCCAAGAAAACCATCCCAACCCTGAAGCATGGGGGTGGAAACATCATACTCTGGGGGTGCTCTTCTGCAAAGGGGACAGAACGACTGCACCGTATTGAAGGGAGGATGGATGGGGTCATGTATTGCGACATTTTGGCAAACAACCTCCTTCCCTCAGTAAGAGCATTGAAGATGGGTCATGGCTGGGTCTTCCAGCATGACAGTGACCCCAAGCACACAGCCAGGGCAACTAAGGGAGGGGCTCCATAAGAAGCATTTCAAGGTCCTGGAGTGGTCTGCCTAGTCTCCAGACCTGAACTCAATAGAAAATCTTTGGAGGGAGCTGAAACTCCAAACCTGAAAGATTGTATGGAGGAGTGGACCTAAATCCCTGCTGCAGTGTGCAAAACCTGGTGAAAAACTACAGGAAACGTTTGACCTCTGTAATTGCAAACAGAGGCTACTGTACCAAATATTAACATGATTTTCACAGGTGTTGAAATACTTATTTGCAGCAGTACCATACAAATAAATTATTAAAAAATCATACACTATGATTTCTGGCTTTTTTTTTTTTTTTCTTTCTTTCACAGTGGACATGCACCTACGATGAAAATTTTAGACACCTCCATGATTTCTAAGTGGGAGAACTTGCAAAATCGCACGGTGTTCAAATACTTATTTTCCTCACTCTATATATATATATATATATATATATATATATATATATATATATATATATATATATATATATATATATATATAAGTCTGTGTGTGTGTATAAACAAAGTCTCAGGTTAATGGGGATAGTAAACAGCGGTTATTGCACTCTTGTATTCTGAACACAGTGGATTTTGCACAGATAGTGTATTTTCCACATGTGAATGAAACAGATATTGCACCAATGACTGTAATTTCAAAAAGAATAAAATATTGCACATTAGGTTATAGTTGAGTGATAAATGTTGACCAGTGGGTTCAGGGAGGCCGTCAGTCAAAAGCTGAGCGATCGCCATCTTGGATTTGCGTCTGTAGAACCATGAAATAGCTTTTACAGGGCTTGACATAAACCAGAATTTAGAAGTTAGTGCCCCACAACCCTCAGAGTTGGCTAATTCAATCAGATACATAAAATACAGATGTAGCTCCATATCAAACCTAAAAAGTATGCCTTGTCTGGATTGGAGTTTATAGATCTAAAAATTAAAAAAAAACAAAATTCTTGGCTCCTTGCTTGCTAATGCCTGAGCGTTTATATATAACGACGAGAAGTCACGAATGCCACGAAGTAGACATCTTGACCACTGATCACGAATGTGATTATTCGGGCAAGAGGCGTCAGGTGTCCCTCAGGAACTGCTGCAACCTTTTGCCACACGTTCCACCAGTTAATGGCATGTGTTGCTGGAGAATTATCAGGAACCATTACGCACCGTCAAGAATAGTGTTCCGCGTTGTTGCACGTAACAGCGCATCGTTAGTTCTGGTCACGTTGTGAATGGGTGAATTGTCTCCACACCACCCATATCTCCAACCGAATTCAGATCGCTCCAGTTTTTCAGAAGAACTTTGTGACTGCATGCATAGTTGGGCTCTGTGCCATGGAGTGGCGCAGAGAGCAGGAGGAGGAGACAGACACCAGATGTGTGGCTTCATGCGGGTCTCATCTCGTGCATTTTCCCTAACATCAGGCACATGCAGCAGGTGGACACCCTGCAGGAGCACGCTGAAGAGCACTGAAATTAGACTTTTAGCCGACTTGGTGTCAGCACTCAAACTGAATGCGGTGCAGCAGGGTTTAATTGTGCGCACGCTTATTCCCCCACCGGACTAGAGGAGGTGCAGAGATGTCTGGCTGCACGCCAGTCTCCTCTCGCTCCACTGGTCCCTCTCGCTCAGACTCGTCCTCCCGCTCATCGGTTACAGCAGCAGGTGGGAACACCTGCAGGAGCTTCCTGAGGAGCTTCAGCAGGAACTGTGGAATGACATTTGGAGCCGAGTTTAATTGTGTGCATGTGACAGAAAACTGATTCATCGTGGCGCGGAGTGAAATGTGACGCTGCGTTACAAGTCGTGTCAAAACTTGACAGTTTCCGTGTCACTTCGTAATAACGCGTGACAGTTTGGGCTCCAAGAACCATCACAGGAACCACTCCGAACATTGTCACATTCTATTAAGGATCACTACTCATCAAGACGGATCAACACGCTCAGTTTGCGACCTCCACGACGTGAGACGAAATGAGGGTGGTGTGTGACATTCGTGGAAGATTTTTTGACAGGCAAAAACATGCTCCACGAATATCAAGAATATCACGCGCCAACACGCACTATTAAGAAACCTATTCAGATGCGTTAAGTCACATTAAGAATGTCAGGAATGTGTCACGAATGACAGAAAAATGACATTCATAATGCGTCTTGGTTATGTGTAAACGCACCTTAATCATGTCCCACTCCGGTCCGATTGGACCGGGAGTGCATGTTTAGCCGCATGTTCTCCTTGAATTGCTGCTGTCTGAGTGGTGTCCAAAAAATGAGGTGGGTCTTCATAGATAATTGGTAAAGCTTCTGGGGAAAACCTGGTCTTGTTAGGAGAGACGGCATCCATCCCACTTTGGATGGAGCAGCTCTCTTTCTAGAAATCTGGCCAATTTCCTTAAATCCTCCAAACCGTGACTATCCAGGGTTGGGACCAGGAAGCAGAGTTGTAGTCTTACACACCTCTCTGCAGCTTCTCTCCCCCTGCCATCCCCTCATTACCCCATCCCGTAGAGACGGTGCCTGCTCCCAGACTACCATAAACCAGCAAAAATCTATTTAAGCATAAAAATTCAAAAGAAAAAATAATATAGCACCTTCAACTGCACCACAGACTAAAACAGTTAAATGTGGTCTATTAAACATTAGGTCTCTCTCTTCTAAGTCCCTGTTGGTAACATGATATAATAATTGATCACATATTGATTTATTCTGCCTTACAGAAACCTGGTTACAGCAGGATGAATATGTTAGTTTAAATGAGTCAACACCCCGAGTCCACACTAACTTCAGAATGCTCGTAGCACGGGCCGGGGCGGAGGATTAGCAGCAATCTTCCATTCCAGCTTATTAATTAATCAAAAACCCAGACAGAGCTTTAATTCATTTGAAAGCTTGACTCTTAGTCTTGTCCATCCAAATTGGAAGTCCCAAAAAACCAGTTTTATTTGTTATTATCTATCGTCCACCTGGTCGTTACTGTGAGTTTCTCTGTGAATTTTCAGACCTTTTGTCTGACTTAGTGCTTAGCTCAGATAAGATAATATAGTGGGCGATTTTAACATCCACACAGATGCTGAGAATGACAGCCTCAACACTGCTTTAATCTATATTAGACTCTATTGGCTTTGCTCAAAAAGTAAATGAGTCCACCCACCACTTTAATCATATCTTAGATCTTGTTCTGACTTATGGTATGGAAATAGAAGACTTAACAGTATTCCCTGAAAACTCCCTTCTGTCTGATCATGTCTTAATAACATTTACATTTACTCTGATGGACTACCCAGCATTGGGGAATAAGTTTCATTACACTAGAAGTCTTTCAGAAAGCTCTGTAACTAGGTTTAAGTATATGATTCCTTCTTTATGTTCTCTAATGCCATATACCAACACAGTGCAGAGTAGCTACCCAAACTCTGTAAGTGAGATAGAGTATCTCATCAATAGTTTTACATCCTCATTGAAGACAACTTTGGATGCTGTAGCTCCTCTAAAAAAGAGAGCTTTAAATCAGAAGTGCCTGACTCTGTGGTATAACTCACAAACCCGTAGCTTAAAGCAGATAACCCTTAGTTGGAGAGGAAATGGCGTCTCACTAATTTAGAAGATCTTCACTTAGCCTGGAAAAGAGTCTGTTGCTCTATAAAAAAGGCCCTCCGTAAAGCTAGGACATCTTCTTCTACTCATCACTAATTGGAGAAAATAAGAACAACCCCAGGTTTCCTTTTCAGCACGTAGCCAGGCTGAACAGAGTCAGAGCTCTATTGAGCTGAGTATTCCATTAACTTTAACTAGTATGACTTCATGACTTCTTTGCTAACAAAATTTTAACTATTAGAGAAAAAATTACTCATAACCATCCCAAAGACGTATCGTTATCTTTGGGCTGCTTTCAGTGATGCCGGTATTTGGTTAGACTCTTCTCTCCGATTGTTCTGTCTGAGTTATTTTCATTAGTTTACTTCATCCAAACCATCAACATGTTTATTAGACCCCATTCCTACCAGGCTGCTCAAGGAAGCCCTACCATTATTTAATGCTTCAATCTTAAATATGATCAATCTATCTTTGTTAGTTGGCTATGTACCACAGGCTTTTAAGGTGGCAGTAATTAACCATTACTTAAAAAGCCATCACTTGACCCAGCTATCTTAGCTAATTATAGGCCAATCTCCAACCTTCCTTTTCTCTCAAAATTCTTGAAAGGGTAGTTGGTAAAACAGCTAACTGATCATCTGCAGAGGAATGGTCTATTTGAAGAGTTCAGGTCAGGTTTTAGAATTCATCATAGTACAGAAACAGCATTAGTGAAGGTTACAAATGATGTTCTTATGGCCTCGGACAGTGGACTCATCTCTGTGCTTGTTCTGTTAGACCTCAGTGCTGCTTTTGATACTGTTGACCATAAAATTTTATTACAGAGATTAGAGCATGCCATAGGTATTAAAGGCACTGCGCTGCGGTGGTTTGAATCATATTTGTCTAATAGATTACAATTTGTTCATGTAAATGGGGAATCTTCTTAATTATGGAGTTCCACAAGGTTCTGTGCTAGGACCAATTTTATTCACTTTATACATGCTTCCCTTAGGCAGTATTATTAGACGGTATTGCTTACATTTTCATTGTTACGCAGATGATACCCAGCTTTATCTATCCATGAAGCCAGAGGACACACACCAATTAGCTAAACTGCAGGATTGTCTTACAGACATAAAGACATGGATGACCTCTAATTTCCTGCTTTTAAACTCGGATAAAACTGAAGTTCTTGTACTTGGCCCCACAAATCTTAGAAACATGGTGTCTAACCAGATCCTTACTCTGGATGGCATTACCCTGACCTCTAGTAATACTGTGAGAAATCTTGGAGTCATTTTTGATCAGGATATGTCATTCAAAGCGCATATTAAACAAATATGTAGGACTGCTTTTTTGCATTTACGCAATATCTCTAAAATCAGAAAGGTCTTGTCTCAGAGTGATGCTGAAAAACTAATTCATGCATTTATTTCCTCTAGGCTGGACTATTGTAATTCATTATCAGGTTGTCCTAAAAGTTCCCTAAAAAGCCTTCAGTTAATTCAAAATGCTGCAGCTAGAGTACTGACGGGGACGAGAAGGAGAGAGCATATCTCACCCATATTGGCTTCTCTTCATTGGCTTCCTGTTAATTCTAGAATAGAATTTAAAATTCTTCTTCTTACTTATAAGGTTTTGAATAATCAGGTCCCATCTTATCTTAGGGACCTCGTAGTACCATATCACCCCAATAGAGCGCTTCGCTGTCAGACTGCAGGCTTACTTGTAGTTCCTAGGGTTTGTAAGAGTAGAATGGGAGGCAGAGCTTTCAGCTTTCAGGCTCCTCTCCTGTGGAACCAGCTCCCAATTCAGATCAGGGAGACAGACACCCTCTCTACTTTAAGATTAGGCTTAAAACTTTCCTTTTTGCTAAAGCTTATAGTTAGGGCTGGATCAGGTGACCCTGAACCATCCCTTAGTTATGCTGCTATAGACGTAGACTGCTGGGGGGTTCCCATGATGCACTGTTTCTTTCTCTTTTTGCTCTGTATGCACCACTCTGCATTTAATCATTAGTGATCGATCTCTGCTCCCCTCCACAGCATGTCTTTTTCCTGGTTCTCTCCCTCAGCCCCAACCAGTCCCAGCAGAAGACTGCCCCTCCCTGAGCCTGGTTCTGCTGGAGGTTTCTTCCTGTTAAAAGGAGTTTTTCCTTCCCACTGTAGCCAGTGCTTGCTCACAGGGGGTCGTTTTGACCGTTGGGGTTTTACATAATTATTGTATGGCCTTGCCTTACAATATAAAGCGCCTTGGGGCAAACTGTTTGTTGTGATTGGCGCTATATAAAAAAATTGATTGATTGATTAATGTTACCGTGGGATTTGCACAAAGGCAAGCTGGTTAGACTTTTAAACTAGCTTCAAAACAGCCAGGGTCTACCAGGACCAAGCATATACTTTACTTACGTGTCAGCATACGACGGATAGGCCCTGCAGATTTGGCAGAAAACCTCATTCTTCTCTTGGTCATGACCAAGCCATGGCCATTTCTGTGGCCAGATCGGGACAAAACCTCTCTTCCTCTTGTTTCTTTCATATAGTCTGTCTCTCTCCCTTAACTCATCATCACTAAGCTTTCTCTTCTGGCCAATGTCTTTAGCAAAACTCTATCCTGGTTGTTGTCCGGGTTTGGGTGGATGTACACTCAACAAAAATATAAACGCAACACTTTTGGTTTTGCTCCCATTTTGTATGAGATGAACTCAAAGATCTAAAACTTTTTCCACATACACAATATCACCATTTCCCTCAAATATTGTTCACAAACCAGTCTAAATCTGTGTAGTGAGCACTTCTCATTTGCTGAGATAATCCATCCACCTCACAGCTGTGCATATCAAGATGCTGATTAGACACCATGATTAGTGCACAGGTGTGCCTTAGACTGCCCACAATAAAAGGCCACTCTGAAAGGTGCAGTTTTATCACACAGCACAATGCCACAGATGTCGCAAGATTTGAGGGAGCATGCAATTGGCATGCTGACAGCAGGAATGTCAACCAGAGCTGTTGCTCGCGTATTGAATGTTCATTTCTCTACCATAGGCCGTCTCCAAAGGCGTTTCAGAGAATTTGGCAGTACATCCAACCAGCCTCACAACCGCAGACCATGTGTAACCACACCAGCCCAGGACCTCCACATCCAGCATGTTCACCTCCAAGATCGTCTGAGACCAGCCACTCGGACAGCTGCTGGAACAATCGGTTTGCATAACCAAAGAATTTCTGCACAAACTGTCAGAAACCGTCTCAGGGAAGCTCATCTGCATGCTCGTCGTCCTCATCGGGGTCTCGACCTGACTCCAGTTCGTCGTCGTAACCGACTTGAGTGGGTAAATGCTCACATTTGCTGGTGTTTGGCACGTTGGAGAGGTGTTCTCTTCACGGATGATGCGAAGGAGATGTGTTGCACTGCATGAGGCAAATGGTGGTCACACCAGATACTGACTGGTATCCCCCCCCAATAAAACAAAACTGCACCTTTCAGAGTGGCCTTTTATTGTGGACAGTCTAAGGCACACCTGTGCACTAATCATGGTGTCCTAATCAGCATCTTGATATGGCACACCTGTGAGGTGGGATGGATTATCTCAGCAAAGGAGAAGTGCTCACTATCACAGATTTTAGACTGGTTTGTGAACAATATTTGAGGGAAATGGTGATATTGTGTATGTGGAAAAAGTTTTAGATCTTTGAGTTCATCTCATACAAAATGGGAGCAAAACCAAAAGTGTTGCGTTTATATTTTTGTTGAGTATAGTTTAAACATATTTTAATTCAAATTTCAAAGCGTTCTGTTAGATTTGCGTCTTGTTCGTCTTCGTTTCCTGCAGTTTTCCGCGCATTTAAAGATGCTAATGAACATCGCCGAAGATCGGTGACAGAAACGGCCAAATGCACGCTCCATGCATCGACAACATACATTTCAGTATGCGCAAGATTCTGCGGGAGCATGAAACATGGTTAGGGATGGGTATTGATAAGCTTTTATTTATCGATCCGATTCCCTTATCGATAGCGCTTGTGAATTTTCTGTGTACTAAAAGTAGGCTTTAAAGTTTTTCTATGTCAACAACATTTTATTGAGTCTTAAAAAAATAAATATGAAATTGGTCACTGGATCCTTAAACTCTGGACCTAATAACTGTACATGGTGGCTCCTTGATCTCGAATATAAATAAAATAAAACAAAATCTGTAGTTTTGTCAAAAGCATTTCCTTTCAGGCATTATTGGCATGAATGTTTTTCCATACCTCTGAGCTGAGCTCTTACAACTGGCTGTGCATCACGTCAGCAACAGTTTAATTCATAAGAATGCAGGACGTCTCATTTTGGGAAGAAAAAAACATTTTAGTCGATTGTAGTTATTTTCTGTATTACAGCGTTTGGAAAGAGGTGTCATTTTATTATAGTGACAATTCGTTTTGAAGTTATTAATTCTGACCGGACTGTGTCTCAGCAGAGAACCGCGCAGTGTTTAGAGATGTGCCAGTGGAACGGAGGACGATTCTCGTTTCTTGACTGCCACAAGACAAGATCCCACTTAGCGACTTTAATCTGCACAAAAGTGACTCACCGTCACAATTGACGCATTTTAATGGCTTTGCGTGGAGTTAAGAAGCGGACTTGCCGCTCTGAAGCGTTATTATACTATTATTGCTGTTGTTGTTATAATTTATAAATTAAAATATTCCAATTTTTAATGCATTTTTTTTTTCCAAATAAAGCTAGTTTTTTTGTTACTGCTGAGACCACAAAAAGCTAAACTTTAAGTTTTTTTCAGTGTTTTTTTTTTTTTTATTTAGTGTGTGTGTGTGTGTGTGTGTGTGTGTGTCTATGTGTGTATATATATATATATATATATATATATATATATATATATATATATATATATATATATATATATATATATATATATATATATAAAATCAGTATAGAGGTGCTGTTGGCAATTGTCACCTGAGGCGGCGCGTTGCAAGTCATCTTGACTGGTTTTAGATGCATTGAAAGCAAGAATAATAGACAAAAAATGACACTTATGTTATAAATATCAGAGTTCTTTTTTGCATGTTTCTGTCTAAATTAATAAATAAATAACATTGAAAGTTTAAAAACACGTTGTTTGATGGACATAACATTTGTACTCTTCAAAAATAACACTGTACCTTTTAATCCAGTAACATAGGCAGAGCCACTGCTGGAGCAGTGTGTATCTGCATCCTGCTCTGCGTCCCAGGTCTTGGTGCTGGGATGGAGCTGTGTAGCGCCTGAGTCCTGGAGAAGCGCATGATCCCATCCACTATGGAGATCTGCGCGCACATCGGTGGATCCACCTGCTCTGGTTGCTTGTCCAGAAAAAAGGATCATCTCCTTCATCATCAGAATCCTCAATGTCTGCTTCAGACTGACGTGCTGCGCGCTCCATCTTGCTCCACTTAAAAAAAAAAAAAAAAAAAAAACTGAAGCGCCTGCTCAACATTCATTAGATGTGTCATTTTTACAAAAACAAACACAACAACAAAAACACCACCACACTAACCACACACGCTAAATACTCCACCAAAATAATACACATTCCAAACACGCCAAATATTTCTGAAATCCCTCATATACCAAAACTCTAATCGCTGTCTGTACATCTGAGACAGCCTACATTCATTTCTTTTTTTGCATTGCAGAAATGCGCTCCATTCTCAAAACAGAGAGAGAGAGAGAGAAAGAGAGAGAGATCTGATCAAAGCTGTTCACACACGAATATCCGCTGCTGCTGGAACCCTTTTCCACACTTGATGCTCAAAGTCCCACACTTGCCGCCTGGTTTGCACAAACCGAGGCACAGTTCGCTCTGAGAGATCACCATAGACGACACAAAATATTACATTATAAGAAATATTATGTCGTGTCGGCCCTCAGCAGCTCCATGGCAACTAGGCTGATCGCGCTCCTGCAAAGCCCTTTGCTGCGAACAAAAACGCAGCCATCAAGGATCACCTCCTCAAAACTTTTGAACTGTCGACGCTGAAAGGGCCCGCAGGCTCTTCTCTCTGCACGGGCTGGAGGACAGCAAACCCTCAGAGCCCATGAACAGAATGCTACAGATCATGACAGGACACCAGCCGGACTTTATGTGCAGCAACTCTGTTCTCAGGTGTGTGCAGCACTGGAACAACACCACGATAGTGGACTGCCGTGCGCTGGCGGAGGAGACAGACAAATTCTTTCTGACCGGCCAGCACCACGGCATGACAGCAGCCGCACTCACCCCATCACATGCAGCGGCAGAAGCTCCACACCACACACTAGCACCGCCGCGGAGGAGCTGCATCTCTCCTCCACAACAGTACTCACAAACCGGCTTCTGCACTGTATGAAAACATTCAGCTGGTCGAAAGAAGTCAAACTAAATGCTAATGTTACAAAAACTGAGCAAATGAAAGAAACCGTCAAGAACGACGGCAAAACAAATGTGGACGAATTGATTTTGTTGATCCATTTATATACTGTAAATTATTCTTAATGATATGGTTAATTTGGATCTCATCTCATCCACTGATCATTCTTGAGATGACAGTGGAAACAGGAGGCACCTGAGCTCAGTTTAGAGCTTCATGACAGGCTGTGAATACTTATGTACATGTGATTTCTTAGGTTTTTAAATTTTAATAAATTTGCAAAAATCTTAAAAAAAAAAAAAAAAAAAAAAAAAAAAAACTAAAACAAGTAAGCTGCTTTTCACATTCTCCTTGTGGGGTGTTTGTGTAGAATTTTGAGGAAAAAAATAATTTCATCAATTTTGGACTTTTGCTACATAACAAAGTGTGGAAATGTGAATACTTTCTGGATGCACTGTAGAACCAGTCCAAACCAGCAGACAGTTTGATGAACATCTGAGAGTTTGTCTTTATGTTTTCACTCTGTCATTTCTCATGTTTATTTGTTGGTATATTTAGCACCCTCGCTTCGGAGGATTCACTTATTTTAACCAGATTAACTGGTTAAATCAGTTCAGAGGGTTAACCTTAAATTAAGTTTACAAGTTTAGAACTGCAGATTCAGCTGTTCACAGCCTCTTTGTATTCGGTCTTTTTCCAGGTGATGTCCTTTAATTCTGGGGGGTGGGGCACTGAGATTTGTGGCCATGGAAAACGATCTGTAAACGGGACATTCCACAGCTGGCTGAAAAAGGACACAGCATTCCAAGAAAAAACTTGCTACTACAGTAAAATTTGGAGGTGGTTTCATCATGCTGTGAGGATGTGTGGCCGGTGCAGGTACTTTGAATCGTGTTAAAATTGAGGGTCATATGGATTCCAGTCAATATCAGCAGATTCTTGAGAACAATGTTCAAGAATCAGTGACAAAGTTGAAGTTTCGCCTTGGCTGGATCGTTCAACAAGACAACAACCCTAAACACTGCTCAAATTCTACTAAGGCATTCATGCAGAGGAACAAGTACAATGTTCTGGAGTGGCCATCTCAGTCCCCAGACCTGAATATTATAGAAAATCTGTTGTGTGATTTTAAGCGGCCTGTCCATGCTCAGAAACCAACAAACTTGACGGAAACTGGAGATGTTTTGTAATGAAGAATGGTCTAAAATACCTTCAACCAGAATCCAGACTCTCCTTGGAAATGATAGGAAGTGTTTAGAGGCTATTTCTGCAAAAGGAGGATCAACTAAATATTGATGTATTTTTTTTTCTGTTGGGTGCCCAATTTATGCACCTGCCTAATTTTGTTTAAAGAATTATTGCACATTTTCTGTAACTCCTCTTCACCTTATTCAGCCCTGCCAACTTTACAACAGAAGCATTTCCGTTTTGTCTTAGGACGGTCCGGGAGTGGTGTTTTCAATGTAGAAACAGTGGAAAATATTACATGGGTAGAAACAAAAACCTTTTTTGAAAAGCACAAAGGGAACGACTCTGGCTCACCCACGGGTCAGAACAGAGTGGGAAGATGACATGAAAAAGTGGCCCTCGATTATTTTTAACTATGTGTTGTCACTCGGCGTGGACAGTTTGGCTTTGAGGAACTACGAGCTTCGCGCTGCGCAGCTCGTATAAAAGCACAATCATTAAAATACTACCCAACAAGTAGTACCCGCCGTAATGCCAAGATTACGTAATGTTAATATACGTTGGTGCTATTTCATGCAGTGCTTGGTTGTATCATACGCCAGAAAATCAGAAATTAGATAGCTAGCTACGAACACAGCTTACCTGTTTGTCTCACTAGCATCCCCCATGGCTTCTTCAACGGAGCTTTATAGTCCAACTATTTCTCTGTGTAAGGATCCAGTGGTGTGGGTTTTTCTCCATAAAATGAAAGGAACAGACATCAGGACGTTGGGGTCGATTTTTCAGATTCAGCG
Source organism: Thalassophryne amazonica (assembly GCF_902500255.1). NCBI lineage: Eukaryota > Metazoa > Chordata > Actinopteri > Batrachoidiformes > Batrachoididae > Thalassophryne > Thalassophryne amazonica. The sequence continues at coordinate 8,785,955 of NC_047120.1, forward strand.
CCTTTATCCAGCACCGGAGATCCTCGTCTTTTGATGGAGGAGGGAACAAGTTAAATGCTGGTCCACAGCACTCAGATCTCTCCTTTCCATGTTCAAAACATCGTTCTGATACTGATAGTTTCCCCTTCTTCCAGTTGTTGTGGCACCCACGAACTGAACAATTATTGCTGCTCATGTTGGGCACTTGTAGCGTACTGTGTTCCCATGTAGTTAATCATCAGGCTTGAGACTCAGAAGGTCTCTGGCTCAGAGGCCACCAGCTGTTGTGGAGGGCTTCATCTTTGAATGTTTTATTACATTAATCAGTTACTCATCAATTAAATGATTAGTAGTTGATTAATTAATGAATCTTTGCAGCTCTAATTTTGAACAGTGTAAGTACAAACACGGCCAACCCTCAGACGCCATCATCCACGCTGATGTAGACTGTGACTTGGGCTGTCTCTGTTGCCCAGTGCCACGGCTGACGATAACGTTGGATTGTCCACTAACGCTGTCTTTTTCCTGCAGCCTTTCAATGAGGAGTTTCTTCAGGCCCGGCGGCAGTATAACATGGACCTCCAGCACTACCAGGCTCAGCTGACACCAGCACAGCGCAAACAGGAGGCGCTTGACAAGAGGCAGTCGATCGACAAGAAGAACGCCATCCGCAAGAAGAAGGTAGCAGCAAGGCAGAGCTCAGGGGCACAGTATCAGTCCTTTAAGACAAGAGATTCATTCCACTGCTCGCATTTCAGGAGATTTCACATAAAAGGGCACAAAGAAATTATAGCACCAGGAACTGCTTCTCGTTCAGTGTTTCCAGAAGTGATTCACTGACTGTCCACTTCTGAACACTTGAACAGCAGCAGTGTTTCTTCTGCAGTCTGTTCAATTCACAGTAAAGATCTGAAACATTATTACCAGTCCACATGGGTACTGCGAGTGTCCGGGTGCCGCCGACCGAACAGTCCCCTCTAAAAATCGGTATGCCCTGCCTTTACTGCACATGCATCTGAGTCTGACTGTCTACACCCAAAGAGATCAAAGTGAATAATGTGATTATTAACCATCAGGTGACAAAGTAAAACCTATAAATCATTCAAAAGTCAGTTTGAAGCAGAAACAAGGCAATAATCTGTGAATCATTGCTGATGCTCCGAAATGACGCTATGCGCAATGAAGGCTTTGCAGACCAATTTTAGGGAGGGCTGTTAGGTCGGCCACACTTGTGTCAATTCAGATCGCCATCGTTTCTGCTTCAAATTGAATTCCAGTCATCTATCTCAGCATGATATTTCTGAAGCTTTTGTACAACAGTCATTTACACATTTCCATGGTTTTGCGCGCGAGAGTTCATGATATTCCACCCTGAAATCCTGCAAATAAAACTGCCTATACAATATAAACCAATCCAGAAAAAACATAAAATAGTCTATGGACCATGAAGTTAAAAAATAGAATTTATCAGAGGGCATTCTCAAGTGTAAAAAATAAGTGACTCCCATAAAATTTAGAAGGCCTTTTTTAGCAACCCTCAGAGTTGGCTAACTCAGTCAGAAATGTAAAATACAGATGTAGGTCCATATCAAAACTAAAAAGTATGCCTTGTCTAGATTGGAGTTATAGATCTAAAAATTGAAAGAAAAAAAAATTGTGTTTGGCTCCTTTGCTAATGTTGTCACCGTGGGTTTTCCACAAAGGCAAGCTGGTTAGACTTTTAAGCTAGCTTCAAAACAGCCAGAGTCTACCAGGACCAAGCATATACTTTACTTACAGTGAGGAAAATAAGTATTTGAACATCCTGCGATTTTGCAAGTTATCCCACTTAGAAATCATGGAGGGGTCCACTGTGAGAGACATAATCTAAAAAAAAAATCTGGAAATCACAATGTATGATTTTTAAATAATTTATTTGTATGTTACTGCTGCAAATAAGTATTTCAACACCTGTGAAAATCAATGTTAATATTTGGTACAGTAGCCTTTGTTTGCAATTACAGAGGTCAAATGTTTCCTGTAGTTTTTCACCAGGTTTTCACACACTGCAGCAGGGATTTTGGTCCCCTCCTCCACACAGATCTTCTCTAGATCTTACAGGTTTGGAGTTTCAGCTCCCTCCAAAGATTTTCTATTGAGTTCAGGTCTGGAGACTGGCCAGGCCACTCCAGGACCTTGAAATGCTTCTTATGGAGCCCCTCCTTAGTTGCCCTGGCTGTGTATTTGGGGTCACTGTCATGCTGGAAGACCCAGCCATGACCCATCTTCAATTCTCTTACTGATGGAAGGAGGTTGTTTGCCAAAATATCGCAATACATGACCCCATCCATCCTCCCTTCAATACGGTGCAGTCGTCCTGTCCCCTTTGCAGAAGAGCACCCCCAGAGTCTGATGTTTCTACCCCCATGCTTCACGGTTGGGATGGTTGTCTTGGGGTTGTTCTCATCCTCTAAACATGGTAAGTGGAGTTGATTCCAAAAAGCTGTATTCTGGTCTCATCTGACCACATGACCTTCTCCCATGCCAACAGTTGTCTTCTACCACACTGCTTGCCTGTTGTCCTGTAGTCCATCCCAGCCTTGTGCAGGTCTACAGTTTTGTCCCTGGTGTCCTTAGACAGCTCTTTGGTCTTGGCTATGGTGGACAGGTTGGAGTGTGATTAATTGAGTGTGTGAACAGGTGTCTTTTATACAGGTAACAAGTTCAAACGGGTGCATTTAATACAGGTAAAGAGTGCAAAATAAGAGGGCTTCTTAAAAATTTTTTAACAGGTCCCTGTGAGCCAGAATTCTTGCTCCCCCATGATTTCTAAGTGGGTGAACTTGCAAAGTTGCCGGGTGTTCAAATACTTATTTTCCTCACTGTACTTGTTAGCATACGACGGATAGGCCCTGCAGATTTGGCAGAAAACCTCATTCTTCTCTTGGTCATGACCAGGCCATGGCCATTTCTGTGGCCAGATTGGGACAAAACCTCTCTTCCTCTTGTTTCCTGTCTGTCTCCCATAACTCATCATCACTAAGCTTCCTCTTCTGGCCAATTCCTTTAGCAAAACTCATTCCTGGTTGTTGTCCAGGTTTGGGTGTTTGTAGTTTAAATATATTTCAATTCGAATTTCAAAGCGTTCTGTTAGGTTTACGCATTTAAAGATGCTAACAAACATTGCTGAAGATCGGTGACGGAAACGGCCAAACGCATGCTCCATGCGTCGACAGCATTTCAATGTACGCAAGATTCTGCGGGAGCGTGGTGCGAGACCAAAACAAACATGGCGGACTCAGTGAAGTTTAATGACATGAAAATGTGAAGAAATTTGACTTTGCCACCGCAAAATATGGTAAAATAAATAGAATTTTGCATATTTTTGTAGTGGCCCGAGTGGGCCATCATTTGATAAATTGTAGTGGCCTGAAAGTGTGCCAGATCGGTGCTGGGCCAGTGGGCAAATGGCTATGCCGAGCCCTGTTATTTTATCATAAAAGACGGAGGAAGCGGTCAGAGTGTCACAGCAGCACATTCTTCAGCGCGTCAAAGACCACCCCCGCCCCCGACTTTGAGCTTCACCAGTTCCAATACCGCATGAACAGATCCACTGAGGATGCTATCGCCGTAGCTCTCCACTCTACACTAAGCCACATGGAGCAGCAGCATAGCTACGTCTGGATGCTCTCCGTGGACTATGGCTCAGCTTTCACTACAATCATTAGTGGAGCAGATAACTGTAACAATTGTTCATTTCTGAAAGAAGCACCAAAGTTGGCACAAATACTCCTTTGACATTACTCTTTTGAAAAAACTGAGTAGCCGCTTGAGTTTTCAGTAGGTGGCCAGGTAGAGGTCAATTGAAGAATTACACAGGGGTCAAAATTTAAAATGCTCCAATCATATTGAAAGCTATACCCACATTATTTATCTGACACAAACGGATACCAAAAGGTATATTTGGACTATCTATGACTGAATCTTTTGGCATTATGGTAAAAACAACAAGAAGGTGACAAAGGTCAATTTCAGTTTGTACAGGGGTTAGAAGTTAAATTGCTCCAATTTGATAAAAAAGTGGTGCAATTATTGGTTGAAGTAATAGGATTAATAAATGAAATAGTTTTGACTGTGTTGAATGCTTGTCTGCAAGGTAAAGGTAGAGCAATGTCGACGTCCATTGGATTCTATGACATGTGACATATGTTACCCTGTAACATGATAACTAAGCATGCCACATAGTGCAAACTATTCCTTTTTAAAGCCCTTTTAACTCAACCAATAATTTGCATCACATTTTACAATTTTTAGAACAACTTTAACATCTGACCCCTGTACAAACTAATGCTGACCTTTGTTACAATTCTTGCTGTTTTTACCCCATAACTCCATAACATTCAGTCATAGATAGTCCAAACTATACCTTTTTGGTATCATTGTGATCAGACAAATAATGTGGTATAGCTTTCAATATGATTGGAGCATTTTAAAATTTTGACCCCTGTGTAATTCTTCAATTGACCCCTACCTGGCCGCCTACTGAAAATTCAAGTGGCTACTCAGTTTTTTTCAAAAGAGTAATGTCTAAGGAGTATTTGTGCCAACTTTGGTGCTTCTTTCCAGATTTGAAGGATTCCTCTGTAAATATTCTGTTATCTGCTGCACTACATCCCGGACATTCTCATCACCAAACTGAGCAGTCTCAGCCTTCCCTTCTCACATTGGTGTGGATTAAGGACTTTGTCATCATCCGGCACCCGACTCAACTCAACCTAAAGCACGTTTAAAATGACCACAGTTGACTAAAGTGCTGTACATAATTAAAAATTGGGCACCAAGTTACCCCCAATCACAAATAAATAAATTAAAAATAATGAAATTGCAACATGCAATAAAACAAATAAAAGACAAAGTAAAATAATTAGTAAAAAGTAGTAGGAAATAATTAAATTTGATTTATTTTATTTATATAGCTCCAAATCACAACAAAGCTGCCTCAGGCGCTTCACACAAGTAAGGGCTACCCTTACCAACCCCTAGAGCCATCATTGCCAACCCACGGCTTGTGAGCCGCTTGCAGCTTTTTGCCTCGTGTCATGCGGCTCTTACATTCATGTCCAAGTTTGTGTTTGTGTTTGTATTTATGTGCGTGTTCGCTTCACTTGGGTTCATTACGGTATTTCGAGATCATGGCAAATGCGCAGGTGCGTGAAATGATAACTGCTAAATTTCCCAGTAGCTGCTAGGTCAGGGGGTCGATCTTCTGTCAGAACTCAAAATGGCAGGGAAAAAATGCACTGCAACAAGAAAATATGAAAATGAAAACAGGACGTTTCTAACAGAGTGGGAAAATTTATATTTTTTCGTCAAACGTAATGGCAAGCCATTCTGCCTTTATATGTCAGTCGTCACTGGCGCATTTCAAGGCTTCAAATCTTCAGCGTCACTTCAGCTCACTCCACGCTAACATCGAGCAGGCATTTCCAAAAGAGACTGAACTTCGCAAGCACAAGCTGACCACTTTGAAAAGTCAGGCAGAAAAGCAGGTACAAGTTTTCAAAAAATTTACGAAGCAGTCAGAAACAGTAACACTTGCATCGTATAAACTGGCTTGGAACGTTGCACGGGCTAAAAAGCCATACAACGAAGGGGAGTTCGTTAAAAAATGCATAAGTGACGCTGTTGAAATCTTGTCTCCTGAAAACAACAAACTAAAACGCATGGCATCAGACCTCCAACTGTCCCGCCACACTGTTTAACACAGAATATCAGACATTGACACAGCTATTGAATCACAGTTGCACTCTGACCTTCAAGCATGCGAGTATTTCAGTGTCGCATTGGATGAGAGTTGTGACATACAAGACAAGCCTCAGTTGGCAATATTTGCACGCTCTGTGTCAAAGGAGTGTGTGATCAAAGAACTCCTGGATATTGTGCCATTGAAAGACTGAACCCATGGCATAGATGTGAAAGAAACAATGATGGCTGCATTTGAGAAAGCAAATCTGCCCCTACGGAAGCTAACCGCAATAGTTATGGATGGCGCACCATCCATTATCGGATCTGTGAACGGGTTCGTGGGGCTGTGCAAAGCCGACGAAACATTTCCCGACTTTTGGAATTTCTACTGCATCATCCATCAGGGAGCAACTCGTGTCTAAATCGTTGAATTTAGACAAAATCATGAAACCTGTGATGGAAATCGTCAACTACATCCGTACACATGCTCTTAATCACAGGCAATTCAAGAATTTCATCGCTGAGCTGGACGAAGAGCTTCCAGGTGACCTGCCAATGCACTGCACCGTGAGGTGGCTGTCAAGGGGAAAGGTACTCTCTCGCTTCTTTGAACTTTTGGATGCCGTGAAACTCTTCATGGAAGAGAAGAACAAGGACTATCCCCAGCTCTCGGACCCCAAATGGATTTTGGATGTGGCCTTTTTGGTCGACATGTTGGGCCACTTGGATAGACTGAACCTTACCCTGCAGGGTAAAATGAAAGTGCTGCCTGATCTGGTGCAAAGTGTGTTTGCGTTTGTCAACAAACTGAAGCTGTTCAAGGCACATATTCAAAAGGGAGATTTAACACATTTGCCCACTCTGCTAAAAGTTAGCGGGCAAGTCACCAGTGCCACCCTGAATAAGCAAGGAGCCAGATATGCAACTCTGGTTGAAAACCTGCACGAAACCTTTGTGATCCAGTTCCGCGATCTACAACTGAAAAGCCCACAGATCACGTTCCTCATTGACTCATTTAATGCGGATACGGACTGTTTGAAAACCCCGCTAGTCGCAGAGGAGGCAGCCACTGAGTTGGAGATGATTGATCTCGCTGAGGAGGACCAACTGAAACCTGCTTTAAGGGAAGGGACCATTGAGTTCTGGAAAAATACTCCAATGTCAAAAGGGCTGCACTTAAAATACTGTCAGTGTTTGGCTCAACGTACGTCTGAGTTTGTATTTTCTACCATGAAATACGTCAAATCAAAACACCTCTCTGTTCTGACTGAGACCCATGTGAAAGAATTGCTTTGAGTGGCAACAACGGAGTACGAGCCAGATTTGAGGAGGATTGTTTAAGGGAAGGAATGCCAGAAGTCCCACTAAGCAACATGCATAGTAAGTGCACGCTATATTGATTATTGAAAAATGACTGGCCTGTGGTGTTGGTACTGTAGTAAATGTCATTATCATGTTGGTGTGGGGCATTTATTTGTTATCATGTTGGAGTGACATCAATCTGTGTGTGTGTGTGTGTGTGTGTGTGTGTGTGTGTGTGTGTGTGTGTGTGTGTGAGAGGAAGGGATGGGTGATGCTCGTGTGCTCGTGTATGATGTTGCTGGCCTGTGGTCTTAGTATTGTAGGTGTACTTTTCAGTTGTCATGTTGGTGTGTGACCTTTACAAATCTGGCTGAGCAGAGGTGTGTGTGTGTGAGAGAGGGAGAGGGAGAGATGGTTGGGGGTGTGTGCCCATGTGTATGATGTTGGTGGCCTGTGGTCTTACTATTGTATTTACAATTAATCTGACTGAGCAGAGGTGTGTGTGCGTGCGTGCACGCACGCAGAAGGATGGGTAATGTTTGTGTGCCCATGTTCATGTGCCCGTGTGCCGATGTGGCTCTTTGCTGTAACACAGTAAGAAATGTGGCTCTTGGTCTCCGACTGGTTGGCCACCCCTGCCCTAGAGCAAGCACACAGATGACAATGTTAAGGAAAAATTCCCTCTGATATTGAGGAAGAAACCTCAAGCAGACCAGACTCAAAGGGGTGACCCACTGCTTGGCCCATGCTACCGACACAATTGACAATACAGGAAATGTTGGGAGTCCATGCTTGTGTCCAGGGTGGGAGGCCTTGCAGAAGAACACACCCACTCCACCGCTGGATGGAGCCGCCCCTCAAACAGAGAAAGAGGGGAAAAAAAAAACAGAAGCAGGCAGCAGAAAGACTACAAATAAGGTATAATTTGTCAGCATTAAGCAACAGGGAAAACAGAAGAAATACTAAGATGAAATAGAGATGTCATCGCTCATTTAGGAATGGCAGAGAAAAGAAATGGGTTTTAAAGAGGATTTAAACGCTCTAAGGACAGGGATGATCTAATATTCAAGGGGAGTCTATTCCAGAGGCTGGGGCAGCCGCTGCGAAGGCTCTGTCACATCTCGTCTTTAATCTGGTTTTAGGCACCTCCAGCAACAGTTGGTCAGAAGACCTTAAGGCTGTGGTTGGGGTGTAAGGAAAAAGAAGCTCAGAAAGGTACACTGGGGTCAGGTCATTGAGGCCTTTAAAAACAATTAAAAGAAGTTTAAATCAACCCGGTATGGACCAGACAGCCAGGTGAAGAGTAGCCAAGACAGACATAATGTGGTTGGACTTTTTCTTTCCCAAAAGAAGACGAGCAGCAGTGTTCTGAATAAGCTGGAGGCGGTTTACAGAGGTCTGATCCAAGCCAACATACAGAGAGTTACAATAATCTAGTCTAATTGAAACAAAGGCATGGATAACCTTCTCAAGGTCAATCCTAGAGAAATATGGCTTAGACTAGAAGATGGAGTTGAAAGAAACTTGTTCTAACAACAGCACTGATCTGCTTATCAAATTTAAAATTGCTGTCAAAAATCACCCCAAGTTTCTTCACACAGGACTGAATGCTGGAGCCCGGGGGACCCAGGACATCAGCAGAGCAGGCTGTGGAAGTGCTCCCCCCCCCCCCCCCCCCCCCCCCCCCAACAAGATAGCCTCTGTCTTGGATTCATTAAGATTTAATAAGTTAGCACTTATCCAAGATTTGACCTCACTCAAATAATCCAATATTCAAATAAATTCAATGTATTTCATTTATGTAGCATCTAATCACAACAAAGTTGCCTCAAGATGGTAATGAAAAACTCCCTCTGAGGATGATACGTCAAGCAGACCACACTCAAAGGGGTAACCCTCTGCTTGGGCCATGCTATTGACACAATTTACAAAACAATTCACAAAACAAATATACAGGGAATGTCGGTGTGCAGGACAGGAGGGTTTCAGAAACAGACACCACTTCCATCTCTGGATGCAGCTGCACCTCAGAGAGGAAAAAAACAATCAGGCATAAGAAAGACAACAAATACAGTATAATTTGTGAGCATTAAGCAACAAGAACAAAAGAAATACTAAGGTGATCACCGGCCACTAGCTCTAAGCTTCACTAAAAGACCCAGAATTTAGATAAAGTTGAGGCCGCAGCCCACCCCGTTCCTAATAAAATGAATTGAAAACAGTAAAAGCATAGTAACATACTATGCCAGTATTCTAGCCATACAAAAGGGAAAATGAGTGCATCTTAAATCTGCACTTGAAAGTCTTTACAGAATCTGACTGTTTTATTGATGCATGGAGATCATTCCACAGAACAGGGGCATGATAAGAGAAAGCTCTATGACCTGAGAATGCAAAGCCCGGGTTGGTATGTAGGGTTTAATTAGGACCCAATAATGGCTGCATTCGATCATTGCCTAACGACCTTCGTAGCTGGGAAATTTGGATATCATTGGCAAAATGACGGAAAGCTATTTGGTATTTTTGAAATATACCGCTGAGAGGCAACATGTACAAGAGGAAAAGAATAGGACCTAGAATGGAGCCTTGAGACACTCCACAGGTCAATGGGGCCTCATCTGAAGAAAAGTGTGCCCAGCTGCACAGAAAAGCTCCGATCTGTGAATTAAGAACTGAACCGGGTGAGAGCAGAGCCTGTAATGCCCACACACTTCTCCAGACTAAGCAACAGAATCGCATGGTCCACTGTGTCAAATGCAGCTAACAAGACGATTTGTAGGACGCAAATGATTGACTACATCAGAAAGTTGGGAGAAGGACAAAGGCCTGAACTGATCGAGGGCAGCAGAACACAGAGAAAAATCAGTCTTTGATGGGCCGAACACCTGAATGAGCTGGTCTCAGGGCAAACAATTTTGTGATAAAACAAACAAACAAACAAACAAAAAAATTTATAAAAAATTTGCAAAGTATAGGCATGGGCACAAGAGGAGAGACATAGGAATTAATAAGAGTTCACGACATTGAACAGGACCTTTGGCTTATGGCCATTATTTTTTACTAAAGTACAGAAATAGGTTGCTTTGGCAGCTTTGACAGCTTTCTGATAAGCAAACATACAGCCATGACGAATTTGTCAAGATACAATGAGATGATCTTTTTTCCATTTTCTCTCAGCGTGTCTGAGTGTGCATGTTGACTGATTTAACCACGGCTGTGAGCGTGGTTTAGAGCGCCTTGGCCTAAGAGGAGTGACACGGTCCAAGATCTCCGTGCATGCGGAGTTAAAGATAGACAAAATCTCATCAGCACTGAGACCACATTTTCCATCAAGTGTGCACAAAAAAGAATCATTAAAAACAGCGGATAACTGTGTGGCAGTCGAAGGGTTAATAGTGCGCCGGAAGCACTCGGAGCAGGTGGTTTATCCCCTGAACACGGAAGCGTCAAGTTGAACAGCACAGATAGATGGTCAGAAATACAGAGTTGGCCCCCACCTCTTTTCCACTTGCACGCTGAGCACAGGCTCACCTCAGGGCTGTGTGCTGAGCCCCCTCCTGTATTGTCTCTACACCCATGACTGCAGTCCGACCCACAACAACAACCTCATCGTCAAGTTTGCTGACAACGCCACAGTGGTCGGACTCTTCAAAAGGAGATGAGACAGCCTACAGGAGGGAGGTCCTGAAGTTGGCAGCCTGGTGTTCAGAGAATAACCTGGCTTTGAACACCAAGGAAATCATTGTCAACTTCAGAAAACACAGCACAGATCTAGCTCCCCTTTACACCCACGGCGAGTGTGTGGAGAGGGTCCACACCTTCAGGTTTCTTGGCATCCTTATCTCCGCTGATATCTCTTGGACAGATAACATCACAGAGGTCATCAAGAAGACTCAGCAGTAGCTACACTTCCTGAGAGCTCTCAAAAAGCACAACCTGGACTCCATTCTGCTGCTGACCTTCTATCACTCATCCATGGAAAGACTGATGTACTGTATCACAGTATGGTACGGCAGCTGCACTGTGGCAGACAGCGAGAGGCTTCAGAGAGCAGCAAAGACAGCACTCTGCCCTCTCCTTTCCCTGATGGACATTTACACCTCCCAGTGTCTCTGCAGAGCAAAAACATCAAGGAGGAAAAAACCATCATGAGGGACAGTTCTCAGCCTGGATTTGAAGTGTTTGACCTGCTGCCCTCAGGGATGGATGCAATAGAACAAAGAGGAACGGACTGAAAAAGTGTCCCCCCTCGCAAAAGCCATAACCATCCTGAACTCACAAGTCCGCGGATGCTCGAGTCTAAACCCCCCCCGCCATCGACTTTCTCTACCCACCTACTGTGAAATACACTACTGTGCAATATCTGTATCTGTCCCCAACTCTCTCTGTTCAGTATCCATTATTCACTGCATATGATCCATACTACTGTGCAACATCTAATTAATAACGTGCAATATATCATACTGTATATAAACACATTCAGACTTCTTGCAAATGCATAGTATTTATTTTTGCGATTGTATATACACATCAGACTGTGCACCTTATCCCCCCCTAACTGTATCATTGTTTGCGCTGAGGAGGAGTTGCTTTTAATCTCATTGTGCATAGTGACTATAAAGGCGTTCCATTCTAGTGAGAGCAGGTTGAGTCTAGCCTGGAAAGGTGGAGATATGCTCTGGAGAGAAGGGGAATGAAAGTCAGTCAGAGCAAGACTGAGTCCATGTGTGTGAATGAGCCCAGTGGAATAGTGAGGTTACAAGGAGTAGAAATGGTGAAAGTAGATGAGTTTAAATACTTGGTGTCAAGTGTCCAAAGTAATGGAGAGTGTGGTAGAGAGGTGAAAAAGAGAGTGCAGTCAGGGTGGAGTGGGTGAGTGAATTGTGACCAAAGAATATCAGCAAGAGTAAAGAGGAGAGTTTACAAGACAGTAGAGAGACCGGCTTAGAGATGGTGGCACTAACACAAAGACAGGAGGCGGAGCTGAAGATGTTGCGATTTTTCTTTGGCAGTGACAAGAATGGACAGGATCAGGAATGAACATATCAGATGGACAGCTCAGGTGGGACGGTTTGGAGACAGACGAGAGACTGAGATGGTTTGGACATGTACAGAGGAGGGACCCAGGGTATATAGGGAGAAGGATGCTGAGGATGGAGCCACCAGGCAGGAGGAGAAGAGGGAGGACAAAGAGGAGGATTATAGATTTGCTGACATGCGGGTGGTTGGTGAAACAGAGGAAGATACAGAGGACAGAGTGAGATGGAAATGACTGATCTGCTGTGGTGCCCCCTATAATGGGAGCCAGCTGTAAGGAGAAGATATAACAAGAACCTACATTAAAGCCCCGTTTATACATAGACGGTAAGAGCTCCCGGAAGCGTCCCGGAAGAGTTTTTGGCCGTCTTAAGGATCACACGCCATTGTTAACGCCGGCACTAGGGGGCGTGGCTTAGTTACGGCTTTACCGGGAATCGTCGAAAAAATTATTCAACATGTCGAATAATTCCGGGAGCGCTCCGGGAGAATTCGCATGATGACGGAGACAACGCGATACTTTTTAATCACCATTTCATCCTGCCCCTTCCTGTAGTGCCGCGGTTTACACCGCCATAATTGGCGGCCGGCGTTGTATCCCTAATCAACGGTGTGTAAAACGGCAATAGAGCCCACATCGGCGTGCTCAAGGGCGTTTTAACCGGCGACAGAGGCAGAAAAACGGCAGCGCTAGTGGACAGTATGCCGTTCTAAACGCCACCTCCTGGTTAACGGCGTTCCAAACGGCCGATAGGCGGCGGTCAATATAAAAACGCTAGCGCGCTGCATGCAGGCCTCTCACTCGCGGCCATCTCCAGATATTTTTGCAGAGAAGCTCCAGTATGCCTCCTAAAAGAAAATTGGCAGCGGCAAGGACTTACCAAGAGGTCTGGTTTAGAAGCAGAGGGTAGCCCTGTGGTGGAGACGGAGCAACACGTTGAGGAGGGGAAAAGGAGAAGAAAAGGCTGAGTATGATCTCCCTCCCCCTGCAGTGACAGAGGCCTATATGCAAAAGTTCCTGGAGTAATGCAGGATTTGCCTGGATAAATCCAGCGGTACACAGGGCATTATCGGCGGCAGCAGAACACCGCCGTTCTCACGCGCGTCTTAACCTGTGATTAGAAAGGATAGAACTGGGTATTAACCCCTGTTGCCTGACGTGTGCTGGATGCTACGGCGTCAAAATGCCGCTTTATTCAGCGGATTTAGCGGCGTTTTATCCGCGTATTTGCGGCTAGTACGGTGGTCAAAATGCCGGCAAAATGCTCCGCCCCTTTCCACCGTGAAAACAGCCGGAACTACTGCGAACTTCGGTCTACGTACTACCCGCCGACAAAACCGTCTGTGTAAACCATGCTTAAGACAGTAAATTAACACACACTCAGTCACTCACTCACTCATCTTCAACTGCTTAAGGCCCTGTCCCACCATGAGGAGTTAACCAGCGTATGCTGACCATATTAAAAACACTGGCATGAGTCCAATAAGTTAAGGGTAAGTTTTTTTTTTTTTTTTTTTTTTTTTTTTTTAAATAAGTTAAGAGCAAGTTGATGCACGTTGAAGCTCACTGATGTACGTATGTCCTGATAAGCTGAGCTCCTCAAAAAGTTTGGGCATGCTGAAAAGTTTCAATGAGTGCCAGCGTGCGACTCACACATCCTGCACATACTGGACATAAGTTATAGGTAAGTTCTGTGATTGTTGGCAGACGTTTCTTGTAATTGACTCATCCGTCCATTAATGCTGGCCACTGATTGGCTGAAAGCTGCGGTCCGTATGCAGAACGACTGTTTCATTTACACACAGAAAATAGAATAGTCTGACCGTTCATTTCAGTCCAGTTCACCATTACAGACGGACATGAATCCACATAAAGCTCCTGACTTTTGATAATAACTTCGGAAAATCCTTTAATTTGTGGCTGGAAACATAGCGTTTTAAAGCAAGTTCCTCTGTGTTTTTTTCTGCTGCAGGTGCGTGTTTCATGCTTGTGCCGTGTGCTCTGATCACACAGAAGTGCTGTGATGATTAAACTTTTAAAGCCGTCTCTGTGGTGTGATCGATGACCTGATCGATCGATCAGGGTGATCACACCTTATTAATGTGCTGTTTAAACATTTAAAGTGCCGTGGCTGTCGGTGATCACCACACTGACAGATCACGCAGCACTTTTTCAGATCATACGTGATCGCGGTCGACTGTTAAACTAAAAGTTTAACTCATCACAGTGTTTTATTATTCAGGTCTGTGATGACCTGATCAGGTCTGATCAGTGTACCTGAAAGCCGCTGCTCGGCGCTTTAAAGGTTAAGACATACAGCCCTCCATTCATTCACGGCAGAGTTTTCCGCAGCCAGTCCACTCATCGGCATTTCTGTACACAATGAAAATGGTCCGCCAAGATAAAAAAATAAAATAAGATTTTATTACTCTGTTTCTGGCGTGCACCACACGTTGCAGTACCGACCCAAACCACTGGGTGTAAACGGGACTGTCAAAACACGCTGGATAATCAAGGTGTGACAGCTGCATTAATTTATTAGACATACGCCAGTGTGTGCCACAGTTTTTAATACGGCCAGCATACGCAGGCTAAATCGTCAAGGTGTGACAGGACCTTTATCCGGGATCGGGTCACGGGGCTATGGCTACAGCTCCAGCAGAGGACCCCAGACTTCCCTTTCCCAGGTCGCATTGATCACCTCTGACTGGGGGATCCTGAGGTGTGGCCAGTGTGGAGATATAATCTCTCCACCTAGTCCTGGGTCTTTCCCGGGGTCTCCTCCCAGATGGACGTGCCTGGAACACCTCCCTAGTGAGGCGCCCAGGGGACATCCTTACCAGATGCCTGAACCACCTCAGCTGGCTTCTTTCAACGTGAAAGAACAGTGGCTCTACTCCGAGTTCCCCACGGATGACAGGAAGCCCATTTTGGCCGCTTGTGCCCATGATCTTCAGTTCTTTCAGTCATGACCCAACCCTCATGACCATAGGTGAGCGTAGGAACAAAGATTGACCGGTAGATCGAGAGCTTTGCCTTTTGGCTCAGCTCCCTTTTCGTCACAACAGTACCATAGTGCGACTGCAATGCTGCCCCTGCTGTGCCGATTCGCCGGCTAATCTCACGCTCCATTATCCGCTCATTCGTGAACAAGAACCCGAGGAACTTGAACTCCTTCACTTGGGGCAAGACTGCATTCCCTACCCGGAGTAAGCAATCCATCGGTTTCCTGCTGAGAACCATGTCCTCAGATTTAGTGGTGCTGATCCTTATCCCAGCTGCTTCACACTTGGCTGCGAACCAATCCAGTGAGTGTTGGAGGCTGATGAAGCAAACAAGACCACATCTTCTGGAACCCCCTCCCTGACTACTCCTCGATATCCTGTCCATGAATATCACAAACAGGAATGCGGCACAGCCCTGTCGGAAGCCAACCCCCACCGGAAGAGTCCGATGTACTGCCGAGCACCCGAACACAGCTCTCGCTTTGTGAGTACAGAGATTGGATGGCCCTGAGAAGGGACCCCCTCACTCCATACTCCCACAGAACCTCCCACAGTATCTCCCGGGGTACCCGATCATACGCCTTCTCCAAGCCCACAAAACACATGTAGACTGGGTAGTCATACTTCCAGGCATCCTGTAGGATCCTTGTGAGAGTGAAGAGCTGGTCGGTTGTTCCTAGACCAGGACAGAACCCACATTGTTCCTCTTCAACCAGAGGTTCGACTATCAGCCGAAGCCTCCTTTCCAGCAACCTGGAGTAGACTTTACCAGGGAGGCTGAGTAGTGTGATGCCCCTGTAATTGGCACACACTCTGGTCCCCCTTTTTAAATATGGGGACCACCACCTCAGTTTGCCACTCCTTTGGCACTGTCCCAGACCTCAACGCAATGTTGAAGAAACGTCTCATCCAAGACATTCCCTCCACACCCAGAGCCTTCAGCATTTCTGGACAGATCTCATCAACCCCAGGGCCTTACCACTGCGGAATTGTTTGACTACCTCAGTGACTTCCACCAGGGAAATTGATGACAATCCTCCATCAGCTTCCAGCTCTGCCCCTACAATAGAGGGCACTCCGGACTGATGCAGGAATTCCTCAAAGTGTTCCTTCCAGTGGTGGATTACATCCTCAGTTGAGATCAACAGAGTCCCATCCTTACTGTAGACAGCTTGGATGGTTCCCTGTTTTCCCCTTCTGAGGTGCCTCACGGTCCGCCAGAAGCACCTTGGTGCTGACCAAAAGTTCTTATCTATGGTTGCATAAAGGAAAAGTTTTAAGCCTAATCTTAAAAGTAGAGAGGGTGTCTGTCTCCCTGATCCGAATTGGGAGCTGGTTCCAGAGGAGAGGAGCCTGAAAGCTGAAGGCTCTGCCCCCCATTCTACTCTTACAAACCTAGGAACTACAAGTAAGCTGCAGTCTGAGAGCGAAGCGCTCTATTGGGGTGATATGGTACTATGAGGTCTCTAAGATAAGATGGGACCTGATTATTCAAAACCTTATAAGTAAGAAGAAGAATTTTAAATTCTATTCTAGAATTAACAGGAAGCCAATGAAGAGAAGCCAATATGGGTGAAATATGCTCTCTCCTTCTAGACCCTGTCAGTACTCTAGCTGCAGCATTTTGAATTAACTGAAGGCTTTTCAGGGAACTTTTAGGACAACCTGATAATAATGAATTACAATAGTCCAGCCTAGAGGAAATAAATGCATGAATTAGTTTTTCAGCATCACTCTGAGACAAGACCTTTCTAATTTTAGAGATATTGCGCAAATGCAAAAAAGCAGTCCTACATATTTGTTTAATATGCGCATTGAATGACATATCCTGATCAAAATGACTCCAAGATTTCTCACAGTGTTACTAGAGGTCAGGATAATGCCATCCAGAGTAAGGATCTGGTTAGACACCATGTTTCTAAGATTTGTGGGGCCAAGTACAATAACTTCAGTTTTATCTGAGTTTAAAAGCAGGAAATTAGAGGTCATCCATGTCTTTATGTCTGTAAGACAATCCTGCAGTTTAGCTAATTGGTGTGTGTCCTCTGGCTTCATGGATAGATAAAGCTGGGTATCATCTGCGTAACAATGAAAATTTAAGCAATGCTGTCTAATAATACTGCCTAAGGGAAGCATGTATAAAGTGAATAAAATTGGTCCTAGCACAGAACCTTGTGGAACTCCATAATTAACTTTAGTCTGTGAAGAAGATTCTCCATTTACATGAACAAATTGTAATCTGTTAGATAAATATGATTCAAACCACCGCAGCGCAGTGCCTTTAATACCTATGGCATGCTCTAATCTCTGTAATAAAATTTTATGGTCAACAGTATCAAAAGCAGCACTGAGGTCTAACAGAACAAGCACAGAGATGAGTCCACTGTCTGAGGCCATAAGAAGATCATTTGTAACCTTCACTAATGCTGTTTCTGTACTATGATGAATTCTAAACCCTGACTGAAACTCTTCAAATAGACCATTCCTCTGCAGATGATCAGTTAGCTGTTTTACAACTACCCTTTCAAGAATTTTTGAGAGAAAAGGAAGGTTGGAGATTGACCTATAATTAGCTAAGATAGCTGGGTCAAGTGATGGCTTTTTAAGTAATGGTTTAATTACTGCCACCTTAAAAGTCTGTGGTACATAGCCAACTAATAAAGATAGATTGATCATATTTAAGATCGAAGCATTAATTAATGGTAGGGCTTCCTTGAGCAGCCTGGTAGGAATGGGGTCTAATTGACATGTTGATGGTTTGGAGGAAGTAACTAATGAAAATAACTCAGACAGAACAATCAGAGAGAAAGAGTCTAACCAAATACCGGCATCACTGAAAGCAGCCAAAGATAACGATACGTCTTTGGGATGGTTATGAGTAATTTTTTCTCTGTTAAAATTTTATTAGCAAATAAAGTCATGAAGTCATTACTAGTTAAAGTTAAAGGAATACTCAGCTCAATAGAGTTCTGACTGTCAGCCTGGCTACAGTGCTGAAAATAAACCTGGGGTTGTTCTTATTTTCTTCAATTAGTGATGAGTAGTAAGATGTCCTAGCTTTACGGAGGCTTTTTTTTTATAGAGCAACAGACTTTTTCCAGGCTAAGTGAAGATCTTCTAAATTAGTGAGACACCATTTCCTCTCCAACTTACGGGTTATCTGCTTTAAGCTGCGGGTTTGTGAGTTATACCATGGAGTCAGGCACTTCTGATTTAAGGCTCTCTTTTTCAGAGGAGCTACAGCATCCAAAGTTGTCCTCAAAGAGGATATAAAACTATTGACGAGATAATCTATCTCACTCACAGAGTTTAGGTAGCTACTCTGCCCTGTGTTGGTATATGGCATTGGAGAACATAGTTACAGCGCTTTCTGAATGACTTCTACTGTAATGAAACTTATTCCCCACTGCTGGGTGGTCCATCAGAGTAAATGTTATTAAGAAATGATCAGACAGAAGGGGGTTTTCAGGGAATACTGTTAAGTCTTCAGTTTCCATACCATAAGTCAGAACAAGATCTAAGGTATGATTAAGTGGTGGGTGGACTCATTTACATTTTGAGCAAAGCCAATCGAGTCTAACAATAGATTAACTGCAGTGTTGAGGCTGTCATTCTCAGCATCTGTGTGGATGTTAAAATCGCCCACTATAATTATCTTATCTGAGCTAAGCACTAAGTCAGACAAAAGGTCTGAAAATTCACAGAGAAACTCACAGTAACGACCAGGTGGACGATAGATAATAACAAATAAAACTGTTTTTTGGGACTTCCAATTTGGATGGACAAGACTAAGAGTCAAGCTTTCAAATGAATTAAAGCTCTGTCTGGGTTTTTGATTAATTAATAAGCTAGAGTGGAAGATTGCTGCTAATCCTCCGCCTCAGCCCGTGCTACGAGCGTTCTGGCAGTTAGTGTGACTCGGGGGTGTTGACTCATTTAAACTAACATATTCATCCTGCTGTAACCAGGTTTCTGTAAGGCAGAATAAATCAATATGTTGATCAATTATTATATCATTTACTAACAGGGACTTAGAAGAGAGAGATCTAATGTTTAATAGACCACATTTAACTGTTTTAGCCTGTGGTGCAGTTGAAGGTGCTATATTATTTTTTTCTTTTTGAATTTTTATGCTTAAATAGATTTTTGCTGGTTATTGGTGGTCTGGGAGCAGGCACCATCTCTATGGGGATGGGGTAATGAGGGGATGGCAGGGGGAGAGAAGCTGCAGAGGGGTGTGTAAGACTACAACTCTGCTTCCTGGTCCCAACCCTGGATAGTCACGGTTTGGAGGATTTATGAAAATTGGCCAGATTTCTAGAAATGAGAGCTGCTCTATCCAAAGTGGGATGGATGCCGTCTCTCCCAACAAGACCAGGTTTTCCCCAGAAGCTTTGCCAATTATCTATGAAGCCCACCTCATTGTTTGGACACCACTCAGACAGCCAGCAATTCAGGGAGAACATGCGGCTAAACATGTCACTCCCGGTCCGATTGGGGAGGGGCCCAGAGAAAACTACAGAGTCCGACATTGTTTTTGCAAAGTTACACACCGATTCAATGTTAATTTTAATGACCTCCGATTGGCGTAACCGGGTGTCATTACTGCAGACGTGAATTACAATCTTACCAAATTTACGCTTAGCCTTAGCCAGCAGTTTCAAATTTCCTTCAATGTCGCCTGCTCTGGCCTCCGGAAGACAATTGACTATGGTTGCTGGTGTCGCTAACTTCACATTTCTCAAAACAGAGTCGCCAATAACCAGAGTTTGTTCCTCGGCGGTTATGTTGCAGAGTGGGGAAAAACGGTTAGAAATGTGAACGAGTTGGCGGTGTACACGGGGCTTCTGTTTAGGACTACGCTTCCTCCTCACAGTCACCCAGTCGGCCTGCTTTCCCGGCTGCTCGGGATCCGCTCGAGGGGAACTAACGGCGGCTAAGCTACCTTGGTCCGCACCGACTACAGGGGCTTGGCTAGCTGTAGGATTTTCCAAGGTGCGGAGCCGAGTCTCCAATTCGCCCAGCCTGGCCTCCAAAGCTACGAATAAGCTACACTTATTACAAGTACCATTACTGCTAAAGGAGGCCGAGGAATAACTAAACATTTCACACCCAGAGCAGAAAAGTGCGGGAGAGACAGGAGAAGCCGCCATGCTAAACCGGCTAAGAGCTAGTAGCTGCTCTAAGCTAGCGGATTCCTAAAAACACACAAAGTGAATAATGTGTATATAATTTAGAGGTGAGCAGAGAGGGTGCTTTAGTTAAGGCACGTCAAGATTACACTGTGAAACAAATCGTTATCTAGTTAACTAGATCAATGTAACTGCGCAGATTAAACAGCTAACAGATACAGCAAAACACCGCTGTGCTCCGGAACAGGAAGTGATACAGTACCGCAGTGAGAGCCAATGTGAGCCTGGTTTTTATGGAACAGTAATAACACCGTGTTCTAATCCACATGACAGACTGTGTGTGTTATAGTTCTGTCATCTTGACAATATGAGAAAGCATGCTTTCTGTGACTACAATGAGCAAGAAAATGGACCTGAGAAATTTCTCTCATTTTGCTTTATTGCACAAAAAGGGCCACTTGCATGACTGCAGTTTAATACCTGGATTTCTTCATGTAACTTGGATGTTTCCTCTCTGTTACTGTGTGTGTGTTCAGGAGTTACAGATGCTGGGGAAGCCCAAACGTGCTCGCTCTTCATTCAATATCTTCATGTCTGAGCGGTACCAGGAGGCACAAGGAGCCACGCCGCAGGTCCGTACAGAACTGTTGTTTTGCTGACAGAAACATGTTCTTGAGTGTAACAGATCGTTGTTCCATTGTTTGGTGCACGCGCAGAGTACACCGCATGTCTCATGTAGAACACCGCGGGGAGCAGAGCCGTGCAGGCTCCGTGTAACTACACGCACATGACTGAGTCGATGGAGAACGCTGCTGAAGGGCGTCTTCAGGCTGCACGTTTCAACTTCTTCCGCAGATCTTCAGCAGGATCTACATCACGGCTCATAGGACACGTCACAGCAGTCCAGTGTTTGTTCGGAGCCATTCCTGGACGCAGGGCAGTGAAAACTCCACCGATCCACGTGCGGATTTCATCATGGGGGGTGGGGTGTTAGTGTTGTACTCTTTAATCGTGATCGTCACTGAGTTCTTAAATCCTTATCGCAAAGGGTTCTTTTTTTTAACGACATTGTGCAAGTTTTATAAGTCCGTGGACACCGATCTGTGTGTTACAGATACAAATCAGTTTCCTCAGATCCGCGGAACTTGCATGGAGAATAAATACCACTCCGAGCCTGGCTGTTACGACACTTGTGGTAAAGCGGGACTGATTGGTTGCTGCGGTGACACCGTGTGGCTCCTGCGAGACGCTTAAGCTAAAAGTAGCATGTGGACATCGCAAACCTTTAGAGCTCTCAAGTTTTTAAAAGAAGAATCTTGCAGCATGTCTGTGTCACGCAGCAACATCAGACAGAGAGAAGATAACGAGAAGGACGGTTTGAAAAAGTCTGTTAAGGACAAGAATTTGTGGAATTGTCGCTGGCTTCATCAACACACCTGAAAGATAAAAGAAACAGGAAAGTGAACTGTGCCCTCAAGAAACACAGTACGAATTTTCTCTGGAAAAATGAACAGGATTTTGACTTTTTTTTTTCCTTTCATTAATCTAGACTTTCTTTCATTGGAAAAAGACATTGTGGCTTTGAATGGATTTACAGGAATTTACACAATATGTGACTTTTTACCATAAGATATGTTATTGATATTTTGCCATGATTTTCAAAATATTTTACAAACTTTAGCTGTGGTTTTTGAAATGCTTTAACAGTCTTTTCAGTCTTCATGAATTCCATGTAGTTAAACTGTTCTGCGTTGATGCATAATTTGGTTTGAAAATCATTCCAGTTCCAACTTCCATGTCATATTCTGTATTTCAGCATGATCATTGACAGTTCAAGTGAATGGTTGAATCTCAGATAATTTAAATATGCACTTTTGAGATTTTTTTCTTCCAGGAGATGCTGAAAATATATCATTAGATAAAAAATTATTTTGTTTTCTGGGGCTGCACCACCCTGGACCTCTGCTCCTGGGGGGGCTGTGCCAACCAGACCCCTGCAAATGTTCCTCTGATTTCACAGTCCTGTGGGTGTCTTTAGCTCTGTGGTTGGGGTCATAATCCTGTTGGAAGACTCGTGACCTGCGACTGAGACCAAGCCATTTGACACTGGCAGCACGATTTGCTCCAGAATGTCTTGATAGTCTTGAAATTTCATTGGACCCCACACAGATTCCAGACACCCTGTGCCAGATGCAGTAAAGCAGCCCCAAAATGTAAGCAAGCCTCCTCCACGTCTCACTGTAGGTACAGTTTTAGAGTCGATGTGATTTCCAAAAACCTCCACTTTTGTCTCATCTGTCCAAAGGACATTGTCTCAGGAGCTTTGTGGCTTGTCTATATGCATTTTGGCTAACTCCAGTCTGGCTTTTTTTATGGTTTGCTTTCAACTTTGGTGTCCTCCTCAGGTGCCCTGTGCACACCTGTGTGGGGGATGAGTGCACCGCCATCGTTCTGGCTTCATTCTTTTATTTGTAATAAGGACCACATTGGCATTTAGTTTATGGCTCAGATCCTTCGCACCCCAGTGAGATCCTGCCTGAGGGAGATCCCTGTTTGTGCTCACGCATTGTGTAACGTGTCTAATGTTACCTCATACTGTTCCGGATGTTACTGTTGGGGTTAAAGCTGATGGCCAGGGTTTGCTGCACATGTTCTGGACCTTCTGTTGGGGTTTAAAGCTGATGGCCGGGGTTGCTGCACATAGTTCTGGACCTTATGTTCAGGTTAAAGCTATTGACAGGCGTTGGTGCGAATAGTTCTGGACCTTCTGTTGGGGTTAAAGCTGTTCACCGTTGTTGTCTATTTGTGTCTTTCAGCAAAGGCTGAAGTCTCTGCTGGAGAACTGGAGGAACCTGTTAAGTGAACAGAGACAGGTTGGTATTTAAAATAATTTTTTTCAGTTTTCCTTCTCGTGTGTGATAAACGTGTTTCTCCATCCTGATCCTCAGATACTCTGGTACTGCAGTTTCAGTCTGTCCCTGCTGCATCTACACGTGATTTGTTGAATTTATTGCTCCCATGTCTTGATTGGCTGTGGTCAGAACCAGTGGTGGGCATGGTTCAGCTAATCGGATAGCAGATAATTATCAAAGCTAATGTTTTTGCTAGTGGATTAGCTTTTCAGATAAGTTTTTAAACCATCATCGGACCAATTATCTTCCGATAAATTTAGTTCCGATAACTTTCAGTCCGATAACATTTTTTTTTTTTTTGCTGGTAAAGTGAGCAAAGTTTCTTCTTTGTCTTTCGGCTGTTCCCGTTAAGGGTCGCCACACCAGATCAATCGTTTCCATCTCACCCTGTCCTCTGTATCTTCCTCTGTCACACCCAACCACCTGCAGTTTAACGGTCAAAAATGTTTGTAAACCCTAAAATCAAACATTTTAGTCCATCTGTTGTGTGTTTATTTATGGCAGGTTGGGCTGTCGCTTGCTGATGACATCATCATTAAGCGCAAAACGTGATGGCTGGTTGACACAGGGAGCATTGTGGGTAGTGTAGTTCAAGTTCACGTTGGACGTTACAATATTGTCCCTTAGAAAATCTGCTGCAAAACCCATCACACATCGTGCAAAAATACTTATTTAAATATCTAAAGGACACTGGATTACTTCAATCGCATTTAAACAAATGACTATGGCTGCCAGAGTTAAGGTTTTTGTACAATCAAATCTCAGCGATCACTGTAAATGCACCTGAAGGTGGTGCCGCCCGCCATTGGATCTGAAAGAAGTAGTCTGCTCGACGCAAAAATGGAGAAATTTTAACATTTATTTAATTTTATTTCTTTGTGACTGACTGTATCGCCAAGACTCTGGGAGAGAGCTGTCATGGCACAGATGTGTTACAGACTGGGACGTTTCTACACCGTTTTTGACTGTTTGGATAATCTCAGGTCCGATTCTTTTTCAGATGAATCCCACTGAATCTAACAGGTAAGAATTCATATTTACTACATGTATTTACTCTGCTAATCAATGCATTAATACTTAAGTATAAGTAATTAAGTATAAGATAAGTATGATTTTTTTTTTCTACTTCTCTCTCTTTGCATAGCTTTGCATGAATTATATGTTCAGTTAGCTGTTAGCTGTTTTTCAGTTAGCTTTATATACATTTAACTGTTTTCATAGCAATAAATACATTTTTAGATTCAGATAGTGTTATTTTAAGTAAATTTTAGATTGATATCTTTATATTCATTTAGGTATTTGCATAGCTTTGCATGAATTTATATGTTCAGTTAGCTGTTTTTCAGTTAGCTTTATATACATTTAACTGGTTTCATAGTAATAAATACATTTTTAGATTCATATAGTGTTATTTTAAGTACATTTTTAGATTGCTAGCTTTATATTAATTTAGCTAGTCACATAGCTTTGCATGAATTTATATTCAGTTAGCTGTTTTTCAGTTAGCTGTATATACAATTAACTGGTTTCATAGTAATAAATACGTTTTTAGATTCAGATAGTTATTTTACGTCAATTTTACAATTTTACTTTGTTAGCTTTATATCCATTTAGCTATTACTTTGCATGAAATTATGTTCAGTGATAAATACATTTTTAGATTCAGATAGTGTGATTTTAAGTACATTTTAGATTGCTAGCTTTATATTCATTTAACAATTTGCATATCTTTGCATTAATTTATGTTCAGTTACCTGTTTTTCAGTTACTTTCAGATTCAGTTAGCTTTATACACACTTATCTGTTTTCATAGTGATAAAGGTTTCGACTGTGATTGTTTTAAATGCATTTAGATTTGGTTAGCTTTATATTCCCCAAGTCCCAGCAGAAGACTGCCCCTCCCTGAGCCTGGTTCTGCTGGAGGTTTCTTCCTGTTAAAAGGGAGTTTTTCCTTCCCACTGTCGCCAAGTGCTTGCTCACAGGGGGGTCATTTTGACCGTTGGGGTTTTTCTGTGATTGTTGTATGGCTCTTGCCTTACAATATAAAGCGCCTTGGGGAGACTGTTTGTTTGTTGTGACTTGGCGCTATATAAAGAAATAAATAAATTTGATTTGATATTCCGTTTGTTACCTTACAAGCTATAGTTACGTTGCGCTAGATGAATTGTTTTCGGTTTAGATTGACTCAGATTTATTTTCAGTCAGTTTTAGATTGTTTCAGGTAGGTTTTCCTGGAGCTGCACTCACTTTGGTTTTGACTAGGTTGGCTTTGTGTTTTTGTTGTTGTTTTACAACACAGATATTGTTTATTCAAGTATGGCAGTGGTAGGTCCATGACCTATACGGGATCTAGGCGCTCCCGCCATCACGAGCCTCCCAGCTGACTGGGTTATAGCAGGGGGTAGATGGGACTCATTAGCCCTGTTAAGGCGGTCCACCTAGGGGAAGGAAAACCCTGATGTTAAACCCCCAGCCTGGGTTACTGCCCCTGTGCCTCCGAGGAAGGTTCTTTAGCCAGAGGCTAGGAGAAGATCACTCTGATGTAAAACCTACAGCCTGGTGGTCGCCACAGCCATCTCAGCTTGTTTGTGCCACTGTGGAGTGCCACCTTGCCTAAAGAGTGGAATTGGTGTGCGCGAGCTGATCCCCACTTTAAGCAACGAGCGCAGGCGGGAAGGAAAGCCCTGAAGCGATGGGAAGAGGCGAAAACAGCAGGTGCATGATGGCACTGGGAGCTGCAGTCTCGATCCTGCATGCAGGCGGCTCAGGAGCTATAGTCGTTTGATTGCTGACCCGAGACAACAGCATCATCCGGCAGGGCCCTGGGTGACCAAGCAGCCCTGTTTAGGGATAGCCCTGCTTGCTCCACATGGAGACAGACCTAGAAAAGGTGGTCTAACATGGCTTGTCTCACTAGACCCGGTTGGCTCACCGCTGCCAACGGGCATCACTACACGCAGTGCGAAAAGAAAAACAAAGAACCTGAAAATTGCGTGCTGGAATGTACGCACAATGATGGACTCAGACAATAGCGATCGTCCTCGAAGACTCTCAGCCTTAGTCGCCAAAGAGCTAGCAAGACTTGACATAGACATTGCTGCACTCAGCGAGGTGCGCTTTGCAGACCAAGGGTCACTCACCGAGGAAGGCACAGGCTACACACTGTTCTGGTCAGGGAAGGCTAAAGAAGATCGTCGACTTTCAGGGTCGGGTTCATGATTAAGAGCGCCATAGCACATAAGTTACACAGTTTGCCAGTTGGACATTCTGACCGACTCATGTCACTCCGGCTCCCCATCAACAACAAGGATTTTGCCACTATTGTTAGTGTGTATGCCCCAACCATGCAGGCCGACATCGGAGTTAAGGAGGCTTTCTATAGCGATCTGCACAACCTTCTACAGCGCGTCGACACCCAGGACAAGCTCCTCATCATGGGAGATTTCAACGCCAGAGTGGGCCGCGACTCTGATGTATGGAAGGACGTGCTAGGGAAACATGGCATAGGCAACTGTAACGACAGTGGCCGCCTGCTGCTGGAGTTCTGCTCTGCACATGACTTGACGATCACCAACAGCCTGTTCCAACAGAAAGAGAGATTCAAAGCAACCTGGAGACACCCACGCTCCAAACACTGGCACCTTCTGGACTACATTCTGACGCGACAGCGTGATAGAAGAGACGTACTACATACCAGGGTGATGCCTAGCGCGGATTGCTATACGGATCATCGCTTGGTCCATTCCAAGATTGCTTTCACTTTCAAGCCCCCTCCTAAGAAGAAAGGCCCACAGTTTAAGAAGCTACAAGTCCACAAGCTGCAAGACATAGACAAAAAATGGAGTTCCAGGCCAAACTAGAGGAGAGACTGGCCTGCCTGATGACCCTGAACAACAGTGGATGAGATTAAACTCGTCGCCCATATGGAGCAAGCCTTGCAGCACATTGTCAACTGTTTTGCTGAAGCAGCAAGAGCCTTCAGCCTCACCATCAGCCTGAGAAAGACAGAAGTGCTATATCATCCGGTCCCCCATACAGCATATACCCCACCCCAAATCAGCATCGAGGGTACCAGCCTGAATGCAGTAGAGCACTTCACATATCTCGGTAGTGTTGTCTCAAACGACGCATCTGTTGCCAAGGACCTAGACAGTCGCCTTGCCAAGGCCAGCAGTTCTTTTGGTCGACTCTCAAAGAAAGTCTGGCAGAATCATGCACTGCGCCTTTCCACAAAAGTGCAGGTCTACAGAGCCATTGTGGTCCCTACCCTCCTGTATGGAGCTGAAACCTGGGTTCTGTATCGGCAGCAGATCAGATTACTGGAACGCTTTCATCAGCGTTGTCTCCGAAACATCTTCGGGATGAAGTGGCAGGACTACGTCTGAAATGAGGCCATCCTTACCAGAGCCAAATTGCCCAGCATGGAGTCTATTATACTCAAACAACAGCTTCGTTGGGCAGGTCACATAACCAGGATGGATGATACACGCATGCCGAAATTCTCTTTGGCGAGCTCAAACCAAGGGGCCCCCAAAAAGCGCTATAAGGACCAGCTGAAGAAACAGCTCTCCCTTGCAGGCATTCAGCATCAGTCATGGCAGCATCTAGCTACAGATAGACTCAGCTGGCGTTCCAGCATCAAATCCGCCAGCCTGAAGTTTGAGGCAGAAAGAAGTGAGGCCTCACGCCACAAGCGTCAAAGACAGAAAGAGCGGGCAGCAGCACAAGCCCAGCCTACTCAAGTGTTCATTTGCCCCAAGTGTAACAGGTCTTGTGCATCCCGCATCGGACTTTCCAGCCACCAGAGGGCTTGTAGAAAATAAACTAAAAAAAAAAAAAAAAAATCCTATCCTCGCAAGCGAGGAAACTAACAACAACAACAATGCATTAATGGACATATTTCGGTTGTTTAAGCCACAGGGTTGAAAGTGTGTGAAAAAAGCAGCAGCTTTTAGCTCGTAAATGACGGTGTATCTAATACTGAGATAAACTGACTTCTAATACTGTGTTTTACTGCTTTTGAAAGATGACGGTGTTTGTGGTTTTATTTATTTATTTTTTATTCATTCATTTTTCATGCGTTCTTGTGCGTTTGTGATCCTTGAATTTACCCAGCAGTCCCTGCGGCACTTGTGGCCGCATCCTACTAAAAGTTATCGGTTATGTGTAATAAAGATACATTTTTTAGCAGTTTATCATCATAAAAGATAACTTTCCAGGTATCTGATGAATGGTTATCGAAGTTAACTTGTTAGATAGCTGTGCCACTGCTTTGTGTGTGTGTGTGTGTGTGTGTGTGTGTGTGTGTGTGTGTGTGTGTGTGTGGGTGTGTGTGTGTGTGTGTGTGTGTGTGTGTGTGTCAGGGCTGTGAAAATTACGTGGATCCACGGGATTCCACGGATTTCACCATGGGGACGGGGTGTTAGTGATGTACTCTTTAATCGTGATCATCACTGAGTTTTTAAAATGCTTATCGCAAAGCGTTCTCTTTTTTTACAACATCGTGTAAGTTTTATACATCCGCGGACACTGGTCTGTGTGTTACAGATACAAATCAGTTTCCTCGGATCCGCGGAGTTTCGCAGAGGAAAAATGCCACTCAAAGTGTAGCTGTTACAACAGTTGTCGTAAAGCAGGACTGGTTGGTTGCTGCGGCGACGCTGTGTGGCTGCTGTGTATCTGCTGTGCGGCACTTAAGCTAAATGTAGCATGTGAACATCACAAATTTTCAGAGCGTTCATGTTTTTAAAAGAAGAATTTTGCAGCATGTCTGTGTCACGGAGCGACATCGCACAGAGAAAAGTTTGAAACTGTTTGAAAAGTCTTATAAGGACAAGAATCTGTGGAATTGTCGCTGGCTTCATCAACACACCTGAAAGATAAACGGGAAAAGTGAACTGTGCCCTTTCAGGAAAACACGGTAGGAATTTTTCTCTCCCTGGAAAATAAACATTCTGCTGTTCAAACAGGATTTTAGGCAAGATTATGTGACTCTTTCCTTTTTCGCTAATCTAGACTTTCTTTCATTGTAAAAAAAGACATTGTGGCTTTAAATGATTTATGCTGCATGAATTTACACAAGAATGTGACTTTTTACTATAAGGTATGTTACTGATATTTTACCATGATTTTCCAAATATTCTCCAAGCTTTAGCTGTGGTTTTTAAAATGCTGTAACAGTCTTTTCAGTCTTCATAAATTTCATGTAGTTTAATTGTTCTGAGTTGATGCATAATTTGGTTTACAGTTAAAAGGAAAATCATTCCAGGTCCTACTTCCACGTCACATTCTGTTATTTCAACATCATCATTGACAGGTCAAATAAAAGGTTGAATATAGGATCATTTAAATATCCACTAATTTAGAGATTTGTTCTTCCAGGTGATGCTGAAAAAGTTTCCTCTGATTTCTCAATTTTCATTTCACAGCCCTGGTGTGTGTGTGTTTGTGTCTGTGTCCGTGTGTCCCTGTGTGTCTGTGTCCGTGTGTCCCTGTGTGTCCCTCTGTGTTTGTGTCCCTCTGTGTTTGTGTCCGTGTGTCCCTGTGTGTTCGTCCGTGTCCCTGTGTGTTCGTCCGTGTGTCCCTGTGTGTTCGTCCGTGTGTCCCCGTGTGCGTGTTTGTATCTGTGTCTCAGTGTGTTTGTATCTGAGTATGTGCGTGTCCCCGTGTGTGTTTGTATCTGAGTATGTGCGTGTCCCCGTGTGTGTTTGTATCTGAGTATGTGCGTGTCCCCGTGTGTGTTTGTATCTGTGCGCGTGTCCCCGTGTGCGTGTCCCCGTGTGTGTTTGTATCTGTGTATGTGTGTGTCTGTGTGTGTGTGTGTGTGTGTGTGTGTGTATATATTTAGAACAGCAACAGACTGAAAGGTTCCTGGTCTACATACTGAGAACGTTGTTCTGTGTCTCAGGTCTACACACAGTTGGCAGAGGATGACAAGATCCGCTACAAGAATGAGCTGAAGTCCTGGAAAGACCACATGCTGGAAATTGGGCGAAGCGATGTGATCCGTGACGGAACTCGGCCCGCGACAAAACCTCGTAAACGTTCAGTGGCCAAGACAAAATGAAGTGGGGCAGGTCTTCTGTGGCTATGAAACCACAAACAGCTGGACGTTTGACAGGAACATTTTCCAGGTCTGTGGAGTCACACTGACAGCAGAACACGGCTTTGTATCGTCTGAGTCTGGACTCTGGACACCTCAGAAGTGTTTATTGAAGACTGTTTTTTGTTTTGTAAAGGGAAGAACTTTTACTTTTGGCAAACACACAGTAAGAACCTGACTGAACCATCGTTGGCACCAGCATCAAACTGTGACGCCTGATGCAGCAAAGACCACAGAGTGAAACTGAAGACCATGTTAGTGTGAGACGCTGTAACGGTGTGTCAGAACTAAGAAGCTTTCACAGAAACAGCATCATGTCCCCAAAGACAAAGATGGTCATGTCTGAATTCCGCCTCTTGTCTCTTTGTGCTCATATGAAGTTTTGTTCTTTGTGTTAGTTATCAAGTTTGACTTTGAAAATGTTCTTTTGCTTGCACAAGAAACAAAATTAACCACAGGTTCAACCAGTTATCTCCTGAATAAACATTTAGATGATCTTTTTGAAAGAAACAAAAGTATTTTGGTGTCCGTCTGTCCGTCCTAAACAGACTGAGACCTGCTGGTGCTGGTGTGGGAGTCTATGGTTCCTCTGGATGGGGCCAGCCAAGATCGGTCCTCACTGAGCTGCCTGGACTGAGACCATGTAGATTAGGTGTCTTGTCAGCTCCTTATACACACACACACACACTCACTCTGTCTCTCTTTGTGTGTTTCTGAAGGACGTGTAACTCCAAATCTGAACACTGGGACTATTCAGAAAATGCAATTAAAACCCCTGAATTGACTTGCATTTATTTCAGACAGTATGGACCCAGGGGCCTGTACTACGAAGCGGGGTTACTGGCTTATCAGGGTAACTTCGGTAGTAAGTTGATGACGTGTGGAGTAACTTCCCGGCTAACCCGTACTACGAAAGGTGGATAGGTTTCCACCGAGGTATGCTGCCACGGCAACTTACGCCGTGCGGCAAACCTGCTCCAAGCAGGTTCTCGGTTAGCTTGAGGTTTTCGCTTAACCACTCCCTTTATAAGTACCGTCCATCCACCTTCAATCACTCCGAAGACAATGCCGGCCTACCTGGATGATCCGTTTGATATTGGGGCACAAATTGTGAGGGGCTCTCTTCACAGGGCGAGGGTTTTAAAGACCACCGGAATCTGCTGACATACCTGGACGATATTCTCTATGAAAGATATAGATTCTCAGCCGAGGGAATTCGTCATCTTTGTCAGCTGATCGGGCCAGAAGTCTGTAACATCACCCATCGTACACTGTAAAAAAAAAAAAGACTGTTTTTACAGGAAAACATTGGCAGCTGTGGTCAGGGGAATTCCTGTAAAAAATACAGCAGTTAAATGTACAAAAAAAGAGAGCTCTTGTTTGTAGATTTAACAGTTCTTTTAATGTGAGTCAGCCGTGGTTCATTCACTGTTAATCCATATGCATATTATGTCTGTAATGTTATCTACTGTGCTGCTCTGTATGTTTTACAGGAAT
The DNA here is from genome assembly GCF_902500255.1 of Thalassophryne amazonica. Lineage (NCBI taxonomy): Eukaryota > Metazoa > Chordata > Actinopteri > Batrachoidiformes > Batrachoididae > Thalassophryne > Thalassophryne amazonica. The sequence goes on from NC_047120.1 coordinate 8,817,646, forward strand.
TCCTTGGTAACCACTGCTGCCAGCGTTTTCCTGTAAAAACAAGTCAGATTTTACAGTGTAGCAATGCCCCGACAATCGAGCAGATAATGTGCCTTGTGCCTATTTTGCCAGTGGACAATTTATGTATTCCATCGGTGATGCTGAACATCTGAGATTCGCAAGGTAGTACTTGCTCTTTCTAAACTGTTGGATGCATTTGTCGTTTTCCCTGGCCATTTATCCGCAATGCAAATCAAAGAAGGGTTTTATGCAGTCGCGGGTAATTATTAATATCAAAATAGGTCTAATGCATGTCCATTAATTAGGCGAAGTGGGGCTTATCAAGCTATGAATATAAACCTACCGTTCTGAAGGATGTTTTTATATTTCACCTTCACCTGCCGCCAGGTGCGTTTGGCACTGCTATTGCATCTGAAATATTGACAGGATTAGGAATAGCAATCATACAGTCAAGGTAGCCTATTTAGGAAACATTAAATTAACCTAACATTTATTAGTAGGCCTATGCTCACTTCTGAATCGTGTTGCATCTGGGCGTAATTAATGAAAGAGGGTCATTTCTTTACACATATTAGACATTGATTGATTGATTGATTCCACAGGTTAATCATCTGTAACAGATTTGGAGAACAATTGAATTGTTCTTACGCCTTTACCCGATCAGCAATACGTTGCCAACAAGCCTGTCTTGCTTTATTGGCAGACGATGTGTTCGATTTCCCCCTTAACGTTAATTTAAATTGCTCGTAGCTCCGCATAATAATCGTGCATTCTTCAGTAAAGTAAGGTGACCGCATCATTGAAAAATGGTGACGTGTGCTGCAACCCGCCCTTTTTATGTGAACGCGCACATACAACCCCTGGCAAAAATTATGGATTCACCGGCCTCGGAGGATGTTCATTCAGTTGTTTAATTTTGTAGGAAAAAAGCAGATCACAGACATGACACAAAAGTAAAGTCATTTCAAATGGCAACTTTCTAGCTTCAAGAAAAACTATAAGAAATCAAGAAAAAAAGATTGTGGCAGTCAGTAACGGTTACTTTTTTAGACCAAGCAGAGGAAAAAAATATGGAATCACTCAATTCTGAGGAAAAAATTATGGAATCACCCTGTAAATTTTCATCCCCAAAACTAACACCTGCATCATATCAGATCTGCTCATTAGTCTGCATCTAAAAAGGAGTGATCACACCTTGGAGAGCTGTTGCACCAAGTGGACTGACATGAATCATGGCTCCAACACGAGAGATGTCAATTGAAACAAAGGAGAGGATTATCAAACTCTTAAAAGAGGGTAAATCATCACACAATGTTGCAAAAGATGTTGGTTGTTCACAGTCAGCTGTGTCTAAACTCTGGACCAAATACAAACAACATGGGAAGGTTGTTAAAGGCAAACATACTGGTAGACCAAGGAAGACAGAAAACTTAAAGCAATATGTGTCAAAAATCGAAAAATGCACAACAAAACAAATGAGGAACGAATGGGAGGAAACGAGTCAACGTCTGTGACCTAACTGTAAGAAACCGCCTAAAGGAAATGGGATTTACATACAGAAAAGCTAAACAAAAGCCATCATTAACACCTAAACAGAAAAAAAACAAGGTTACAATGGGCTAAGGAAAAGCAATCGTGGACTGTGGATGAATGGATGAAAGTCATATTCAGTGATGAATCTCGAATCTGCATTTGGCAAGGTGATGATGCTGGAACTTTTGTTTGGTGCCGTTCCAATGAGATTTATAAAGATGACTGCCTGAAGAGAACATGTAAATTTCCACAGTCATTGATGATATGGGGCTGCATGTCAGGTAAAGGCACTGGGGAGATGGCTGTCATTACATCATCAATAATAAGTTTACGTTGATATTTTGGACAGTTGAAAGGATGTTTGGGGATGATGAAATCATTTTTCAAGAAGATAATGCATCTTGCCATAGAGCAAAAACTGAAAACATTCCTTGCAAAAAGACACATAGGGTCAATGTCATGGCATAGGGTCAATGTCAACGAGCAGATCTGATTTGATTTAGGTGTTAGTTTGGGGGATGAAAATTTACAGGGTGATTCCATAATTTATTCCTCAGAATTGAGTGATTCCATATTTTTTTCCTCTGCTTGGTCTAAAAAAAGTAACCGTTACTGTCACAATCTTTTTTCTTGATTTCTTATAGTGTTTCTTAAAGCCAGAAAGTTGCCATTTGAAATGACTTTAGTTTTGTGTCATGTCTGTGATCTGCGTTTTTTCTACAAAATTAAACAACTGAATGAACATCATCCGAGGCCAGTGATTCCATAATTTGTGCCAGGGGTTGTACTCCAATTAGGTTAACACAGGTTCAACAAATCAACATCTTATTCAGCGTCGTAGTACCGATTAACACCACTTGAGAAAACCAGGTTTTGTCAACCCCGGTTTAAGAGGTTGACCCTGGGTTACATCTGAGTAAGTTAACCCCGCTTCGTAGTACAGGCCCCAGTTCCTTACAGCTTAGGTCAGGTGGGCAAATATTTTTTGCAAAGGGCTAAATGAGAAAAAGAAAATGTTGTGGAGGGCGGGGCCAAAAGACTAAAGTCAAGTCTGCAAAACAATAATTTCATTCCAATATAAAAAGCAGTAAATAGCATTGTTTTGACAAACTAGATGTTCTGATTAGTCAATAAAAAAGGTTACCGTACAAAAATGTAATTTATTCAAATTTTCCAAGACAATAGTGAACAAATTGTGAAGCATTTCTGACTCATTACATTTGTGATCATTTTCAGTCACATTGACTCCAGAATGCATTTTGAGTTTAATATACTGTTGAAATTGAAACTTACTGTTGGAACAAGGAGGTTATGTCACAATTGTCATTGTAAACCAGATATTAAAGACGAGTTCCAATATTATTGTCACTGAAGTGTGCAGAAAAAAGAGGAAAGTATCCCAGTACACTAGTTCTTATGTCTGTGCGTGACCACCACTTTTTACATTTTTCTGTTTTTCAGGGGTTTTTTTTTATTATTATTCAATGAGATAAATTTAGTCTGTTGATTTTCAACAAGTGTATCAAATGTGAAGCACAGCTGACAGATGCTCATCAGTGAGAGAGGACTTGTAACTGGATTTATTAAACTTCATCAAATCCACCGCTCTCTTTTTGGCATGAGCGGATATTTTTGAGGAGCGATGCACATTGATTGGATTCATCATTTACAAGAAAAGAATGGTTTTATTTTGATAGGACAGCTGAATGAAAGAGTCAAAAGGTTGGGAAAAGGTGGACGAATGATCTGCAGCTTTCCCATCACTGAAAAGCCTACGCGCCAAGAGTGCATGAGTGTGAAAATGAAACATTCACAATCATGGGACCAAAAGTGGGAATAAAACCAAATGGTCTCTGGCGCTGGATCCATGGCTTCGTCCACCATCTCTGTCCCCACAGATAGTTCCTTGTGGATCACACGAACGCTGTGTGGCGTACGTGATCACCCCGCGGCAGGCTGTGTGGCGCGGGGTGAACGCTCTGCCAGGCTCTGCTACACTCCGGGGGACACGCAGCCACAAATGGCTTGGGAAGTGGATGATGGTCGATCACAACAATAGCTTAATAGAACAGTAAATATTTTATGCTTTAATTTCCAGGTATTTGCAGGCCAGTCCGAGTCCGCCAAAGGGCCCGATACGGCTTGTGGGCCATAAAATTCCCAGGTGTGGTTTAGTTTAAATATTTTGAATTAATCCTTTCACGTACACGTTTGCTTGATCAGAACTGTGTCCGGTTTAAACAGAAGGACAGCTGTATCTCCTCGGAACAGTCGGGACTTCGGTAAACGTAACGTGCTGTCTGCTGGGACACATCCTGAACCTCAAGCACGCTTGTTGTGACGATGTGCCCCAAATCTGGCAACTGTACCGGAAGACCAGAAGCACCAGGACCCTAAAGAAGTGGACCTTTATCCTGCAAAGTTAGCAGCAGTACCTCTGACCTTTGACCTCACGACTACATAAGAGCTTCCCAGGCATCTCTGGATCTCAAAGGCCGAGGACCCAGAGACATGAACGTCCCTGCTGAGATCAAAGAACGTTTCGAGTCTAACACTTACCACATACACACTTCTGATAGGAAGTCCTTAAAAAACTGGATCTTAGTCCTGCTCCGGGGCCATCGCCCGAGTTGCTCGTTCAACTTCTCAAATGTAACAATTGGGACATCCATTGATACAAAAGTAGCAATTTTCAGGATGTCTTGGAGCAGTCAGGTGGACAAACGGCTCACGATCAGAGGACAAGAAAATGAACATGTTTTATTTAACAATGAAAAATAGTTAAAACAGCTGCGTGCATGGACACATGAAAACAGGAATGAGACAGTAGGTGGGGCTCGACGTGTCCCTCTGTCCTCTGCTGAAAATTTTCATCTGGCTCCTTCTGTGACAGCTTCTTGGAGTAAAACCTGGAAGTCCGGAGACAGGACCAGCTTGCGGTGGACGTTCCCCAACACCATCATGTCTCCAGTCCGAGCGTCGGACAGACGCACTGAAACCAACTGCTGCAACGGAAAAGAGCAGAGATGCCATTGTTTTACGAAAAAATCCGATATGACTCTAAACAAAACATTTCTCACGAGTGTGCAACAACCTTGTATTAAAAAAATCCTTGTCCTAAAAATCGTTCTGCCTGCCTTCACTTCGCATGCATCATTTCGGACCACAGCAGCACATCTGAGACAGTCTCTTCACACAAAGCGATCAAATGGATTAATGGGATTATTAATAAAGTAGAACCTCTTAAATCATTCTAAAGTCAGTTTGAAGCAGAAACGAGGCCGTTTTAAGCAGAAACTCAGCAAAACTCTGATACATTGAAATGACCGACGCGCAATGAACGCATCAGCTAGCAGCTCGTGTAGCCGCGGCGCTCTGATTGCTTCCTCCATTTTTTATGATGAAATAATGCTGAATTTATGTGGGAATGATTCTTGTACAAAAGCTTCAGATATCTGTCACTGAGATAGATGATGACCGGAGTGCCGTTTGAAGCAGAAACAAGGTGTTAATCGGTGAACCGCAGTTGATGACGCGTACGCAGTGAAGGCAGGGTGGACCGATTTTGAGGGGGGGACTGTTCGGATGGTTCAATGCAGAGGACAAATTTCATTGTATGTGTATATATTTGCAGTGGCAATAAAGGCTCTATTCTAAAGTAACACTCTGACTTTAGTTTCAGAGAGATGAGCGGCATCTCTAAAGAAGTAACGGTCTGTGACATCATCATTATGTTTTTCTGATGGCTCGTTGTGGTGACAGTGAGCGGGAGCACCTGAAGGAAGGAGAACGCCGCTCCCTCAGAGACGTCCATGACAATATCACCCAGTTTCAGCTGCATCTTGCCTGACTTCCTGATCTGGAGTTTTCCCAGAAATCCTTCTGGAATATCTGACAGCACCATGGAAGTGTCCTTGACTCCAGGACCCTAAACACAGACAAGTGACCAAACATTCATCAGCATGAATATTGCAAATAAGCAACGAGCTGTCAGATGTCTTCTGAAGATTGCCCCCCTGCTGATCCTCCGCTGGTGGACCCTCAAACCTCCACATTTATATGGATGATTGCTATGATGAAAAGTATTTATCTGGGGTTTGAAACATGAACCTGATCTGAACACTGGCGATGTGCTGACAGCGTTGTTTTTTTGTTGGTGACTAAAAAAAAAATAAAAAAATTCTAGCTTGCTGTTGGTATTTAAATGGTGTCAATTGCGTCCAAAGGAAGGTTTGACAAAATGATCTAAAGCAGAAAGTTTCACAAACAAAACAAAAGATCAAAGTGAGATTTTAAGTAACCCTCAACATCTTAGTTTGCACTTGATGGTTGACGATAGGTTCTAAGGAGACTGCTGATAAGACCAACTTTATCCAAAAGAAAATTATTTAATTACTGAAAGTTACCAGTGAACAATGTTTATTATTTTTTAAATAAGACATTTGCATAAGATGTTCAACAATGTATATATCCTGCAGAAAGGGAGGAGTTATACAGCCTGATTGCCACAGATAGGAAAGACCTCCTGTGGTGTTCTGTGGTGCACCTCAGTGGTCTCAGTGTATGGCTGAAGGTGCTCTGACAGGATGTCGTGTGGAATGCAGGTGTGGGAGGTGTTGTCCTGGATGCTGAGCAGTTTCCTCAGCATCCTCCTTTCTGACACCTCCATCACAGGTTCTCGCTCAACCCCCAGGACAGCCAGGTCTCCTGATGAGCTTGTTGTTGTTGTTCATGTCAGCTGCCCCAGCACACTACAGTGTAGATGACCAAATGATAAAACATCTTCAACATATTTTTGCAGACTTTGAAAGATCTGAGCCTCCTGAGTAAGTACAGTCTGTGCTGACATTTCTTATACACATACAGTCCAGTTTGTTGTCTATGTGGACACCTACAGTAGTATTCAGAATAATAGTGATATGTGACTAAAAAGATTAATCCAGGTTTTGAGTATATTTCTTATTGTTACATGGGAAACAAGGTACCAGTAGATTCAGTAGATTCTCACAAATCCATCAAGACCAAGCATTCATGATATGCACACTCTTAAGGCTATGAAATTGGGCTATTAGTAAAAAAAAGAAAAAAGAAAAGGGGGTGTTCACAATAATAGTAGCATCTGTTGTTGACGCTACAAACTCAAAACTATTATGTTCAAACTGTTTTTTTAACAATCCTGTGAATCACTAAACTAGTATTTAATTGTATAACCACAGTTTTTCATGATTTCTTCACATCCACGAGGCATTAATTTGTTGGTTTGGAACCAAGATTTTGCTTGTTTACTAGCGTGCTTGGGGTCATTGTCTTGTTGAAACACCCATTTCAAGGGCATGTCCTCTTCAGCATAAGGCAACATGACCTCTTCAAGTATTTTGACATATCCAAACTGATCCATGATACCTGGTATGCGATATATAGGCCCAATACCATAGTAGGAGAAACATGCCCATATCATGATGCTTGCACCACCATGCTTCACTGTCTTCACTGTGAACTGTGGCTTGAATTCAGAGTTTAGGGGTCATCTCACAAACTGGCTGCGGCCCTTGGAACAATTTTACTCTGTCCACAAAATATTCCTCCATTTCTCTTTAGGCCAGTTGATGTGTTCTTTGGCAAATTGTAACCTCTTCTGCACGTCTTATTTAACAGAAGGACTTTGCGGGGGATTCTTGCAAATAAATTAGCTTCACACAGGCGTCTTCTAACTGTCACAGCACTTACAGGTAACTCCAGACTGTCTTTGATCATCCTGGAGCTGATCAATGGGTGAGCCTTTGCCATTCTAGTTATTCTTCTATTCATTTTGATGGTTGTTTTCCGTTTTCTTCCACGTCTCTTTTTTTTTTGTCCATTTTAAAGCATTGGAGATCATTGTAGATGAACAGCCTATAATTTTTTTATATAAGTTTTTTTTTTATAAGTTTTCCCCTCTCCAATCAACTTTTTAATCAAACTACGCTGTTCTTATATAATATAATTTATTAATTTATATAGCGCCAAATCACGAGTAATCACCTCAAGGCACTTCACAAGCATTTAAAAGCAGAATAAAATGAAAGACTAAAATACAATAAAAAATTTAACCATAAAAAATTAAGTAAAATAAATAAAACATATAAAAAAAGGACACACAATAAAATACTAATGATAAAACAGGGAGAAGAGATGTCTTCAACCTGTTGTATTTGTGCAGGCAGATCATTCCACAGAGCTGGAGCGCGGTGATAAAAAGCTCTGTAACCCGCTGACCTTTTCTTCACCCTCGGGACACACAATAGTCCTGCACCCTGTGAACGCAGAGACCTTGCCAGCACATAGGACTCAACCAGGCTGGCGCCAGTCCGTGAACAATTTTATAGTCCAACAGTAATACCTTAAAATCTGATCTCAAGGAGACTGGAAGCCAGTGAATACATTCCAGAACCGGCGTAATATGATCAAACCTTCTGCTTCGCGTGAGAAGTCTGGCAGCAGCATTTTGAACCAGCTGAAGACCCCTGATGCTGGACTGTGGTAAACCAGAAAACAAAGCATTACAATAGTCCAATCTAGAAGAAACAAACGCATGAACCAGAGTCTCAGCATCAGCCATAGACAGGATGGGATGAATCTTTGCTATATTTCTTAAATGAAAGAAAGCAGTCCTCGTAATGTCCCTAATGTGGAGGTCAAAGGACAACGCAGGGTCAAAATTTACCCCAAGGTTCCTCACTTTGTCAGTATGATGTATAACACATGAACCCAGGCTAAGCGCCAGCTGATCAAATTGATGCCGATGTCTTGCTGGACCAAGAACCGTCATTTCAGTCTTATCAGAGTTAAAAAGTAGAAAGCTGGTAGACATCCAACTTCTCACTGCTGCGAGACAGTCCTGTAAAGATTTTATGTGGACAGGATTTCCAGCAGCTATCGGCATATACAACTGAGTATCATCAGCATAGCAATGAAAAGCAACCCCAAAACGCCGCAAAAATGTTCCAAGGGGTGCCATATACAGGGAAAAAAGCAGGGGACCCAGAATGGATCCATGCAGAACCCCGAACTTCATGCCCTTAAAGTCAGAGGTAGTGTCGTTGCACAAAACACAGTGGGAACGACCAGACAAATAAGACGTCAGCCACGCAAGAGCAGTTCCAGTAATCCCGAAACAGTTTTCTAGCCTATCAAGTAGAATATGATGATCAACTGTGTCAAATGCAGCACTGAGATCCAACAACACCAATACTGTAGTAGTATCCGAGTCCATTGCTCGCAGAAGATCATTAACTACTTTAATAAGTGCTGTTTCTGTGGAGTGATGTCTTCTAAAAGCAGACCAGTGGCTCAAAAAGGTCATTCTCAGTAAGATAGTCCACAAGCTGCTGTGAAACCACCTTTTCCAGAATTTTAGAGCAGAATGATAGATTTGATATCAGCCTATGATTTTTCAATACACCAGGATCAAGATTAGGTTTCTTGAGTAGTGGTTTAACCACGGCAGATTTAAAACAATTGTCTTCACTGTTCTTCTGAACAATGTCTTGAACGTCCCATTTTCCTCAGGCTTTCAAAGAGAAAATCATGTTCAACAAGTGCTGGCTTCATCCTTAAATAGGGATTCACTGATTCACACCTGTTTGTTCCACAAAATTGACAAACTCACTGACTGAATGCCACACTACTATTATTGTGAACACCCCCTTTTCTACTTTTTTTTTTTACTAACAGCCCAATTTCATAGCCTTAAGAGTGTGCATATCATGAATGCTTGGTCTTGTTGGATTTGTGAGAATCTACTGAATCTACTAGTACCTTGTTTCCCATGTAACAATAAGAAATACTCAAAACCTGGATTAATCTTTTTAGTCAAATAAGCACTACTATTATTCTGAACACTACTGTAGGTACTTGTAGTAGTTCAGTATGTCCACCACAGTTCCAGTGATGGTAACTGGGTTTGGACGGGTTTTCAGTCTTCTGAAGTCCACCACCAGCATCTTCGTCTTTGATACGTTGACCTGCAGGTGGCTGAGTCCACACCATTTCATAAACCTGTCCACCACACTCCTGTACTCAGTCTCCTGGTCACTGCCCACAATGGCAGAGTCGTCCGAAAACTTCTGCAGGTGGCAGGACTGAGACCAGAACCTGAAATCTGAGATGTTGTAGAGTGTGAACAGGAATTGAGACAAGACTGTCCCCTGTGGTGCCCTTGTGCTGCTCCTGATGGTGTCGGATGTGATGTCCTGAAGCCTCATGTACAGTGGACGGCTTGTGGGGTAGTCGCTGATCCAGGCCACCAGTGGAGCCTCCACCTTCATGTCCTGCTGCTTATCGCTGAGCAAGTCAGGCCAGGTAATGTTGAATGCACTGTAGAAGTCGAAGAATATGACTCTCACAGTGCTGCCTGTCTCCTCTAGGTGAGAGTAAGCTATGCGCAGCATGAAGATGATACCATCCTCCACTCCCCTGTTGGACTGGAACACAAACTGCAGTGGGTCCAGTGATGATTCGGTGACCGTGTGGAGGAGCCTCAGGGCAAGCCTCTGAAGTGACTTCATAACGTGATGTTTGGGCCACAAGTCTGTAATCATTAAGTGTGTTGGGTTTCTTCTTCTTGGGCACAGGGACCAGACATGAGGTTTTCCACAGCTCAGGAACAACCATCTGGCTCAGGCTCAAGTTGAAGATGTGCTGGAAAATCCTACACAGCTGGACAGCACATTCCTTCAGCACTCTGAGGCTGAGACCTTCAGGACCCGCAGCCTTTCCTGGACACAGGCAACTAAATTCTCTTCTCACCTCCTCAATGATGATGATGATGGAAGGCATCAAGGATAATGAGGATGTACTGGAGGGAGGGGAGTGGGGTCAGGTTGGTGGGAGGAGGGGGTGCACAGGGGAGGGGGAGCAATGAGAGTAGCTGGGGGAAGGGTGGGCAGAGTCTATTTTAGATTAGACAGAACTTTATTGATCCCTTGGGAAGACTGAAATTGAGGTTCCAGCAGCATTGTATAGCAGCACACAGGGTAAGAAGCACCACGAGCATCAAAGTGAAAGTTAAAAAAGAACAACTTGCAAATATAAATACCAGACATACTGATTGCTACTGATTTACTGGCTACTACTTCTCCTCCCTGAGTGAGGAGTTGTACAGTCTGATGGCCTGAGGCACCAGGCAGCAATGTCCTTCACTCGGCTCCTGTGTTGTCATAACTCTTTAAGAAGGTTTAGTTCATTGGCCTCATGAAAGTCTCCTTCCATCATCTGGTCCACCTTCTTGCCATGACTAGTGATGGTTCTCATCCCCTTCCACACCTTCCTCATGTTGTTCTCCCTGAGCTTGTTCTCCAGCTTCCTCCTGTAACTGTCCTTCCCCTCTGTGATGTTCTTCCTCCGTTCTTGCTGCTCCCTCTTCACTCCTTCTGCCTTCTCCACTCCTGAATGCAGCCTTCTTCCTGTCCAGTGTCACCTTGATGTCAGTCATCACCCACGGTTTACTGTTGGAGTAATATTGTCTGTGCAGAAGTTGATATAATCCGTTATGCAGTCCATAATGCTTTCCTGCTTTTGATGTCTTCCCCCTGCGCATCACAGAACGCAGTCCAATCGGTCGCCTCAACACATCCACAAAGACTGTCTTCAGCCTCCTGTGAACACCTCCATACCACGCTGGTGATCACAGGTTGCTGTTGAACTGCAGGAATAAACCAGGTTATGGTTCGCTGTGGCACGGTGTGGGTTTTAGACATTCCAATGTTCTCCAGAACCATTTTACAACCCCGATTCCAATGAAGTTGGGATGTTGTGTAAAATGTAAATAAAAACAGAATACAATGATTTGCAAATCCTCTTCAACCTATATTCAATTGAATACACCACAAAGACAAGATATTTAATGTTCAAACTGTTTTTGTGAAAATATTTGCTCATTTTGAAATGGATGCCTACAACATGTTTTAAAAAAGCTGGGACAGTGGTATGTTTACCACTGTGTTACATCATCTTTCCTTCTAACAACACTCAGTAAGTGTTTAGGAACTGAGGACACTAATTGTTGAAGCTTTGTAGGTGGAATTCTTTGCCATTCTTGCTTGATGTACGACTTCAGTTGTTCAACAGTCCGGGGTCTCCGTTGTCATATTTTGCACTTCATAATGCGCCACACACTTTCAATGGGCGACAGGTCTGGACTGCAGGCAGGCCAGTCTAGTACCCACACTCTTTACTATGAAGCCACTCTGTTGTAACACGTTCAGAATGTGGCTTGGCACTGTCTTGCTGAAATAAGCAGGGACGTCCCTGAAAAAGACGTTGCTTGGATGGCAGCATGTGTTGCTAACAGGATGTACCTTTCAGCATTGATGGTGCCATCACAGATGTGTAAGTTGCCCATGCCATGGGCACTAACACACCCCATACCATCACAGATGCTGGCTTTTGAACTTTGCACTGGTAACAATCTGGATCATCTTTCCACTTTTGTCCAGAGGACATGACGTCCATGATTTCCAAAAACAATCTGAAATGTGGACTCATCAGACCACAGCACACTTTTCCACTTTGCGTCTGTCCTTTTCAAATGAGCTCAGGCCCAGAGAAGGCGGTGGCGTTTCTGGATGTTGTTGGTTTTCATTTTGCATGATAGTTTTAACTTGCACTTGTAGATGTAGCGATGAACTGTGTTAACTGACAATAGTTTTCTGAAGTGTTCCTGAGCCCACGCAGTAAGATCCTTTACACGATATTTGTTTTTAAATGCAAAACTGAGTGATTGAAGGTCACGGGCATTCAGTGTTGGTTTTCGGCCTTGCTGCTTACGTGTAGAAAGTTCTCCAGATTCTCTAAATGTTTTTTATATTATGGAATGTAGATGATGGAATCCCTAAATTCCTTGCAATTGAACATTGAGAAACATTGTTCTTAAACTGTTGGGCTATTTTTTTTCACGCAGTTGTTTACAAAGTGGTGATCCTCAACCCATCTTTGCTTGTGAACGGCTGAGCCTTTTGGGGATGCTCCTTTAATACCCAATCATCACACTCACCAACATCAGATAGTTCATGTTGCTTGCACCATTTCACAATAAAACGTTTAATGCTAGCATCCCAGCAAAATTTTTAGTGTGAAACACATGCCGTCAGTGTTCCTTGCGACTGAGTTTAACTTTGACAACACTGAGGAGATGTTGGCTAAAATCCGCTTTTTGATAACACCAACAAATTTCCCACTATTTGTACAATGTTTCAGTAAGTACATAAGCTGAATAAAATCTTATATTAGCTGTGAGTTCAAGTTTAAATAAACTGTGTTCTGGAGTGGGGGTACTGAGGATTTGCCGTTTTAAATATTCTACATATTCTGTTTAATTTTGTCTGAGTCTCTTCCAATAACCCGTTTAATAAGAATCCTTTTACAGTGGGGCCAAAAAGTATTTAGTCAGTCCCTGGTTGTACCAGTTCTCCTACTTAGAAAGATGAGAGAGGTCTGTAATTTTCAACATAGGTACACTTCAACTATGAGACAAAATGAGGGAAAAAAAATCCAGGAAATCACATTGTATAATTTTTAAAGAATTTATTTGTAAATTATGGTGGAAAATAAGTATTTGGCTAATAACAAAAATTCAACTCAATACTTTGTAATATAATCTTTGTTGGCAATGACAGAGGTCAAACGTTTCCTGTAAGTCTTCACCAGGTTTACACACACTGTAGCTGGCATTTTGGTACATTCCTCCATGCAGATCTCCTCTAGAGCAATGAAGTTTTGGGGCTGTCACTGGGCAACACGGACTTTCAGCTCCCTCAACAAATTGTCTATGGGGTTGAGGTCTGGAGACTGGCTTGGCTACTCCAGGACCTTGAAATGCTTTTTATGGAGCCACTCCTTTATTGCCCGAGCGGTGTGTTTGGGATCACCGTCATGCTGGAAGACCCAGCCATGGTGCATCTTCAATGCTCTCGATGGAAGGAGGTTTTAGCTTAAAATCTCACGATACATGGCCATGTTCATTCTTCCCTTAACAAGGATCAGTCATCCTGTCCCCTTTGCAGCAAAACGGCCCCAAAGCATGATGTTTCCACCCCCATGCTTCACAGTAGGTATGATGTTCTTGGAATGCAACTCAGCATTCTTCTTCCTCCAAACACGAGTTGAGTTTTAACCAAAATGTTCTATTTTGGTTTAATCTGACCACATGATATTCTGCCAGTCCTCTTCTGGATCATCCATATGTTCTCTGGCAAACTTCAGACGGGCCTGGACATGTACTGGCTTAAGCAGGGGGACACGCCTGGCACTGCAGGATTTGAGTCCTCTCTGTGTAGTGTGTAGCCTTTGTTACTTTGGTCCCAGCTCTCTGCAGGTCATTCATCAGGTCCCTCCATGTAGTTCTGGGATTTCTGTTCACGATTCTCATGATCATTTTGACCCCAGGGGATGACGTCTTGAGTGGAGCCCCAGATTGAGGGAGATTATCAATGGTCTTGTATGTCTTTCATTTTCTTACAATTGCTCCCACAGTTGATTTATTCACACCAACCTGCTTGACTATTGTAGATTCACTCTTCCCAGCCTGGTGTACATCTACAATTTTCTTCCTGGTGTCCTTGGACAGCTCTTTGGTCTTGGCCATGGTTGAGTTTGGAGTCTGACTGTTTGAGGCTGTGGACAGGTGTCTTTTATACAGATAATGAGTTCCAACAGGTGCCATTAATACAGGTAACAGGTGGAGGACAGAAGAGCTTCTTAAAGAAGTTACAGGTGTGTGAGAGCCAGAAATCTTGCTTGTTTGTGGGTGACCAAATGCTTATTTTCCACCATAATTTACAAATAAATTATTTAAAAATCCTACAATGTAATTTTCTGGATTTTTTTTTTTCATTTTGTCTCTCATAGTTGAAGTGTACCTCTGTTGAAAATTACACACCTCTCTCATCTTTCTAAGTAGGAGAACTTGCACAATCAGGGGCTGACTAAATACTTTTTGGCCCCACTGTATGTTTATATAAATCAAATCAATTCAAATCAATTTTATTTATATAGCGCCAAATCACAACAAACAGTTGCCCCAAGGCGCTTTATATTGTAAGGCAAGGCCATACAATAATTACGGAAAAACCCCAACGGTCAAAACGACCCCCTGTGAGCAAGCACTTGGCAGCAGTGGGAAGGAAAAACTCCCTTTTAACAGGAAGAAAACCTCCAGCAGAACCAGGCTCAGGGAGGGGCAGTCTTCTGCTGGTACTGGTTGGGGCTGAGGGAGAGAACCAGGAAAAAGACATGCTGTGGAGGGGAGCAGAGATCATCACTAATGATTAAATGCAGAGTGGTGCATACAGAGCAAAAGAGGAAAGAAACACTCAGTGCATCATGGGAACCCCCCAGCAGTCTAAGTCTATAGCAGCATAACTAAGGGATGGTTCAGGGTCACCTGATCCAGCCCTAACTATAAGCTTTAGCAAAAAGGAAAGTTTTAAGCCTTAAGTTTTAAGAGAGGGTGTCTGTCTCCCTGATCTGAACTGAGAGCTGGTTCCACAGGAGAGGAGCCTGAAAGCTGAAGGCTCTGCCTCCCATTCTACTCTTACAAACCCTAGGAACTACAAGTAAGCCTGCAGTCTGAGAGCGAAGCACTCTATTGGGGTGATACGGTACTATGAGGTCCCTAAGATAAGATGGGACCTGATTATTCAAAACCTTAGAAGTAAGAAGAAGAATTTTAAATTCTATTCTAGAATTAACAGGAAGCCAATGAAGAGAGGCCAATATGGGTGAGATATGCTCTCTCCTTCTAGTCCCTGTCAGTACTCTAGCTGCAGCATTTTGAATTAACTGAAGGCTTTTCAGGGAACTTTTAGGACAACCTGATAATAATGAATTACAATAGTCCAGCCTAGAGGAAATAAATGCATTAATTAGTTTTTCAGCATCACTCTGAGACAAGACCTTTCTAATTTTAGAGATATTGCGCAAATGCAAAAAAGCAGTCCTACATATTTGTTTAATATGTGCATTGAATGACATATCCTTGTGGAACTCCATAATTAACCTTAATCTGTGAAGAAGATTCCCCATTTACATGAACAAATTGTAATCTATTAGATAAATATGATTCAAACCAACGCAGCGCAGTGCCTTTAATACCTATGGCATGCTCTAATCTCTGTAATAAAATTTTATGGTCAACAGTATCAAAAGCAGCACTGAGGTCTAACAGAACAAGCACAGAAATGAGTCCACTGTCTGAGGCCATAAGAAGATCATTTGTAACCTTCACTAATGCTGTTTCTGTACTATGATGAATTCTAAACCCTAACTGAAACTCTTCAAATAGACCATTCCTCTGCAGATGATCAGTTAGCTGTTTTACAACTACCCTTTCAAGAATTTTTGAGAGAAAAGGAAGGTTGGAGATTGGCCTATAATTAGCTAAGATAGCTGGGTCAAGTGATGGCTTTTTAAGTAATGGTTTAATTACTGCCACCTTAAAAGCCTGTGGTACATAGCCAACTAATAAAGATAGATTGATCATATTTAAGATCGAAGCATTAAATAATGGTAGGGCTTCCTTGAGCAGCCTGGTAGGAATGGGGTCTAATAGACATGTTGATGGTTTGGAGGAAGTAACTAATGAAAATAACTCAGACAGAACAATCGGAGAGAAAGAGTCTAACCAAATACCGGCATCACTGAAAGCAGCCAAAGATAACAATACGTCTTTGGGATGGTTATGAGTAATTTTTTCTCTAATAGTTAAAATTTTATTAGCAAAGAAAGTCATGAAGTCAATACTAGTTAAAGTTAAAGGAATACTCGGCTCAATAGAGCTCTGACTCTTTGTCAGCCTGGCTACAGTGCTGAAAAGAAACCTGGGGTTGTTCTTATTTTCTTCAATTAGTGATGAGTAGTAAGATGTCCTAGCTTTATGGAGGGCTTTTTTTTATAGAGCAACAGACTCTTTTTCCAGGCTAAGTGAAGATCTTCTAAATTAGTGAGACGCCATTTCCTCTCCAACGTACGGGTTATCTGCTTTAAGCTGCGAGTTTGAGTTATACCATGAAGTCAGGCACTTCTGATTTAAGGCTCTCTTTTTCAGAGGAGCTACAGCATCCAAAGTTGTTTTCAATGAGGATGTAAAACTATTGACGAGATAAGAGTGTATCTTGCTTGCCTCTGCTGGTGGTTGGCTGTCACTGCGGTATTGTATCACTTCCTGTTCCGGAGCACAGCGGTGTTTTTCTGTATCTGTTAGCTGTTTAATCTGCGCAGTTAGATTGATCTAGTTATCTAGATTACGATTTGTTTCCCAGTGTAATCTTTACGTGCCTAACTAAAGCACTCCTTCTGCTGAATCACCTCTAAATTATTTTACACATTATTCACTTTGCGTGTTTTTAGGAATCCGCTAGCCTTAGCGTAGCTACTAGCTCTTAGCCGATTTAGTCATGGCGGCTTCTCCTGTCTCCCGCACTTTTCTGCTCTGAGTGTGAAATGTTTAGTTATTCCTCGGCCTCCTTTAGCAGTAACGGTACTTGTAATAAGTGTAGCTTATTCGTAGCTTTGGAGGCCAGACTGGGCGAATTGGAGACTCGGCTCCGCACCGTGGAAAATTCTACAGCTAGCCAGGCCCCTGTAGTCGGTGCGGACCAAGATTTTAACATCCACACAGATGCTGAGAATGACAGCCTCAACACTGCATTTAATCTATTATTAGACTCTATTGGCTTTGCTCAAAAAGTAAATGAGTCCACCCACCACTTTAATCATATCTTAGATCTTGTTCTGACTTATGGTATGGAAATAGAAGACTTAACAGTATTCCCTGAAACTCCCTTCTGTCTGATCATTTCTTAATAACATTACATTTACTCTGATGGACTACCCAGCAGTGGGGAATAAGTTTCATTACACTAGAAGTCTTTCAGAAAGCGCTGTAACTAGGTTTAAGGATATGATTCCTTCTTTATGTTCTCTAATGCCATATACCAACACAGTGCAGAGTAGCTACCTAAACTCTGTAGTGAGATAGAGTATCTCGTCAATAGTTTTACATCCTCATTGAAGACAACTTTGGATGCTGTAGCTCCTCTAAAAAAGAGAGCTTTAAATGAGAAGTGCCTGACTCTGTGGTATAACTCACAATCTCGTAGCTTAAAGCAGATAACCAGTAAGTTGGAGAGGAAATGGCGTCTCACTAATTTAGAAGATCTTCACTTAGCCTGGAAAAAGAGTCTGTTGCTCTATAAAAAAGCCCTCCGTAAAGCTAGGACATCTTACTACTCATCACTAATTGAAGAAAATAAGAACAACCCCAGGTTTCTTTTCAGCACTGTAGCCAGGCTGACAGAGTCAGAGCTCTATTGAGCTGAGTATTCCATTAACTTTAACTAGTAATGACTTCATGACTTTCTTTGCTAACAAAATTTTAACTATTAGAGAAAAAATTACTCATAACCATCCCAAAGACGTATCGTTATCTTTGGCTGCTTTCAGTGATGCCGGTATTTGGTTAGACTCTTTCTCTTCCGATTGTTCTGTCTGAGTTATTTCATTAGTTACTTCATCCAAACCATCAACATGTTATTAGACCCCATTCCTACCAGGCTGCTCAAGGAAGCCCTACCATTATTTAATGCTTCGATCTTAAATATGATCAATCTATCTTTGTTAGTTGGCTATGTACCACAGGCTTTTAAGGTGGCAGTAATTAAACCATTACTTAAAAGCCATCACTTGACCCAGCTATCTTAGCTAATTATAGGCAATCTCAACCTTCCTTTTCTCTCAAAAATTCTTGAAAGGGTAGTTGTAAAACAGCTAACTGATCATCTGCAGAGGAATGGTCTATTTGAAGAGTTTCAGTCAGGTTTTAGAATTCATCATAGTACAGAAACAGCATTAGTGAAGGTTACAAATGATATTCTTATGGCCTCGGACAGTGGACTCATCTCTGTGCTTGTTCTGTTAGACCTCAGTGCTGCTTTTGATACTGTTGACCATAAAATTTTATTACAGAGATTAGAGCATGCCATAAGTATTAAAGGCACTGCGCTGCGGTGGTTTGAATCATATTTGTCTAATAGATTACAATTTGTTCATGTAAATGGGGAATCTTCTTCACAGACTAAAGTTAATTATGGAGTTCCACAAGGTTCTGTGCTAGGACCAATTTTATTCACTTTATACATGCTTCCCCTTAGGCAGTCTTATTAGACGGTATTGCTTAAATTTTCATTGTACGCAGATGATACCCAGCTTTATCTATCCATGAAGCCAGAGGACACACACCAATAGCTAAACTACAGGATTGTCTTACAGACAAGACATGGATGACCTCTAATTTCCTGCTTTTAAACTCAGATAAACTGAAGTTATTGTACTTGGCCCCACAAATCTTAGAAACATGGTGTCTAACCAGATCCTTATCTGGATGGCATTACCCTGACCTCTAGTAATACTGTTAGAAATCTTGGAGTCATTTTTGATCAGGATATGTCATTCAAAGCGCATATTAAACAAATATGTAGGACTGCTTTTTTGCATTTACGCAATATCTCTAAAATCAGAAAGGTCTTGTCTCAGAGTGATGCTGAAAAACTAATTCATGCATTATTTCCTCTCGGCTGGACTATTGTAATTCATTATTATCAGGTTGTCCTAAAAGTTCCCTAACAAGCTTCAGTTAATTCAAAATGCTGCAGCTAGAGTACTGACGGGACTAGAAGGAGAGAGCATATCTCACCCATATTGGCCTCTCTTCATTGGCTTCCTGTAATTCTAGAATAGAATTTAAAATTCTTCTTCTTACTTATAAGGTTTTGAATAATCAGGTCCCATCTTATCTTAGGGACCTCGTAAGTACCATATCACCCAATAGAGCGCTCGCTCTCAGACTGCAGGCTTTACTTGTAGTTCCTAGGGTTTGTAGGAGTAGAATGGGAGGCAGAGCCTTCAGCTTTCAGGCTCCTCTCCTGTGGAACCAGCTCCCAATTCAGGATCCGGGAGACAGGACACCCTCTCTACTTTTAAGATTAGGCTTAAACTTTCCTTTTTGCTAAGCTTATAGTTAGGCTGGATCAGGTGACCCTGAACCATCCCTTAGTTATGCTGCTATAGACGTAGACTGCTGGGGGGTTCCCATGATGCACTGTTTCTTTCTCTTTTTGCTCTGTATGCACCACTCTGCATTTAATCATTAGTGATCGATCTCTGCTCCCCTCCACAGCATGTCTTTTTCCTGGTTCTCTCCCTCAGCCCCAACCAGTCCCAGCAGAAGACTGCCCCTCCCTGAGCCTGGTTCTGCTGGAGGTTTCTTCCTGTTAAAGGGAGTTTTTCCTTCCCACTGTAGCCAAGTGCTTGCTCACAGGGGGTCGTTTTGACCGTTGGGGTTTTACATAATTATTGTATGACCTTGCCTTACAATATAAAGCGCCTTGGGGCAACTGTTTGTTGTGATTTGGCGCTATATAAAAAAAAATGATTGATTGATTGATACTCTATCTCACAGATCCTCATATCCTTAAACCTAGTTACAGCGCTTTCTGAAAGACTTCTAGTGTAATGAAACTTATTCCCCACTGCTGGGTAGTCCATCAGAGTAAATGTAAATGTTAAGAAATGATCAGACAGAAGGGAGTTTTCAGGGAATACTGTTAAGTCTTCAATTTCCATACCATAAGTCAGAACAAGATCTAAGATATGATTAAAGTGGTGGGTGGACTCATTTACATTTTGAGCAAAGCCACTTGAGTCTAATAATAGATTAAATGCAGTGTTGAGGCTGTCATTCTCAGCATCTGTGTGGATGTTAAAATTGCCCACTATAATTATCTTATCTGAGCTAAGCACTAAGTCAGACAAAAGGTCTGAAAATTCACAGAGAAACTCACAGTAACGACCAGGTGGACGATAGATAATAACAAATAAAAACTGGTTTTTGGACTTCCAACTTTGGATGGACAAGACTAAGAGTCAAGCTTTCAAATGAATTACAGCTCTGTCTGGGTTTTGATTAATTAATAAGCTGGAATGGAAGATTGCTGCTAATCCTCCGCCTCGGCCCGTGCTACGAGAGTTCTGGCAGTTAGTGTGACTCGGGGGTGTTGACTCATTTAAACTAACATATTCATCCTGCTGTAACCAGGTTCTGTAAGGCAGAATTAAATCAATATTTGATCAATTATTATATCATTACTAACAGGACTTAGAAGAGAGAGACCTAATGTTTAATAGACCACATTTAACTGTTTTAGTCTGTGGTGCAGTTGAAGGTGCTATATTATTTTTTCTTTTTGAATTTTTATGCTTAAATAGATTTTTACTGGTTATTGGTGTTCTGGGAGCAGGCCCCGTCCCTACAGGGATGGGGTAATGAGGGGATGGCAGGGGGAGAGCAGCTGCAGAGAGGTGTGTAAGACTACAACTCTGCTTCCTGGTCCCAACGCTGGATAGTCACGGTTTGGAGGATTTAAGAAAATTGGCCAGATTTCTAGAAATGAGAGCTGCTCCATCCAAAGTGGGATGGATGCCGTCTCTCCTAACAATACCAGGTTTTCCCCAGAAGCTTTGCCAATTATCTATGAAGCCCACCTCATTTTCATTCAAGGGGAACATGCAGCTAAACATGTCACTCCCGGTCTGATTGGGGAGGGGCCCAGAGAAAACTACAGAGTCCAACACTGTTTTTGCAAAGTTACACACTGATTCAATGTTAATTTTAGTGACCTCCGATTGGCGTAACCGGGTGTCATTACTGCCGACGTGAATTACAATCTTACCAAATTTACGCTTAGCCTTAGCCAGCAGTTTCAAATTTCCTTCAATGTCGCCTGCTCTGGCCCCCAGAAGACAATTGACTATGGTTGCTGGTGTCGCTAACTTCACATTTCTCAAAACAGAGTCACCAATAACCAGAGTTTGATCCTCGGCGGGTGTGTCGCCGAGTGGGGAAAAACGGTTAGAAATGTGAACGGGTTGGAGGTGTGCACGGGGCTTCTGTTTAGGACTACGCTTCCTCCTCACAGTCACCCAGTCGCCCAGTATTGTTTTTAAAACAATATGAAATAGTATATTCAAATAATAATATAAGTACACCTCTCCTTGATAGGAGTTGGAACTGATTCTTCTCTAGAGTTGTCCAGGGTGTGATGCGCCAGGTGAGTGTGCGGGGATACTTATGAGTTCCCGGCTGAACGCTGCTATGTTGAAGTTTACCCCAGTAGATGAGGGTCGCCTCCCTGCGCCTTCAGGTGGCGTTGGGAAAACTCTGAGTGCTGTTTGTCCGTATGCACCAAATAGCAGTTCAGAGTATTTGGCCTTCTTGGAGTGTCTGACTGGAGTCCTGTATGGGGCTCCAGTGGGGCACTCCATTGTTCTGCTGGGGTATTTCAACACACACACGGGCAATGACAGAACTGATGTGTGAGAACATTCCGCATCTGTATGTGGCTCACATATCTCTCTCACTTCTAACAGATCACTTTAATCATCTTACCCCCATTGCCAACGCACCGTAGGTGTTTGTTGGTTCACAGCAGCTTTCAGCCTCTTGTCTAACTTGCTGGTGGCGCCTCCTGCTGTCGGGCTGACCCCGGCTTTGAGTGGACACCCCGGCGCTCCGCCTGGCATACAGTCAGGCAGCTGCATGAAGAACAGGTCCTCCTGACCCGACAGCCTGAGAGCTCGCAGAACCTCCACCAGTGAAGGCTGCTCTGGCCCCTGGACTTTAGATGTTGGACCCCGAGCTCCACAGGGTGCTGTTCTGAAGCCAGACATATGTCCCGTACCTGCCAAAAAGACAATTATAAAACATTAGAATACAACGGATCCTTTCAAGATCCAGAGAAGACATGTCCTTGCAACGTAGCTTTAGCATACTATCTATGCTACCAAATCCACCCAGCGGTAAGAGATGATATTCTCACTCAAGGTGTTGATCAGTGATTCCTTCTTCATCACATTGGTGGACTGACACAGAGGCAGCAGAATCGGTCTCAGTTTGGCATCGTTTGTCAGACCCAGATCATCGATAAACTGTGTGGCAAAACATTGTGGGTTAACATTCACCGATAGCAGCAGACCACGTGGAGAGAACGCCGCTGACACTGCTATCAGAACGAGTGAACTGTCTGCCATACTTCTCACGTATAAATTTTTTACTTTTGCTACATTCAGGTGTGTAAACAGCTGTTGGTTTCAGTCACCACCTGCACAGGTATGACGCCGTTGGCAGTGGTCCGAGCGTCGTCAATGCCACAGAGCAGTTACCTGTGTCCACACTGCACCTGTTCTTCTGCAGTGGACGGCAGGAGACAGGTTTCCATTAACCCCCAAACTGTCACATTTGAAGTAGTTAATTGTAAGTACTCTTAATGTAACCACATCTATTTCTCAAATATCACAAAATAGTTTACGCTCGCATGAGGTCATTTTTCAGGCTATTCAAAAAAGCATACTTATACTTTTTCCTACTAGTACAGGACACGATTTACAGGACATTCCAAAATATGAGAAACACTACATGTGGGTAAAGTATGACACGCAGATGACATCACAGCAACACTGGATTCAAACTACAAGATTGGAATATAGTAATACATCAATTTCTACCATATTGTATGGAAAACTATAAAAAAAAAAAATCATCACAGGCCACATATTTTGTACAATCTGTATCAGGGCGCCCAACCTTTTTTGAACCAAGTTCTACTGTATTGAGATTTACCAAGTCAAAAGCCGTAGCATAGCATAGGTTGAGTTCTTTTTCAGATCAAGTTTCTCTCAGTGATCAATGCGGCATTTTCATTTTTGAACCCATTTCCCATTACAGCCAATACCATCGGTGAAACCACCAAGCAGGAAGTGGAGCTGTATGTATAATAAACGTAATGGGTATAACAAGACTATAAAATGTATAATAAGGGTATAAAAAGAGTATAAAAAAGTATAATCAGGTATAATAAGTATCCAGTTGTGGGTGATTCTTAGACTACGGGCACTTATGTCCTTTGATCATATTGTATGAAAAACAGAAAAAAGGGGAAATTTCACACTTTTATAGTTATCTTTACAATGAAAGTGTGTTAAGAAATTTGTTCTAGTAGTCTATGATGACTTTTTTCACCTTTTTTCAGCATCATTATATGCAAATGTTGCCGTTTTGTGCTTGTCCCACACCCAGACTTTTGATCTTCAATGATAAAAATGAATGGTAAAGAAACGTTTTTTCTAATGTTTTAAAATATCTCTGAATAAAATATCAGTAAAATAATCAAAACATAATTGGGGTATTCAATGTCATATAACTGTTGTGATTTTTTAAACAAAATGTAGTTGTCCCACACTATTGCCCTAATTTCCACCACAACACTGTAATGTCCCTTTAAACAGTTTGTATGAAAGATTGTTTGGGTAGTTTCTATGGAGATAAACAGTGACATCAGAGCACATGTATATAGCGCCAAATCACAACAAACAGTTGCCCCAAGGCCCTTTATATTGTAAGGCAATGGTGTGGTGGAAATTACATTTACAAGGCCAATAGTGCCCGTAGTTAAAGAATCACCCTTGTATGCAAAAGTCTGGGTACCACTAATAATTTTCATGATTTTCCTTTATAAATCATAGGTTGTCTGGATCAGAGATTTCTGTTAAATATATCATATAGCAGATAAACACACTGATATATGAAAAGTGAAATGAGGTTTTTAGTATATACAAAGTGTGCTATAATTATTTAAACAAAATTGGGCAGGTGCATAAATTTGGGCACCCTTGTCATTTTTTTGATTTGAATACATTTAGCACTAATTATTGAAGCACAAAATTGGTTTGGTAAGCTCATTGACTCTTGACCTCCTTACACAGGTGAATCCAATCATGAGAAAGGGTATTTAAGGTGGACACTTGCAGATGATTCCCTCTTTGCATCTCTTTTAATGAGTGGTAACATGGGAGCCTCTAAACAACTCTCAAATGACCTGAAAACAAAGATTGTTCAACATCATGGTTTGGGGGAAGGATACAAAAAGCTATCTCAGAGATTTCAGCTGTCAGTTTACACTGTGAGGAACATAGTGAGGAAATGGAAGACTGCAGGTGCAGTACTAGTTAAGTGGCAGTGCAAGAAATATCTCAGATAAGCTGAATCGAAGGATGGTGAGAACAGTCATAGTCAACCACAGACGTGCTCCAAAGCCCTACAACATGATCTTGCTGCAAATAGTGTGTCTGTGCATCGTTCAACTATACAGCGCACTTTGCACAAGGACTGAGGTATGCTAAAGCACATTTGAACAAGCCAGCTTCATTTTGGAATAAGGTGTTGTGGACTGATGAAACTAAAATTTAGTTATTTGGACATAAGGGGCAGTATGCACAGCTGAAAAAGAACACAGCATTCCAAGAAAAACACTTGCTACCTACAGTAAAATTTGGAGGTGGTTCCATCTGTGATGTTTTGTAAAGAAGAATGTTTTGTAAAGAATAGTCCAAAATACCTTCAGCCAGAATCCAAACTCTCATTGGAAGCTATAGAGGCTGTTACTATTGCAAAAAGAGGCTCTACTAAATATTGATGTATTTTTTCTGTTGGAGTGCCCAAATTTATGTACTTGCCTAATTTTGTTTAAAGAATTACGTATTGCACACTTTCTATAAATCCTATAAACTTCATTTCACTTCTCAAATATCACTGGGATGCCCAAATGTTTTCATACAAGTGTAATAAGGTATAAAAAGAGTATAAAAGGGTAATAAGAACATTGTTGTAACAAGTACAAATACTTCATTACTGTACTTAAGTAGAATTTTGAAGTATCTGTACTTTACGTACTTATTTACATTTCTGGTGACTTTCACTTTTACTCCACTACATTTCCTCAAGTAAATACTTTTACTCCAATACAGCCAGAGCACAGCAGGCACAGTCGTCTACTGCCGGAGCACAGCAGACACAGTCCTCTACAGCTGGAGCGTGGCACCTTCATCTGCTGCAGCATCATGTTTGACATAAGTTTAAAAGACAAAAAAAATAAAAGATGACAGATTGAAACTGTCCCCCGCTGAGGAAGGGGAGACAGTGGAGGGTGAAAACCATCTTCGCTTTGGATTTCAAATGCACACACGCTGACGCATACACACACAGATCAGCTCCTGCTGGAGTGCAGTGCACGATCAAAGTTAACACACACTTCAGGGGAAAACATCAGTACTGACAAAACTGGCCGGCGTGTCTGTTTCATTTAATTTATTTTATTTGAAATGTCCGGAGGAGCGCTGCGTAAAAGCGGCACCATGTTTTGGATTTGAGAGGGCAAAGAGTGCTGTGTTTGGTTGCTTTGCAATGGCTGGTGGTGGTGATGCTTGCATTGTTTTTTTTTTGTTTTTTTTTACTTTTTCTGTAAATTTGGCACAACTGTGTAGCTATAAATGACTTCTGTTTGACAAGAGCCTGGCTGTTGTGTTTAACAGAAAAGTGTGTGTGTGTGTGGGGGGGGGGGGGGGGTCTTCCAGGAAAAATACTGTCTTCAGAAAAAGAACAGCAGTTTTATTTACAGCTACATACATCCACCTGTTGCTCACTCATCCCGTCACCAACACCAACTGCTCCACCAAAAGCGGATCAAGCCTTTTACAGGGCCTGAGGCCCCCTCATGGCTCATCCAGACACCACACTGACTTTCTTTTTGTGTCGCTGTTTCACTCTCCACTCGTTTTGGATTTTACTTTTACTTAATACTTTTACTTAAAATACATTTTATATGAGAAAATTTACTTTTGATACTTACGTAAATGTCAGATACGTTAAGACTTTTCAGGCTGTGAAATGAACACTGAAATCCAAGGAAAATTTGCAGGGGGTCTGGGGGGCGCCGCCCCCCAAGGAGCCAGGTTCTACAGTCTGCGGGGCCCCAGAAACCAAATTAACTAATTAAATTAAACTCAGAACAATTAAACTACATGAAATTCATGAAGACTAAAAAGACTGTTAAAGCATTTCTAAAACCACAGGTAAAGCTTGTAGAATATTTTGAAAATCGTGGTAAAATATCAATAACATACCTTATAGTAAAAAAAAGTCACTGATATTCTTGTGTAAATTCCTGTAAATCCATTTAAACTCAGTGTCTTTTTTCAGTGAAAGAAAGTCTAGATTAATACAAAAAAAAAAAAATCACATAATCTTGTCTGACATTCAGTTTGAACAGCACAATGTTTATTTTCCAGGAAGATAAAAATCCTTAACATGTTTCCTGATGGCACAAGTAGGCCATAAGGTCAAAGCCGTATTGTTTCATCCCGTTCAATCGTATGGGGTTCTCAGTTTGTAATCTTGCAGTTTTTATAAAATCAGTGTCTGAAGTCGGAAATACTTACTGTACTCATGGAATAGTGTCATGCGTGCCGCGGTTTGAGTCACATGTAACCTGCTGGTCCAATGAGAGAACGCAAAACATCCAAGATGGCAGCGACCAGGATACATTCTTCTAGCGGTTCAGAGGAGGAAAACACGGCGAAAATGTTTAGAAAACATTCATAAATATAATACTGTAATTTCTGGACTATAAGCCGCAACTTTTTCACACGCTTTGAAGACTGCGGCTTAAACAATGATGCAGCCAATTTATGGATTTTTACAGGATTTCTCATAAGTTGAAATACATCAATTGATGCTGTTCACTGATTGACGGTCACCATGCGGCGTAAATTCACACACAGAGCAAATATAAAGTCTTACCTGTTCAGTTTAATGGATTCACCAACATGTCCTGAAGAAAAATTATCCACATAAAACCTCCTGATTTTGGAAAATGACATCTGAAAATACTTTAATTTCTTGTAGTGGCTAAAGAAAAGTCCCTCTGGCACTTTGCTCTGTCAGATCAGTCAGTGGAGCCTTCCATGCACACCTGTTCCTGATTTGCTGTTGGTCACCTGGGGCTATATAAGCTCATTGGGTGTGTTTGTCCTTTGCCAGATTATTGTGCCTTATGCCACTTTCCAGCTCTGATCCTGTGTTCCATAGTCCTGCCTGCCTTGTGTTTTATGACCTCCTGCCTGTTTGATCGACCACGCCTAAGCCTGATGATTTTTGTACTGCTGCTTTAACTGGACTGCCGTCTTGTGTACTGACCATTGCTATCCACCCGAGTAAAAGCTTTTTTTTTTTTACAATCAAAACTGTCTGCTCGAGCCGTGCATTTGTGTCCAAAAGTATCTGACCATCCAGCCTGATAGGACATAATACGAGTATTTTAAAAAGGTATAAAAAGAGTATAACAAGGGCATAATAAGGGTATAATAGGAGCATAATAAGGACATAAGAGTATAATAAGGGTATAAAAAAAAGAGTATATCAAGGGCATAATAAGCGTATAATAAAGGGCATAATAAGGACATAAAAGGAGTATAATTTGTTCAAGCTGGGACTTCGACAAGGGCAGTCACATCTCCTCCTCTCTCCTGTGTTTTTCTATCTCTGCTCCAACCTTCAATAGTCCCAACTTCACCAGACTGTAAATTCTTCAAGCTATATTTGTAATAACCATGGAATTGATCAGCTGGTCTCTCAACGCTACTGACACCATTTTTCAACAAGGAAATCAGAGCTGGGGGACCCTGCATGTCCAGATGGAACCTATCCTGCGGGCTATGTTCTCGACGCCTGGGAGACATGGCGCGTTGCGTGCTTGGCACCACTCTCCATGGAAGATGTTGAACATTTATTCTTATTTGCTGTTACGGTAGGAGCGCTGGGGCTGATTGGGTTATGTGTCGCCCTGACACTTATAGAGAGTTTCCTGTGTATTCCATGCAAGTAAAGCCTCTCTGCCCCTTTTGATGTTGTTCCTGTCTTGGCTCCGGCGTCCCAGTCGGCAACAAACTGTATCCCTGCTTGCAAATGACAACCTGTCGCAGACAAACTGTCTCGCATATTGATGCTTCCAGTCCCCAGTCCCCCCCCCTGCGTGGCCAAGATGTATATAAGGTTTGAATTCTGTAAATAAAAGCTATCCAATCTACGACGACGATACGAACGATGAACACATACAATTAACGAGTGAAATAAACGGTGTGCACTTGCATTGCCAAAATGAGGAAATTGTGTTTCCTTCATCCAACACAAATTCTATACTGGTGATCCCGGTGGGACTACAAATTCCACAGCACAGAAAGAGTATAATAATGGTATAAACAGGGTAATGATGGCCCTCGTTCTTGTGCACGTTTCAGCAGCGAATGATAATGGTGATTCTTAATAAGGTACTCACGTCGTCACACTGGATCTTGCTGAGTATCTCTTCTTCATCCTCCTTGGAGTCTTTCCTCTCGTCCTTTGTCGGTCTGCATGCAGGTGAGGCTGTGGTCACCTGAAGATCTGCAGCACCTCGCCATCCTGAAAAACAGATCATTCATTCATTCTGTGAGGAAAGAATGTAATCTGGAACATTCTGAGTATTACTGTGAGACCAAAAACCACAAAACATCGCCCAAAGAAAAGAGAGAGTGAACCTGTCTTCCATGTGGTGTTCTCAGGAGCCTGTTCAAAGATGGAGTGAGACTGGATGATCTGAGGACGCTCTCTCCTCCTCCCTCTGCACTCTCTCCTCTTTCCTTCCCTCTGTCTCCTCTCCTTTTTGGAGCAACATCAATTGTCTCCTTCCAGCTGGTGTAGAAAAGACAAGAACATGAAGCAGAGGGTGCTAACAGCAAGCCAAATTGTGGTTACAAAAGAAACAAACAAACAAACACACAAACCAGGAGTTGATGACTGGAGTGCTGCTGTTCATATTAACCCCCTTTACACAGGAACAGGGTCTGTGCAGCGGTTCTTATGTGGTCATGAAATCTTGTAGAACCTTGCATGATGCCAAAGAGCTGCTCAGCTGCCACCAAGACCTTAGAAGGTCCTCTTGATATCTTCTCACAAACCGCCACGACCACAATGGTCACCATGATGTATGAAGCTGAACTGATTTCTGTAGGAGAGTCACCAAGCCCAGAAGATGCATAAAACACCTCACAGGCCACCCCGACGGGTGCTCAAAGACAAAAACACCTCACAGACCACCCCATGACCGCCCGACAGATGCGCAAAGACAAAAACACCTCACAGACCACCCCATGACCGCCTCTGATGGGTGAGCAAAGACAAAACACCTCACAGACTACCCCATGACCGCCCAACAGATGTGCAAAGACAAAAACACCTCACAGACCACCCCATGACCGCCACTGACGGGTGAGCAAAGACAAAACACTTCACAGACTACCCCATGACCGCCTGACAGATGCGCAAAGACAAAACCACCTCACAGACCACCCGTGACCACCCGACGGGCGTGCAAAGACAAACACCTCACAGACCATAACTTGACCGCTCCTGATGGGTGTGTAAAGATAAAAACACCCCACAGACCACCCCATGTCCGCCTTTAACGGGCACACAAAGACAAAAACACCTCACAGACCACGACGTGACCACTCCCAATGGGTGCGCAAAGACAACAATACCTCACAGACCACCCCATGGCCACCTCAATGGGCACACAAAGACAAAGACACCTCAGAGACCACCCCATGACCACCTCTGATGGGCATGAAAAGACAAAAGCATCTCACATACTACCCCATGACCGCTCCTCTGTAATTTTATTGCTGTTGCACTCGTGTAATGACAATGACAATAAATCTCACATCATCTCTGGACAGGCACGAAAAGACAAAAACACCTCACAGATCACCCCATAACTGCCCCTGACGGGCACACAAAGACAAAAACACCTCACAGACCACTCCATGACCACCCTCAATGGGTGTGCAAAGACAAAAACACTGCAGTAACAGCAGATCATCCACTGACACGTGACTGGAGTGACGTGAGTTTGGATGTGAACTCAGAAAAAAAGAGCAATATAATTTCAATATCATAGCCAATAGGCGGTCTGTGTGCCGTGATTTTTATGAATAAAGTTCATTTTATAAAGCGCTGTTATAAAGTGTAAAATTACTTCCTTGTCAGCTGATGTCTGTCAAGTTCATCAGAAAGTTTTGCGCATGTTAAAAACTTCAAGCTGAGACCAACCAGAGAGATTTGTCTTCTACTTCTCATGTGGCTGCTGGTTCATTCTGGGCTTGTCCCATTCAGGACAAGTGGACAAGAAGCTCGACAGTCACGGAAAGGACACGTCATGTCAGTAACATCAAACAAGTAAAAGGGCTGTTCTGGGTGGGGGGGCCAACACTGTAACACTGAGTCTGGATCCCTGTATGACCCCCCCCCCCAAAACAAAGATTATACAGTAATTATTAAAGCTGTGATACTGCACCAACGCGAAAGACGGAACTAATGTTTGTGGCTCAACATGCTAGTCAGATCCTTTAGTGGGTGCACCACTGAAACCCCAAGTTATTTCTGTAGATATAAAAAAACGAGTGTGAAGGTATCGTCCATGTAACGAGAGGCAGTCAGCAGCAAGAAAGATTACCACGACAAACAATATTGTATTGTTACAAGGTAAGACTTCTGGTCAAGAAATGATGTTGGCTAACTTTATGAATTATAATAGCAGCCTGCCAGACCAGGCGTTAATGTCAGCTTGAGTTGACTGCATTCTTCTAGCTCACGTTAGCTAACTTTACCACAACACAAGATCAAGCAAGCTTGCAACAGCAGTCTATTATAATAAATGTTATTTATATACTGGGTGTGTACAATGTGTTGTGTATTCTGCTCCATTGCTTTTTGTCTATAGTTCAAAATAAAAACAAAAAAGGACATTACGTCCTATTTCTGTAGGAATGAGGCCAGATGATGGTGTTGAGAGTGCCACAGAGAGAGAATCAGAGGACTCGGGAGAGGCAGGTTTACTGAAAGAGCCAGAGGACTCTGATTATAGAGAGAGGACACACAGCTGGAGAGACGAACGAAGATCCTGTGAGTGAGGAAGATGAGAGCAAGACACAGACAGAAAATATCTGTGCATCCACAAGCACCATCAGGACCATCAACTTGGTCATGCTGAAAGAACACTTGCCTGCTTAATGTGTGTGTGTGTGTGTGTGTGCTTAAGCAGTGTCAGTGTAATTGCAGTTTGCATGCTGTGTCCATGCAGAATATATCTTTATTTATATATATTTGGTTTGTCTTTCTCTACAGACATCATTTCTACCCCGTCATCGATCTAATGCTCAGTGAGACTGAAAGATGATTTTCTAGGAGAAACTGTGACATAATGAAAAGCATCCAGGGTCTAAATCCCAAAAAAAGCCAAGCTGTTTATACAATTTCAGACTGAGAAACTGAACCAAGACTGCACCTAGCAGTTATTTTCATTATCAATTCATCTGCTGATTATTTTCTCGAGTCAATACAGTCTGTAAAATGTTATCATTTTTTATATTTGTGTCTCAAATATGATATCAGTAGTTTTATGAAAATAAAAATAAATAAGATTTCAAATTTTTGTCTTTTTTTTGCCCCGGGTTGAATATGCCCCTCTGACAAAATCCCTCGCCCCAACCAGGCCTCCTATGTAAAACTGGTCTAGAACCACCACTCTGAGACCCGATTACTGTTATGTCAACCTGTAGTACGAATTAACTAAAAACCTGTCACCATGGAAGACAAAACCAGCTAAATATTAAATGAATCCTTTTTGCGCACTTCTGTATGTGAACATTCAGTTTGGAGAATGTGTTTGTCATGACTGTCAGTTGTTTTCGAGCCATAAAAAAATACAGTGAAAGGTGTTAATTATAAAATGATGCCATTTTTCTTCAGATTTAACTGACGTCGCCCGTGAATGACAGAGAAACACACAAGATAAATCCAAACTGACGAACGGGGAAAAATTAACTACTTAATATTTAATTTTGCCTCTCTATCTGTCTGTCTGTCTCTCTCACTCAATTAAATTTCAATTTCAATGGAGCTTTACTGACATGGAAATCACAACCAAATCACAAGAAAGTTGCCTCAAGGCACTTCACACAAGTAAGGTCTAACCTTACCAACTCCCAGAGCAAGCACACAGGCAACAGTGGTAAGGAAAGATGCGAGATGTGGGATTGAAATAATCGTAACAACTTTGCTGTCAGTGTAAAAATATACTAGCCTAGAAAATGTTATAATATACACAGATAAAGTGACATATGAGTGGCTTACGGTGGTTTATGTCTGTTGCTCCTTCTTTTCATGTCTCAGCAGCTCACGAATCTTGCTGCTGTGTTTGTTGTCGTTCAGCCAACATATAGTGAAGTATGTCAATGTTTGTTGTGCTCTCAGAGTCTGTTTGTATGTTTGTGATCTGTGTCTCTGTACATGTCTCTGATGTGTTGGTGCAGCGGACAGGTGGTTAGGAAGTGCAGCCCAGTCTCCACCTCGTGTTGTGAGCATTGGGTGCACAGTCTGTCTTCTCTGGGGAGCCAGGTCTGTCTGTGGCGGACTTTCTACATGGCTAGGCTGTGCTCACCGAGTCTGTACATGGTCAAGGATTTCCTGAGCTTTGGACTGGTCGCAGTGCTCAGGTATTCTGATACTGAGTACTGTCTGTTCAGGGTCAAACAGCATTCCAATTTACTCTGGTTTTTGGTTGATTTTTTCCAATGTATCACATAGTTTTGTTTTTGTTTTCTTATAATTTGGTTTAGACTAACAGGGTTTGTGTTTGGTGGCTCTGCTTGTGTTTGTTGTGTACATTGACTTCATGATGTCATGTGTTTTTGCTCCAACCCCACTTTCCAACAGTCTGGACAGCAGACCCTTGGGCCAAATTGAATCAAATGCTTTTTGAAATCTACAAAACAGGAGAATAGTTTGCCTTTGTTTTTGTTTCTCTGATTGTCAGTCAGGGTGCTGAGGGTGAAAATATGGTCTGTGGGACGGTCATTTGGGATTTGATCAGGGTGTCATTTTCAGTAAGGATGTGTAGGAGTCTGTGGTTGAGGATCACGCAGAAGATTTTCCAGAGGTTGCTGTTGACACAGAGTCCACGGTTGTTATTAGGGTCAAGTTTGTTATCAGTCGTTGCTTCCAAATACTGGGGAAGATTCTGGAGCTCAGGACAATGTTAAAAAGCTTTAATGTGGCCAGTTGGAATTTAGGATCTGTGAATTTGATCATTTAATTTAGGATGTTGTCAACACCACAGACCTTCTTGGTTTCAGTGGATTTGATTTTGTCCTGTAGTTCTTTTAGGGTCATGGGGTCATCTAGTGGGTTCTGGTCATCCTTGATGGCTGACTCGCAGCTTTGTAGTTTGTCTTGTATGTGTTGCTTCTCTTTGTTTTCCTCTATTGGACCAAATGTCTTGGTGAAGTGGTTTACCCGCACAGCTCCATTTTCTGCAGGCAGATTTTCATGTTTCTGTTTATTTGTGTTTGTTCCAATTTTACTAGAATGTCTTTTCTTTTTATGGACTCTTCAATAGTATGTAGCTGGTTTCTAACATATTGCTCTCATTTTTTTAAATCCTGTTTTAATGTTTGCCTATAGTGAAGCCATGTGTTCTGGTCATCTGGATATCTGTGTTTTTGCTTTTCTTAACTTCTTTCTGAGATTTTTACATTCTTCGTCAAACCATTTGTCCTGGTTTTGGTTGTTTTGGCCTTGTTGTTTGGGGTGTTTAGGTTTGCTTGGGTTTTCAGCTGCCTTGTTTCCACCTTCATATGTTTTTTTCCAGAAACTGGTCTATAAGCAGTTGGATGTGTTTTTGTTTGTTTCTATATTCTTTCCATTTGGGCTATAATGGACTATAATGTGCCACAATTGTGACAGAAGTTGAGCTGAAGGAAGGGTTGCGATGGACATTATGCGCATGCGTGCGCATGCGATCAGAACCTGAAGGCAAGTGGACCTGGACATTCTCTGGCTGGCCGTCTATATTATTCAGCTTGGGACTCCGACGAGGGCGGTCACATCCTCTCCACTCTCCCTTATCTCTGTTCTCTGCTTTAACCTTCAAGTCCCTACTTCACCAGACTGTGAATTCCTCAAATTATATTGGATACTGGATCTATTGGACTACTATTGGATTAACCATGGAATTGATCAGCTGGTCTCTGAACGCTATTGACACCATCTTTTCTACAAGAAGGTCAGGACCGGGGGATCCTACCCGCCCAGATGGAACGTATCCTGCGGGCTATGTTCTCGACTCCTGGGGGTCTTGGCGTATTGCATGCTTGTCGAGGATTTATTCATATTTGGTCTTATGGTAGCAAGGCTGGTACTTTCTTGCTTATGTGCTGCCCTGATCTATCGGAAAATTGGCAAGACGGCGGCATCAAGAACCACGGCCCCTCGCTTGTCCGTCATGATTAACAAGGTGGGCAAGGCAGTGCATTCTCAGACTGCGATGACTCTTGAACTCAGACGCAAATTGGATGACATCTTGGAGCAGATGCATGCCTTGCAGATGAAGGTGAAGATTTCGGAGGCCGGGGAATATTCTTAATTCATAATTGGGATTTGGTTGTTCAAGTGGAACTGTAAAAAGTGTTGTTCACTGTTCAAACCACAACACGGCAGGCTTATAAAGCCTGAAGAACAAATTGCCCGACTGTTTTCCTCCAGAGGAATGTCTTCAGGCCTTGATGATTATTTGGCTCCTTTCTTATCTCAACCCACAAAGACAATAAACTGTTTTTCATAGGACCGAAGCATGCTCCACTCCCTCTCTCCACCCCTTCCTACCCCCCATCACACACCCCCCACTCCGGCTTCTGCTCACGTCACCCCCCTTCCCTTCTGCGGGGGCGGCACGGTTTTAGCTGCTGCTGGTACCCGTCCCCCCCGAAGCTGACAGTGGCGCAACTCAGGGTTGCTGCGCGACCTTCACCCACTTGCCTCAATTTGGATAATGGACTTCTTCAAATTTAGTGCACATAAACAATGTCAAATGTGTATGTGCTGTCCTTAATTCTGATGTGTGCCATTATTACGGTAAACAAGTAATAACTGTGGACTAATTGCTGCCTGAGGTAACTGGAGTGTAAACATAATTTCTCCACTGTGAGATCAATAAAGTATATCTCATACCTGAGGACTAGTGGACCTTGAAAATGTTCTCTGGCTGTCCATCTGTGTGAGGACTAGTGGATCTTTAATCAATTGTCTGGCGGTTGTGTGGTTGTGCGCACATATGCTCACGATGCGTGTTGGGGGGGGGTTCTTTGATGTTGTTGACTTATTATTTGTAAATCTTTTCAACTGTGTGAATAGCAGGTTCTTTTCATCTTTTGCTTTGTGTTTCTTTCAGAGGAGCTTTCAATCAATCAATCAATCAATCAATCAATTTTATTTATATAGCGCCAAATCACAACAAACAGTTGCCCCAAGGCGCTTTATATTGTAAGGCAAGGTCATACAATAATTACGTAAAAACCCCAACGGTCAAAATGACCCCCTGTGAGCAAGCACTTGGCAACAGTGGGAAGGAAAAACTCCCTTTTAACAGGAAGAAACCTCCAGCAGAACCAGGCTCAGGGAGGGGCAGTCTTCTGCTGGGACTGGTTGGGGCTGAGGGAGAGAACCAGGAAAAAGAAATGCTGTGGAGGGGAGCAGAGATCACTAATGATTAAATGCAGAGTGGTGCATACAGAGCAAAAAGAGAAAGAAACACTCAGTGCATCATGGGAACCCCCCAGCAGTCTAAGTCTATAGCAGCATAACTAAGGGATGGTTCAGGGTCACCTGATCCAGCCCTAACTATAAGCTTTAGCAAAAAGGAAAGTTTTAAGCCTAATCTTAAAAGTAGAGAGGGTGTCTGTCTCCCTGATCTGAATTGGGAGCTGGTTCCACAGGAGAGGAGCCTGAAAGCTGAAGGCTCTGCCTCCCATTCTACTCTTACAAACTCTAGGAACTACAAGTAAGCCTGCAGTCTGAGAGCGAAGCGCTCTATTGGGGTGATATGGTACTATGAGGTCCCTAAGATAAGATGGGACCTCATTATTCAAAACCTTATAAGTAAGAAGAAGAATTTTAAATTCTATTCTAGAATTAACAGGAAGCCAATGAAGAGAGGCTAATATGGGTGAGATATGCTCTCTCCTTCTAGTCCCTGTTAGTACTCTAGCTGTAGCATTTTGAATTAACTGAAGGCTTTTCAGGGAACTTTTAGGACAACCTGATAATAATGAATTACAATAGTCCAGCCTAGAGGAAATAAATGCATGAATTAGTTTTTCAGCATCACTCTGAGACAAGACCTTTCTAATTTTAGAGAAATTGCGTAAATGCAAAAAAGCAGTCCTACATATTTGTTTAATATGCGCACTGAATGACATATCCTGATCAAAAATGACTCCAAGATTTCTCACAGTATTACTAGAGGTCAGGGTAATGCCATCCAGAGTAAGGATCTGGTTAGACACCATGTTTCTAAGATTTGTGGGGCCAAGTACAATAACTTCAGTTTTATCTGAGTTTAAAAGCAGGAAATTAGAGGTCATCCATGTCTTTATGTCTGTAAGACAATCCTGCAGTTTAGCTAATTGGTATGTGTCCTCTGGCTTCATGGATAGATAAAGCTGTGTATCATCTGCGTAACAATGAAAATTTAAGCAATGCCGTCTAATAATACTGCCTAAGGGAAGCATGTATAAAGTGAATAAAATTGGTCCTAGCACAGAACCTTGTGGAACTCCATAATTAACCTTAGTCTGTGAAGAAGATTCCCCATTTACATGAACAAATTGTAATCTACTAGATAAATATGATTCAAACCACCGCAGCGCAGTGCCTTTAATACCTATGGCATGCTCTAATCTCTGTAATAAAATTTTATGGTCAACAGTATCAAAAGCAGCACTGAGGTCTAACAGAACAAGCACAGAGATGAGTCCACTGTCTGAGGCCATAAGAAGATCATTTGTAACCTTCACTAATACTGTTTCTATACTATGATGAATTCTAAAACCTGACTGAAACTCTTCAAATAGACCATTCCTCTGCAGATGATCAGTTAGCTGTTTTACAACTACCCTTTCAAGAATTTTTGAGAGAAAAGGAAGGTTGGAGATTGGCCTATAATTAGCTAAGATAGCTGGGTCAAGTGATGGCTTTTTAAGTAATGGTTTAATTACTGCCACCTTAAAAGCCTGTGGTACATAGCCAACTAATAAAGATAAATTGATCATATTTAAGATTGAAGCATTAAATAATGGTAGGGCTTCCTTGAGCAGCCTGGTAGGAATGGGGTCTAACAGACATGTTGATGGTTTGGATGAAGTAACTAATGAAAATAACTCAGACAGAACAATCGGAGAGAAAGAGTCTAAGAGTCTACCGGCATCACTGAAAGCAGCCAAAGATAACGATACGTCTTTGGGATGGTTATGAGTAATTTTTTCTCTAATAGTTAAAATTTTATTAGCAAAGAAAGTCATGAAGTCATTACTAGTTAAAGTTAAAGGAATACTCGGCTCAATAGAGCTCTGACTCTTTGTCAGCCTGGCTACAGTGCTGAAAAGAAACCTGGGGTTGTTCTTATTTTCTTCAATTAGTGATGAGTAGTAAGATGTCCTAGCTTTACGGAGGGCTTTTTTATAGAGCAACAGACTCTTTTTCCAGGGTAAGTGAAGATCTTCTAAATTAGTGAGACGCCATTTCCTCTCCAACGTACAGGTTATCTGCTTTAAGCTGTGAGTTATACCACGGAGTCAGGCACTTCTGATTTAAAGCTCTCTTTTTCAGAGGAGCTTTCAATGAAAGTAAAATTTTATTTTACTTTGAGAATCTGTGGGAATTTAGAAATTAATTGCAGCTTTGTACACGATGTGCAATGTTACAGATCGATCACATCCAGATGTGATCAATCATCCATTGCTCGGAATTTCACACCTCCCATCTTTGCAAATCAGGGTTACCAGAGGTCGCAGATGAACTGACAAGGTTTGTGTCCAAGACTTACTGTCTAAATTTTTTTTAAAGATTTCGAAATTTGACTCCAAATTCAATACTGTCCAGTTCTAGTATATTGCCGCAGACAAACAGTGATCTCCATAGAAATGTGATGTCATCTGTAGCACACAAATTCTATGTGAGATAACAACATGCACAAGGGGGCACTGAAGAAGTTACACAGAAAGGTGTTTTTAATGTCACTTCTGTGGCTCTGTTCTATTCTGAATAGAATAGAATTCTATTCTGAATAGAAATTGTGTTATATACATACAACAAAATTTGTCCTCTGCATTTAACCATCCTAATTAGAGTTAGATACAATCCAACCACTAGGGGCAGTGTGCAGCCACAGTCCGGCACCAACTCGAGATGTAGAAGCTGCCTTGGTCAGGGGCAGAGAAAGGAGCAGGCCCTAAATAAGCATGTTTTTTAATTGTGGGAGGAAACCTAAGTGCATGGAGGAAACCCACGCAGACATGAGGAGAACATGCAAACACCACACAGAAAGAACCGGAAGCGAACCCACAACCTTCTTGCTGTGAGGCACCAGTGCTAACCAGTGGTGGACACACTGATCTGAATATAATACTGGATAGTTCATTAGCCCACACACTCCATAGGGGAATCTGGGGCACACTGGATCAGAAATGTTGTTTTGTGGCAGCATAAACACATTATGCATAGGTTTATGTCATTCTATTGTGGATTTAATGACAGCAAGTTATTGTTTATAAGGCTGTGTTATTTATTTCTCCCCAAGTGTAATTTACAGGTGTTTAAAATCGATTTTAAAATTTTTGATTCACTGTGGCCCAGACACTAATTCTTGGGGCATAGTGTATCAACTTAGAATATAATGAAAAAACACATGATTATAAAGATTTCTTCAACATTATTAAATATATGCTGATGCATATACAAACTATATTCCAGCAAACCAGCTATGTAATGTGTGAGTGTCTTATACGAGTATAGTGATATAAGTCCTTTAGAAACTATTATGAATACAACTGTCATAATTTCTGTTCAAACATGAAAACATTTGTTTATATACATAAATTATAGAAATAATTCATGGAATAATAAATGTGTAAGCTTCAACAAGTAATATTTGTCATCATTTGATACTGGGGCTTAGTAAATCACTTTCTAGACTCATTCACTGTGCCCCGATTCACTGTGCATGTGACACACGAGTCATGTTATCAAATAGCTGATAGTCCGGAGAAGACATAACACATGCTCATCATTTGGACGGGGTAGTCTTCTAACTAATAACATTTTTTGGGCCACCTTACCTCTGCTGTGAGAAATAAATACAAAGACACGGACATCCACAAAATTTACTTTTGATAGGAAAAAAATGACTTCACTTGCCAATTAGTTTTACCCTTAATATATCCAAAAACAAAACACTAATTTATAAGGGGGATGTGTTTATGCATAAAAAATATGGCATAACTGCTGCAAATATATATGTAGTTTTTCAGATATAGCTACTGATTCACTGTGCCCCGGTTTCCCCGCTGATTCTCTCATTTTCTTATTTTTGTTCTCCAGATAATGTAAAGGCCCATTCACACGGCAACGAAGGGTGACGAAGCCCTGACGAAACAAGAAATCTGGACTTTCGTTGACTGTCGTTGGCATCGTTTAACCTTCGCGCAGCCTCGTTCCTGCAGTTGCCACTTCGTCAGGATTTTTAAACTGTTGAAAAATTTGAACAAAGAGCAATGAAAACCTCAATTCGTCTGTCTCGTTTTTCTGTTGTTCTTGACGTTTTTTCATTGTTTGTTTAGTTTTTGTAACGTTATTGTTTAATTTGACTTCGTTGGAGCAGCTGAATGTTCTCACACAGTGCAGAAGCCGGTTTGTGAGCACTGAGGCTGCTGCTGCTTCATGTACCGTCAGAAATTACAGGACAAACTCAGCCTGCTTGCTTGGATTTTTTTTATCTGTGTGTGTGGGGGGGGGGGGGGGGGGGCAGCTTCAATGGGCTCAGGTACCTTACATAGGCCAGACTTAATCTTTTGTGTGGATATAATTAATTATTTTGCCACAAGCAACTGTTGAATTTGAAACAACAAAAAAGTTGTGTAATTTCCGACGGTACATGAATGCAGCATTAGCAGCAGCAGCAGCTCCTGCATGCGCTGATTATTTTGTATTAAATATAACAATATGAGTGTAGGAATGACAATCCAGCCCTTCTGTACATGAGGCAATGGGTAGACGAATCAAAATGATGATATAAAGAGCTGTTCTGGAAGGCAGAATTCACGTTGTGGATCAGTGATCAGCTGGTGGAAATAACAGCACATGTGAGTCAATGCGCGCATTCACACGCACTGATTAATTTACTGCTCTGATATATTCAATTATCTTTACACTTATATTTATCCTCCCTTTTGACAGTTTTCTGTTATAAATAAATATACGTGGTGTGTCCATAAAGTAACGGTCCTTTTTATTTTTTTTTAAAAACTATATGGATTTCATTCATATGTTTTTACGTCAGACATGCTTGAACCCTCGTGCGCATGCGTGAGTTTTTCCACGCCTGTCGGTGACGTCATTCGCCTGTGAGCACGCCTTGGGAAGGAGTGGTCCCGCCCCCTCGTCGGATTTTCATTGTCTGGAAATGGCTGAATGAAAAGGACTTTTTTTCCATCAGACTTTTTTCAGAAGCTGTTAGAGACTGGCACCTGGAAACCATTCGAAAAATTTATCTGGCTTTTGGTGAAAATTTTATGGGCTTCACAGAGAATAAGGACTTTAACTACAGCTTTAAGGACCCCTTTAAGGACGGTCAGTGCGCCGCGCTCTGAGCTGCGACCTCGTGGCACAAACCATTGGATCATTTCTAAGCTGATGGCTCTGTGGATACGAGACTGTCGTGTGCTCTTTCTCTGGTTATCACAAGAGCTGGACATCAGCCATTTTCCGGCAGATTTCACTTTTAACAAGACATTTTGTCATGGAAAGCCGCGCGGAGGCTTCGCGCTTCACGACCGATTCGCTGATGAAGCGAGACAAAGGAACACCTCCGTTTCGGAGTGTTAGAGAACAAGTTTGGACATGTCTATCTCGGCTTTCAGTGCTTACCAGTCGAGTGAGTATAAGAGAACTTGTGGAGAGCTGGACATGTCCCAACTTGTCCTCTAACACTCTGAAACGGAGGTGTTCCTTTGTCTCGCTTCATCAGCGAATCGGTCGTGACGCGCGAAGCCTCTGCGCGGCTTTCCATGACAAAATCTCTTGTTAAAAGTGAAATCTGCCAGAAAATGGCTGATGTCCAGCTCTTGTGATAACCAGAGAAAGAGCACACGACAGTCTCGTATCCACAGAGCTATCAGCTTAGAAATGATCCAGTGGTTTGTGCCGCGACGTCGCAGCTCGGAGCGCGGCGCACCGACCGTCCTTAAAGGGGTCCTTAAAGCTGTAGTTAAAGTCCTTATTCTCTGTGAAGCCCGTAAAATTTTCACCAAAAGCCAGATAAATTTTTCGAATGGTTTCCAGGTGCCAGTCTCTAACAGCTTCTGAAAACATTCTGATGGGAAAAAAAGTCCTTTCCATTCCGCCATTTCCAGACAATGAAAATCCGACGAG
Source organism: Thalassophryne amazonica (assembly GCF_902500255.1). Taxonomy (NCBI): domain Eukaryota; kingdom Metazoa; phylum Chordata; class Actinopteri; order Batrachoidiformes; family Batrachoididae; genus Thalassophryne; species Thalassophryne amazonica. The sequence continues at coordinate 8,859,680 of NC_047120.1, forward strand.
GGGGCGGGACCACTCCTTCCCAAGGCGTGCTCACAGGCGAATGACGTCACCGACAGGCGTGGAAAAACTCATGCATGCGCATGAGGGTTCAAGCATGTCTGACGTAAAAACATATGAATGAAATCCATATAGTTTTTTTTAAAAAATAAAAAGGACCGTTACTTTATGGACACACCACATATATGGCTTAGAACATAATACAGTGATACAGCAGTGACCACAGCACACTTTTTTTTTAATTGGAGGAAGATGGAGCGCGCAGTGTGTCGTCAGTGTGGATTCTGATGATGATAGACATGATCCCTCTTTTGTTCTGGATGAGGAACCAGAGCAGGTGGTCCACCGTCATGCGCACAGATCTCCATAGCTTCTGTTTGCAGTTTCTCCAGGACTCAGGCGCTATGAGCTCCGTCCCAGCGCCGAGTCCTGGAACGCAGAGACGCAGATACACACTGCTCCAGCTGTGGCTCCAGGCACGTTTCGTCGAGATCGTGAGCTTCGGTTTTGTTAATTTCCTCTTTCGTCCCTTTTGCGCTCTTGCTTCGTAGACTGTTCGGTGATAAAAGCTCTTTCGTCCACCTTTTCTCAACGAATTGTGACGTTTTTTTTACTTTTGCCCTTCGTTCAGGAATCGTCGTGTGCTGTGTGACTGGGCCATAACCTTCAACCCTCCTAATCTATGTCTGCCATGATTAGCTGTTTCATTTATTTCCTTTCTTTCTTTTAGTACTTTGACACATTCTCCCCACTTCTATTCTCAATTACTCATATCTCACTGAGACAAATACTCCATTCTAAAAACTGTGATTCTTATTCTTTAACAGGGATGGGTATCGATAAGATTTTATCAATATCAATACCATTATTGATTCCGCTTATCGATCCGATTCCTTATCGATTCCCTTATCGATACCTCTTGTGAATTTTTTGTGTACTAAAAGTAGGCTTTACAGGTTTTCTATGTCTGCGAGTCAAAGAGCTTTTTCTTATCGTGCACCCGCTCCATGGAACGGTCTTCCTGCGACCGTGAGACAGTCCGAGTCCGTGGACATTTTTAAGTCAAGACTTAAAACCTATTTTTATTCTCTTTCTTATGAATAGTTTTTATTTTTTATCTGTTTTATTCTTTTACTTCTGTTTTTAATTATGTATTTGAATTTTTTTTTTTTTATTTATTTATTTTAATTTTTGCTTTGTTTTGCTTTTTGCTTCTGTGATTAGAAGCAAAACGTCCTCACGTCAAGCAACCCAGTCCAGTCGAAGATTCAAGCTTCTGTACTCTGCAATGTTAATATTTATCACACACAGCTCTATGAGCTTCAGCCTAATATTAGTAATAAACCTCGTAGCAACAACACCTAAAGCTCCAAACCTATGCACAAGTAGACCTAATACACACACACATCTTCAACCGCTCAGTCCAATTAAGGGTAGACCTAATAAATGTCTTAAAATAGTTCGTCCAACACAAAACTCAATATGTGGCTACACACAAACCATGCCACCTATTATTATTATCATCACTGTTATTATTATCATCTATGCCTATATGCTGGAATAAGGGACAGAACTCTTCAAATTATTGTTCATTACTTTCCATTTCAATCATACTCATAGGTGAAATGTTCGTCCACAGCATTTGATCTGGTGATTTGCGCAGTTTATAGCTGCACATGAAGGCATTTCTTTTACAAAATCACAAAGAATAAAGTTGGGTGCGCCTGGTTAAAGATCAACAGAAAAGAGCATTCAGGAGCGGAATATGCAAGTGGTAATATGGCGGCCAATTTGCTTCAGAAATATTGGCCAAGGAGCTATCCAGTATAGAGATCAGTGGGTGGGCACAGTTCCGCTAATTCACTAACCACTAATTAGCGAAGCTAACTTTTTTGTTAGAAGACTAGCTTTTCAGCTAACTTCAAAAACCATCGGACCAATTAGCTTCCGATAAATTTAGTTCTGATAAATTTTAGACCGCTAACTTTTTAATTTTTTTTTACATAGTAATGGTGAAAAACATTTATAAACCCTGTTGGCTCCTGTCTGCTACATATTTGGAAGTAGTGAGGCAGCTGAGAGGAGCTGAGCTCAACTCTAGCCCACCAGAAGGGACCTGGCCGCCAGGCTGCCACAAAAAAGTCATTTTCCTTAACCGCATACAGTGGTCCAGCCATGAGGCAGAGGTCTTTAAAAGGAAAGTAGGTTTGACTTAATTAATCCGGATAGAATAACTACATTAATGTCATTACAAAGTGAAAATATAACACTTATCTTTTGATTTTAAAATAATGCACTAATTCTGAAGTTTGGAAAACTTGCGCACACAGATGCCCAAAGGGATTATGGATAAACTGAGCCTCCACGCACACTGATTGGTTGACTCAGTCATTCTATGTAAAAACCAATACGTTAATGTAATGTGTGTGTTGGTGTTAAATAAATGAGCTTGTAAATGAGCAAATAAATGAGCTTGTAAATGAGCAAATAAATGTGCTTTTTAAAAATATGTCATTGTTTTCATTTGTGAAAAAAAGGCATTTGCAAAACCGAAAAGTCTGTTTGTTATGTTGTGATTCGGGTCGACAACCGTGTGATATAATCGGGCGTCATTCCCACTGCCATCCAGTAGATGGGTCAAAATGCATAGAACACTGCCATCTACGACAAAATGTGAAATGTCAGCTGTCCACAGTTGCACGCACAGCTGCTGTCAGCAGGTGTTTTAATTTGACAAACAAAGACGGTGGCATTAAAAACATTACACATTTCACTCATGGTACTAACATGACACTTAAGTCACTCGTGGCAACAGCAACATGAGACTTAAGTAAACTGACTAAACAATTGAACTACAAAAGCACAATAAATCAATAACACTGTTAAAATAACATGAACCACAATAAGAACATTAAAGCCTCAAAACCTTGAACTCCCATGGTGCATTGCAGCACAATGTCCATAGTTTACTGGTTAGTTAAAATAGGTAATTTCTTCAAAAATATTTGTGCTATCAACTTTCAGTTTGTGCAGCATTCATCCTTGACCCAAAATAAATAAACATACTAAACGGCAAATGTCAGCTCTGCTCGGTCTTTGTGTGATCAAAGCCACACACACCCACACGTGGCTATTATAATGTAGATATATATATATATATATATATATATATATATATATATATATATATATATATATCCAAAGACATGCAGGTTAGATGAATTGGAAACTGTGTTTGCCTGTGTCCCTGTGACAGACTGACATCCTGTCCAGGGTGAACCACGCCCTATGACTGCTGGCTCCACCCCCCCTTGACCCTTAATTAGAGGAAGAAGGTATAGAAAATGGATGGACACACACACACACACACACACACACACACACACACACACACACACACACACACACACACACACACACACACACACACACACACACACACTTGGATTATTTGGCTGGATTTGGTAAACCAGCTGTTGTTTTAACGGTCACTCACTCGTCTTTGCTTTTCCTCACAGCGTGGACGTTTGGCTCGAATGTTTTCTGCACAGAATAAGACACACAGAAAAAATGTAATATTTGCATTTGGTCAACATTCAGTGATGCCCTCGAGGCACATTTGTGCAAGAGATCTACAAGACTGGATAAAGTAGAGGGGCACACATAGAGCACATGCCTCTGCCAACAGAGAACTAATGAAAGCCGATATTACCTTAACCAAGTGAGTGTTCCTGTTCGCCTCATCTGTCCTGGATGAAATTATGCAAAGACTATCGAGGAACCAAACACCCAGCCTCGACTGCGAGTCCGTGGAGGAACCAAACACCCAGCCTCGACCGCACGTCCCTGAGGTACCAAAAACCCAGCCTCGCCCGCACGTCTGATGAAGAACCAAACACCCAGCCTTGACCGCGTGTCCACCGAGGACACAAACACCGAGTCTAGACTGCACGTCCACCGAGGTACCAAACACCCAGCCTCAATCGCGTGTCCAACGAGGTACCAAACACCCAGCCTAGATCGTGCGTCCACCAAGGACCCAAACACCCAGCCTTGACCACGCCTCCAACAAGGAACCAAACACCCAGCCTCAACCGCGCATCCAGCAAGGTACCAAACACCCAGCCTCGGGTGGGCTAGGGATGGGTTTTGATAAGATTTTATCAATATCAATACCATTATCGATTCCGCTTATCGATTCGATTCCTTATCGATACCGCTTGTGAATTTTCTGTGTACTAAAAGTCAGCTTTGTAGGTTTTCTATGTCAACAACATTTTCTTGAGTCTTAAAGTAAATAAGTATGAAATTGGTTACTGGATCCTTAAACTCTGGACATAATAAACTCTACATGGTGGATCCTTGATCTCTGGACATAAACAGAAATAAACAAAATCTGTAGTTTTTGTCAAAAGCATTTCCTTTCAGACATTATTGGCATGAATGTCTTTCCATTCATCCGAGCTGAGCTCTTGCAGCTGTGCTGTGCTGCATGTCAGGATGTAATTCATAAAGAATGCAGGATGTCTCATTTTGGGAGGAAAAAACATTTTAGTCTATTGTAGTTTATTGTCTGTCTTACAGAGTTTGGAAAGAGGTGTAATTTTATTTAAAGCGGCAATTCCTTTTGAAATTATGAATTCCGACCGGACTTTGTTTCAGCAGAGAGCCGCGCAGCGTTTGGAGCTGTGCCAACGGAACGGAGGACGATTCTCGTTTCTTGACCACAACAAGAGTCCCAGTTAGTGACTTTAATCCACACAAAAGTGATTCACGATCAACATATTTTAATGGCTTTGAGAGGTGTTAAGAAGCAGACTTGCCGCTTCTGAAGAGCAGTGAATCAAAGAACCAACAAGCCAGTGGATCGAAACATTGCTTCATTGGTTCACGCTTCAAAGTGGAGTCACGCTGCAGAAACAGTTTATTACAGACCCGCTGCAGGGTCTGTAATCAATGTGGAGGAATTATCATTTTCCCAACAAACACCCTCAAAAACAACAGCTGCTGTGAATGACCAATAAGGGAATCGTTAAGCAAAAAGACTATTGATATCGGTGGATTGAATCATTTCTGAACGATACCCAAAAGAACCGATTCTCTATACCCAACTCTTGACTGGGCGTCCACCGAGGTACCAAACACCCAGCCTCGACCGGGTGTCCACTGAGATACCAAACACTCAGCCTTGACCACGGGTCAAGCGAGAAACCAAACACCCAGCCTCAACCGCGCGTCCACCGAGGAACCAAACACCCAACCTCGACCGGGCATCTACCAATGACACAAACACACAGCCCAAACCACGCGCCCACCGAGATACCAAACACCGAGCCTTACCGCGGGTCAACCGAGGAACCAAACACCCAGCCTCAACCGGCATCCACTGAGATACCGAACACTCAGCCTCAACCGCGCATCCACCGAGGAACCAAACACCCAGCCTTGACCGTGCATCCCCCGAGGTTCCAAACACCCAGCCTAGATCGCGCATCCACCAAGGAACCAAACACCCAGCCTCGACGGCGCGTCCACCGAGGTACCAAACACCCAGCCTAGACTGCGCATCCACCAAAGTATCAAACACCTAGCCTAGACTGCATGGCCGAAGCTGGGTGTTCTCTGCTTAAAACTGCACTGCAGTAGTCATCTATCTCAGCAACAGATATCTGAAGCTTTTGTACAACAATTATTTCCACATACGAGGTCTATTAGAAAAGTATCCGACCTTATTATTTTTTTCAAAAACCATATGGATTTGATTCATATGTTTTTACGTCAGCCAAGCTTGAACCTTCGTACGCATGTGTGAGTTTTTCCACGCCTGTCGGTTGCGTCATTCGCCTGTGAGCATGCCTTGTGGGAGGAGTGGTCCACCCCTCTCGTCGTTGTTTCATTGCGAGGAAATGGCGCAATGATTTGGGATTTTTTTCCATCACAATTTTTTCAGAAACTGTTAGAGACAAGCAGCTGGAAACCATTCGAAAAATTTATCTGGCTTTCGGTGAAAATTTTACGGGCTTCACAGAGAATAAGGACTGTTACTACAGCTTTAAGGACGCCCCACAATGGCGCACGGCGCACCGTGCTCCGAGCCGCCATCGAGAGGCAGAAAACACCACATCATTTCTAAACAGATGGCTGTGTAGAGCTGGGACTGTCATGAGCAATTTCTCTGGTTATCACAAGAGCTGGACATCAGCCATTTTCCAGCAGATTTTACTTTTAACAAGAGATTTTGTCATGGAAAGCCGCGCGGAGACTTCACGCGTCAGGACCGATTCGCTGATCGAGCGAGACAAAGGAACACCTCCGTTTCGGAGTGCCAGGGGACAAGTTGGGACATGCCCAGCTCTCCACAATTTCTCTTATACTCACTGGGCTGGTAAGCATTGAAAGCCGAGATAGGCATGTTAATGTGACAAAAAGCATAAAAATGACATTTTGGTAGTATGATGTTCATTTGCAATAAGCCTTTTCACACTCTCGCTCTCTTCCGGGTTTCATGCGCGAGGTCAAAGAGCAAGAGGTGTAAACAAACTGCAGTCTCAAGGCATCATGACTGACTGTTTGGGCAACAAGAATTATTTTTCCCGTTGGAGTGTTGACTCCTTGAAAAATTTTTCATGAAAACGTGGTATTGGTGTCCAAAGAAGCTTAAGCTGCACACAAACTGAAAACTCGGGTTTTGTCCGACTTCGACCCACTGCCGAGTGCCAAGCCAGGCAGTGTCTATTCGTAAACACAGAATCAGCTGATCACTGTTTCGGTTTGCGGACCTCTATAAATCTTGTGCACTGCGTTCCTATTTCTGAGTGTGTGAAATGAATTATTCGTAAACAATAAAATAAAATTAATCATGGATCTGGCTGGTGAATGGTCTAGTAAATAATCTGTCTGGTCTGTTGTTCTGTGTCATTTATAAGGCTGATAGGCACATGTGCCTGTGATTTGGATTAATGAATAATGAACACGTGGGATAAAACGCACTTATTTGTATCACAACAGAGCAAGGCGACAAATTACGCTGCCCTTTTAAAAGATAACGACAGCAAATCATTCCCTGACCCGATATCTAAACTCAAGTCCGGCTGGCTGGATGAGAGGAGCAGCCTGACTCGATGGCCACCCACAAATGACGCTTAAGGCACCATGACACTTGACTGCCAACATGACCCGCTGGATGCCGTGTTGTGTGCCTAAAATAATTATTTCGTAGCAGCTTCATCACTTTCTCTAAGACACTGTCTGATAAAACCATCTCTAATCGTTTTTGAGAAAGCGTGTGGGATCTCAAAAGTAATTATTTATAATATTTATATTGTAATGGCTTTGTAAGACAGTTGCATTTTCACTCCTTCATATAAGTATCTGTAAAATTATGTTTATTATGGATTTAGACAGTTGATTGACTGACTGTCAGGGACCGACCAGATCGTGTTTGTTTTCTTGACCTTTGAACCGACCACGTCGCGCATGCGCATTCCCAGAGTGTGAAAAGGCTTATTGTTGTCATGTTGTCCACTCACTGTAAAAAAAGACTGTCTTTTACAGGAAAACACTGGCAGCTGTGGTTACCAGGGAATTCCTGTAAAAAATACAGCAGCACAGTAGATAACATTACAGACATAATATGTAAATGGATTTACAGTGAATGGACCACGGCTGACTCACATTAAAAAAACCTGTTAAATCTACAAAAAAAGAAACTTTTTTTGTAGATTTAACAGGTAACCACAGCTGCCAGCGTTTTCCTGTAAAAACAAGTTTGTTTGTTTGTTTGTTTGTTTTTTTTTTTACAGTTGTATGTTGTTTAGGCTGCAGCAACTCTCAGGCGCGCAGGGGATTATGGGATATCAAATCAAACGTCAGCATGAGCACAGGTGTCGGCTCTAAGTGCCCCTCTACTTTCAGTCTTTGAAGTGTGTTACCTTTGGTTTCTTCAGAGCCGCTCCCAACGTCAGGTCCCTGGTTCGGAGGGACGTCAGTCTTCCGGGCGGAGGCGGGCTGAGCAGGACGCTGTGGCGGGCAGGAGGCGCTGTGGTCCCTCTGCTGAGGGCGGAGGAGCCGCCGGGAACACTTTCTACCTCCCGCTCAGTCATGGAAGAGGCTTCGAACAGTCACCGACCAAAACGTCCGATTAGCGGTTTAGAACAACACCGACGGTTTTATTTCGACGACTTGTTGTCCTCCGTGCTGATTCATTAAAAAAACTCCAGCGTCCTCCCTCAGAGCTGTATATGAGTGTACGGCTCTGTGCGTCCAAACACTGTCAGACTGCCTGCAGACAAACAGCAGCTCTTCGTTTCTGTCACATTTATAACCGACCTGAACGTCGAGTTTATCCACAATCTGCGGACAATCTATTAAAATGTTCAGCGCTCCGATTCAAAACATATCCTTCCGCGCTGCGAGGCTCTACTTCCCCTCATCCGGCACTACATACTGCAGCCACAAGAGGGCGATGTTACAGCGCGCGATGCATCAGGGCCTCCTAGTGGCAGAAGGTGGCATTGCAGCAATGCTGCGTCTTCTGCTGTTGCTGTTTAATGTTCTGAATGTTTTGCTGCTATTTGGTTCTCGCTTTTCTTTCGAACAATGATCTTGTTGCTGTAAAATTGTTTGTTGCTGTTGTGTTTGTTGTTTAACATTATACATGTTTGTGCTGTTTAATGTTTGTTGTTTCAGTTTATACACGTTTGTTTCTGTTGTTTAATGTATAAATGTTTGTTTGTGCTGTTTAATGTGTTTGTTGTTGCTGTTGTTATAAATGTTTGCTGTTGATTAATGTAATAAATGTTGCTGCTGTTTAATGTTGTGTTTGTTGTTTAACTTTATACATGTTTGTTTCTGTTGTTTAATGTAATAAATGTTTGTTGCTGCTGTTTAATGTTGTGTTTGTTTAACTTTCTATATGTGTGTTTCTGTTGTTTAATGTTATAAATGTTTGTTGCTGTTGTGTTTGTTGTTTAACATTATACATGTTTGTTTCTGTTTAACTTTCTACATGTTTGTTTCTGTTGTTTAATGTATAAATGTTGGTGCTGTTTAATGTTGTATTTGTTGTTTAATTTTGTACATGCTGTTTAATGTTGTATTGTTTAATTTTGTACGTGTTTGTTGCTGTTGTTTAATGTATAAATGTTTGTTGTTGCTGCTTAGTGTTATAAATGTTGTTGCTGTTGTTTAACGTTATACGAGGGCTGTCAATAAAATAACGGTCCTTTTTATTTTTTTCAAGAACTATATGGATTTCATTCATATGTTTTTACGTCAGACATGGTTGAACCCTCGTGCGCATGCGTGAGTTTTTCCACGCCTGTCGGTGACATCATTCGCCTGTGAGCACTCCTTGTGGGAGGAGTCGTCCAGCCCCTCGTCGGAATTCCTTTGTCTGAGAAGTTGCTGAGAGACTGGCGCGTTGTTTGATCAAAATTTTTTCTAAACCTGTGAGACACATCGAAGTGGACACGGTTCAAAAAATTAAGCTGGTTTTCAGTGAAAATTTTAACGGCTGATGAGAGATTTTGAGGTGATTCTGTCGCTTTAAGGACTTCCCACGGTGCGAGACGTCGCTCAGCGCTCTCAGCCGCCGTCGTCAGCCTGTTCAAGCTGAAAACCTCCACATTTCAGGCTCTGTTGATCCAGGACGTCGTGAGAGAACAGAGAAGTTTCAGAAGAAGTCGGTTTCAGCATTTTATCCGGATATTCCACTGTTAAAGGAGATTTTTTTAATGAAAGACGTGCGGACGGGTCCGCGCGTCGGGACGCAGCCGCCGCGACGCTCCGCCACAGGAAAAACACCTCCGTTGAAAGCCTTAAGGACAAGTTGGAACATGTCCTGCCTGTTAAACAATTTCTCATATACTCACTCCACTGAAAGCCATCAAAAGCCGCCTGGATTTTACAAATGGTTATCAACACGGAGGTGTTTTTCCTGTGCCGCCGCACCGCGTCGGCTGCGTCCCGACGCGCGGATCCGTCCGCACGTCTTTCATTAAAAAAATCTCCTTTAACAGTGGAATATCCGGATAAAATGCTGAAACCGACTTCTTCTGAAACTTCTCTGTTCTCTCACGACGTCCTGGATCAATAGAGCCTGAAATGTGGAGGTTTTCAGCTTGAAACAGGCTGACGACGGCGGCTGAGAGCGTTGCGCGACGTCTCGCACCGTGAAAAGTCCTTAAAGCGACAGAATCGCCTCAAAATCTCTCATCAGCCGTTAAAATTTTCACTGAAAACCAGCTTAATTTTTCGAACCGTGTCCACTTCGATGTGTCTCACAGGTTTAGAAAAGATTTTGATCAAACAACGCGCCAGTCTCTCAGCAACTTCTCAGACAAAGGAATTCCGACGAGGGACTGGACGACTCCTCCCACAAGGAGTGCTCACAGGCGAATGACGTCACCGACAGGCGTGGAAAAACTCACGCATGCGCACGAGGGTTCAAGCATGTCTGATGTAAAAACATATGAATGAAATCCATATACTTTTTGAAAAAAATAAAAAGGACCGTTACTTTATTGACAGCCCTCGTATATGTTTGCTGCTGTTGTTTGTTATAAATGTTTGTTGTTGTTGATACCCCTGTCACACTAGAGCACGAATGAGCCTGAATGCCGTAGGAAGGAGGATTCAAATGACAGTTATGCAAATTCGAGCTGCACTCGAATGCCTCGTACAACTTTCGGGACATTCATGTGCACATGCACTCTAGATTCATGTTGCGCTTGTGTTGGAAAACATTCGAATGCTGGTCGAGTTGTAGTCATACCACATTCTGACTGCCATATGAATGTGGTACCACATTGGTATGGCAATTCATTTGAGGAGGTGTTCAGTTTGTTTAAGCACGTCGAATCCTGGCTAAATGTCTTTACTGTCCTCCCCATCACACTAGAGCACGAATGCAGTATGATTGGACATTTGAACAGCATTCGTGCAATTTGAGCTGTATTTGAGCTGCATTCAAATTCCGCAAACAGCATTTGTGTGACACTTAACAAAATCCCCAAATTCGCACAGCCAGCATGACTGTAGAGAACATGCACTCCACTGTTGAGCTGCTTTTGAACTGGGGAATATTTGAACAGTGGTCGAAGGGCGGTTGTACCACATTCATGCTGCATTCGGAGCGTTCTGTCTGATCACGTTCGAGGGAACCTCGAAATGGATCAGGCATGCCAAATCCTGCCGACACATCCCAGTTGCGCCTCCGATGAGCCGCCCCCCTCCATGCATCCTGTTCGGGTCCTCAAAGGAAATATTATAATATGCAAAGTCTGTGGCACGCAATCATTATGTGCACTAGACGTGAACACTGCGCAATCACACTGAATACACCGTGTGTCACTGTGCGTTAGCGCATCTCCGTGATGTGCTGACCCACATTGCAGCTGTCTGGACAGGGTCTAACAGCCATGTTAACATGATATTACAGATACATCCTCTGACACATGAGGTGGACTGACAATGGATCTGTGATATCATGCTCATTGAATGGACTGCATTTATATAGTGCTTTTCCATTTGCATCAGATGCTCAAAGCACTTTACAGTGATGCCTCACATTCACCCCGATGTCAGGCTGCTGCCATTCAAGGCGCCCACTACATACCGGGAGCAACTAGGGTATTAAGGACCTTGCCTGGGATTTGAACTGGGGATCCTGTGGTCTGAAGCCCAACGCTTAACCACTAGACCATCACCTCCCCTAACCTCATTCTGAGCGTAAGTGGCACTGCACAGAGTTTTTGATTCGCCGTGGGGCAGGGCGCTGTGTAGTAGAGTCCTATGTGGAACTAATTTCTTCATCCCACTCCCGGTGAATTTTGGACTCTTCCCACCCGCACCCACAATGTGTGTGTTATACTCCCACCTGTTCCCGCAGTGTGCCTGTTCATTCCTGCCTGCTCCCATGAAACACTATAAATTTATGCACGTAAAATAATAGAGGTACATTCATTTTATGTCATTTTATCCTCCTGTCTCGTGTCATTTAGGCTATTAGGCCTGTATGTCTTTTGGCGCACTAGTCAGGATAGTGCTACTACTTGGTTGTTTTCATTTAGTTTAAAGAAAATTTCACGTGACAGTTCAGTTACTGCATATTCTACTCCATAAGGGCACCGTACTACTTGGCCCAGGCCCTCACAGAGGAGGCCTATGGTTCCCTTATGCCACAGTGCCTCAGACATGCTGGTGCGGACAAGTCATTGTGGATGGGTTATTCGCCCAATCTCTTGATGACATTTGTTCATTCTGTTTATGGTGAATTCTGGGGGTGGGGTGGGGTGGGGTGTGTGTATGTGGTGAACTTTTAACACATAATGGGCATTGTGGACATAATTCACCATACCAGGTTGTAACCTGTAGTTTGTGTGTTTTCTGTTATGGATGTGGTAACACGCTGAGAGGTTTGCGGCACACATCAAAGTGTCTCTGCTGCTTTGATGTTTCCCAGTTGGGGGCCGCTGTGTTGTTAATGGGCAGTGCTGAGTTGTGCTTTAAAGTCTGTGAGTTGTGTGGACCAAGAGAGAGAAATAAATGACATGCCGTTGCGTTGTTGACATGGAAAATTGTAGCAATAATTCCCCCATCTATAAATACAGAGCTAGAGAGCAATAATAGAGTCTGACATAAAAACATTATAGGTCCTGAAAAAAACATTGGTTATCGCAGGGAAATGTAACCACTGCAATACATGACCATAATAGAACAAGTAACAGAAGCAACAGAAAGCATGATAAAGATGTGGGTTACTCTGCAAAACATGTACAGGGGACAGCTGTCCATAAAAATAGATTCACCCCAACCCTTAAGCATAAGGTTTAAAATAACTCAGGTTGAGTCATGTGGACTCTCCAGAAAAGCCCCGGCTTCTTTAGCATCCTTAAAAGATTTTCAGACACCATTTAGCTCAAAAGATTGCACAACAGGAAATGCCATCCGAAAATGTATATCCTTTTTGATCACAGCCCTGCAGACCAAGCTGAATGCTCTTCTCACCAGTTGGACTCCCAGTGGAATGTCAGGGGTGATGCAGTGTGGATGGGCGTCATGCTGGAGATTACCCAAACATCTGGCAGAGGAGAGAATCAAAGTAACATTTCAGGAGCAGTGAATCTTGATAATGATGGGGTTAGAACTGCCATCTGTTGGCACACCCAGACTTCAGTGCACCCAGTCTATGGAGGTGACAGTGACTGGCAACTTTAAGAGTGCCGGTGTCGCAGACCGAACGGTCCCCCCTAAAAATTCTTCCCCCTGCCTTCACTGCGCATGTGTCATTTGGGACCACAACAGCTCGTCTGAGTCACCCAAAGCGATCAAAGGGAATAATGTGATTATTAACTGTCAGATAACAAAGTAAAACCTCTTAAATCATTCTAAAGTTAGTGAGACAATAATCAGTAAGTCGTTACTGATGCACCAAAATGTCGCAGAGCAGCAGCATGGCAGATGTCTGACATGCTGCTGTGGCGCTCTGATCGGTCCTCCGTCTTTTATGATGAAATAATGCTGAATTTATATGGAAATGACAACCTGATCTCACAACAAGTTGTGATTCAGCAGCACAAAATATACATTAATCTATTGGTTTGTGATATTGTGACGAAAAGGGCCTCATTTTTGTCAGGGTAGGGGGTAGGAGTAGGGTTAGTGAAAGTAAGTTAAAAAAAACCCTGTCACGAAAATTTGACTAATTTCGTGACGGTAGCATGAAAAAAAAACATGAGACTAGGTTGGGAAATGATTGTTGTACAAAAGCTTCAGATATCTGTCGCTGAGATAGATGATGACTGGAGGCAGTTTGAAGCAGAAATGAGGTGATAATCGGTGAATCACAGCTGACGCTCCAAAAGGATGGGAGGGTGGACCGATTTTCAGGGGGATGCCGTTCGGTCGGCAACACTGGGATAAACTTTTCAAAAGAGAAACGTAACATGAAACAGCAACAAACTTTTATAATATTAACCAATAGCAACAGACGTTTATAACATTAATCATAAGCAACAAACATTTATAACATTAAACAGCAAAAACGACAAACATTTACAACATTGATCAAGAGCAACAAACATTTATAACATTAAAAAGCAACAACAACAATCATTAAATAGCAACAGACAAACATTTATAACATAAAACAACAACAAATGTTTATAACATTGATCAAGAGCAACAAACATTTACAACATTGATCAAGAGCAACAAACATTTCTAGCATTAATCAACAGCAACAAACATTTATAATATAAAACAACAGCAACAAACATTTATAACATTAAATAGAAACAACGATGAACATTTATAATATAAAATAACAGCAACAAACATTTATAATATAAAACAACAGCAACAAACATTTATAACATTAATCAACAGCAACAAACATTTTGAACATTAAATAGCAACAGACAAACAACATAAAACAACAACAAATGTTTATAACATTGATCAAGAGCAACAAACATTTACAACATTGATCAAGAGCAACAAACATTTATAACATTAAAAAGCAACAACAACAAACATTTCCAACATTAATCAACAGCAACAAACATTTATAATATAAAACAACAGCAACAAACATTTATAACATTAATCAACAGCAACAAACATTTTGAACATTAAATAGCAACAGACAAACATTTATAACATAAAACAAAAACAAATGTTTATAACATTGATCAAGAGCAACAAACATTTACAACATTGATCAAGAGCAACAAACATTTATAACATTAAAAAGCAACAACAAACATTTCCAACATTAATCAACAGCAACAAACATTCATAATATAAAACAACAGCAACAAACATTTATAACATTAATCAACAGCAACAAACATTTTGAACATTAAATAGCAACAGACAAACATTTATAACATAAAACAACAACAAATGTTTATAACATTGATCAAGAGCAACAAACATTTACAACATTGATCAACAGCAACAAACATTTCTAACATTAAACAACCGCGACAAACGTTTACAACATTGATCAGCAGCAACAAACGTACAACATTAAAAAGCAACAACAACAAACATTTATAACATTAATCAACAGCAACAAACATTTTGAACATTAAATAGCAACAGACAAACATTTATAACATAAAACAACAACAAATGTTTATAACATTGATCAAGAGCAACAAACATTTATAACATTGATCAACAGCAACAAACATTTATAACATTAAACAACCGCGACAAACATTTACAACATTGATCAGCAGCAACAAACATGTACAACATTAAAAGCAACAACAACAAACATTTATAACATTAATCAACAGCAACAAACATTTATAATATAAAACAACAGCAACAAACATTTATAACATTAAATAGCAACAATGACGAACATTTATAATATAATACAACAGCAACAAACATTTATAACATTAATCAACAGCAACAAACATTTTTAACATTAAATAGCAACAGACAAACATCCATCCATCCATCTTCCTCCGCTTAGTACAATTAAGGTTCGCGGGGGGCTGGAGCCTATCCCAGCAGTCACAGGGCATGAGGCGGGGTACACCCAGGACAGGACACCAGTCTGCCGCAGACAGACAAACATTTATAACATAAAACAACAGCGACAAATATTTATAAAAAACAACAGCAACAAACATTTATCTCTCTCTCTTGGTTGTCCGTCATGGATGACAATGACGCTGTGCAGGCTCATTCAGGCATGTTGGGACGGTGTCTCCGCATGTGGTTGTGGAGATCAATGCGTGACAGACAGTGCTGGCTACACACAGGGCACTGGACAACAGAACCGGGTGCGGCTCGAGGCTCAGTGTTGTGTTGATGTCGAAGGGCCCGCCGCTCGTTGGCAGTCCAGTCATAGGCCTTGTTAAAGCGTGCAGGTGCAGCATTGCAGGTAGAACGACAGGTGAAACATCTGTCGTTCAGCTGCTAGGTGCTCTAACCTCTCAGGGGGAATAGCCCATTTTTTGAGTGTAGATTTGATGTGGTCCTAGAATCTCTTTTTCTGGCCACCCACGGAGCAGCTGCTTTTGGCAAGCTGACCATACAAAACTTTGTGAGGCAATTGGTTGGCAGGTATCCCGATTACATGGCCTACCGATCTTAACTGCTGGTGGAGAAGCAGACTCCAGGGAGGTTACACCAGCCCTTTTCCTGATGACAGAGTGTGGCACCTTGTCCCATCGCCGGAGGTCGAGGATCTGCTGAAGGCGACGAATGTGGAAGAACTCGAGTATCATGACATGATGTCAGTACAGCACCCAGGCCTCACAGCCATTATAGGGTGAAAATGATGACTGCATTATACACAGCGATGTCGGTATGAACAGCAAGAGCTCTGTTTGAAAAAACAGGCTCCTTAAGCAGACCGAAAGCTGAAGAGGCCAGGTGAATATGATGCTGAATCTCATCCATGAAATCACAGGTGGAGGTAAGGATGGAACCTAGATAGGTGAAGCTCTCAACACTATTGAGCTGGGCATCACTGATGCAGAGACTTGGTACAGCTGCTGCAGGGACACTAGGTAGAACCTTAGTCTTCCTGGAGTTGACAACAAGGCCGGCACGACGATAGGTTTCTGTGATAACGTCAAGGGACCCCTGCAAGCCAACAGCTGAATGGCATTAGGAGGGCTGTATCATCCATGTACTGTAGATCAAAAACCAGCTACAAAGATGTCAGCCTTTTTGCCTGAAGGCAACGGAGGTTGAAGAGGCTTCTATCCAGTTGGTACTTGATACTGACCCCGTCCACAGGATGAAGATGCTGGTGAGAAATAAGGGTCACTGACACAAGGAACAGGTTGGGGCAAGGACGCAGCATTGCTTGATGCCGACATTGACACTGAAGCTGGAGGACTGTGCCTTACCGGAGGTAACACTGGCAGACATTCCTGTGTGGAAATCTTTTAGCACGTCCGAAAAGGTGGGAGGGCAGCCAAACCTGCACAGAATGTTCCACGGGAGGTCACAGTTGTTGTGTGGGCCGCTGAAGAGGAGGTACTGCTGGCCCACCACCAGAAGGCGCCCTGCCTGAAGTGCGGGCTTCAGGCACGAGAGGGCGCTGCCGCCTCAGGAACAAGCCGTGGTGACAGCTGTCACCCATCATCCGTGACAGCTGTCACTAATCAACACATCTGGTATAAAAGCAGGAAGACACCTCCACCAAACTGCCGAGATATCATCTTCATCTGGAGGTAATACTCTCAGCCCTTTTTGTGAGATTTCTAAATCTGTCATTGTGAGTGTTCGCAGGAGAACCGGTCATTTTTGCGGCGGCTGTGCAAGACGGCGCTCCTTTTCATCTGAGACCACTGCAACGTGTTGAGTGAGAGGTGGAGGTGGCATTCCCACCATTGTTACTGGGTGTTCACACACCCACCCTTTGACTGTCTTTTGCTTTCTGTCAGCAGTACCAGATCCGACACGCCGGGAAGGTGGCCACCTGGGGACTCCGGGACTTGGCGGCTCCAGTATTCCTCGGGTTCAGGTGGCGGTGGAAATCGTGTGGTTCCGGTTCGTTTCCAGACGGGCGTCTCTTATCGTTGAGCCTGCCCACACGACACCTTTATTAATTGACTGTTGCACATTCTGAATCTGCTGTGTTTGGTTGTGACATTCACAACAGTAAAGTGTTATAATTTTACTCCTTCCATTGTCCGTTCATTTACACCCCCTGTTGTGGGTCCGTGTCACTACACTTTCCCAACAGGTTGACTGTGTTGAAGGCCTTGGTGAGGTCAATGAAGGTCAAGTAGAGATCTTGATGTTGTTCTCTACATTTTTCTTGAAGCAGTCAAGTGACAAAAATCATGTCAATAATGCTTCGCTTCGGCCAAAACCCGCATTGAGACTCAGGGAGAACTATGTCGATGACACTGTCAAGAAGATGGGCGAGCATGACTCTTGCAACAACCTTCCCAGCTGTAGAGAGGAGAGATACGTCACAACTATTGTCACAGTCAGCCTTGTTAACCTTTATGCTTATAGATGGCCATACAAAACATTTATAACAAACAACAACAACAAACCTTTATAACAAACAACAGCAACAAACAAAGGTATCTTGAGAACAATGTTGGCATCTTTCCATTGCTGTGGGAGACGGCTGAAGGACCAATTGTCTGTAATGACATGATGCAGCCATGGCAGGAGTGGTCAACTTAAACACCTTAGCAGGAATGCCATCTGGACCAGCAGCCTTGTTTTTTAGACCATGAATTATCTTCTCAACATCCAGAAAGGTCGGTGGGAGATCCAGATTGGTGAGAGGCGGGTTTTCGGAAGGTCATCCAGAATGGTGTCATCTATGCTCTACCCATCGTTAAAGGTTACCTGACATATCCTTGATGAGAACCCCATCCGGGCTCCTGATTGGGTGAGTGGATCGTTGAGAAAGCCCAAACACAGCCTTGATAGAGTCGTAAAAGCAAAGAAAGTCATGGCTGCCCACATGACTTTGGATTTCAATAGCTTTAGCACGCCACCATTTGTCCTCAATACTGCGAAGCTCACGTTGCACCCTGGACTGAATCGGTACACAAAGCAGCACATGATGGATTTCTGAGGACTGCATCATGCAAAAGAGACTTGATGTAGGCAGCGTTGTCATTACTGGTGTCATTACTGGTTGAAGCCAAGGGTAGATTGGGAGGTACTGAGCAAAAGCTTATAAAGCTCTTGCCATCCTTCTGTTAAATCAGCAGAGGTCTTCGCTGGCTCGCGATTGGAGTCAGACGACAAGCAGAGGGAGATGGTGTCACAAAAAGTGCCACTGGTGATAGTATTTTTAAGGGCATGAAAATTGAGTCAGCAACAGCAACAAACATTTATAACATTAAACAACAACAAACATTTATAACAAACAACAGCAACAAACATTTATAACATTAAACAACAACAAACATTTATAACAAACAACAGCAACAAACATTTATAACATTAAACAACAACAAACATCTAAAACAAACAACAACAAACCTTTAT
Organism: Thalassophryne amazonica; assembly: GCF_902500255.1. Taxonomy (NCBI): domain Eukaryota; kingdom Metazoa; phylum Chordata; class Actinopteri; order Batrachoidiformes; family Batrachoididae; genus Thalassophryne; species Thalassophryne amazonica. The sequence continues at coordinate 8,878,676 of NC_047120.1, forward strand.
AACATTAAACAACAGCAAAAACATTTATAACAAACAGCAGCAACAAACATGTGTAACATTAAACAACAAACATTTGTAACATTAAACAATAACAAACAACAGAAACAAACATTTATAACAAACAACAGCTACAAACATTTAAAACAATGAACAGCAGCACTTGCACAGTGCACTTGTTTGCTTTGATGGTCAGGGGGCGCTGTGTTAGGTATCTTGAGAACCCATTTAGTTATATTATTTAGTTTAACTGCAGCTGTGCAGTGCAGGACAGATCAGTGCTTTTTTCTTCTCCATGGGAGTTTTAGGTGAGAAAGTTACCTTTCTGCTCCTTATGTTATGATTGCATTACTGTTTTGTTTTTGTGGTTGTTTTTGTTTACTCAGGTCCAGGACTTCACTCTTTTTTAGTGTATCATCTGGTGCTCTTGCTTACTCTGTTTTGACATGAATGTCCAACACCACCTATGTGAAATTTCTTAGCCTCAATGTAGGGGTGCTCAATAATCCCGTGAAACGTGTTGCTATACTGAATTTTGTACATTGTCAAGGGGTTCAAATTGCAATGTTACGAGATACACATTTGGTCAGAGGAAACATACACAGATAGATTCTTTAAGGTTATTGCCCACTCTTCAGCCCAGAATAAAACAAAGGGTGTTGCAGCTGTTTGTCACCGCAATTTGCAATTTAAGTTTATTGATAACTGGTGTGATAACAAAGGCAGGATTGCGATTGCTAAAGTTCAAATAGATAAGACAAGATAATCCTTTAATAGTCCCATGATGGGGAAATTTATGATGTTACAGCAGCACAGGGACAGTCACAGAACAACAGTGCAAGTATGCAAAAAATAAGGTAGAAGAAAAACATGGAATTTATTTTTTATTTTGGATGAGAGGATTTTAACCACAGGCTGCGGTACCGGCTCCATGTCCACATCCACACTGAGCTCCTGGACTGCTGTTGGAGGTGAGATTCATGTTAATTAATGCTGTCATGGCGTGGCACAACAGTTCCATGTCATATCTCCTACAGAGTTAGAAGGCGATCATTTATTACAGGGGTGAGATCCATTCAGCTCTGAGCCTGATGCGTGCAGTGATGCGTTACTGCGCACCACAGAGAGGTGCAGCTGCCCGTGTTATATACAGATATGATGGAGACTATTTGCACATTATTTTTGTCGCAGATGGGAAGGAATGGACAAATATCTGTACTGTAAGGTCTATTGTGGATATAACAGCCTGTTTGCTTTCAGTTTGATAGCTGCTGTTCACATTCACTATACATGATGAAAATTCATAATTATTACCATGATGAAGCGTGCCACATACATTTCAACAGTTCCTTTGCACTCCGGGGGGGACATTATTATACATGGCACGTGCAGGTCATACCGGCAGGCTTTGCCATGCCAGATCCATCTCAAGGTTCTTTGTATGTGCTCAAAATCATTTCGGATCCTGTTCTTCTGCCATAGGAATATGTAAACTGTGGTCAGATGGTCCTCAGATTGTACATGGACCACTGTTGGCTAGGTGTCCCATCTTGACAACGCCCGGAGGGTTTCGAACATGTGCATCACACTCGGGACCGCCGGCTGATTTTGACCAACTGTATGAACTTTCACAGATGGCTGTCAGAACATTTTGGAACTGAAATTCAACACTTTTCGGATTTGGGCCCATTCGTCATTCTGATGCCACTCTGCGTGATTCCGGCTATGTGTGACGGGGGTATAAAACCCACCCACTGTACCACCTACGCTGTCTTTTATAAAAGGCACTTGTTGGCTTAGTTTGGGGTCTCTCACAAGATGGAGCTCCTGTGTGGGACACATCTCTGGGGACCCAGACCTGTTTTTCACAGTGACTTTTAACCTCTTATACGGTTAAAAGTCACTGTATACGCTCTTGCTTGCCTCTACTGGTGGTTGGCTCTCACTGCGGTATTGTATCACTTCCTGTTCCGGAGCACAGCGGTGTTTTGCTGTATCTGTTAGCTGTTTAATCTGCGCAGTTAGATTGATCTAGTTATCTAGATAACGATTTGTTTCACAGTGTAATCTTCACGTGCCTTAACTAAAGCACTCCTTCTGCTGAATCGCCTCTAAATTATTTACACATTATTCACTTTGCGTGTTTTTAGGAATCCGCTAGCTTAGCGCAGCTACTAGCTCTTAGCCGATTTAGCATGGCGGCTTCTCCTGTCTCTCCCGCACTTTTCTGCTCTGAAATGTTTAGTTATTCCTTGGCCTCCTTTAGCAGTAACGGTACTTGTAATAAGTGTAGCTTATTCATAGCTTTGGAGGCCAGGCTGGGCGAATTGGAGCAAGGTAGCTTAGCCGCCGTTAGTTCCCCTCTGGCAGATCCCGAGCAGCCGGGAAAGCAGGCCGACTGGGTGACTGTGAGGAGGAAGCGTAGTTCTAAACATAAGCCCCGTGTACACCGCCAACCCATTCACATTTCTAACCGTTTTCCCCCACTCGGCGACACACCCGCCGAGGATCAAACTCTGGTTATTGGCGACTCTGTTTTGAGAAATGTGAAGTTAGCGACACCAGCAACCATAGTCAATTGTCTTCCGGGGGCCAGAGTAGGCGACATTGAAGGAAATTTGAAACTGCTGGCTAAGGCTAAGCGTAAATTTGGTAAGATTGTAATTCACGTCGGCAGTAATGACACCCGGTTACGCCAATCGGAGGTCACCAAAATTAATACTGAATCGGTGTGTAACTTTGCAAAAACAATGTCGGACTCTGTAGTTTTCTCTGGGCCCCTCCCCAATCGGACTGGGAGTGACATGTTTAGCCGCATGTTCTCCTTGAATTGCTGGCTGTCTGAGTGGTGTCCAAAAAATGAGGTGGGCTTCATAGATAATTGGCAAAGCTTCTGGGGAAAACCTGGTCTTGTTAGGAGAGACGGCATCCATCCCACTTTGGATGGAGCAGCTCTCATTTCTAGAAATCTGGCCAATTTTCTTAAATCCTCCAAACCGTGACTATCCTGGGTTGGGACCAGGAAGCAGAGTTGTAGTCTTACACACCTCTCTGCAGCTTCTCTCCCCCTGCCATCCCCTCATTACCCCATCCCCGTAGAGACGGTGCCTGCTCTCAGACCACCAATAACCAGCAAAAATCTATTTAAGCATAAAAATTCAAAAAGAAAAAATAATATAGCACCTTCAACTGCACCACAGACTAAAACAGTTAAATGTGGTCTATTAAACATTAGGTTTCTCTCTTCTAAGTCCCTGTTGGTAAATGATATAATAATTGATCAACATATTGATTTATTCTGCCTTACAGAAACCTGGTTACAGCAGGATGAATATGTTAGTTTAAATGAGTCAACACCCCCGAGTCACACTAACTGTCAGAATGCTCGTAGCACGGGCCGAGGCGGAGGATTAGCAGCAATCTTCCATTCCAGCTTATTAATTAATCAAAAACCCAGACAGAGCTTTAATTCATTTGAAAGCTTGACTCTTAGTCTTGTCCATCCAAATTGGAAGGCCCAAAAACCAGTTTTATTTGTTATTATCTATCATCCACCTGGTCGTTACTGTGAGTTTCTCTGTGAATTTTCAGACCTTTTGTCTGACTTAGTGCTTAGCTCAGATAAGATAATTATAGTGGGCGATTTTAACATCCACACAGATGCTGAGAATGACAGCCTCAACACTGCATTTAATCTATTATTAGACTCTATTGGCTTTGCTCAAAATGTAAATGAGTCCACCCACCACTTTAATCATATCTTAGATCTTGTTCTGACTTATGGTATGGAAATTGAAGACTTAACAGTATTCCCTGAAAACTCCCTTCTGTCTGATCATTTCTTAATAACATTTACATTTACTCTGATGGACTACGCAGCAGTGGGGAATAAGTTTCATTACACTAGAGGTCTTTCAGAAAGCGCTGTAACTAGGTTTAAGGATATGATTCCTTCTTTATGTTCTCTAATGCCATATACCAACACAGTGCAGAGTAGCTACCTAAACTCTGTAAGTGAGATAGAGTATCTCGTCAATAGTTTTACATCCTCATTGAAGACAACTTTGGATGCTGTAGCTCCTCTGAAAAAGAGAGCTTTAAATCAGAAGTGCCTGACTCCATGGTATAACTCACAAACTCATAGCTTAAAGCAGATAACCCGTAAGTTGGAGAGGAAATGGCGTCTGACTAATTTAGAAGATCTTCACTTAGCCTGGAAAAAGAGTCTGTTGCTCTATAAAAAAGCCCTCCGTAAAGCTAGGACATCTTTCTACTCATCACTAATTGAAGAAAATAAGAACAACCCCAGGTTTCTTTTCAGCACTGTAGCCAGGCTGACAAAGAGTCAGAGCTCTATTGAGCTGAGTATTCCATTAACTTTAACTAGTAATGACTTCATGACTTTCTTTGCTAACAAAATTTTAACTATTAGAGAAAAAATTACTCATAACCATCCCAAAGACGTATCGTTATCTTTGGCCGCTTTCAGTGATGCCGGTATTTGGTTAGACTCTTTCTCTCCGATTGTCCTGTCTGAGTTATTTTCATTAGTTACTTCATCCAAACCATCAACATGTTTATTAGACCCCATTCCTACCAGGCTGCTCAAGGAAGCCTTACCATTATTTAATGCTTCGATCTTAAATATGATCAATCTATCTTTGTTAGTTGGCTATGTACCACAGGCTTTTAAGGTGGCAGTAATTAAACCATTACTTAAAAAGCCATCACTTGACCCAGCTATCTTAGCTAATTATAGGCTAATCTCCAACCTTCCTTTTCTCTCAAAAATTCTTGAAAGGGTAGTTGTAAAACAGCTAACTGATCATCTGCAGAGGAATGGTCTATTTGAAGAGTTTCAGTCAGGTTTTAGAATTCATCATAGTACAGAAACAGCATTAGTGAAGGTTACAAATGATCTTCTTATGGCCTCGGACAGTGGACTCATCTCTGTGCTTGTTCTGTTAGACCTTAGTGCTGCTTTTGATACTGTTGACCATAAAATTTTATTACAGAGATTAGAGCATGCCATAGGTATTAAAGGCACTGCGCTGCGGTGGTTTCAATCATATTTGTCTAATAGATTACAATGTGTTCATGTAAATGGGGAATCTTCTTCACAGACTAAAGTTAATTATGGAGTTCCACAAGGTTCTGTGCTAGGACCAATTTTATTCACTTTATACATGCTTCCCTTAGGCAGTATTATTAGACGGTATTGCTTAAATTTTCATTGTTACGCAGATGATACCCAGCTTTATCTATCCATGAAGCCAGAGGACACACACCAATTAGCTAAACTGCAGGATTGTCTTACAGACATAAAGACATGGATGACCTCTAATTTCCTGCTTTTAAACTCAGATAAAACTGAAGTTATTGTACTTGGCCCCACAAATCTTAGAAACATGGTGTCTAACCAGATCCTTACTCTGGATGGCATTACCCTGACCTCTAGTAATACTGTGAGAAATCTTGGAGTCATTTTTGATCAGGATATGTCATTCAAAGCGCATATTAAACAAATATGTAGGACTGCTTTTTTGCATTTACGCAATATCTCTAAAATTAGAAAGGTCATGTCTCAGAGTGATGCTGAAAAACTAATTCATGCATTTATTTCCTCTAGGCTGGACTATTGTAATTCATTATTATCAGGTTGTCCTAAAAGTTCCCTAAAAAGCCTTCAGTTAATTCAAAATGCTGCAGCTAGAGTACTAACGGGGACTAGAAGGAGAGAGCATATCTCACCCATATTGGCCTCTCTTCATTGGCTTCCTGTTAATTCTAGAATAGAATTTAAAATTCTTCTTCTTACGAGGTCTGTCCATAAAGTATAGGTCCTTTTTATTTTTTTCAAAAACTATATGGATTTCATTCATATGTTGTTATGTCAGACATGCTTGAACCCTCGTGCGCATGCGTGAGTTTTTCCACGCCTGTCGGTGATGTCATTCGCCTGTGAGCACTCCTTCTGGGAGGAGTCGTCCAGCCCCTCGTCGGAATTTCTTTGTCTGAGAAGTTGCTGAGAGACTGGCGCTTTGTTTGATCAAAATTTTTTCTAAACCTGTGAGACACATCGAAGTGGACATGGTTCGAAAAATTAAGCTGGTTTTCAGTGAAAATTTTAACGGCTGATGAGAGATTTTGAGGTGACACTGTTGCTTTAAGGACTTCCCACAGTGCGAGACGTCACGCAGCGCTCTCAGGCGGCGTCATCAGCCTGTTTCAAGCTTAAAACCTCCACATTTCAGGCTCTATTGATCCAGGACGTCGTGAGAGAACAGAGAAGTTTCAGAAGAAGTCGGTTTCAGCATTTTATCCGGATATTCCACTGTTAAAGGAGATTTTTTTAATGAAAGACGTGCGGACGGGTCCGCGTTTCGGCTCACAGCCGCCGCGACATTCCGCCACAGGAAAAACACCTCTGTTGGAAGCCTTAAGGACAAGTTGGAACATGTCCAGCTGTTAAACAATTTCTCATATACTCACTCCACTGAAAGCCATCAAAAGCCGCCTGGATTTTACAAATGGTTATCAACACGGAGGTGTTTTTCCTGTGCCATAACAACAGCATGAAATGCTTTTAGTAGTACATTCATAGTACAGATACTAATAGGTACACCAAATTTCATCATGACACCTTCTTGGAGGCAGATAGGAAGGGGGTATATTTTGTGGTAGAGTGGCTTGCCACAAAATGCAATTCCCCCCCCCCCCCCCCACGCAAAAAAATTCCCCGTCAAAGTACTCTCCCGCAGTATTGGTTTTTAATACGGGCAAACTAGGCAGAAAAATCATGTGTCCAAAGTGGTTATTATATCACTGTGTGAGGAATTGGCAAATAGGTGCCCCTGCCTGCTGAGGTGCACAGAACAGGCCAAAAATTAGGGCAAAAAGAGAGCAAACACTACATTATCATATTTCTGTCAAAACTTTTGCAGATTAGTTCATGCTAAAGGTGCGCTGACACTTGATGCACGCACTTGCATGCATGTCATTGTGATGATCCCACCCACTGTGTTCCCAGCTGGACACCGTACTTTGTACCACTGGCTGCCATGTGCTGAGCACTGGACGCTGGAGGCTGCGTATATAAAATCATTATTTCGTAGCGGATTAATCATTTTCTCTGCAAGTTGGCTGCTGAAAACGGCTCTAATTGCTTCCTGAATCACAGAGGACCGCTGCAGCCGTAGCTGTTCACATGCACATGCTTGAATGAGCTGGAGAAAGTATTTGGAGATGTCTAAAAAGGTAATTATTTGTCATGTTTAAATTGTAATGGCCCTAGTCTATAGCGATTTGATCTATGACTGGTTAATCTTGAAGAATAATTCACAGGCCCACATACATATAATTTCACGGTAACGAGAGCTGAAACGTTCCAACAACGTTCTTGGGACGTTACTGAGAAATGTATAACACAACACGAATTTACAATAAATTTCAATCATTTAAAATCATAAGCAAGCAAACAATTTAGATAGCAAGGAAGAAAGAAAAGACAGACAAAACAGACAGATCAAATTATAGACATTAGTTCCTGCATATCTTATATTTTTAATATAATGGATTCCATGCTTAAATAAGAGCCAATCTATTTCCTTTGAGAATATATATATATATATATAATGTTACTGAAGAACTAGAATTTTGAAGTGAGTTATCATCTGGGTTTACAAAATAAAAAGAAGTGCTAATTACAGAGGATGCTTTTCAATTAAGTTCATTTTCCCATTTGATTTACTTCAGAAAAAAAATCTTAAGGATCAATTCAAACATTCTGAGAACGTTCTCACAACGCTACAAACCAGTGACATTCATGACCTTGTGAGAACCATAGGGTAACGTTATGATATAATTAGCTGTTACCTGGGTAGTAATCATCATAATAATAATGCTAAAGATTATTAGGGTATTCTGAAGAAATATTCTATATATTATACACAACAAGGAATGAACACTGAGTCTGATTCCAACAGGGTCCCCAAACGTTCCACAGTGAATCATCCTGTATCATAACATCAATGAACACAATTAAAATCATTTTAACAAAAAAAAAAAAAAAACTAAAACAAACACCATCATGTGTTACAAAACCTCAAAAAATAAATATGAAAATAGCAGAAGCTTCATTCCTACTGAACAAAAGCAGAAAGTGCACATATACGAGGTCTTTTAGATAATAAACCGACCCTTTTATTATTTTTTTTAACTATATGGATTTGATGACATGCGATTACACCAATCATGCTTGAACCCTCGTGCGCATGCGTGAGTTTTTTCACGCGTGTCGGTGATGTCATTTCCCTGTGGGCAGGCCTTGAGTGAGATGTGGTCCCGCCCTCTCGGCTGAATTCCTTTGTTTCACACGCTGCTCGAGACGGCGCGCGTTGCTTTATCAACATTTTTTCTGGACCTGTGAGGAATATCCGAGTGGACACTATTCGAGAAATTAAGATGGTTTTCGGTGAAAAGTTTAACGGCTGATGAGAGATTATGGGGTGTTTCTGTCGCTGTAAGGACTTCCCACGGAGCAGGACGTCGCGCAGCGCTTCCAGGCGCCGTCGTCGGCCTGTTTCGACCTGAAAACATCGTAATTTAAGGCTTAATTCACCCAGGATGTCGTGAGAGAACAGAGAAGATTCAGAAGAGGCCGGCATGAGGACTTTATGCGGACATTCCACTGTTTAAGGACATTTTTTAATGAAAGACGTGCGCGCAAATTCGCCGAGTCGTTTCCGTGACGACTCGGCAAATCTGTGTGAGCCGCGACAGGAAAAACACCTCCGTGTTGAAAACCATTTGTAAAATTCAGGCGGTTTTTGATGGCTTTCAACAAGTGAGTAACTGAGAAATTGTTTAACAGCTTGGGCATGTTCCAACTTGCCCGTTAAGGTTTCCAACGGAGGTGTTTTTCCTGTCGCGACCCCCCGCGGTCGGGTCCGCCCCGATATGCGACTCTGCCCGCACGTTCTTTCATTACAAAATGTCCGCTAACAATGGAATGTCCGAATAAACTCCTCATGCCGACGACTTCTGAAAGTTCTCTGTTCTCTGACGACTTACTGTGTCAACAGAGCATGAAATGTGGAAGTTTTCAACTTGAAACGGCGAGACGCTGCCGCCTCGAAGCGCAGATCGCCGTCAGACACCGTGGGCCGTCCTTACGGCAAAACTACCAGACCAAAATCTCTCATCAGCCGTTAAAATTTTTTACCGAAAACCAGCTGAATTTATCGAATGGTGTCCACTCAGTTGTGCCTTACAGTTTTTGAAAAAAATTTTATCAAACAAAGCAGCAGTCTCTGAGCCATTCCTAAACAATGAAAAAACGACGAGAGGGTGGGCGACTCCTCACTCAAAGACTGCCCACAGGCGAATGACGTAACCGACAGGTGTGAAAAAACTCTCACATGCCCATGAGGGTTCAAGCATGTCTGATGTAATCACACGTGATTCAAATCCATATGGTTTTTGAAAAAAATAATAAGGTCGGATACTTTTCTAATAGACCTCGTATATGAACATAATCTCTTCACTTCCACGTATCTGGAGAGAACGTAATAGAATCATCTAATTGTGTACGTTTTGTCGGCACAAACTGTGTATCTGTGCAGTCTAATGTGAGTTTAAGGTGAATGCGCGTTCCCGCGAAGGGGGTGCATTTCATGGTAGGGGTGCTGAATTTGGCACAACACCGGCAAAAAGGCAGCAAACTCTTATGAGTAAAAGACAATTCAGCTGATAGCAAACAGCTGTGAGGACCCGTGAGGGCGGAGCAGCACAGGGAACTTAAAGTGATACACGGAAACCACATGTGAAACAACCATCAAAAATAACAGTGGAAAACAACAAGAACTGTAGGACATTAACAGAACCTGAAACACTGGAGAAACGGTAAGGAAGAGAAACACAATAACAGATCCACACACGCTCACATTCACACCTACACAGAATGTGGACACATCTCCTATTTTGGTTATATGGAGACCGGCTCGCACGTTGCAGTGAATTCAGTACGCCATACTCCTGCAGCACCTTTCACACCTCAAGGGACACATTTTTACACCTTTCCAAGTCCACAAAGTACATGTGGACTGCTTAGCAGTGGTGGGCACAGTTCTGATAATTATCGAAGATAATGTTTTCATTATTGGATTATCTTTTTAGATAACTTTAAAAACCATTATCAGACTAATTATCTTGCGATAAATTTTTGGCCGATAACATGGTAAATAAAGCTGAACAGCTACAAACATTTATAAAATTTAAAATCAGTTGAGCAAGGACCTGTTACATTAGTAGCAGATGTGTAGTTCTACTCTCTGCAAAACAGAGGAGAGCTACCTCTAGAAGAAACCACTCTATCCTCTGCAGGCAAAGGACAACTGCCCCACCCCCCAAAAAACTAATTTCTTTTAACCCCATATCAATACAAAGCCAATATCACCCAAGTCATCCAGAGGCATACATTTTTAACTTATGGTTCAACTTTTAACCAAACTAATTTCGGACAAGTTATTTAAATTAATTTCATCTCTGAATTTTTATAAAGTGAAAATATCACATATATGTTTTAGTTTTAAAGTAATGCGCTAATTTTTAAAGTTTTAGTGTGGATATATACTGTGCCCAGCAGTGCATTATGGGTAGGATAGGGTAATCTCAGTATGTTCACGACCAGTGATGCCGGTAGTAACGCGTTACTCTAATCTGACCACTTTTTTTAGTAACGAGTAATCTAACGCGTTAATCTTTCCAAATCAGTAATCAGATTAAAGTTACTTCTCCATGTCACTGTGCGTTACTATTATTTTTCATTGTGGGTCGATAGCAGCATTAAACTTGGTCTGTGGGCAGGAGGTCGGGGTTCAACTGAACTGCCCACTTTAAGCGAGCTGTGAGCTTTTCATCCGCGTTTTTTTTGCAGCTGCTCGACTCGTCCTCACCTCTTAAAGCGCGGTGATCAGCACACCTGCACTGAGCTTTACAAAGACATTTTTATACTTTTTTCCCCTCCTTTATTTAGAATTCTGAGCTGAGCCGCTCCGTATCTGCACGTTAAAAACAGCTGATCCTCCGCGACGCGTCAACAACTAAACTGTTTTCCACTCAAATGCACCTAAACTCTCTTTCTGAGGACCACATGATGTGAAAACACAATAAAACTTTCTTACCTGTAAATCTGGTCCTGTTTTCTGCATAAATAAATGTTATCCATTCTTTGTGCTCAAACGCCAAAGCAGGAGCGAATCCAGATGGAATGGCGGCGTGGGGCAAGGATGTGCCCCCCACAACACCCCTAGATTAAAGGTCCAGTTTTGAAGCCGTTTTTTACAACTACTAATACTGCTTAAAATAATAATAATTTCGACAAGTAAAATGTTTAGAGAATTTAAATGTTAGAAAAATGTTAGAATTTAATAGTTACATTTATAAACAATGTAGGTTTGAAATTGCAAGTTTTACTGTTACAGTGCTGTCAACAGTTAAATATGAGGTCAAGAAAGAGGTCTTTATTTTACTTTTTATAAAACAAGTATTTGTTTTCATTGAAGTCAAGAAAGGGTGACTATAAAGTGAGTTTTGGCAAAACAGGTATCATTGTCATGTTGACGTGGGTTGTTGTCGGCAGCTGGGGAAAGTAACTAAAAAAGTAACTAGTAATCTAACTTAGTTACTTTTACAATTGAGTAATCAGTAAAGTAACTAAGTTACTTTTTCAAGGAGTAATCAGTAATCAGTAATTGGATTACTTTTTCAAAGTAACTGTGGCAACACTGTTCACGACATGAGAAATGCATTTGAAACACTCTGATCAGGCTCTACGGACAACAGCATTAAACTCTAGTGCTTAAAACTCTCGTGAATATATTTTCTGGGTTTATAGATGTTGTTATTGTGTCTGCGTTTATTAAATTCCACGCATCTTAAATGTAGCAGACACGGATTATCTGGAATTTTGTTTTGGCAAGTTTCAAGGTCTCTACTGCCATCTACTGGCCAGTAGTGTTCATGGCAGTATTGGCCCGGAAGCTGGGCTGATATATTTTCAATCACTGTGACAGTTCAAACTGTACGACAGAACCGCACGATGTAAAAGTTCAGAGCGCACGATTTATGTTCTCACACACATTGTACGTTCAAAAGCCACACGTTGGACTCGTGTTTCCAGAAGCAAAACGTAAACAGAAGCTTTTTTTCAAACTTAATTTACAAAAACTCTCGATGGGAGTACAGAACCTGGGAGAGGTCACTTAAAGTGATATTTTTTTCTGGCCATGATAATTTGTGCGGACGTTTTCCTTTAAATGAGCCCACAAATTAATGAAATGTGCTCTCAAATTAAAACAACGTGCACACGTTTTCCTGGCTGTGATAATTTGTGCACACATTTTACTTTAATTGAGCCCTCGAATTAATAAAACGTGCGCATGTTTTCCTTTCGTTCAAAATGAACTTCATATGACCTAAACTGTCATCCTCATGACGGGGAGACCCCTCAGCATCCTTTTTAACGTGCTTAAACGCCAGATGATGTCATGCTGGGCAGCTGAAGTTCTCTATATGTCCTTGTGCGCCCAAACCATGATGATACACTCTGACCACATCCATTTCTAATGGGGAAATGTATTACACTGTCTGCTGGTTTGTTGGTTAATAGCCAACATTTGAGATATACTTTATTGATCTCACAGTGGAGAAATTACGTTTACACTCCAGTTACCTCAGACAGCAATTAGTCCACAATTATTACTTGTTTACTGTAATAATGGCACACATCAGAATTAAAGACAGCACATACACATTTGACATTGTTTATGTGCACTAAGTTTGAAGAAGTCCGTTATCCGAATTGAGGCAAGTGGGTGAAGGCCATGCAGCAACCCCGAGATGCGCCGCCGTCAGCTTGGGGGGAAGACTGGGGCTGCAGCTAAAACTGCACCACCCCCACTGAAGGGGAAAGGAGTGACGTTAGCAGGCGCCGGAGAGGGGAGTGTTGATGGGGGATAAGAGACGGGTGGGGGGAGGGAATGGAGCATGCTTCAGTCCTGTGAAAAGCAGTTTGTCTTGTGAGAGCCTACACAGAAACGTTTGTCTTGTGAGTTGAGATAAGAAACAGCCAATGTTCCCCAGGCCGAAAAAAATTCCTCTGGAGGAAAACAGTCGGGCAATTTGACCTTCAGGCTTGATAAGCCACTTTACAATTATGCCTCACATTCACCCCGATGTCAGGGTGCTGCCATACAAGGCGCTCGCTACACACCGGGAGCAACTAGGGGATTAAAGACCTTGCTTAAGGGCCCTGAGTGATTTTCCAGTCAGGTGGGGATTTGAATCCATGATCTTCTGGACTCAAGCCCAACACCTTAACCACTAGACCATCACCACCTAGGGACTTGAAGGTTAAAAGCAGAGAACAGAGATAAGGGAGAGTGGAGGAGATGCGACCGCCCTCGTCGGAGTCCCAAGCTGAAAAAATGTGTCAAGACAATATTGAGTGCACGTTTTACAAATTGTGGCCACGTTTAAGTAGATTGTGCCCTTGTTTTACTCAAACCATGCTTAAAACAAGCGCACAATATAATAAAACGTGTGCACAATATAATAAAATGAGCGCACATTCTCTCCACATGCAAAACATTTTGTGATGACACTTCCAGGGCTCTGTAAAAATGCCTGTTTTTACAAATAAAAAAAATGTAATATTTTACAAAAAGCACATTTATCTGTAAACACCAACACATGACACACGTCACATTAATGTGTTGGTTTACATAATGAATGACTGAACCAATCAATGTTTAGCAGAGGCACATTTTACCCAGAATCCTTTGGAATCTGTCTGCGTTTGTTACAAAACTTCAGAATTTGTGCATTATTCAACATTAAAAGATATATGTTATATTTTAACTTCGTACAAATGACAGAATTGACATTAATGGAGTTATTCTATCAGTATTCATTTTATTTATACACCAAACCATAACTCTGCATTGCTTTATTTTCCAAGACCTCCATCTGATGGCAGTGTTGTGATTGGATAGAGAGCTGAGTTTTGTGGCTTCTCTCAGCTCGCGTCTGTGCTGGAAGCCATGTAGTAAACAAGAGCTTCCAGCAGGGGGCAGGATGTTCAAAGACAGAAGTGCGGCCTCATTGTTTGCATCTGTTGTTGCTTTTGATGCTACCAGAAGTGATTGTGGTGTTAAAACTCAATTTCAGTTTGTTAGTAGTTGCAAATGTACCAGAGACAATACTGGAAGTTATCGGTTATCTGTAACTTCTGATACATGTCTGGGTGGTTTATCGTTTTATCTTTATCGAAGATAACTTTTCAGTTATCTGATTATCTGTTATCGAAGTTAATTTTTTGGTTATCTGCGCCCACCAGCTGCTTAGTCATACTCCTAAAACCCCTCTAATATCTCTGCAAGTGTAAAGAGCTGGTCCAGTGTTCCAGGACCAGGATGGAATCTGCATTGCTCCTGTTCTGATGTTGGACTAATGGTCTCAGTCTCCTCTCTAGTACTCTGGAGACACAAACTCCAAGAATATTCTTACTAAGTTTGATAAAAATCCGTCCAGCTGTTTTGTAGTTATTTTCTTCACACACGCACAGGAGTGATTACAGTAACCTGCTTGCGCCGCTCAGAGTGACGAGTCACGCCACAAGTATCACGGAGGCTAAGATTTGAAATAAAGGAGACGCTGTTTGTGTCTGCATCCATTTGATGGTTTGTTTATGATGAGGATGATTATTAAAAAATACATGAATACACGGAGGAAGGAGTCCAATCAAATGGACCAAAGAACAGAACAGAACATATTAAATTTAAACTGGATCTATTTTTTTTTTAAATTCATTGGTGTTTGAAACAATTTGATTTATTATTTAGAATTTTATTATTTATTTATTTATGTATTTGAAATTTATATTTTATTTAATAATACTCGTATTTATTTAATATTTGCCTTGCTATTTTCATGAAAATGATTGAAATCAACCTTTTGTGTTCTGGAATAAATGCTACTTTAACTTGAATTAGAGCTCATCAGGATCTTCAAGATTTTCACATTATTCTGAGACACATTTCAGCATTTTGTCTTTTTGTAGAGGACACCAAACACGAGCACCAGAAACCCAGTGGCTATTGCCATGCCGACAAGCAGCGCCGTTCGATGGGTGCTCCCAGGAGCTGCAGAAACAGAATACAGAGGAAGAAGTCCCAGACTGAGGACGGAGCAGCTCAGCAGTCTGACTTGATTTTATAGCGGCTCACAGGCTGATAACATTGTTATCTGAGACCTCGCTGTCAACTCCAGCTTTACAGGCTGATAACACTCAGACAGATAATCAGGCAGATCCTGGAGACTTGTCAGCAACCATAACAGACTTCATTGTCCCTGACTATGGCAGTATATCAGCCTCACAAGCTCAGTTCTTAAAGGTGATGTCACTCAACACTTGTTCTCAGTGGGAACAAACCCACTGAGAACCGCAGGCACTGCGCTGCGGTGGTTTGAATCATATTTGTCTAATAGATTACAATTTGTTCATGTAAATGGGGAATCTTCTTCACAGACTAAAGTTAATTATGGAGTTCCACAAGGTTCTGTGCTAGGACCAATTTTATTCACTTTATACATGCTTCCCTTAGGTAGTATTATTAGACGGTATTGCTTAAATTTTCATTGTTATGCAGATGATACCCAGCTTTATCTATCCATGAAGCCAGAGGACACACACCAATTAGCTAAACTGCAGGATTGTCTTACAGACATAAAGACATGGATGACCTCTAATTTCCTGCTTTTAAACTCAGATAAAACTGAAGTTATTGTACTTGGCCCCACAAATCTTAGAAACATAGTGTCTAACCAGATCCTTACTCTGGATGGCATTACCCTGACCTCTAGTAATACTGTGAGAAATCTTGGAGTCATTTTTGATCAGGATATGTCATTCAAAGCGCATATTAAACAAATATGTAGGACTGCTTTTTTGCATTTACGCAATATCTCTAAAATCAGAAAGGTCTTGTCTCAGAGTGATGCTGAAAAACTAATTCATGCATTTATTTCCTCTAGGCTGGACTATTGTAATTCATTATTATCAGGTTGTCCTAAAAGTTCCCTAAAAAGCCTTCAGTTAATTCAAAATGCTGCAGCTAGAGTACTGACGGGGACTAGAAGGAGAGAGCATATCTCACCCATATTGGCCTCTCTTCATTGGCTTCCTGTTAATTCTAGAATAGAATTTAAAATTCTTCTTCTTACTTATAAGGTTTGAATAATCAGGTCCCATCTTATCTTAGGGACCTCGTAGTACCATATCACCCCAATAGAGCGCTTCGCTCTCAGACTGCAGGCTTACTTGTAGTTCCTAGAGTTTGTAAGAGTAGAATGGGAGGCAGAGCCTTCAGCTTTCAGGCTCCTCTCCTGTGGAACCAGCTCCCAATTCAGATCAGGGAGACAGACACCCTCTCTACTTTTAAGATTAGGCTTAAAACTTTCCTTTTTGCTAAAGCTTATAGTTAGGGCTGGATCAGGTGACCCTGAACCATCCCTTAGTTATGCTGCTATAGACGTAGACTGCTGGGGGGTTCCCATGATGCACTGTTTCTTTCTCTTTTTGCTCTGTATGCACCACTCTGCATTTAATCATTAGTGATCGATCTCTGCTCCCCTCCACAGCATGTCTTTTTCCTGGTTCTCTCCCTCAGCCCCAACCAGTCCCAGCAGAAGACTGCCCCTCCCTGAGCCTGGTTCTGCTGGAGGTTTCTTCCTGATAAAAGGGAGTTTTTCCTTCCCACTGTAGCCAAGTGCTTGCTCACAGGGGGTCATTTTGACCGTTGGGGTTTTACATAATTATTGTATGGCCTTGCCTTACAATATAAAGCACCTTGGGGCAACTGTTTGTTGTGATTTGGCGCTATATAAAAAAATTGATTGATTGATTGATTGATTGATTGATTGACAGGAACTTCTGCTATGTGTTTGCTGCTTAGTGATGTGCAAGACAACTTTACACTTACATTCTCCTCCAGGGTTCATCTCGGAGACAAGCATGGACTTGGTGATGTGCAGGAGCCCATCGTGGACCTCCGGCTTTATGCCCAGCAGATGGCAGCTCAGTGGGTAGAGGTGGATCAACTCAAAGGGATCCACCAACAGGTTCTTCTGGAAGTCAGGCCCCACAGCTCTGAAGAAGGCCTTCATGTCCATCACTTCATTGTCAAAGCCATGCTCTCCTTTGACGTAATGCAGAGGTAAGAACTGTGTGGACACAGAAATGACACAAATAAAACAGATCACAAACACTGAGCCACATCCCGGTGTTTAGTCCCAGAAACACTGAGCCACATCCCAGTGTTTATTCCCACAACACTGAGCCGCATCCTGGTGTTTAGTCCCTGTGTTTAGCCCCGCAAACACTGAGCTGCATCCCGGTGTTTAGTCACGCAATCATTGAGCTGCATGCCAGTGTTTACTCACGCAATCACTGAGCCGCACCACGGTATTTAGTCCCGCGAACACTGAGCCCTGTCCCGGTGTTTAGTCCAACCAAACACTGAGCCACATCCCGGTCTTTAGTCCAGCAAACACTCAGCCACATCCCGGGGTTTAGTCCAGCAAACACTGAGCCTTGTCCCAGTGTTTAGTCCAGCAAACACTCAGCCACATCCCAGTGTTTATTACAGCAAACACTGAGCCTTGTCCCAGTGATTAGTCCAGCAAATACTGAGCCTTGTCCCAGTGTTAGTCAAGCAATCACTGAGCAATGTTCCGGTATTTAGTCAAACCAAATAATGAGCCCCATCCCAGTGTTTAGTACATCAAACAATGAGCCTTGTCCCGTTGTTTAGTCCAGCGATCACTGACCGATGTTCCAGTGTTTAGTCCTGCATTCACCGGGCTCATGTTCTGGTGTTTAGTCCAGCAATCACTGAGCCATGTTCCGGTGTTTAGTCCCGCAATCATTGAGCCACATCCCAGAGTTTAGTCCAGAAAACTCTGAGCCATGTCCTGGTGTTTAGTTGAGCAATCACTGAGCCATGTTCCGGTGTTCCATCCAACCAAACTCTTAGTCCCGTGAAAACTGAGACACTTCCCTGTGTTTAGTCCCGTGAACACCGAGCTACATCCCGGTGTTTAGTCCAGCGAACACTGAGTCGTGTCCCAGTGTTTAGTCCCACGAAAACTGAGCTGTATCCTGGTGTTTTGTCCCACAAACACTGAGCCGGGTCCCTGTGTTTAGCCCCGCGAACACTGAGCTGCATCCCGGTGTTTAGTCACGCAATGACTGAGCTGCATCCTGGTGTATAGTCCAGCAATCACTGAGCCGCATCCCGGTGTTTAGTCCAGCAATCACTGAGCCATGTCCCGTGGTTTAGGCCAACTAAACACTGAGCCACATCCCGGTGTTTAGCCCATCAAACACTGAGCCTTGTCCCGTTGTTTAGTCCAACAATCACCGAGCCATATTCCGGTGTTTAGTCCTGCAATCATTGAGCCATGTCCCGGTGTTTAGTCCAGTAAACACTGAGCCGTGTCTCGGTGTTTAGTCCAGCAAACACTGAGCCGTGTCCCGGTGTTTAGTCCAGCAAACACTGAGCCGTGTCCCGGTGTTTAGTCCAGAAATCACTGAGCCATGTCCTGATGTTTAGGCCAACCAAACACTGAGCCACGTCCCTGTGTTTAGTCCCACAAACTCTGAGCTGCATCCCGGTGTTTAGTCAAGCAATCACTGAGGTGCATCCCGGTGTTTAGTCACGCAATCACTGAGCTGCATACCAATGTTTAGTCGCGCAATCACTGAGCTGCACCACAGTATTTAGTCCCGCGAACACTGAGCCCTGTCCCGGTGTTTAGTCCAACCAAACACTGAGCCACACCCCAGTCTTTAGTCTGGCAAACACTCAGCCACATCCCAGTGTTTAGTTCAGCAAACACTGAGCCTTGTCCCAGTGTTTAGTCCAGCAAACACTCAGCCACATCCCGGTGTTTATTCCAGCAAACACTGAACCACGGTGTTTAGTCCAACCAAATACTGAGCCACATCCTGGTGTTTAGTCCAACCAAATACTGAGCCACATCCTGGTGTTCAAACATCAATCATTGAGCCTTGTCCCGTTGTTTAGTCCAGCAATCACTGACCAATGTTCCAGTGTTTAGTCCTGCAATCATTGAGCCACATCCCGGTGTTCAGTCCAGAAAACTCTGAGCCACATCCCCATGGTTAGTCCTGCGAACACTGAGCTGCATCGCAGTGTTTAGTCCAGAAATCACTGAGCCATGTTCCGGTGTTCCATTCAACCAAACTCTTAGTCCCATGAACACTGAGCTACCTCCCCGTGCTTAGTCCCGCGGACACTGAGCTGCATCCCGGTGTTTAGTCACGCAATCACTGAACTGCATATCGGTGTTTAGCCATGCAATCACTGAGCTGCATCCCGGGGTTTGTCCCGCAAACACTGAGCCACATCCCCATGGTTAGTCCTGCGAACACTGAGCTGCATCCCAGTGTTTAGTCCCACAAACACTGAACCACGTCCCGGTGTTTAGTCCAACCAAAAACTAAGCCACATCCCGGTGTTTAGTCCAGCAAACACTAAGCTGTGTCCCGGGGTTTAGTCCAGCAATCACTGAGCCATGTCCAGGTATTTAGGCCAACCAAACACTGAGCCTTGTCCCAGTGTTTAGTCCAGCAGTCACTGAGCCACATCCCCGTGTTTAGTCCAACCAAACACTGAGCCACATCCCGGTGTTTAGTCCAACAAACACTGAGCCGTGTCCCAGTGTTTAGTCCAGCAAACACTGAGCCGTGTCCCGGTGTTTAGTCCAGAAATCACTGAGCCATGTCCTGATGTTTAGGCCAACCAAACACTGAGCCACGTCCTTGTGTTTAGTCCCACAAACTCTGAGCTGCATCCCGGTGTTTAGTCACGCAATCACTGAGGTGCATCCCGGTGTTTAGTCACGCAATCACTGAGCTGCATACCAATGTTTAGTCACGCAATCACTGAGCTGCACCACGGTATTTAGTCCCGCGAACACTGAGCCCTGTCCCGGTGTTTAGTCCAACCAAACACTGAGCCACACCCCGGTCTTTAGTCTGGCAAACACTCAGCCACATCCCAGTGTTTAGTCCAGCAAACACTGAGCCTTGTCCCAGTGTTTAGTCCAGCAAACACTCAGCCACATCCCGGTGTTTATTCCAGCAAACACTGAGCCTTGTCCCGGTGATTAGTCCAGCAAACACTGAGCCTTGTCCCAGTGTTTAGTCCAGCAAACACTCAGCCACATCCCGGTGTTTATTCCAGCAAACACTGAGCCTTGTCCCAGTGTTTAGTCAAGCAATCACTGAGCAATGTCCCGGTATTTAGTCAAACCAAACACTGAGCCGCATCCCGGTGTTTAGTACATCAAACAGTGAGCCTTGTCCCGTTGTTTAGTCCAGCAATCACTGATCAGTGTTCCAGTGTTTAGTCCTGCAATCACTGAGCCATGTTCTGGTGTTTAGTCCAGCAATCACTGAGCCATGTTCTGGTGCTTAGTCCCGCAATCATTGAGCCACGTCCCAGAGTTTAGTCCAGAAAACTCTGAGCCATGTCCTGGTGTTTAGTCGAGCAATCACTGAGCTATGTTCCGGTGTTCCATCCAACCAAAGTCTTAGTCCCGTGAACACTGAGACACTTCCCTGTGTTTAGTCCCATGAACACCGAGTTACATTCCGGTGTTTAGTCCAGCGAACACTGAGTCTTGTCCCACTGTTTAGTCCCGCAAACACTGAGCTGTATCCCAGTGTTTAGTCCCACAAACACTGAGCCGGGTCCCTGTGTTTAGCCCCGTGAACACTGAGCTGCATCCTGGTGTTTAGTCACACAATCACTGAGCTGCATCCCGGTGTTTAATCCAGTAATCACTGAGCCGCATCCCGGTGTTTAGTCCAACAATCACTGAGCCATGTCCCGTGGTTTAGGCCAACTAAACACTGAGCCACATCCCAGTGTTTAGTCCAGAAAACTCTGAGCCATGTCCCGGAGTTTAGTCCAGCAATCACTGAGCCACATCCCAGTGTTTAGTCCAGCAAACACTGAGCCTTGTCCCGGTGTTTAATCCAGTAATCACTGAACCACGTCCCGGTGTTTAGTCCAACCAAATACTGAGCCACATCCTGGTCTTCAAACATCAATCATTGAGCCTTGTCCCGTTGTTTAGTCCAGCAATCACTGACCAATGTTCCAGTGTTTAGTCCTGCAATCATTGAGCCACATCCTGGTGTTTAGTCCAGAAAACTCTGAGCCATGTCCCAGGGTTTAGTCCAGCAATCACTAAGCCATGTTCCGGTGTTCCATTCAACCAAACTCTTAGTCCCGTGAACACTGAGCTACCTCCCCATGTTTAGTCCTGTGAACACCGAGCTACATCTCGGTGTTTAGTCCCGCGGACACTGAGCTGCATCCCGGTGTTTAGTCATGCAATCACTGAGCTGCATATCGGTGTTTAGCCACGCAAACACTGAGCCGCATCCCCATGTTTAGTCCTGCGAACACTGAGCCACATCCCAGTGTTTAGTCCAGCAAACACTGAGCCATGTTCCGGTGTTTAGTCCCGCAATCATTGAGCCATATCCCAGAGTTTAGTCCAGAAAACTCTGAGCCATGTCCTGGTGTGTAGTCGAGCAATCACTGAGCCATGTTCCAGTGTTCCATCCAACCAAACTCTTAGTCCCGTGAACACTGAGCTACCTCCCTGTGTTTAGTCCCGTGAACACCGAGCTACATCCCGGTGTTTAGTCCCGCGGACACTGAGCTGCATCCCAGTGTTTATAGTCCCACAAACACTGAGCTGGGTCCCTGTGTTAAGCCCCGCGAACACTGAGCTGCATCCCAGAGTTTAGTCACGTAATCACTGAGCTGCATACCGGTGTTTAGTCACACAATCACTGAGCCACATCCCGGTGTTTAGTCCAGCAATCATTGATCCATGTCCCGGTGTTTAGGCCAACCAAACACTGAGCCACATCCCAGTGTTTAGTCCAGCAAACTCTGCGCCATGTCCCGGTGTTTAGTCCAGCAATCACTGAGCCACATCCCAGTGTTTAGTCCAGCAAACACTGAGCCTTGTCCTGGTGTTTAGTCCAGCAAACACTAAGCTGTGTCCTGGGGTTTAGTCCAGCAATCATTGAGCCATGTCCAGGTATTTAGGCCAACCAAACACTGAGCCACATCCCGGTGTTTAGTTCATCAAACACTGAGCCTTGTCCCATTGTTTAGTCCCACAATCACTGAGCCATATTCTGGTGTTTAGTCCTGCAATCATTGAGCCATGTCCCGGTGTTTAGTCCAGCAAACACTGAGCCGTGTCCCGTTGTTTAGTCCAGTAATCACTGAGCCCCATCCCCTTGTTTATTCACACAAACACTGAGCTGTGTCCCGGTGTTTAGTCCAGCAGTCACTGAGCTGTGTGCCGGTGTTTAGTCCAACCAAACATTGAGCCACATCCCAGTGTTTAGTCCATCAAACACTGAGCTTTGTCCCGTTGTTTATTCCAGCAATCACTGAGCCATTTTCCGGTGTTTAGTCCAGACAAACACTTAGTCCAGCAAACACTGAGCCTTGTCCTGGTGTTGAGTCCAGCAATCACTGAACCATGTCCCGCTGTTTAGTCCAGCCAAACACTGAGCCACATCCCAGTGTTTAGTCCAGCAAACACTGAGCCGTGTCCCAGTGTTGAGTCCGGCAATCACTGAGCCGTGTCTCGGTGTTTAGGCCAACCAAACACTAAGCCACATCCCGGTATTTAGTCCCGCGAACACTGAGCTGCATCCCGATCTTTACTCCCGCAATCACTGAGCCATGTCCCATTGCTTAGTCCAGCAATCACTGAGTCGTGTTCTGGTGTTCAGTCCCGCAAACACTGAGCCACATCCCAGTGGTTAGTCCCACAATCACTAAGCCATGTCCCGGTGTTTAGTCCAGGAATCACTGAGCCACATTCCGGTGTTTAGTCCAACAAACACTGAGCTGTATCCTGGTGTTTAGTCAGGAGATTACTGAGCCAATTTCCGATGTTTAGTCCCACAAACATTGAGCCAAAACCTGGCATTTAGTCCCACAATCACTGAGCTACATCACAGTGTTTAGTCCAACCAAACACTGAGCCACATCCCAGTGTTTCATCCAGAAAACTCTGAGCCATGTCCCATGTTTAGTCCAGCAAACACTGAGCCTTGTCCTGGTGTTTAGTCCAGCAAACACTGAGCCTTGTCCCGGTGTTTAGTCTAGCAAACACTGAGCCTTGTCCCGGTGTTTAGTCCAGCAAACACTGAGCCTTGTATCTGTGTTTTGTCCAGCAATTACTGAACCACTTTCCTGTTTAGTCCAGCAATCACTGAACCACTTCCCTGTGTTTAGTCCTGCAAACACTGAGCTGCATCCTGGTATTTCGTCATGTGAACACTGAGCCACATCCCAGTGTTTAGTCCCACAAATAATGAGCAACATCCCAGTGTTTAGTCCAGCAGTCACTGAGCCATGTCCTGGTATTTAGTCCAGCAGTTACTGAGCTTATTTTTCTACTTGCTTCTGACTAAACAAATCAAAACTCAGACATCCTCATGTATCTGAACACTGCATATTGAAAAACAGAAACTTTGCATTAATCACGCCATGAGAGATTTCTTGTTGCTCTGACTAACCGAGACAAGGATCTCAGATATCTTATGTATCTGAACACTACGTATGGAAAACAGGGTTACTTCTACTTCAATTTAAAGAAAACAATTCCTTTAGACATTTAAGTGATAACAAAATAACTCATATTCACAATTTTCCCAACACATATCCTGATGTTTAGTCCCGTGAACACTGAGCCACATCCCGGAGTTTAGTCCCACAAACACTGAGCCACATACCGATGTTTAGTCCCATGAACATTGAGCCATATCCTGGTGTTTAGTCCCACGATAACTGAGCCGAGTTCCAGTGTTTAGTCCAAACAAACACTGAGCCACATCCTGGTGTTTTGTCCAGCAAACCCTGAGCCGTGTCCCGGTGTTTAGTCAGCAATAACTGAGCCATGTCCCAGTGTTTAGTCCCGCAACCACTGAGCCACCTCCCGGTGTTTAGTCCCGCAAACACTGAGCCACATCCCAGGGATTAGTTCCACCAACACTGAGCAATGACCCAGTGTTTAGTCCAGCAAACACTGAGCTGCATCCCTGAGTTTTGTTTATCTGTTTGTTTGTTTCTCTGTTTATACTTCTGTTTTGTTTGTCTGTTTATTTAAGTCTGATTGCCTATTTGTTTGTATGTCTGTCTCTGTCTGCTTGTACTTCTGTTTGTTTGTCTATTAATTTGTTTGTTTGTCTGTTTGTTTAGCTGTTTGTATGTTTGTCTGTCTGTCTCTTTTTCTTTCTGTTTGTTTGTTTATTTATCTGTTTGTTTGTCTGTTTGTTTCTTTGTTTTTTTTGTCAGTCTGTTTGTCTGTTTGTTTGTTTGACTCCATGTTTTCTGTTTGTCTGTCTGTCTGTTTTTCTGTTTGTTTGTCTTTGTTTGTTTGTTTGTTTGTCTGTCTGATTGTCTGTTAGTTAGTTTGTCTGTTTATCTGTTTGTTTGCTTGTGTGTTTGTCTGTCTGTCTGTTTTTCTTTCTGTTTGTTTGTCTGTTAGTTTCTTTGCTTGTTTGTTTCTCTGTGTATCTGTACTTCTGTTTTGTTTGTCTGTTTGTTTGTTTGTCTTATTGCCTATTTGTTTGTCTGTCTGTGTCTGTTTGTACTTCTGTTTGTTTGTTAATTTGTTTGTTTATCTGTTTGTTTGTTTAGCTGTTTGTATGTCTGTCTGTGTTTCTGTTTGTTTGTCTGTGTTTTTGTTTTGTCTGTTTGTTTCTTTGTCTGTTTTTTTGTCTCTCTGTTTGTTGGTCCGTTTATTTGTCTCTTTCTTTGATTGTTTGTTTATCTGTTTGTTTGTCTGTCTGTTTGTACTTCTGTTTGTTTCTTTGTCTAGTTCTTAGTTTGTCTGTGTTTGTTTGTCTATTTGTTTGTTTTTCCTGTTTGTCTGGTTGTCTGTCTCTCTGTCTGTTTGTTTATTTTTATGTTTCTTTGTCTAATTGTCTGTTAGTTTACTTGTCTGCTTGTTTCTTTGTTTGTCTGATTGTCTGTTCATTAGTTTGTCTGTTTTTGAATTTCTGTCTGTTTCTCTGTCTATGTGTTTGTTTCTTTGTTTCTTTGTTTTTCCTTTCTGTTTTTTTGTCTGTCTGTTTGTTTGACTGTTTGTTTGTCTGTCTGTTTGTACTTCTGTTTGTTTGTCTGTTTGTTTCTTTGTCTATTTCTTAGTTTCTCTCTGTTTGTCTATTTGTTTGTTTGTTTGTTTGTTTGTCTGGCTCTCTCTCTGTTTGTCTCTTTGTTTGTTTGTTTTTATGTTTGTTTGTTTGTCTGTTTGATTGATGTCTGTTTGTCTTTTTGGTTGACTGTCTGTCTGTTGGTTTGTCTGTCTGTTTATCTGGTTGCGCTTCTTTTTGTTTGTTTGTCTGTTCATTTGTTTGTATTTCTGTTAGTCTGTCTGTTTATACTTCTGTTTGTTTCTTTGTTTTTTGTTTGTCTATTTCTTAGTTTGTCTGTTTATTTGTTTGTCTGTCTGTCAGTTTGTCTGGTTGTCTGTCTGTCTCTCTGTCTGTCTGTTTGTTTGTTTTTATGTTTGTTTGTTTGTCTGTTTGATTAATGTCTGTTCGGTTGACTGTCTGTCTATCTGTTTGCTTGTCTCTCTCTTTGTACTTCTGTTTGTTTGTTTGTCTGTTCATTTGTTTGTTTGTCTGTCTGTATTTCTGTTTGTTTGTCTGTCTGCTTGTTTGTGTTAGTTTCTCTGTCTATTTTTTGTCTGATTGTCTGTTAGTTTGGGTCTTTGTTTGTTTGTCTGTTTTTGAATTTCTGTCTGTTTGCTTCTCTGTCTTTTTTTTTGTTTCTTTGTCTGTTTGATTGCCTGTTTGTCTGTGTATTTGTCTGTTTATTTGGTTGTTTATCTGTTGTTTGTCTGTTTGTTTGACTGTTTGTCTATCTGTTTGTTTTTCTGTTTGTTTGTTTGACTGTTTGTTTGTTGAGTTTATCTGTTTGTACTTCTGTTTGCTTGTTGTCTCTTTGTTTGTTTTTCTCTGTTTCTTTGTTTGTCTGTGTTTGTTTGTCTGTTTATTTGTTTGTCTGTCTGCTTGTCTCTCTGTCTCTCTGTCTGTTTTTATGGTTGTCTGTCTGTTTTGCTACGTGTGCTCATTTCGCTACATTGTGTGTACAGTTTACTATATTGTGCACGTTTTTCTAAATTGTGCTCTTGTCTTACTATATTGTGTGCAAGATCTAGATCCACCTTGGATTTGCTGTGGTAACCCTGAGTACAAACGGGAGTAGCCGAACGTACTCCATGAGTTCGCAGCGAATTGCTGTTTTAAATCAAATGACACCTCTTTTCAAATGTTTGTAATACAGACAACAAAGTACAACCGAGCAACACCGTTTTCCCCCCAAAATGAGACGTCCTCTCTTCTTTATGAATTACACTAAACTTGACGTGCAGCTAGCTGCGAGAACAGAGTTTGGGGACCATCAACAAATTACCAAGGCAAAAGGAAATGCTTTGATGAAAACTCAATGTCATATTTATGGTTTGTAGTACCACCAAACTCACATCACCACACATCGATGAGCTCTCTCTGGTTGTACTACAATACTACTACAGTTTGGTGGCACTACAAACCATAAATGTATATTACTGAGGTTTTAATCAAAGCATTTCCTTTCGCTGTGGTAATTTCTTGACAGTCCCTGAGCTCCGGTCTCACAGCCGTCTGCACGTCAAGTTCACTGTAATTCACAAAGAATGGAGGACGCCTCATTTTGGAGGGAAAACGGTTTTGCTCGGTTGTAGTTGATCATTTGTCATTTCATGAATTTGAATACATTTACCACTAATTATTGGAACACAAAATTGGTTTGGTAAGCTCATTGACCCTTGACCTCTGTACACAGATGAATCTAATCATGAGAATGGGTATTTAAGGTGGGCATTTACAAATGTTTCCCCTCTTTGCATCTCTTCTAATGAGTGGCAACATGGGAGCTCGAAACAACTCTCAAATGACCTGAAAATAAAGATTGTTCAACATCATGGTTTAGGGGAAGGATACACAACTCTCTCTCAGAGATTTCAGCTGTCAGTTTCCACTGTGAGGAACATAGTGAGGAAATGGAAGACTAAAGACACAGTACTAGTTAAGGCCCAAAGTGGCAGGCCAAGAAAAATCTCAGATAAGCTCAAGCAAAGGATGATGAGAACAGTCATAGTCAATCCACAGACCTGCTCCAAAGACCTACAACATGATCTTGCTACAGATAGTGCAGCAAAATCATGTTGCTACACTATAGTTCGTCGTTCAACTATACAGCGCACTTTGCACAAGGAGAAGCTATAATGCAGAGGAAGCCTTTTCTGCATACACACCACAAACAGAGTTGCTTGAAGTATGCTAAAGCATATTTTGGAGAAGCCAGCTTCATTTTAGAATGAAGGTGCTGTGGACTGATGAAACTAAAATTGAGTTATTTGACTCACGATTCAAGATTCAAACAACTTTATTGATTCCTAAAAGGGCAATTCATATCACACCCAATTACCTCAGACAAAAATACAGCAATTAATCCACAATTATTACTAGCTGAACGTAATAATGGCACACATCAGAATTAAAATGACCGCACATATACATTTGCTTGTTTATGTACACTAAACTTTGAAACAGTCTGTCATCTGAATTGAGGCAATGTGAGTATATGCTGCAGCAGCTTCATGCTGTGTAACCGAGCTTGGGGGGGTGGAGGTGGGAGGCTGCGGAGGCCGGGGTGGGGACAGAAACACAAGGAGGGGTGGGCGGGGTCGTGCGTCCTTGTTTGCAGGTGGTTCATATCAGTCCCTGTCCAAGCGGGGCATTTTGACCTTCGGTAGCTTATAAGGGTGCCGTGTTTGGATTAGGCAGAGAAACACAGAGCCACATGTGGCTTCTCTTAACTGTCCAGATCAATTGTGTAAATGAATATTCACTGGTCTCCAACATCAATGCCTTTGCAGGGCAGACAGCTGCTCCGAGATGCATTCCAGCTTGTGTTTAAGTTCAAGGGTCAACGCAGTCTGAGACTGTTCAGGCTTGCCAACCTTGATAATCATGACGGACAGACATGGGGTTGTGGTTTTGGTGGCAGCCGTCTTGCCAATTTTCTGGTAGATCAGGGTAGCGCATAATCCTGACAGCAGAAGCCTCACTACTATAAAGACAAACAAGATTAAATCCTCAACATCTTCCATGGAGAGTGGTGCCAAGCACGCCACGCGCCACTCCTTCCAGGTGTCGAGAACGTAGGTTCCTTCTGGGCACGCAGGGTCCCCCAACCCTGACATAAAAAGGGGCAGTAACAAGGGGCGGTAACAAGGGGTGGTATGCATGGTGGAAAAAGAAAACAGCATTCCAAGAAAAACACTTTTACCTACAGTAAAATTTGGAGGTGGTTCCATCATGCTGTGGGCCTGTGTGGCCAATGCAGGTACTGTGAATCTTGTTAAAGTTGAGGGTCACATGGATTCCAGTCAATATCAGCAGATTCTTGAGAACAACATTCATGAATCAGTGACAAAGTTGCGCCAGGGCTGGATCTTTCACCAAGACAACAACCCTAAACACTGCTCAAAATCTACTAAGGCATTCATGCAGAGGAACAAGTAACAATGTTCTGAATGGCCATCTCAGTCCCCAGACCTGAATATTATTGAAAATCTGTGGTGTTATTTTAAGCAGGCTGTCCATGCTCAGAAACCAACAGACCTGACTGAACTGGAGATGTTTTGTAAAGAAGAATGGTCCAAAATACCTTCAACCAGAATCCAGACTCTCATTGGAAGCTATAGGAAGCATTTAGAGGCTGTTATTTCTGCAAAAGGAGGATGTACTAAATATTTATGTTTTTTTTCTGTTGGGGTGCCCAAATTTATGCACCTGCCTAATTTTGTTTAAAGAATTATTTCACACTTTCTGTAAATCCTATAAACTTCATTTCACTTTTCAAATATCACTGTGTTTGTCTGCTATATAATATATTTAACAGAAATTGCTGATCTAAACAACCAGTGATTTATAAAGGAAAATCATGGAAATCATCAGGGGAACCCAAACATTTACATACAACTGTATATTTACCTTCACGTGTGAACACACGCCTATCTGTACATATCCTAATGAACAGAATATTGCCATTACACTGAACTTACATGTTTTATTTTACTTCATATTATTTGGAGTGTTAATGATATGGATTGAATTTCATGTCCCTCTTTGATTCAAGCAATTTCTTTGTACAAATTATTACTGTCACAGTTGTGAAAATAATCATTTGAGATGTGCATGAGTAATTTTTATCAATAACTGACAAACCAAATTATATTCACTGAACAAATTCATATTTTTTTGATGTTGTTAGTAAGGTTAGACCTTACTTGTGTGAAGCACCTTGAGGCAACTTTGTTGTGATTTGGTGCTATATAAATGAAAATAAATTGAAATTGAATTGAAAAATGACCCTCTTCTTGACTAGTCATGAAAACTGAAAGCAAAAGAGCAAAAAGGTGTTATAACAAGACTGGTCAGTGTAACACTGACTTGTGATTTGTTTGTTTGTCTCTCTGTTTGTCTGTCAGTTTGTTTGTCTGTTTGTCGGTGTGTTTGTTTGTCTGCCTGTATGTCTGTTTGTTTGTGTTTGTCCATCTCGCTGTCTGTTTGTTTATCTGTCTGTTTGTTTATTTGTTTGTGAACAGCCTGCAACTCACAATTTTTCATGTATTCTGAAATCTTTCGTGAAGATTCATATCCTGGTTGGCAAGAAAGGATTCAATTTTTAAGGTCATAAGTCAAAGGTTAAAGTCTGGAAAAATGTTGGAAAGCTGGAAAAATTCCTGTTAAATTCCTGAAAAATTCCTTTAACTTTGAATTAATTTTCAAAAATTCATAACTCTATAAAAAAGGATCACACTTCTTTCATATTTGAGAGTGTTATGTAGGATGGTGCTGACTTACTACCGGCACTGCAAACCAAGCTCCTGCTGTTGTTGTAAAGGGACCGGATAGCCCTTAGCAAAGGACCCCGTACTCCCGGAGCACCCCCCACAGGGTGCCCTGCATATGTGGACTGGTTGGGCGAACTCCCATGAACCCTCGAGCACCCGATGGAGTGTGTAGAGCTGGTCCAGTGTGCCGCGACCAGGATGAAGACCACACTACTCCTCCTGAATCCGAGGTTCGGCTATCGGTCGAATTCTCCTCTCCAGTACTCTGGAATAGACCTTGCCGGGGAGGCTGAGCAGTGTGATCTCCCTGTAGTTGGAACACACCCTCCGGTCAACCTTCTTAAACAGAGGGACCACCACCCCAGTCTGCCAATCCAGACTGTCCCAGACCGCCATGTGATGTTGCAGAGGCGTGTCAACCAAGACAGTCCCACAACATCCAGAGACCCAATGCACTCAGGACGGACTTCATCCACCCCAGGAGCCTTGCCACCGAGGAGCCCTCTAACCATCTCGGTGACTTCGGCCTGGGTGATGGTTGAGTCCGCCCCTGAGTCCCCAGTCTCCATTTCGTCATCGGAAGACGTGACGATGGGATTGAGGAGATCCTCGAAGTATTCATTCTACCACCCAACAACATCCCCAGTCAGCGTCAACAGCTGCTTCCACCTCCTGAGGCGTCGGACGGTTTGCCAGAATTTCTTTGAGGCCGACCGATAGTCCTCCTCCATGGCCTTCCCGAACTCCTCCCAGACCCGAGTTTTTGCCTCTGCGACCGCACGGGCTGCAGCACACTTGGCGTGCCGGTACCTGTCAGCTGCCTCCAGGGTCCCACTTACCAACAAAGACAAGTAGGACTCCTTCAGCTTGACGGCATCCCTTACTTCTGGCGTCCACCACCGGGTTCGGGGATTGCCGCCGCGAAAGGCACCAGAGACCTTGTGACCACAGCTACGAGCAGCCGCATTGACAATGGAGGTGGAGAACATGGTCCACTCAGACTCCGTGTCTCCAACCTCCCCCGTGATCTGGGAGAAGCTCTCCCGGAGGTGGGAATTGAAGACCTTGCTGACACAGGGTTCTGCCAATCGTTCCCAGCAGACCCTCACAATATGTTTGGACCTGCCAGGTCTGATCAGCTTCCTCCCCTCCCAGTGGATCCAACTCACCACCAGGTGGTGATCGGTCAACAGCTCAG
This sequence comes from Thalassophryne amazonica, assembly GCF_902500255.1. Classification (NCBI taxonomy): domain Eukaryota; kingdom Metazoa; phylum Chordata; class Actinopteri; order Batrachoidiformes; family Batrachoididae; genus Thalassophryne; species Thalassophryne amazonica. Next base: position 8,909,973 of record NC_047120.1, read on the forward strand.
CCCCTCTCTTCACCCGAGTGTTTGAGACACAGGACACAGACAGGACCTTCAGGACCTTCAGCGTGCACTGGGGCAGTTTGCAGCCGAGTTTGAAGCATCCAGGATGAAAATCAGCACCTCCAAATCCAAGGCCATGGTTCTCGACCAGAAAAAGGTGCCTTGCCCTCTTCAGGTCGGTGGAGTGTCCTTGCCTCAAGTGGAGGAGTTTAAGTATCTCGGGGTCTTGTTCACAAGCGAGGGACGGATGGAGCATGAGATTGACAGATGGATCGGTGCAGCGTCTGCAGTGATGCGGTCACTGTATCAGACTGTCATGGTGAAGAGAGAGCTGAGTAGGGGGGCAAAGCTCTTGATTTACCGATCGATCTACGTTCTGACCCTCACCTATGGTCATGAGATTAGGCTCATGACCGAAAGAACAAGATTGCAAGTACAAGCGGCCAAGATGAGTTTCCTCCACAGGGTGGCTGGGTGCTCCCTTATAGAGATAGGGTGAGGAGCTCGGTCACTCGGGAGGAGCTCGGAGTCGAGCCGCTGCACCTCCACATCAAAAGGAGCCAGCTGAGGTGGTTTGGGTATCTTTTCCAGATGCCCCCTGGATGCCTCGCTGGAGAGGTGTTCCGGGCATGTCCCATCGGGAAGAGGCCCCGGGGAAGATCCAGGACACGCTGGAGGGACTACGTCTCACGGCTGGCTTGGGAACGCCTCGGGGTTCCCCCAGAGGAGCTGGCGGAGGTGTGTGTGGATCGGGAGGTCTGGGCGGCTTTGCTTGAGCTGATGCCCTGCGACCCAACTCTGGATAAAGCGGAAGAAAATGGATGGATGGATGGATGGATGGATGGATGGATGGATGTAGGATGGTATTGTTTATTGTCTGACAAAGTTTAATCTGGATCTGATCCAGATTACAGATTTTGTGAACATATATATTATAATAGCCAACTGGCCTCTGTGTGTGTGTTTGTGTGTGTGCACCTGTACATGCTTTGATCACACAAAAACCGGGGACAGCTGACATTTACCGTTTGGTATGTTTATATAATTTTGGTCAAGGATGAATGGCGCCAAAACGGAATGCTGATAGGACTCATAGTTTTGGAGAAACTACGAACTGCTAATTACATTTAGCCAAATAAACATGTCAGTTCAGTTACTAGGGGTCACTTGTTGTGACCCCTAGTAACCGAAAGAGGAAGAACTGACATGTCTTCAGGGCAGTGAGTATTTTTGAGTTTCTCTTTAAATGTGAATGCTAACGTTTCGGTGTCCATGTCAATCTGGAAGTCTGATCTGAGGTTTGATTCTATTAACACTCAGTGTTACAGCTCTATGCTCCTGAATGTGTGAGACCAGTGTGGACCATCTCTGAGTTCTCTCACCCCATTGATGACGTATCCAGGGTCAGCGATCAGGACGATGGGCAGGATTCGAGGATGACTGCTATAGTGTAATCTTGGTGGCATCTCCTCTTTTTTAAACACGTGAAGGTGTGGGTGGCTTCCTTTCAGAGTCTGGTAAACCTTCTCCAGTTTCCCCTCTTTTGGAAGCAGCATCCCCATGGGACCATAGTCCAACACCTGGAACTGGATGTCTTTGAAGCTGAAACCAGGGATCTTAGAGAGGAGAATCTTGTCAATGATTTCACCTCGCAGAACTCTAGACATCCCGTGGTCAGCAGTGATGATGATGTTGAGTCGGTCAGTGAGGTTAGAGACTTGGATCTTTTCCCGGATGTAACCTATGGTACGGTCCACTTGTTGAACCATTGCTCGCCGTTCTGGGGAGTCTGGTCCATAATCATGCCCAGATATATCAGGTTCTCCAAAGTACATGGTGACAAAGTCTAAGTCCTGTTTGTGGAACCACTCCCCAATCACATTGTCAATGTTGAGCCTCCAGTCCGTCTCATTGGAATAATTGTAGAAAGGAGGTTCCACTTGCCTCAGCATCACAGTTTCGCCTCCATACGTGGCTGCAGTGCCAGGAAAATGCAGAGAGCCGGTTTTTAGGCCCTGAAAAGGGATTAAGATTAACACAGTTGTTAAGAAATAACACCAGAAATGGTGTGTCACAGACCGAATGGTCTCCCTTAAAAATTGGTCTGCCCTGCCTTCACTGCACATGCGTCATTAGCCGCAGTTCACGGAATTATCACCTCGTTTCTGCTTCAAACTGCACTCCAGTCATCATCTAGCTCAGCAACAGATATCTGAAGCTTTTGTACAACAATCATTTCCACATAAATTCAGCATTATTTCATCATAAAAGACAGAGGAAGCGATCAGACTGCCACAGCCAGACAAGCTGTTCGCTGCTGCATTCACTGCTCCTCCATCATTTCAAAGCGTCACTGATTATCACCTCGTTTCTCTTAAAACTGACTTTAGAATGATTTAAGAGGTTTTACCTTGTCATCTGATGGCTAATAATCACATTAATCCATTTGATCACTTTGGGTGAAGAGAGCCCATCTCAGACAAGCTGCTGTGGTCCCAAATGATGCATGCAGAGTGAAGGCAGGGCGGACCAATTTTTAGGGGAGCATCGTTGGGTGTAGGACACCACCATCCCATGTTATCCTCAAACAATGAAAGTTTGAATTTCTAATTGTAAAGACTTACTCTGCCAGAGGGAACAAAATCTTGATCCAGTATGACCAGTAAACAGTCACAAATAGATAGACACAAACCCATTTATTGTTCACCCAACTTCTTAGCCTGTTTATTCCAGTGAAGGGTCACAGGAGCTGGAATATATTTCAGCAGCCATTGTGGGGGAGGCAGGGCTCACCCTGGATAGGACACCAGTCGCTCACAGGGTCACATACAGACAAACACATTCCCACTAAAACCTTTGGTCATTTGGTCAGTTTAGAGTCACCAGTTCACCGAACCTACGTGTCTTAGAAAGTGGGAGGAGTTAAGCCAGCGGGAGCCCACGTGACCACAGGGAGAACAGGGAAACTCAACAGCACCTCCGATCACCCACAGCAAACCCATGTGAACACAGGGAGAAGATGCAAACTCAACAACAACCCCTGACGCAGAAGGAACCCATGTGAGCATAGGGAGAATATGCAAACTCAACAGCACCCCCAGCCCTAGGAGAACTCACGTAAACACAGGGAACATGAAAACTCAACAGCACCCCCTCCCCCTTTCCAGAGGGAACCCATGTGAACATAGGGAGGACATGCAACTCAACAGCACCTCCCCATCACCAAGAGGGAAACCATAAGAGCACAAGGAGAACATGCAAACACAACAGCACCCCTCACTCAGAGGGAACCTATGTTACTACAGGGAGAATATGCAAACTCAACAGCACCCCCTATCACCCAGAGGGAACCCACGTGAGCACAAGGAGAACATGCAAACTCAACAGCATCCACCCACCCAGAGGGAACCCACGTGAACATAGGGAGGACATGCAACTCAACAGCACTTCCCCATCACCAAGAGGGAAACCACAAGAGCACAAGGAGAACATGCAAACACAACAGCACCCCTCACTCAGAGGGAACCTACGTGACTACAGGGAGAATATGCAAACTCAACAGCACCCTCTATCACCCAGAGGGAACCCACGTGAGCACAGGGAGAACATGCAAACTCAACAGCATCCCCACCACACGGAAGGAACCCACGTGAGCACAGGGAGAACATGCAAACTCAACAGCACCCACCCCACCACCCAGAGGGAACCCACGTGTGCACACTGAGAATATGCAAACTCAACAGCACCCCACCCCACCCAGAGGGAACCCATGTGAGCACAGGAAATCATGGAAACTCAACAGCATCCTCCCACCAAGGAGGAACCCATGTGAACACAGGGAGAACATGTAAACTCAACAGCATCTCCCCCACCCTGGAGGAACTCACGTGAACACAAGGAACATGAAAACTCAACAGCACCCTGAACCCGCCATCCAGAGGGAACCCATGTGAACACAGGGAGGACATGTAAACTCAACAGCACCTCTCCATCACCAAGAGGGAAACCACATGAGCACAAGGAGAACATGCAAACTCAACAGCACCCCCTATCACGCAGAGGGAACCCACATGAGCACAAGGAGAACATGCAAACTCAACAGCATCCACCCACCCAGAGGGATCCCACATGAACACTAGGAGAACATGCAAACTCAACATCCCCCCCACCCAGAGGGAACCCACATGAGCAAAGGGACAATATGCAAATTCAACAGCACCCCCAACCCCCACCCAGAGGGAACCCACGTGAACACAGAGAGAAGATGCAAACTCAACAACAACAACCCCCGGCCCCGACCCAGAAGGAACCCATGTGAACACAAGGAAAACATGCAAACTCAACATCATCCCCCCCACCCAGAGGGAACCCACGTGAGCACAGGGAGAACATGCAAACTCAACAGCACCCCCTATCACCCAGAGGGAACCCATGTGAGCACAAGGAGAATATGCAAACTCAACCTCACCCTACCCCATCCAGAGGGAACCCATGTGAGCACAGGAAATCATGGAAACTCAACAGCATCCCACCACCCAGAGGGAACCCACGTGAACACAGTGAGAACATGCAAACTCAACTGCATCCACCGCCAACCAGAGGCAACCCACGTCAGCACAGGGAAAACATGCAAACTCAACAGTATCCACACCCCCACTCCCAGAGGCAACCCACATGAGCACAGACAGAACATGCAAACTCAACAGTATCCCCCCCACACCCAGGGGGAACTCACGTGAGCACAGTAAAAACATGTAGATTCAACTACATCCCCCATCACTCAGAGGGAACTAACGTGAGCACAGGTAGAATATGCAGACTCAACAGCACCTCTCCTTCACCAAGAGGGAAACCACATGAGCACAAGGAGAACATGCAAACTCAACAGCACCCCCTATCACCCAGAGGGAACCCATGTGAGCACAAGGAGACCATGCAAACTCAACAGCATCCACCCACCCAGAGGGATCCCACGTGAACACAAGGAGAACATGCAAACTCAACACCCCCCCCCCCCCCACCCAGAGGGAACCCATGTGAGCACAGGGAGAATATGCAAACTCAACCTCACCCCACCCCACCCAGAGGGAACCCACGTGAGCACAGGAAATCATGGAAACTCAACAGCATCCCACCACCCAGAGAGAACCCACGTGAACACAGTGAGAACATGCAAACTCATCTGCATCCACCACCAACCAGAGGCAACCCACGTGAGCACAGGTAGAACATGCAGCCTCAACAGCATCCCCCCCACTCAGAGGGAACCCACGTGAACACAAGGAGAAGATGCAAACTCAACTGCACCCTCCCCGAGGGACCCAACATAAGCACAAGGAGGATATTCAGATTCAACAGCACCCCCACATCCTACCCAGAGGGAACCCACGTGAACACAGGGAGAACATGCAAATTCAACAGCATTCCGCCCCACCCAGAGGGAACCCACATGAGCAGAGGGATAACATGTAAACTCAGCAGCATCCCACCACCCAGAGGGAAACCACATGTGAACACAGGGAGAACATGCAAGCTCAACTGCATCCCCATCACCTACAGGGAACCCACATGAACACAAGGAGAACATGCAGACTCAACAGCATCCCCCCACTCAGAGGAATCCACGTGAGCAAAAGAAGAAGATGCAAACTCAACAACAACCCCCGGCCCCGACCCAGAAGGAACCCACGTGAACACAAGGAAAACATGCAAACTCAACATCATCCCCCCCACCCAGAGGGAACCCACGTGAGCACAGGGAGAACATGCAAACTCAACAGCACCCCCTATCACCCAGAGGGAACCCATGTGAGCACAAGGAGAATATGCAAACTCAACCTCACCCTACCCCACCCAGAGGGAACCCATGTGAGCACAGGAAATCATGGAAACTCAACAGCATCCCACCACCCAGAGGGAACCCACGTGAACACAGTGAGAACATGCAAACTCAACTGCATCCACCGCCAACCAGAGGCAACCCACGTTAGCACAGGGAAAACATGCAAACTCAACAGTATCCCCGCCCCCACTCCCAGAGGCAACCCACATGAGCACAGACAGAACATGCAAACTCAACAGTATCCCCCCCACACCCAGGGGGACTCACGTGAGCACAGTAAAAACATGTAGATTCAACTGCATCCCCCATCACTCAGAGGAAACTAACGTGAGCACAGGTAGAATATGCAGACTCAACAGCACCTCTCCTTCACCAAGAGGGAAACCACATGAGCACAAGGAGAACATGCAAACTCAACAGCACCCCTTATCACCCAGAGGGAACCCATGTGAGCACAAGGAGACCATGCAAACTCAACAGCATCCACCCACCCAGAGGGATCCCACATGAACACAAGGAGAACATGCAAACTCAACATCCCCCCCACCCAGAGGGAACCCATGTGAGAAAAGGGACAATATGCAAATTCAACAGCACCCCTAACCCCACCCAGAGGGAACCCATGTGAACACAGGGAGAAGATGCAAATTCAACAACAACCCCGACCCAGAAGAAACCCACGTGAACACAAGGAGAACATGCAAACTCAACATCATCCCCCCCACCCAGAGGGAACCCACGTGAGCACAGGGAGAATATGCAAACTCAACCTCACCCCACCCCACCCAGAGGGAACCCACGTGAGCACAGGAAATCATGGAAACTCAACAGCATCCCACCACCCAGAGAGAACCCATGTGAACACAATGAGAACAAGCAAACTCATCTGCATCCACCGCCAACCAGAGGCAACCCACGTCAGCACAGGCAAAACATGCAAACTCAACAGTTCCCCCCCCCACACCCAGAGGCAACCCATGTGAGCACAGACAGAACCACAGAGGGAACCAACGTGAGCACAGGGAGAACATGCAAACTCAACTGCATCCCCCATCACCCACAGGGAACCCATGTGAGTACAGGGAGAACATGCAGACTCAATAGCACCTCCCATCACCCAGAGGGAACCCACGTGAGCACAGTGAGAACATGTAAATTCAACTGCATCCCCCATCACTCAGAGGGAACTAACGTGAGCACAAGTAGAACATGCAGACTCAACAGCACCTCTCCATCACCAAGAGGTAACCCATGTGAGCACAAGGAGAACATGCAAACTCAACAGCATCCACCCACCCAGAGGGATCCCACATGAACACAAGGAGAACATGCAAACTCAACATCCCCCCCCCCACCAGAGGGAACCCACTTGAGCACAGGGAGAATATGCAAACTCAACCTCACCCCACCCCACCCAGAGGGAACCCATGTGAGCACAGGAAATCATGGAAACTCAACAGCATCCCACCACCCAGAGAGAACCCACGTGAACACAGTGAGAACATGCAAACTCATCTGCATCCACCACCAACCAGAGGCAACCCATGTGAGCACAGGTAGAACATGCAGCCTCAACAGCATCCCCCCCACTCAGAGGGAACCCATGTGAACACAAGGAGAAGATGCAAACTCAACTGCACCCTCCCCAAGGGAACCAACATAAGCACAAGGAGGATATCCAAATTCAACAGCACCCCCACATCCTACCCAGAGGGAACCCACGTGAACACAGGGAGAACATTCAAATTCAACAGCATTCCGCCCCACCCAGAGGGAACCCACATGAGCAGAGGGATAACATGTAAACTCAACAGCATCCCACCACCCAGAGGGAACCCACATGTGAACACAGGGAGAACATGCAAGCTCAACTGCATCCCCATCACCTACAGGGAACCCACATGAACACAAGGAGAACATGCAGACTCAACAGCATCCCCCCACTCAGAGGAATCCACGTGAGCAAAAGAAGAAGATGCAAACTCAACTGCCCCCCCCCACCAGAGGGAACCAACATGAGCACAGGGAGACTATCCAAACTCAACAGCACCCCCCACATCCCACCCAGAGGGAACCCATGTGAACACAGGCAACATGCAAACTCAACAGCATTCCCCTACCCAGGAGGAACCCACATGAGCACAAGGAGAACATTCAAATTCAGCAGCATCCCCCACCCTGAGGGAATCCATGTGAGCACAGGGATAACATGTAAACTCAACAGCATCCCCCCATCCAGAGGTAACCTACGTGAGCACAGAGAGGACATGCAAACTCAACAGCATCCCCCCCACACCCAGAGGGAACCCAGGTGAGCACAGGGATAACATGTAAACTCAACAGCATCCCCCCATCCAGAGGTAACCCACCTGAGCACAGGGATAACATACAAACTTAACAGCACCCCCCACCCCACATGGAATAAGCAGGTTCAGTAGCATGGATGGAAGGATGTTGATTTGTACTCTGTGTGTGAACTGTAGACGTTTGGCACAGTGGCACTGTGTTTGGTTAAATTAGTAAAAGACAGGAAAAATAAAATATTCCTATGAACTCTTTGTAGACTTCAAAGAGCTTCCTTAAAGATTTATGTAACAGAAACAGCACTTCATTAATCTTTATTTTTAGTTGAATTAACAGTTGTAATTTTAAGCTATAAAACAATGCTAAAATACCGTCGGCCGTGTGTGTGTATGTGTGTGTGTGTGTGTGTGTGTGTTTGTGTGTGTGTGTATATATAGTTATTTACATTAATTATTAAGATCCTATTGTCTTATGTACAATTTGTACCTGTTCTCTCTGTACCTGTACCTCTATTTTGTCACATTTCATAAGGACCCAAAGGAAATAAGCGTTTCTGTTTTATTATGTTATCAGTGTATCACTGACACATTCGCTGTCAGGATTTCCCTCAGAGCCTGGTTTTAACTCTTTGTTTTACCAGTGTCATGTATTCATTTCTCCACTAGATGGTGCTCTCACTTTTGTTTCACACCTGGATCAGATGAGTGACTGATTATTGATAGATTATTTAAACCTTGACTTTCTGTCATGTATTGCCAGATACTCGCGTGCCATGTTTGTCTCTAGTCTTGCTAGCCTCATTTTGCCTCGCCAGCTTCCAGAGCCAACTTCGATGATCCAGGCATGCTCCTGGAGGATCAAACCTGAATGCCCTGTGACCATGACTGCATCTTCCAGCGGTGCGCTTAAGACGCAGAAGCGTCTCACAGCAAAAGCTCAGGTAACCTGGCCTCCCCTCTAATTCCCGTATTAGAGTGAACTATCTTTTCCTGATGTTCCAGATGATTTCGGTATGGCCCCCAAGTGGACCTGGATCCTGGCTCTGACTACCTGCACAGCAACATCACTTTGGAACTCCTCGACTCTTGGCACAGAGTGCATCTCAACTACGCGTCAGTTAAGTTCCTCCTCGTCTCAGTGAGATCCCATTCTCACTTGTTCCTGTTTATGACTGTGCTATCATAAAGAACTGTTCGAAGAACTCTTCCTAAGCATGAATTCTTCCTAAGCATGAATTCTGATATCTAACAATTGAGAACCCAGCTGTATCAAGTCCTGCTTAATTGGAACTGTGTCACAATACGCAGTATTTAACCTCTGACCTTTGGATACAGCTTATGAACTATGAACAATTCCTGAACAGTGAACTTTATTTCTTAAGATGAGAACTTTATTTCCTGACCTCTGAAACAACCTGTGTTAAACCTTTTATGAACTGTGACTGTTTTGAGGCTCCAGCATTATGAGTGCCGAGTGCATTCACTCTTTATTCTCCATAGTTCCTGGTCTCAGAGGCAAGTGTTCCACCTGGTCCTGAACCCTGAAACGTTATCTTTCAAGACTGGCTTGGGATTCTGCAGCTGCCTCATTTCACTGCCAGGAGGTGGGCCATCTCTCCACACTGCAGGCACCCCAGCGCAGCACCTTTACTTTATTTACTATCAATAAATATATTTTCCTTTGTACTCTTCTCCATGTCTAGCTACCTGCATTTGGGTCCATTGCCTGCAATGGTTCGGTACCACCCGAACCTCTAACCGTAACATTGACTTCTGTATGTTTATTTTGATGTTGCAGAATAAACTCAATTAATCAATCAGTCATAAACAATATTTTATTTACGTTTTAACGTAGATGCTGGAGGGCATGCATGTGCACGTACATGAGCTTTTAAAAAGGGCGGAAGCTAGTTTTGACCGTGTGTGATGTGTGTGCACGCTGACGTCCGTGAGATGTCTTCTAAATGACTACAGAGGTGTTATCATGTTACGAAAACAATGTTTTCAGTTTTAGAAGTGTTTATTTCTCACTAGCTTTCATATAATATATGACAAACATGTTATATTTCGCCAGAAACAAAGTGCTCCAGGCAATGACGTCATGGTGCCTTTCTGCTCTAATTGGCTGTCGCCCCCCCCCCCCACCCCCAAAACAACAACACAGTAACAAAACGTAATAGGAAATAGAATGTGACCTTTTATCCTCTTAAAACAGGGATATTCAACTCGTTCCAGAAAGGGCCGAGAGGGGGCACGTTCTCTCTGTAATCACCGACTCCACCAGGTGATTAACATCACTTTGAGCAGATGGTATCAGTTAATCAGTGACACCTGGTGGAGTGGGTGGTTCAGAACCTGCATCCTCTCGGCCCTTTCTGGAATGAGCTGAATACCCCTTTCTTAATATAGGACCAGGTTAGCCATCTTTGAACTTGTCCAAGGTCTGTGTCACACCAATGTCCCTGTCAATTTAAAAACTCTGGCAGTAACAGGAGTGGACTTATGCTCATGGGATCTCATGGGAATTCCGTTGCCAGGTTTGACTGAAACAGGAAGTGCCAAATTTTGATGTGAAACAGTAAAACAGGAAATGTCAAATGTTTCATAATTCCCCCCTAGTTTTGATCTGCTTTTTAAAATTAATCTGCTCTTTGGTATGTTGTTTTTGCTGTTGTATTTAATCCTCTGTAAGGTTTCTGTGTAACTTTTTGTTTGTCTCATTAAATAATAAAAAAGTAAAACGCTGAACACTTCCTGGTTTGACAATAAATGTAGGTTATCTGACAATAAATCTTGTCAGATCTCGTGGGAATTCAGTGGCAAGTTCACATTGAAATAGGAAGTGCCACATTTTGAGTCCACAGTGAAACAGGAAATGCCAAATGTGTTTAACTTTGGAAAGTTGTTGTTTTTATTTTTTTAAAATTAACCTGTTCTTTGGTATGTTGTTTTTGCTGTTGTATTTAATCCTCTGTAAGGTTTCGGTGTAACTTTTTGTTTGTCTCATTAAATCATTTTTTAAAAAGTCAAATGTTGAACACTTCCTGGTTTGACAATAAACGAGAGCTCATGGGATCAATGGCAAGTAGAGACTGAAACAGGAAGTGCAAAATTTTGAGTCAACAGTGAAACAGGAAATGGCAAATGTTGAACACTTCCTGACATGCGTGTAGCTGGGTTGCACTGGACTCCCCTGATTGGACACCCCAGGTGCCACCCAAATGATCGACATGTCACGACACTGGTTGAAAAGAGCCATTTTGAAATCGGTGACATATATTGACTGCTTGGTCCCTCCTGTACAGTAGTTGGCGATGTGTTCCACAAAAAAGGTCTAATCCACCTTAGTAGAAGAAGAAAAATGTTTGAAATTGGAAGCTGAACACATCGTCTGAACGACAGACTCCTAATGACACCAGAGTTATATTGGTGAGTAAACGACTGCTTTCTCATGTCTAAAAGTATCTTCCTTAAACTCAAACAGATAGTAAATCTCTAGAACGTAGTATAAATTGAGTTAAAAATATAAAATACAGCTTCCTGATGGAGTGGTGTAGAGGAGATTTTTCTTAAAAAAGACCTGAAAGTTGAGTTAATTTAATGAATTTACATATACATTTTAAACTTGTACATTTTAACTTGCCACATTAGAAGACACTGTAGAACTTTCAGCACCACTTAGTCAAAGATTTAAGTGACTCTATCTTTATATTTGAGCCTATATGTATAATTTTGACCCTGTGTCCATTAGAGAAGATCCAAAATAAATTCAAACTTGTGTACCCACTTCTTGTTTTTTGAAGTTATTGATGAAGTTTGCTGTACAATCATTCCAACGGCGCAGAGACATCATTAAAAGCTCAAATTTACCACGAGTGTATGTAAATGTATATGAGCACAACTGTACAGATGTATGTGAGTGTGTTAAAGATTCCCAGGTTGTGAGTGTGAGAGCTGAACCTGTCTCTGAGCCGTTATCCAGATGGGTAAGCTGCCGTTGTCCCAGTAGGAATCCACAAACTGTGCCTGGTAGTACTGCTTCTTCTCCTGAGTGGTTGTGTTGAACCACATGTTGTGGATGACTCCATGATTTTCGATGTATCGCCCTGATAACAAGAAAGATTCAAACACACATGGAGGAATAAGGAGCCTGTCGTCCATCCAGACACTGCAGCAGGTGGACGCTTCCACCCGGCGTTTTCACAGCCAGCGCCCACGTCATGACAGCAGAGTAGAGTATCACTCATTTATGCACCCTGTGGGTGTGTTGTCTTAAAATTGAGGTGTGGTGGTGTGATATAATTTGGTGACCATCATTAGCAGGTGATGATACGTTCTGGCCACTGATAGGAAGAAGCTAATGGAGCGGGCTGCATGCTATCATTGTCAAATGACCACGTAATACCTGAATGAGATGTTCTGTGCAGGTGAGAGCAGGTAGCTCAGTGGGTAAGGACCTGGCCTAGCCATCGGTAGGCCTGGGTTCAAATTCTGCTCATGCTACATGTCTGAGTCCTTGTGCAGTGTCTCAGTCCACCTAACTGTAAATGGGTACCAGCCATATCGGTGGTCTGCGACGTCTCGCACCGTGAAAAGTCCTTAAAGCGACAGTATCACCTCAAAATCTCTCATCAGCTGTTAAAATTTTCACTGAAGACCAGCTTAATTTTTCGAACCGTGTCCACTTCGATGTGTCTCACAGGTTTAGAAAAAATTTTGATCAAACAAAGCGCCAGTCTCTCAGCAACTTCTCAGACAAAGGAATTCCGACGAGGGGCTGGACGACTCCTCCCACAAGGAGTGCTCACAGGCGAATGACGTCACCGACAGGCGTGGAAAAACTCACGCATGCGCACGAGGGTGCAAGCATGTCTGACGTAAAAACATATGAATGAAATCCATATAGTTTTTGAAAAAAATAAAAAGGACCTATACTTTACGGACAGCCCTCGTACTTTGATTTACGAGGCCCTGCTGGGCTGCTGCCTTCTTACGTCTGTAATCCGATCACATGGAGAAGTGTCGATTCTTACTCAAATGATCATTTGTCGCTCTCTGTTCCACTTGTCGCCACAGAACAAGGGGAAAAGGCCTTTTATTTGCTCGGCTCTGTCAATTATTCCATTGATCACTTTTAAGTCCAGACTGAGAGCACTTGAGATGACTTTTTAAAACTGTAACTGTTTTTCTTTAGTGTATGTCATTTTAATTGTGTGAATTTAATTGTCATTATTGTGTAACTTTGGCTGTGTTATGGTTTTAAACCCCAGGAACTGAGTTGGACCTCAAAATGCAGTGTAGCCGAGACACGAGAGGTAAGTGAAAAACAAAAGCTTTTATTCTTCTCCAAATGAAGGTGACAAACAGAGGCTCCAAAATCACAGCACCAAAATCAAGTGTCTTCAAAGACAAAAACTAAAAATGTCCAAATGACCAAAAACAAAAATAGACAGAGTGCAAAAATCCATAATATAAACCTACTGTCCAAAAGAGACAGCAAGGACACTTACAGACAGTTGGAGATGAGGTGACTGGCAAATGTGTCAAAGCAAAACTGACCTTCACAGAAACAAACAGCCCACACAGAGGGAGCAAACAAATGTGATTAAATACATTTGGGTTGATTGTGATCAGGAAGAACCAAAACATGTGAGGATCAGAGGAAACACAGAAAATAAACCCAGGCTCACAGTAGTCTCAAAAGAAAAGAAAACAACTGATTCTTAATAAATTAAGAATAAAGTGCCATTCCGGTAAGAGCACACGTGGGAACATTATAGGCAGAAAACATCAGAAGAAACAACTACTACAAATAATAATAATACCAAAAACATGAGGAAATAAAAACAGAAGAAAACCTAACAAGTGTGCGAGGAGAAGGGACCCTCGCAGCAGACAGCTGACATAATGCTGCACTGCAATACCAAGTGTAACCATGAGAACATTCGGGCACAGCTGTAAACTAAAAGCTAGAAACACTACAACAGCACCATGTACCCCCTCGCACGAAGATCTAAACATCTCGTTCCATACACACACACACACACACACACACACACACACACACACACACACACACACACACACACACACACACACACACACACACACACACACACACACACACACACACACACACACACACACAGGGTATGGGAGGAAGAAGCACGTCCACGCCAGACAAACGTAAGTTGTGCAAATGCACACCCTTTGAAGACCCATGCACGCTCACGTGCATTCTTGCACACTCATTCACAACACGCACATTAATACTCCCATAACACGCATGCATATGAAGGTCATGCAAACACACACACACCTACACATACAACAGCATCCAAGCGGAAGAAGCATGCGTATTCTCACACAGGACATGAGGAGGAACAGGACCTAAACCACCCAAAACACAGCGACAACGCAGACCGCAACAGGCTGAGGTTAAATAAAAATAAAAGAAAAATGGGTCTGGTGACCTTGGCGAAAATGGCTTAATGATTTAATAATTCTCAGAAATTTGGTGTTCCTCTGTATTGTTACAAATATTTTTTATTTGTATAACGTAAGCTGAGGGTCACCCCTTTGAGTCTGTTCTGCTTGAGGTTTCTTCCTCAAAATGATCCCACTGTGGCCTGTGTGCTTGCTCTGCGGGTTGGTAAGGTCAGACCTGACTTGTCTGAAGCACCTTGAGGCAGGTTGTTGTGATTTGGCGCTATATAAATTAAATTAAATAAATTGAAATTGACCCTTGACTTTGTGTGAAGTCAGGGGCTATGAGTTGCTGGATCCTGATTTCCATGTCCAGTGCAGCACTGTTGGACGTGGTGTTCTGATACTCGCAGACTGACCATGTTCTCATATTTGAAAATGCTGTAGAGTTCTGCAGAACTGTGTGCAGGAACCAAAGTGGGCACGACAGTTATGGACAACATACATTTTCTTTAAACGAGGTGAACATTCGCTGTTCCACGGTGAAACAGCTGAGGGTGAGAAACTCCAGGAACCTGCAGCCTCAGAGCTGAGTTCCTCCAGGTGAGTTGGTGATGGGTATCACCCCCAGAGAATAAAAGACTTGGAGTGCGTGACGCTTTGTTTTGACTACAGACCCTGAGAAGGTTCCTGGAATCATCTATGATAATTAAGCAGAACTGTGAGACTGTGAGTCACTTATTTAGGAATCATTCTGACTCAGAGCTGGTGTCTGTGGTCTTTACCTGTAACCATGGTGAAATGAGAGGGGCTGGTGATGGTGAGGAATGGCGGTGTTACGTAGGCTGCCTTCACACCATCCTGAGCCATTTGATCCAGGTTGGGGGTCTCCACATCTCGGTCGTAGTCCCAGCGAAAGCCGTCAAAGGAGATGAGCAGCAGCTTGTTTCTGGTTGGTGCCGAGGCAACCGACTGCAGCCCAGAAATGGCGCCAGGTCGCGGTGCAGCAGCACCGGGGGAGCAGGCACTGAGGCTCAGGATGGCAAGGAAGACCACCAACATGACTGAATACCTAACTCCAGATTACAAATGTTTCTCCTTGAACTGTTGGATTTCTTTAAGTCTCAGAACAGAACACCCTGGAGTTCTGTCTTCTGTCTTCACTGCAGTCTTGCGACTGATACAGCTGTGTGTGTTTGGCAACAACATATTGAGCAATCTCTGAGGACACGCCTGTCGTTAATGTTTGTTGATGTTCTGAGATAACACTTAGTCATAAACCACCCAGAACATACAGTTCATCCACAGGCACTTCACTTTTTCCACATTTTGTTATGTTACAGTCTTACTCCAGAAGGAATGAAATTCATTTTTTTCCTCTGAAAATTCTGCTCACAACACCCCATAATGACAACATAAAAAAGTTTTGTTGAGATTTTTGCAAATTTATAGAACGCTGCATCAGGTTGGATGGGGAGCGTCAGTGCACAGCCATTTTCAGATCTCTCCAGAGATGTTCAGTCAGATTCAGGTCTGAGCTTTGGCTGGGCCACTCAAGGACACTCACCGAGTTGTCCTGAAGCCACTCCTTTGATATCTTGGCTGTGTGCTTAGGGTCATTGTCCTGCTGAAAGATAATCCGTCGCCCCAGTCTGAGGTCAAGAGCGCTCTGGAGCAGGTTTTCATCCAGGATGTCTCTGTACATTGCTGCATTCATCTTTCCCTCAATTCTGACTAGTCTCCCAGTTCCTGCTGCTGAAAAACATCCCCACAGCATGATGCCACCATCATGCTTCACTGTAGGGATGGTGCCTGGTTTCCTCCAAACATGCTGTCAAAGAGTTTAATCTTTGTCTCATCAGACTAGAGAATTTTGTTTCTCCTGGTCTGAGAGTCCTTCAGGTGCCTTTTGTCAAACTCCAGGTGGGCTGCCATGTGCCTTTTACTAAGGAGTGGCTTCCGTCTGGCCACTCTACCATACAGGTCTGATTGGTGGATTGCTGCAGAGATGGTTGTCCTTCTGGAAGGTTCTCCTCTCTCCACAGAGGAATGCTGATGCTCTGACAGAGTGACCATCGGTCACCTTCTTGGTCACCTCCCTGACTAAGGCCCTTCTCTCCCAATTGCTCAGTTTAGATGGGCAGCCAACTCTAGGAAGAGTCCTGGTGGATCTGAACTTCTTCCATGGTTTTATTAAAAAGACCTGAAAGTTCAGCTACAATTTGCCAGAAGATACATCTGAGATGCAAGACGAGATGTAATGTTTTGGTGGAAGAAAATCCTCCTCTGTACCACTTCATCATGAAGCTATATAACTGGGATACAAAATGCAAAACATGCACTCTGCACAATTCCTCCAGTCACAGTCACAGAATCCTATAACTTTATGTGGGTGTCTTGGTGGCTTTCCTTACACACACACACACACACACACACACACACACACACACACACACACACACACACACACACACACACACACACACACACACACACACACACACACACACACACACACACACACACACACGCACACGCACAGAGGCCACTTAGCTATTAGATTAACAGGTAACTATTGTTTTGCCTACTATATCTTAACTAACTAAAATATTAACTAAAATATCTAAACTATCTCATATTGAGTTGGAGACAATTATCCATGCGTTTATTTCCTCGCGGTTAGACTATTGTAATAGCTTGTTCACCTGTTTCAATAAGAAGGAGCTGAAATGCTTACAATATGAATATAGTGCTGACCTGATCCAGCCCTACACTTCTGCCTGCAGTCAGATCTTCAGGACAGAACCTGCTGATGGTTCCCAAGACCTACTTCAAAACGCGAGGTGACAGATCTTTTAAAGCAGCAGCGACTCATCTCTGGAATGAACTGTCCTTGTCCTTGATCTCCCTCAATTGTGTAGAGACTTTCAAAAAGCAACTCAAGATTTTCTTTTTTAAACAGGCTCTCCAAAGCTTTTAGACGGTTGGCACCATGACGTTTTTATTTTTGTATTGTGATATTTTATCTTGTAAAATGGTTTGTGACCTTTATCTGTGAAAAGCGCGATATAAATAAAGTTTACTTACTTACTTATGTAGCTTAACTAGTGGATAAGTACTGTTTGGCCTAATATTGCTTAACCAGTGGGTGAGGGGTAGTATTGCTTAACTATCAGATAGATAGATAGATAGATAGATAGATAGATTAATTAATTAAATTTATTTTCAATCACAACAGAGTTGCCTCAAGGTGCTTCACACAAGTAAGGTCTAACTTTACTAACCCCCAAAGCAGCAGTGGTAAGGAAAAACTCCCTCTGAGGAAGAAACCTCAAGCAGACCAGACTCAAAGGGGTGACCCTCTGCTTGGGCCATGCTACAGATTTGGCCTCAGATCATGGCCTCAGATTTGGAGGTGCTGATTTTCATCCCGGACGCTTCCGAGTGTGAAGAGTGAAGTTCATATACCTTAACTAGTGGGTAAATACTGTTTACTCTAATATAGCATAACTAGTGGGTAAATACTGTTTACCGTAATATACAGTGGCTTGCAAAAGTATTCAGCCCCTTGGTGTTTAATGCATTCTAATTTGTTTATGGCATTTCAAATACAAAAACTAAATTAGACTTTTCAATATAAACATTTCTAAAATTGTCTTCCTTAGACTCAAACTGAAAGTAAATCTCTACAACTTGATATGAATTAATTAAAAATATAAAAGCCAAGATAATAGGTTGCATAAGTAATCAAAGTAATCAGCCCCTTTGGTATAATACCTGTAAATAATCAGTTTAATTGACAGTTTTCTTCAGACGAGTCAGGGGATGGATACATGAACATTTCCAAGTCACTGAATATGTCTTGAACTTTATTTACATCAGTTATGAAGAAATACAAACAGTATGGCACTCTATGGTAAATCTGTGTGGAGTAGACAGTTCTCAAAAACTATGTGTCTGTGTAAGAAGGAGAGGAGTGAGGAAAGCACCAAGACACCCAGACAACCCAGAAGAAGTTACAGGCTTCTGTGGCTGTGATTGGAGAAACAAATTAAATTGTGTGAAATACCAAGGGTCTGAATACTTTTGCAAGCCACTGTAACATAACTACACACTACAACTTCACAAGTGGATATGTAATGTTTGGCCTAATGTAGCGTAACTAGTGGATAAATACTGTTTGCCTAATATAGCTTCACTAGTGGATATGTACTGTTTGGCCTAATGTAGCTGAACTAGTGGATGAGTACTCTTTGGCCTAATATACTGTACCTTAACTAGTGCGTAAATATTGTTTGGCCTATTTTAGCTTAACTAGTTGGTAAATACTGTTTGGCCTAATATAGCGTAACTCGTGGGTAAATACTGTTTAATATAGCTTAACTAGTGGATGAGTACTGTTTGGCCGAATATACCTTAACTAGTGGGTAAATATTGTTTGGCCTATTTTAGCTTAAGGAGTTGGTAAATACTGTTTGGCCTAATATAGCGGAACTTGTGGGTAAATACTGTTTGGCCTAATGTACCTTAACTAGTGGGTAAATACTGTTTGGCTGAATATACCATAATTAGTGGGTAAATATTGTTTGGCCGATTTTAGCTTAACTAGTTGGTAAATACTGTTTACTTTAATATAGCTTCACTAGTGGATATGTCCCCGCGACCCTTGATTGGACTAAGCAGTTGAACATGAATATGTGTGTGTGTGTGTGTGAGTGAGTATTGGGGTAGTGGATATGTACTGTTACTGTTTGGCCTAATATACCTTAACTAGTGGGTAAATCTGTTTGGCCTAATGTAGCTGAACTAGTGGATAAGTACTCTTTGGCCTAATGTAGCTGAACTAGTGGATAAGTACTCTTTGGCCTAATGTACCTTAACTAGTTGGTAAATACTGTTTGGCCTAATGTAACTGAACTAGTGGATAAGTACTCTTTGGCATAATGTACCTTAACTAGTGGGTACATACTCTTTGGCCTAATGTAGCTGAACTAGTGGATAAGTACTCTTTGGCCTAATGTACCTTAACTAGTTGGTAAATACTGTTTGGCCAAATGTAACTGAACTAGTGGATAAGTACTCTTTGGCCTAATGTACCTTAACTAGTGGGTAAATACTGTTTGGCCTAATATACCTTAACTAGTTGGTAAATACTGTTTAATATAGCTTCACTAGTGGATATGTCCCTGCAACCCTTGATTGGACTAAGCAGTTGAAGATGAATGTGTGTGTGTGTGTGAGTGAGTGAGTAGTGGATATGTACTGTTTGGCCTAATATACCTTAACTAGTGGGTAAATACTGTTTGGCCTAATGTACTCGTAGCTGAACTAGTGGATAAGTAATCTTTGGCCTAAATGTACCTTAACTAGTGGGTAAATACTGTTTGGCATAATATACCTTAACTAGTGGGTAAATATTGTTTGGCCTATTTTAGCTTAACTAGTTGGTAAATATTGTTTACTCTAATATAGCTTCACTAGTGGATATGTCCCTGCGACCCTTGATTGGACTAAGCAGTTGAAGATGTGTGTGTGTGTGTGTGTGTGTGTGTGTGTGTGTGTGTGTGTGTGTGTGTGTGTGTGTGTGTGTGTGTGTGTGTGTGTGTGTGTGTGTGTGTGAGTGAGTGAGTAGTGGATATGTACTGTTTGGCTGAATATACCTTAACTAGTGAGTAAATACTGTTTGGCCTAATGTAGCTGAACTAGTGGATAAGTACTCTTTGGCCTAATGTACCTTAACTAGTGGGTAAATACTGTTTGGCCTAATATACCTTAACAAGTGGGTAAATACTGTTTGGCCTAATGTAGCTGAACTAGTGGATAAGTACTCTTCGGCCTAATGTACCTTAACTAGTGGGTAAATACCGTTTGGCCTAATGTAGCTGAACTAGTGGATAAATACTGTTTGGCCTAATGTACTTTAACTAGTGGATAAATACTGTTTGGCCTAATGTACTTTAACTAGTGGGTAAATACTGTTTGGCCTAATGTAGCTGAACTAGTGGATATGTCCCCGTGACCCTTGATTGGACTAAGCAGTTGAAGATGAGTGTGTGTGTGTGTGTGTGTGTGTGTGTGTGTGTGTGTGTGTGTGTGTGTGTGTGTGTGTGTGCGTGCGTGTGAGTGAGTAGTGGATATGTACTGTTTGGCCTAATATACCTTAACTAGTGGATAAATACTGTTTGGTCTAATGTACCTTAACTAGTGCGTAAATACTGTTTGGCCTAATATACCTTAACTAGCGGGTAAATACTCTTTGGCCTAATGTACTTTAACTAGTGGGTAAATACTGTTTGGCCTAATGTAGCTGAACTAGTGGATATGTCCCCGTGACCCTTGATTGGACTAAGCAGTTGAAGATGAGTGTGTGTGTGTGTGTGTGTGTGTGTGTGTGTGTGTGTGTGTGTGTGTGTGTGTGTGTGTGTGTGTGTGTGTGCGTGTGAGTGAGTAGTGGATATGTACTGTTTGGCCTAATGTAACTGAACTAGTGGATAAGTACTCTTTGGCATAATGTACCTTAACTAGTGGATACATACTCTTTGGCCTAATGTAGCTGAACTAGTGGATAAGTACTCTTTGGCCTAATGTACCTTAACTAGTTGGTAAATACTGTTTGGCCAAATGTAACTGAACTAGTGGATAAGTACTCTTTGGCCTAATGTACCTTAACTAGTGGGTAAATACTGTTTGGCCTAATATACCTTAACTAGTTGGTAAATACTGTTTAATATAGCTTCACTAGTGGATATGTCCCTGCAACCCTTGATTGGACTAAGCAGTTGAAGATGAATGTGTGTGTGTGTGTGAGTGAGTGAGTAGTGGATATGTACTGTTTGGCCTAATATACCTTAACTAGTGGGTAAATACTGTTTGGCCTAATGTACTCGTAGCTGAACTAGTGGATAAGTAATCTTTGGCCTAAATGTACCTTAACTAGTGGGTAAATACTGTTTGGCATAATATACCTTAACTAGTGGGTAAATATTGTTTGGCCTATTTTAGCTTAACTAGTTGGTAAATATTGTTTACTCTAATATAGCTTCACTAGTGGATATGTCCCTGCGACCCTTGATTGGACTAAGCAGTTGAAGATGTGTGTGTGTGTGTGTGTGTGTGTGTGTGTGTGTGTGTGTGTGAGTGAGTGAGTTGTGGATATGTACTGTTTGGCTGAATATACCTTAACTAGTGAGTAAATACTGTTTGGCCTAATGTAGCTGAACTAGTGGATAAGTACTCTTTGGCCTAATGTACCTTAACTAGTGGGTAAATACTGTTTGGCCTAATATACCTTAACAAGTGGGTAAATACTGTTTGGCCTAATGTAGCTGAACTAGTGGATAAGTACTCTTCGGCCTAATGTACCTTAACTAGTGGGTAAATACCGTTTGGC
The DNA here is from genome assembly GCF_902500255.1 of Thalassophryne amazonica. Classification (NCBI taxonomy): domain Eukaryota; kingdom Metazoa; phylum Chordata; class Actinopteri; order Batrachoidiformes; family Batrachoididae; genus Thalassophryne; species Thalassophryne amazonica. Next base: position 8,931,931 of record NC_047120.1, read on the forward strand.
CTAATGTAGCTGAACTAGTGGATAAATACTGTTTGGCCTAATGTACTTTAACTAGTGGATAAATACTGTTTGGCCTAATGTACTTTAACTAGTGGGTAAATACTGTTTGGCCTAATGTAGCTGAACTAGTGGATATGTCCCCGTGACCCTTGATTGGACTAAGCAGTTGAAGATGAGTGTGTGTGTGTGTGTGTGTGTGTGTGTGTGTGTGTGTGTGTGTGTGTGTGTGCGTGTGAGTGAGTAGTGGATATGTACTGTTTGGCCTAATATACCTCAACTAGTGGATAAATACTGTTTGGTCTAATGTACCTTAACTAGTGCGTAAATACTGTTTGGCCTAATATACCTTAACTAGCGGGTAAATACTCTTTGGCCTAATGTACTTTAACTAGTGGGTAAATACTGTTTGGCCTAATGTAGCTGAACTAGTGGATATGTCCCCGTGACCCTTGATTGGACTAAGCAGTTGAAGATGAGTGTGTGTGTGTGTGTGTGTGTGTGTGTGTGTGTGTGTGTGCGTGTGAGTGAGTAGTGGATATGTACTGTTTGGCCTAATATACCTTAACTAGTGGATAAATACTGTTTGGTCTAATGTACCTTAACTAGTGCGTAAATACTGTTTGGCCTAATATACCTTAACTAGCGGGTAAATACTCTTTGGCCTAATGTACCTTAACTAGTTGGTAAATATTGTTTAGGCTAATATAGCTTCACTAGTGGATATGTCCTAAAGACCCTTGATTGGACTAAGCAGTTGAAGATGAGTGTATGTGTGTGTGTGTGTGTGTGTGTGTGTGTGCGTGTGCGTGTGTGAGTAGTGGATAGGTACTCTTTGGCCTAATGTACCTTAACTAGTGGGTAAATACTGGTTGGCCTAATGTAGCTGAACTAGTGGATAAGTACTCTTTGGCCTAATGTACCTTAACTAGTGGGTAAATACTGGTTGGCCTAATGTTGCTGAACTAGCGGATAAGTATTCTTTGGCCTAATGTAGCTCAACTAGTGGATAAGTACTCTTTGGCCTAATGTACCTTAACTAGTGGGTAAATACTGTTTGGCCTAATGTAGCTGAACTAGTGGATAAGTACTCTTTGGCCTAATGTACCTTAACTAGTGGGTAAATACTGGTTGGCCTAATGTAGCTCAACTAGTGGATAAGTACCCTTTGGCTTAATGTACCTTAACTAGTGGGTAAATACTGGTTGGCCTAATGTAGCTCAACTAGTGGATAAGTACCCTTTGGCTTAATGTACCTTAACTAGTGGGTAAATACTGGTTGGCCTAATGTAGCTCAACTAGTGGATAAGTACCCTTTGGCTTAATGTACCTTAACTAGTGGGTAAATACTGTTTGGCCTAATGTAGCTGAACTAGTGGATAAGTACTCTTTTGCCTAATGTACCTTAACTAGTTGGAAAATACTCTTTGGCCTAATGTAGCTTTACTCGTGAGTAACTATCGTTAAGCCTCATATAAGCTGACTTTAAATGGTTCCGTTTCCTGAAGTCTGTCTCTCAGCTGTCAGGATGGACGTGTCCTTGTCATCCATGTGGTCGTACCTTATGTCAGTTCCTGTCATGTTGGTAATCACTCTGTGGTGAGGAAGATTCCTGATCTGTTCCAGGATGGGCTGGTGAACAGGTCCAGTCTTAACGTGCAAGAAAATCTACATGAAGCGTTGATTTCGACACGTTTGTGTGGGTTTGTTTAACGTGTGAATACGAGGTCTATTAGAAAAGTATCCGACCTTATTATTTTTTTCAAAAACCATATGGATTTGAATCACGTGTGATTGCATCAGACAAGCTTGAACCCTCGTGCGCATGCGTGAGTTTTTCCAAGCCTGTCGGTTGTGTCATTCACCTGTGAGCAGGCTTTGAGTGACGAGTGGTCCACCCCCTTGGGGGATTTTCATTGTCAGGAAATGGCGGAATGATTTGGGCTTTTTTTTCCATCAGAATGTTTTCAGAAACTGTTAGAGACTGGCACCTGGAATCCATTCGAAAAATTTATCTGGCTTTCGGTGAAAATTTTACGGGCTTCACAGAGAATAAGGACTGTTACTACAGCTTTAAGGACAGCTTTAAGGATGGCTTTAAGGACGCTCGGCGCGCCGCGCTCCGTGCCGCCATCGAGAGCCACAAACCACCGGATCATTTTTAAACGGATGGCTCTGTGGAGCCGGACCATCATGTGCACTTTCTCTGGTTATCACAAGAGCTGGACATCAACCATTTTCCAGCAGATTTTACTTTTAACAAGAGATTTTGTCATGGAAAGCCGAGCGGAGGCTTCGCGCGTCACGACCGATTTGCTGATGGAACGAGACAAAGGAACACCTCCGTTTTGGTCTCACAGGACGGCTTTGAGATGGCGTTCAGACAGCTGTCAGTGGTTTGCCCATCGAGTGATTATCCGAGAAATTGTGGATGTGCCTGGACATGCCAGAACATGTCCCGTGAGGCTTCATCACGGCGTTGCTTTGCGCCATCCTCCGCACGTCTGTCTCAATGTGCCGAAAAAGTGCTGATGTCCACGTCTTTTCACAATTCCTGTGCTAGTCAGACGACGTCCCAGATAAAACACAGCGTCCAGTTTGGAAATGAACGGCACATTCCACTGTTACAGGAGTTTTTGTCATGGAAAGAGGAGCGGAGGCTTCATGCGTCGCGGCGGTGCCGCATGGCGCACAGCAACGCTGTGATCAAGCCTCACGGGACATGTTCTGGCATGTCCAGGCACATCCACAATTTCTCGGATAATCACTCGATGGAAAAACCACCGACAGCTGTCTGAACGCCATCTCAAAGCCATCCTGTGAGACCAAAACGGAGGTGTTCCTTTGTCTCACTCCATCAGCAAATCGGTCGTGACGCGCGAAGCCTCTGCTCGGCTTTCCATGACAAAATCTCTTGTTAAAAGTGAAATCTGCCGGAAAATGGTTGATGTCCAGCTCTTGTGATAACCAGAGAAAGTGCACACGATGGTCCAGCTCCACAGAGCCATCCGTTTAGAAATGATCCGGTGGTTTGTGGCTCTCGATGGCGGCACAGAGCGCGGCGCACCGAGCGTCCTTAAAGCCGTCCTTAAAGCTGTCCTTAAAGCTGTAATAACAGTCCTTATTCTCTGTGAAGCCCGTAAAATTTTCACCGAAAGCCAGATAAATTTTTCAAATGGTTTCCAGGTGCCAGTCTCTAACAGTTTCTGAAAAAATTCTGATGGAAAAAAGCCCAAATCATTCCGCCATGTCCTGACAATGAAAATCCGCCGAGGGGGTGGACCACTCCTCACTCAAAGCCTGCTCACAGGCGAATGACGCAACCGACAGGTGTGGAAAAACTCACGCATGCGCACGAGGGTTCAAGCTTGTCTGACGCAATCACACGTGATTCAAATCCATATGGTTTTTGAAAAAAATAATAAGGTCGGATACTTTTCTAATAGACCTCGTATTGTTGCACACGGACAAACTCACGGTCCTTGACAGATCCTGAGTCTGGTCTGATGGCTGGGAAATCCCAGATGATCAGGGTCTGAAGACCTGCTGCAGTCTTCATCCACCTTCTTAGCTGTTGGGTTGCAAAAGCATTTCTTCTTCCTGAGCCGCTGTTTAGCCTCATTAGCCGTCTCATGTGCAGGGTTCTTGTTGGGTCTTCATGGTTACCGTAGCGACCACAGGGCACACAAGGTCCACACCGTATTTCACTCCAACAGGCAATCCGTTACGCAGGTGTCTCAATGGATTTTGTCAGAAAATACTGAAGGGTTTTATTTTATCCACCAAGGACCAAATAAAATCATCGGCATTTATTTATTTATCTTTCTGTCTGTCTGTCTGCCTGTTTGCAAGATTACGTCAAAACTACTGCACGGATTTTGACAGTATTTTCATAACAGATAGATATTAGACCAAGAAAGAAATTTTGGAGGTGATCTGGATCCGGATTCTGGATTAAGTTTCACTTTATACAGGCTTTGAAGGATTACTTTTAGCAGTATTACGGCAAATCTACTTTATAGATTTTGACGAAATTTTAGTACAAATGCATATTAGGCCATAGAAGACTCCATGAAATTTTGGAGGTGGTCTAGATCCAGATTATGGAGCAAGTTTCACTTTATATAGGGTTTGAAGGATTAAGTGAAAACTACTTCACAGATTCTCACCAAAGTTTTACCACGGACACATATTTCGAGTGATGTGCCGCACAGCGGCATGAAGCTCGCTCATGTTACAGTGTCCCAAACAGGAAGTGCAAAATGAGTCCAAAGTGAAACAGGAAATGTCAAATGTGGAACACTTCCTGGATCGACACTTCCTGGATTGACAATAGTCAAGATCTCATGGAATCTTGTGGGAATTCAGTGGCAAGTTGAGACTGAAACAGGAAGTGCCAAACTTTGAGTTCACAGTGAAACAGGAAATGTCAAATGTGTTTACCTTTAGAAAGGTTTTTTAATAATAATAATAATAATTATTATTATTTATTATTTAAAAATAATAATTTTTAATAATTTTGATCTTTTATTTAAATTAACCTGTTCTTTGGTCTGTTGTTTTTGTTGTTGTATTTAATCCTCTATAAGGTTTCTGTGTAACTTTTTGTTTGTCTCATTAAATAAAAAAAAAGTCAAATGTTGAACACTTCCTGGATCAACAATAAACGAGATCTCATGGGATCTGACGGGAATTCAGTGGCAAGTTGAGACTGAAACAGGAAGTGCCAAACTTTGAGTTCACAGTGAAACAGGAAATTTCAAATGTGTTTACCTCTAGAAAGGTTTTTTTTAAATAATAATAATTATTAGTTATTATTTAAAAATAATAATTTTGAATAATTTTGATCTTTTTTTTTTAAATTTACCTGTTCTTTGGTCTGTTGTTTTTGCTGTTGTATTTAATCCTCTGGAAGGTTTCTGTGTAACTTTTTGTTTGTCTCATTAAATTAAAAAAACGTCAAATGTTGAACACTTCCTGGATTGACACTTCCTGGTTTGACAATAAACGAGATCTCGTGAGATCTCACGGGAATTCAGTGGAGATTTGAGACTGAAACAGAAAGTGTCAAATTTTGAGTCCACAGTGAAACAGGAAATGTCAAATGTTGAACACTTCCTGGCATGGGTGGAGATAGAGGGGAGGCCAGGGTGGCACTGGACCCCCCTGAAATCTGATTGGACACCCCAGGTGCCACCCCAGATGACTGACATGTTTCGGCACCACGCGTCTGGTTGAAAAGTGCCATTTTGTAACCGGTGGCACACACTGACTGCTAGATCCCTCCTGTACAGTAAAGTTCTAATCCACCTTAGTAGAAGAAGAAAAATCTTTGAGCCAGATTTGAACCTGAACACGTCGTGTGAACCGTGGACTTCTAATGACACCAAGGTTATATTGGTGAGTAAACAACTGTATTTTATGACAGAAGTGAGGTCCAGGTTGTTAAAAGCAGCATTTCTACTTTAGAGTTGCCTTATATACACGTGTTTCTCCAGTGATTTTAGCTGAATAAAACGAGTACACAGCAGCTGATTCATGCTCTGTTTGCTTATATGAGATGTAAGATGTTGTCCCAGAGTGTTTCTCAAACAGAGGAGGATTTTCTTGAAAAGAAGACCTGAATGTTAAGCTACAATTTGCCAGAAAATACATCTGAGATGGAAGACTTCAGATTAGACGTTTTGGTCAAAGAAGCATTTGTGTTTCTTCATATTTTAAATAAATTGTAAATGTAAATAAAGTCCAAGACATATTCAGTGACTTGGAAATGTTCATGTATCCATCCCCTGACTTGTCTGAAGAAAACTGGCAATAAAAATGATTGTTATTTACAGGTATCCACTGTGGCGACCCCAAGCAAAAACGGGAGCAGCCGAATGGACAACAACATACCAATGCGTAGCATTACTTATGCAACCCATCGTCATGGCTTTTATCTTTCATTAATTTATATCAAGTTTTAGAGATTTGCTTTCAGTTTAAGTTTAAGGAAGATAATTTTAGAAATTTATATTTTTTATATTTTGTGTATGTTTTGTATTTGAAATGGCATAAACAAATTTAAAAGTGTTCCAATACTTTTGAAGGACACGGTATCCTAACCTTATGAGGAATGACAAATGATTGTGGTATTTTTACTGTTTTGTTTAAGAATGTTTAATTTTCACTGTTGTTGCACTTTGTGTGAAATCATAGTCATATCGTATATCATATCATATTGATAGAGATATAATATTTGGCTTCAATATTGAGATACGATAATTTGGCCATATTGTGCAGCCCTACTGCCAACTCGCTGAACAGTTTGAAAATTAGTAGCACCCCAGAAGCATTTACTGAAAAAAAAGTCTGAAGGACCTAAATGACATAGTGAAATACTGAGGAGCTTCGCTCATTCATGTCCACGACATATACGAGGTCTGTTAGAAAACTATCTGACCTTTTTATTTTTTTAAAAAACTATATGGATTTGAATCATGCGCGCTTGCATCAGCCAAGCTTGAACCTTCGTGCGCATGCATGAGTTTTTTCACTCCTGCCGGTTGCGTCATTCGCCTGTGGGCAGGCTTTGAGTGAGCACTGGTCCACCCCCCTCGTCGGATTTTCATTGTCAGGGAAATGGCTGAGCGACTGGAGCAGTGCTGAATCAAATTTTTCCAGAAACTGTGAGAGACAGCCAGGTGGAAACCATTCGGAAGATTCAGACGGCTTTCGGTGAGGATACTCTGGGCGTCACACAGATTAAGGACAACCGGATTAAAGACGGCCCACAGTGGCTGAGGGCGCGCCACACTCCGAGCGGCCATTTACAGGCTGAAACGACCAGATCATTTCCAAAGTGAACGCTGTGTTGATCCGGGATGTCGTCTGACTACCAGAGAAATTGCAGAAGAGGTGGACATCAGCACTTTTGCGGCACATTCCACTGTTACAGGAGATTTTGTAATGAAAGATGTGCGGAGGAATTCGCGCGTCGGCATGGAGCCGCAATGGAGCACAACAAAAAGCACGTCCGTGTTGGAAGTCTCACAGGACAAGTTGTGACATGACCAGCTGTTACACAATTTCTCGGAGAGTGAAAAGCCACCGAAAGCCATCTGAATCTTCCAAATGGTTTCAAACACGGACGTGCTTTTTGTTGTGCGCCATTGCGGCTCTGTCCCGACGCGCGAATTCCTCCGCATGTCTTTCATTACAAAATCTCCTGTAACAGTGGAATGTGCCGCAAAAGTGCTGATGTCCACCTCTTCTGCAATTTCTCTGGTAGTCAGACGACATCCCAGATCAACACAGCGTTCACTTTGGAAATGATCTGGTCGTTTCAGCCTGTCGATGGCCGCTCGGAGCGCGGCCGCCCTCAGACGCTGTGGGCCGTCTTTAATCCAGTTGTAATGCTCCTTAATCTGTGTGACACCCAGAATATCCTCACTGAAAGCCGTCTGAATCTTCCGAATGGTTTCCACCTGGCTGTCTCTCACAGTTTCTGGAAAAATTTGATTCAGCGCTGCTCCAATCGCTCAGCCATCTCCCTGACAATGAAAATCCGATGAAAGGGGTGGACCAGTGCTCACTCAAAGCCTGCCCACAGGCGAATGACGCAACCGACAGGCGTGAAAAACACTCACTCATGCGCACGAAGGTTCAAGCTTGGCTGATGCAAGCGCACATGATTCAAATCCATATAGTTTTTTTTTTTTAAATAAAAAGATTGGCTGATGCAAGCGCACATGATTCAAATCCATATAGTTTTTTTTTTTTAAATAAAAAGATCGGCTAGTTTTCAAACAGACCTCGTACATATTAGGCCATGGAAGACTCCAGTAAATTTTGGAGGTGATTCAGATCCAGAACCGGATTCTGGATCAAGATTTCACTTTATATATGTTTTGAAAGATTACTTCAAAACACCTTCATGGATTCTCACCAAATTTGCACCACAGATAGATATTAGGGCATGGAAGACTCCACTGAATTTTGGTGGTAATCCAGTTCTGGATCTGGATTCAGATTGCGGATCCTTGATCAAAATTTCCCTTTATATAAGCTTTGAAGGATTACTTCAAAACAACTTCATGGATTCTCACCAAATTTTCACCACAGATGGATTTTAGACTAAGGAAGACTCCTTTGAATTTTGGAAGTAATTTGGATCTGGATCCAAATTCGGATTCTGGATCAAGGTTTCCTTTTATATGTGCTTTGAAAGATTACTTCAAAACACTTTCATGGATTCTCACCAAATTTGCACCACAGATAGATATTAGGGCATGGAAGACTCCACTGAATTTTGGTGATAATCCAGTTCTGGATCTGGATTCAGATTTCGGATCCTTGATCAAAATTTCCCTTTATACAGGCTTTTGTTGTGAAAGTGTAGTGACACGGACCCACGACAGGGGGCGCAAATGAACGGACAATAGAAGGAGTCAAATTTGAACACTTTACTGTTGTGAATGCCACAACCATACACAGCAGATTATAGAATGATACAAAGTCAATGGATAAAGGTGTCGTGTGGGCAGGCTCGACGATAGCAGACGTCCGTCTAGAGAAGAACCGGAACCACACGATTTCCTCCGCCACCGAACCCGAAGGATACTGGAGCCGCCAGGTCCCGAGTCCCCCAGGTGGCCACCGTCTCCGCGTGTCGGATCTGGTACTGCTGGCGAAGAGCAAAGACAGTCAAGTGTGGGTGTGTGTACACCCAGTAACAACAACGGTGGGAATTCCACCTCCACCTCAAATCACACACTCGTGCAGCTCCTGTTTAAGCACTTATCTGGAAAGCGTGAGAGGCGAAGACGTCGGCACTCTCACAAACCCCCAATCAGCTGACAAGGCTCCACAGGACAACGGCTGCTAACAGAGCACACGTAAGTTATAATTCCTTTAGTACGGCAGAGAATATTACCTCCTTAGAAGAACGATATCTTGGCGACGTGGTGGAGGTGTCATCCTGCTTTTATCCGGGATGAAGTGCAGATGATCGGTGACAGCTGTCACAGTCGATGAGTGACAGCTGTCACCTCGGCTGTTCCTGTGAGGCGGCAGCGCCCTCTAGTGCCTGAAGCCCGCTCTTCAGGCAGGGCGCCCTCTGGTGGTGGGCCAGCAGTACCTCCTCTTCTGGCGGCCCACACAACAGGCTTTGACGGATTACTTCAAAACAACTTCATGGATTCTCACTAAATTTTCACCACAGATAGATGTTAGACCAAGGAAGACTCCATTGAATTTTGGAGGTGATCCAGATCTGGATCTGGATTCGGATTCTGGATCAAAATTTCCCTTTATATAAGCTTTGAAGGATTACTTCAAAACTACTTCATGGATTCTCTCCAAATTTGCACCATAGATAGATATTTGAGCATGGAAGACTTCATTGAATTTTGGAGAACTAGATCTGGATCTGGATTCAGATTCCGGATCCTTGATCAAAATTTCCCTTTATATAGGCTTTGAAGAATTACGTCAAAACGACTTCATGGATTCTCACCAAATTTTCACCACAGATAGATGTTAGACCAAGGAAGACTCCACTGAATTTTGGAGGTGATCCAGATCTGGATTCAGATTCTGGATCAAAATTTCCTTTTATATAGGCTTTGAAGGATTACTTCAAAACTACTTCATGGATTTTAACCAAATTTGCACCACAGGTAGATATTAGGTCATGGAAGACTCCATTGAAATTTGGAGGTGCTCCAGATCCGGATTGGTGCATGTCAGAAATCTGTTAGCTCTTGTTTATTTATTTATTTGTCTGTCTGTCTGTTAGCAAGATTATGTCAAAACTACTGCACCGATTTTGATGGAATTTTCACCACAGATAGATGCTAGACCAAGGAAGACTCCATTGAATTTTGGAGATGATCCAGATCTGGATCTGGATTTGGTTTCTGGATCAAATTTCCCTTTATATAGCTTTTGAAGGATTACTTCAAAACTACTTCATGGATTCTCACCAAATTTGCACCACAGGTAGATATTAGGACATGGAAGACCACTGAATTTTGGAGATGATCCAGATCTGGATCTGGACTCGGTTTCCGAATCAAATTTCCCTTTATATAGGGTTTGAAGGATTACTATCAAAACTACTTCATGGATTCTCACCAAATTTGCACCACAGGTAGATATTAGGGCCTGGAAGACTCCACTGAATTTTGGAGGTGATCTGGATCCAGATTGGTAGATGTCAGAAATCTCTGTTTGCTCTTGTTTATTTATTTATTTGTCTGTCTGACTTTTAGCAAGATTACGTCAAAACTACTGCACCGATTTTGATGAAATTTTCATCACAGATAGATGTTAGACAAAGGAAGATTCCACTGCATTTTGCAGGTGATCCAGATCCGGACGTTAGAAATCTCTGATTGCACTTGTTGGAAATAAAATGTAAGATGATTGTTTTAAACTGGAATCATGTGGACGTGTTCCAGGGAGGTTCAGGATGCTGTGCAGATCATCACAGCAACAGGTCATTAACGTGCCAATGTAACAACAAAACCACACAAACTGTGACGCAGATGCTTTTTATTCAATCATTAGTGGTTAAACATAAAACAGCGTGAAAGCATCAAAGTGCTAAAAGAATTCTGCTGTCACACGTGCACACGATGTGCACTGCTACATACATACCGATTACATTATCCACCACATGGCTGACATTACTGTAATCAGATTGCTTTGTGTTTGGGGAACTCGTGACATCTCCACAAACATGAAAAGGATAAAATGTTCAGAAAATATGTGAAAATCATCTAAAAAGAAAAGCTGATGAAATATTGTTTATATGTAAAAACATTTTCTTTTTCATATAGCTGATCATAAAGTGTGTTAAATGATGTCATAGAAGAGGTGAACTGGGCTGAGAAAATACAGCAGTAAAGTGACTGGACACTAGGGGGAGCTGTCAGAAAAATATTGGTCCTCTGCTTCAACAAAAATCACACATTTTGAACAGGAAGAATAGTCATAAAAAATAAAGCATCAATAAGGAGCCTCACGTTCTGCAGACCTTCATTTAACGATGTAAAAATAATCAAAGAAAGAATATCGCATTCGGCTCGTTTTGGCTCTATGGAAAGAAAATGACATGAGCTGTTAAAGCTTTAGCAGAAAATGAAGCAGTGCAGATTAATACTAAAAATAAAACAGCATGCGTGCTGAGTAATATTTGCAAAATGTGAAAATCATCATCATCTTTTTGTCTGCTCAGGAAACATGACTGAAATGCAGCGGACAGATTTTTTTTTCCAGCTTGCTGAGTGCTTTAAAACATGATTTGAAAAAAAAAAAAAAAAAAAAAAAAAAAAAAAAAACCTAAGCAAAAAACAAACAACCAAAAAAAAAAAAAAAAAAAAAAAAAAAAAAAGAAACCAACCAGGGAATGATCATTTCCTGATTGGTCATGGTCGTGTTATTGGCCGCCTCCCTCACCTTTCTTATTCCTTCTGCTGTTCCTGTTTTCTTCCAAACAACCCTGAAGGTGCTTTTGTAAAATCTGACACAGCTTCACCTTTGCAGAATTCTTCAAAGGTGAAACTTTCTTCAGTTTTCCAAAAGAAGCCCGGGGCTGGTGCTGAGGACTTTATCTAATCACTATCTCGTTCTCTGTCCTCGTTCTCCTCCAGGACATCATGGCTGTCCTCCTCCTCCTCTTCATCCTCTCCTCCACCATTCATCATCTCCATCTCCACCTCCACAACTCCTTCTTCCTCACCTTCCACTCCACTGAAGTGCTCAACATCCTGGGACACCTCCACCATCTCTGTGCCCTGGACCACCTCCACGGCACCTTCACGGACTTTCTTCACGTGGAAGGTGAAGGGGGGCACCTTGTACACGGTCGCCTTGGAGCGAGCATACACAACGTGGTCAGGTGTGAAGGCCTTCTTCATTCGATCACGGGAGGTCTGTAACTTCTGCTTGCGCTCAGGGTTGACAGTCATGTGGGTGCCCAGCTTGCCCATCTTCTTCTCAATGTTGTGACGCGTTCTCTCTAGGTTCTCTTTAGTCTTCTGCTTAGTTTTCTCAATGTTATCCTTGGTTTTCTGCTTGGTCTTCTCCAGGTTCTCTCTCGTCTTCTCCAGGTTGTGTCTTGTCTTCTGCTTGGTTCTCTCCAGGTTCTGCTTAGTCTTGGCTCTGGTCTGGTCCATCTTCTCCTTGGAGAAGACAGTTTTCAGGTTTTGTACACGCTGAAGGCTGCTGCGTTTGATGCGCTCAGCTCGAGACACCTCAATGGCCTCCTCGATCGCCACATCCTCTTCATCAGAAGACAGGTCTATGTGGGCTTTATCAGCCTTGTCTTCTTCCTTCTCTTCATGCTCATCTGCTGCTTCCTTCAGCTCCTGCAGGCTGCCTCCTCTGCTTCCTTCCACGGCCTCTGGAACCTTCATGGACTTTGACATGGACAGCTTGGAAGGAACCTTAGTTTCATCCTGTGAAGAAGACAACAAAATGATCATACATGTTCAGTGTCAAAAGTCAACATCTTACTCGAGTGGAATCTCTGACATGAAATGACAGTGTTGAGAGTCGGTTGTAAGTATTTGCGATGAGGTATTTTATCCCCGAGGGGACGTTTGTTTGAACCTGCAGTTTCTCCACCTGGTGCGGAGACTCACACAGAGGCAGAGCGTCTTCCCAGAGGACCAGAAAATCAGAAATGAAACCTTAAAACTGCTGCATGTGTCACTTAGTTTGGTCTCAGAACAGAAAAATGCACAAAATCTCAAATTATCCTCCTGTCAAGTCTCATCAAACAGTCTCATCAAACACCACATCATTCTCTGAAATGAGGCTGAAGTGCGACTCTCACGTTTGTCTCCTTCATGGGGCCAGGAACACACCCGTGTTACCTGCGCGCCGCTCCTGAGATGCTCGATAGCAGCCGCTGACACGCGTCTTTAATTCAAGAGCTTTTACTCTGAGCAAGATGGTTAGAGTGAAAGGCTGCTCCGGTTGTCCATAAATTGTATGTTTCTTGTCTGTGACTTTTTCTCCGCTCACAGAAAGTGAAGTGTTTGATGTTGGTGGTATCTACAGATCATTTTTACTCCAACTTCAGCTGCGTGAACAACTTGCACTGGGTGGAAGGCAACAAGAGAACCCAGCCAAAGTTAAGAAATCAGCCCGGATGAGGATTAGGTTTAGCATATGGGTAGTGATAGCAGTAGGGTTAGGAATAGGCCTAGCGTTAGCCTGGGCCCAGTTTACTACCGGGGCTGAGTTTGCATTGGGCTGGCTTCTCCTATATTCCTCTAGAGGGTGTGATACATGCAGTGGTGGGCACAGTTCCGCTAATCCACTAACCGCTAATTAGCAAAGATAACTTTTTTGATGGATTAGTGTTTCAGCTAACTTTGAAAACCATCAGTGGACCAATTAGCTTTCACTAAATGTAGTTCCGCTAACTTTCAGTCCGCTGACATTTTCTTTGCTGGCATAGTGAGTAAAGCTCAAAAATGTTTGTAAACCCTAAAATCATACATATTAGTTCCTGTCTGTTGTGTGTCTTGCAACTAGGGTTCCCACCCGTCCCTTAAAATACAGAATTGTCCTTTATTTGACAATTAATTGTTGAGTCCTTTATTGAATCAATATGGGACGTAAATTGTTCCGTATTTTCATAAATGTCCCCCACACACTCACACGTTCATCAAAACTGAATAATGAACAAAATAAAACGCAGGATATATTAAGGGCTCCCAATGTCATCTCTGTACCTCACGTGGGGTCCTGTAGCGAGAACCCGATGTGAGGTACAGCAGACAGACCTCAGATTTTCGTGTCTGCATCTCTGTGTGCCAAACTTTCTGGTGCTGTCATGGGTTGCCTGGTTGCCTGGCATGTCTACACCCGAAACTCCACCACATCCAAAGAAGCAAAAATGTTTGCAAATGTACAGACTTGAGTGGGAAGAGTCAAACCCCTGGCTTGACAGCGTTAGTGCCAATGGGTATAAGGCAAACTGTAGGCAAACAAGTATTTTTTTTCCTCCTAAAGTAAAAATGTCCTCACTTTAAAGATTAAAATTATTGGTCTGTTTTCCTTAATATTTATGCACTTCGGTGACTGCACAGTTCATCATTAACAGTTTAATGTTAATAAAGCATTTAAAGATTTAAGCTTTTTCAAAATGAAATATACCACTCCTTGGGTGGTGGTAGTGGCCCTGAGGAGCCGTGGTGGGCGTCCTTTATTTTCATTTCTGAAAGGTAGCAGCCCTACTTGGAACAGTCAGGCCACCTTGAGGAGCTCAGCCCTCCGCCAGCAGAAGGGGGCGGTCGGCTGCCAGCTGCTGTAAAGACGTATCATTTAGATTTCACACACAACACAGCAGAAGAGATCAAACAATCAATCAATCAATCAATTTTTTTATATAGCGCCATATCACAAACAGTTGCCCCAAGGCGCTTTATATTGTAAGGCAAGGCCATACAATAATTATGTAAAACCCCAACGGTCAAAACGACCCCCTGTGAGCAAGCACTTGGCTACAGTGGGAAGGAAAAACTCCCTTTTAACAGGAAGAAACCTCCAGCAGAACCAGGCTCAGGGAGGGGCAGTCTTCTGCTGGGACTGGTTGGGGCTGAGGGAGAGAACCAGGAAAAAGACATGCTGTGGAGGGGAGCAGAGATCGATCACTAATGATTAAATGCAGAGTGGTGCATACAGTGTTGTGTGGGCCGCTGAAGAGGAGGTACTGCTGGCCCACCACCACCAGAGGGCGCCCTGCCTGGAGTGCGGGCTCCAGGCACCAGAGGGCGCCGCCGCCCCACAGGAGCTGCCTCGGTAACAGCTGTCACCCATCACCTGAGACAGCTGACGGCAATTATCACTGGGGTATATCAGCAGGACGGCATCTCCACCTCATCGCCGAGATATCGTTCTACCTGGAAGGTAATAATCTCAGCTGACTGCTTGACAGTAACCTTTGTGATTTTTGTGAGTGCTTGCAGACTTTTTTTCTCCAACGAGAGGTGGAGGTAGCTTCCCTGCCGTGCAGGTTGCTGGGTGCAAACGCGCCCACGTTTAATTGTGTTCTTGTTCCTCGCCAGCAGTACCAGGTCCGACACGCGGAGGCAGTGGCCACCTGGGAGTTCGGAACTTGGCGGCTCCAGTATTCCCGGGGTCCTGTGGCGGAGGAAACCGTGTGGTTCCGGTTCTACTTTGGAGAGGCGTCTCCTATCTTCGAGCCTGCCCACACGACACCTTTGTGAATTGAACTTTGTCCATTGTTGTAATTTGTTGTTTTTGTTGTGCACGTTCGCAACAGTAAAGTGTTGTTATTTGACCTATTCCATTGTCCGTTCATTTGCGCCCCCTGTTGTGGGTCCGTGTTCCTACACTTTCCCAACATACAGAGCAAAAAGAGAAAGAAACAGTGCATCATGGGAACCCCCCAGCAGTCTACGTCTATAGCAGCATAACTAAGGGATGGTTCAGGGTCACCTGATCCAGCCCTAACTATAAGCTTTAGCAAAAAGGAAAGTTTTAAGCCTAATCTTAAAAGTAGAGAGGGTGTCTGTCTCCCTGATCTGAATTGGGAGCTGGTTCCACAGGAGAGGAGCCTGAAAGCTGAAGGCTCTGCCTCCCATTCTACTCTTACAAACCCTAGGAACTACAAGTAAGCCTGCAGTCTGAGAGCGAAGCGCTCTATTGGGGTGATATGGTACTACGAGGTCCCTAAGATAAGATGGGACCTGATTATTCAAAACCTTATAAGTAAGAAGAAGAATTTTAAATTCTATTCTAGAATTAACAGGAAGCCAATGAAGAGAGGCCAATATGGGTGAGATATGCTCTCTCCTTCTAGTCCCCGTTAGTACTCTAGCTGCAGCATTTTGAATTAACTGAAGGCTTTTCAGGGAACTTTTAGGACAACCTGATAATAATGAATTACAGTAGTCCAGCCTAGAGGAAATAAATGCATGAATTAGTTTTTCAGCATCACTCTGAGACAAGACCTTTCTAATTTTAGAGATATTGCGTAAATGCAAAAAAGCAGTCCTACATATTTGTTTAATATGCGCTTTGAATGACATATCCTGATCAAAAATGACTCCAAGATTTCTCACAGTATTACTAGAGGTCAGGGTAATGGCATCCAGAGTAAGGATCTGGTTAGACACCATGTTTCTAAGATTTGTGGGGCCAAGTACAATAACTTCACATAACACAAGGCACTTTTCACTCATGGTCACAACATAACTCTTCACCAAACTAACAACACTGCTAAACCAACATGTACTACAATAAAAAACTCCAACCCTGAACTCCCATAATGCATTGTAGCAGCAATTGACAGTGCATCTGCTTTAAAGACATGCAAATCTTTACTTTTTGTAAGTGAAAAGACACTTTTTTATGGAGTTAAATTTTTGTCTTTAATACCTGCAAAAGCACAGAGGCTGATCTACAAATAGTCCTTGATTTGCAAACGTGTTTTTTGATCCACAAACACAAATTTCCGATTTGTAACTTGCGTGTTGGTTTTTACAAATAAATGTGTATTTGTAAATATGTATTTTTTCATTTTTTTTTTAAAAAAAGGCGTTTGCAAACCTGAAAATTCTGTTTGTGATCTGTGATTCAGCATTTGTGGATCACCAATCGCATACATTCATCACACTGCTCAGTTATGCAATATTGAGACATTCTCAGCGCAAAACTGCATTTGAGATTCACATATATGTTGGTTGTTATTCACACTCCCATTCAGTAGATGCAATGTTCTATGCATTTTGTCAGGAGGGGGCTGATGAGAGGAGACTCATTTCCCATAATGCCTTTTGGTGCGTGTGTCAGTTAACGCGCAAACCGTCAGAATTAGCGCATTACTTTAAAAGATATGTGGGATATTTTCACTTTGTAAAAATAACAGAGTTGTCGTTAATGTCGATAAACTGTCCGGAAATAGTTTTGTTTGAACCAATGAAACCATAAGTGAAACTTTTTTTTCTGGAATTCCATTCATGAATATGGCCCGGAGGTAATGCTGTGTGCACTGATCTGAGTGGCATGGTGCTGAAACACCAATGCTAACCAAAAACAAGACAACAACACAGACATCTGAACTGTGGATGTATGGGAGGACACTCCCAATCATCTGACAGGAAGAGAAACCGCAGATATCTCAAAACCAAGAAGCCTCGATGGATGATTGGTGAACGGTAATCATGTCATAAATCAGACACATCACAATGTAGTGCTTTCTCTCATCTGTGTTGTGTGCTTGACTCCTCCTACTTGTTCCCCTGGGACATGAACTGATGATCTGCAGTATGGGGGCAGACGCTCAAACCAGAAAGCCAAGAACCAGAGCCTCTGGTCCTGTGGCCAGTGATTCCTAGCTGTTGGGGAGCGAGGTTTACTGACTGTGTCACAACAACACATCAGGGTGTTGGTTTTACTCTCCAAAATGTTTTGAATTGACAGGATATAGTAAGGACATATGGATACAAATATCAATCTGGAAACATAGAACACGTATTGATTTCCTGCAGATAGAGAACTGAAAAAATATGGAAAATAAAGCAGCATCCAGCACAGGTCTCATATGCAGGGTGCAGATTCTATGTCAACCCCATAACAATTATACCACGTCACATAACTCACTGCTGTAATTTCCAAGAGTTTGAAGCTATGGTGATCATGACACAACAATGCACGATGCAGCCGGTCAAAACACATTGTGTTTGGCACAGACTGAGAGGAACATGTTCTTGCAGGTGCACACAGGGAATCCTACAGATAAACACACGGAAAGTTGACGTCTGATGCAAGAGAACAAGATCAACACAACATAAACACAAACTTCAACTTCAACATTAAAATATCAACAAGATTTCAAGATCAATACATCAACAAAACATCAACATGACATCAACACAACATCAGCAAGACTTCAAGATCAAGACATCAACACAAGACTTCAAGATCAAAACATCAACAATGCATAAAAACAACATCAACAGGACACATCAACAAGAATTCAAGGTCAAGCCATCAACACATCACCATGACATCAACACACCATTAACAAGACTTCAAGATCAAGACATCAACACAATATCAACATGACATCAACACAACATCAACAAGACTTCAAGATCAAGACATCAACACATCAACAAGACATCAACACAACAACAAGACTTCAAGATCAAGACATCAACACAATATCAACATGACATCAGCACAACATCAACAAGACTTCAAGATCAAGACATCAACATGACATCAACACAACATTAACAAGACTTCAAGATCAAGACATCAACACAACATCAACAAGACATCAACACAACAACAAGACTTCAAGATCAAGACATCAACACAATATCAACATGACATCAACACAACATCAACAAGACTTCAAGATCAAGACATCAACAACACAACACAACATCAAAAAGACTTCAAGATCAAGACATCAACACAATCAACACAACATTAACAAGACTTCAAGATCAAGACATGAACACATCAACAAGACATCAACACAACATCAACAAGAATTCAAGATCAAGACATCAACACATCAACATGACATCAACACAACCTCAACAAGACTTCAAGATCAAGACATTAACAAGATATCAACACAACATCAAGACTTCAAGATCAAAACATCATCAAGATGTCAAAAACATCAACAAGATATCAACAAAACTTCAAGATCAAAACATCACATCAACACAAGATCAACATGACAACACCACATCAACAAGACTTCAAGATCAAGACATCAATACAGCAACATTACATCAACATTAAAATATCAACAAGATTTCAAGATCAATACATCAACAAAACATCAACATGACATCAACACAACATCAGCAAGACTTCAAGATCAAGACATCAACACAAGACTTCAAGATCAAAACATCAACAATGCATAAAAACAACATCAACAGGACACATCAACAAGAATTCAAGGTCAAGCCATCAACACATCACCATGACATCAACACACCATTAACAAGACTTCAAGATCAAGACATCAACACAATATCAACATGACATCAACACAACATCAACAAGACTTCAAGATCAAGACATCAACACATCAACAAGACATCAACACAACAACAAGACTTCAAGATCAAGACATCAACACAATATCAACATGACATCAGCACAACATCAACAAGACTTCAAGATCAAGACATCAACATGACATCAACACAACATTAACAAGACTTCAAGATCAAGACATCAACACAACATCAACAAGACATCAACACAACAACAAGACTTCAAGATCAAGACATCAACACAATATCAACATGACATCAACACAACATCAACAAGACTTCAAGATCAAGACATCAACAACACAACACAACATCAAAAAGACTTCAAGATCAAGACATCAACACAATCAACACAACATTAACAAGACTTCAAGATCAAGACATGAACACATCAACAAGACATCAACACAACATCAACAAGAATTCAAGATCAAGACATCAACACATCAACATGACATCAACACAACCTCAACAAGACTTCAAGATCAAGACATTAACAAGATATCAACACAACATCAAGACTTCAAGATCAAAACATCATCAAGATGTCAAAAACATCAACAAGATATCAACAAAACTTCAAGATCAAAACATCACATCAACACAAGATCAACATGACAACACCACATCAACAAGACTTCAAGATCAAGACATCAATACAGCAACATTACATCAACATTAAAATATCAACAAGATTTCAAGATCAATACATCAACAAAACATCAACATGACATAAACACATCAGCAAGACTTCAAGATCAAGACATCAACACATCAACAAGATCAAAACATCAACAATACATGAAAACAACATCAACACGACATAAAAACAACATCAACAAGAATTCAAGATCAAGCCATCAACACAATATTAACATGACATCAACACATCAACAAGACTTCAAGATCAAGACATCAACAAGACATGCATTGGGGTTGATTTTGGCTCTTGCTTGCCTCTACTGGTGGTTGGCTCTCACTGCGGTATTGTATCACTTCCTGTTCTGGAGCACAGCGGTGTTTTGCTGTATCTGTTAGCTGTTTAATCTGTGCAGTTAGATTGAGCTAGTTACCTAGATAACGATTTGTTTCACAGTGTAATCTTCACGTGCCTTAACTAAAGCACTCCCTCTGCTGAATCACCTCTAAATTATTTACATATTATTCACTTTGTATGTTTTTAGGAATCCGCTAGCTTAGCGCAGCTACTAGCTCTTAGCCAGTTTAGCATGGCGGCTTCTCCTGTCTCTCCTGCACTTTTCTGCTCTGGGTGTGAAATGTTTAGTTATTCCTCGGCCTCCTTTAGCAGTAATGGTACTTGTAATAAGTGTAGCTTATTCGTAGCTTTGGAGGCCAGGCTGGGCGAATTGGAGACTCGGCTCCGCACCGTGGAAAATTCTACAGCTAGCCAGGCCCCTGTAGTCGGTGCGGACCAAGGTAACTTAGCCGCCGTTAGTTTCCCTCTGGCAGAACCCGAGCAGCCGGGAAAGCAGGCCGACTGGGTGACTGTGAGGAGGAAGCGTAGCCCTAAACAGAAGCCCCGTGTACACCGCCAACCCGTTCACATTTCTAACCATTTTTCCCCACTCGGCGACACACCCGCCGAGGAACAAACTCTGGTTATTGGCAACTCTGTTTTGAGAAATGTGAAGTTAGCGACACCAGCAACCATAGTCAATTGTCTTCCGGAGGCCAGAGCAGGTGACATTGAAGGAAATTTGAAACTGCTGGCTAAGGCTAAGCGTAAATTTGGTAAGATTGTAATTCACGTCGGCAGTAATGACACCCGGTTACGCCAATCGGAGGTCACTAAAATTAACATTGAATCGGTGTGTAACTTTGCAAAAACAATGTCGGACTCTGTAGTTTTCTCTGGGCCCCTCCCCAATCGGACCGGGAGTGACATGTTTAGCCGCATGTTCTCCTTGAATTGCTGGCTGTCTGAGTGGTGTCCAAAACGTGAGGTGGGCTTCATAGATAATTGGCAAAGCTTCTGGGGAAAACCTGGTCTTGTTAGGAGAGACGGCATCCATCCACTTTGGATGGAGCAGCTCTCATTTCTAGAAATCTGGCCAATTTTCTTAAATCCTCCAAACCGTGACTATCCAGGGTTGGGACCAGGAAGCAGAGTTGTAGTCTTACACACCTCTCTGCAGCTTCTCTCCCCCTGCCATCCCCTCATTACCCCATCCCCATAGAGACGGTGCCTGCTCCCAGACCACCAATAACCAGCAAAAATCTATTTAAGCATAAAAATTCAAAAAGAAAAAATAATATAGCACCTTCAACTGCACCACAGACTAAAACAGTTAAATGTGGTCTATTAAACATTAGGTCTCTCTCTTCTAAGTCCCTGTTAGTAAATGATATAATAATTGATCAACATATTGATTTATTCTGCCTTACAGAAACCTGGTTACAGCAGGATGAATATGTTAGTTTAAATGAGTCAACACCCCCGAGTCACACTAACTGCCAGAATGCTCGTAGCACGGACCGAGGCGGAGGATTAGCAGCAATCTTCCACTCCAGCTTATTAATTAATCAAAAACCCAGACAGAGCTTTAATTCATTTGAAAGCTTGACTCTTAGTCTTGTCCATCCAAATTGGAAGTCCCAAAAAACAGTTTTATTTGTTGTTATCTATCGTCCTCCTGGTCGTTACTATGAGTTTCTCTGTGAATTTTCAGACCTTTTGTCTGACTTAGTGCTTAGCTCAGATAAAATAATTATAGTGGGCGATTTTAACATCCACACAGATGCTGAGAATGACAGCCTCAACACTGCATTTAATCTATTATTAGACTCAATTAGCTTTGCTCAAAATGTAAATGAGTCCACCCACCACTTTAATCATATCTTAGATCTTGTTCTGACTTATGTTATGGAAATTGAAGACTTAACAGTATTCCCTGAAAACTCCCTTCTGTCTGATCATTTCTTAATAACATTTACATTTACTCTGATGGACTACCCAGCAGTGGGGAATAAGTTTCATTACACTAGAAGTCTTTCAGAAAGCACTGTAACTAGGTTTAAGGATATGATTCCTTCTTTATGTTCTCTAATGCCATATACCAACACAGTGCAGAGTAGCTACCTAAACTCTGTAAGTGAGATAGAGTATCTCGTCAGTAGTTTTACATCCTCATTGAAGACAACTTTGGATGCTGTAGCTCCTCTGAAAAACAGAGCTTTAAATCAGAAGTGCCTGACTCCATGGTATAACTCACAAACTCGCAGCTTAAAGCAGTAAGTTGGAGAGGAAATGGCGTCTCACTAATTTAGAAGATCTTCACTTAGCCTGGAAAAAGAGTCTGTTGCTCTATAAAAAAGCCCTCCGTAAAGCTAGGACATCTTACTACTCATCACTAATTGAAGAAAATAAGAACAACCCCAGGTTTCTTTTCAGCACTGTAGCCAGGCTGACAAAGAGTCAGAGCTCTATTGAGCCAAGTATTCCTTTAACTTTAACTAGTAATGACTTCATGACTTTTTTTGCTAATAAAATTTTAACTATTAGAGAAAAAATTACTCATAACCATCCCAAAGACGTATCGTTATCTTTGGCTGCTTTCAGTGATGCCGGTATTTGGTTAGACTCTTTCTCTCAGATTGTTCTGTCTGAGTTATTTTCATTAGTTACTTCATCCAAACCATCAACATGTCTATTAGACCCCATTCCTACCAGGCTGCTCAAGGAAGCCCTACCATTATTTAATGCTTCGATCTTAAATATGATCAATCTATCTTTATTAGTTGGCTATATACCACAGGCTTTTAAGGTGGCAGTAATTAAACCATTACTTAAAAAGCCATCACTTGACCCAGCTATCTTAGCTAATTATAGGCCAATCTCCAACCTTCCTTTTCTCTCAAAAATTCTTGAAAGGGTAGTTGTAAAACAGCTAACTGATCATCTGCAGAGGAATGGTCTATTTGAAGAGTTTCAGTCAGGTTTTAGAATTCATCACAGTACAGAAACAGCATTAGTGAAGGTTACAAATGATCTTCTTATGGCCTCAGACAGTGGACTCATCTCTGTGCTTGTTCTGTTAGACCTCAGTGCTGCTTTTGATACTGTTGACCATAAAATTTTATTACAGAGATTAGAGCATGCCATAGGTATTAAAGGCACTGTGCTGCGGTGGTTTGAATCATATTTATCTAATAGATTACAATTTGTTCATGTAAATGGGGAATCTTCTTCACAGACTAAGGTTAATTATGGAGTTCCACAAGGTTCTGTGCTAGGACCAATTTTATTCACTTTATACATGCTTCCCTTAGGCAGTATTATTAGACGGCATTGCTTAAATTTTCATTGTTATGCAGATGATACCCATCTTTATCTATCCATGAAGCCAGAGGACACACACCAATTAGCTAAACTACAGGATTGTCTTACAGACATAAAGACATGGATGACCTCTAATTTCCTGCTTTTAAACTCAGATAAAATTGAAGTTATTGTACTTGGCCCCACAAATCTTAGAAACATGGTGTCTAACCAGATCCTTACTCTGGATGGCATTACCCTGACCTCTAGTAATACTGTGAGAAATCTTGGAGTCATTTTTGATCAGGATATGTCATTCAAAGCGCATATTAAACAAATATGTAGGACTGCTTTTTTGCATTTACGCAATATCTCTAAAATTAGTAAGGTCTTGTCTCAGAGTGATGCTGAAAAACTAATTCATGCATTTATTTCCTCTAGGCTGGACTATTGTAATTCATTATTATCAGGTTGTCCTAAAAGTTCCCTGAAAAGCCTTCATTCAGTTAATTCAAAATGCTGCAGCTAGAGTACTAACGGGGACTAGAAGGAGAGAGCATATCTCACCTATATTGGCCTCTCTTCATTGGCTTCCTGTTAATTCTAGAATAGAATTTAAAATTCTTCTTCTTACTTCTAAGGTTTTGAATAATCAGGTCCCATCTTATCTTAGGGACCTCACAGTACCATATCACCCCAATAGAGCGCTTCGCTCTCAGACTGCAGGCTTACTTGTAGTTCCTAGGGTTTGTAAGAGTAGAATGGGAGGCAGAGCCTTCAGCTTTCAGGCTCCTCTCCTGTGGAACCAGCTCCCAATTCAGATCAGGGAGACAGACACCCTCTCTACTTTTAAGATTAGGCTTAAAACTTTCCTTTTTGCTAAAGCTTATAGTTAGGGCTGGATCAGTTGACCCTGAACCATCCCTTAGTTATGCTGCTATAGACTTAGACTGCTGGGGGGTTCCCATGATGCACTGAGTGTTTCTTTCTCTTTTTGCTCTGTATGCACCACTCTGCATTTAATCATTAGTGATCGATCTCTGCTCCCCTCCACAGCATGTCTTTTTCCTGGTTCTCTCCCTCAGCCCCAACCAGTCTCAGCAGAAGACTGCCCCTCCCTGAGCCTGGTTCTGCTGGAGGTTTCTTCCTGTTAAAAGGGAGTTTTTCCTTCCCACTGTCGCCAAGTGCTTGCTCACAGGGGATCGTTTTGACCGTTGGGGTTTTTACGTAATTATTGTATGGCCTTGCCTTACAATATAAAGCGCCTTGGGGCAACTGTTTGTTGTGATTTGGCACTATATACATAAAATTGATTGATTGATTTATCTCTTCTAGATTGGACTACTGCAATGTTCTATTTTCTGGTTTACTGCAGTCTAGCATTAGGGCTCTCCAGTTGGTTCAAAATGCTCCAGCCAGACTTTTGACACGAAGCAGGAAGTTCAACCACATTACACCCATTTTGGCATCCCTTCACTGGCTTCCTGTCCCAGTGAGATCAGATTTTAAGGTTCTGCTACTAACCTATAAAATTAATAAAATAAATAAAATTAATATTCATGGACTGGCACCTCCCTACCTAGCTGACCTAATTAAACCTTACGTACCGGCCCAGGCTTTACATTCTCAGGGTGCAGGACTACTTTGTGTCCCTAAGGTGAATAAGAAGTCTGCGGGTCACAGAGCTTTCTCTTATTGTGCCCCTGTTCTGTGGAATGATCTCCCTGCGTCAATAAAACAGTCAGATTCTGTGGAGACTTTCAAGTCCAGACTTAAGACGCACTTATTTTCCCTTTCATATGGCTAGCATACTGGTACAGTTTTGTTTTACACTTTTTACTCTTTTAATTCATTTTATTAGTAATTGGAGTGGGCTGCGGCCTCAACCTTACGTAAATTCTGGGTCTTTAGTGAAGTTTATGGCTAGTGGCCGGCGATCACCTTAGTATTTCTTCTGTTTTTCTTGTTTAATGCTGGCAAATTATATAGTATTTTTTGTCTTTCTGATGCCTGATTCTGTTTTTTCTCTGTTTAAGGTGCAGCTCCATCCAGAGATGGGAGTTGTATTTGTGTTGGCGACCCTCCTGTCCTGTGCGCCAACAGCATTTCTTGTATATTCGTCCGTGAATTGTTCTGTGAATTGTTCTGTAATTTATGCTTGTAGCATGGCCCAAGCAGAGGGTCACCCCTTTGAGTCTGGTCTGCTTGAGATTTCTTCCTCAGAGGGAGTTTTTCCTTACCACTGTTGCTCTGGGAGTTGGTAAGGTTAGACCTTACCTGTGTGAAGCCCTTTGAGGCAACTCTGTTGTGATTTGGCGCTATATAAATGAAAATAAATTGAATAAAAAATTGAAAAACATCAACGTGACATCAACACATCAACAAGACATCACCATGACATAAACACATCAACAAGACATCAACACATCAACAAGACGTCACCATGACATAAAAAGAAGATCAAAACAACATCCGCAAGACATGAATGAATTTATTCGGCACACACATACCACAAAAAAGCTTGTAAAACAAAAACAAAAAACTCGCAAACAATTTCCCAGTTTTGTGGGGCCGAAAGGGTGTAAGCCCAGGTTACACATAGACGGTTGTGTCCGCGGGTAGTACAGAGACCGAAGTTCGTGGTAGTTCCGGCTGTTATCGCGGTGGAAAGGGGCGGAGGATTTCGCCTGCGTTTTGAGCGCCGTACTAGCCGCAAATACGCAGATAAAACGCCACTAAATCCGCCGAATAAAGCAGAGTTTTGACACCGTAGCATCCGGCACACGTCAGACAACGGGGGTTAATACTCAGTTCTATCCTTTACAATCGCAGGTTAAGACACGCGTGAGAACACCGGTGTTCTGCTGCCACCGATAATGCTCTGTGTACCACTGGATTTATCCAGGCAAATCCTGCGTTACTCCAGGAACTTTTGCTTATTTTAGGAGGTATACTGGAGCTTCTCTGCAAAAATATCTGGAGCTGGCTGCGAGTGAGAGACCTGCATGCAGCGCGCTAGCGTTTTTATACTGACCGCCGCCTATTGGCCATTTGGAACACCGTTAACCGGGAGGTGGCATTTAGAACAGCGTACTGTCCGCTAGCGCTGCCGTTTTGTCTGCCTCTGTCGCCGGTTAAAACGCCTTTGAGGACGCCGATGTGGGCTCTATCGCCGTTTTACATGCCATTGGTTAGGGATAAAACGCTGGCCGCCAATTACAGCGGTGTAAACTGCGGCACTACAGGAAGGGGCGGGATGACACGGAGATTAAAAAGTATCAAACGCCGTTGTTTGCGTTGTCTCCATCGTCAGGCCACTTCTCCGGGAATTATTCGACATGTTGAATAATTTTTTTGACAATTCCCGGTGAATCCGGAACCAAACCATGCCCCCGTGCGCCGGCGTTAACGACGATATTTGATCTCTAAAACGGCCCGGAGGGGGCAAAATCTCTGCCGGGATGCTTCCGGGAGAGTTTAGCGTCTATGTGTAAATGGGGCTATAGGCAGAAGCAAAGGGTTAAAAACACCCACCCCTTTCACCATCTACTATACGCACACACACACACACACACACACATACACACACACATATATATATATATATATATATATATACTCATAACAACAAATACCAATTTTTCATATTATAACAAGTAATTATATTGTTTTTATAAAGTCTTTTTAAACCAGCGAAAGTACCAGATAATTTAATCAGCAACGCATCATCACGACCTCAACACATCACCACAGCATCAACAAGACATCAGCATGACATCAATACATCAAAACGACATCAACACAACATGAATGAATGAATTAATTAATTTATTCGGCACACACATACTTAACAAAAAAATCTCTCAAAAACAAAAACAAAAAACTCACAATTTCCCAGTTTTGTGTGGCCGAAATGGTGTAGGCAGAAGCAAAAGGTTAAAAACACCCACCCCTTTTACCATCTACTACTATATACACACACAGTGGGGAAAATAAATATTTGACCCCTTGTCAGTTTTGCAGGTTTTTCCACCTACAAAGAATGGAGAGGTCTGTAATTTTTATCGTAGGTACACTTCAACTGTGAGAGACAGAATCTAAAAAAAAAAAAAAAAAAAAAAAAAAATCCAGAAAATCACATTGTATGATTTTAAATAATTAACATTTTTATTGCATGAAATAAGTATTTGACCCCTAGAAAAACAGAGCTTAACAATTGCTACAGAAACATTTGTCTGCCATTACAGAGGTCAGATGTTTCCTGTAGTTCTTGACCAAGTTTTCACACACTGCAACAGGGACTTTGGTCCACTCCTCCATACAGATCTTCTCCAAATCTTTCAGGTTTGGAGTTTCAGCTCCCTCAAAAGATTTTTGATTGAGTTCATGTCTGGAGACTGGCCAGGTCACTCCAGGACCTTGAAATGCTTCTTACAGAGCCCCTCCTTAGTTGCCCTGGCTGTGTGTTTGGGGTCATTGTCATGCTGGAAGACCCAGCCATGACCCATCTTCAATGCTCTTACTGAGGGAAGGAGGTTGTTTGCCAAAATCTCGCAATGCATGACCCCATCCATCCTCCCTTCAATACGGTGCAGTCGTCCTGTCCCCTTTGCAGAAAAGCACCCCCAGAGTATAATCTTTCCACCCCCATGCTTCACGGTTGGGATGGTTTTCTTGGGGTTGTTCTCATCCTCTAAACATGGTAAGTGGAGTTGATTCTAAAAAGCTCTATTCTGGTCTCATCTGACCACATGACCTTCTCCCATGCCTCCTCTGGATCATCCAGATGGTCACTGGTGAACTTGAAATGGGCCTGGACATGTGCTGGCTTGAGCAGGGGGACCTTGCTGCCCTGCAGGATTTTAAACCCTGACAGCATCATGTGTTGCTAATCTAATCTTTGTGACTGTGGTCCTAGCTCTCTTCAGGTCATTGACCAGGTCCTCCTGTGTAGTTCTGAGCTTTCTCCGAATCATCCTTACCCCACAAAGTGAGATCTTGCATGGAATCCCAGACCGAGGGAGATTGACAGTCATCTTGTGTTTCTTCCACTTTCTAATAAATAATCATAACAGTTGTTGTCTTCTACCAAGCTGCTTACCTGTTGTCCTGTAGTCCATCCCAGCCTTGTGCAGGTCTACAGTTTTGTCCCTGGTGTCCTTAGACAGGTCTTTGGTCTTGGCTATGGTGGACAGGTTGGAGTGTGATTGATTGAGTGTGTGAACAGGTGTGTTTTATACAGGTAACAAGTTCAAACAGGTGCAATTAATGCAGGTAAAGAGTGCAGAATAAGAGGACGTCTTAAAGAAAAATTAACAGGTCTGTGAGAGCCAGAATTCTTGCTGGTTGGTAGGGGGTAATGCAATAAAATGCAAATTAATTATTTAAAAATCATACAAGGTGATTTTCTGGATTTTTTTTTAGATTCTGTCTCTCACAGTTGAAGTGTACCTACGATAAAAATTACAGACCTCTCCATTCTTTGTAGGTGGGAAAACCTGCAAAACTGACAGGGGGTCAAATACTTATTTCCCCACTGTGTGTGTGTGTATATATATATATATATATATATATATATATATATATATATATATATATATATATATATATATATATATATATATATATATATATATATATATATATATATATATCAAAACATCAACTACATATCAACACAACTTCAACACATCAACGCAATATCAACACATTAACACGACATCAACATGACATCAACATGACATCGACACATCAAAACATCAAGTCCACATCAACACGGCATCAACACAACTACACATCAACACAACATCAACACATCAACTCCACATCAACATGACATCAACAATAAACACATCAGCATGAAATCAACACATCAACTTGATATCAACACAACATCAACACATCATCAACACATTATCATGCCATCAACATGACATCAGCACATGAACATGACATCAACAAGACATCAACTCCACATCAACACACAACATCAACACATCAAAAAGACATCAACACATCAAGATGACATCCACACGACATCAACACATCAAGACATCAGCATATCAACATGACATCAACACGACATCAACATGACATCAACACACAACATCAACACATCAAAAAGACATCAACACATCAACATGACATCCACACGACATCAACACATCAAGACATCAGCACATGAACATGACATCAACAAGACATCAACTCCACATCAACACACAACATCAACACATCAAAAAGACATCAACACATCAAGATGACATCCACACGACATCAACACATCAAGACATCAGCATACCAACATGACATCAACACGACATCAACATGACATCCATGACAAAAAACTCCTGTAACAGTGGAATGTGCCGTTCATTTCCAAAGTAAACGCTTTGTTGATCCGGGACGTCGTCTGACTACCTCAGAAATGGCAGAAGAGTTTGACATCAGCACTTTTTCGGCATGAAAAGACGTGCAGAGGACTTCGCGCGTCGGGACGGAGGCGCAGGGCACAGAACAAAAAGCAACGCCGTGATGAAGCCTCACAGGACATGTTGTGGCATGTCCAGCTCGTCCACAATTTCTCGGATAGTCACACGACTGAAAAGCCACCGAAAGCCGTCTGAATTTACCGAATGGTGCAAGAGCTGGGCATGTTAGGGCTTGTCCTGTGAGACCAACACAGAGGTGCTTTCGTCCCGCGCCATGAGCGGCTTCGTGGCGAATTTCTCCGCTCCTCTTCCCATTCCCTATAACAGTGGAATGTGCCGAAAAAGTGCTATGTCCAGCTGTCTTGCCATTTCTCTGGTAGTCAGACGACGTCCCGGATCAACAAAGCGTTCACTTTGGAAATGATCTGGTCGTTTGAGCCTGTCAATCGCCGCTCAGTGCGCGGCGCGCCATCCGCCTCTGTGGGCCGTCTTTAATCCAGTTGTAATTGTCCTTAATCTGTGTGATCCCCATAAGATCTTCACCGAAAGCCATCTGAATTTTCCAAATGGTTTCCACTTGGCTGTCTCTCACATTTTCTGAAAAAGTTTTGATGAAGCAAAGCGGCAGTCAATCAGCCAATTTCCTGACAATGAAAATCCGACGAGGGGGCTGGACCACTCCTCCCACAAGGCATGCTCACAGGCGACTGACGCAACCGACAGGCGTGAAAAAACTCACGCATGCGCACGAAGGTTCAAGCTTGGCTGATGCAATCACACATGATTCAAATCCATACAGTTTTTGCAAAAAATAAAAAGGTCGGATAGTTTTCTAACAGACCTCGTATTTATATAGCGCATTTCCATTTGCATCAGACCATCTGTATCAGACGCTTTACAATAATGCCTCACATTCACCCTGATGTCAGGGTGCTACCATACAAGGCACTCACTACACACCGGGAGCAATAGGGGATTAAAGACCTTGCCCAAATGCCCTTAGTGATTTTCCAGATTGGCCGACTGTGGCGCAGCTCTGCGGCGACACGGGCTAGTGCTACTGTTGCCTGTTTAAAGTGTTTAAGTGTCTGTCTGCTGATTCTGTGATTAACCTTTAATGGACGAGTGAAAAGCCAATGTGTATGTTTGAGAGGACTGCCTTACATTGTATCACATCACGCTCAGATCATGCTGTTTGACAGCCCGGCAGCAACAGGTAGCCAAACAATGGTATTCAGGCTGCTACTCCAGCTACTTGTAGCACTGATCATCGTTGAGCTGCTTAATCCATGCTTTGCACGGAACGTCCAGGAAGAATACGACGGGCGACTGGTTTACTCGAGGTCCGATCTGCTCTCCTTACGCCAGCATCATTATGCTGCACCGGATTGTCTACCCGAGGATATCCGTGCATCGCGCATTGGGACCCGGACGCGGCGAAAGCGAGGGAGGCGGGGGGGACTACGGGAACGACTACGTCGCAGAGCCAGCAAACCTCCACTTCCCTCTGTGATCCTGAGCAACGCCAGGTCACTGCTGCCGAAAATGGATGAGCTTCGCGTCATGACTAAGGCTTGTTATGAGTATCGTGAGGCCAATGTTATGGTTTTCACTGAGACTTGGTTACAAGAAGGAGCCCCTGACACACTACTTGAATTGAGTGGATACTCTCTGGTGCGCGCTGATCGCTCTTTGGACTCTGGCAAGAAAACTGGAGGAGGAGTATGTATGTACATCTCGGATAAATGGTGCACACAACACACAGAAAGGGTTAGAGTATGTTCTCCAGATGTTGAGCTACTCTGTGTGTCCCTATGACCTCACTATCTGCCAAGAGAATTCGGTTGTGTTTTGATGTGCGCCGTGTACATCCCACCCAGTGCCAATGCGGGCAGGGCTGCTCCAAGAGCAACTCCAGCGGTCACCGGGAGCCCCTCTGTTTTTCCTTTGAGATTTCAATCATTGCAAGCCAGAGTCCGTGTTGGCAGTGTGACACACGGAAAAACAAAACTTTGGACAAATGTTATGGAAATGTGAAGAACGCCTATGTGGCCAAACCCAAGCCCCCCCTGTCCAATTCAGATCATAACACTGTACATCTAATTCCCTCTTACAGATCAGTGTTCAGGACATGTAAGCCAGAACACAAAACAGTTCATATATGGACAAATGACACAATGGAAGCACTTAAGGGATGCTTTCTTTGCGCAGACTGGTCCATCTTCCACTCACTAGAGCTTGATGAAGCAACTGACACTATTAGTGATTACATTCATTTCTGTGTAGACAGTCTTGTTGATAAAAAAGAGGTTATTGTGTATCCAAACAACAAACCTTATATAACTAAAGAAATTAAGCAGTGCATAAACAAGAAGAATCAGGCTTTTAGAGAAAAGGACAGAATTGGGTCACAAGTTGCACAAAAAGAGCTTAAATATCATCTAAAAAAGGCAAGGCAAAAGAATAAACAGGCCATGGAAAACAGCTTTCATGGGTCAAACACCAAAAAGCTGTGGGACATGATGAGGATGGTCACAAATATGAACCCAGCAAAAACTCATATCACAGCAATTGATGATCTCCAAAGAGCCAATGAGTTAAATGACTTCTATCTTAGATTTGATCATCAAGACTACTCAGAGCAATGTCACAAGCTCCTTCAAACATTGCCAGACACTAGGGCAGCCCCTTGGGTGGAGATAGACACTAGTGATGTGCAGCACCTTTTTAAGCGTCTGTGCCCAAACAAGGCAACAGGGCCTGACAAGCTGCCAGCTTTTCTATTAAAAAGCTGCGCAGAGGAGCTGGCATCTGCCTGGACTCTATTTCAACGGTCCCTGGACACGCAGACAGTACCTGCTCTATGGAAAGTGTCACATATAGCACCAATTCCCAAAAGACCTGGTACTACTGCAAATAATGACCTGTGCCCTGTGGCTCTAACATCTAATGTTATGAAGTGCTTTGAGAGGTATGTTGTCACTCTGCTGGAGAAGGAGGTGGCACCACAACTGGACACTTTTCAGTTTGCCTATAGAAGGAACAGGAGCACTGAAGATGCAGTTCTAAGCACGGTTCACTTTGTCTCCAAGCACCTTGAGAACACAAAGGCCTATGCCCGTATTTTATTTGTTGATTTTAGCTCAGCTTTTAATACAGTGCAGATCTATCTACTTTGAGAGAAGCTTTTTAACATGGGTGTCAGTGCATTTTTAATCAAATGGTTTTACTCATTTTTAAATAACAGAACTCAGCGAGTAAAGGTGAATGGTACACTGTCAGAGGTCAGAAGCTGCAAAACTGGTGTTCCACAGGGCTCTGTGGCATCGCCTGTACTTTTTGCACTTTATACTAATGATTGCAAAAGTACACATGAAAACAATTACATTTTGAAATATGCAGATGACACGGCCATAGTGAGTCTTCTGCATAAGGACACTAACATCTCCTCATACCACAGTGAAATACAGCAGTTCACTCAGTGGTGTGAGAGGAACTGTCTGCTACTAAACACCAAGAAGACTCAGGAAATGGTGCTGGATCCAAGAAACATCTGCCAGCATGACCCTGTCACAATAAAGAACACCACCATCCAGCAGGTGTCTACCTACAAGTACCTGGGGATCCAGGTGGACAGCGCCCTCTGTTGGAAGCCTCGTGGATTTTCTGTGCTCCCGCCTGCAGCAGAGGCTTTATTTTTTAAGAAGGCTGAGGCTGTATGGGGTGAGCACAAGCATTTTACTTGTTTTTTACCGAGCCATGGTGGAGAGTCTGCTCAGGTACGGGCTCATAGCCTGGTTTGGGAATATAACAGCTCAATCAAAAAACAAGTTAGCAAACATTCACAAGACAGCAATGAAAATTACTGGACTCAAACAATATCCCACAGTTCAACACATTTATGAAGAAGCAGTGATGAGGATGGCCAAGATCATCTCCACCAACCCAGATCACCTGCTGTTCCCTGAATATGTGCTGCTGCCGTCAGGGAGGAGACTGAGAGTGCCTCAGTGCAGGAACAACAGGCTGAAACTCTCCTTTGTACCAGCCTCTATCAAACTCTTAAACACAAAAGCACATTAGCACTTTACTCGCCCAAAAACTGTTTTTTTTTTTTTTTAATGTTTGTGTTATTTGTGTTTGTCTTTGTCTTTTAATACAACTCTGTAGTACTTTGCCCAAGACAAATTACCCCTTGGGGACAATAAAGTTTATTCAATCAATCAATCAATCAATCCATCCAGTCAGACTTGGATTTGAACCGAGGATCTTCTGGTCTCAAGCCCAACGCCTTAACCACGAGACCATCACCTCCCCTACACATCAACTCCACATCAACACGACATCAACACATCAACATGACATTGAGACATCAACCTGACATCAACATGACATCAACACGACATCAACACATCATCTCCAAATCAACAAGACATCAACACATCAAATATGACATCAACACATCAATGTGACATCAACACATCAACATGACATCAACACATCAACATGACATCAACACATCAAGATGACATCCACACAACATCAACACATCAACTCCACATCAACACGTCAACACATCAACATGACATCAACACATCAACATGACATCAACACATCAAGATGACATCCACACAACATCAACACATCAACTCCACATCAACACGTCAACACATCAACATGACATCAACACATCAACATGACATCAACACATCAACATGACATCAACACATCAAGATGACATCCACACAACATCAACACATCAAGATGACATCCACACAACATCAACACATCAACTCCACATCAACACGTCAACACATCAATATGACATCAACACATCAACATGACATCAACACATCAAGATGACATCCACACAACATCAACACATCAACTCCACATCAACACATCAACATGACATCAATACGACATCAACACATCAACTCCACATCAACACGTCAACACGTCAACACATCAACTCCACATTAACGCCACATCACCACATCAACACGACACCAATACGACATCAACACGTGCGACCTCACACTCATCTGGACTGTCTCTGTTCTCTGCCAGCAGTACCGGGTCTGACTGCTGAAGACAGCGGCCACCTGGGGCGCAGGGCTTGGCGGCTCCGGTGTTCTTCAGCTCCGTTGGCGGTGGAAGCTGTGTGGATCCGGCTTTTCTCTCGCCAGGCGTCTTGTATCGTCGAGCCTGCCCACACGTCACCTGGTGTATGGTTGACAGTCACTGTATTGTTATTGTCTGTACATCGTTGTGTGATTCACAACATTAAATTGTTACTTTTTGGCTTATCCATTGTCCATTCATTAACGCCCCCTGTTGTGGGTCCGTGACACGACACTTTCACAACAGGATTTCTCGGCCAGCGTCATGGATCCCGAGGGGCGTCAACCATCGCTTGAACAGCCAATGGAAGAGCGAGGTGCACAGGCGCCAGCAGGAGGCGTGTTGGGTGAGCTGCAGCACATCTTAACCGCCTTTACCGCTCGGTTGGATTTAATTACCGAGCAGAGCAGTGTTCTCAATCGTAGGATGGAGGCTCTCACCGCCCAGGTGGAAGCGCGTGCTCAGGGCGCTGCTGCAGCACCTCCTCCTGCTGACCGTGTGCCAGAAACAGACATTCCGCTGGTCGTTCAACGCACCCCCCCACCTTCCCCTGAAGCATACATAAGTCCTCCGGAGCCGTACGGAGGCTGTGTGGAGACGTGCGCGGACTTCTTGATGCAGTGCTCGCTCGTCTTTTCACAGCGTCCCGTCATGTACGCAGCAGACGCCAGCCGGGTGGCTTATGTGATCAATTTGCTTCGAGGAGAGGCACGCGCCTGGGCTACGGCACTTTGGGAGCAGAATTCACGGCTCCTAACGGTTTATACTGAGTTTGTGAGGGAGTTCCGACAGGTGTTCGACCACCCTCATAGAGGCGAGACCGCTTCAAGTGTGCTGCTGTCGATACGGCAGGGGCGTCGGAGCGCAGCGAAGTATGCAGTCGACATCCGCATCGCGGCAGCGCGAGCCGGCTGGAATGCTGTTGCGCTCTGCGCCGCCTTTGTAAATGGACTGTCTCTGGTCCTTAAGGAGCACCTGGTGGCGAAGGACGAGCCGCGGGATTTAGATGGGCTTATCAACCTGGTTATACGGTTAGACAACCGATTAACGGAACACCGACGGGAACGAGACGAGGGGCGTGGCCAGGCACAAGCCGTCCCTCTTCCTCCCGGGTTCTCTCAAAAATTCTTGAAAGGGTAGTTGTAAAACAGCTAACTGATCATCTGCAGAGGAATGGTCTATTTGAAGAGTTTCAGTCAGGTTTTAGAATTCATCATAGTACAGAAACAGCATTAGTGAAGGTTACAAATGATCTTCTTATGGCCTCGGACAGTGGACTCATCTCTGTGCTTGTTCTGTTAGACCTCAGTGCTGCTTTTGATACTGCTGACCATAAAATTTTATTACAGAGATTAGAGCATGCCATAGGTATTAAAGGCACTGCGCTGCGGTGGTTTGAATCATATTTGTCTAATAGATTACAATTTGTTCATGTAAATGGGGAATCTTCTTCACAGACTAAAGTTAATTATGGAGTTCCACAAGGTTCTGTGCTAGGACCAATTTTATTCACTTTATACATGCTTCCCTTAGGCAGTATTATTAGACGGTATTGCTTAAATTTTCATTGTTACGCAGATGATACCCAGCTTTATCTATCCATGAAGCCAGAGGACACACACCAATTAGCTAAACTGCAGGATTGTCTTACAGACATAAAGACATGGATGACCTCTAATTTCCTGCTTTTAAACTCAGATAAAACTGAAGTTATTGTACTTGGCCCCACAAATCTTAGAAACATGGTGTCTAACCAGATCCTTACTCTGGATGGCATTACCCTGACCTCTAGTAATACTGTGAGAAATCTTGGAGTCATTTTTGATCAGGATATGTCATTCAAAGCGCATATTAAACAAATATGTAGGACTGCTTTTTTGCATTTACGCAATATCTCTAAAATCAGAAAGGTCTTGTCTCAGAGTGATGCTGAAAAACTAATTCATGCATTTATTTCCTCTAGGCTGGACTATTGTAATTCATTATTATCAGGTTGTCCTAAAAGTTCCCTAAAAAGCCTTCAGTTAATTCAAAATGCTGCAGCTAGAGTACTGACGGGGACTAGAAGGAGAGAGCATATCTCACCCATATTGGCCTCTCTTCATTGGCTTCCTGTTAATTCTAGAATAGAATTTAAAATTCTTCTTCTTACTTCTAAGGTTTTGAATAATCAGGTCCCATCTTATCTTAGGGACCTCGTAGTACCATATCACCCCAATAGAGCGCTTCGCTCTCAGACTGCAGGCTTACTTGTAGTTCCTAGGGTTTGTAAGAGTAGAATGGGAGGCAGAGCCTTCAGCTTTCAGGCTCCTCTCCTGTGGAACCAGCTCCCAATTCAGATCAGGGAGACAGACACCCTCTCTACTTTTAAGATTAGGCTTAAAACTTTCCTTTTTGCTAAAGCTTATAGTTAGGGCTGGATCA
The DNA here is from genome assembly GCF_902500255.1 of Thalassophryne amazonica. NCBI lineage: Eukaryota > Metazoa > Chordata > Actinopteri > Batrachoidiformes > Batrachoididae > Thalassophryne > Thalassophryne amazonica. Next base: position 8,969,235 of record NC_047120.1, read on the forward strand.
GGTGACCCTGAACCATCCCTTAGTTATGCTGCTATAGACGTAGACTGCTGGGGGGTTCCCATGATGCACTGTTTCTTTCTCTTTTTGCTCTGTATGCACCACTCTGCATTTAATCATTAGTGATCGATCTCTGCTCCCCTCCACAGCATGTCTTTTTCCTGGTTCTCTCCCTCAGCCCCAACCAGTCCCAGCAGAAGACTGCCCCTCCCTGAGCCTGGTTCTGCTGGAGGTTTCTTCCTGTTAAAAGGGAGTTTTTCCTTCCCACTGTAGCCCAGTGCTTGCTCACAGGGGGTCGTTTTGACCGTTGGGGTTTTACATAATTATTGTATGGCCTTGCCTTACAATATAAAGCGCCTTGGGGCAACTGTTTGTTGTGATTTGGCGCTATATAAAAAAATTGATTGATTGATTGAAACGAAGCCGACTTCCCCACGCTCCACTGCCAGGGCTCTCCACGTGACAACAGCTCCCCCTGCTGACGTTGCTATGGAAACGAGCAGGGCCAAAAAACAATCAGTTCAGAGACAAAGGAGGCTGATCCGGGGAGAGTGTTTTCTCTGCAGCTCTACCGAGCACATTCAGAGAGAATGCCCCAAACGGTCAAAACAACAGCACTTGTCCTTAGAGACTGGGCTAAGGGTGGGTCACAACACCCACGTGGGGAAACCCCGACGATCTGCACGAATCCCAGTCACGATCCTGAGTGGGGATCTAACCCTTCATGCCCCAGCACTGGTGGACACGGGGTCAGAGGGGAATCTGCTGGATAGCAGATGGGCAAAGGAGGTTGGGCTCCCTCTAGTGGCCTTACCGTCACCATTGTCGGTGCGGGCGCTAGATGGCACCCTTCTTCCACTAATCACACACCAGACACAGCCAGTGACATTGGTGGTGTCTGGGAATCACAGGGAGGAGATTGTGTTTTATGTAACACCTTCTACCTCCCGAGTGATTTTGGGTTTTCCATGGGTGTTAAAACACAATCCCCGGATTGATTGGCTGTCTGGGGTTGTGGTTCAGTGGAGCGAAACCTGCCACCGGGAGTGTTTAGGATCCTCGGTTCCACCCGGTGTGACTGCTAAGGAGGAGGTTTCAGTCCCCCCCAATCTGACGGTGGTGCCGGCCAAGTACCACGACCTTGCTGACATCTTCAGCAAGGATCTGGCACTCACGCTGCCCCCGCACCGTCCGTACGATTGTGCCATTGATTTGATACCGGGCGCTGAGTACCCGTCCAGCAGGCTGTACAACCTCTCGCGTCCGGAACGCGAATCAATGGAGACCTACATCCGGGACTCGTTAGCTGCCGGGTTGATCCGGAACTCCACCTCCCCGTTGGGTGCTGGTTTCTTTTTTGTGGGTAAGAAGGACGGCGGACTTCGTCCATGCATTGATTACAGAGGGCTGAACGAGATCACGGTTCGCAACCGATACCTGTTACCTCTGTTGGATTCAGTGTTCACTGCCCCTGCATGGAGCCCAAATTTTCACGAAATTGGATCTTAGGAATGCTTATCACCTGGTTCGGATCCGGGAGGGAGACGAGTGGAAGACGGCATTTAACACCCCATTAGGTCACTTTGAGTACCTGGTCATGCCGTTCGGCCTCACCAATGCGCCCGCGACGTTCCAAGCTTTGGTTAATGACGTCTTGCAGGACTTCCTGCATCGGTTTGTCTTCGTATAGCTAGACGATATACTCATCTTTTCTCCGTATCCTGAGACCCATGTCAAGCATGTACGTCAGGTCCTACAGCGGTTGTTGGAGAACCGGCTGGTTGTGAAGGGCGAGAAGTGTGAGTTCCACCGCACCTCTTTGTCCTTCTTGGGGTTCATCATCTCCTCCAACTCCGTCGCCCCTGATCTGGCCAAGGTTGCGGCGGTGAGAGATTGGCCCCAACCAACGAACCGTAGGAAACTACAACAGTTCCTCGGTTTTGCAAATTTCTACCGGAGGTTCATTAAGGGGTACAGTCAGGTAGTTAGCCCCCTGACAGCCCTGACCTCCACAAAAGTCCCCTTCACCTGGTCAGATCGGTGCGAAGCCACGTTTAGGGAGTTGAAACGCCGGTTCTCGACTGCACCGGTTCTGGTGCAGCCAGATCCCAAGCGCCAGTTTGTTGTTGAAGTGGATGCCTCTGACTCAGGGATAGGAGCCGTGCTGTCCCAGAGCGGGGAGTCCGACAAGGTTCTCCATCCATGTGCCTACTTTTCCCGCAGGTTGACCCCAGCTGAACATAACTATGACGTCGGCAATCAGGAACTTCTTGCGGTGAAGGAGGCTCTTGAGGAGTGGAGACACCTGTTGGAGGGAGCATCGGTACCATTTACGGTTTTCACGGACCATCGGAACCTGGAGTACATCCGGACCGCGAAGCGTCTGAACCCCAGGCAAGCCCGCTGGTCGCTGTTCTTCGGGCGTTTTGACTTCCAGATCACCTACCGCCCCGGGACAAAGAACCAACAATCTGACGCCCTGTCCCAGGTGCACGAAGAGGAGGTCAAGACCGAGCTGTCAGACCCCCCTGAAACCATCATCCCCGAGTCCACTGTCGTGGCCGCCCTTACCTGGGACGTGGAGAAGACCGTCCGGGAGGCCCTGACACAGAGCCCAGACCCGGGGACAGGTCCGAAGAACAAACTATACGTCCCACCAGAGGCCAGGGCTGCGGTCCTTGACTTCTGTCACGGTTCCAAGCTCTCCTGTCACCCAGGGGTGCGAAGGACCGTGGCAGTGGTCCGGCAGCGCTTCTGGTGGGCGTCTATGGAAGCCGACGTCCGGGAGTATGTCCAGGCCTGCACCACCTGTGCCAGGGGCAAAGCCGACCACCACAAGGCCCAAGGCCTCCTCCAGCCTCTGCCTGTGCCTCGTTGCCCCTGGTCTGATATCGGCCTGGACTTTGTCACAGGCCTCCCGCCGTCCCAGGGAAACACCACCATCTTAACGATAGTGGACCGGTTCTCCAAGGCGGCCCACTTCGTGGCCCTCCCGAAGCTCCCGACAGCCCAGGAGACTGCAGACCTCCTGGTCCACCACGTCGTGCGTCTGCATGGGATTCCAGCAGACATTGTCTCAGATCGTGGTCCTCAGTTCTCCTCCCAGGTCTGGCGGAGTTTCTGTAGGGGGGGCCACCGTCAGTCTCTCGTCTGGGTACCACCCCCAGACGAACGGGCAGGCAGAGTGGACTAACCAGGAACTGGAGCAGGCCCTCCGCTGCGTGACCTCCGCACACCCGACGGCCTGGAGTGACCATCTGGCCTGGATCGAGTACGCTCATAACAGCCAAGTCTCGTCTGCCACCAGCCTCTCCCCATTTGAAGTGTGTTTGGGGTACCAGCCCCCATTGTTCCTGCTAGTGGAGGGAGAGGTCGGGGTGCCCTCGGTCCAGGCCCATCTGAGAAGGTGCCGTCGGGTGTGGCGTACCGCCTGCTCTGCCCTGCTCAAAGCCCGGATGAGGGCCAAGAACCATGCAGACCGCCGGCGTGCCCCGGCCCCTGCGTATCAGCCTGGGCAGGAGGCTTGGCTTTCCACAAAGGACATTCCCCTGCAAGTGGAATCCCAGAAGTTGAGTTTTCCATGTGTCACGCATCAAACCTCACCATGTTTCACCCCTCTGTACCCCCGGACCGGCGCCGCCTCCTGCCCGGATTATCGACGGGGAGCCGGTGTGGACCATGCGCCGGCTCCTGGATGTCCGTCGGAAGGGCCGGGGGTTCCAGTATTTGGTGGACTGGGAGGGGTATGGACCCGAAGAACGCTCCTGGGTGAAGAGGAGCTTCATCCTGGACCCGGCCCTCCTGGCCGACTTCTACCGGCGGCACCCGGACAAGCCTGGTCGGGCGCCAGGAGGCGCCCGTTGAGGGGGGGGGTCCTGTTGTGTGGGCCGCTGAAGAGGAGGTACTGCTGGCCCACCACCACAAGATGGCGCCCTACTTGAAGTGCGGGCTTCAAGCACGAGAGGGCGTCGGAGCGACCAGGAGTGACAGCTGTCACTCATCATCCGTACCAACTGTCACTCATCCACTACTCATCACCACCACCATAAAGGCCGGACTGCAACTCCACCTCCCCGCCGAGAAATCAACTACCAATCAGGTAATTTTCTCTGCTGACTTAAACTTTGAGTATTAGTCTGATCTCTTTTTGCAGCCATTTTCCTGTGGTGTGCCTTATCTGCGGAGTTGGCGTTTGGTGTGGACTGCGACGGATTCGCCTCACACCCCACTCAGATAAGTGGTTAACTCAGGAGCTGCACGAGTGTGTGATTGGAGGTGGAGGTTCTCCCTCCTTTACTGAATACAGACTGTGGGATTACTGAGTGTGCGACCTCACACTCATCTGGACTGTCTCTGTTCTCTGCCAGCAGTACCGGGTCTGACTGCTGAAGACAGCGGCCACCTGGGGCGCAGGGCTTGGCGGCTCCGGTGTTCTTCAGCTCCGTTGGCGGTGGAAGCTGTGTGGATCCGGCTTTTCTCTCGCCAGGCGTCTTCTATCGTCGAGCCTGCCCACACGTCACCTGGTGTATGGTTGACAGTCACTGTATTGTTAAACAATCAATACGGTATCAACACATCAACTCCACATCAACAAGACATTAACACATCAACTCCACATTAACGCCACATCACCACATCAACACGACATCAATACATCAACATGACATCAACACATCAACATGACATCAACACAGCAACACGACAACGCATCAACATGACATGAACACATCAACACATCAACATGACATCAACATATCAACACGACATCCAACACGATATCACCACATCAACACGACATCACCACAATCAACATGACATCAACACGACATCAACACAACATCAACATGACATCAACACATCAACATGACATCAACGCATCAACATGACATCAACACAACATCAACACATCAACTCCACATCAACATGACATTAACACATTAACTCCACATTAATGCCACATCAACACATCAACATGACATCAACATAACATCAACACAACATCAAAACATCACCTCTAGATCAACACGGCATCAACACGACATCAAGACATCATCACGACAGCGAGACATCAACACGAAATCAACACATGAACATGACATCAACACAAATGGACTGTATTTATATAGCGCATTTCCATCTGCATCAGACCATCTGCATCAGACGCTTTACAATAATGCCTCACATTCACCCTGATGTCAGGGTGCTACCATACAAGGCACTCACTACACACCGGGAGCAATAGGGGATTAAAGACCTTGCCCAAATGCCCTTAGTGATTTTCCAGTCAGACTTGGATTTGAACCGAGGATCTTCTGGTCTCAAGCCCAACGCCTTAACCACGAGACCATCACCTCCCCTACACATCAATCAATCAATCAATCAATTTTTTTTTATATAGCGCCAAATCACAACAAACAGTTGCCCCAAGGCGCTTAACATGACATCAACACATCAACATGACATCCACAACTACACATCAACACAACATCAACAAATCAACACAACATTGAGACATCAACCTGACATCAGCGTGACATCAACACATCAAGATGACATCCACACGACATCAACACATCATCTCAAAATCAACATGACATCAACACATCATCACGACATCAGCACATCAACACATCAATGTGACATCAACACATCAAGATGACATCCACACAACATCAACACGACATCAACACATCAACATGACATCAACACGACATCAACATATCAACTCCACATCAACACGTCAACACATCAACATGACATCAACACGACATCAACATATCAACACGTCAACACATCAACATGACATCAATACGACATCAACACATCAACTCCACATCAACAAGACATTAACACATCAACTCCACATTAACGCCACATCAATACATCAACAAGACATCAACATAACATCAACATGACATCAAAACATCAACTCTAGATCAACACAACATCCAGACATCAACACAAGATCAACACATCAACACGACATCGAGACATCAACACGAAATCAACACAGGAACACGACATCAACACAACTACACATCAACACAACATCAACAGATTGAGACATCAACACATCGACACAACATTGAGACATGAACTTTACATCAACATGACATCCACATGACATCAACACATCAACTCCACATCAACACTTCAACATGACATCCACATCAACACATCAACATGACATCAACACATCAAGATGACATCCACATAACCAACACATCACGATGACATCCACATGACATCAACACATCAACAGGATATCAACACATCAACACAACATCAACACATGATCTCCAAATCAGCACGGCATCAACACATCAACTCGACATCAACAAAACATTAACACATGAACACGACATCAACACATCAACTCTACGTCAACATGACATTAACACATCAGCAACACATCAACACAGCAACATGACATCAACTCATCAGCACGACATCAGGGGCCTGTACTACGAAGCGGGGTTAACTTACTCAGATGTAACCCAGGGTCAACCTCCTAAACCGGGGTTGACAAAACCTGGTTTCCTCAAGTGGTGTTAATCGGTACTTCAACGCTGAATAAGATGTTGATTTGTTGAACCTGTGTTAACCTAATTGGAGTTTGTGCGCGTTCACATAAAAGGGGCAGGTTGCAGCACACGTCACCATTTTTCAATGATGGCGTGGTCACCTTACTTTACTGAAGAAGAATGCACGATTATTATGCGGAGCTACGAGGAATTTAAATTAATGTTAAGGGGGAAATCGAACACATCGTCTGCCAATAAAGCAAGACAGGCTTGTTGGCAACGTATTGCTGATCGGGTAAATGCGTACGTACAATTCAATTGTTCCCCAAATCTGTTACAGATGAGTAACCTGTGGAATGTCTAATATGTGTAAAAAAATGACCTGCTTTCATTAATTACGCCCAGATGCAACACGATTCAGAAGTGGGCATAGGCCTACTAATAAATGTTAGGTTAATTTAATGTTTCCTAAATAGGCTAATAGCAGTGCCAAACGCACCTGGCAGCAGGTGAAGATGAAATATAAAAACATCCTTCAGAATGGTAGGTTTATATTCATGGCTTAATAAGCCCCACTTCGCCTAATTAATGGACATGCATTAGACCTATTTTGATATTAGTAATTACCCGCGATTGCATAAAACCCTTCTTTGATTTGCATTGCAGATAAATGGCCAGGGAAAACGACAAATGCATCCAACAGTTTAGATAGAAAAAAACTACCTTGTGAATCTCAGATGTTCAGCATCACTGATGGAATACATAAATTGTCCACTGGCAAAATAGGCACAAGGTACATTATCTGCTCGATCGTCTGGGCATTGCTACACTGTAGAAAATGACTTGTTTTTACAGGAAAACGCTGGCAGCAGTGGTTACCAGGGAATTCCTGTAAAACATACAGCAGCACAGTAGATAACATTACAGACATAATATGTATATGGATTTACAGTGAATGAACCACGGCTGACTCACATTAAAAGAACTGTTAAATCTACAAACAAGAGCTCTCTTTTTTTGTACATTTAACTGCTGTATTTTTTACAGGAATTCCCTGGTAACCACAGCTGCCAGTGTTTTCCTGTAAAAACAACAGTCTTTTTTTTACAGTGTACGATGGGTGATGTTACAGACTTCTGGCCCGATCAGCTGACAAAGATAACGAATTCCCTCGCCTGAGAATCTATATCTTTCATAGAGAATATCGTCCGGGTATGTCAGCGGATTCTGGCGGTCTTTAAAACCCTCGCCCTGTGAAGAGAGCCCCTCACAATTTGTGCCCCAATATCAAACAGATCATCCAGGTAGGCCAGCATTGTCTTCGGAGTGATTGAAGGTGGATGGACGGTACTTATAAAGGGAGTGGTTAAGCGAAAACCTCAAGCTAACCGAGAACATAACCTGCTCGGAGCAGGTTTGGCACACAGCATAAATTGCCATGGCAGCATACCTCAATCACAACCTATCCACCTTTCGTAGTACGGGTTAACGGGAAGTTACTCCACACGTCATCAACTTACTCCCGAAGTTACCCTGATAAGGCAGTAACCCCGCTTCGTAGTACAGGCCCCAGAACATCAACACAACATCAACACATCAACACAGCATCAATGCATCAACAGGACATCAACACATCAACATGACATCAACACATCAACACGGCATCAACATTTCAACACATCAACACGTCAACACGATATCAACACATCAACATGACATCATAACAACACATCAACATGACATCAACACATGAACACGACATCAAAATAACATCCACACGACATTGACACAACTGCACATCAACATGATATCAACACATCAACACGACATCAACATGACATCCACACAACATCGACACATCAACTCCACATCAACATGACATCAACATGACATAAACATCAACACGACATAAACATCAACACAGCAACACAACATCAACACGTCAACACAACATCAACACGTCAACATGACATCAACACATCAACATGACATCAACATGACATCAACACATCAACATGACATTAACACATCAACACGACATCAACACTTCAACATGACATCAACACTTCAACATGAGATCAACACAACATCAACACATCAACTCCACATGAACACAACATCAACACATCAACATGACATCAACACGACATCAACGCATCAACATGACAAAAAATCAACACGACATCAACACATCAAGGAGACATCAACACATCAACATGACATCAACACGACATGTCCTACAGCGTGTTCCATTTCCTGCTAAAATCCAACATCTTCACACTGCCACTAAAGAGAAGCAACAGTCCACATGACTCCATCATTCAGGTGATTGTGAGCCACATGCTGCTTTCACCAGATCAGACAGCAACAGCGATTGCTGCTGTTTGAGTCTGACCCCATAAAAAGCCACTGCAAGTGTGAGAGCGCCACCACCTGTGCAGTAATGATGCCATTTAATCTGCTGGATTAACTTTAACAAATGAATGAATTTTGGGGAAAAAAACCCTGCTTTTCTACATTTTTCACTTCATTAAAGTGCGAACGATATGCAAAGTGTCCTGTTTATTCAGTCTGGTCTTGAACGGCAAATCTGTCTGGATGAGGAAGGTCTCAAAAATTGAGTAAGCATGCAAAGAACGAGACCAGTGAGGGAAGTCACTGAGCCACTCATAAATCTCTGAAGGAGACCAGTGAGGGAATTTACCGAGTCAACCAGACAGTTGTGAAGGACACTGATTAGAGAAGCCACCAAGACACTCATAAAGCTCTGAAGGAGAATAGTGAGGGAGGCCACAGTGTCAACCAGGCAGCTATGAAGGAGACCTGTGAGGGAAGCCACCAAGACACTCATAAATCTCTGAAGGAGACCAGTGAGGGAAGCCAACGATACACTCATAAAGCTCTGAAAGAGACCAGTGAGGGAAGTCACCAAGATACACAGACAAGTCTGAAGGAGACTAGTGAGGGAAGCCACAAGACACTCATAAAACTCTGAAGGAGACCAGTGAGGGAAGCCAACGATACACTCATAAAGCTCTGAAGGAGACCAGTGAGGGAAGTCACCAAGATACACAGACAAGTCTGAAGGAGACTGGTGAGGGATGTCAGTAAGACATTTAAAAAGCTCTTAAAGAGACAAGTGAGGGAAGCCACCAAGACACACAGAAAAGCTCACTGAAACTCACTCACTCACTCACTAGTAACCACTCATCTAGTAAGCAGGGGGAGTCAAGAATATGTCCAAATACTCATGGATGGCATGGTTTGCCTGCTGTAATCCTTCATCTACTTCATGACATTTGAATCCCACAAACAGTGCCATCTTCAGGATAGAAGTTTTTCATTACTGGCTGCAATGAACATGGCAACCTGCAGGGGGCACTGTGAGCTTTTTAAATGGTCCACCTGACCCTGACCCACCCCATCCTTCCATCACACATTCCTCCCACCCACAATGCATTTCTGCCGTGACTCGCGTGACCTTTCACCTCCACTGCACAATACTGCACTGTGGTCATGAAGGTGTGGAGGGAGAGGCGAGTTTTCCTTTTTCCATGGCTGCATGGCCTCAGCCAATCATCTCTGCTCGGACCCCTCCCTCTGTGCACTTCTGTTGCTCAAAACAGGAAACTGGGGAAGACACCTCACAGCTGTGGTATGGACACAATCCTGGACAACATCTGTCCCTCAGGACAGCCTCGGAATCAAATGTGAAGGACAGCGAGCCACTGGAGGTTGGTGCTTGTTTCACGAAGGCATTGTATTGCAGCATCCTAAGGAAACTGGACCCTGGATCAAGATTTTCCTGAACAGCTGCAGTGACACTCAGGCTGCAAATGCTGCATCCGTCTCCACGGCAACCTGAATCACAACCAGTTCCGTGCAGGTTGTGTCACACCAATCAAACATCAACTGCACACTTCCACTCAGCCATTCCTAATGGTCCCAGTAGTTCCTAATAGATCCCAAAGGTTCCCAACAGTTCCTAATGGTTCGCAACGGTTCCTAATAGTTCCCAACAGTTCCTCATGTGACATAAAGGTTCTCAAGACTTCCTAATGGTGCACAATGGTTCTTAATGGTTCCCAAGAACTCCTAATGACTCCCAACAGTTCCTAATAGTTCCAACAGTTCTTAATGGCTCCCAACATTTCCTAACAATTTCTAATAGCTCCCAATCATTCCTAATGGCTCCCAAAAGTTCCTAACCGTCCCTAATGGCTCCCAATGGCTCAGAACAGTTCGTAATGTTACAATGCTGCCTGGCCTCAGTGAGTTTAACAACATGTGTGGATCTGGCACCAAAGGAACTCTTGTTTCAACAGCTGCGTTAACGAGCCTGAGGTCTTGTATCAGACGCCAGTCGAAGCCATTTGCCTTTTTGACGGGAAATATGGGTGTATTACATGGCGAATCAGGACATTCCCTAAGAATTCCTGCTATTAACAACCTATCAATCACCGGTTTGATACCATCTTGTGCGTCTGCTTTGAGTGGATATTGGCGTACTCTAGGCCTCCAATCGGATCTAGGTTTCAACTGCACTGGAGCTATGGACTTAATAAGTCCCACATCAGTGGGATTTGTAACCCAAAGAGTTTCTGGGAGGTCGGCAAGGCCAGCCTCCTCCTCTGCTGTTAGCGGTAGCAGAGTACCTGCCATCTCTGGTCAAAAAAGGTCATGTACAGCAGGGTGTGCACTGGTGAGCAGCCCTAAAGATTTTCGGTAGAGTTGTGTTGAGGGGCTGAACTCCCAGCCTTCCTCATCTTGGGCTTGAAAATCAGAAGCACACACTGCTCGGGTCACAAACTGACCTACGTCTTTCCACTGCAAAGTTTGAGGCTTGCATAACAACACGTGTGGGCTCCCCAACATAACAAACAACGGGGAGACGTCAGGAGATAACATAGCATCAGTACCCGCAGTGGATTTCCTATCTGTGTACAGATAAGGAATGCGGAGGGCAGCTGGGTCATGTGACATCAGTTTTTGTTGGTAAACACAATCAGGCCGCTGCGTGATGCACATTGTGACATGTAACCTTTCTGCCACCATAATGTCTTCTGGTTGTTCCAGTGTGGCTTGAGCCATTGTTAGCAATTCACTGGTGATCCCAGATCCCAGTTCCTAGTGGCTCCCAAGCATTCCTAATAGCTCACAGCAGTTCCTAATGGCTCTAAACAATTCATAATGGCTCCTGACAGTTCCTAACAGTTCCTGATAGCTCCCACCAGTTCGCAATGGCTCCCAACAGTTGCCAATGGTTCCCAGTAGTTCCTAATAGCTTCCAACAGTTCTCAACCATTCCTAATGGCTCCCAACTGTTCCTAATGTCTCCCAATGGTTCCTAACAGTTCCTCCTTGTTGGGACATCAGTGTCCAAAGTGCTATCAGGACCAAACCTCAGAGCTCCACCACACAAATAGTTCCTAACAGTTCCTAATGGTTCCTGCTCTGAGGAGTCTGAACATGTTTGACAGAAGGCAACCACACACAGACATGTTTCACTCTATGACATCACAAAGTCAACACGTGTGCACATTGTGTGAGGCAGACCCACACCACCTGTGGGAGGCGACCTGACAGATGCACTGACCCACGGGGACACGCCCGTCAGGACGACTTGGCGTAGAACCCGGCAGGTATTGCTTTTAAGACACCTGTTGAATCACATGACAGGAAATCATTTTAAGGCTGAAAAACTGATCGAGCTGGCAAGCGGTCACAAGGTCACTGAGTGAACAACAAGCAGGAAGTGGGCGTGTCCACAGGAACCTTCCTGACCCTTTGAATTTAATGACACATTGTTCTCTGTGAGGACGCTGTCCAACACAGGAAGGTCCCAGCCCCCGAAAACACACCGCGTTCTCAGGGTGTATGTGTATTTGTGTGTATGTATGTTTTTGTGTGTGACTTTGTGTGTATGTGCATATAAGTGTGTGTGTGTGTGTGTGTGTGTGTGTGCTCACAGGCGCACGCACCTCTAACTGTTTGAAATCAAAGCATTTAGGATTAGACAATGATTAGTGCATGTCTGTGTGCATTTGTGTGTCTGTTGTGTGTGTGTGTGTCTGTCTGTATTTGTGTGTCTGTTGTGTGTGTGTCTGTCAGTCTGTATTTGTGTGTCTGTTGTGTGTGTGTCTGTTGGTCTGTATTCGTGTGTCTGTCTGCATTTGTGTGTCCCTGACTTGTTGCACTTCCCCTCACGCTGATTTTGCTGTAGTTGCATTCTTTGATCTGTTGTGTTGGCTCTCTCGCCGACATTGCTATAGTTGCATTTTATTGATCTGTTGCACTTCATGTTGATGTTGCAGTAATTGCGTTCTTTGATCTGTTTTGCTTCCTCTCACATTAACTTTCCTGTAGTTGCGCTCTTGAATCTGTTGAGATTCCTCTCACATTGACTTTCCTGCAGTTGTGTACTTTGATCTGTTGTGCTTCCTGTCACAATGACTTTGCTGTAGTTGTGTTCTTAGTTAGATCTGTTGCGCTTCCTCCCAGTTGACTTTGCTGTAGTTGTGTTCTTTAATCTGTTGCACTTCCTTTCATGTTGACTTTGCTGTAGTTGCATTCTTTCATCTTTTGCGCTTCCTCTCAAGTGCTGTAGTTGCGTTCTTTGATCTGTTTCACATCCTCTCATGTTAACTTTGCTGTAGTTGCATTCTTTGATCTGTTGTGATTCCTCTCAAGTTGACTTTGCTGTAGCTGCATCCTTTGATCTGTTGTGCTTCCTCTCACATTGACTTTGGTATAGTTGCGTTCTTTGATCTGTTGCGCTTCCTCTCACATTGACTTTGCTGTAGTTGTGTTCTTTAATCTGTTGCACGTCCTTTCATGTTGAATTTGCTATAGTTGCATTCTTTCATCTTTGCGCTTCCTCTCAAGTTGACTGCTGTCGTTGCGTTTTTTGATCAGTTGCGCTTCCTCTCAAGTTGACTGTGCTGTAGTTGCATTCTTTCATCTTTTGCACTTCCTCTCATGTTGACTTTGCTATAGTTTAATTCTTTGATTTGTTGCACTTCCTTTTACGTTGATTTTGCTGTAGTTGCGTTCTTTGATGTGTTGTGTTGCCTCTCTCATTGACTTTGCTGTAGTTGCGTTCTTTGATCTGTTGCATTGCCTCTTGTGATGACTTTACTGTAGTTGTGTTCTTTGATCTGTTACGTTGCCTCTCATGTTGACTTTGCTGTAGTTGCATTCTTTGATCTGTTGTGTTGTCTCTCATGTTGACTTTGCTGTAGTTCTTTGGTCATTTTGTTCCACAGACAGACAAGTTGGTTTTGAACAGACTATAGAATTTAAAATTCCATTCTGATTGATACATAGATAGATAGACAGACACATAGACGACAGACACATAGACACATAGCCAGAGAGACAGACACATAGATAGACGGACACACACGCCCAGACAGACAGATAGACACATAGAAAGACACACATACACACAGACAGACCGACACATACGTAGACAGAGACACACACAGACAGACAGACAGACAGACACATAGATAGACAGACACACATGCGCAGGCAGACAGACAGACACATAGACACACATACAGTACACACAGACAGACAGACACATACATAGACAGAGACACACACAGACAGACAGAGACAGACAGACACACACACGCACAGACAGACACAGACACATGCACAGACAGACAGACAGACACATAGACAGACAAACAGACAGACAGAGACAGACAGACACACACACATGCACAGTCAGACAGGCAGACAAACACATTGACAGACAGACAGACACACACACACGCACAGATAGACACAGACATGCACAGACAGACAGACTCATAGACAGACAGACAGAGAGAGACAGACAGACACACACAAGCACAGACAGACAGACACAGACAGAGACAGACACACACACAGACAGACACAGACACATGCACAGACAGACAGACACATAGACACACACGGACACATGCACAGACAGACAGACACATAGACATTGCTGTGTCTGTGTTCTTTGATCTGTTGCCCTTCCCCCTCAAGTTGACTTTGCTGTTGTGTTCTTTGATCTGTTTCGCTTCGTCTCATGTTGACTTAGCTGTAGTTGCATTCTTTGATCCGTTGTAGTCGCATTCTTTGATCTGTTACGCTTCCTCTCACGTTGACTGTGCTGTAGTTGCGATCTTTGATCTGTTTCGCTTCGTCTCATGTTGACTTTGCTGTAGTTGCATTCTTTGATTTGTTGTAGTTGCATTGTTTAATCTGTTGTGATTCCTCTCACATTGACACATGCAGACAGATAGACAGACAGACACACACACACACGCACTGACAGACAAAGACACATGCACAGACAGACAGACAGACTCATAGACAGTCAGACAGACACACACATGCATAGACAGACACATAGACATACAGACAGACAGACAGAAACAGAGACACACATGCACAGACAGACAGACACATAGACAGACACACAAGCACAGACAGACACAGACACATGCACAGACAGACAGACAGACTCATAGACAGACACACACGCACAGACAGACAGACAGACACACACACACACACACACATGCACAGACAGACAGACATAGACATTGCTGTGTCTGTGTTCTTTGATCTGTTGCCCTTCCCCTCAAGTTGACTTTGCTGTTGTGTTCTTTAATCTGTTGCACTTCCTCTAACATTGACTTTGCTGTAGTTGCATTCTTTGATCTGTTGTGATTCCTCTAACACTGACACATGCACAGGCAGACAGAGACAGAGACACACACACACGCACAGACAGACACATAGACATACAGACAGACAGACAGAGACAGACAGACATACACACATGCACAGACAGACAGGCAGACAGACAGACAGACACATAGACAGACAGACACACACGCAGACAGACACATAGACATACAGACAGACAGACAGACACACACATGCACAGACAAACATGCACACACGCACAGACAGACACATAGACATACAGAAACACAGCGAAAGCAGGAGTCTCTTTTCTTTTATGTTCTTTTTCTTTTCTCTTTTTCTTTTCTTTTCTGTTCTTCTCTTTCTCCACAGATGTCTAAATTTAAGTTCCCACATCACTGAGGCTTGGACAGATCAGCGTTTCCATGGCAACACAACAAATAAGACTGTGTTCCAGTTTCTGTTTTCGTGGGGCCTGCAGGGTTTTAGAACACTTTCTGATAATCTACAGACACAGAACTCCCTGATGTCATCTGCCAAAAGAACTCCCTTCTTTGTACCGTCACGAGGTGGCAATGGTTTAAAAAAAGAGAGAAAAGTCTCAAAACTTGATTTCAACCTCCTTCTTCCGGCTTTTTGCTGTTTGATGCAGCAAGCTGCAGGAATCCTGTTCCTAACATGTTACTAATGTTTTACTGACATGTTACTGTGTTAGTTACATGTTACTGATGTGTTACTGACATGTTACTAATGTGTTAGTTACATGTTGCTGATGTGTTACTACATGTTACGAATGTGTTAGTTACATGTTAATGATGTGTTACTGACATGTTACTAATGTGTTAGTTACATGTTATTGATGTGCTACTGACATGTTACTAATGTGTTAGTTACATGTTGCTGATGTGTTACTACATGTTACTAATGTGTTAGTTACATGTTACTGATGTGTTACTGACATGTTACTAATGTGTTTGTTACATGTTACTATTGTGTTACTAACATGTCAGTTACATGTTATTGATGTGTTACTGACATGTTACTAATGTGTTAGTTACATGCTGCTGATGTGTTACTGACATGTTACTAATGTATTACTAACATGTTACAAACACGGTTATGAATGCATTGCTAACATGTTACTGATGTGTTACTGGCATGTTATGAGCATGTTGCTAACATGTTACTGATGGTGTTACCAGTGTGTTAGCAATGCTTCAGATATCTGCCGCTGAGATAGATGATGACTGGAGTGCAGTTTTAAACAGAAACAAAGTGATAATCAGTAAATCACTCCTGCTAACGCTCAGAAATAACACATGCACAGTGAAAGCAGTGGGACCGCATTTTACGGGGGACTGTTTGGTTGGCGAAACCGGCATCAGAGAAAGAAAACTGAGCATATTTCAAAGCATCAAGCATGTAGTTCTGTAATGTTACATAAACTTTAGAACAATTTAAGCAAGAGTGTTCTGAGAGCACAATATTCCTCGTTTACAAATGCTGTTTTGGAACCAGTGCCTGGAATTGTACCAATTTTCAGGAAATTCATCCTAAATATGCAAGGAGTTAATTTCAGAATGCAGGCACCAACTCATGAAACTGGCAGTGTCTAGGTTTGTTAATCAAGGGCCATAACTTTGTCAAAATGTGTCAATGTTATACAATATTACAATATGTGTGTTATGACCATATAACAAGGATTTGTACCCTGTAGTAAAATGGGCCAAAGTCCAACGATATGATAATATGGATATTACCAACCTAGAACAAGGACTTAAGAGGTGTTGATTTCAGAATGCTTATACCCTTTTTGGGACAGACAGACGGACGGATGGACAGACAGACACAACATAGCCCCCTTTTAGCTGTCAGTTTCCACTGTGAGGAACATAGTGAGGAAATGGAAGACCACAGGCACAGTACTAGTTAAGGCCTGAAGTGGCAGGCCAAGAAAAATCTGATAAGCTGAAGCAAAGGATGGTGAGTACAGCC
This sequence comes from Thalassophryne amazonica, assembly GCF_902500255.1. Lineage (NCBI taxonomy): Eukaryota > Metazoa > Chordata > Actinopteri > Batrachoidiformes > Batrachoididae > Thalassophryne > Thalassophryne amazonica. The sequence goes on from NC_047120.1 coordinate 8,986,445, forward strand.
ATAGTCAACCCACAGACCTGCCCCAAAGACCTACAACATTATCTTGCTGCAGATAGTGTCTCTGTGCATCGCTCAACTGTATAGCACACTTTGCACAAAGAGATGCTGTATGATGCTGTAATGCAGAAGAAGCCTTTTCTGCATACACACCACAAACAGTCACTGGAGGTCTGCTTTTACAACGGCTCTCTGCTGAGCTGTGGACTTCCTGAAAAGACGTGCAGCTCTGTGTAAGACTCCACGCCTGATGAACAGGATGGCGCTGGTCGTTGCCATGGTTACTGTGTTACTCTTTCCACTAACAATGGAAGAGGTTCATGTTCGTGGAGAGATTTATGGAGGTGGAAAAGAAGTGGCTGCTTCCTGCGTCTTTTCTCAGCATTCTCATGTGAGAGTGAAAGTGGAACAGAACTGGAACAGGACGAGCTAAAAAGCCAAACACGTCCCGTCCCACCGGCTGGAGAAGGAGCTGAACGACGATTGGTATCAAAAGGAGACTGAGATAAGGAGATTAGTGAAGAAGGACCCAAACTCGTGTTCTGAGCCGTCTCTGAATCACCAGCAGCTGACTCATGTGGAAAACATTTTCCCAGCACAAAGATGTGAAAGACAATTCTGTTACAGAGGTCAACTGAGCAGCACCAGAGGAGCAGCTGCTCCAAGCTGGAAGTTGTTTGTTTGTTTGATTGTTGCGAGAAAAACAGCAACAAAGTCTCAGTTTGCATTTTGCTGATCAGACTGTTCTGTCTGCTGTTTTTCTCAGTGAAAACGGGTGTTCCTCAGGTTTGTGTTCTGGCTCCTCCACTGTTCAGTGCTTGCATGCACAGGGTATATATCAAGATCTTTTATGATCTTGATATTGTTGAGCTCTTAGAGCTCTTTGCACTTTGCGTCATTGTTCCTCAAACATTGATCATGCTCGACTTACAAATTTACCTCATTTACATATTATTTTAGCTATTACAAACTTGTCAAGTCTTGATGATTTTGACTTTCATCAAAATGTTTTGAGCCAGGTCCACTCTAAGTACTATTCTCCTCATGAAATTCACTCTTCTCTTCAATTATCCAATTTATCTGACAAGTCGCTTTCACTGTTTCACTGTAATTTTAGCCTATGCTTGGTGTTTGGAATCAACCTTTTACAAGAATTGGTTTATCTGAAACCTGGGACTCTGAACATAAAGATAACTATGTAAAAACTTTTTTTTTTAAATCTGGCTTTAATTACCTTTCTCAGGCAATTAAATCTTCTGTGCAAGGGGCAGGACTGTACTCAGCAAATATTTTAGATCATAGTATTGTGACTGATCTTAATTCTTCATCTCATGACAAGAAAAGGAAATGTAACAATTTACATAGAAGTTATTTCAACTTAACTATGGATGTCTTGTGGCATTAACTCAGTTGAAAGATGAAATAACTTTTAAAAGCTATGGAAATTGTTACATAAATTTTTCCCATTGAGACAACGGTTCCATTTTCAGAGTGGAGGAATCACTCTGGGTTGAAATTCAAAACAAGGCAAGTAAAAATACTCTGTGTGGGTTTTTTCATAGGCATCAAAAGGGTTTGCTTCAACCCTTTCTTGACAGACTCTACAAAACCACAGATAAAATTCACAAAGAATCTAAACTCTGTTTTTCATGGTAGACTATAATTTGGATTTGATCAAACGTGACTCTCATTTACAAACCGGTGAATTTCTCAACACATTATCATCTTACTTTTTCCAACCACACATATTGCAACCGACTAGAATAACTCCTCATTCTGATTCACTCTTTGATAATATATTTTTTGAATTCACTTGAATTCTCTACACAAAGTGGAAATATTCTCTATGATCTAACAGACCTTTTATCCATTTTCAATCAAATCTTAGAAAAAACTTAGAAAACGTATGTATATTAGGCTAAGTAAATATTCAGATAAATTTAATCTGCTATTTAGTAATTAGTTTGGCTTTTGAGCAAATTACTCTACCGAGCCTGTTCTGTTAATAATAGCTGATAAAACACAAAGAGGAATTGAGGGTAGCCAATTACCTTATGGTATTTTTTTGAACTCAGTAAGGTATATGATACTGACAGTCATGCCAGCTTGCTCATTAAATTGTATTCTTTTGGAATCTGGGGTTCTGCCCATAACTGGTTTACTTCATATCTATCAAATAGACAGCAATTTGTCTCTCTGGACAGTGTTTCAACTATATCACTTCCCATGACTTGTGGGGTACCACAAGGTTCTGTTCTTGGTCCTCTACTCTTTCTATTATATATTAATGATTTCATATATATCTTAATGATTTCAAAAACTGCTCCAATATATTTCATTTTCATTTATTTGCTGACAATGTTAATTTATTCACTGCAGATCATTCCACAGAATCTGTAGAATCAAAAGTTAATTTGGAAATTGTTGGCTATGTGTGAATAAGCTGTCATTAAATATTGACAAAACTAATTTTATTTTCCATCTACCTCAAAAGGGATTAACAAAAACCCTTAACATAAAGATAAATTATAAGCCAATTAAAAAAAAAAAAAAAATAGCATCAGATATCTTGGTGTGGATATACTGTAGATCATTATCTTAACTGGAAAGAACACATTAACCAGTTGTATAAAAAATATCTAGGGGTGTTGGGATTTTATCTAAGCTTTGTCAGTTTGTAACTCAAAAAATCCTCATACAGCTTTACTTTACACTTATCTATCCTTTTTTAACATATTGTGCAATTGTCCGCAGGAATACTTATGACACACATTTAAACTTCTTTTAAACAAACAAACAAACAGAAAAACGCCATTAGAATCATCACTTTTTCATCTTTTAATGATCACATCATCTATTTTTGTGAGTCTAAATATCCTGAAATTTTATGCTATTTTTTTTTTATCTTAATTGTATATTTATTTAGACGTTTTAAGTCTGCGTCCTCCTTCATTTGACAACAATTTTACTTCCATTTCATTGGGGCACAAATTATAAAATCAGACCGACATTAGGATTTTCTTCCTTATTACCCTCATTTGTTGGCTAATGCACGTGTATATTTTTTTTATTTCTTGGTTATATTTATGTCTTGTACAATCTCAATTTTGTTTGTTTTGGCTGTCCAGCTAGATGAGCCTCTAAGTTATTTCTGGACAGCCTTACATCCTACATCCTACCTATGTATTTTATGTTTCATCTCGTTTTTTTGTATAGAGGGTTTTCATGTGACGTATCGGTCACGTCATTTTGTGTCCCGTGGCCATTCTGGATTACAACACAGTGGCCGCTGTGATACGCTACGTGCATTTGGCGAACAACTGCAGAAGCTTCAATGTCGGTGTGAAGAAGCCCCACGGCATCGTGGCGCTGAGAGAGATCCGCCGCTACCAGAAATCCACTGCTCCCAGACTTTTATCTTATTTTATTCGTGAATAAAATTATATAAGAATACATAAAAATACTGCAGAGGATAACACAAGAACGCTTCCAATACGGATGCTTATTTACATTGTGGTCCTCGAGCACCGAGCTGCTGATTCACAAGCTGCCCTTCTAGTGCCTGGTGAGAGAAATCGCTCAGGACTTCAAGACGATCTCCGCATTCAGAGCTCCGCTGTGATGCTCTGCAGGAGGCCGGCGAGGCTGACCTGGTCGGCAGCTTCCTAGTTCACAATATCGCAGTGTCACTGTCGGTCAGTTCGTTACATCAACACTAAATTCAGTATCTGGTATAAGATACGGATCCACTGAACCAACTGCTACACATCTATCACGATAAATAGCTTTATTTCGAGGATTTAAAGCATCGTAATAACCGTACATTCTCTCCATTTTTCTATCACGCGCCAGCCTCCTTGTAATCCAGAATGGAGACGGCACCTATCCTGCAGCAAATCGGTCACGTGATTGAAAACCCTCTATATTTTATATTTTAGTGTGTGTGATTTAAAAAAAGATGTGAATCTGAATCTGGGTTGTGGAAACCAGCAACGTGGGTTCCTTTCTTATTAAAGAAAGGTTGACTGACCTTGACTTTGTGGGTAATGTTGTGATCTTTGTGGAATCAGCGGATTCTCTGACTGCAGAACTTAATCCTCCTCAGATGAGGAGAACATTTTCTACCACATTTTGTCCATGTGGTGTGTTTCTCTGGACATAATCCAGCCAACAGGTGTCTCAGTATTGATAAACCCAGCAGATGGAGAAGGCCAAGGACACGCCCCTATTTCACGAGATGCTGATGCAGTGGTTTGTTGTCTGGGTGACCCATGGATTTGCTGTCTCCCTGCTGATGTGCGAGGGTTCGATGTGGCAGCTTGTTGTAACGTGACTGACGGCTCCGTGGCAGTTCGGAGCCTTGGAGTTCTGACTGGTCCTTCCTTCTCTTTTGTTACTGAGTCGGTTATGGATCAGTGAAGGACACACTGCTGAGCTCCTCTCAGACACTGACCTGCTGCATCCTTCTGCCCATCCAACACCATGTGACAGGTGCTATTTTTATTTTTAGGACCTCCCCTCTTGCCATGCTCTTGCTCTTTCCTCCATGTCTTCACGTGCACACTCTCTATCGGCTCCAGTGAAGCCTCAGACTGTCTGTGCGCGGCTCTCGACTCTGTGGCTTCCTTATAAGGTCCTGTGTGAGAAGAAAAGCCTGGCTGCAGGCTGCAGTCTAATCCAGGCTGATCCCCCAGTCTGATCCAGTCTGATCCAGTCTGCAGGCTGATCCAGTCTGATCCAGTCTGCAGGCTGATCCAGGCTGATCCAGTCTGCAATCTGATCCAGACTGCAGGCTGATCCAGTCTGCAATCTGCTCCAGTCTGCTCCAGTCTGGTGTCTGATACAGTCTGATCCAGGCTGATACTGTCTGCTTTCGGCTGATCCAATCAGAACCAAGCTGATCCAGTCTGATCCAGTCTGCAGGCTGATCCAGGCTGATCCAGTCTGCAATCTGATCCAGACTGCAGGCTGATCCAGTCTGCAATCTGCTCCAGTCTGCTCCAGTCTGGTGTCTGATACAGTCTGATCCAGGCTGATACTGTCTGCTTTCGGCTGATCCAATCAGAACCAAGCTGATCCAGTCTGATCCAGTCTGCAGGCTGATCCAGGCTGATCCAGTCTGCAATCTGATCCAGACTGCAGGCCGATCCAGTCTGCAATCTGCTCCAGGCTGATCCATTCTGATCCAGTCTGCTCCAGTCTGGTGTTTGATACAGTCTGATCCAGGCTGATACTGTCTGCTTTCGGCTGATCCAATCGGAACCAAACTGATCCAGTCTGATCCAGTCTGCAGTCTGATCCAGGCTCATTGGAACTGTCTTTGCACACGTCCTTTGAATTTCAGGACAAAACCATGTCCAGCTGTGGACCTGCTGCAGGAAAATCATCATTCTCAGACCCCCAAAACTGTTCTGATCATCTGAAGAGGCTTCAGGCATCAGTGTTAAATTAACACTCCTGGCTTCACATACAGTCAACACTGTCAGTGTTAAAATAGTGACAGGTTTATCACAAGTATACTGTCAACAATAATTTTCCAGAACAGAGTTCTTTAGTCAGTATTACAGACTGCCATATCAGACAGTGTTTGAACCCACAACCTGTTGGTTACAGTCACAGTAGCACCATTTAGACTGCTTCTGAACATGGCTAAATTACACCCTGAGTGTTAAATTGTAGAGTGTTGAATCTGCTCTGAGAAGAAACTCCAGCACTGTGCAGCCTTTCTCACCACAGTGTCACACTCAGGGTCCAACTCCAACTACCACAAGCAGACCTGCAACGACCGATTTGGGGCGTGTCCCAGTGCACTTAGCAGTGGGACATATTTCGCCAGGAAAGGTTTGGACACGCCTGGAGACATGTGGTGTGTTTCCCTGGTCAGGTGCCTCAGTGAGGAGGTCAAAGACACGTCCACATGTCTACGTTCCACCTGGACACTGATCTTACTTTGGCGTGGTGGGGATGGACCGTGGCTACCATCCAGGACTAGTTTGTCAGGTGTAGTGCTGTGTGGTGTCAGCACCTGACCCCCAGACCTGACTTGAGTATTAATGGGTGTTATTTGTCCATGATTTCAACCAAATAGAGCCCTTCTCTCTGAAACATCTGATTGTTGTACTTTTGCTGGACTTCAGACATGGTTTTTAAGGTTCAAACAGCTTCTGGTGAGAGTAAAAGAAAGAAAAGCACAGAGAATATCTCAGAGAGATGGACAGACAGACAGAAAGACAGACAGACTGTCCAATCCTCAGACAGACAGATAGACACACTGTCTGAATCTCAGACAGACAGACAGACGGCCAGATCCTCAGTCAGACAGACAGACAGACTGTCCTATCCTCAGGCAGACAGACAAATGGCCAGATCCTCAGACAGACAGACAGACAGACACACTGTCTGAATCTCAGACAGACAGACAGATGGCCAGATCCTCAGTCAGACAGACAGACAGACTGTCCTATCCTCAGGCAGACAGACAAACGGCCAGATCCTCAGACAGACAGACAGACTGCCCAATCTTCAGACAGACAGACAGATGGCCAGATCCTCAGACAGACAGACAAACTGTCCTATCTTCAGACAGACAGATGGCTAGATCCTCAGACAGACAGACAGACGGACAGACAGACAGACTGCCCGATCTTCAGACAGACAGACAGACAGACGGCCAGATCCTCAGACAGACGGCCAGATCCTCAGACAGACAGACAGACTGCCCAATCTTCAGACAGACAGACAGACGGCCAGATCCTCAGACAGACAGGCTGCCTGATCTTCAGACAGACAGACTGCCCGATCTTCAGACAGACTGCCCGATCTTCAGACAGACTGCCCGATCTTCAGACAGACAGACAGACAGACAGACTGTCCGATCCTCAGACAGACAGACAGGCTGCCCAGTCTTCAGACAGACTGCCCGATCTTCAGACGGACAGACAGACAGACTGGCCGATCCTCAGACAGACAGACAGACTGCCAAATCTTCAGACAGACAGACGGCCAGATCCTCAGACAGACAGACTGCCCGATCTTCAGACAGACAGACAGACTTCCCAATCTTCAGACAGACTGCCTGATCTTCAGACAGACAGACAGACAGACAGACAGACTGCCCGATCTTCAGACAGACTGCCCAATCTTCAGAAAGACAGACAGACAGGCTGCCCAGTCTTCAGACAGACTGTCCAATCCTCAGACAAACAGGCAGACAGACTGCCTGATCTTCAGACAGACGGCCAGATCCTCAGACAGACAGGCAGACAGACTGCCTGATCTTGAGACAGACAGACAGACAGACAGACAGACAGACAGACTGCCGATCCTCAGACAGGCAGAAAGTGTGATGATTTGATCAGTGTTAGGGCATGTATGGAAATATGGGTTGCGTTTTCCTGTCAAGGATCAAGGATCTGAATCCTCATAGACCTTGAGAGAAAAGTCACAATGCAGAGTGGTTCTCAAACTCTGGGGCAGGCCCCATGTGGAGGCCGCTCAGTCATCACACGGCCAGATCCTCAGACAGACAGACAGACAGACTGCCCAATCTTCAGACAGACAGACAGACGGCCAGATCCTCAGACAGACAGACTGCCCGATCTTCAGACAGACAGACAGACAGACAGACAGACTGTCCGATCCTCAGACAAACAGGCAGACAGACTGCCTGATCTTCAGACAGACGGCCAGATCCTCAGACAGACAGGCAGACAGACTGCCTGATCTTGAGACAGACAGACAGACAGACAGACAGACTGCCGATCCTCAGACAGGCAGAAAGTGTGATGATTTGATCAGTGTTAAGGCATGTATGGAAATATGGGTTGTGTTTTCCTGTCAAGGATCAAGGATCTGAATCCTCATAGACCTTGAGAGAAAAGTCACAATGCATTGAGTGGTTCTCAAACTCTGGGGCAGGCCCCATGTGGAGGCCGCTCAGTCATCACAACGCTGGAGAGATGATCAATGGTTCTGTTTTGTGGCGTGTGAAGGAGACGGTGGAGAAGCTGGGATGGAGGCTGAGGGGGAGAGAAGGAAAATCATTTCCACACACAGGAGGAGGAGACGCAGCAGGGGGAGGAGGAGATGCAGGAACAGGAGGAGAGGGAGGAGATGTAGGAGGAGGAGAGGGAGGAGGAGACACAGGAGGTGAGGGTTTGCTTGGGGAGTGAGGCATTCCTGTGCTGTGACTCAGCTGTCTAAACAGGGTCTGTGCTCTTCATCACTCCACACCCTTCCTTCCACTCGTCCTCGCTCCGTCCTGCACGCTGACCCTCGCTCAACTCACAGTCCGTCTGTCCTCCGACACTCGTGAAGCTCTTCCACAAACATGCGAACATATCACTTCATTATGTAAGAGACTCTAAATAACACTGCGGGCTGCAGAGGGCGCTCTCCAGGAGCTTCCTCGAAGTCTCTCTTCCTTCTCAACTTCCTTCCTTCCAGACACGTGAACACCAGAATCAAGGCTCAACAAACTCTGAGTTGATTTAGGGTTTTCAGATCCAGAACAGCTGATCTGAGTCAGTTTAATCACTCTGAGTTCAGACCAATTATGGGAGTCACCACGGCAACCACTAACAACAACAACAACAACAACAAAGTTCACTACTGCAGACACAACAGAGCGAGAACCATACGTACATACTTCTCTCATTCATTCATTCATTCAATCAGTTAATACACCTGCTCACTGAAATTAAGGGTCACTGGGGGCTGAAGCCGATCCCAGAAGTCACAGGGCAAGAAGGGGGGTTCAAGTACCGAAGTAAAACTAAAGGGACAGGCTGAGGGAATGATGATTAACCGCACTGAAGACGTGACTTTGACTCATTGACATTTTGACAACTGCAGCGTGTCTTAACAACAACAACAAAAAAGAAGAAAATTGTCACCCTGACAGTGAGCGGTATCTTGCCAAACGGTGAACAACAGAGAGAGACACTACCAAAAGGAACGACCGCCGTGAAGAGGGATTGACGGGCAAATATACTATATTCATGCCAAATTTGGAGGCAAAAAAAAAAATAAATCAGAATTTAGTGTTTGACCTTCCTGCAACTTTGACCTTTGACCTTGAGCTTGGTCCTTTTGTGTGCTGAAAGGCACTTCCATAGGACATCATCAAATGATGTCATCACTTAAAACCTTTGATATATTCTGGATCCTCTCATCAAGCCCCTTGATTTGGTGCATTACATTAAAAATGTATCTTACATACATTAAAAAATGTATAAAACAGTAAAACAAAGAGATAGAGACACACAAAGAGACAGAAGCACACAGACAAACACAAACAACCCAGAAACAAGCACAGAGACACACCAGTACAAAAACAGAGACACTGAAACACGCAGAGGGACACAAGCAGAGATAAACACAAACAGAGACAAACAAACAGAGACAAATATGGAGGCACACAGAAACACAGTCAGACACAAAAATAAACACAGAGATAAACACAAACACAGAGACAAACAAACAGAGACAAATATGGAGGCACACAGAAACACACTCAGACACAAATATAAACAGAGATAAACAGAAACAAACAAACAGACAAATATGGAGGCACACAGAAACACACTCAGACACAAAAATAAACACAGAGATAAACACAAACACAGAGACAAACAAACAGAGACAAATATGGAGGCACACAGAAACACAATCAGACACAAATATAAACACAAACAGATAGACAAACAAACAGAGACAAACAAACAGAGACAAATATGGAGGCACACAAAAACACAATCAGACACAAATATAAACACAGAGACAAACAGAGACAAATATGGAGGCACACAGAAACACACTCAGACACAAATATAAACACAGAGATAAACACAATCAGAAACAAACAAACAGAGACAAATATGGAGGCACACAGAAACACAATCAGACACAAATATAAACACAGAGATAAACACAAACAGAAACAAACAAACGGAGACAAATATGGAGGCACACAGAAACACAATCAGACACAAATATAAACACAGAGATAAACACAAACAGAAACAAACAAACAGAGACAAATATGGAGGCACACAGAAACACACTCAGACACAAATATAAACACAGAGATAAACACAAACAGAAACAAACAAACGGAGACAAATATGGAGGCACACAGAAACACAATCAGACACAAATATAAACACAGAGATAAACACAAACAGAAACAAACAAACGGAGACAAATATGGAGGCACACAGAAACACAATCAGACACAAATATAAACACAGAGATAAACACAAACAGAAACAAACAAACAGAGACAAATATGGAGGCACACAGAAACACAATCAGACACAAATATAAACACAGAGATAAACACAAACAGAGACAAACAAACAGAGACAAATATAAACAATCAATCAATCAATCAATCAATCAATCAATTTTTTTATATAGCGCCAAATCACAACAAACAGTTGCCCCAAGGCACTTTATATTGTAAGGCAAGGCCATACAATAATTATGTAAAACCCCAACGGTCAAAACGACCCCCTGTGAGCAAGCACTTGGCTACAGTGGGAAGGAAAAACTCCCTTTTAACAGGAAGAAACCTCCAGCAGAACCAGGCTCAGGGAGGGGCAGTCTTCTGCTGGGACTGGTTGGGGCTGAGGGAGAGAACCAGGAAAAAGACATGCTGTGGAGGGGAGCAGAGATCGATCACTAATGATTAAATGCAGAGTGGTGCATACAGAGCAAAAAGAGAAAGAAACAGCATCATGGGAACCCCCCAGCAGTCTACGTCTATAGCAGCATAACTAAGGGATGGTTCAGGGTCACCTGATCCAGCCCTAACTATAAGCTTTAGCAAAAAGGAAAGTTTTAAGTCTAATCTTAAAAGTAGAGAGGGTGTCTGTCTCCCTGATCTGAATTGGGAGCTGGTTCCACAGGAGAGGAGCCTGAAAGCTGAAGGCTCTGCCTCCCATTCTACTCTTACAAACCCTAGGAACTACAAGTAAGCCTGCAGTCTGAGAGCGAAGCGCTCTATTGGGGTGATATGGTACTACGAGGTCCCTAAGATAAGATGGGACCTGATTATTCAAAACCTTATAAGTAGGAAGAAGAATTTTAAATTCTATTCTAGAATTAACAGGAAGCCAATGAAGAGAGGCCAATATGGGTGAGATATGCTCTCTCCTTCTAGTCCCCGTCAGTACTCTAGCTGCAGCATTTTGAATTAACTGAAGGCTTTTTAGGGAACTTTTAGGACAACCTGATAATAATGAATTACAATAGTCCAGCCTAGAGGAAATAAATGCATGAATTAGTTTTTCAGCATCACTCTGAGACAAGACCTTTCTGATTTTAGAGATATTGCGTAAATGCAAAAAAGCAGTCCTACATATTTGTTTAATATGCGCTTTGAATGACATATCCTGATCAAAAATGACTCCAAGATTTCTCACAGTATTACTAGAGGTCAGGGTAATGCCATCCAGAGTAAGGATCTGGTTAGACACCATGTTTCTAAGATTTGTGGGGCCAAGTACAATAACTTCAGTTTTATCTGAGTTTAAAAGCAGGAAATTAGAGGTCATCCATGTCTTTATGTCTGTAAGACAATCCTGCAGTTTAGCTAATTGGTGTGTGTCCTCTGGCTTCATGGATAGATAAAGCTGGGTATCATCTGCGTAACAATGAAAATTTAAGCAATACCGTCTAATAATACTGCCTAAGGGAAGCATGTATAAAGTGAATAAAATTGGTCCTAGCACAGAACCTTGTGGAACTCCATAATTAACTTTAGTCTGTGACGAAGATTCCCCATTTACATGAACAAATTGTAATCTATTAGACAAATATGATTCAAACCACCGCAGCGCAGTGCCTTTAATACCTATGGCATGCTCTAATCTCTGTAATAAAATTTTATGGTCAACAGTATCAAAAGCAGCACTGAGGTCTAACAGAACAAGCACAGAGATGAGTCCACCGTCCGAGGCCATAAGAAGATCATTTGTAACCTTCACTAATGCTGTTTCTGTACTATGATGAATTCTAAAACCTGACTGAAACTCTTCAAATAGACCATTCCTCTGCAGATGATCAGTTAGCTGTTTTACAACTACCCTTTCAAGAATTTTTGAGAGAAAAGGAAGGTTGGAGATTGGCCTATAATTAGCTAAGATAGCTGGGTCAAGTGATGGCTTTTTAAGTAATGGTTTAATTACTGCCACCTTAAAAGCCTGTGGTACATAGCCAACTAACAAAGATAGATTGATCATATTTAAGATCGAAGCATTAAATAATGGTAGGGCTTCCTTGAGCAGCCTGGTAGGAATGGGGTCTAATAAACATGTTGATGGTTTGGATGAAGTAACTAATGAAAATAACTCAGACAGAACAATCGGAGAGAAAGAGTCTAACCAAATACCGGCATCACTGAAAGCAGCCAAAGATAACGATACGTCTTTGGGATGGTTATGAGTAATTTTTTCTCTAATAGTTAAAATTTTGTTAGCAAAGAAAGTCATGAAGTCATTACTAGTTAAAGTTAATGGAATACTCAGCTCAATAGAGCTCTGACTCTTTGTCAGCCTGGCTACAGTGCTGAAAAGAAACCTGGGGTTGTTCTTATTTTCTTCAATTAGTGATGAGTAGAAAGATGTCCTAGCTTTACGGAGGGCTTTTTTATAGAGCAACAGACTCTTTTTCCAGGCTAAGTGAAGATCTTCTAAATTAGTGAGACGCCATTTCCTCTCCAACTTACGGGTTATCTGCTTTAAGCTACGAGTTTGTGAGTTATACCACGGAGTCAGGCACTTCTGATTTGAAACACAGAGATAAACACAAACAGATAGACAAACAAACAGAAACAAATATGGAGGCACACAGAAACACACTCAGACACAAATATAAACACAGAGATAAACACAAACACAGAGACAAACAAACAGAGACAAATATGGAGGCACACAGAAACACAATCAGACACAAATATAAACACAGAGATAAACACAAACAGAAACAAACAAACAGAGACAAATATGGAGGCACACAGAAACACACTCAGACACAAAAATAAACAGAGATGAACACAAACACAGAGACAAACAAACAGAGACAAATATGGAGGCACACAGAAACACAATCAGACACAAATATAAACACAGAGATAAACACAAACAGATAGACAAACAAACAGAGACAAATATGGAGGCACACAGAAACACACTCAGACACAAAAATAAACAGAGATGAACACAAACACAGAGACAAACAAACAGAGACAAATATAAACACAGAGATAAACACAAACAGATAGACAAACAAACAGAGACAAATATGGAGGCACACAGAAACACACTCAGACACAAATATAAACACAGAGATAAACACAAACACAGAGACAAACAAACAGAGACAGAAACACACTCAGACACAAATATAAACACAGAGATAAACACAAACAGATAGACAAACAAACAGAGACAAATATGGAGGCACACAGAAACACTCAGACACAAAAATAAACACAGAGATGAACACAAACAAAGACAAATATAGAGGCACACAGAATCACAATCAGACACAAATATAAACACAGAGATAAACACAAACACAGAGACAAACAAACAGAGACAAATATGGAGGCACACAGAAACACAATCAGACACAAAAAATAAACACAGAGATAAACACAAACAGAAACAAACAAACAGAGATAAATATGGAGGCACACAGAAACACACTCAGACACAAAAATAAACAGAGATGAACACAAACACAGAGACAAACAAACAGAGACAAATATAAACACAGAGATAAACACAAACAGATAGACAAACAAACAGAGACAAATATGGAGGCACACAGAAACACAATCAGACACAAATATAAACACAGAGATAAACACAAACACAGAGACAAACAAACAGAGACAAATATGGAGGCACACAGAAACACACTCAGACACAAAAACAAACAGAGATGAACACAAACACAGAGACAAACAAACAGAGACAAATATAAACACAGAGATAAACACAAACAGATAGACAAACAAACAGAGACAAATATGGAGGCACACAGAAACACAATCAGACACAAATATAAACACAGAGATAAACACAAACACAGAGACAAACAAACAGAGACAAATATGGAGGCACACAGAAACACACTCAGACACAAAAATAAACAGAGATGAACACAAACACAGAGACAAACAAACAGAGACAAATATAAACACAGAGATAAACACAAACAGATAGACAAACAAACAGAGACAAATATGGAGGCACACAGAAACATACTCAGACACAAAAATAAACAGAGATGAACACAAACACAGAGACAAACAAACAGAGACAAATATAAACACAGAGATAAACACAAACAGATAGACAAACAAACAGAGACAAATATGGAGGCACACAGAAACACACTCAGACACAAATATAAACACAGAGATAAACACAAACACAGAGACAAACAAACAGAGACAGAAACACACTCAGACACAAATATAAACACAGAGATAAACACAAACAGATAGACAAACAAACAGAGACAAATATGGAGGCACACAGAAACACTCAGACACAAAAATAAACACAGAGATGAACACAAACAAAGACAAATATGGAGGCACACAGAATCACAATCAGACACAAATATAAACACAGAGATAAACACAAACACAGAGACAAACAAACAGAGACAAATATGGAGGCACACAGAAACACAATCAGACACAAAAATAAACACAGAGATAAACACAAACAGAAACAAACAAACAGAGATAAATATGGAGGCACACAGAAACACAATCAGACACAAATATAAACACAGAGATAAACACAAACACAGAGACAAACAAACAGAGACAAATATGGAGGCACACAGAAACACACTCAGACACAAAAACAAACAGAGAGATAAACACAAACACAGAGACAAACAAACAGAGACAGAAACACACTCAGACACAAATATAAACACAGAGATAAACACAAACAGATAGACAAACAAACAGAGACAAATATGGAGGCACACAGAAACACTCAGACACAAAAATAAACACAGAGATGAACACAAACAAAGACAAATATGGAGGCACACAGAATCACAATCAGACACAAATATAAACACAGAGATAAACACAAACACAGAGACAAACAAACAGAGACAAATATGGAGGCACACAGAAACACAATCAGACACAAAAATAAACACAGAGATAAACACAAACAGAAACAAACAAACAGAGATAAATATGGAGGCACACAGAAACACACTCAGACACAAAAATAAACAGAGATGAACACAAACACAGAGACAAACAAACAGAGACAAATATAAACACAGAGATAAACACAAACAGATAGACAAACAAACAGAGACAAATATGGAGGCACACAGAAACACAATCAGACACAAATATAAACACAGAGATAAACACAAACACAGAGACAAACAAACAGAGACAAATATGGAGGCACACAGAAACACACTCAGACACAAAAACAAAGAGATGAACACAAACACAGAGACAAACAAACAGAGACAAATATAAACACAGAGATAAACACAAACAGATAGACAAACAAACAGAGACAAATATGGAGGCACACAGAAACACAATCAGACACAAATATAAACACAGAGATAAACACAAACACAGAGACAAACAAACAGAGACAAATATGGAGGCACACAGAAACACACTCAGACACAAAAACAAACAGAGATGAACACAAACACAGAGACAAACAAACAGAGACAAATATAAACACAGAGATAAACACAAACAGATAGACAAACAAACAGAGACAAATATGGAGGCACACAGAAACACAATCAGACACAAATATAAACACAGAGATAAACACAAACACAGAGACAAACAAACAGAGACAAATATGGAGGCACACAGAAACACACTCAGACACAAAAATAAACAGAGATGAACACAAACACAGAGACAAACAAACAGAGACAAATATAAACACAGAGATAAACACAAACAGATAGACAAACAAACAGAGACAAATATGGAGGCACACAGAAACACAATCAGACACAAAAATAAACACAGAGATAAACACAAACACAGAGACAAACAAACAGAGACAAATATGGAGGCACACAGAAACACAATCAGACACAAAAATAAACACAGAGATAAACACAAACAGAGACAAACAAACAGAGCCAAATATGGAGGCACACAGAAACACAATCAGACACAAATATAAACACAGAGATGAACACAAACAGAAACAAACAAACAGAGACAAATATGGAGGCACACAGAAACACACTCAGACACAAAAATAAACACAGAGATAAATACAAACAGAGACAAACAAACAGAGACAAATATGGAGGCACACAGAAACACACTCAGACACAAATATAAACACAGAGATGAACACAAACACAGAGACAAACAAACAGAGACAAATATGGAGGCACACAGAAACACAATCAGAGACAAATATAAACACAGAGATAAACACAAACACAGAGACACATAGAAAGACAAACAGAGGCAAACAGGAAAAACACAACGAAAGAGAAAAACACAAACACAGAGATAAATGAAAACTGTCACCCTCAAGGTGACGGGTATCTTGCCTAAAGTTGAGCAAGAAAAACTACCCCAACTACCACCTCAATCAGACTAACCTGGTTTAATAATGGTTAAATTAAAATTAAATAAGGAGGAACTGATGGGCCAGGCCATTCATTATATTCATGGCAATTTTGGAGGCAAAATAGCACAAATTGTGACCAGGAAAGTGTTTTTTGGTGATTTTAGTTTTTGACCTTCCCATGACCCTGACCTTTCACTTTGACATTGAACCTTTTGTGTTCTGGAAGGCATCTCCATAGCGCTGCTATATGTAAACTTGCAAGAGTCTGCACTGTAAACTGGGTGCTCCAGAGTGAGCTAAAAGTGAAAAATACAATCATTACGAGAAAAAAAAAAAAAAATACATACATACTGAGTAACAGATCTTGCAAAAACTTTGTTCATGACAATATAAAAAGGAAGAAAAAAATGCACACACAGACAATCATGAACACAGAGATAAACACAAACACAGACAGGAAAACACACAGACAGAGATAAACACAAACGGTTACACTTTACTTGGAGGCATCGTCATAATCGTGACATGACTGTCATAGCTGTTACATGACACAGTCATGAAGGTGTCAAAATCACTATGTCAATGTCATAGACGTTTATGACTGCTGTCATCAAGTGTCATTCGTTTTTTATAATGAGAAGTTAATTTTTGGGTTGTCTTGATTATAGCAACTTGACTTCAAAGTTGACATCAAAGTGACATGATCAGAAGTTGTCTTTGGCCTTTTTGGTCTACAGTTGTATGCCAAGTTGTCAACTTATTACAAAAACCAAATGACACTCAATGACAGCAGTCATAAATGTCTATGACATTGAAATAATGTTTATGACACATTCATGACTGTGCCATGTAACAGTTATGACAGTGTTATGTCACTATTATGACAGTACCTTCAAGTTAAGTGTTACCATGCAAACACAGACACAAACAGGAAAAACACACAGACAGAGACAATCATAAACACAGAAATAAACACAAACACAGAGACAAGCAATTACAGAGATAAACGCAGAGAGACACACAAACACACAGACAAACAAACACAGAGATAAACACAAACAAAGAGACAAACAATTACAGAGATAAACACAAAGAAACACACAAACACAGAGCCAAACAGGAAAAACACACAGACACGGACAATCATAAACACAGAGATATACACAAACACAGATACAAACAATTACAGAGATAAACGCAGAGAGACACACAAACACACAGACAAACATAAACACAGAGATAAACACAAAGAGACAAACAATTACAGAGATAAACACAAACAAAGAAACACACAAACACAGAGCCAAACAGGAAAAACACACAGACAGGGACAATCATAAACACAGAGATATACACAAACACAGATACAAACAATTACAGAGATAAACACAAACACAGAGACACACAAACATAAACACAAAGATAAACACAAACAAAGACACAAACACAAAAATAAAAAGAAACAGAGAGACACACAAACACACAGGTAAACACAGATACAGAGACAAACAGGAAAAACACAAAGAGAGATAAACAAACACAGACATAAACAGAAACACAGACACACAAACACATAGATAAACACAAACAGAGACAAACAAGAAACACAGAGACAAACATAAACACAGAGATAAACACAAACACATAGGCAAACAAATACAGAGATAAACACAAACACGGAGACAAACAAATACAGAGATAAACACAAACACAGAGACAAACAAATACAGAGATAAACACAAACAGGAAAAACACAAACAGAGACACACGAACAAAGAGACAAACAAACAGAGGAAAACATAAACACAGAGATAAACACAGAGAGACAAACAGGAAAAACACATACACAGAGATAAATACAAACATGGAGACACACAGAAAGGCAAACACAGAGAGACACAGACACACAAACACAAAGACAGAGATAAGGACAGAGACAAACAATCACAAAGATAAACATGGAGACACACATACACGCAAGCAAAGAGACACACAAACAAACACAGAGACACACAGAAAGACAAAGACAGAGAGACTCAGACAAAGACAAAAACAGAATAAAGTTTGTGTGAACATGTCTCTCTTGTATGATGTCATCTGGGATCTTTTTGAATAAATAAATTATTATTCATATTTAAAAACACACACTATTTTTTTCTCTTCACATTATTTTTTGGAGTCCTGATGCACAAAACCAGCTAGAACTAGTTCACCGTGTGTAATGGAGTCGCGTGTGGCACAAACACTGTTTGTTCACCTCCAGGCTGTTGAAAGTGAGCTGAAGTTTGCACACTGAGCAGCACAGTTGTTGAATGTGAGCTGACGTTTTCACACTGTGCAGCACAGTAGTTGAACGTGAGCTGAAGTTTGCACGCTGAGCAATGCAGATGTTGAACGTGAGCTGATGTTTGCATGCTGAGCAGTACAGATGTTGAACGTGAGAACGTGTTTGCACACTGAGCAGTGCAGATGTTGAACGTGAGCTGATGGGTGCACGCTGAGCAATGCAGATGTTGAACATGAGGTGATGTTTGCAGTACAGATGCTTTTAAAGAATGTCAGGGCAGAACACTGGGTTTTAATTTGATTTATTTTAATACAGATGTTTTTGACGTGATGTCACAGTTGGCAGCCTGAAAAAAAGGCAGTGTTTGGAGTCCGTGAGAGTGGCAGAGATCAGCATTCAGGGGGAGGATTTATGGAGCCCAGTCCTGGTTGGCTTTTCCAGGGTGGGACTGAAACCTGTGAAGTCTGATTTATGATCCAGTCCCATTGAGAAAGAATCCCATCACATTCTTCAGATGGGTTTTTATTTGTGTTTTGGATGATTGTTTGTGGGCTCTGCTGTGGTAAAAGCCGCGCCCCATTAGAGGGCACTAAAAACAGAAACAAGACCAACGGTCTGCTGCACACAGAGATCCAAAAAACAGATTTGAAATTTGAAAACAGATTTGAAAAACAGAGTTATAACCTGTACAAAACAACACACGCACACACAAGCACGCACACACACAGCCCTTCAGCAGCAGTCCACTCCCTTGTTTTGGGACCATGTGTGGACTGTACCTGGGCACCAGTGGTGGGCACAGCTAACCAAAAGGTTAGCTTCGATAACAGATAATCAGCTAACTGAAAAGTTATCTTTTATAAAGCTAAACTGATAAACCACCCAAAAATTTAATCGGAAGCTACAGATAACCGATAACTTCCAGTACTGTTTCTGGTACATTTGCAATTACTAACAAGCTGATTTTGAGTTTGAACACCACGATCGCTTCTGTTAGTATCAAAGGCAACCACAGACCCAAACAATGAGTCAGAACTTTTGTCTTTGTGCGTCCTGCCCACTGCTGGATGATCCCGTTTACTACATAGCTTCTAGCAGTGAAGCTCAACTCTCTACTCAACAACAGCGTCGCTGTGAGGCGGTGCTGACTTATGGGTTGGTTTATAACCGATAGAATAACTCCATTAATGTCAATTCTGTCATTTGTACAAAGTTAAAATATAACACATATCTTTAAATTTTAAATATTGCACAAATTCTGAAGTTTTGTAATAAACACAGACAGATGCCAAAGGGATTATGGGAAAACAAGCCTCCACTAACACTGATTGGTGGACTCATTCATTCTATGTAAAAACCAACACATTAATGTGACGTGATGTGTGTGTTGGTATTTAAATGTGCTTTTGTAAAATATGCCATTTTAATTATATGTAAAAAAAAAAAAAAAAAAAAGCAATTTGTTAAAGCCATAACTAAGTCAAGTTGTGATTTGACAATCATCTCATGTAACTGGGGTCAAAATGCATAGAACACTGCCATCTACTGGCACCCAGATGCTCAGACCCTTACCCATAATCCTTTGCGTACAGGTTGTTTTTTTTTTTAGCACCAGAGAGTTCTGCGGTTTAAACAACAGAATCCACGACAGTTGTAAATGAACATTATATAACCAAAAATGTATATTTTTTCTTTAGCTGCAGCAAGAGGCTGCAACAACTATCAGGCACGCAAAAAATTATAATTTATGGGATATCTCAATACTTAGGGCGAATACTGCCATGAACACTACTGGCCAGTAGATGGCAGTAGAGACCGTAGAGCAAACAGAAAAATATTGGATCAGCAACCTGAGCTTCTTCTGACATTTATAACAAACACAATAACAAGTAACAACGTCTACAAAACCAGAGAATATATTCATTCAGAGTTTTAGCCACAATATACAAAGAGTTTAATGCTGTTGTCCATGTGGAGCCTGATCAGAGTGTCTCAAATGCATTTCTCCTGTCGTAACTGTACCGGGATTACCAATAATGCACCACCTGCACACAACATGTCCACATTAAAACCTTCAAAATTAGTGCAGTACTTTAAAACTAAAACATATAGCTGATATTTTCGCTTTATAAAACTTCAGAAGTGACGTTAATTTAAATAACATGTCCAAAATTAGTTTTGTTAAAAATTTTAACCATAAGTTAAACCTGTATGCCTCTGGATGACTTGGGTGATATTACTGGTGAGTTAGTATGGTGTCAAGAGGAATTATCTTGTCACCAATTCTTCTCTGATTGCAGAGGATAGAGCAGTTTCCGCTGAAACCAGCTCTCCTCTTTTTACAGAGACTAGAGCAGTTTTTTGATTACAAAATTTTTAACAGGTAAGCGCTGAAATCTTTGATATCAGACTTAACAAAGATTTTTAGCTGTTAATGCTTGATTCACTTCATCTGCAAAACATATTAGTGATTTGAAAATTATCGGACCCAAAATTTATCATAAGATATCAGATAATGAAAACATTAGCTTTGATAATTAGCGGTTAGCAGAACTGCTGGGCACAGTTCATTGATTGAAGCTCAAGTTCGGCATGTGATGTTCACATGATCCGAATTTGGGTCCAGTGGACTTCATTAACCTCCATTAACCATTTTCGTGCTTGGTGACTCTGCTCTGGATCTTGATTCTTTCCATTTCATCGGTAAACCGGAATGAGCTGCTCAGCACTTGACTCATAATGCCTTCATGCAGCATCAGCACACAGGAAGCACGTTGAGGTGATTCTCCACAGAAACCTGGACTTCCAGCCTCAAATCCCATTGTGGATCTGTTATGGATCTGCTGTGATGATCCTGAAAAACCATGGACAGCTGACAGACAAGGAAGTAACCTGAACGGTCCCCCGCAAAAATCGGTCCCACCTGCCTTTATTGTGCATGCATCATTTCAGAGCGTCAGCAGCAATTCAGCGATTATCGCCTTGTTTCTGCTTCAAACTGCCTCCAGTCATCATCTCTCAAAGCGACAGATATCTGAAGCTTTTCTACAACAATCTTTTCCACAAAAGTTCAGCATTATTTCATCATAAAAGACAGAGGAAGCGATCAGAGCGCCATGGCTACACATCTGACTCTGACTCTCTCAGTCGACTCGTTACTGCGAGTCGTTACTGATGCGCTGAAATGACACAGGCGGAGCAGCATGTTGGAAGAGGAGGGACATTCGGTTAGACAACTGGCACTCATTTACCTCCGTCTGGATCCAAACACACCCCAGGACATCCTAACCTGTTCTGCAGCAACAGGAAGAGTTTGATGGCTCCACCCTGTTTGTCTTTGAACAGAATACTCGACCCATTACCTTTCTTTGAATCCAAAACCAGGTCCCAGAGGTCCCAGCAAGAGGCTCTGGGAAAAAACAGATCTTAATTCCACAAGCAGAACTTCATCCAGCTCCATCGACAGGGACCCCCCAGCCCAGGTCACGGGGGCTGTCTGCCCGCCTAACTATTCTAACTGTTATTGGTATTCTTCCATTACTATGAAATATTAATGGTTTATTCTTATACTTAAAGTGCAGCTACAGTGTTTAGTTGTGTAAGATGAAGAAGTGCAGGTGGGGGCGCTGTTTCACCAAACATACAACTCACCGTCAGAGGTATCAAAAACAAAACAAAGATTCACTCTTCCTCATCCCCAATAATTTCCCCTAAAATAAACTTCTCTCTTTTTGAGGGATCCTAGTAAAAACTGACATGTCCCAGATCTGTCCCACAGTCCAGCACTTATCCTGCCCCACCCCAGAGGGGCGTGGCTGAAAAAGCTGTGAAGCATCACTGAGGCATGGCCACCACAGACTCAGGCGGAGTCACCACAGACTGAGGCAACCTGACTGAACAGGACCAGAACTAAACCACAGAAAGACCTGACTGATCCAGCTGTGTCAGAGACGAGTCCAGGGGAACCCTGGAAGGAGTATTTTCACAATGATTATGAGGTGATGAAAATGATAATCAGGTCTCTCTCTCTCTCTCTCTCTCACACACACACACACACACACACACACACACACACACACACACACACACACACACACACACACACACACACACACACACACACACAAGGTCAATGCCATGGAGCACCGGACAGAATCTCTCCAGTCACAGCCACTTTGGAACTCCTTCAGAGTCCTGCTTGAGACATACTGACCCGATTTAAAGAAACAGCACAAACACAGCCAAGACAGACACAACCCGTTTGGCGGTAGGTCACAAATGAGACAAACTGTTTGGCGGCAGGTCACAAACGAGACAAACTGTTTGGTGGCGGGTCACAAATGAGACAAACTGGTGGTGGGTCACAAACAAAACAAACTGTTTGGCAGCGGGTCACAAAAGAGAGAAACTGTTTGGGGGCGGATCACAAATGAAACAAACTGTTTGGTGGCGGGTCCCAAATGAAACAAGCTGTTTGGTGGCGGGTCCCAAACTAAACAAACTGGTTGGTGGCATGTCACAAACGAGACAAGCTGTTTGGTGGCGGCTCACAAACGAGACAAGCTGTTTGGTGGCGGGTCCCAAACTAAACAAACTGTTTGGTGGTGGGTCCCAAAATAAACAAACTGCTTGGTGGCGGGTCACAAAAGAGACAAAATGTTTGGGGGTGGGTCACAAATGGAACAAAATGTTTGGGGGTGGGTCACAAAAGAGACAAACTGGGGGAGGGTCACAAACGAGACAAACTGTTTGGTGGCATGTCACAAACGAGACAAGCTGTTTGGTGGCGGCTCACAAACGAGACAAGCTGTTTGGTGGCGGGTCCCAAACTAAACAAACTGTTTGGTGGCGGGTCACAAAAGAGACAAAATGTTTGGGGGTGGGTCACAAATGAGGCAAAATGTTTGGGGGTGGGTCACAAAAGAGACAAACTGGGGGAGGGTCACAAACGAGACAAACTGTTTGGTGGCATGTCACAAACGAGACAAGCTGTTTGGTGGTGGGTCACAAATGAGACAAAATGTTTGGTGGTGGGTCACAAAAGAGACAAACTGTTTGGGGGCGGGTCACAAACGAGATAAACCATTTGAGGGTGGGTCACAAATGAAACAAACTGTTTGGCGGCGGGTCACAAATGAGATAAACCATTTGAGGGTGGGTCACAAACAAAACAAACTGTTTGGCGGCGGGTCCCAAACGAGATAAACCATTTGAGGGTGGGTCACAAACTAAACAAACTGTTTGGCGGCGGGTCACAAACGAGATAAACCATTTGAGGGTGGGTCACAAACGAAACAAACTGTTTGGCGGCGGGTCACAAATGAGACAAACTTTGGTGGCGGGTCCCAAACGAAACAAACTGTTTGGTGGAGAGTCACAAACGAGATAAACCATTTGAGGGTGGGTCACAAACAAAACAAGCTGTTTGGTGGCGGGTCCCAAACTAAACAAACTGGTTGGTGGCATGTCACAAACGAGACAAGCTGTTTGGTGGCGGCTCACAAACGAGACAAGCTGTTTGGTGGCGGGTCCCAAACTAAACAAACTGTTTGGTGGTGGGTCCCAAAATAAACAAACTGCTTGGTGGCGGGTCACAAAAGAGACAAAATGTTTGGGGGTGGGTCACAAATGGAACAAAATGTTTGGGGGTGGGTCACAAAAGAGACAAACTGGGGGAGGGTCACAAACGAGACAAACTGTTTGGTGGCATGTCACAAACGAGACAAGCTGTTTGGTGGCGGCTCACAAACGAGACAAGCTGTTTGGTGGCGGGTCCCAAACTAAACAAACTGTTTGGTGGTGGGTCACAAAAGAGACAAAATGTTTGGGGGTGGGTCACAAATGAGACAAAATGTTTGGGGGTGGGTCACAAAAGAGACAAACTGGGGGATGGTCACAAACGAGACAAACTGTTTGGTGGCATGTCACAAACGAGACAAGCTGTTTGGTGGTGGGTCACAAATGAGACAAAATGTTTGGTGGTGGGTCACAAAAGAGACAAACTGTTTGGGGGCGGGTCACAAACGAGATAAACCATTTGAGGGTGGGTCACAAATGAAACAAACTGTTTGGCGGCGGGTCACAAATGAGATAAACCATTTGAGGGTGGGTCACAAATGAAACAAACTGTTTGGCGGCGGGTCACAAATGAGATAAACCATTTGAGGGTGGGTCACAAACAAAACAAACTGTTTGGCGGCGGGTCCCAAACGAGATAAACCATTTGAGGGTGGGTCACAAACTAAACAAACTGTTTGGCGGCGGGTCACAAACGAGATAAACCATTTGAGGGTGGGTCACAAACGAAACAAACTGTTTGGCGGCGGGTCACAAATGAGACAAACTTTGGTGGCGGGTCCCAAACGAAACAAACTGTTTGGTGGAGAGTCACAAACGAGATAAACCATTTGAGGGTGGGTCACAAACAAAACAAACTGTTTGGCGGAGGGTCACAAAAGAGACAAACTGTTTGGGGGTGGGTCACAAACAAAACAAACTGTTTAGCGGAGGGTCACAAAAGAGACAACCTGTTTGGGGGTGGGTCGCAAAAGAGACAAACTGTTTGGCGGCGGGTCACAAAAGAGACAAACTGTTTGGGGGTGGGTCGCAAAAGAGACAAACTGTTTGGCGGAGGGTCACAAAAGAGACAAACTGTTTGGGGGTGGGTCGCAAAAGAGACAAACTGTTTGGCAGCGGGTCACAAACGGGACAAACTGTTTGGTGGCGGGTCACAAACGAGATAAACCATTTGAGGATGGGTCACAAACGAAACAAACTGTTTGGCAGCGGGTCACAAAAAAGACAAACTGTTTGGTGGCGGGTCACAAAAGAGACAAAATGTTTGGGGGTGGGTCACAAATGGAACAAAATGTTTGGGGGTGGGTCACAAAAGAGACAAACTGGGGGAGGGTCACAAACGAGACAAACTGTTTGGTGGCATGTCACAAACGAGACAAGCTGTTTGGTGGCGGCTCACAAACGAGACAAGCTGTTTGGTGGCGGGTCCCAAACTAAACAAACTGTTTGGTGGTGGGTCACAAAAGAGACAAAATGTTTGGGGGTGGGTCACAAATGAGACAAAATGTTTGGGGGTGGGTCACAAAAGAGACAAACTGGGGGATGGTCACAAACGAGACAAACTGTTTGGTGGCATGTCACAAACGAGACAAGCTGTTTGGTGGTGGGTCACAAATGAGACAAAATGTTTGGTGGTGGGTCACAAAAGAGACAAACTGTTTGGGGGCGGGTCACAAACGAGATAAACCATTTGAGGGTGGGTCACAAATGAAACAAACTGTTTGGCGGCGGGTCACAAATGAGATAAACCATTTGAGGGTGGGTCACAAATGAAACAAACTGTTTGGCGGCGGGTCACAAATGAGATAAACCATTTGAGGGTGGGTCACAAACAAAACAAACTGTTTGGCGGCGGGTCCCAAACGAGATAAACCATTTGAGGGTGGGTCACAAACTAAACAAACTGTTTGGCGGCGGGTCACAAACGAGATAAACCATTTGAGGGTGGGTCACAAACGAAACAAACTGTTTGGCGGCGGGTCACAAATGAGACAAACTTTGGTGGCGGGTCCCAAACGAAACAAACTGTTTGGTGGAGAGTCACAAACGAGATAAACCATTTGAGGGTGGGTCACAAACAAAACAAACTGTTTGGCGGAGGGTCACAAAAGAGACAAACTGTTTGGGGGTGGGTCACAAACAAAACAAACTGTTTAGCGGAGGGTCACAAAAGAGACAACCTGTTTGGGGGTGGGTCGCAAAAGAGACAAACTGTTTGGCGGCGGGTCACAAAAGAGACAAACTGTTTGGGGGTGGGTCGCAAAAGAGACAAACTGTTTGGCGGAGGGTCACAAAAGAGACAAACTGTTTGGGGGTGGGTCGCAAAAGAGACAAACTGTTTGGCAGCGGGTCACAAACGGGACAAACTGTTTGGTGGCGGGTCACAAACGAGATAAACCATTTGAGGATGGGTCACAAACGAAACAAACTGTTTGGCAGCGGGTCACAAAAAAGACAAACTGTTTGGGGGCGGGTCACAAACAAGACAAAATGTTTGGTGGTGGGTCACAAATGAGATAAACCATTTGAGGGTGGGTCACAAATGAAACAAACTGTTTGGTGGCAAATCACAAAAGAGACAAACTGTTTGGCGGCGGGTCACAAAAGGGACAAACTGTTTGATAGCGGGTCACAAAAGAGACAAACTGTTTGGGGGCAGGTCACAAACGAGACAAAATGTTTGGTGGCAGGTCACAAACGAGATAAACCATTTGAGGGTGGGTCACAAATGAAACAAACTGTTTGGTGGCGCGTCACAAAAGAGACAAACTGTTTGGGGGCGGGTCACAAACGAGACAAAATGTTTGGTGGCGGGTCACAAATGAGATAAACCATTTGAGGGTGGGTCACAAACAAGACAAAATGTTTGGTGGTGGGTCACAAATGAGATAAACCATTTGAGGGTGGGTCACAAATGGGACAAACTGTTTGGTGGCAGGTCACAAAAGGGACAAACTGTTTGGGAGCGGGTGACAAACGAGACAAAATGTGTGGTGGCGGGTAACAAACGAGATAAACCATTTGAGGGTGGGTCACAAATGAAACAAACTGTTTGGTGGCAAATCACAAAAGAGACAAACTGTTTGGCGGCGGGTCACAAAAGGGGCAAACTGTTTGATAGCGGGTCACAAAAGAGACAAACTGTTTGGGGGCAGGTCACAAACGAGACAAAATGTTTGGTGGCAGGTCACAAACGAGATAAACCATTTGAGGGTGGGTCACAAATGAAACAAACTGTTTGGTGGCGCGTCACAAAAGAGACAAACTGTTTGGGGGCGGGTCACAAACGAGACAAAATGTTTGGTGGCGGGTCACAAACAAGATAAACCATTTGAGGGTGGGTCACAAACAAGACAAAATGTTTGGTGGTGGGTCACAAATGAGATAAACCATTTGAGGGTGGGTCACAAATGGGACAAACTGTTTGGTGCAGGTCACAAAAGAGACAAACTGTTTGGGAGCGGGTGACAAACGAGACAAAATGTGTGGTGGCGGGTAACAAACGAGATAAACCATTTGAGGGTGGGTCACAAATGAAACAAACTGTTTGGTGGCAAATCACAAAAGAGACAAACTGTTTGGCGGCGGGTCACAAAGGGACAAACTGTTTGATAGCGGGTCACAAAAGAGACAAACTGTTTGGGGGCAGGTCACAAACGAGACAAAATGTTTGGTGGCAGGTCACAAACGAGATAAACCATTTGAGGGTGGGTCACAAATGAAACAAACTGTTTGGTGGCGGGTCACAAAAGAGACAAACTGTTTGGGGGCGGGTCACAAACGAGACAAAATGTTTGGTGGCGGGTCACAAACAAGATAAACCATTTGAGGGTGGGTCACAAATCAAACAAACTGGCGGCGGGTCACAAAAGGGACAAACTGTTTGGCGGTGGGTCACAAAAGAGACAAAATGTTTGGTGGCGGGTCACAAACAAGATAAACCATTTGAGGGTGGGTCACAAATCAAACAAACTGTTTGGCGGTGGGTCACAAAAGAGACAAACTGTTTGGGGGCGGGTCACAAACGAGACAAAATGTTTAGTGGCAGGTCACAAATGAGATAAACCATTTGAGAGTGGGTCACAAACTCTTTTGCACTTAAATTCTCAGTGATGAACTGTGCGCACGTAAGAGGACGTAAGTGTTTCCACAGGCTCGGGCGTGTCCTCTGTAAACTAAGTACACGTTTTAGTTTTACAGACTGACCAACTGCCAGATGAAGGTGGGATCTTCAGGGTCGTGTGTGGTACAGCCTGTCACTTGAACA
Organism: Thalassophryne amazonica; assembly: GCF_902500255.1. NCBI lineage: Eukaryota > Metazoa > Chordata > Actinopteri > Batrachoidiformes > Batrachoididae > Thalassophryne > Thalassophryne amazonica. The sequence continues at coordinate 9,015,195 of NC_047120.1, forward strand.
CTTGCCAGAAGTTGACTACGCCCTAAAATCCTCACATCAGCTGACTGGATAAGAGTGAGCACAACTTTCTACAGGATTTGAACAAAGCAGCTTGTGAATCAATTTTCTGAGTTTTAAACTTGACTCTCTTTCTCAGTAAGCCACACCTATCTGTGCACAAATCAGAAACCCTTACCTGGTACACCATGACTTTGAAGTTGCGCCTCTTGAGCAGCTCAGCCTCGTTGTTCTCCAGCTTCTTGATCTGGCCGCCTTGCTTCTCCAGCGTGGCCCGCACCGTCTTCACATTGACGCTCACCTTGCGCACCTTCTCCATCATCTTGTTGACGCTGTTGGATGTGGTGCTGTGGTTCTTGGCTAGTTTGGTCAGCTCACCCTGGATACTGGTCACTGAACGCTCCATCTCCTGCTGCCTGGCCTCCAGCCCAGTCTGAGTCTGCTGGATCTGGTCCACGGCCCCGATGATCTTGTCCAGCAAAGACAGCACCATCACCCCGTTGACCTGTGGGTCAAACTTCACCGCATCATCCTTGTCTTCAGCAGTGTCACCCTCTGGACCTGTGGCTGAAAACTCTTTCTTTGCTGCAACATCGTCTTCATCTTCTGAGGGTGGGAGGTTGACCTCGTCGTCTGAGATCTCAGTCAGAGTTTGGGGCTCTAGTTTCAGACTTGAAGGCTCCAGTGCTTCCATGGCTGCCATGTCAGTAGATTTTCAAAGGACACAACTCGCGATACGTCACAGCTGGTTTGTTAGGAATCGTTTGTGTCTCTTTCTCTTGTGGTCCTTCCTAATGTCTGGGTGTTGGCTCAGGAGGACAGTGTGCAGCAGAATTCAGGAGATGCTGATGTGAAGCAACAGCAGACAGAAAAGTCAAACTACAGCCAGGAGGCTTTTTTTCTGCCCTGCCTACTTTTTTTTTCCATTGGACTCCCCACCTCCCTTCAAATTCCGCCCCATCGCCTCCCCAAAGCCTCACTCATAAGACTCCACCCACCACTGGAATGTCCAGCCTCTGATGCTTCACCCAGTCAGCGGGGTTGACTCGTGCAGAGTCAAACTCCACAGACTACAAGCTGAGGCACAGCACACAGGAATGTTCTGTTTCCAAGGCCTGCTGGAGTGTACGAGGACACACACCACAGCGCAACACAACACGATACAACACAAAATAAAACACAGAAAGGACACACAAAAACACAATGGAACACAACAAAACACAACACAAAAGACAGAAAGGAAGCACAAAAACACAACGCAACACAGCACAACAAAACACAGAAAGGACGCACAAAAACACAATGCAACACAACACGATACAACACAACATAAAACACAGAAAGGACACAAAAAACACAACACACAGATAGGACACACAACATAATGAAACACAACAAAACACAACACACAGAAAGGACACACAAAAACACAACACAACAAAAAACACAGAAAGGATACACAAAAACACAACGCAACAAAACACAACACACAGATAGGACACACAACATAATGCAATGCAACACAACAAAACACAACACACAGAAAGGACACACAAAAACACAACACAACAAACACAACAAAACACACAGAAAGGACACACAAAAACACAACACAAAACACAGAAAGGACGCATAAAAACACAACGCAGAACAACAAAACACAGAAAGGGCACACAAACCACACTGCAACACAACACAAAACACAGAAAGGACACACAACATAACGCAACCCAACACAACAAACCACAACACAGAGAAAGGCTACACTACATAACGCAATGCAACACAATAAAACACAGCACAACACTCAGAAAGGACATACAAAACACAACACAACAAAACACAACACAAAACACAGAAAGGACACACAAAAACACAACACAGTGCAACACAACACAATACAACATAACACAGTACAACACAAGACAATGCAACACAAAGCAGCACAACACAACAATGACAAATACAGAAAGGTCACACAAGAACAACACATACAGACAGGACAAACAAAAACAACACACACAGATAGGACACACACAAAAAACAACACAAAGCAACACAACACAATACAACACGTACACAAAAGACATACAATAGCACAACACAACACGTAGAAAGGACACACAAAACACAACCGAAAACAAAGTAATGCAACACATCACAGACAGAAAGAACACACAAAACATATTCTAACACAAACAGAAAGGACACACAAAACATGACACAACATGCAGAGAGGACATACAAAAACACAACACATACACAAGGGATAGACAAAAGAACAACAACATGCAGAAAGAAAAACACAACACATATAGAAAGGATACATAAACCCCAACAAAACACATACAGAAAGGACACAAAAACACAACACAAACCAACACAAGACAGAACCATGCGGAATGGACACACAAAACAAAGCACATACATAATGGACACACAAAGCACAGGACACACAGAAAGGACACACAAAAACACAAAACACAAGACATTCAGAAAGGACACCCAAAAACAAAAGCCAACACAAAGAAACACAACACAACACATACAGGCAGGATACACAAAAAGCAACACATCCACAAAGGACACACAAAAGCACAACACAATACATGCAGAAAGGATACAAAAACACAACACATAGAGAAAGGACACACAAAAACAAACCACAAAGCAAGACAAGACAACACAGAAACAAAGGACACACAAAAACACAACACACACAGAAAGAACACACAAAAACACAATACATCCATACATGATGCACAATAACACAACACATACATGAAAGACACAAAAACACAACACAAAGCAACACAACACGATATACAAAATGGACACACAAAACACAACACATACAGAAAGGACACACAAAAACAAACAACACAAAGCAACACAACACAAGACATACAGAATGGACACACAAAACAGCACATATCTGCCTCATATCAGGAAGGACATGGACGTATTACAAAAAATTAAAATCACACACCATATAAAAACACTGCATTTATCAAGCGAGCAGTACAAATATGATCTGTCTGTTCCTCTGTAGATGACTCATGGTCACAGACATACAGTCATGAAATGACATGAATGAGAAGCAGTTCACTCGTCTCATTCATGTCCACATCTGCTGGTGCATCTCCAACCTTCCACGAGCATGTCTTGTGGATGACGTGCTGCAGGACACAGCGTCATGTGGAACAGAGCTCACGTGGGTGACGTGACAGTGAGATTGCCTGCTGTGCCTTCTGATGGCCCGTTTCAACCTGGGAGCAGCCTGTCCATGTGAGCACGGTGCGCAAGCTTGCTTGCTGCAGCATGTCGCCACAGTGATATATGTTTCTATTTATGTTTACTAGATAACAGCACACAGACACATGCGCATCACAGTGGGCAGTTGTTTGTCCATGTCCATTCAAACACAGCACGTGGTGTCCAGCAGGACTGTCCAGATCCACAGATTTCCAAAGCTGCTTCAGTGAGAGGACACACGTCCTGTCATCTCAGCACACACACCAAAGCCACACTCTGTGTGAGTGAGTATGAAAGTGATTGTATGCAGTCTGTTGTCGTGCCAAGAATGTGACTGGCCACACATTTTCTAAGTGCCATGCGAGTGGTGTTAGGTGTTTGTGTGTGTCACCTGGAATTTGGCTGACACCTGCCGTGAGAGGGTGCAATGGGTTCGCACAGTGCGCACTTTGTCTTTCAGGCACTTTTGTGCACAAATAGTTGTAGCAACAGGTGTACGAAGCATTGGAGGCAGGGAGAACATTACACGGTTTGCACACGATTCCTGCATCATGTACACTAAGTGTGCAGTTTGTCCAAACTTTGCACTATGTGTGAAGGGGCCCATACAGACAGACAGGATGCACCAAAACACAATACATCACAGACAGAAAGGAAGCACAAAAACACAACAAATACATAAAGGACAGGCAAAAACACAACATATACAGACAGGAAAGAGAAAACACAACACATACAGACAGGACACAAAAATGCACAACACATACAGAAAGGAAAGAGAAAACACAACACATACAGAAAGGACGCACAAAAACACAACACATACAGACAGGACACACGAAAACATAATACATGCAGAAAGGACAGAGAAAAACACAAGACATACAGAAAGGACACAAAAAACACAAGACATACAGAAAGGACAGAAAGTACAACATGTACAGAAAGTACACACAAAAAACAAGCATATAGAAAGGACACACAAAAACAACACAACACCTAGAGAAAAGACACAAAAAGCACAATACAAAGCAACACAACACAACACAGACAGAAAGGACACACAAAAACACAACACATGCATAAAGGGTACACAAAAACACAACACATACACAAAGGGCATGCGACAACACAACACATGCAGAAAGGACACACATCCAGAAAGGACGTGCAAAAACACTACACAGACAGACAGGATGCACAAAAACACAACACACACAGAAAGGACATGCAACAACACAAAACAAGCAGAAAGAACACACATCCAGAAAGGACACACAAAAACACAAAAGAACACAAAGCAACACATCACATCATACACAAAGGACAGACAAAAACACAACACATACACACAGACAGGATGCACAATAACACAACACATACATGAAAGGACACACAACAACACAACACACACATATATCAGTGATATATTGATTATTTATCATTGTGTGGATAACCTTGTTGAATAATGAGTTGATGATGATATCAGTGATCTCTTGTTTTTGTCATGACAAGCGGAGTAACAGCTTCTGTTCCAGAAGGTCTACACTTGAAATGATCATGTATTACAATTGTAGTCGTTAATTGTAGAGTGTATCCCTGAGGAAGTGACAATAGTATGTTTAATCAACTGAAGTGACAAAATTATATGAAAGAAACAACCAAACTTTTTTACTTTGTTGGTTTTTCTATGGTTTTCCATTAACTTTGCCCTACAGACCACAAGAATCTATGGTGTCAGCTGAAAGGTGTCACAGCATGAACCATGTCCACGTGTTCTATTTTGGGTATACTGAACATCATTTTTGTGTGAACCCTCAGCTTTAATAATTATGGTTGAGCTGAGATCAGATTGTTGCACATGGAACATTTATTCAAATGCAAGATTTCTTTTGAAAAGCTAACACAGCTCTGCATACTTTCAGGAGTAAAAGCTTGCGAACATGAAAATTATTCCATGTCAGCTGTCTGGTATCAATGAATATAGGCCCGTTAATGAAAAGTACAATTTAGAATAACATTAACTGAAGCCCCGCCCATTTCTAGCATTCATAAACTTAGGCGTGAAGTTTGAACTGATCTTATGGAACTGATATCTTGATTGGCTTCTTGCAGGTCTTGGGGCTCGACAAATCACAGTGACATCATCCTGGAACTGAAAAACACAAAAAACTCCAGAGATTACTAAAAAGTTTAAAAACGTTTTCAACAAGCATATTTCATATTTCCTTGGTTGATTAGAAATGTGTGTGTGCAGGTTTTTGAGCAGATGTCAAAATTGTGTGAAATTAATTTAATCTTTGGGGAATCATACATTGGTGTGCATAAGAAATAGTAGCTATGTACACCAGTTTAATGTACAAAAAAAGAATATCTAATTTTATGTAATGGCTGAGTGGATCCTTGTCATTTGATTGGTGGGTTATGTGTCACATGACACGGATTATTCGTACCATTTACAGTTGTGTTTCATTGACCATGCAATAGTTCTTTTTTGGCATGCAGTTTTGGTGCTATATGAAATGGGTTATTGCACACCCAACCACCGCGCACGCTCACACTACAGCAGTCTGCACACAGTCAGTGGACGACATCATGGACTACTGAGAACAATTTTGGACTTATATTTAAGTTTGTGCTGGACTGATCAGCACCAGTGATGAACACCAAAATGTCAGTTCCTTTTCTGTTGTTTACAAGTTAATAAAATATCAAATGACAAGGACAGTGGCGGCGCCGGGGGGGGGCTTAAGCTCCCTCAATAATGAGCCAAGCCCCCCCCAATAATTCTGCCAATAATGTGAATAGCGACTGACATATTTGTGGATCTCAACTGCAGTTTTGCGCTGAGAATGTCTCAATATTGCGTAACAATCAGAATTGCCTTTATTGTCATTGTCATTTGCATTACAATGAGATCTGAGTACAACTCCAAAAAGGTGAGCAAAGTGATGAATGTGTGTGTTTGGTGATCCACCAATGCTGAATCACCCTTCACAAACAGAATTTTCAGTTTTGCAAATAAACATTTATTTGTAAAAACCCACACACAAGTTACAAATCAGAAATTTGTGTTTGTGGATCATAAACCATGTACAAATCAAAGGATATGTGTAAATCACCCTCTGTGCATTTGCAAGTATTAATGAGACAAATTTAACTCCATACTCCAAAAACTTAGGTTTCCTAAATATTTATTACAACCACTCTTAAAACTTCACTTATCTTTATAATTTTATTACTGGTACATTTTAGAATTGATTTAGATGAGATATACTTATTATCTCACAGGAATATATTACTATTATCTGGGAACTACTTTTTGCACAGGAATTCATCAAGCACGTCGACCGCAGCTGCGCACTAACACAGAATATACAGAAGCTGTATATCGTTGTTCAACAATCATTCTAAGTGATGTGTGTGTGTGTGTGTGTGTGCGCATTGATACCACATTTTAGAGGAGCACAGGTGACTAAAACATATACCTTGGTATTTATAAAGCAATTTACTATATATTGTTCATTTTGACAGCATTTTGTGGAGCCCCTCCAACTTTTACACCAGCCCCCCCTCAGCCCCCCAACAAAAATTTCCTGGCGCCGCCACTGGACAATGATCTTTTTTAGCCATTATATAAAACAAATAATGAATATTTTTCCATTCTTTCAATGGAACGAATGTTTAATTCGGTGAAAGATGGTGTTGTATGGCTGGGGTGCCTGGCTGCCTTTTGTTTCTGTCTTCTGTTCTGTCTTTTGTTTTTCCTTCCAGGTGGCATGCGTTCAGGACTGAGTGGCTGTGTGGCTGAGTTATCAGGACCTCACCCTGATCACCTGAGGCTGGTCATGTGCAGCTCGTCAGGACTCACAGCTGTGGTGCATCTTTATGGATTGGGGCATGGTTGCATTTAAGTCTGGAGTACACAGTGTGTATTTGCCAGAGACTCGACCTTGTGACAAGACGGGTGAGATCGTCGTCTAGAGAGCCATCTCATCATCATGGATGCAGAGACCGTAGCAGGTTTGATGCCATGGTCTGTGAAAGAGGAGGGGGTGAGGTCTCACGCTCGTCAGCACACTTCCTGAGACTCGGTTGGTCGCAGCCACCTGGGGGGTGTCGGCGGGGTCCTTGGGTCCGAACTGTTCTGGCTCCGGACCGTTTGTGCTGCTGGGAGCGCACCGTTATTCCACCTCGCAGACCGCGCACTCATTCGTTGTTATTCTGCACATCACTGTTATGTTTATTAAATTCTGTTATCCTTTGTACCGTGCTCTGCTTATTTTATACTGGGTCTTACTTCAAACGCTGGTCGGTCCTCCGCCCGCGTCCGACACATAACAGATGGAACGTTACCATTCAACGAGGCGAAATATTCCCCTCATAAAAAAGTTGTACCATTAAACTCATAAACATTCATTACTTATATAATACATACTCAATCCAAATGACATGATTATTTGTTTGTGAAAATCAATAAGTATTTTTTATAGTTGATTACTTGAAATACCTGGTATTTTGAAGTATGCGTAATATCTATCAAGTGCACATTATAAAATTCAAGAACCACTGGACAGCTTTCTTTAGTTTGTCAGGAGACGCCCCAAGTCCATAACTTGCCCAAAACAAATAAGTAAAACAATTTAATATCAGTCACAACTTGTCTGTAGTACATGCTGCTCTTTCCCTTTTAAAGGAATTCTTGTTGAAATGGTATTTTACTAATTAGCAGATTGTCTCATTAATGGGACAATGGGAGAAATGAGTGGGGATGATATCAGTGATCTGTTGATTATTGATAATGTGAGGATAACTTTTATGAATAATGAGCTGGGGATGATATCAGTGATCTGTTGATTATTGATAATGTGAAGATAACTTTTATGAATAATGAGCTGGGTATGATATCAGTGATCTGTTGATTATTGATAATGTGAGGATAACTTTATTGATTAATGAGCTGGGGATGATATCAATGATCTGTTGATTATTGATAATGTGAGGATAACTTTTATGAATAATGAGCTGGGGATGATATCAGTGATCTGTTGATTATTGATAATGTGAGGATAACTTTTATGAATAATGAGCTGGGGATGATATCAGTGATCTGTTGATTATTGATAATGTGAGGATAACTGTATTGATTAATGAGCTGGGGATGATATCAGTGATCTGTTGATTATTGATAATGTGAGGATAACTGTATTGATTAATGAGCTGGGGATGATATCAGTGATCTGTTGATTATTGATAATGTGAGGATAACTTTTATGAATAATGAGCTGGGGATGATATCAGTGATCTGTTGATTATTGATAATGTGAGGATAACTTTTATGAATAATGAGCTGGGGATGATATCAATGATCTGTTGATTATTGATAATGTGAGGATAACGTTTATGAATAATGAGCTGGGGATGATATCAGTGATCTGTTGATTATTGTTAATGTGAGGATAACTTTTATGAATAATGAGCTGGGGATGATATCAGTGATCTGTTGATTATTGATAATGTGAGGATAACTTTTATGAATAATGAGCTGGGGATGATATCAGTGATCTGTTGATTATTGATAATGTGAGGATAACTTTTATGAATAATGAGCTGGGGATGATATCAGTGATCTGTTGATTATTGATAATGTGAGGATAACTTTATTGATTAATGAGCTGGGGATGATATAATGATCTGTTGATTATTGATAATGTGAGGATAACTTTTATGAATAATGAGCTGGGCATGATATCAGTGATCTGTTGATTATTGATAATGTGACAATAATGTTTATGAATAATGAGCTGGGGATGATATCAGTGATCTGTTGATTATTGATAATGTGAGGATAACTTTTATGAATAATGAGGTGGGGATGATATCAGTGATCTGTTGATTATTGATAATGTGAGGATAACTTTTATGAATAATGAGCTGGGGATGATATCAGTGATCTGTTGATTATTGATAATGTGAGGATAACTTTTATGAATAATGAGCTGGGGATGATATCAGTGATCTGTTGATTATTGATAATGTGAGGATAACGTTTATGAATAATGAGCTGGGGATGATATCAGTGATCTGTTGATTATTGATAATGTGATGATAACTTTTATGAATAATGAGCTGGGGATGATATCAATGATCTGTTGATTATTGATAATGTGAGGATAACTTTATTGAATAATGAGCTGGGGATGATATCAGTGATCTGTTGATTATTGATAATGTGAGGATAACTGTATTGATTAATGAGCTGGGGATGATATCAGTGATCTGTTGATTATTGATAATGTGAGGATAACTTTATTGATTAATGAGCTGGGTATGATATCAGTGATCTGTTGATTAGTGATAATGTGAGGATAACTTTATTGAATAATGAGCTGGGGATGATATCAGTGATCTGTTGATTAGTGATAATGTGAGGATAACTTTTATGAATAATGAGCTGGGGATGATATCAGTGATCTGTTGATTATTGATAATGTGAGGATAACTGTATTGATTAATGAGCTGGGGATGATATCAGTGATCTGTTGATTATTGATAATGTGAGGATAACTGTATTGATTAATGAGCTGGGGATGATATCAGTGATCTGTTGATTATTGATAATGTGAGGATAACTTTATTGAATAATGAGCTGGGGATGATATCAGTGATCTGTTGATTATTGATAATGTGAGGATAACTTTATTGAATAATGAGCTGGGGATGATATCAGTGATCTGTTGATTATTGATAATGTGAGGATAACTTTATTGAATAATGAGCTGGGGATGATATCAGTGATCTGTTGATTATTGATAATGTGAGGATAACATTGTTGAATAACGAGCTGGGGATGATATCAGTGATCTGTTGATTACTGATAATGTGAGGATAACATTGTTGAATAATGAGCTGGGGATGATATCAGTGATCTGTTGATTATTGATAATGTGAGGATAACTTTTATGTATAACGAGCTGGGGATGATATCAGTGATCTGTTTATTATTGATAACATGAGGATAACATTGTTGAACAATGACCTGGGGTTGATATCAGTGATCTGTTGATTATTGATAACGTGAGGATAACACTGTTGAAAAATGAGGTGGGGTTGATATCACTGATCTGTTGATTATTGACAATGTGAGGATAACATTGTTGAAAAATGAGGTGGGGTTGATATCAGTGATCTGTTGATTATTGATAATGTGAGATTAACGTTTTGAATAACGAGGTGGGTGTTGTGGTCTGCCCATTGGTTCGATCTGGTCTGTTTGGGTTTTTGCTCTGTTCTCTCTTACCAGGTGAAGCTGCTGTGGCAAGTTTGTTTGCTTGGTGCATCAGCTGCTGGTGACATCATGGCTCGTCCCCTGGCTGTCAAGACATGGGACATGGGAGCTGTTTGAGCGGCGTCTGACGTCAGGGCTCCACCCATCTGTCAAGACAGCACATGGCTCTGAGCGACGTCTCACAGCTGATCAGCATTCCGCTGAGTGGGTGTCCACAGCTGACTTTCATCTCATCTCATCAACGATCAGGATTTAACCTTGGACCTTCCACTGGTTTGGGCCCAGAATCTCTGCTCACCTCCAGCTGAACCTCCGTGTTCCTGTGGGTAGAAACTGGGTTACCTCGGGTTCCCAGCTGTGCTCCTACATGGCACCCTGCCAGTAACCTTGGTCGTTTCTCTTGTCTGTTGTAGTTATCTTGGTTTGGCGTTCTCTCGCCATTTATTGGAGCTAATCTCACCTGTCGTGTTTTTTTCCCGCAGTGAGTCTCTGAGCTCAGCACGTTCCTTTCTGATTTTCCTGCTGCCTGCTTTCAGGCTCGAGAACGTAACTTATTGTGTTTTTTCCCCGCAGTAGCTTTCAGGTTCAGTTATGTAACTATACTAATTGTGTAGTAGTCTATGTTGTCCAATCATCATCCGGTCACATCATCTAAGCACACCTGGAAACAGATACAAGTAAAATCACTTACATTTGCTATGTTTTTGTTTGGTCCTATTTATTTCGGGTACCGTGTACTCCCAACAGATGGCTGACTCAAACCTGTTGCCATGTGACCCACCACGTCATATTCCAACACATAACCCCTTGTTTGCCCCCACCCAAAGAAACCTTATCCATCATCAGGAATACAACGAGAGCAGATAATCGAAGGAAAGTCAGGCGGAACCACCAGGAACCTGAAACATCTTGCGCAACTTCAGTCAGTCTATCCAGGAGAAGCCACAGATACCACCTAAAAACAATAATACCGGTACTGTAAACTGAAATGTCCACACAAGTGTGGTGTAACCTAGCAACACACATGGGCGTGAATGTGCCGAACTCCCTCCCACAGACACAAATGGCTTGTGGAGTGCGTCGTCTTCGTTGTCCCCCCCCAACACACATGGCTTGTGGAGTGTGTCTTTCTAGCCCCCCCCCCCCCCCCCCCACACACACACACCATGAATCCACCATTGTCAGCTGTGGCTGAGGGTCCCAGAGTCCGGTCACTGTCCAGCACAGTGCGCACTGCTGGAACAGTTGACCACTGGGTAACTGAAAAACAGCTAACTGATCATCTGCAGAGGAATGGTCTATTTGAAGAGTTTCAGTCAGGTTTTAGAATTCATCATAGTACAGAAACAGCATTAGTGAAGGTTACAAATGATCTTCTTATGGCCTCGGACAGTGGACTCATCTCTGTGCTTGTTCTGTTAGACCTCAGTGCTGCTTTGATATTGTTGACCATAAAATTTTATTACAGAGATTAGAGCATGCCATAGGTATTAAAGGCACTGCGCTGCGGTGGTTTGAATCATATTTGTCTAATAGATTACAATTTGTTCATGTAAATGGGGAATCTTCTTCACAGACTAAAGTTAATTATGGAGTTCCACAAGGTTCTGTGCTAGGACCAATTTTATTCACTTTATACATGCTTCCCTTAGGCAGTATTATTAGACGGTATTGCTTAAATTTTCATTGTTACACAGATGATACCCAGCTTTATCTATCCATGAAGCCAGATGACACACACCAATTAGCTAAACTGCAGGATTGTCTTACAGACATAAAGACATGGATGACCTCTAATTTCCTGCTTTTAAACTCAGATAAAACTGAAGTTATTGTACTTGGCCCCACAAATCTTAGAAACATGGTGTCTAACCAGATCCTTACTCTGGATGGCATTACCCTGACCTCTAGTAATACTGTGAGAAATCTTGGAGTCATTTTTGATCAGGATATGTCATTCAAAGCGCATATTAAACAAATATGTAGGACTGCTTTTTTGCATTTACGCAATATCTCTAAAATCAGAAAGGTCTTGTCTCAGAGTGATGCTGAAAAACTAATTCATGCATTTATTTCCTCTAGGCTGGACTATTGTAATTCATTATTATCAGGTTGTCCTAAAAGTTCCCTAAAAAGCCTTCAGTTAATTCAAAATGCTGCAGCTAGAGTGCTGACGGGGACTAGAAGGAGAGGGCATATCTCACCCATATTGGCCTCTCTTCATTGGCTTCCTGTTAATTCTAGAATAGAATTTAAAATTCTTCTTCTTACTTATAAGGTTTTGAATAATCAGGTCCCATCTTATCTTAGGGACCTCGTAGTACCATATCACCCCAATAGAGCGCTTCACTCTCAGACTGCAGGCTTACTTGTAGTTCCTAGGGTTTGTAAGAGTAGAATGGGAGGCAGAGCCTTCAGCTTTCAGGCTCCTCTCCTGTGGAACCAGCTCCCAATTCAGATCAGGGAGACAGACACCCTCTCTACTTTTAAGATTAGGCTTAAAACTTTCCTTTTTGCTAAAGCTTATAGTTAGGGCTGGATCAGGTGACCCTGAACCATCCCTTAGTTATGCTGCTATAGATGTAGACTGCTGGGGGGTTCCCATGATGCACTGTTTCTTTCTCTTTTTGCTCTGTATGCACCACTCTGCATTTAATCATTAGTGATCGATCTCTGCTCCCCTCCACAGCATGTCTTTTTCCTGGTTCTCTCCCTCAGCCCCAACCAGTCCCAGCAGAAGACTGCCCCTCCCTGAGCCTGGTTCTGCTGGAGGTTTCTTCCTGTTAAAAGGGAGTTTTTCCTTCCCACTGTAGCCAAGTGCTTGCTCACAGGGGGTCGTTTTGACCGTCGGGGTTTTACATAATTATTGTATGGCCTTGCCTTACAATATAAAGCGCCTTGGGGCAACTGTTTGTTGTGATTTGGCGCTATATAAAAAAATTGATTGATTGATTGATTGATATTCCACTGTGAAAGGAGATTTTTTTAATGAAAGACGTGCGGAGGGTCTGCGCGTCGGGACGCAGCCGGCGCGGTGCGGCGGCACACGAAAAACACCTCCGTGTTGATAACCATTTGTAAAATCCAGGCGGCTTTTGATGGCTTTCAGTGGAGTGAGTATATGAAAAATTGTTTAACAGCTGGACATGTTTCAACTTGTCCTTAAGGCTTCCAACAGAGGTGTTTTTCCTGTGGCGGAGCATCACGGCGGCTGCGAGCCGACGCTGCAATCCGTCTGCACGTCTTTCATTAAAAAAAATCTCCTTTAACAGTGGAATATCCGGATAAAATGCTGAAACTGACTTCTTCTGAAACTTCTCTGTCCTCTCACGACGTCCTGGATCAACAGAGCCTGAAATGTGGAGGTTTTCAGCTTGAAACAGGCTGACGACGGCGCCTGAGAGCGCTGCGCGACGTCTCGCACTGTGGGAAGTCCTTAAAGCGACAGTATCACCTCAAAATCTCTCATCAGCCGTTAAAATTTTCACTGAAAACCAGCTTAATTTTTCGAACCGTGTCCACTTCGATGTGTCTCACAGGTTTAGAAAAAATTTTGATCAAACAAAGCGCCAGTCTCTCAGCAACTTCTCAGACAAAGGAATTCCGACAAGGGGCTGGACGACTCCTCCCACAAGGAGTGCTCACAGGCGAATGACGTCACCGACAGGCGTGGAAAAACTCACGCATGCGCACGAGGGTTCAAGCATGTCTGACGTAAAAACATATCAATGAAATCCATATAGTTTTTGAAAAAAATAAAAAGGACCTATACTTTATTGACAGACCTCGTATTTAAATAGTGCACCCTCCACATATCATTTGAACATTGATGGAATGAAAATGTTTCCTCTTAACAGAAATAAACTCATCATGTGATGGCGCCTTTAACAGCTCCGATTACATTCGGGAAGCCGGCTCTCGCTGCAAAATGCGCTGTAATGTTGGAATGTACCTGATGACATTTGGATGATTGTAGCTTGGCTCAAGGTTGACTGGCACACGCCTGAACGATCGGCCAGCTCATGCTGGAATGCCTTGGTGCCAGGACGCCCAGCGTGGTCAGCACCTGTGTGGGCACAGACAGCCCCTGGCTCGTTGTCATATTGTGCTCTGGACCGACTGCAGTTCTGTGCACAACTCCAGTAACAGTGGCCTTGGTAATCAAAATCGGTTTATGAGCCAGTTACTTCCATTCGCATTCTCCAAATATACGCTCACGTCAGATTGCACCATTTGCAAGGTCGTTTAACAACTCTAACACAGCCACTGTTAGTGCCATTTTATGCATCACTTTGCACGTGCTTTTATATCCATATAATTGCAAACACGTGGGTGTGTTAATTTATCATCAGTGTGTCTCTGATGTGCACATCACTCTGATGACTTCATGTTTTCACACTATCAGCAGTTCCCTGCATCACCTTTACATGTCCACAGTGGAACAATAGCTGTAGAAACGTGCGTACGCCAGCCTAGATTTTTGTGTGACATACTGCACATTTCCATGCTCACATCACTTTTGATACATTTGCACGTGGATGTGGAGACAGACGTACACCAGGCTTTTGTGTGCAAGCACACTTTGAACATGAGGCCCCTGGTCTGGGATTCTGCTTTTGGCAACACCACTCTGGCTCGTCTCTCCCTCCTCCAGTGCTTGGTTCATCTGATCAATCTACTAACTAATTTCAACCATTTGCACAATAAATTGTTTTTTGTTTTTTTTTACTTAATGTCTGTTTTCTGCATTCGAGGCCTAACGTCTGCTTTTGAGTGTTTTTGAACTGTGAACAGCCATGAAAACCAGTCCACTTCAGCAGTCAGGTCTCCAGGTATGCCATCATGCAGGACGGTCAAGTTATGTACTGCTTGTGCTATAATACCTCCATCAGCCTCATTCCTGGGCACGAAGGTGCAGCAGCTTTCTTCAACAATAGCACATACTAGGCATGTGAATCTCATCACTGACGATTCGATATGCTCCTCAATACACTACCAGCGATACGATACATATCGCGATACAGGACGATGCTAACGATATGATGCGATACGATTCACCCGTTTCCAGTTCGATGCAATTTGATGTGTATTCAGTGGTGGGCACAGTTCCGCTAATCGCTAATTATAGAAGAAAATGTTTTCATTATCAGATTAGCTTTTCAGATAACTTTGAAAACCATCATCGGACCAATTAGCTTCCGATAAATTTTGAAGTACGACCATTTTTGCAGGTGAAGCAAATAAAGCTTTAACAGATAAAAAAAAACCTTTGTTAAATCTGATGTCAAATATTTTAGCATTTACCTGTTTTGTAGCAGATAAACAGCTCTGTTTTCTGTAAACAGAGAAGAGCTAGTTTAGGGAGAAACCATTCTATCCTTTGTAGTCAGAGGAGAATTGTTCACAAGATCATTGTTCCTGATACCATACCTAATTCACCGGCAATATCACACAAGTCATCCAGAGGCATACAGTTTTAACTTATGGTTAAAATTTTAACCAAACTAATTTTGGACATGTTGTTTAAATTAACACCACGTCTGAAGTTTTATAACGTGAAAATATCAGCTATATGTTTTAGTTTTGAAGTACTGCAGTAATTTTGAAGGTTTTAGTGTGGACATGCTCTGCTGCCCGGTGCATTATGGGTACAGTCAATATAGGAGAAATGCATTTGAGACGCTCTGATCAGGCTCCACACGGACAACAGCATTAAACTCTTTGTATAATGTGCCTAAAACTCTTATGAATATATTCTCTGGGTTTATAGACATTGTTACTTGTTATTGTGTTTGTTTTAAACGTCAGAAGAAGCTCAGGTTGCTTTTCCAATATTTTCCTGTTTGCTCTACAGTCTCTACTGCCATCGACTGGTCAGTAGTATTCATGGCAGTATTCGCCCTAATTTGAGATATCCCATAAATTATAATTCTTTGGGCATCTGAGAGTTGTTGCAGCCTCTTGCTGCAGCTAAAGAAACAAAACTATACATTTTGGTTGTATAATGTTCATTTACAATTGTCATTGTGGATTTTGTTGTTTAAAAACAACTTGTACGCAAAGGATTATGGGTAAGGGGCTGAGCGTCTGGGTGCCAGTAGATGGCAGTGTTCTATGCATTTTGACCCCGGTTACATCAGACGGTTTTCAAATCACAACTTGACTTAGTTGGCTTTTGCAAATGGCTTCTTTTTTTTTTTTTACATATAAATAAAATGGTATATTTTATAAAAGCACATTTAAATACCAACACACGCATCACATTAACGTGTTGGTTTTTACATAGAATGAATGAGTCAACCAATCAGTGTTAGTGGAGGCTCATTTACCCATAATCCCTTTCGCATCTGTCAGTGTTTGTTACAAAACTTCAGAATTTGTGAATTATTTAAAATTAAAAGCTATGTGTTATATTTTAACTTACAAATGACCGAACTGACATTAATGGAGTTATTTTATCTGTATTGATTTTATTTAAAATCACAACCCATAAGTCAGCACTGCTTTATTTTTCAAGACCTCCGCCTCACAGTGACACAGCTATTGAGTAGAGAGTTGAGTTTTGCTGCTCCTTGCAACTGGTCCACTGTTGCCCGCTATGTAGTAAACAGGAGCTTCCAGCAGTGGATTAGGGCGCACAAAAATGCTGATAGGGCAGTATGGAGGTTTAGTGGTTAGCATTGTTGCCTCACAGTGAGAAGGTCATGGGTTCAAGTCCCACCTGTGGCCTTTCTGTGTGGAGCTTGCATGTTCTCCCTGTGTTTGCGTGGGTTTGCTCCGGTTTCTTCCCACATCCAAAGACATGCGGGTTAGGTAGGTTGGAATCTTTAAATTGTCCGTAGGTGTGCGAGTGAGTGTGAATGTGTTTGTTTGTCTGTTTGTGGCCCTGTGACAGACTGGCATCCTGTCCTGGGTGTACCCCGCCTCGCGCTCTATGACTGCTAGGATAATCCCCATGACCCGAACCCGGAAAAGCGGTTGAAGATGAGATGAGATGAGATAAGACGTTTGGGTCTGTGGTCATCTTTGATGCTACCAGAAGCGATCGTCATGTTAAAACTCAAAATCAGCTAGTTAGTAGTTGTAAGTGTACTGGAGACAATACTGAAAGTTATCGGTTAGCTGTAGCTTCTGATAATTTTTGGGTGGTTTATCGGTTTAGCTTTATAAAAGATAACTTTTCAGTTAGCTGGTTATCTGTTATCGACACTAACTTTTTGGTTAGCTGTGCCCACCACTGTGTGTATTTGATGGCGATTCAATTCCTCACAATGAGATACGATGCAATTCAACATAATTCAAACAAATTATACCAAAAAATTTAAATAGAAAATAAGAAGCTGCAATTTAGTATGATACTATGGCATACAACTTCTTCTTATGATTCTATTAGAGGCAGAGGATTTGTTTTACTCCTTACAAGCAGCAAATTTACCAGATTCAACATTAAAGCCCACGTCACACATAACAAGAATGTGCAGGAACAAGCCCAACACGACAAATATTGCCATAATTTGACGCAGTTGGGAGGAAAAGAGGCATGGTCAGCCATGTCAGAACGCATCCGGATTACCTATGACATGCCTATCTCGACTTTCAGTGCTTACCAGTTAAGTGAGTATAAGAGAACTTGTGGAGAGCTGGACATGTCCCAACTTGTCCTCTAACACTCCGAAACGGAGGTGTTCCTTTGTCTCGCTACATCAGCGAATCGGTCGTGACGCACGAAGCCTCCGCGCGGCTTTCCATGACAAAATCTCTTGTTAAACGTGAAATCTGCTGGAAAATGGCTGATGTCCAGCTCTTGTGATAACCAGAGAAAGAGCACACGATGGTCTCGTATCCACAGAGCCATCAGCTTAGAAATGATCCAGTGGTTTGTGCCGCGACGTCGCAGCTCGCAGCGCGGCGCACCGACCGTTCTTAAAGGGGTCCTTAAAGCTGTAGTTAAAGTCCTTATTCTCTGTGAAGCCCGTAAAATTTTCACCGAAAGCCAGATAAATTTTTCAAATGGTTTCCAGGTGCCAGTCTCTAACAGCTTCTGAAAAATTCTGATGGAAAAAAAGTCCTTTTCATTCCGCCATTTCCAGACAATGAAAATCCGACGAGGGGGCGGGACCACTCCTTCCACAAGGCGTGCTCACAGGCGAAAGACGTCACCGACAGGCGTGGAAAAACTCATGCATGCGCACGAGGGTTCAAGCATGTCTGACGTAAAAACATATAAATGAAATCCATATAGTTTTTGAAAAAAATAAAAAGGACCATTACTTTATGGACAGCCCTCGTACATGATAATAATTAATAATTATTATCATGATGAAGTGTGCCACATACATTTCAACAGTTCCTTTGTGCTCCGGGAGGGGGGGGGGAGCATTATTATACGTGGCATGTGCAGGTCATACGGGGTGTCGCAGACTGAACGGTCCCCCTAATGACGCGGTTCACAGATTAACACCACGTTTCTGCTTCAAACTGCACACCAGTCATCATCTATCTCAGTGAAAGATATATGAAGCTTTTGTACAACATCCATTTCCACATAAATTCAGCATTATTTCATCATAAAAGGCGGCAGAAGCGATCAGAGCAGCTAAACGAGCTGCTAGCTGATGCGTTCACTGCGTGTCAGACCTTTTTTAAAGCATCACGGAATTTTGCCTCATTTCTGCTTAAAACTGACTTTAGAATAATTTAAGAGGTTTTACCTTTCTCATCTGATGGCTAATAATCCCATTAATCTATTTGATTGCTTTGGGTGAAGAGACTCTGTCTCAGATGTGCTGCTGTGATCCGAAATGGCGCATGCGTAGATGCAAAAGGCGGACCGATTTTTAGGGGCGGACCATTCAGTCTGCTACACGGGCTGGCTTTGCTGTGCCAGATCCATCTCAAGATTCCCTCGTATGCGCTCAAATCATTTCAGATCCTGTTTTGCCACCATCGGACTATGTAAATTGCTGTCAACTGTGCTGCTGTCAATGAGACAGAGACGCGAGAGCGCAGCCGCTTATGCAGTCAACTTCCGCATCGCGGCTGCGAGGTCCGGCTGGAATAACGTTGCGCTCCGCGCCGCCTTCATAAACGGACTGTCGTTGGTCCTGAAGGAGCAGCTGGTAGCTAAGGAGGAACCGCGGGATTTAGATGGGCTTATCGATCTCGTTATACGGTTAGACAATCGGTTGGAGGAACGCCGTCGGGAGCGAGGCGAAGGACGTGACCGGATATGCGCCGACCCTATCCCTTCCGGGTTCGAAAAGGGGCCGCCCTCCCCACGCTCCACAGCCGCAGCGCTCTGTGGGGCAACAGCTCCCCCTGCTGATGTTGTTAGGGAAACGCACAGGGCCAAAATGAGGAGGCTGATCCGCAGGGAGTGTTTTCTCTGCAGCTCAAAGGAGCACACACAGAAAAACTGCCCCAAACGGCCAAAACAACAACCGCCCTCAGAGACTGGGCTAAGGGGGGGTCAAAACATTCACGTGAGACACACACAGATTGCCACACAACTCCCAGTTACAATCCTGAGCGGGGATTTAACCCTTCAAGCCCCAGCACTGGTGGACACGGGGTCAGAAGGGAGTCTGCTAGACAGCAGATGGGCAAGGGAGGTAGGGCTCCCTCTGGTGGTGCTTCCTTCGCCACTGCAGGTGCGGGCGCTAGATGGCACCCTCCTCCCTTTATTCACACACAAGACACAACCAGTAACTCTGGTGGTGTCTGGAAACCATCGGGAGGACATTGAGTTTTTTGTAACTCCTTCTACCTCCCGCGTGATTTTGGGCTTCCCATGGATGTTGAAGCACAATCCCCGGATTGATTGGCCGTCTGGGGTGGTGGTTCAGTGGAGCGAGACCTGCCATCGGGTGTGTTTAGGATCCTCGGTTCCTCCCGGTTTACAGGCTAAGGAGGAGGTCAAAGTCCCTCCCAATCTGACGGCAGTGCCGGTTGAGTACCACAATCTTGCTGACGTCTTCAGCAAGGATCTGGCACTCACCCTTCCCCCGCACCGTCCGTACGATTGTGCCATTGATTCGGTTCCAGGCGCTGAGTTCCCGTCCAGCAGGCTGTATAACCTCTCATGACCTGAGCGCAAATCAATGGAGACCTACATCCGGGACTCATTAGCTGCCGGGCTGATCCGGAACTCCACCTCCCCGATGGGGGCAGGTTTCTTTTTTGTGGGCAAGAAAGATGGCGGACTCCGTCCATGCATTGATTACAGGGGGCTGAATGAGATTACGGTTCGCAACCGATACCCGTTGCCATTGTTGGATTCCGTGTTCACCCCCCTGCATGGAGCCAAAATCTTTACTAAGCTGGATCTTAGAAATGAGTATCACCTGGTTCGGATCCGGAAGGGAGACGAATGGAAGACGGCATTTAACACCCCATTAGGTCACTTTGAGTACCTGGTCATGCCGTTCGGCCTCACCAACGCCTCCGCGACGTTCCAAGCCTTGGTTAACGACGTCTTGCGGAACTTCCTGCACCGATTCGTCTTCGTATATCTGGACGATATTCTCATCTTTTCTCCGGATCCTGAGACCCATGTCCAGCATGTACATCAGGTCCTGCAGCGGTTATTAGAGAACCGACTGTTTGTGAAGGGCGAGAAGTGCGAGTTTCACCGCACGTCTTTGTCCTTCCTGGGGTTTATCATCTCCTCTAACTCCGTCGCCCCTGATCCGGCCAAGGTTGCGGCGGTGAGAGATTGGCCCCAACCAACAAGCCGTAGGAAGCTGCAACAGTTCCTCGGCTTTGCTAATTTCTATAGGAGATTCATTAAGGGCTACAGTCAGGTAGTTAGCCCCCTGACAGCCCTGACCTCTCCAAAAGTCCCCTTCACCTGGTCGGATCGGTGCGAAGCCGCGTTCAAGGAGTTGAAACGACGGTTCTCTACTGCGCCAGTTTTGGTGCAGCCTGACCCTAGCCGCCAGTTCGTAGTTGAAGTGGACGCCTCTGACTCAGGGATAGGAGCCGTGCTATCCCAGAGCGGAGAGACCGATAAGGTTCTTCACCCGTGTGCCTACTTTTCACGCAGGTTGACCCCGGCTGAACGGAACTATGACGTCGGCAATCGAGAACTCCTTGCGGTGAAAGAGGCTCTTGAGGAGTGGAGACACCTGTTGGAGGGAGCGTCTGTGCCATTCACGGTTTTCACTGACCATCGGAACCTGGAGTATATCAGGACCGCCAAGCGGCTGAACCCCAGGCAAGCCCGCTGGTCACTGTTCTTCGGACGTTTTGACTTCCGGATCACCTATCGCCCCGGGAGCAAGAACCAGAGATCGGATGCCTTGTCCGGAGTACACGAAGACGAAGTCAAAACGGTGCTGTCGGATTCACCGGTGCCCATCATTCCGGAGTCCACTATCGTGGCCACCCTCACCTGGGACATGGAGAAGACCGTCCCGGAGGCCCTGGCACGGAGCCCGGACCCCGGAACCGGTCTGAAGAACCGTCTGTATGTCCCACCAGAGGCCAGAGCTGCAGTCTTGGACTTCTGTCACGGTTCCAAGCTCTCCTGTCATCCAGGGGTGCGAAGGACCGTGGCAGTTGTCCGGCAGCGCTTCTGGTGGGCGTCTATGGAGGCCGACGTCCGGGAATATATCCAGGCCTGCACCACCTGTGCCAGGGGCAAGGCAGTACATAAGAAGGCCCAAGGACTCCTCCAGACGCTGCCGGTGCCTCATCGCCCCTGGTCCCACATCGGCCTGGATTTCGTCACGGGCCTCCCGCCGTCCCAGGGCAACACCACCATCTTCACGATAGTGGACCGATTCTCCAAGGCGGCCCACTTCGTGGCCCTCCCGAAGCTCCCAACAGCCCAGGAGACAGCAGACCTCCTGGTCCACCACGTCGTCCGTCTGCATGGGATACCCTCCGACATCATCTCTGGTCGTGGTCCCCAGTTCTCCTCACACATCTGGAGGAGCTTCTGCAGGGAACTGGGGGCCACCGTGAGCCTCTCGTCCGGGTACCATCCACAGACGAACGGACAGGCAGAGCGGGCCAACCAGGAACTGGAACAGACCCTCCGCTGCGTCACATCTGCACACCCGACGGCCTGGAGTAACCATCTGGCCTGGATCGAGTATGCGCATAACAGCCAGGTGTCTTCTGCCACCGGCCTCTCCCCATTTGAGGTGTGTTTGGGGTATCAGCCCCCGTTGTTTCCCGTGGTGGAGGGAGAGGTTGGTGTGCCCTCGTTCCAGGCCCACCTGCGGAAGTGCCGTCGGGTGTGGCGCTCTGCCCGTTCTGCCTTCTTGAAGGCCCGGACGAGGGCGAAGACCCATGCAGACCACCGGCGATCCCCGACCCCTGCTTACCAGCCCGGGCAGGAGGTGTGGCTTTCCACGAAGGACATCCCCCTCCAGGTGGACTCCCCGACACTTCAGGACAGGTACATTGGCCCCTTCAAGATCCTCAAAGTCCTCAGTCCTGCCGCAGTGAAGCTCCAACTCCCGGCTTCACTGCGAATCCATCCGGTTTTCCACGTGTCACGCATCAAACCTCACCACACCTCACCCCTCTGTGCTCCCGGACCGGCGCCGCCTCCTGCTCGGATCATCGACGGGGAGCCGGCTTGGACGGTGCGGCGGCTCCTGGACGTCCGTCGGATGGGCCGGGGGTTCCAGTACTTGGTGGACTGGGAGGGGTATGGACCCGAAGAACGCTCCTGGGTGAAGAGGAGCTTCATCCTGGATCCGGCCCTCCTGGCCAACTTCTACCGTCGACACCCCAACAAGCCGGGTCAGGCGCCAGGAGGCGCCCATTGAGGGGGGGGTCCTGTTGTGTGTGGGCCGCCAGAAGAGGAGGTACTGCTGGCCCACCATCAGAGGGCGCCCTGCCTGAAGTGCGGGCTTCAGGCACGAGAGGGCGCTGCCGCCATGGACACAGCCGGGGGTGACAGCTGTCACTCATTACCTCTTGACAGCTGTCACCCATCTACTCAACGTCCTCTCACTCCATAAAGACCAGACGTCATCTCCACCTCGTTGCCGAGATATCATACTTCATTGGAGGTAATATCCTCAGCCATTTGTGATTGCAATATTTGTATATTGTGAGTGTTTGCAGGAGTACTGGTACCTCCGTCGGTGAAAGCTGAGAGAGCGTTGAAGGCACTCTTTTCCCCTGAGGAATCTACAGTACTCTGCAGTTATTGAGTGAGAGGTGGAGGTGGCATTCCACCGCTGTTGTTACTGGGTGTACACACACCCACACTTGACTTTGTTCTCGCCAGCAGTACCAGATCCGACAGTCGGGGACGGTGATCACCTGGGAATTCGGGACTTGGCGGCTCCAGTATTCACCAGGTTCTGTGGCGGCGGAAATCGTGTGGTTCCGGCTCTTCTCAGGACAGACGTCTTCTATCCTCGAGCCTGCCCACACGTCACCTTTGTGGATTGACTGTAATTATATTCTGAGATTGTCTGTATGTTCGTTGTGCACATTTCACAACATTAAATTGTTACCTTTTTGGCTCATCTATTGATCCAAAATAAGTTGATCCTGCATTTCCATGATACATAGGGCTGTCAATTCCTGCTGAATACCTTTTAGGGCTTCAACAGTGGTGTTAACAAAATAACTGAACCTGTAGTTCAGTGTTTCCACCCTTAGCTTTACTTTCCCTATTCTCCACCAAGGAAACAGTGGCAGTACTATTTTCTGTCCATTGTCCACAGTTTAGCCTCTTGTGGCACATCTGAGCCCCAAATGGAATCAGGTGGAGACAAATCTCTCCTTTGATGGTCATTACCAGGGAGAGGGCTGCACCTGTGTACGAGTGCTGAGTAGTAGTAATTGGTGCACATCAGCCAATCTAACCTACATAATGGTGAATAAGCATTATGTCCACACAATCAATACAGATTCATCTGTGGCATGGTCCCCATAAGGTCAGGGGCTGAAAAATAATGAACACATTGTCCTTTCTGTGGAGCTTGAGTCAGATTATAACTACCATTTCTGTGCTGAGTACATGGACTGTTCCAAATCTGACTTGCAGAATCTTGCAAGCACGAATGTGACACTTTTCCCCTGTCGCCACCATAAACCACGCTGCTGTCCATGGGAAGCAGCGTGGCTTACAGAGTGACTCATGGACTACAGATGGATCTAGGAAATATTGTTCCAGGTCTAAAGGAAGAACACAGGAAATAGCACAGCATCCTAACTTGTCCCAGTACAGGTAAGGAAGTTGAATGTTTTGCCTACCTACTCTCAGTATTCTTTCTCGATAGGCAGTGGTGGGCACAGATAACCAAAAAATTAACTTCGATAACAGATAATCAGATAACTGAAAAGTTATCTTCGATAAAAATAAAACACCCAAAAATGTATCGGAAGTTACAGATAACCGATAAATATACTTGCAACTACTAACAAGCTGATTTTGAGTTTTAACACCACAATCGCTTTTGGAAGCATCAAAAGCGACAACAGACCCAAACAATGAATCAGCACTTCTGTCTTTGAGCATCCTGCCCCCTGCTGGAAGTTCCTGTTTACTACATGGCTTCCAGCACAGATACAACTGAGAGGAGCCAGAAAGTTCAACTCTCTACTGAATCACAGCGCTGCCGTCAGGCGGAGGCCTTGGAAAAGTCCTGAGTTATGGTTTGGTGTATAAAGAAAATGAATACTGATAGAATAACTCCATTAATGTCAATTCTGTCATTTGTGCAAAGTTAAGATATAACATATATCTTTTAATGTTGAATAATGCACTAATTCTGAAGTTTTGTCACAAACACAGACAGATGACATTTTGGGTAAAATGTGCCTCCACTACACTGATTGGTTGATTCATTCTATGTAAACCAACACGTTTATGTGAGGTGTGTCGTGTGTTGGTGTTTACAGATAAATGTGCTTTTGTAAAATATGCCATTTTTATTTAAAAAAAAAGGCATTTTCAAAAAAAAAAAAAAGCCAAGTTGTAATTCGATAACCGTCTGATATAACCGGTGTCAAAATAAATAGAACACTGCCATTATCTACCAGTGCCAGTGTGACTCTTGACCCTTTTTCAGCTGGTTTTTCATTCGTGCGAGAATTTTTTGGATTGCACAGAGTCTCAGGTTAATCGCGCATCCTGCATCGTGTACTATACATACGTAACAAGTAACGAGCTGCGTTTAACATCTCACGACCACCTCCTGATCGCCAATCGTATGGTCAGATGAAAATCAAACCTGTTTGATATTCTGGTCAGCCGTCATGAGGGTATGCCGCTGCTGAAGCACTACAAGCATCCAACCTCTTGCACTGTGCATGTGCAAACACCGCAGACCTGTCTTGTAATGTTTTTTTTGTTTTGTTTTGTTTTTAAAATTTGATGTCTCCCATCGAGAGTTTTTGTAAATTAAGTTTGAAAAAGAAGCTTCTGTTTACGTTTTGCTTCTGGAAACACGAGTCCGACATGTGGTTTTTGAATGTACAATGTGTGTGAGAACATAAATCGGGCCCTCTGAACTTTTACACCGTGCAGTTCTCTGGTACAGTTTCAGCCCAGCTTCAGTCTGAATACTGCCATGAACACTACTGGCCAGTAGATGGCAGAAGAGACCTTGAAAACTTGCAAACACAAAATTCCAGATAATCTGTGTTGCTACTTGCTATGTTTAAGACGCATGGAATTTATTAAAAGCAAAAACAATAACAACGTCTATAAACCCAGAGAATATATTCACGACAGTTTTAGGCACTAGAGTTTAATGCTGTTGTCCTGATTAGAGGATGACATTTTTCGGGAATTCCTGTGGGTCACGTGATTCCTGCGGGATTCCTGAGGGATGGGAGTCAAAATTTTATCAATCCCGTGATTGGGATGGGACGGGAATAAAAATGAACGGGAGCGGGCAGGAGCGGGAATGCCAAAAATAGATGATGATTTTTCATCTATTTAAAACAACCAAAACGCGTTCACATCGGGTGTGATCAGACGCTACAAATTCGCAGGGGTCGCGTGGTGACGGACGCGCCTCCTTCGCCCGGTGTGTCACTCTGCTTTTGCTGCGAAAATTCGCCCCGGTGCATCATCAAATAGGAGGAGCTTCCATTCCGCTCGCCGGCTCCGGTTGTCAGTCAAGTTAACATGACGGACCTTGATCACACGGAGCGAGTTGTTGTAGAAAGCTCCCAATACAGAGAGTATCATTATTTGCTGCAGGAGCTGCGTCTGGATGACGGCTGCTTTCAGCGGTCCTTCCACCTCTGCAGGACCCAGTTTGAGGACCTCCTGTCCCATTCACGCGCGTACATGTAAACAATAAAAAAAATAAACTCTGTTGCCTGCTATGGGACTGCAGCTGGCTCTTCCCACCAAAATTCTGTCATAATTGTGTTTAGAAACCAGTCACCATTTGTTTTATTATACATCTGTGTAGTTAATTAATAAAATATTCTCAACAGACGATTCGCTTGCGCGCGCACATAATAAAAAAAACTCCGCTGCTTGCTGCTCCTCGCTCTTTCCCAAAAAACTCTGTCATAATTGTGTTTAGAAACCAGTCACCATTTGTTTTATTATACATCTGTGTAGTTAATAAGTAAAATAATCTCCATGGACAATTCGCTCGCGCGCACGTAAAATAAAAATAAAAATAAACTCTGCTCCCGCTGCTGGTGCTGCTGCTCGCTCCAAAAACTCTGTCGTAATTGTGAAATAAAGGACAAAAGAGACATAAGTCCTGCTCACAGGCTGCTACCAGATGGAGGACATGTTCACATCTTCAGTCAAACGCCAGACATCTCCACGTCACTACATATTCAGTCCCTGATTGATCATCACGGCACGAGACATACGGGACCACTCCCATATGTCTCGTGCCGTGATGATCAATGGGAGTGGGACTGATTTTGAGTGGGAGCGGGATGGGATTGGGAGTCATCTTTACAGGAGTGGGACGGGATGGGATTTATTTTTTTACTCCAGTCCAGGATTGGGACAGGATGGGATTTTTTTTTCTGGGAGCGGGATAGGACGGGAGTGAAAATCCACTCCCGTGTCATGCTCTAGTCCTGATCAGAGTGTCTCAAATGCATTCTCATGTTGTGAACGTACTGAGATTACCCTATCACAAATAATGCACCTGGACACAGCATGCCCACACTAAAACCTTAAAATTAACGCATTACTTTAAAACTAAAACATATATCTAATATTTTCACTTCATAAAACTTCAGAAGTGACGTTAATTTAAATAACTTGTCCAAAATACGTTTGGTTAAAATTTGAACCATAACTGTGTTGGAAACCATTCGGAAGATTCAGACGGCTTTCGGTGGCTTTTCTAACAATTGTGTAACAGCTGGGCATGTCACAACTTGTCCTGTCAGACTTCCAACACGGACGTGCTTTTTGTTGTGCGCCATGAGCGGCTCCGTCCCGACAGGCAAATTCCTCCGCACGTCTTTCATTACAAAATCTCCTGTAACAGTGGAATGTGCCGCAAAAGTGCTGATGTACACCTCTTCCACAATTTCTCTGGTAGTCAGACGACGTCCCGGATCAACACAGCCTTCACTTTGGAAATGATCCGGTCATTTCAGCCTGTCGATGGCCGCTCGGAGCATGGCGCGCCCTGCACCGCTGTGGGCCGTCTTTAATCCGGTTGTAATGATCCCTAATCTGTGTGACCCCCAGAGTATCTTCACCGAAAGCTGTCTGAATCTTCCGAATGGTTTCCACCTGGCTGTCTCTCACAGTTTCTGGAAAGATTTGATTCAGCGCTGCTCCAATCGCTCAGCCATTTTCCTGACAATGAAAATCCGACGCGGGGGGTGGACCAGTGCTCACTCAAAGCCTGACCACAGGCGAATGACGCAACCGACAGGCGTGAAAAAACTCACGCATGCGCACGAAGGTTCAAGCTTGGCTGATGCAAGCGCACATGATTCAAATTCATATCGTTTTTTAAAAAAATAAAAAGGTTGGATAGTTTTCTAACAGACCTCGTAATTAGTCAGATAATGGTTTTCAAAGTTATCTGAAAAGATAATCCGATAATGAAAACTTTAGCTTCGATAATTATCGGTTATCGGAAGTGTGCCCACCACTGTCGATAGGCCACATCTGGCCCTGGTATCTGTTTGTAGTACATGGTGCGATAGATAGATAGATAGATAGATAGATAGATAGATAGATAGATAGATAGATAGATAGATAGATAGATAGATAGATAGATAGATAGATAGATAGATAGATAGATAGATAGATAGATAGATAGATAGATAGATAGATAGATAGATAGATAGATAGATAGATAGATAGATAGATAGATAGATAGATAGATAGATAGATAGATAGATAGATAGATAGATAGATAGATAGATAGATAGATAGATAGATAGATAGATAGATAGATAGATAGATAGATAGATAGATAGATAGATAGATAGATAGATAGATAGATAGATAGATAGATAGATAGATAGATAGATAGATAGATAGATAGATAGATAGATAGATAGATAGATAGATAGATAGATAGATAGATAGATAGATAGATTTTATTATCATTGTCATTACAACAACGAGATGTCCACACACACATTCCACATACAACAGCAACTGAGCTACAATTATTACTTGTTTACCGTAATAATGGCACACATCAGAATTAGGACAACACATATAGATTTGACATTGTTTATGTGCACTAAACTTGAAACAGTCAGTTTCCCAATTGAGGCAATGTGAGTGTGTTTGTAGCCGCTGCAACTGTCAAGTCGTGTCGCCAGGCCAGCTTGAGAGGACGAGGCCTGCCGCAGGGAGGGAGGGGCAGGAAGAGTGATACGAGGAGAGGCTGGGGCTGGAGCCTGCTTTGGTCCATGTGTAAGTCTGTCAGTTTATTGTCCTTGTGGGTTGAGATAAGAATGGAGCCAAATAATCTTACCAGAGCCTGGATAAATTCCTCTGGAGGAAAAACAGTGGGCAATTGACCTTGATGCCTGTAGTGTTGCAGCCAAGCAGTGAAAAACACTTTTTACAGTTCCACTCACTCAGCCAAATCCCAATTATGAATTAAGAATATTCCTAATTTTGAATTAAGAATATTCACCGGCCTCCAAAACCTTCAGCTTCAACTGCAAGGCACGCATCAGCTCCAAGGTGTCATCCAATTTGCGTCTGAGTTCAAGAGTCAACGCAGTCTGAGAATGCACTGCCTTGCCGACCTCGTTAATTATGATGGACAAGCGAGGGTCCATGGTTCTTGATGCCGCCATCTTGCCAATTTTCCGGTAGATCAGGGCAGCACATAAGCCAAAAAGTACCAGCCCTCCTACCATAAGACCAAAAATGAATAGGTCCTCGATGTCCTCCACAGAGAAAAGCGCCAAGCATGCCAGGAATTCCAGGAGTCGAGGACATAGCCCGCAGGATACGTTCCATCTGGGCAGGCAGGATCCCCCAGTCCTGACCTTCTTGTAGAAAAAATGGTGTCAATAGTGTTCAGAGACCAGCTGATTAATTCCATGGTTAATCCAATAGTAGTCCAATAGATCCAGAATCCAATATAGTTTTGAGGAATTCACAAGTCTGGTGAAGTAGGGACTTGAAGGTTAAAAGCAGAGAGATAAGGGAGAGTGGAGGAGATGCGACCGCCCTTGTCGGAGTCCCAAGGTGAAAAAATGTACTCTGAAAATGGTAACAGGTTTAGAAAAATATTCCCTGTTCACACTCCTCTTTGCTGTCCTGACCAAAATTGGCTGATTTGTCATTATTAAAGTTGGTATGGGCGCGCTTATCACAGTTCGAGTAGCACCTGAATCACATAAGAAGGGTACTCCCTCTCACTTGCAAATTAATCATTACTTTGTGCCAGTCCCATTAAACAAGACATCATCCAACTCCAGCACCTCCAGTTCATTCTCCATATAAGTTACAGTGTCTTTTCCACACCTAGATAGGCAGCATTACCTTCAGGATTTGAACAACAATCTCTGGCCCTATGTCCCATTTTCCCACAATGGAAACATCTATCTCAGTCTCCTCCACTTCTCTGACCTCTACCTCTCCCCCTAAATCATTCTATACCCCTTCGTCCATCCACATACATGCACTCAACAAAAATATAAATGCAACACTTTTGGTTTTGCTCCCATTTTGTATGAGATGAACTCAAAGATCTAAAACTTTTTCCACATACACAATATCACCATTTCCCTCAAATATTGTTCACAAACCAGTCTAAATCTGTGATAGTGAGCACTTCTCCTTTGCTGAGATAATCCATCCCACCTCACAGGTGTGCCATATCAAGATGCTGATTAGACACCATGATTAGTGCACAGGTGTGCCTTAGACTGCCCACAATGAAAGGCCACTCTGAAAGGTGCAGTTTTATCACACAGCACATTGCCACAGATGTTGCAAGATTTGAGGGAGCGTGCAATTGGCATGCTGACAGCAGGAATGTCAACCAGAGCTGTTGCTCGTGTATTGAATGTTCATTTCTCTACCATACGCCGTCTCCAAAGGCGTTTCAGAGAATTTGGCAGTACATCCAACCAGCCTCACAACCGCAGACCACGTGTAACCACACCAGCCCAGGACCTCCACATCCAGCATGTTCACCTCCAAGATCATCTGAGACCAGCCACTCGGACAGCTGCTGAAACAATCGGTTTGCATAACCAAAGAATTTCTGCACAAACTGTCAGAAACCGTCTCAGGGAAGCTCATCTGCATGCTCGTCGTCCTCATCTGGGTCTTGACCTGACTCCAGTTCGTACCGTGACAAGATCCTGAGGCCCATTGTTGTGCCATACATCCAAGAACATCACCTCATGTTGCAGCAGGATAATGCACGGCCCCATGTTGCAAGGATCTTCACACAATTCTTGGAAGCTGAAAATGTCCCAGTTCTTGCATGGCCGGCATACTCACCGGACATGTCACCCATTGAGCATGTTTGGGATGCTCTGGACCGGCATATACGACAGTGAGTACCAGTTCCTGCCAATATCCAGCAACTTCACACAGCCATTGAAGAGGAGTGGACCAACATTCCACAGGCCACAATTGACAACCTGATCAACTCTATGCGAAGGAGATGTGTTGCACTACATGAGGCAAATGGTGGTCACACCAGATACTGACTGGTATCCCCCCCCCAATAAAACAAAACTGCACCTTTCAGAGTGGCCTTTTATTGTGGGCAGTCTAAGGCACACCTGTGCACTAATCATGGTGTCTAATCAGCATCTTGGTATGGCACACCTGTGAGGTGGGATGGATTATCTCAGCAAAGGAGAAGTGCTCACTATCACAGATTTAGACTGGTTTGTGAACAATATTTGAGGGAAATGGTGATATTGTGTATGTGGAAAGAGTTTTAGATCTTTGAGTTCATCTCATACAAAATGGAAACAAAACCAAAAGTGTTGCGTTTATATTTTTGTTGAGTGTAAATGAGGCCACAACCAGTATGCTGGATTTGTCCTTTTTTGCTGCCTTTTTTGGTAAAAATTTTTCTGCATGTTTTGCGTAATTCATAGTCAGCGAGGCTGTAGTGGGCAATGTAATCACATATTTTGCAACATAATAGTGAATGGGAGGGATACAGTTATGATGTACTGCTTCCTTGAGCTGTTGCTGATAGGTGCTTTTTCATCTACAACCCCTGGCAAAAATTATGGAATCACCGGCCTCGGAGGATGTTCATTCAGTTGTTTAATTTTGTAGAAAAAAAGCAGATCACAGACATGACACAAAACTAAAGTCATTTCAAATGGCAACTTTCTGGCTTTAAGAAACACTATAAGAAATCAAGAAAAAAAGATTGTGGCAGTCAGTAACGGTTACTTTTTTAGACCAAGCAGAGGAAAAAAATATGGAATCACTCAATTCTGAGGAAAAAATTATAGAATCACCCTGTAAATTTTCATCCCCCAAATTAACACCTGCATCAAATCAGATCTGCTCATTGACATTGACCCTATGCCATGACATTGACCCTATGTGTCTTTTTGCAAGGAATGTTTTTGCAGTTTTTGCTCTATGGCAAGATGCATTATCATCTTGAAAAATTATTTCATCATCCCCAAACATCCTTTCAATTGTCCAAAATATCAACATAAACTTGTGTATTTATTGATGATGTAATGACAGCCATCTCCCCAGTGCCTTTACCTGACATGCAGCCCCATATCATCAATGACTGTGGAAATTTACATGTTCTCTTCAGGCAGTCATCTTTATAAATCTCATTGGAAAGGCACCAAACAAAAGTTCCAGCATCATCACCTTGCCCAATGCAGATTCGAGATTCATCACTGAATATGACTTTCATCCAGTCATCCACAGTCCACAATTGCTTTTCCTTAGCCCATTGTAACCTTGTTTTTTTTCTGTTTAGGTGTTAATTATGCCTTTCGTTTAGCTTTTCTGTATGTAAATCCCATTTCCTTTAGGCGGTTTCTTACAGTTCGGTCACAGACGTTGACTCCAGTTTCCTCCCATTCGTTCCTCATTTGTTTTGTTGTACATTTTTTTATTTTTGAGACATATTGCTTTAAGTTTTCTGTCTTGACGCTTTGATGTCTTCCTTGGTCTACCAGTATGTTTGCCTTTAACAACCTTCCCATGTTGTTTGTATTTGGTCCAGAGTTTAGACACAGCTGACTGTGAACAACCAACATCTTTTGCAACATTGCGTGATGATTTACTCTCTTAAGTGTTTGATAATCCTGTCCTTTGTTTCAATTGACATCTCTCGTGTTGGAGCCATGATTCATGTCAGTCCACTTGGTGCAACAGCTCTCCAAGGTGTCATCACTCCTTTTTAGATGCAGACTAACAAGCAGATCTGATATGATGCAGGTGTTAGTTTTGGGGATGAAAATTTACAGGGTGATTCCATAATTTTTTCCTCAGAATTGAGTGATTCCATATTTTTTTCCTCTGCTTGGTCTAAAAAAGTAACCGTTACTGACTGCCACAATCTTTTTTTCTTGATTTCTTATAGTGTTTCTTAAAGCCAGAAAGTTGCCATTTGAAATGACTTTAGTTTCGTGTCATGTCTGTGATCTGCTTTTTTTCTACAAAATTAAACAACTGAATGAACATCCTCCGAGGCCGGTGATTCCATAATTTTTGCCAGGGGTTGTATATCGTGCATCATACCGCTATGAGATTCAAACACTTTTATCATGCGTGCCCTGAAATCAACCAATGATTTGTCAGTCATTTGAGTAGTTTGATTAATCCGTAGTAATTTTAACTTTGTCTTTTATCCTGTCAAAAAGGGCATTTAGGGGTGACTGCATGGGTCCCGGGTCTTCCTCTGTCCCCAAAAGGGTGAAGTATGTCACCGTCGTGCTGTCTTGGATCCCAAGTGTTCTGCACATGGACCCAGTCGGAGCCCCAAGTCTTTCTACTTCTAATCCATTTAAATGATATGATCTTATCAAGTCCTGCATTTGTTGTACATATTCAACTGGATCTTCCTTAGGAGGTGTCACACTTCTTACCGCATCTATCACATCTTGCTGAGTCCAGAGTCAGAAAACACCTGCTGTTAGAGGTGCAGTGGCACCTCGCCACCTTTTTTTAATGTTCTTCTCTAACCAGTATTAAATTTTCTTTGGAGTCCCTGACTCAAAACCTTTTCCGTGTCACAAGGAGTTATCTTTTTTAAAACATACTCACTTTGTTTTTGTTTGTTTTTTTGCTAGTGACCCAGTCACACATTTCCCGACTCTTATTTTAATTTTTGTGTCTTGTGCTCACCTTGGTTGTCTCATATGATGCTGTCGGTATGTCATCACTCTCACACTGCTTCAAGATCGACCAACTGGCCTTGATCACTCAATTCAGAGCGGAGGTCTTTCCCGAGTCCAAGACTCGACTGATTTCAGTTTGCCGCTGAATCTGTCCCCAGTCCTACAGAGGTCTTGGCATTAGGTTAGAAAGACCAAAATATATTAGGAAAATTACCCAAAAAACCCTCTGAAACAGACAACAAATGAGACACCAAGGAAGCAGGTTTCAACTTTTAAGATCTTTTGTTATTTAAAGCTTTAAAAGGTACATGTCACACAGAGTACAGGTCTGAAGACAAGTACCCAGAACATTCAGTTTCATGCCACTTATATACAGTCCCAAGGGCTGCCAAAGTTCATTGAATTAAATCATTTGATAGCATAAAGGGCCTTTCACACTGAACGCGTCAGACGCGTCAGAAGCATCAAAAATCGGTCAAAAAAACCATTATTTTCAATGAGACGCGTTGCTTTTTAGACGCGTCAGAAGCATCGCGTCAAAAGCCGAGCTAAAATGACGCTTCTGACGGGAGCGCGCATTGCCGCTTGTCGGCAGGCTGACGGAGTCAAAGTTCAATCCAATCCAACTTTCAACACTCTGGGCTGTGACGTACCTTCGCGTTGTCTAATAGGAACGACGCGTCGGGCCAAAACACGGAGGACGAGTGGCAGAAACCACTGATCTCTACAAAATGGTTCGGTGTAGAAACTACTGATCTGTACAAAACATTAACGTGTGACAGGACTGCTCATTTATAGAGCAGTTTTCTGAAGAAAAATCATT
Organism: Thalassophryne amazonica; assembly: GCF_902500255.1. Classification (NCBI taxonomy): domain Eukaryota; kingdom Metazoa; phylum Chordata; class Actinopteri; order Batrachoidiformes; family Batrachoididae; genus Thalassophryne; species Thalassophryne amazonica. The sequence goes on from NC_047120.1 coordinate 9,050,300, forward strand.
GGAAATGTTTTTTGTTGTTGTTTGTTACGTCAAAATTTCTGATTACTGTTTAAAAAAAGTTTAGAACACTTGTAATTAAAATAGCTAAATAAATCAATAAATGGTTCTTTAGAAACCTTTCATCTGTAAATTAAAACCACCTGTTATTTCAGATTAGATAATTTCTTGTTTAACATAAGGAACCTTGGACATTTATTTTTAGACAAATAAAATAACATGGAAACTTGTACATTTTTAAAAGTCTGGTAGATTATTTGTATCTCATTTCAACCAGAAAAAGACACTACATAAATACAAATGTGTATTATAAATGCAACAGGAAATAATTTAACAATGACTGCAGTGTGATTGTAAAGTAGGATTTTTGTGACATAAACCTCATGATGAATTTTTTTATAGTCATTTAAACTTGTAGTTTCGTCAAAATATGTAATTGCCTTTAATGTTGTTATCAGGACAGAGTCATTTCTAAAATATGAATTTGAGCACAATAAGTGGAGAGCTTCTACCTGTGCAAATGTCTTTTGACTTTGATTTGTGGACATTTTTAATGATCCGTTCATTTATTGTTAAAATATAAAATGAAACAGCTTTTTAAAAAATAATAAAATAGTTGCTGTTGAAAGAACCTTTTATTTAGAAACAGGTGATGTTCTGCTGGATTCTTGGGACCAGATGAAGGTCTCTTCTGCAGCTTTGAACTCTGGTGGTGTTGCTGAAAGTGAAAATGTTGATCCATCCATCCATCCATTTTCTTCCTCTTTATCCGGAGTCAGGTTGCGGGGGCAGCAGCTCAAGCAAAGCCGCCCAGACCTCCCGATCCACACACACCTCCCCCAGCTCCTCCGGGGGAACCCCAAGGCATTCCAAAGCCAGCCGAGAGATATAGTCCCTCCAGCGTGTCCTGGGTCTTCCCCGGGGCCTCCTCCCGATGGGACGTGCCCGGAACACCTCTCCAGCGAGGCGTCCAGGGGGCATCCGGAAAAGATGCCGAGCCACCTCAACTGGCTCCTTCAACGTGGAGGAGCAGCGGCTCGACTCCCGAGTGACTGAGCTCCTCACCCTATCTCTAAGGGAGCGCCCAGCCACCCTGTGGAGGAAACTCATCTTGGCCGCTTGTACTTGCGATTTCGTTCTTTCGGTCATGAGCCAAATCTCATGACCATTTGTGAGGATCGGAACGTAGATCGATCGGTAAATCGAGAGCTTTGCCCCCCCTACTCAGCTCTCTCTTCACCATGATGGTCCAATACAGCGACTGCATCACTGCAGATGCTGCACCGATCCGTCTGTCAATCTGACGCTCCCTCCGTTCCTCACTCGTGAACAAGACCCTGAGATACTTAAACTCCTCCACTTGAGGCAAGGACATTCCACCGACCTGAAGAGGGCAAAGTACCTTTTTCCGGTCGAGAACCATGGCCTCGGATTTGGAGGTGCTGATTTTCATCCCGGATGCTTCCCACTCGGCTGCAAACCGCCCCAGTGCATGCTGAAGGTCCTGATTTGACAAAGCCAACAGAACCACATTGTCCGCAAACAGTAGAGACGAGATTCTGTGCTTCCCAAACCAGACCCCCTCTACACCCTGGCTGCACCTAGAAATTCTGTCCATAAAGATAATGAACAGAACTGGTGACAAAGGGCAGCCCTGGTGGAGGCCAACGTGCACTGGAAACAGGTTTGACTTACTACCGGCAATGCGAACCAAGCTCCTGCTGCGGTCGTACAGGGACCAGATAGCCCTTAGCAAAGGACCCCATACTCCCGGAGAACCCCCCACAGGGTGCCTCGAGGGACACGGTCGAATGCCTTCTCCAGATCCACAAAGCACATATGGACTGGTTGGGCGAACTCCCATTAACGCTCGAGCACCCGATGGAGCGTGTAGAGCTGGTCGAGTGTGCTGCGACCAGGACAAAAACCACACTGTTCCTCCTGAATCCAAGGTTCAACTATCCGGTCAAATTCTCCTCTCCAGTACTCTGGAATAGACCTTACAGGGGAGGCTGAGTAGTGTGATCCCCCTGTAGTTGGAACACACCCTCCGGTCTCCCTTCTTAAACAGAGGGACCACCACCCAGGTCTGCCAATCCAGAGGCACTGTCTTCGACCGCCACGCGATGTTGCAGAGGCGTGTCAGCCAAGACAGTCCTAACAACATCCAGAGACTTAAGGTACTCAGGACAGATTTCATCCACCCCAGGAGCCTTGCTTCTGAGGAGCTTTCTAACCACCTCTGTGACTTCGGCCTGGGTAATGGATAAGTCTGCCTCTGAGTCCCCAGTCTCTGCTTCCTCGTCGGAAGACATGACGATGGGATTGAGGAGATCCTCAAAGTATTCCTTCCACCACCTGACAACATCCCCAGTCAGGGTTAACAGCTCCCCATCTGCACTGTAGACAGTGCTGGTGGAGAGCTGCTTCCGCCTCCTGAGGCGTCGGACAGTTTGCCAGAATTTCTTCGAGGCCTACCGATAGTCCTCTTCCATGGCCTCCCCGAACTCCTCCCAGACCTGTATTTTTGCCTCTGTGACCACACAGGCTGCGGCATGCTTGGCCTGCCGGTACCCATCAGCTGCCTCCAGGGTCCTACCTACCAACAAAGACAAGTAGGACTCATTCTTCAGCTTGACGGCATCCCTTACTTCCAGCGTCCACCACCAGGTTCAGGGATTGCCGCCACGACAGGCACCAGAGACATTGTGACCACAGCTATGAGCAGCCGCATCGACAATGGAGGTGGAGAACATGGTCCACTCGGACTCCATGTCTCCAACCTCCCCTGGGATATGGGAGAAGCTCTCCCGGAGGTGGGAGTTGAAGTCCTCGCTGACAGAGGGTTCCGCCAGTCGTTCCCAGCAGACCCTCATGATACGTTTGGGCCTGCCAGGTCTGACTGGCTTCCTCCCCTCCCAGCGGATCCAACTCACCACCAGGTGGTGATCGGTCGACAGCTCAGCCCCTCTCTTCACTCGAGTGTCCGAGACACATGGCTGAAGGTCGATCATCGACCTGCGGCTCAGGGTGTCCTGGTGCCACGTGCACTTGTGGACACCCTTGTGCTCGAACATGGTGTTCGTGATGGACAAACTGTGACTAGCACAGAAACACAACAGCTGAACACCACACAGGTTCAGATCAGGGAGGCCGTGCTTCCCGATCACACCCCTCCAGGTCTCACTGTCACCGCCCATGTGGGCATTGAAATCCTCCAGGAAAACAATGGAGTCTCCAGTCAGAGCTCTACCTAGTACCCCTCCCAGGGACTCCAAGAAGGTCGGGTACTCTGCACTGCCGCTCGTTTCATAGCCCAAGACAACATTGAGAGACCTGTCCCCGACCCGAAGGCGTAGGGACGTGACCCTCTTGTTCACCGGCGTGAACTCCAACACATGGCAACTGAGCTGGGGAGCAATAAGCAATGCGACCCCAGCTCTCCGCCTCTCCCCATGGGCAATGCCAGAAAAGTGGAGCATCCAGCCCCTCTCTAGGAGTTGGGTACCAGAGCCCAAGCTGTGCGTGGAGGTGAGCCTGACTATCTCTAGTCCGTATCTCTCAACCTCCCAGACAAGCTCAGGCTCCTTCCCCCCCAGCGAGGTGACATTCCACATCCCAACAGCCAGGGACTGTGAGCGTGGACCGGGCCGCCGGGCCACCTGCCCTTGACAGCCACCCAATCCTCTCTGCACCTGACCCCCACGGCCCCCTCTGCAGGTGGTGAACCCACAGGAGGGCGGACCCACGTCGCTCTTTCAGGCTGAGTCCGGCCGGGCCCCATGGGCTAAGGCCCGACCACCAGGCACTCGCGCATGAGCCCCAACCCCAGACCTGGCTCCAGGGTGGGACCCTGGCTCCGCCATACCGGGCAACGTCTTGGTCCTTGATTTTTTACTGGTCATGGGAGCTTCTGAACTGCCCTTAGTCTGACCCGTCACCTAGGACCCGTTTGCCTTGGGAAACCCTACAAGGGGCTCAAAGCCCCAGACATCATAGCTCCTAGGATCATCCGGGTACGCAAACTCCCCCATCTCAATAAGGTGGCAGCTAGAGGGGGAGTGAAATGTTGATTTTTTTTAAATATATATATATATATATATATTTTAAATATCAACATATAAAAATATGAAATGTTGATATTTTTAAAAAATCTTGAACAATAAAAGTCGATAAGCGCGCAGGTGAAGGATAAACTGCAACTGTCTGAAGTCTGCACTCTATTTCAGCCCTCAGCCGCGCCCATATTGTTGCTACGTCATCAGCAGAACAGAATCTGCTGATTCAAGCCCAAATCAATTATAAATATAGCGGAGGTCGAGCTGTTTTTGGACAATTTTTTTTTCTAGTGTGGAGCTTTTTTTTAAAGTCCAGCCTGAAGGTGTTTCTGAAGCATCTGTGTGGGACAGAGCATTTATAGTTTATAGCCTTATTTAGATGACAAACTTTGTAGGAAAACCTTCACTCTGACAACAGTGATGGAGTTCAGAACACAGAATGGTGATTATAAAAAATATGGTGATTATAACCCCCCCTCTAGCTGCCACCTTATCGTGGTGGGGGAGTTTGCATACCTGGATGATCATGGAGGCCATGGAGGAGGACTATCGGTCGGCCTCGAAGAGATTCTGGCAAACCGTCCGACGCCTCAGGAGGCAGAAACAGCTCTCCACCAGCACTGTCTACGGTGTGGGTGGGGACATGTTGACCCTGACTGGGGATGTTGTCGGGCGGTGGAAGGAATGCTTCGAGGATCTCCTCAATCCCATCATCACGTCTTCCGAAGAGGAAGCAGAGACTGGGGACTCAGAGGCGGACTCATCCATTACCCTGGCCGAAGTCACCGAGGTGGATAGAAAGCTCCTCGGTGGCAAGGCTCCTGGGGTGGATGAAATCCATCCTGAGTACCTTAAGTCTCTGGATGTTGTGGGACTGTCTTGGCTGACACCGCTGTGCAAAATCACGTGGCAATCGGGGACAGTGCCTCTGGATTGGCAGACTGGGGTGGAAGGTCCCTCTGTTTAAGAAGGGGGACCGGAGGGTGTGTTCCAACTATAGGGGGATCACACTCCTCAGCCTCCCCAGTAAGGTCTATTCCAGGGTACTGGAGTGGAGAATTCGACCGATGGTCGAACCTCGGATTCAGGAGGAGCAGTGTTGTTTTCGTCCTGGTCGCGGCACACTGGACCAGCTCTACACGCTCCATCGGGTGCTCGAAGGTTCATGGGAGTTTGCCCAACCAGTCCACATGTGTTTTGTGGATCTGGAGAAGGCGTTCGACCGTGTCCCTCGGTGCACCCTGTGGGGGGTGCTCCGAGAGTATGGGGTCCGGGGTCCTTTGCTAAGGGCTATCCGGTCCCCGTACGACCGCAGCAGGAGCTTGGTTCGCATTGCCGGTAGTAAGTCAAACCTGTTTCCAGTGCACGTTGGCCTGCACCAGGGCTGCCCGCGATCGCGGATACAAGCGGCCGAGATGAGCAGGGTCGGACTGGGAACAAATTTCAGCCCACTATTGGCCCGACGAATCCACCCCCAAACACGCACACCCACCCGTCCATACCAAACCCCCGATGAACAAATACTATACACCTAAACACCATGAACACACACCTAAACACACACTTTCACTGTCATTTCACCTTGATCATAGTACAAAACGCGGACCCGGCACCACGAGGGGGCGTGCTGATAACATTAAAGGCAATTACATATTTTGACGAAATTACAAGTTTAAATGACTATATATATATATATATATATATATATATATATATATATAAACATCATGAGGTTTATGTCACAGAAATCCTACTTTACAATCACACTGCAGTCATTGTTAAATTATTTCCTTTTGCATTTATAATAAACATTTGTATTTATTTAGTGTTTGTTTTTCTGGTTGAAATAAGATATAAATAATCTACCAGACTTCAAAAAAATATACAAGTTTCCATGTTATTTTATTTGTCTAAAAATAAATGTCTGAGGTTCCTTATGTTAAACAAGAAATTATCTAATCTGAAATAACAGGTGGTTTTAATACAGATGAAAGGTTTCTAAAGAACCATTTATTGATTTATTTACCTGTTTTAATTACAAGTGTTCTAAACTTTTTTTAACAGTAATCAGAAATTTTGAGGTAACAACAACAAAAAAAACATTTCCAATGTTTTTTCTTCAGAAAACTGCTCTATAAATGAGCAGTCCTGTCACACGTTAATGTTTTGTACAGATCAGTGGTTTCTGCACCAATCGGATTGGTCCAATGCATTTTGTAGAGATCAGTGGTTTCTGCCACGAGTCTTACGTGTTTTGGCCCGACGCGTCGTTCCTATTGGACAACGCGAAGGTATGTCACAGCTCAGAGTATCGAAAGTTGGCGCACCTCATCTCGACAGAACACCGGCTCTGTGGTATGCAGGAGATCACTTGACCAAGTGTCTATACGTTCAAATAATAATTAAATAAAAATAGTGTCATCACTCTTCACTCTTAGTCAGTCTCTTACAACGGTGCAGCGTAAATACACGAGCTTTCCAGGAGCGCACGTCTCCTCCAGTGCGCACTTTTTTTGGGGGGGGGGGGGGGGGGGCGATCCCGCCCCTGCACCCTGTGATTTTTTTTTTTTTTTCTGGTGCCGGGTCTGACAAAACGGAAGCAAAAGCACACAAGTGGAAAAAAAGTTTTTGTGTCTCCAAAGTGTGTGTGTGAGTGAGAGAGAGAGAGAGAGAGAGAGAGAGGGGTAATGTGTAACCACTGCTAGGTTTCACACAGCAGCAAATTAAGGAGCTGAAGTCCGTAAGATTTAAAGATTAACAAAAGTAAAGCACAGTTAATTAAGATAAAAGAAACAATTCCAACCTTGTATCAGTAGAAGAGCGGACAGAAGTCCAGGCGCGGAGGACTCAATCCATTCACAGGGGCGAGAGCGGCTGCCTGCTCTCCCTGCAATCTAATTGGCCACCCTGTATGCTTCTCCATTGTCATTGGCTGTTGGTCATGTCAATCATTGTGCTCGATGTAAGTCTCAGTTGTGTGATCAAACGGAAACATAACTGAAACCTAGAATAAGACTGCGCCGTGTATGAAACACTACAGAACTTTTATTTTGACACAAATTCAGGAAGTGGCTCTGCAGTTGCGCCGATTAAATGCTGTAGCTTCACCAATCATGGATTTTACTCGTGTTGACAGCAGCGCGCGTTCGAGAACACTGTATATTTCCATAATCTCTATAAATATGGGACGGCCGCCCCACGCACGTCTAAACGTGCAGCAGCCCACCGGGCAAATGCCCAAAATCACAGATTACCAGTCCGAGCCTGGAGATGAGTTTCCTCCGCAGGGTGGCTGGGCGCTCCCTTAGAGATAGGGTGAGGAGCTCGGTCACTCGAGAGGAGCTTGGAGGAGCTGCTCCTCCACGTCGAAAGGAGTTAGTTGAGGTGGCTCGGGCATCTTTTCCGGATGCCTCCTGGACGCCTCGCTGGAGAGGTGTTCCGGGCACGTCCCATTGGGAGGAGGCCCCGGGGAAGACCCAGGACACGCTGGAGGGACTATATCTCTCGGCTGGCTTTGGAACGCCTTGGGGTTCCCCCGGAGGAGCTGGGGGAGGTGTGTGTGGATCGGGAGGTCTGGATGGCTTTGCTTGAGCTGCTGCCCCCGCGACCAGATAAAGCGGAAGAAAATGGATGGATGGATGGATGGAGATTATAAAATAAATAAATAAATAAATCAATCAATCAATCAATTTTTTTTATATAGCGCCAAATCACAACAAACAGTTGCCCCAAGGCGCTTTATATTGTAAGGCAAGGCCATACAATAATTATGTAAAACCCCAACGGTCAAAACGACCCCCTGTGAGCAAGCACTTGGCTACAGTGGGAAGGAAAAACTCCCTTTTAACAGGAAGAAACCTCCAGCAGAACCAGGCTCAGGGAGGGGCAGTCTTCTGCTGGGACTGGTTGGGGCTGAGGGAGAGAACCAGGAAAAAGACATGCTGTGGAGGGGAGCAGAGATCGATCACTAATGATTAAATGCAGAGTGGTGCATACAGAGCAAAAAGAGAAAGAAACAGTGCATCATGGGAACCCCCCAGCAGTCTAAGTCTATAGCAGCATAACTAAGGGATGGTTCAGGGTCACCTGATCCAGCCCTAACTATAAGCTTTAGCAAAAAGGAAAGTTTTAAGCCTAATCTTAAAAGTAGAGAGGGTGTCTGTCTCCCTGATCTGAATTGGGAGCTGGTTCCACAGGAGAGGAGCCTGAAAGCTGAAGGCTCTGCCTCCCATTCTACTCTTACAAACCCTAGGAACTACAAGTAAGCCTGCAGTCTGAGAGCGAAGCGCTCTATTGGGGTGATATGGTACTACGAGGTCCCTAAGATAAGATGGGACCTGATTATTCAAAACCTTATAAGTAAGAAGAAGAATTTTAAATTCTATTCTAGAATTAACAGGAAGCCAATGAAGAGAGGCCAATATGGGTGAGATATGCTCTCTCCTTCCAGTCCCCGTCAGTACTCTAGCTGCAGCATTTTGAATTAACTGAAGGCTTTTTAGGGAACTTTTAGGACAACCTGATAATAATGAATTACAATAGTCCAGCCTAGAGGAAATAAATGCATGAATTAGTTTTTCAGCATCACTCTGAGACAAGACCTTTCTAATTTTAGAGATATTTAGAGATATATAAATAATGCAGGCAATTTCGGCATGTGTGAAGGTGATAAACTGTATTTGTTTTTTTGTTTTTGCCAGTTCTTTGGTCGTAATCAACTGATAAAAAATTGTTTTACTGTCTGTGAAATTAGAAAAAAGTGATGAGGAAGTGTGGATTTTTTTTTTTTTTTTTTTTCTTAGACACAAGTGCGCGCTCGTCAATATAAGTGTTCCACCTGCCATTCTGCCGGCGAAAAGTAACCGTTCTGACAAAAAAACATGGTGCAGCTTCGACCTGAGCCACTGGGCTATAAAAATCCATCAATTATTCCATAAATTAATGGGAAAATTATGATAATGGTTCCAGAGCTGACGCCACTTCCTTCTCCTTCTTGTTCAATGTCGGCACGCCAGGAATTTCCTGTGTTTTTAGTGGCGCACAGTTCAAAATCCGAATATTCATCTCTTTTTTTTTATTTCATTCATTTAAAAGAAAAAAAAAAAACAGAAAAGCAGAAATAAAGCATCTCAATTACCAGAATGAAAAGGAGCAGAGAGAAGAACAAGTCTTATATTTTCTGCCCCTTTTTACAATACAATCTTTCAATATCCAGCGTCAATATTCGACATTATTTAACAGATTGTATTTCTTTAACTTCTCACATACCACTGACTTATTTCATAATTATGACCATTATTTAATAGTTTACATCTCTGACAGGTTACATTTTTAAACTTAAAATATTTAAACAATATTAACAAATTAGCTTTTTGGCTTCCTTACAGATATTCATCAGAATATTACAGATATTTCAGATACAGAATATTCATCTCTTTAAGAACTGTGCACCAGGAAAGGATACATTTCAAACTGCTGTTTAATCTTAAATATTAATGAAAACATGGCATTACATGTCACCTACACTTTAACTACATTAACTTTTATAACAAATTTTGTTGCTTTTATTCACATAAAGGATTTTTTCCATTTTATACATATAACGGGTTTGATTATAATGGACAAAATTCGCTGGTCCACCTCAGTTCTTTGTGGCCATGACTATTCGCACGGCAAGACCCTGGTGGCGAAGTCGGGAACTGAACATAAAAAGAAAGAGCACCCCCTGAAACCTAGAATTAAACTGTTGAATCTTTAAAATCAGCCACTTACGGGTGGTTGCGTATCTACTGTCAGTGGCGTATGCTTGCATGTAAAAATAAAAAATATTAATGATAATAATGTTAAGAGTAGAATGTAGATTGACACAACCAGTTTTTGGTAGTTGTAGTATATAAGATTAAACATTTTATTCTAAAATTGACATAGTAAAACTTCAGGTATACATATAAAACTGATAGGTTTTTGTTGTCAAATCTTTGAGTCTTAGCAGTTCTAATATTGACAGGAAATTAACTGCATAATACAGCAGTATATGGTAAAGTTTCTCCTGTCAGAGTATCAAAAGACAGTGTAGGCCTATTCTTAGCCCTTTTTTACAGGATGTATGATATTTAAATAATTTTTACACCAGTGTAATCCTTAGGGATATAGTAAGTCCTCTTTTAAATATCATTTTGTGACGCAGACTGTAGACTAGATCTAGAAGTGTGAGACATTTTCGCTTTGACACTTCGCCACTCTCTTTTTGTTATATGCGTGATGAAATTGATTAGTGTACTGTAAAGAAGACATCTTCAGCTTCAAAATAAAAAAAAAATCATCAAAATCAGACAAATATTAAAGGAGTTTTGGCATCTTGAATGCAGTATGCTTGTTTATACAAGCAGTTCCAAGTTTTGCCACCAGAGTCTTGCCGTGCGAATAGTGAAATGAGCATTATGGACATGGCGGCTACGCCTTTTACTTTTTTCTCCTGCTACAATAATCAATACAAGGATGGAGTGATTTATCTTTTTTTTCAATGAAGATGAACCCCAACGAATGATGAATCAAACCAGCTCTCCTGTATCTATTCATTCATGGCGTTGCGTTCAGGAGCCGACAGTGAAAAAAGCTTTCCCCAAGGTGGGCTTGCCCCAGGGAGAACCTCGATAGCGCAATCATAATCTCAGTGAGGCGGTATTGATTTAGCCTTGCTTTTGCTAAATATGGGTGCTAAATCATGATAACACAATAGAACCTTTGTGAGATCCAGTTTAGAGTCTGGCTGAGAGCTGTTGTGTGGGCCGCTGAAGAGGAGGTACTGCTGGCCCACCACCACCAGAGGGAGCCCTGCCTGGAGTGCGGGCTCCAGGCACCAGAGGGCGCCGCCGCCCCACAGGAGCAGCCTCGGTAACAGCTGTCACCCATCACCTGAGACAGCTGACGGCAATCATCAGTGGGGTATATCAGCAGGACGGCATCTCCACCTCATCGCCGAGATATCGTTTCTACCGGAGAGGTAACATATCGAAGCAAACAGAGTACATATTGTTTGACTGAGCTAGTTTATTGGATTACTGTTCCAACGAGAGGTGGAGGTACCTTTCCTGCCGTTCGGAGTTCTGGGTGCAAACGCGCCCCCATCTAACTGTTCTTTGTTCCTCGCCAGCAGTACCAGGTCCGACACGCGGAGGCAGTGGCCACCTGGGAGTTCGGGACTTGGCGGGTCCAGTATTCCCGGGGACCTGTGGCGGAGGAAGCCGTGTGGTTCCGGTCTTACCTTGGAGAGGCGTCTCCTATCTTCGAGCCTGCCCACACGACACTTTTGTGAATTGACTGTTGTCCATTTCTGTAATTGGTTGTATTCGTTGTGCACATTCACAACAGTAAAGCGTTGTTATTTTGGCTTACTCCATTGTCCGTTCATTTGCGCCCCCTGTTGTGGGTCCGTGTTCCTACACTTTCCCAACAGAGAGCAAACAGATTTAAACAAACAAGATTTGTTGCAGGCTGAATTCCAAGAAACAATTTCTCCCTTAGACCAATTAAAGTTAGGGCTGTGTTGTTGTAACTAGGGGTGCCCCAGAATAAGCAGATGAGTCAATTTGTCAAACACATGAAAACTAATTGATTCAGAGTGGTTCTCCAACACAGTCATGGAAATGGACTGAGTACGGTGAGTAATACAACCCAATTCATGGCCATCTACAGCGCGCACCACCAGCGGGTGTAGGGACCTGGCAACAGAGGACAAAATCAAGTTAGCATCAGAACCGGAATCAAAAAAGCTGACACGGAAGCTGACGAATTTTCAGAGGACAATTTTGGTACCCCTGGCTTGACAATTGGTTATCATGTGACCAGAATGTCCACAGTAAAAACAAAGTCCGTCTTCTCGATGTCACCGCCTCTCGGCGGAAGAAAAATGAGTATGACCTAGTTGCATGGGCTCCTCCTTGCTGCACTGTGGAGGATCTGCATTGACATGTCAGGAGGAGGTAAGGACAGGAGGTGGAGCCAAGCATCAGTCAGGTAGCTGGCCGGCACGGTGACAATGATCCTGAAGACGCTGGTCGGTCTGGATGCTGAGAGCGATGAGGTCGCCAAGGTCTTCGGGCAAGTCAACAGCCACAAGCTGGTCCTGGATATTTTCGGCAAGCCCCTGGAAGAAGACGTCATGGAGTGCCGCGGGATTCCATTCACTTTTGGCCACCAGAATGCAAAAATCAATGGTATAGTCTGTGACTCTGCGGCCGCCCTGCCTCAGCCCCATCATGCTGCGGCCAGCTGCGGGAAGTGTGTTGAAAAACCAATTGCACAGCAGCTGTGAAAGCTGGAAGGGAGGCATAGGTGGTGGACTGACGACCCCAGTTAGCTGTTGCCCTAGCCGCATCACAACCAGTCAGGTGAGTGATCATATAAGCTATCTTCACCCTGTCGGACACAAACTTACATGACATAAGTTCAAAATGTAATTCACACTGAGTAATAAACATTCGGACATCACCGGACTCGCCTGAGAAGCATTCAGGTGGAGACAGCTGATTGCAGTAGTCAGGTTCAGGTACGGAAGCCAGCGCAGCTGACGGTCCTGGTGGAGGTGCACTGGTGCTGCTGGTGGCTGGAACAGTGGAAGCCCAATGATTGAATCTTGACAGTAGTTGACCCATCTGGGCGCCATAAATGAGTCCTGGCGTTTGGCAAGGTCGCTAAACCTGGAAGAAAGAGCGGTGAGGTGGTCTTGTTGCTGTGTAAGCTGGTTCCTGTGGTGGCGTGCCGCCATCTGAAACGGGTCAGAGCCAGCCGTGTCCATCGTTGGCCAGTTTGTACTATCAGGCTGGATGGTCAGAAATTGCAGTACACAAATGCATGGCTCAAACAGACAGCTCTGGTTGTAAAAAAGGTTTTACTTGGGTGGATAGCAATGCTCGGTACACAAGAAGACAGTCCAGAAAAAGTAGCAGTACAAAAAACATCATGCTTAAGGCGTGGTCGATGCAACAGGCTGGAGGTCAGGAACACACAAGGAGGCAGGCAGGACTATGAAATGCAGGAACAGAGCTGGAATGAAGGCACAAGGCACAACAAATTGGTGAGAGAAAACACACCAAGTGAGCTTATATAACCCCAGGTGGTAATCAGCAAATCAGAAACAGCTGTGCACAGAAAGAACCAGAACAAGGGCGTGGCCAGAGAGTGAGAGAGAGAAAAAGACCCATCACCAAGAACCAAGAGAGAGACAAGAGAAATAGGGACAGACAGACCCAAGCAGAAACACCCAGCAAAAGAATAAACAACCAAGCCAATGAAACCAGCATTCATAGAGCGTGAGGCGGGGTGAAGACATGGTCAAATAAACAGGCACATGGACAAAAACACAAGGTAACAGACACGATGAGGAAACACAAGAAATAGAGCTGGAAGCGAAGGCACAAGGCGCAACAATCTGGCAGAGAATGAGTGCACAAGGTGAAGCTTAAATACACCCAGGAGATTAGCTACAAACGAGAAGCAGGTGTGCCAGAAAGAACCACAATGAGGGAGTGGCCAGACAGAGTGAAATATCCACCACCATGCCCCAAGAGACATACAAGAGAGATAGAAACATAAAATCCCAAGCAAGAAAAAAACAACAACAAGAGAACTAACATCAACAGAAAACCATAAAATAACATAACAACACGCAAATGATCAGACAACATTTCAGATTCTGACAAGAATTTGTTTTATGTTTACAAATAACCCATGAGTGACACTGGTTGGATGGATCTCTAATCAGACGATGAACACAAATATGTCACGATCGGTCTTAGGCAGTGATGGAATAGCAAGCTACATATTTGTAAAATTCAAATGCAGGTTTTTTGCTCAGGATGTCTCAAAATGATATAACTGAGCAAATCGATGAATGTGTGTGATCAGTGAACCACAAACGCTGAATCACACTTCACAAACAGAATTTTCAGCTTTTCAAATGCCTTTTTTTTAACAAATGAAAAAATGGTATATTTACAAATACACCTTTATTTGTAAAAACCATCACACAAGTCACAAATCAGAAATTTGTGTTTGTCTAAATCAAGGAATATTTCAATCTCTTCTCTCTTATACAATCTCTTCAAAAATGTCATTCTAGCAACGAAATGATACACACATGCACCATTAGCAACACATTGATGTGTTTTACACAAAACACTCAAGTCAATATACTTTTATTTACTTTTTCTCAAACAAGGGCTGAAAGTTACAGTAGCTAGCAACCAAAGTGTTATTTCCCTTTTTTTTTTTTTTACAAAGAAATAGAAATTTCTTACGAATACCTAAAGAAAGACAGAGTACTGTACAGTTCAGCACTAAAAACAAGTGCTTACAGTACTGTAGATTACATACATGGTACAGTTACATCAAAATAATATTGCACTTGACAGTACTATCCACTGTGTGGTGGCTGAGGTTTGAGTGGATCCTTTGCCACACTCTAAAAAATGTGATGGAAAAAAAGTGATGAAACAATTTACATAGATTTTCTTAAGTTATTTTACTGTGACTTCACTACGTAAAGTTATTTCAACTTACGTAACTAGAGAAGCTTGTGGCATTATGAAATAACTCAGTTTGAAATAACAAAAGAAAAAATATATGCAAATTGTTACATCAGTTTTTCTCATTGAGACAGCACCAATTTTAGAGTGAAACTTCCCTCAGTGTGATGCCGTGGTTGATCACATAGTCCACCAAAGTTGCTTGAATTTCATCTGAAACATTTCTCCTTCTTGCTCTTCTTTGTCTTTCTGTCTTTGTCTTTCTCTTCCTTGTCCTCTTCCTCTTTCTCTGGGTCTTATCACCTCCATGACTGCAGATTTGACTAAATGTCTTGCCTGAGGTCTATTTGTAGTGTCGAAGGTCAGACTGATTGGTGGTGCGTTTTCTGTGTGAGTGTTTTCAGATGTGTGCATAAGTATTTCCAATTGCCAGATGTGTTTTGCATTTTTGTTAAAAGTTTTTCCCAATGATAACAAAGTATTTTATCTTTGAGTTCAGTGTCTAATGTAGGAAACTGTGTGTAATGTTCTGCAACAACTGTGTGGAAGAATTACAAGCAAAGTGCAAAGCAGAAAATGTGTTCTTGTTACAAGAAGTTTTGAATTTGAAGGTTTAGTCTAAGCTTTCACTTTTTGTGGGAAAGCAGTTGGCAAAAACTGTAATGACACAAATTTAACTCCATAGTCTCAGACTTTTATTTTCTTCTTTGAGAGGTTTTTTTTCCCCGGTACACTGACTCTGTGTCAGGTATCTTATTTTGGTTCTTTAAACTGTATTTTACGGGGGTTTTGTGCACAATGACTCAGTGTCTTGGCTTTTGACTTGGTGACAGATGTTCTTCAAGGTTTGTGTGTGTGCGTGCGTGCGTGCGTGCGTGTGTTTGTGTGTGTTTTGTTTGATCTGTTCTTTTTGTTGTTTTTTTGCACACTGACACGGTGTCTGGGCTTTTATTTTGGTGACGGATGCTGTTCTTGCTGATTGTATCTGACTTGACGCGCGCCGCTTGGACCGCTGCATCCTTCAGCATCCTGCAGACCTGACGGCGGAACGGTTCCTCGGTTCCAGCGGTAAGTACACGAACAATCCACCACACGGAGCTTTTCAAAGGAGAGATGGTCGAAGCAGGAGTCACAAGCAGAAAAAAGTAAGTCCCTTCGGCTGCTCCCGAAATCAGGGGTTAGATTGAACCGTGATAGCGTCAATGTTGTCCGTTTATCAGGAAGCTTCTGTTTAATTTTTCCGGTCAGCGCCGTTACGAAACGCTGCGTCCTGCGGCGGAACATCGGTGCCAGAAATGCAGAGAGATGAACCTTCAGTGGAAGCTGACAGGCTGCGAGCGTCACCATGTCCTTAAAAAATTAAAGGACAGCCAGAGAGCGCATTATGACGTCACACCCAGACTCCCCTCCTCCGCACGCACACACACACACACGCACGCACACACACACACACACACAAACCTTTGTGGTTCTGTGTCTCTGTGGTTTTGTGGTCCTGTGTCTCTGTGGTTCTGTGTCTCTGTGGTTTTGTGGTCCTGTGTCTCTGTGGTTCTGTGTCTCTGTGGTTTTGTGGTCCTGTGTCTCTGTGGTTCTGTGTCTCTGTGGTTTTGTGGTTCTGTGTCTCTGTGGTTCTGTGTCTCTGTGGTTTTGTGGTCCTGTGTCTCTGTGGTTCTGTGTCTCTGTGGTTTTGTGGTCCTGTGTCTCTGTGGTTCTGTGTCTCTGTGGTTTTGTGGTTCTGTGTCTCTGTGGTTCTGTGTCTCTGTGGTTTTGTGGTCCTGTGTCTCTGTGGTTCTGTGTCTCTGTGGTTTTGTGGTTCTGTGTCTCTGTGGTTCTGTGTCTCTGTGGTTTTGTGGTCCTGTGTCTCTGTGGTTCTGTGTCTCTGTGGTTTTGTGGTTCTGTGTCTCTGTGGTTCTGTGTCTCTGTGGTTTTGTGGTCCTGTGTCTCTGTGGTTCTGTGTCTCTGTGTTTCTATGATTTTGTGCTTCTGCGGTTCTGTGGTTTTGTGGTTCTGTGTCTCTGTGTTTCTGTGATTTTGTGGTTCTGTGTTTCTGTCTCTGTGGTTCTGTGTCTCTGTGAGTTTTGTGTTTCTGTCTCTGTGGTTCTTTGTCTCTGTGGTTCTCTGTCTCTGTGGTTTTGTGGTTCTGTGGTCCCGTGTCTCTGTGATTTTGTGATTTGTGTCTCTGTGGGTCTGTCTCTCTGTGGTTCTGTGTCTCTGTGGTTTTGTGGTTCTCTGTCTCTGTGGTTCTGGGTCAGACACACTGAGGTCCTCCTGGGACACTGAACACGGGGCCCTGGAATGTGAATGCAGTCCAGTTCTTCATGCAGGACTGCCCCTGGTCAAACTGAGGCCCAAAACACTGATAATAGGACCCTGAAGACACCAGCATGGAAAAAATACATTTACATATCATTATTTTATTATTAATCCCAGAGACAGACACTCGCCCCAGAGAGAGACACTAAACCCACAGATAGACACTAACCCTGAGACAGGCACTAACCCTGAGACAGACATTCACCCCAGAGACAGACACTAAACCCACAGACAGACACTAACCCTGAGACAGGCACTAACCCCAGAGGCAGACACTAAACCCACAGATAGACACTAAACCCAGAGGCAGACATTCACCCCAGAGACAGACACTAATAGACAGAGAGAGACATTTTTCAATTTTATTTCAATTTATTTTCATTTATATTGTTATGTGTCGGACGCAGCTCGGAGAACCGACCAGCGTTTGAAGGACCCAGTATGAAATAAGCAGAGCACGGTACAAAGGCTAACTGAATTTAATACATAACAGTGATAATACAGAAAGGTGCGGTCTGGCGTGGTGCGCTCCCAGCAGCGCTAACGGTCCGGAGCCAGAAGCTGTTTCGGACCCAAGGACCCCGCCGACACCCCCCAGGTGGCCGCAACAACCGAGTCTGTGAAAGAAGGAACCATTATGTGAGTCCACACTCTACACACAGAACACTTAAAGGTGTACAAACAGCAAACACTTCCTGGCTTGATTGCTGATCAGCTTCCAACCTGCAGGCATGGAACATCCAGTTCACAAAACTCCACCGCAGTGGAAGCTGATACATGACTAACAAACAGCTCAATACAATAAGGTGTGAGGGACACCACATTTACTGACTGTATAACTGTTAGTCACAAAATCTAACGTACCTCAGGAAGTGTGCTGACGAGCGTGAGACCTCACCCCCTCCTCTTTCACAGACTGTGCATCAAACCTGGACGTTTCTCAGCGTCCGCTGCTGATGAGATGGCTCCCGAGACGACGATCTCACCCGTCTGGTCACAAGGTCGAGTCTCTGGCAAATACACACCGTGCACTCCAGTCCTAAATGCCAACATGCTCCAATCCATCCAGATGCACCTCAGCTGTGAGTCCTGACGAGTCGCAGGTGATCAGGGTGAGGTCCTGACAGCCTCAGCAACACAGCCACTCAGTCCCAAATGCACGCCACCTGGGAGGAAAACAAAAGGACAAACAAACCGGCAGCCAGGCCCCCCCAGCCATATAACAGTACCCCACCCTCACGGGAAGCCTCCCGGCGACCACACACACCTGGCCCAGGAGAAACACCCCCCTCCAGGGACCATGGCTGGAAACCGCGTCTGCGTTCGTCCTCCAACAGACTGGTTGAACTGGCTGCATCTTTGCCCTTGTTTGACAGTCTCAGCACAGGTGTGTCCAGGAATTCCTACACCTGTGCGGTCAGCCTTTAACCAAACATGTGTGATTAGTCATAACACAAAACAACCAAAACACCCCCCCCGCCCCAGGGGACCGTCCCATCAAACCCCAGGGAAGGGGAAAAAGGAAAAACAACCCAAACCCAAGCCTACAAACAAAAATACTAAAACACCCCCCCCCCCCCCCCAGAGGACCGTTCCATCAAACCCCAGGGAAGGGGAGAAAAGAAAAACAACCCACATGTAAGCTCACAAACAAAAATGCCAAAATACCCCCCCTCCTCCCCCCCAAACGACACGCAGGGACCAACACCCCCCAGAGGGCCACCCGCCAGCTCCAGGAGTAATAACCACGGCCGAGGTCCCTCTGGGATCCACCGTCACCCACGGGGACTACCAGCGCCCCCCAGAGGACCACTCGTCAACCCCAGGAGACGCCTCCCCTCACGACCAATGGACCCAGCCCCGGCCGTCCACGGCTAGATGGACCCAACGCCTTTTCCCCCCCAGAGGACACCACAGTCAAACCCTGAGGGCGGAAACTGGGGGAGGGAAAACAAAAAAAAACCACAAACCCCCCCCCCCCCCCCCCCCTCCCCTCCCGGGTGCAGAGGCCACCTGGGAAACGCCCAGCACAACCTAACTGCACCCCTCCAGCAATGCCGACACTACGGCACACCCGGCTGGAGTCAGAGGAGAAGAGAGGGCACAACAAAAAACAAAGAGAAAAAACGACCCAAATACCACCCCATCACCCCCCAGGGGACCGTTCCATCTAACCCTGGGGATGTGAAACAAAAAGAAACAAAAGAAAAAAAAAAAAACAGACCAACACACAGTTGTTTGGGTCCCTGTTTTTCTTTTTTTTTTTTTTTTTTTTTTGTTCTTGTTTAGCAAAGGCTACAGGGTCACACCCCCAGACAAATAGTGGACAACAAAAAAGAAAAGCCCACACAAAAACCAACTCAAAAAACACCCACACAAAATGAACTAACACAAAACAAATCAGTGAGTTATACCGTCAAGCTCAACCAAATGGAACACACCTGTTCCTACTCCAGAGCTTGACGGTACCGTGATTCAGTCACCACAAGGGGGAACCAGAGTGCTAAAAATGAAAAAACCCCTTGGGCGACAGAAAAAAACAAACGAGCTGCTTTTGTGTGCGCAGCTGAGTGCAACACACAACCAAAATGTGCTCAACTAAATAACGCCGGAGCTGATACAACAGACGCAGTAGTTACCTTTATCCGGGGAAACGGGGCTACGACTGTAACACAGGAAGCCCAGCGACCCGTGCTAACAGAGCTCCGCCGTGCGCGTGAACCCATTACAAACGCACTCTTGCAGCTCCCGTTTACACCTCCCATCCGGTCGGAGTGTGACGCGAAGCCGTCGCCAGTCACACTCCACCACGATCCACGGATGAGGCACAACACAGGAACACGGCTGCAAGAGAGCACAAATTAGTATCCAGTAATGGGTCTCAAACACGCACCTTCCGGGCGGAGAGCCCCGCAACTGATCCGGATAACCACTGAACGTCTGCTGCCGCCTTCCCGGCGCGTTACCGTCTCTGCTAACGCTGGGTCCGTGATGTTTGGCCAGAGACTACTGTTATGTGTCGGACGCAGCTCGGAGAACCGACCAGCGTTTGAAGGACCCAGTATGAAATAAGCAGAGCACGGTACAAAGGCTAACTGAATTTAATACATAACAGTGATAATAACAAAAAAGGTGCGGTCTGGCGTGGTGCGCTCCCAGCAGCGCTAACGGTCCGGAGCCAGAAGCTGTTTCGGACCCAAGGACCCCGCCGACACCCCCCAGGTGGCCGCAACAACCGAGTCTGTGAAAGAAGGAACCATTATGTGAGTCCACACTCTACACACAGAACACTTAAAGGTGTACAAACAGCAAACACTTCCTGGCTTGATTGCTGATCAGCTTCCAACCTGCAGGCATGGAACATCCAGTTCACAAAACTCCACCGCAGTGGAAGCTGATACATGACTAACAAACAGCTCAATACAATAAGGTGTGAGGGACACCACATTTACTGACTGTATAACTGTTAGTCACAAAATCTAACGTACCTCAGGAAGTGTGCTGACGAGCGTGAGACCTCACCCCCTCCTCTTTCACAGACTGTGCATCAAACCTGGATGTTTCTCAGCATCCGCTGCTGATGAGATGGCTCCCGAGACGACGATCTCACCCGTCTGGTCACAAGGTCGAGTCTCTGGCAAATACACACCGTGCACTCCAGTCCTAAATGCCAACATGCTCCAATCCATCCAGATGCACCTCAGCTGTGAGTCCTGACGAGTCGCAGGTGATCAGGGTGAGGTCCTGACAGCCTCAGCAACACAGCCACTCAGTCCCAAATGCACGCCACCTGGGAGGAAAACAAAAGGACAAACAAACCGGCAGCCAGGCCCCCCCAGCCATATAACATATATAGCGCCATATCACAACAGAGTTGCCTCAAGGTGCTTCACACATGTAAGGTCTAACCTTACCAACCCCCAGAGCAACAGTGGTAAAGAAAAACTCCCTCTGAGGAAGAAACCACAAGCAGACCAGACTCAAAGGGGTGACACTCTGCTTGGGCCATGCTACAGACATAAATCACAGAACAATTCACAAGACGAATATACAGGAAATGCTGTTGGTGCACAGGACAGGAGGGTCCCTAGCACAAATACAACTCCCATGTCTGGATGGAGCTGCACCTTAAACAGAGAAAAAAAACAGAATCAGGCATCAGAAATACAAGAAATACAGTATAATTTGCCAGCATTAAACAACAAGAAAAACAGGAAAAAAAAATATTAAGGTGATCGCCGGCCACTAGCCCTAAGCTTCACTAAAAGACCCCGTTTCCTAATAAAATGAATTAAAAGAGTAAAAAGCACTGAACTATACTATGCCAGTATGCTAGCCATACAAAAGGGAAAATAAGTGCATCTTAAGTCTGGACTTGAAAGTCTCTACAGAATCTGACTGTTTTATTGATGCAGGGAGATCATTCCACAGAACGGGCACATTAAGAGAAAGCTCTATGACCCACAGACTTCTTATTTACCCTAGGACACAAAGTAATCCTGCACCCTGAGAACGCAAAGCCCAGGCCAGTACGTAAGGTTTAATTAGATCAGCTAAGTAGGGAGGTGCCAGTCTGTGAACAATTTTATAGACAAGTAGCAAAACCTTAAAATCTGATCTCACAGGGACAGGAAGCCAGTGAAGGGATGCCAAAATGGGTGTAATGTGGTCAAACTTTCTGCTTCGTGTCAAAAGTCTGGCTGCAGCATTTTGAACCAATTGGAGAGCCCTAATGCTGGACTGCGGTAAACCAGAAAATAGAACATTGCACTAGTCCAATCTAGAAGAGATAAACGCATGGATCAGGGTCTCAGCATCAGCCATAGACAGGATGGGACGAATCTTCACTATATTTTGCAGATGGAAGAAAACAGTCCTCGTAATATTTCTAATGTGGAGGTCAAAGGACAATGTAGGATCAAAAATTATCCCAAGGTTCCTCATTTTGTCAGTGTGATGTATGACACACGAGCCTACGCTGAGCATTAACCGGTCAAAATGATGCAGATGGCTCACTGGACCATCATTTCAGTCTTATCAGAGTTTAAACGTAGGAAATTTCTAGACATCCAACTTCTCACTGATGCAAGGCAATCTTCTCAGGATTTTATGTGAACAAGATTACCAGCAGTTATCGGCATGTATAACTGAGTATCATCAGCATAGCAGTGAAAGGTAATCCCAAAACGCCATAATATGTGCCCAAGGGGTGCTGTATAAAGGGAGAAAAGCAGGGGGCCTAAGATGGACCCCTCTGGAGCCCCAAATTTCATGTTACTAAGGTTAGAGGTAGTGTTACTGTACAAAACACAGTGAGAATGACTGGTCAAGTATGACGTCAGCCATGCAAGGGCACTCCCAGTAATCCCAAAATGATTTTCCAGCCTATCAAGTAGAGTATGATGATCCACGGTGTAAAATGCAGCACTGAAATCTAACAGCACCAGAACCGTAGTGGTGTCCGAATCCATTGCAAGCAGAAGATCAATCAATCAATTCAATCAATTTTATTTATATAGCGCCAAATCACAACAAACAGTTGCCCCAAGGCGCTTTATATTGTAAGGCAAGGCCATACAATAATTATGTAAAACCCCAACGGTCAAAGATCATTCACCACTTTAGTGAGAGCCGTCTCTATGGAATGAAATTTTCTAAAAGCAGACTGCAGTGGCTCAAAGAGATTTTTCTCAGTAAGACAGTCCATGAGCTGCCGTGACACCACTTTTTCCAGAATTTTAGAGCAAAATGATAGATTTGATATCGGCCGATAGCTTCTCAATACACTAGGGTCAAGATTAGGTTTCTTAAGTAATGGTTTAATCACTGCAGATTTGAAACATTTAGGAACAGATCCAGAAATTAATGAAAGATTAATAATTTCCAGCACAGTCGGTCCAAGAGTGGACCATTAACCCAGAGACAGACACTAATAACCCGAGTCAAACATTCACCCCAGAGACAGACACAAATAAACAGAGACAGACAATTGCCCCAGAGACAGACACAAATGAACAAACACTTTTGAACAACAACAGACTATAACCCCAGAGACAGATCAATCAATCAATCAACTTTTTTTCTTATATAGCGCCAAATCACAACAAACAGTTGCCCCAAGGCGCTCCAAAGATGCAAACAACCAGAGACAGACACTGACCCTAGATACAGACACTAATAAACAGGAACAGACATTCACCCCAGAGACAGACACAAATAAACAGAGACAGACATTAACCCACAGAGACAGACACTAACAACCAGAGACAGACTCAAATGAGCAGACACTTTTGAACAACAACAGACAGTAACCCCAGAGACAGACGCAAACAAGCAGAGACAGACACTGACCCTGGAGACAGACACTAATAAACAGGAACAGACACTAACCCCAGAGATTGACATTATCAGTTGGCCCACACATGGACTGAGATGAGAGTGACAGTGTGTCCCTGAATAAGTCAGGACAGCGTCAGGATGCATCTCGCGAGGTGTGGGCGGAGTCATCATTTCATTGTCACCTGCATATCTTGTTGTCCTTGATTTCATTGTCAAGAGATTTTGTCTCTTCTCCTTTCCAACAGACTCTTTGGTCTTTAATGAAGCACGTTTTGAGCCCACAGTTGTAATGGTTTGTTTTCCGCCGGTCCATTTGGTTCCGGGATCATGTGATGCGGTGAGTGGCTGCAGCTCACTTTCTGAGTGGAGGTGTGGCTGTACGCGTCACGTCTGTCTCATCTAACTGCTTTTTCAACCTTCGAACAGCTTTGGACAGAATCTCATCAGCGACGGCACAAGGCCTTGGTCTGAGTGACGGCGGTGTCACAGCACGGTGGTCCGATCTTGTGTTGGTGACTTCAGATCTCCGGCACTGTGGCATCATGTCAGAGTCCAGTTGGTGCCGTTGTTTTAATGTTGTGTGACAACATAACTTTTTCCTATGAGGTTTTGCGGCACACAGTGTTTGTGACATGTGGAACAGAGCTTCAGAACAGCCCCGCCAGGATGCGACGTCATGTCCTACCAAGCATCACGATCCTCACCTTTTCATCAACAGGTCTGTTCTTCATAAGGGCCCCTTCACACATGGCACAAACAAGTAGGAATCAGGGCGAATCCATCGACATCAGTAGCCTTTTTGCTTTACGATTCCCTTATCTGTCCTTCAGTTTACATTAGGCCAAAATGGCCATTGTTTTTGAGGGTGTTTATCAAGAAAATGATAATTTCTCTACACTGACTGAAGCTTCAAGCAGCGAGCCACTGCTTCCCTGCTTTTTAGAAGCAGCAGGGCCGTAATTTCTTCATTAAGCTGATGTTGATCCTCCTTGGTCCTACATATCGTTGTCCTCTTTCTGGCATTATACTTGATGTCAAACTTGGCCCCATAGTCAGAACATCTGTTGAGAAGCTGTTGGAACCCTGCACTACTGGGAGATATACTGGCTAAATCATCAGCGTACACAAAGTGATTGATTAAGGTATTACCCAAAATACATCCTGTTCTACAATCTCTCAGCTGCCTTGACACGTCCTCCATGTACAGGCTGAATAGGCTTGGGCATAGAAGCCCACCCTGCTGCACCCCATTGCCAACTCTAAAGGAAGAGAACAAAATACTCCCCTATTTTACCTGCATAGCCGGCCTGTTGTGCCAGTATGCCAGGATACACATGAAGCCGCCCGAAACACCCCTATGCTTCAGCTTGATGAAGAGCTTGTGATGGTTGACTCTGTCAAATGCCTTAGAGGCATCAATAAAGGCTGCCAAGATTGTTGAGTCCTGCCCTTTGTACTTTTCTACTGCTTCTTTTAATGCATAAACACACAAATCAGTACTGTGCTTGCGCTTAAAGTCACATTGGTTGTCTGTGGTGCAAAAACGATCCCCAACTCTGCCAATTATTACACTTTCTAGCACTTTAGACAGTATGCTGGCTTGGGTGATGGGTTGATAATTGTCCATAGTCCCAACCCTCCCATCCCATACTTGAGTGAAAGTACAAGTATCTTACCATAAAAGACATTTACTGTTCTTAAGTATCAAAAGTAAATTTCTCATATAAAATGTACTTTAAGTAAAAGTACTGAGTAAAAGTGAGCGGTTAGAATTTTGCGTGCTCGCATCACATTAAAGATATTAAAGGCAGCTCTTAACCCATCTGTGGCATTGAGATGCTCGACAGGGGAAGACGATTATTATCAGCTAGGCAGGATGACTTTGTCCAACACCTTCCAACTGAGCTGCAATCATGAGCCAGGCGGACGGAGGCCAAGTACTCATCTGGTGCCCCGTGATCTGTCTCTGCTGTCAGGTAAAATCTAAATGAAAGAAAACCTTGACTGTTGTCAAACAGAACAGTCATTTACAGCTACACAGCTGTGCCAAATTTAAGCAATATTTAAAAAAAAATCAATTTTAAAATCAAATTTATATGCAAGCATCACCACCACCAACTACTTTGCTCTCTTGAATCCAAAACGTGTTGCTGCTTTTACACTCCGGCTGTAGAGGACTATACATCTCTTCCTGGAATGCAGTGGTGGGCACAGTTCTGCTAATCTGCTAACCGCTAATTAGCGAAAATAACTTTTTCTTTAGTGGATTAGCGTTTCAGCTAACTTTGAAAACCATCAGCGGACCAATTAGCTTCCCCTAAATTTAGTTCCGCTAACTTTCAATCTGCTAATATTTTTTTGCTGGCATGATGAGTAAAGATTAATGGTCAAAACATTTGTAAACCCTAAAATCATACATGTTAGTTCCTGTTATGGGTTTTGCAACAGCTGTGAGAAGCTGTGAGAAGCTCAGTCTGCCCCCAATAGAAGGGAGCAGGCAGCTGCTGGCTGGTGTTGCAAAAAAAATATATCATTTACTTTCCACATGCAAGGATACAGACATTGTGGTAGGAGACATGAAATGCAAAGCACTTTTCACTCATGGTTTCATTTATAAACAAAACTAATTCCGGACAGTTTATCGACATTAATGGCAACTCTGTCATTTTTACAAAGTGAAAATATTGCACATATATCTTTTAAAGTAATGCGCTACTTCTGTAGGTTTGAGCATTAACAGACACATGCACCAAAAGGCATTATGGGAAATGAGTGTCATCTCATCACTTCCTCCTCTTCTCCACCCCCTCCCCCCATCAAAATGCAAAGAACACTGCCATCTACTGGATGGGAGTGTGAATAGACCAACATATTTGTGAATCTCAAATGCAGTTTTCCACTCAGAATGTCTCAATATTGCATAAGTGAGCAAAGCAATGAATGCAGTGACCACAAAGGCTGAATCATACTTCACAAAGAATTTGTAGTTTTGAAAATGCTTTTTATTTACAAATGAAAAAAAATGACATATTTACAAATACACATAAATAAATGCACTACATTTATTTGTAAACCAACACACAAGTTACAGTAATTTTACAGGGGGTGTCAGACATAATTACATAATTTACAGGGGGTGTCAGACACTGTCTTTATGCACAGGAAAATATTAGTGAATGATGTGTTACCATTCCATTTCATGTTGTGTGTATATTCATCATTTAAAACAGATGTGTTTTGTTGATATGATGAGAATTTTGTTAATTCAACAGCAACATTTGTGAAAAATTGGCATGTTTTTTGTTTGATTCAGTTTCATGACAGCATATTATTTAAAAGCAGGGTTGGGTAGGATTACTTTGAAATGTAATTCAAAAGTAATCAGATTACAAGTAATCCAAATGTATGTACATACATACATGTAATCTACATGTATTCTGTCAAAGTAAACCTACCCAACCTTGTTTAAAAGTGGAATACCACACACAAGTTACAGTTAGTCTATTCTAGGGATGCATTGATCCACATTTTTTCACTTGTGATCTGATCCTGATACTTGAATTTCAATGTCTGCAGATACCAATATTATTCCGATACCAGAGCTCTGTTTGCATTAATATTTTTAATATCATTATTGTTGATTTTCTATGAGGATATTTTGTATCCCCAGTTATACAGCTTCATGATGAAGTGTTTAGAGGAGGATTTCCTTAAAAAGAAGACCTGAACGTTCAGTTACAATTAGACAGAAGGTACATCTGAGATGCAAGCCTAGATTTGATGTTTTGGTGAAAGAATTAAGTACTTTTATTTATAGACTTTTATAGAGTTAAAAGAGAAAAGACACCCCCTCTCTCTCTTGCTTTCTGTCTCCCTCTCTCCCTCTCTTGCTGTCTCTCTCTCACTTACTCGCTGTTTTCCTGCTGAGCAAACTTGGAACTTTTTGGAAACGTGAAGCCTGTCAACTGTAAAATAAAATCTATCGTCAGCGACGCTCACGTGACAAACTCCAGATTTATACTGAAGGATTTTGATGGAGTGTGTTTTTTTGCCATTCAGTGGAGAGAAGGTGAAGTTCTGTTCAGCTCTGCTCCTGACTGTTGTGCTCTGAGCTGCTGTTTCGTAGTGTTTCACAGCCTCAGGACGCTGAAGTGACTGATTTTTTTCAGCAACAATTCATTTCACTTTTCAGAAAATCTCGGCGGCAAAGACAGTCTCTCAACGTGTGACTCACTTTAAGTCAATCGTTGAGAGTGATGTTGCCTTCCTGTTTACTGTTTACGTTCTGACAGTGTGATGAAACAGGTTCCTCATATGAGGGAACTGATTCCTGTTCCATAATATTTAATCTAGTAAATTTGCTGCTTATAAGGAATAAAACAAATCCTCTGCCTCAAGTAGAATAATAAGAAGAAGAACACCATAGTATCATAGTACCAAGAAGAAGAAGAATACCATAGTACCATACTGAATTGCAGCTTCTTATTATCTATTTGAATTTTTGGTCTAATTTCTTTGCATCATGTAGAATTGCACTGTATTTCACCAAATCGCATTGTGAGGAATTGAATCGCCATCAAATACATATCAAATCGCATTGAATCAGGAACAGGGGTGATGCCTATGGCATCATAGGGGAGGGGATGTTCTAGTGGTTAAGCGTTGGGCTTGAGACCAGAGGATCCTCGGTTCAAACCCCAGCCAGAAAATCAGTAAGAGCCCTTTGGCAAGGTCCTTAATCCCCTAGTTGCTCCCAGCATGTAGTGAGTACCTTGTATGGCAGCACTCTGACATCGGGGTGAATGTGAGGCATCATTGTAAAGCGCTTTGAGTGTCTGATGCAGATGGTAAAGCGCTATATAAATGCAGTCCATTTATTTAAATGCAGTCCATTTTATCGTATCTTCAGTATCGTCATGCACTAGTCTGCACTAATCTGCACTAGTCAGCACTAATCTCCACTAGTCTGCTCTAATCTGCACTAATCAGCACTAGTCTGCACTAATCTGCACTAATCAGCACTACTCTGCACTAGTCAGGACTAATCTGCAGTAGTTAGCACTAATCTAATCTGCACTAATCTGTGCTAATCAGAACTAGTCAGCACTAGTCTGCACTAATCTCCACTAGTCACCACTAGTCTGCACTAGTCAGCACTAATCTCCACTAATCTGCACTAATCAGCACTAGTTAGCACTAGTCACCACTAGTCTGCACTAATCTGCACCAGTCTGCATGAAGCATCACAAGTCTACACTTGTCAGCACTAATCTGCACTAGTCAGCATGAATCATCACTAGTCTACTCTAGTCACCACTAATCTGCACTAGTCAGCAATAATCTGCACTAGTCTGCGAGAATCATCACAAGTCTACACTAGTCAGCACTAATCTGCACTAGTCAATCAATCAATCAATCAATTTTTTTTTATATAGCGCCAAATCACAACAAACAGTTGCCCCAAGGTGCCTTATATTGTAAGGCAAGGCCATACAATAATTATGTAAAACCCCAACAGTCAAAACGACCGTTGGGGTTTTTAGTCAAATCTGCACTAGTCTGCACAAATCTGCACTGATCAATACTAGTCTGCACTAATCTGCACTAGTTAGTACTAATATGCACTAGTCTGCTCTAATCTGCACTAATCAGCACTAATCTGCAGTAGTTAGCACTAATCTAGTCAGTACTAATCTGCACTAGTCTGTCTGTCAGTCAGTCAGTGCATCAGTCCATCAATCAGTCAGTCAGTCCGTCAGTCAGTTACCGTACGGCCGTTTCCTTGTCTTGTATCTCATCCAGTCAGTGTCTATCTGTGCATGTTTTGTTGCAGAAGAACACCACGTGACCTCTGTAAAGACAACGAGCTGACTGTAAAAGTGATGATTTTGTTGTGATTCATGCACAGTTTTAATTTCTATCAAGTTGTGACGTTAAAGTGTTAGAATCAGGTTTTGTCTGACTTTGACTGTTTTTGTGACTTTGTCAGAAATTGGTAACGTGTACACTTGGCCCAGTCCCAGCCAACCTGGTTTCAGGTTTGACCGTCACTGTGACTTTACTCATGGACTATTGTAAACTAATCACTCACCAGCTCGTTTTAAAGCTTACGACACCTCGCTTGGATTCTGGGTTGCTGAAGAATTATTGCCCTATGGGTAGTTTATGGGTATGGGTTCATGGGTAGTTTCTTTTTTCTCCAAAGTTCTGCTAAAGGAGGATTCTGAGGGACTTCCTACCGTTCTGTCAGTGAATGATCCATTTGACCGCCTCCAGTTAGCGTTTAGGGTTCATTCCACAGAGACTGTAGTTGTTGTGATCGATAGTGATTTATTCAGGGCCATGGATGCAGATTCTCATCATGGTTCATGGATTTAAATGCAGCTTTTGGTTCATATTTTGCTGGAGAGAACTGAGTTGTTTTGGTATTTCTGAACAGGTGATTTCATGGCTCACATCTGATTTGTCAGTCCGACTTCAATGTGTTTATTATAGTGGCACAACATCTGAAATCTCAAGTTTATGTGGACGTGTGGCTCAGATTATATGGAGACATTGAATTGATTTTCACTGTTATGCTGATGATTTGCAGATGTTGAGGTCTGTCTCTGTAGGTCATTTCTGTCAATAGATCATTAGACACTGTGCTCCAACATTGTGGACGAGTTGGAATGTCGACATAACAAAGTCCACTTCCATTGAATCTTTGAATCCTCTGAGGTGGATGGATGCACTGACATTCAACCACTTCCAGAAGTAGAGTGCATCACCTCTAGTTTCAATCCCTGTTCAAGACTATATTTTACCTCACAGCCAAGACTGGAGAAGATCACATCGGACACTCTCTCCCTCCCTCTCTCTCTCTTTCAGGCTCATTCATTCTGGCACTAAACACTCATAAATGCCACAAACACAGAGCTGTCAGCCCGAAAACATTTTTACTTTTGGTCAGGACGACCTGACAGTAAAACAGAAATGTTCTGCTGGTGTTTGCAGGTGTTCATCATGGGGGAACTGTTTAGAAGCGAGGAGATGACTCTGGCTCAGCTCTTCCTGCAGTCAGAGGCGGCTTATTGCTGTGTCAGCGAGCTAGGAGAACTGGGCATGGTGCAGTTCAGAGATGTGAGTGTGAACCACCAGCAGAAATCGTTGATTAAACTGCCTGGAGTGCCAAAGAATGATTTGGGTTCGTTCACACTTTCTGCTTGCAGCTGAATCCAGACGTCAACGTTTTCCAACGGAAGTTTGTGAATGAAGTCAGGAGATGTGAGGAGATGGACCGAAAGCTGAGTGAGTCACGGCATGAACTCTGAGGTCCCCCACCACCCCAGTGACACGTGGACGCCAAAGCATTTTTATCAGCGGTCAGAGCTTTATTATCACTGACCAGAAAGAACGCCCCACCTTCACCTCAGTAAGAATAATTAATAATCACAGACCGGACAGAACGCCCCACCTTCACCTCAGTAAGAAAAATTAATAATCACAGACCGGAAAGAACGCCCCACCTTCACCTCAGTAAGAAAAATTAATAATCACAGACCGGACAGAACGCCCCGCCTTCACCTCTGTAAGAAAAATTAATAATCACAGACCGGAAAGAACGCCCCGCCTTCACCTCAGTGAGAATAATTAATTATCACAGACCGGACAGAACGCCCCGCCTTCACCTCAGTAAGAATAATTAATTATCACCGACCAGAAAGAACGCCCCGCCTTCACTTCATTAAGAATAATTAATTATCACAGACCGGAAAGAACGCCCCACCTTCACTTCATTAAGAATAATTAATAATCACAGACCGGACAGAACGCCCCGCCTTCACCTCTGTAAGAATAATTAATAATCACAGACCGGAAAGAACGCCCCACCTTCACCTCTGTAAGAATAATTAATAATCACAGACCGGACAGAACGCCCCGCCTTCACCTCTGTAAGAATAATTAATTATCACAGACCGGACAGAACGCCCCACCTTCACCTCTGTAAGAATAATTAATAATCACAGACCGGAAAGAACGCCCCGCCTTCACCTCTGTAAGAAAAATTAATAATCACAGACCGGACAGAACGCCCCGCCTTCACCTCAGTGAGAATAATTAATTATCACCGACCAGAAAGAACGCCCCGCCTTCACTTCATTAAGAATAATTAATTATCACCGACCAGAAAGAACGCCCCGCCTTCACTTCATTAAGAATAATTAATTATCACCGACCAGAAAGAACGCCCCGCCTTCACCTCAGTGAGAATAATTAATAATCACAGACCGGACAGAACGCCCCACCTTCACCTCTGTAAGAAAAATTAATAATCACAGACCGGACAGAACGCCCCACCTTCACCTCTGTAAGAATAATTAATAATCACAGACCGGACAGAACGCCCCGCCTTCACCTCTGTAAGAATAATTAATAATCACAGACCGGACAGAACGCCCCGCCTTCACCTCTGTAAGAATAATTAATAATCACAGACCGGGACAGAACGCCCCGCCTTCACCTCTGTAAGAATAATTAATAATCACAGACCGGACAGAACGCCCCACCTTCACCTCTGTAAGAAAAATTAATAATCACAGACCGGACAGAACGCCCCGCCTTCACCTCTGTAAGAAAAATTAATAATCACAGACCGGACAGAACGCCCCGCCTTCACCTCTGTAAGAATAATTAATAATCACAGACCGGACAGAACGCCCCGCCTTCACCTCTGTAAGAATAATTAATAATCACAGACCGGACAGAACGCCCCGCCTTCACCTCTGTAAGAAAAATTAATAATCACAGACCGGACAGAACGCCCCACCTTCACCTCTGTAAGAAAAATTAATAATCACAGACCGGACAGAACGCCCCGCCTTCACCTCTGTAAGAATAATTAATTATCACAGACCGGACAGAACGCCCCGCCTTCACTTCATTAAGAATAATTAATAATCACAGACCGGAAAGAACGCCCCGCCTTCACTTCATTAAGAATAATTAATTATCACCGAACGGACAGAACGCCCCGCCTTCACCTCAGTGAGAATAATTAATTATCACAGACCGGACAGAACGCCCCGCCTTCACCTCTGTAAGAAAAATTAATAATCACAGACCGGACAGAATGCCCCGCCTTCACCTCAGTGAGAATAATTAATTATCACCGACCAGAAAGAACGCTCCGCCTTCACCTCAGTGAGAATAATTAATTATCACCGACCAGAAAGAACGCCCCGCCTTCACCTCAGTGAGAATAATTAATAATCACAGACCGGAAAGAACGCCCCGCCTTCACCTCTGTAAGAAAATTAATAATCACAGACCGGACAGAACGCCCCGCCTTCACCTCTGTAAGAAAATTAATAATCACAGACCGGAAAGAACGCCCCGCCTTCACCTCTGTAAGAAAAATTAATAATCACAGACCGGACAGAACGCCCCGCCTTCACCTCTGTAAGAAAAATTAATAATCACAGACCGGAAAGAACGCCCCGCCTTCACCTCTGTAAGAATAATTAATAATCACAGACCGGACAGAACGCCCCGCCTTCACCTCTGTAAGAAAATTAATAATCACAGACCGGACAGAACGCCCCGCCTTCACCTCTGTAAGAATAATTAATAATCACAGACCGGACAGAACGCCCCGCCTTCACCTCTGTAAGAAAATTAATAATCACAGACCGGACAGAACGCCCCGCCTTCACCTCTGTAAGAAAAATTAATAATCACAGACCGGACAGAACGCCCCGCCTTCACCTCTGTAAGAAAAATTAATAATCACAGACCGGACAGAACGCCCCGCCTTCACCTCTGTAAGAATAATTAATAATCACAGACCGGACAGAACGCCCCGCCTTCACCTCTG